>NC_089525.1:14266655-15559698 GCF_963924715.1 Thunnus thynnus
GTTATAGTTATAACTTACAATCTATCTAATACCATCAGTGTCGCGAGGGACAGAGGACTCCATTCCCTCACTTCCTCACCTAGCAGCTGAGAGCAGAACAGTGGAACCCAATGGTGCAGGGGATGCCACATTGACTCTGTAAAATCTATAAAATGTACAGATTGCATTCCATGTTGCTGATGCAATGGGATAAACACTGTTTAGACACAAGGAGCCCCAAGTTTTTATCATTGAAACCAGGCTCGGAATTCTGTCATTTTAGGGGCAAGACCATTTGGCCTTTGGTGTCACAAAATTTTTTAGGCACAAAGGCCTCTGAGTGAAATAAGAGGATTTGGAGTCTACAAATAACTTGACTTTCCAATAAGAAAAATAAAAAACACAAATGACATGAAAAACGTAAATTATTCACTTCACTTTTAATATCACTAAAAAACACAAGCATTTGAAGTTGTTATATTATATGCCTCTTTAATGTTATGCCTCTTACTATAACCTACAGTAAAAAACAGGAAGTAAAGCACCCTCTACTCACTCTCTGACAAATCTCAATTGCCATACCTGTTTTTCTAGGGATGGAGGGAGGGTGTGTGTCATACAATTGAAGAGGTCAATAAAGGAATGAAAGTGAACCGTGGGAGGGGTCTTGTTGGGACCAACAGAGTATTTAACATAGTATTAAAATGCAATACTCTGTGTGTGTGTGTGTGAGAGAGAGAAATAGAGGCTTTAATCTGACTCATAATCATCCCAAATGTTTCCAACCATTTTCAAACCCAGAGAAATCTGTAATTTTAATCAAGGTAATGGTCTGTTTCATTCCTGTCAAAGGCATCATACCCCCTCTACCAAAGAGTATAGTGCACAAGATGATGATCATCTTGTGCGCATGCGTGAGCGTTGTGGTTGTCTGCCAGAAACTCTGTCATGAATTGACTTTTTATCTAGTTTTAAGCCACATTTTCACAATAAACTTTTAAGATCTTGGCCTTTTTAAATATATGTTTTAACCAGATGAAGGATTTTAGTCATCGGATGTCTGGATCTTAAGTCATCAGAGAAACAAGCTGAGCAAATGTTAGTGGCAACTCGGCTCACAACCCCTTCGGATGTCCTGTGTCCACTGAACAGCATGGGATAACCACTGATTTTTAACATGAAACAGCTCCATTCAGTGTTTTTACCAGTTTTAATACCGGTTTACCGGTTTTTGTTTTGGAGAAGAGGAGACCTCTGCGGATATTTTGGACTCCTGGTAAAAACCTCCTGAACGTCTGGATCTTAAATTGTCACCCTTACGAAAAAAGTGTGAAACGTCCGAAAACCACGTGTGACTTATCACATGTTGAACAGCACTTCACATGTGATAAGTCACATGTGCTTTTTTTGTAAGGGCAGAGAAACAATCTGAGCAAACGTTAGCGGCAGCTCGGCTAGCAGCCCATCCCAACATCCTCTGTCTGTCGAACATAGTCAGAGAAACATTGACTTTGAACATGAAATTGCTTTATTCAGTGTTTTTACCGGTTTAATCACCATTTATGTTTGTTCTGGAGAGGAGGCACACAACCAATCCAAGAGACCACTGACGTAACCTTGAGATTTTGACAGTAGCAGGAGCATAAATACCATGGTGACCATAGGGTATACAATCATTTTTTGGGCATTATGGCCAGAGAGAGGGGCAATGATGGCCATGGCTGTTGTGGCCGCCATAAAATTCCTACCCTGATTGAAACAGACAAACAACTGAGAATGTAAACATCTGAGACTGAGTGCGTGTAATATAAGCCCTTAGTGCCCTCACTGGACACAAAGTAAGCAGGCCTACATCCCCCTGTGGGAGAGCTGGATCGAGTTGAAATGCGATGATCTCAACCACTTGGTTAACCGTCTGAGGGTTTACCACTTTAGGCAAAAATGAGGGATTTGGCCAGAGAGACACGCCTGTGTTATCAGCCTTCCATCTCAAACATTCCTCACTTACAGACAGAGCATGTAACTCACTCACTCTCTTGGCAGAACATATAGCCAAGAGGAAAGCTTTTTTTGTGAGACAGAAACTGATGGTTGGACTGCTCTATTGGTTCATAAGGAGCTTGAGTCTCTAACTGCCTGCCAAGATGGAATTAGTCCAGGAGGGCTAGAATTTTCATCACCCTATGAGGGGTGAGGGATGCCGGCATTGTGAGGGAATTCAGGCAAACTCCCACAAAAACGGTCTGCTGCCTTGGCTTTAGGTTGCTGTTCTTTACATTCACCTTGAAACACGAGGACGGTACATGTGAGATCACTTTCCTTGTGTCTTCTATGACTTGGCTGAGAGATGGAGCACAAATCAGCCAGTCGTCCAAATACGGAAGGATTTTTATCCCATCTGGAGCTTAGACAAGGCAGCCCCCACCACCCTGGTAAACACCTTCGGTGAGAGGGAAAGGCCAAATGACAGGATCTGGAGCTGATAGGCTTGTCCTTGGAAGGCAAAACGAAGGGAGGGTCTGTGGTCTGGACAGATGTGCATGTGTAAGTACACATCTTGTAGATCTATGATGTGAACCATGCCCTTTTTCTATAGATTCCAAGATCTTACCCGTGTTCTTCATCTTGAATGGCAGTATCTTTATGAAGGTGTTTAACCACCTTAGGTCTAAGATCGGACGTAATCCACCATCTTTTTTCGGCATGAGGAAATATGTGGAGTAAAAGGCAGTAACCTACTTTCATAATCATATCCATCTGCAGAAGGGTCCAAATCTCCTCGGCCAAGACCTGAGCCTGGACTGGATCCCTGATCATGGTCAAACAGACCCTGGAGAAAGGAGGGGGACGCCACCAAAACTGAACTCTGTACCCTTTTGACACTGTAGCCAGTACCCATGGGTCTGACACTCTTGCTTCCCAGCTGTCCAGGCATAGATGGGAATGAGCTTTGGTGGCCGTCCCCCCACCCCTAAGTGGCACCCCCCAGAGGCCGAGAACCCTGCACCCGTCACCTGCCATACACCCAGAGTTCTTGATGAGCCCAAGAGGATTGGTGCAGAGGCTGAGAGCCCATAGGTTTATACCTGGCAACCGTGGTCTTTCTGAACGTGTACTGAATGCAATCTTTTAACGCTGAGACTGTTCAGCCTTATCTAACAAACCCTGGGAGTCAGGGTGAAACACTTGTGCTGGTACAATGAGCATGTTGGTAAGCTCTTTCCTAATATTTTCTGGCAGAGATGTCTGTGTTTGCCAAACCTGCCTTTGTAACATAATGGCAGATGACACAGTTGCACCAATGTCCCTTGTAAGCTGGGAATGGGTAACAAGGGCAGAGTCTATCAGGCTGATGGTGTCCTGTTCCTCTGAAATGGCCACTCGCCTGAGAGCTGCCAATAAAATGGCGAGTGCATTGCCTGACCGGGCTGCCTTTGTGGCTGCATTGTAAGTCCAACACACCAGTCAGTCAATCAGTCTTATCGCACTCTTTCACTGGACAGCATGGATTAGCAGTCACACATTCTGCACCCAGAAATGTTAAGGCTGCCATTTCTCAGGAGCATACTGGACCATAGTCAATTGAATTGAGGCACTCCACTATGGGTGTTCCACGCCTTCCTGAGCATCTGCAAATAATCTCCAGCCACAGGAACAGAAAACTGATTGCTGAGACTGAGAGAAGCCTTCCCAAACTTCATCCACTGGAGCAGGAGCCTTGATTGTAGCATTAAGCTCCACAATTTTTGACCCACTCATAACCTTTGAGATGATGTCCATGGCTGAGGGCTCACTGTCACCCATATTGCTAAGGTTGGACGCCCCCTCAAATTGTAAGGATTTGAGCTGTTCTGACCCAGCAGTACCATGAGACTGATCATCACTTCCAAAAGGGGAATTTCGAGCATAAAGAGAGAGAACATCAGATTGATCAATATTCCCCTCCTAAAATTAAGGTAACCTGTCAGGGGAGGGTCCCTTCAAGTGTCCTGGCTCTGATGTGGTTCATGTAGCAGGACACTGGGCCTCAATTCTACCCAATTTCTCTAACAGACCACACGGCAGCTAGGATTTGCAGCTGAGTGTTATCCTGGTGACCCTTATCTCCCAGAGCACCAGCTGGTCTATGTGAAGGCTGGGGAGCATGTTTTTCATGTTTTTCATCTGGGCCCCGCCCCTGCATACAATCAGGGGTGTGATCATATCTGCACTTCCAGGAATGTTTCCTAGAATCGTGTCCCCCTTCACTTAGCTGGGTGGGTGGAGGCCGCACTGCCCAAGCATGAACAGACTGCTCCACCTGTCTGGCTCTTCAAATGCGCTCCTCCACAGGCAGTTCAACTGCTGCCCCACAGGGGTTCTCAACATCTGCCAATAAATGTGCCATGCCCAAACACAAAGGACACTCACGATGGCCATCACAGGGGTCCATGATGCCCTGGCAAAAACGACACAACTGTAAGGCCTTTTTTCTTTTTTTAAATGTAATTTTTTTTTTAATGTGAACTGAAAATAAACAGCAGATGCCCAACAGCTATGGATAGCTGAAAAAGGGGAACCAATAATCAGGAACCTCACAAGGGAAGTAATCAGAAGCCCACCCATTACAAACAGGGGCTAACGGCAATACAATCAGCACTTAACAAAAATAACAATTACCAACTTAAATCCCAATGTAGTTCACTGCACACAGAAGTGAAAAGGGAAATTGGCAGGGCAATAATACTTTTAATTTAACAGAGGGAGAAACTTTATGAAACATACAGTATGAAACAAACAGCACTTATCTGAAGCTGCAAGCTACAGTAATTGCTTAACACCAGGTGCAAGAAATTATGCTACCTGAAATGAAAAGAAGATGTTAACACAAACAGTGTAACCCTCTGCTATTTAAATGCAAGTGAAGACCATGAAAGGCTCACCAACAAATTGTTATCAACAATAGCGGAACAGAGAAAAAGGAAAACCACACACTGTCATCAGGGACACAAGGCACCTGCACCACAGAGACGGATTGTTGATAGTGGAGTCCCAAACACATCTTACCTACTGGTCTCGGAAGGCGAGTAAAGCAAAGAGGAGGAGGCATATTCACCTGGATGCTCTTATGGGCGGTTAGCCAGCCTCTTAAGGTCAGTCACATGACTTAGGATAGGCGGATGATGGCATCATTCAAGGTAAAGACGAAGGTGATAGTCTCAGTGAGGTCGAAATAGATCTGAGTTCAAAGATGATGTTTATTTTTTAAGAAGTTGTGTGAATTAATTAAACCACCACACTAAGTCTCAGTTCCTCTACCTGCATTTATTTTGTCGCTGTGCCAAATTTGAGCTATTCTAGATAGATTACACACAAAAAAGTTTTAATTTCATATTTTTATCTCTTTATGTATGGAGGAGTTTTCAAATGGGCTTGCATTTATCACTAATTTAAGTACAGAAAACATCACTGAGTATACAGTGTTTATTTTCCTCATTGTGTCCTGGGAAGCAGGATCAATCAAACACTTATCATCATAATTTTCATGCTACTGTAGTTATGGAATCAATATAGAGTAATTATTTACAATAGGTTTACCTCCTGTTATTTGTGAGTGGAAATGTTGGACAAATATGCCTCAGTTAAGTTTGCTTGCTAAAAGTACAGAAGAGGTTATTGTGTATTAACATTTTTTTTTAGAAGTTCTTGTTGTCATAATATCTCAGATCAGGAAGTCAGTGCCTCAGCAGCATACATTCCTCACAGGCAAACACAGAATGTGCTCTATTTACTCCTCCATTTGCTTCACTGGAATGCCTGTTTAATGTCAACTACTAAAAACTACAACAGTCACAGTCAAAAACACAAGTTTGCTCATCCTGCTGCAGCATGTTCGTGTGTTGTGGTTGTCATGGTGCACTACAAAAGGAGGAGATGATGACTGTACGTGCATATGTTACATGTGCTCCCCCTCAAGAGAGGTTTATATTTGGAATTTGTCTTCCCAAAAATACTGACCAAGAATGTGCCTCTAGATTTTGGCAATCAGTGAACAGAAATTTTTCCACAGCTGTCTCAATCAATTTGTCATGCCATCTTGTACAGCGGCCATAATCCATAGCAATCATTTATATAAACAGACAACACTGGCATGGTAGATAAAGTTCATAGTTTTGTGACGAGTAGACTAAAATGGCTATTTATGTAGTTTACTGAATCAGAACATATGAGATACAGGTATAAAACATAATGTAAGGCACTAACAACTCAGCATCTGCTTAATAGCTTTCTACAAAGTTTTAAATCGTATCAAACTTCATTAGATATGTTGACATGCAAACTCATAGCTCCAGCTGCTGCTTTCATATGTTGTCATGTATTTAATTAATAGTCTATGATAGCTGAAGCCAATGTTAGATGCTGTTCATTTACAATAAGCCATGACACACATACTTCAGTCCACTTTTATAATTTCAAAGAACATGATCAGAGCATAAGTTGATGTTATTTAGTCGACATAAAAAGCTTTTATGTCTAATTTACAGCAAAGGGTCATTGCAAAATCCACATTTCCACAACATAAATATTCCATAAATGTAACAAGTAAAGGTCCAAATATAATACACAAGAACTGGATGAATACACCCATAATTTATTTGCTCATAAAAAGTTACTGTAGTGATAATATCCAGAAATAGGAATGATTCAGATTGACTGTTTTGACTGTGGTTTAGTGATATCCTACGCTCTACAGCGTCAGACTGCCAAAGATAAAGGCTGTAGCCTTTGTTTTACATCATTTGTTCATCATGTATTTGAATGTCTGACAAATGGGTCAGAGATGTAAGTGGTGATTCATGCTTATTACATACTGAATGTGGTTTGTAATTCCCCTTAATGACAAATATTCCATTTGGGGTTGCAACTAATGGTTATTTTAAGAACATGTCTTCAAATTGCTTTTTTGTGTGAAAAACTCCAATTGTACTCACAATGGTACACAGCAGAGAAAGCTGCAAATGGTCACATTTGAGAAGCTGGACCCAGTGCATGTTCGGTGCATTTGTTGATAATTGACTTAACTGAACTATTAGCTGAATAATTGATCACAAAAATAGCTGCAGATTAATTTTTAATGAAAACGTATTATTCCCATGTTGTAGGGACGTGTTTTATTGCTCCATATTCTGTAATGTACCTTATTTGATGATTAGTATAGTTTCATTATCAGGTTACAGTTCATGACAATTCATGAGATTCCAGTAACATATCATATATGTTGAAAGTTATCATTTTATAATGTTTAGCGGCACTGTTGCAAACCAAAGGCTCCTTTTAGGAAAACTGTATTTGCAACTGATGTTCAGCAGTTTTGAAAGTGTTGTAAAGACTTTTATTAAAGAGGCAATGCAGGGTATTTTTATACATACCAAAAACGTATTATATTTTTCTTTCCACAGTAAGTATTCTAACTTGCAAAACAGACTGTCACAGGCACCCAATCAGTATTAGAGGGATTTAGCATTTACAGCAGTAACTCACTGGGTTGAAGGGAGCTCTTAAGATAGGATGCAAGCTTTCTAGATTTCTTGGATTGCTAAGAGCAGTGGGTCATCCAAGACTGCCAGAGGCTAAGTTTAACTTGGCTTGCAGGCAGTGAAACTTGTCAGAGATTTAGACCATCTATATATTTATACCATGTAAACGCCTGACAGGATACTACAATGTTAATAAGCTATTAAAAGGGAAATTCCACACACAGGACTTTGCCATTGATAAACAAAGTGACATACAGAAATGCAACTGTTTCCATTACAGTTTGACAGTATATTTTTTTTATTATTTAGTAAGGCTGGCCCTATATAAACCTAACAGCAGCAACAATACTAATGTACAAAATGATGATTCAGAGGTATAGGTAATTGAATTAAAACTGACAAATATTCTTTTGTTGTCAACACAGATCTCTGAGATTTAACAAAGTTATTATACACAATAAGCAAACCATCAAAGAATGCATGTCATTAGATAAATGATAAGAACATCGGGGTGTCAGTGTGAAAAAAGTGTACTATTCCCATATGGTGTACATATGACATACATGTCTGTGTAAGCCTGAACTCTGTCACTTTGTGCTTATGAGAGACTGCAGCTGCTTTTTTCCTTGTTCTTCACGATAGCCTCTCTCTTATATTCTCTACAGGACAAACTTGGCTGTTTTGTATTATCATTGGCGCTTCCCTGTTTTCCTCCTTATGCCCCTTTTTGAGCAAATAGTTCGAGGTACTAAGGAGCCACAATACTTGCACAGCAACGTATTGTTCCTTTTCTGTTTGTTTTCCCTACATCTAGAACTGTGACTGTCAACTACACATAACTTTGTTTTTAACATCAATAACCCTTATAAGAAATGCCTAACAGAGCTATTTTGTAGAATCAACATCATTTCATATTATTTTTAAAAGAAAGGCCTGTCACTTTTGTGACATTAAAGATTTTACTTGTAATAGTCAATTTTTAAAGTATTTTTTACGAACACAACCATGTAAATATACATTTGTGTTGTATAATCACTATCATTGACTGTATTTATAACAAAAAGCCTTGCTTTTTTTCATTATGAAATTTGAATGTAAAATGAATTTCTTGGTGTGCTTTTACTAATAAAACCTTGTAAAAATACAGTCATGCTGAAGAATAATGAGTGTTTACCTTATTTTTAAGGTAAAGAAAGAAAGATTGACTGTTTTGGGGGAATTATAGAATTGAATTGTAAATTGATGGCAGAAAAATCTAAAAAGTCAAATATTATAGACAATCAAAAATATTCTTTAAAAATATGAACTGTGTGTAACATGATGTGAAATTCTACTGCACATTGTATGTAAATTTACATTACAAAAGTTGTAGCAACTGCAGAGTTTGTGTTTGACCAATTAGTGACGTTCAGCACTGCAAACTCCACCCTGATAATTCCTGAGCCATCGGAAAGTACCGTATTACTCCCACAGTAGGGACTTTTTTGGGGGCCAGGAACTATGATAAAGGAGCCAAAATTAGAGCCTGCGCCTATGATCGAAACAAAGGTAAAGTTCCTGATTCCTAAAATGGTTCCTGAAATAGTTCCTGTGGGTTTCTACATGAAGAAAAATGACACTTCCTCTGGTGGATTTTGAACAGTCTTGTGTAAAAGTAAAGTACAACAATTCCTTGCGTGTATAACCAATCCCAGATCCATTATCAGCAACAGTTGTCCAGAATCCTTAAATTAAGCAAATTACTTGCCAGTGGTGCTGAAGCTGAAGCACCACAATTAAGGGCAAAGGGTAAGAGCTCTGCTATCACAATAAGATGACAGCCTGGCAGCACAATAATATGATAATGTGCTCCACATTGTGAAGATACGTGTCAAAAGTGATGGAGGATGCCATCAAGGAAGCATTAAAAACTGTTGAGTCAGTGTGTGTCTGATAGCTGTCTCATATGAACCTGGAATGTAAAGAGCCAAAAAAAGACCATTTTATTACATTTGGGAGCTTGAGGGGATGTTGTCATAATCCTTAAAAAACTAATGTGTACACTCACAATAAAGCGGGAAGCCAAGAAATGAGAGATTTCCACTGGGAGCGACTGATATTTAATGAGCTGTGCTGTTTTCAGAGTTCTCTCATAACTGAAGTGCCCACTCACCACATGACAAGTGAGCCAGACTTGTAGGAAGTCAATGGACCCAATTATGTTCATTTCCTTTTATTGTTTAATATATGAAGCATCCAAACAAATCTAAATAATGAAAATATCTCCACTTCCACAGAGCAACACAAGCTCTGAACGCTGTGTTGACTCGCTGCAGAGTGCTTAGTAGAACAAATTAGGAGAAAACACATAATCAGAAGTTAGAAGAAAACATTAGTGGGCAATGAGCTGCAGTGTGTTATTCATTAGATTTTTAATTTTTTAACCCATTTTTGGCAGAACTGGCTTGTCTGAAAGATTGACAAAGAAACAATTTTAGATATAAGGTTTTCAAATGCAAATGGTCACATTTGAGAAGCTGGACCCAGTGCATGTTCGGTGCATTTGTTGATAATTGACTTAACTGAACTATTAGCTGAATAATTGATCACAAAAATAGCTGCTGATTAATTTTCTTCGACTAATCGATAATTCAACTAACCATGTCCTTACACTGACTCCCAAAGCCATTAACACCTCAGGGCTACATACTGCTTATTAACTGTCATCATCTCAGCATCTCTTCATCTCTTCTTTTGGTTGAGGGAATATTTCAAGATAACACTTTACTCTGGTGAGGTGTGTGTATGTGTGTGTATGTTTCTGGTATAAACACCAACCTTGTTGGGACCAGTCCTCATGGAGACCAAAGCCTGGTCCTAATGAGGCAAAATGTCACTTCTGAGGTCCTGGTTAAGGTTTGGTTTAGGGGTTGTGTTAGGCTATCCACAATGAGTGGAAGTCAATGCAATGTCCTAACAAGGATTGCTGCACAAACAAAGACACGCATGCACAATGGAGAGAACTACACACACACACACACACACACAAACACACACGCACACACTGGACATTAAAATGTACCAGCATGCCATTAGGGAGCAGAGCTGCTATCTTCTCTCTGTTTTAATTACTGTCATTACAGGAAATAGTGCAGACAAGCTCTTGTGTTGTTTTCCCCTTTTTGCTTCTTTCACCCAGACTCACACAGTGTTCAGGGGAGCTGTTCCCAGGCTCAGGCGCCTCACTAAATCATCAGTCATATTCAGCTCTGTTGTGCATTGCCCTGACAGCAAGAGGGCCACAGATTAGCAGCATTACCTTATCACAGTCTGACTGTATCTGCTTTAAAAATGAAGGCTTGTCAGCAAGAAAAATATGCTGAACATTTTTACATTTTGTCATTTCCCAGAAAGTCATGTTCATGAGCACACTTTGAAAAAAGATTAAATATAGCATTCATATATATATTTGTCATATGCCATAATGATAACTGTCACGCACCATAGCTAGACATTGTTTTTCAAATTAAGTTTTATTTTTTGTCATTTCTGTCTCTCTACATGATGGTCTAAATGCTGTTCAATGTTTCTCCAGACTGCCAGGTATTCCGGTTGAGAAATATATCTTGTTTATCTGTTTTATTTTAATTCAACGCATTTTTTTCCCTGTAAAAACAGAAAGTGACTTAGGATATTCATGTCTGTAATCATAGAATGTGAACTCCTACAGAAAAATCCCCAAATTACCAAAAATAATACAGAGGACATGACCCCGATGTCCTGATGAACAATCTTCTCCCTGTTTTGTGTTGTGATCTGCAATAAATTATTACTTAAGTATATCAAAACAAAAGTTGTCCAACTGTAAAACAAACCAGTCTCTGTCACATGTGGAGTCACTGCCATATATTCAGGTTGGAGAGCAGATTCTGAGTCTTGTCAAACATAGTAAAGTATCAAGATTACGGACGTTCCTTTCGATCCCCTCCCGGGTAATGCAGCCTCCAGCTATGTTCATTTCTCGATCAAATGATGATTTTATGGCGTAAACTTGGTTTCCATTTCCTTCACTTTGGGGTTTCCAGAGCCATGATTTGTGCATGTGGTGCCACAAAATGAAACTGTTGTCAGTACTTCATAACTTTCATCTTTCATTACTGCTGATAGAGTGACAGAAAATATGTTTTTGATACATTTTAAGATTAGGGACAGCGATCTTTTTTCAAGAAATAGTAAACAATTTTTAATATATTTATAGAGGCATCATAAAGTATGATACATGTAAACTGTGGCCCAACCTAACTGCTAAGTGCAATATGTAATTTCTCGATCAAAACAATAACAAAAGGCGGAGTGTGACAACGATGAGATGTAGCATGGGATCATGGGAGTTGTTGTCTTCATTATTAAACAACCAGTTTCTCTGGGTTAGGATTACGTCAGTATTCATCATTCAGGAGGTTTTTAGCGGGAGCTGAATTATCCACAGAGGTCTCCTCTGCGGATACAAACAGACCAGATGATTAAAACAGGTAAAAACACTGAATGAAGCAGTTTCACATTAAAAAAGTGTTTATCCCACAGGACATCTGAAGGAGTTGTGAGCCGAGTTGCCGCTAACATTTGCGCAGCTTGTTTTTTCAGATAACTTAAGGTCCAGCTGCTGGGCAAGGAAGTGAGGGAGTTGAGTCCTCTGTTCCTCATGACGCTGATGGTACTAGTCATTCAAGGTACAGACCATGGAGACAGGCACAGGACTTCCGGGAGGGGCTGCTAGCCGAGCTGCTGCTCACGTTTTCTCAGCTTGTTTCTCTGATAACTTAAGATCCAGATGTCCAATGACTAAAATCCTTCGCCTGGTTAAAAGATACAGTTACAGACGGCCAAGATCTAAAAAGTTTATCGTAAAAATGTGGCTTAAAACTGAATATAAGTCAATTCATGACAGATTCTGGCAACCACTACACCAACATATTACCTTGTATGCTTATACTCTTTGTTAGAGGGGGTATGATGCCATTGTCAGGCGACCAAATGAAATGGACCATTACCTTGATTAAATTACAGATTTCTCTGGGTCTGAAAATTGTTGGAAATATTTGGGATAATGTAAGTACGCAACTTAACAAATATGTAACAGGTATGGTTGTTTTTAAACATTTTAATGCAGAATAGTTACATATTATAGCCTTAATAAATGTGTTATAAATAAGATATAATTAAAACAGATCAGACAAGTGCATCAGTAAACATTAATGGTAATTTATGAAACATTTTGTGCATATGTGTTAATCAACACATATTTCAAACATGAAATCAACATTACATTACCATTATATTACTGTTCACTATAACTAATGTCTAAGTTACACCATTCTTTACCACAATTTTTTTTTTTTTTTTTTTAAAAAGAGGAGGTAAAATGAAAAAATCATCACCTCTTTTGCTTGTTTTATCAAGCCTTCTGGCAACACATCTGTCAATAACACAATAACTGAGGTGAAAAAGTTAATTTGAACAATCTTTTATTCATGAGAACATTTTGTGAGTTCCTTGTTTAAATCAGAGTCTATAGTCCAAAATATTCTGAGAAGAAACACACCATGTAACCCTAAGACCTATGTTTACAGTTGATGAAAGAGTCACAGACAAGACTCACTGCAGCCTCACAGTACAAACACTGTTCTTTTGAAATCCACAGACCTCAGCCAGAATAAACAGCGATACAATAGAAGCTCGTACAATATCATCCCTCATTTACAGTCATTCCCTCCCTGCTCTTATTGGCAGCTGCATTTATTATGAGGAATGAAGGTGGAAAAAACATCACAAAGTTGAGTTTTGGCAGATATAAGAAATTGTGGAGCATGAGATGTGTATATCTCAAGGGCTTTCATACTTGTAAGACAAATTAAATCACTGTTGATGGAACAGCCTGCAATTTGTCCAAATCTCTTTTCTTCTAATGACTTTTTAATATCTGTAGTGTGTGGAATAAACCTGGATGCAACATGACAGGGATACATCATTAAAATGGTTCTGTGGAGTGATGTTCTCTCTGGGTAAGATCATTTATTGGAAAAAAATACAGCATTTATATCAGTTCAAAAAGAATCACAGTTTCCTCCCTCTCATGTTGTTTTTAAAAAATAGTTGCCAGTGTGTCTCAAGTTGAAGTGTTTTTCTTCACCTAATTGAAATGCTAAAGGCGTCTGTGAGAAACTCAGGCCATCCCACCAGACCTGGGGCCAAGCGAGCTGCACAGTTGCAGCTACAGTGTCTCCAAGGAGATTGCAGTGTGATTATAATGAAGGGCCTCCATGTTTTTACCCCGTCTACAGGGTGCAGCACAATGCAGCTGAGACGAGAGGTCGATTGCGTAACCTAAGAGTAATTTCACTGATTGGTCATTCACTTCTGGGTCGGGACTGAAACCTAAAAGAGGGAGAGAGAGAGAAAGACCCACCATGCACAGATGGTTTGTTAAGAGAGTTGAAATTTACTCTTGGCTGAAAGACAAGTTTTAAAAGTTTTGTATGACTAAAAATATTTTAGCACTTTTTCCAGTAGCGATACAGAGATGTTTCTGCAAAATTTTAAATAGCTGTTTCCTGCTGTTTTTAATATAAACAACAAAAACATAACCATATAAAGTAGTTTTCTAATAATGTCCCATTCACATGTCATTCCCATCAGTTTTGATTATTCCTCCAAATTTTATTGCTGAGATTTGAGTCCACTGTCACAGCTGTGCAACAAAGTCCATCAATGCAAACGACACCAACAGTCAGACAACTTTAAGAGAGATCCACACATTAATCATTTTACAGTATTAAGGCCATTTCTTTGTAAAGTTATTGCTCATGTCTGTTGTAAACATCTGATACATTTTGGGGTGAGTCTTCCTGGTTGACCTATGGTTCCATACTGGGATTAGATAACATCATTAATGCCCAGAGGGGAAACCAGTTTAGTCAACCAGCCACAGTAACAAATAACAAAAGAGATATAAGTCACAGGTCACAGCAGACGACGTATGAAAGAGATCCTGCTACTAACACACAAACTAACACATATTCCAACTGACATTAATGTAGCTTGGGAGCTTGCCCAGCCACTGAATTAAAAACAATTTATTTCATTCAATTGATCAATTAATACATTAAATGTTGACCATAAGTGATGCACTTGAAAATGGGACCAATAAAACAGGCAATTAATGTGAAATAAAACCTTATATAAACTAACAATTGTAACCACAATACACATGAAAGGAAACCTAAAACAATATATAATCCATATTTTAGGAAACAAGCATGTATCACATGTTTTTCAGATGTTTCACAGATGTGGACACAAAAAAAACTTCTGAATTGTTCTGTGGAGAAATCTTCATCCATAACTGTTCACTCAACACATTTTAGTTATAGTAGTTGGAGCATGCAGTTTTATTATGCAATTAATCATTGTAACAGACACTTTGAATGTGTTTTCACTTTTGTTTTCACTTGCAAATGAGTGGTTTAAAATTTTATGAACTGTGGAATATTTAATCATCCTACTGTGTTTTTCTTGCCTTAATAGACTCCATATTGTGACGCTGTGTCCCAAACTTGCCGCAATGAAATTGGTGAGAGAACTGTTATTGGATAATGAGAGACAGCTTGTAGCAAAAACCTGAAATGCACTCATGACACTTTAATGAAACAAAACAAATGTCTTCACATATACTGAAACGTAACAAAAAGTGCTTTGATATCTGGAATGTCATGTCTGCCCACTCAGGTGAATGTTTTTCCACTGACTCAGTGCCCTCTCTCCAGCTCCCCATTGTGTCCGCCCATGCAGACAGTGTGTTTCCTTCCCGTCTTTGTTTAGGTTCCCCATATGAATCCAATAAACAGCGGTCATTGCCTGAAGATGGATGATGTACTCTGTAGACAAGACGGCTTGAGGAAGAAGAAATGTATGTGTGCGTGTGTGTGTGAAAATTCCTGAAATGCCTCAAGTAGGTAAATTGGTCCAAGTACGGATTCCTTGTCTGACCCCAACTCCAACGTAGCAGGAACACCAGCTGTGATGTGAAAATTGACATAACATTAAACAGTGGCAATGTTTAAGAGGCATTTTAAATCACTGTGAAATGTCATATCCTAATATTTACCCTGAAAAAACTCTCCTGGAAAACATGACTTCTCTGCTGAAATACCTTTTTGAGAAAGCCTGGATTTAACCTCTGTCAAGACGCAGCGGTAAATTGTGTTCTGGAGGTGATCTGAGGCCGCCCACCATACTGTTGGACTTGTGAGTTTAACCTGCAGATTTATGTTTAAGATAGGTATTTGTGGTTGTTGTCTCTTCATATGCCTGACTTGAAAGGAGTTGTGATAAATCAACACGCCCTCTGTCTTTGACAAAGACTCAATCAAAGGCTGCAGAATAGGCGTCACTCCTCCTGGTCTGAATGATTGAGATAGTGAAGAATAGCTCTCTTTATCAGTTATGCATGTATTGATTGGACTGTTGTTTTCTGCTTATGTTTTAGACAGTGGTTGAATGTTTAACCTTCACTGGTATGTGAATATCAAACAGGACTGAAAGTCCAGAATTCTCTCTCTCTCTCTCTCTCTCTCTCTCTCTCTCTCTCTCTCTCTCTCTCTCTCTCTCTCTAAGAGAGATTACAAGTTCATTATATATATATAATATATATATATATATATATATATATATATATATATATATATATATATATATATATATATGTATAAGACCTTTTATGCTCTTTTCCAGCTCTAAATTTTTATTTTTGGACTCCACTAGAGTGGATTTGCATGATTCACAGTTCAAAAACTCCTTATTTATCTTATACTGGCCCTTTATGCAGCTCTAAGCTGTCTCTTTAAGGCCCCCCTCCTGATGAGCCCTCTCTGTTCCAATTGGCCGGCTTTCTGGAAGCTGCAGAGGGGCAACATGTATCAGAGTCATGTTAAGTTACTGCTAATGAAAACCCAACATTTCCTGCTTTAGTGCTTCAAATTACAAGCATTTAAACAACTAAATAACAAGACTTTTACTGTGAAGAATTTACAGGAAATGAAACGTGTTCCTCGCTGAATTAGCAGAGCTTCATTAATGGCACTAAAGAATGGTCCAAACAACAACATATGAAGATATTTGGAGGTCTTTGTTCAGAGTAGTTAGAAATAATGCAGGGAGGAATAGTGCAAGCAGAAACAGCCACAGTGATGATGATGTTTGGTGAAGAGCAGACGACCAGCACACCTCCAACAAACAACTTATTTTATTTTGCTGTGCTGTGTAATGGAGTCATGGCTTGGTGTGACTACCCCCAAAACAATGGAAAAATGCCATAATGTTAGTGGAGCGGAGCAGCGAACTCGTGCGCTGTGCATGGAGCAGATGACTATATAAAGAAATCGGTCACGAGCCGACATCAGCTCGGGCTAAACTGTTGGAAACTGAGTGTTCAGAGCAGTCAGAAGCTGATGCTTTTTGCTCACAGGGATTACTTCTACATACATTTACCTCATTATATATATATGACTGAAAATAAGGAAAAGCAGAATAAGTCTCCTTTAAGTTTAGTTTGTCTTAATTTTCTTTTCTTTTTTGAAAATCTTCATGTCACATGTATGCAAATCAGTGCTTGATGTCATATAGCGACTTTTCAAGCAGGCTTCAGATACTTTCCACTTAAAATATTTGGCAACACCGGCAAGGCTACGGACGTAGCCAACTGATATCTCCGATGATCTCTGTTTGTCATGTGACTCTTGACTTGTGGGTCATAGTAGTCTCTCAAGAGTCTCACATTATATAATATTATGAGACATTATGAAAGCATCACTCGTATTCAGTATACATTGTTTTACATTTTCTATGGTTTTATAAACACTCCTTGTAATTGTACAGTATGTAAGCTATGTTATTGTTACTGCTGTACTATGGGGCACCTGCACAGGGACGAGGGATGATAATTTGTTTTGTTAGCTTCATCACTGTACCTACTATGACTTGGATGTTTATATTTTCATGTTGTCATACTTGATAAATAAACTTTAAAATATGCACCACATGCCCCACAACCTCATTGCAGTATGCATGTGTGTGTGTACACACAGATAAAACCCAAATTTTCTCATGAACCTTGACTCTGGCTGTGTTTAGTGCCGAGTACTCGTGTCCTTGGGTTGATTCACAGTATTGTGACTGAGTCAGGCTCTGTCTGCTCCAATGCACTGACAGGAAAAAACACTCTGACAGAAGCTGCAGGGGTTTATGCAATAGCCAAGAGGACTTAAACTTCTAAACTGCACTTGCTTAACTTCTTTGCCCCATATTATGGGGATTTGTATTGCTGTTTTGGGCTTTCACTAAACTTCAGATGGTGGGCTTGTGTTGTGAAGTACAAAGCAATGACCTATAAACTGAAAGGTTATAGGCACAGCTATCCCAAACCTGTTAAAACTGAATAGTCCAAACATTTTGGATCACTGCCACTAGGGGACTTGTGCTCAGGATAATCTTTCCCATACTGGTCCCCTGCTCATGTCCTCGCATGGTTTTCTCAGCATCTCTCTGTCCTGTGTTAGTAGCAGGGGTGGCTGGGCCTTGTGAGAAATGAAAAGAGGACTTTGTTTCCCAGCGGAGAGAAAGAGTTGGAGCTGGATCAGCCTCGGGTCAGGAGAGCGTCTTCCCTTCTGTACATCCCTAATCATCTTTCCTTTAAGGGCATGTTTATGTTTGCACATTTTTCCCCCTTCGATTATGCTGAAGGAGAGTGAACTCATGAGAATGCTGTTGGTGAAGTATCCGCATATCCTGCAGTGCTTCTCTCTTCCTCACTCTGTGTAGGCATGGAAGCGCAGTCTCAGCATCCTACCTTTCTCATGCTCATTTTTAGATCATAAGTTGCTACAAAGTACACAGCACAGATGGCTATGAACATCGTCAAGTGGTAAGTCATCGATCCAGTTTGTGGGAAAACGCTGTTGCAACTTGATCTCCCATAACGATACTGCATTGAGTAACAGTGACGGGATTCATGGCAGCGTCCCAACGCACTGGGGGTGGGAGGGCAAAGGGAAGAATATGAACACTGGGAATGTCCAGAGCAAAATCACATTGATAAAGTCTATGCCCTTTATTAAAAGTAACTGTGCTGGTGAGTATAAGGTGTATTACTATCTGATAGAGATCTACACATCCTGTCCTGTGACAAGTTCTCCATCCTTGCTGCTCATTCTTACTTCTTCTTTCTTTACCTTGCATCCTGTTTCCTCCACTTACTTGCGCTTTCTAATCCTCTTTCACACATTCAGACTAAATTCCCTCCTCACTCGCCTTGATCTCGGTCCCTTTTTCCTTTTTCTCGCCCTCATCCAGCTCTGTGTCTTCCAGGAGTGCTTGGAGGCGTTTCCGCTCCCAAACTCCCCATGAGCTCTGGTCTCCCTTGTGGGATATTAATAGGAGAGAGGAGGGGGACAAGGGGACAAGGGTGGGAAGTAAGAAGTGGGGAAAGGATTGGGGCTCCACAATCGCCGGGAGAGGCAGCCATAAATCCATCATGCATGAGTTGCACACACAGACATTCGCACACAGATTAGAGTACATTCTTGTAGAGGAAATGAGAAATAAAAAGAGGGGGAGACAGCAATTGAGTGAGAATATGCAATAGAAAAAGAAACCTACTCCATCTAAACATTATTCAGACTCACTTGATTCTCCCACTGAAATATACATAAATTCTGCAATCATCTCTTGTTGGTGAAGGACTGAATGTCATTCACAGTTTAGAAAAGTGAAAAAACCAAGAATATTATAATATTAAAAATCTTGACTCTTTTCATCAAGTTCACAAATAAAGGGACTGAATGTAAGACCAATTGACCTGCACTGATTTCACGGATCTATAGAAAGATTTTGTGGTGTTTAAAACTGGATTTATACTTGACAGCAGGGGTCAACGACAAGTCCCACCTTAGATACATATAATACAGTTTTTGGAGTTGTAGTTCAGCATCATGCATCAATTGTAGCATCACAGTAACTGTGTTTGCTTTCTTCAATGCATACAAGTAAGTTAAGTTAAAAAAAAACATGCAAGGAAAAGGATAGTAAAGGATCAATAAAGACAGACTAAACAGGAAGGCAGCAGAGAAAGGCAATTAGTATTATAATGTTCATATGTTTGAGTGTTAAGACATTGCAGTTGTGGCATCAGAAACTTGTAGGAGAAAACATAAGCGGTTCTAGGTGATCAATCACAGTTCTTGCAGTCTTCATATCTCTGTAGCCGCTGTAGCCCCGATGTGTAGTTACATTTTTGAGAAGCTGCACATCATCAATGGCGGCCAAATTTACTCTGAAAGTAACATACAACTATAAATCCACCCTGAGATGGCTGAAACATAAATTGTTCCGAAGGGCTGCAGCTCAATATCAGGAAGATGACCATAGTATTTATGTGCGGGCCACAGTATTTATGTGTGGTAAGTATACTCCAGGAGCTCAGCTGTGGTCTTTTTATCTAATCTAACTGATAGTGTTGACAGGTTGAGGCAAAACAAGCTGTCATCACAGGTGAGCAGCAGGCAGATAAAGACTGGCAAACCAAAATATTTGCTCAGCATTGCGACCACAAGGTCCTCATCAGGTCATCGAGATGTTGAATAAATGAGTAAATAAATTTCACACTGGGAGTTGACTTTTGCAGCACCTCACAAGGATTTTGCACTGCGACCTTTTTCTTTTCATTGTTTCAAGTCAAAATATTTAACTTCAGGAACTGCTCTCATATACAGTATGTTCTTTTCCATTTGTGATGTTCATGTAACAATGACCTTTTCACGTAGGGCATATACACGTAAGTGGACATCACATAGACACAGACATACCTAAAGAATGACATGGTGACCTTTTCCCTTTTAAAGGCTGTATAAGTTACCTTGATACATGGAGCGGTAAACACATAAGTGCTTTAGAAGGGAGACAGAAGCATCTTCAAGAATGCTGTTGTCCTATATTTCCTCTGGCAAATGGTTTGTGTCACATCCGACAAACACATTTAGAGAGTAAAGGTCATCTGATCGACCAAGGTGGTGCAGTATGTTTGCTCTAAAAGTAAGAATGGATTCTCTAGCATCAGCAATATTGCAAATCGATGCTCTCTCTTGTCTGACTGCTGTGATGGATCACTTTAGGAAACCTCAATTTGACAAAGAATTAAGCGGTGATGTATGTACTGTATTAGTGTACGTATCATTCTTCACTTATTTTACATTTCATGGAGACAAACTAAAGATCAGCCTCTCTTTGCTTTAGCTCCCTAGTTCTCCAGAAATGGAGCTGGCCAGGCAGCAACTAGCAACCTCCTTCATAACTTCTAAAAATGACACAGACTCTGACCTCTTGAGTCTCACTTCTCCATTTCTGTTTGCTCCTGTTTTTTATCAGACATCAGCAAAAGTCACACAGGCATAGATTTGTCGGTGCTGGCACTTTGGCTTTGGACCAAACCAGTTTTTTTTTCGGCTCTGAATGCCATTTTTAAACCTTTATCTGTACAGCAGATTAACAATGGCTCCAATTTGAACCCAAACAGGAAATTAGAGTAAACAACACTCCTCTTGCCTCTCCGGAGCAAAGTTTGAGCCTGTAACCAGAGGTTTTATGGAGGGAGCAGTGGTTTATATAGAAAATAAAAATAAAATATTAGAAAATAAACATTACCATAGAAAGAAACCATCGAAAGAATACTCACTGGCTTTCAATAGATGTCCACAGGCTTCAATTTCATTATGTTTGTTTTTAGTCAGAAGAATGTGAAAACTGAGTCACAGCTTTGAGAAATGACAAAACACAGAACATCACTGTGGGAGGAGGAGGACAATGATCTATGGAGCACTATAGCAGCTCAGTGGTAGCTGACAGTGCTGACAGGTGGAGGTGGAGACAGGCCTGTCAGAGGTGATCAGAGGGCAGATTAAGACTGGCAAAAACAATATATTATTCTCAGGCTCCTGTCCTCATACACTCACACACACAGAGAGACTCTTCCTTTCCATTAGTTACACACATTTGGTAAATGTTCTGTGCTGTCTGCACATGCATATGTACACACACACACACACACACACACACACACACACACACACACACACAGTCATGTTTCCATCACTTCAGAGGACATTACATCGACTAACATTAATTTCCTGGAGACTTAACCCTAACCCTGACCTTTGCTTTGCTTTTTGTCCCCATAAGGAGGGCTAGTTTGAAGAACATATACAGTACGTCCCAGTTGTTTCTTTTCATGATAATGAAAACAATACAAAGCATGATGAAGGTTAGTATCAAATTCAGTCCCTACTCCTGTGCACAGGAATCTAACAAGGTCATTGAGGGCAGCCTTGCGTGCTGTATTTGTACACATGGCTCCAACAGGAGCAGCCACAGTTGTGAGGTCTTTGGGATAAATAAATAATGGGATAATGAACTGACTCTTCAAACTGAGAAAATGGAAATGGAAAACAAATCAACCGTTGTTGATTCAGCTTAACACCTTAAATTTACTGAACTTGTTATGTGTATGAGTTAACTTGTCTCAGTGAGTTTTACATTTTTCACAACTAATAAGACATCTTTGAACTGATTCTTCAACTTAAGTTCAGTTAACTCACATTTTTAAGGCAGCAGGGGAGTCTAGGTTACATTACAGTGTAGAAAAGGCAACACATTATGAGTGTGACTTTACTTTGCATGTGAAAGGAGAATAAAACAGGGCCAGAAATAAAAACTCACACAACACGTGTGATGTCTGCTGAGAATGAAGACAATCTGTTCACAGACTGGAGTTATTCCATTAGAAAGAACCTGACCAGTATTGTCTGGTGACTGAGCCCATTCCCCCTACATGGTGCACAGTCTAAACTAATAAAATTGATCGTTTCAAGTTTATTAGTCACTTTGAAAAACAATCTCTTAAACCTAATAGGATTTTGTAAAGGGTATTGTTTTTACACATAAGGGCATAGTTAGAGACAGTTATTTTAAAAACTGGATAAAATGGAGTTGAGGTTCAAGCATTTTGTGATGGAAGCTAAAGGGAAAATGCCAGTGACCAGAAAACTGCTGACAGTAGTGCACTGAGTAATTGTAATAAATCTTACAGAAACTTAGTATGAAAAACATCTATGTAAGAGACAGGACTTCAACATTTCTTCATAACCATTCATCACAGCCAAATTACAAGAACCATCTCCAGTGTGCTTCCACTATTATTACAGTTACAACTATTACTGCTGAAGATGCGATAAAACTTTAATGATCCCTGTGAAAATTGGGGACTTCAATCCAAAAATTTCTCAGTCTGTGAGTACCGCAAAAGAATTCAAAAGTACAGAGAGACATAACTGATTCTTCTTGTTTTTGTAGACCTCAAAGATAAAAAAAAAAAAAAAAAGTCTTGAGAAATGCTTGTGTCAGTATATGACACTTACTTAACCATATTTTCTATTTAAGTATGTGTCATCTTCCTCTGGCTTTTTTTTTTAACTTACCACACTGAATATATGTATGAGGGACTGCATGTTGTTTTTATATTTTACATTTTGCACAATATAATTTTTCAGTTTATCTGCTCTCTGGTGAGAGCTGATGTTTATGAAGACAAACATAGTCTCAGATGTTGTGTGTAACTGCAGATCAGAAGACATCTCTTTCTGAGTCCATTTCAGAAGAATTTATTTTCAAATGTTTGTGACTAGTATTGATTTCCTTCCTTATTTTCTAAAAAGGGAAGTCGAAAACTCAGTGCATGGTACCATCGTCTTGGAGTGTGTGTGTGGGTAGAAATACATCTTATCCTCACTTCAGGACATTGTTATACAATAGCCTACACACATGCGTGGTCTTTGTTATTTTTTCCTCTCCGTCCTGACCCAAAGTAAGTCGATATTCTTTGTTGTTTTTTAATCTTGTATCTGTATTTTGCTTGTGGGTATGAGTGGTATGTTTGTGTGTGGGGGGGAGTGCGTTTGTGGGCTTCACATCTTAAAATTACAATCTGCATCATATCATCTAGTTTGATCAATTGCTGTCTTCCACAGTACACGCCAGCAGCGACAAAGTCATTGGCCTCATTGGGCACAATGTCACTTTGCCCTGTAGGTATGACACAAAAACTAATGGTCTCCTGGCTTTCTGTTGGGGACGAGGGGAGGTGCCCAGGTTCAAATGCTCCGAAACCATCCTCTCCTCTCCGGGTGGGGCTGTGCTATCCCTTGGAGAACCCAGCAACCTGAGGTATCAGCTGCTGGGCAGCATGATGGATGGAGAGGTGTCCCTAACCATCCTGAATGCTCAGCAAAGTGATGCTGGTGTGTATGGCTGCAGGGTCGAGATCCCAGGGTGGTTCAATGACATTAAAGTCAACATAGACCTGGTCATGGAGGAAGGTAAAGCTTATGCAGACTTTTCAGGATATTTATGAACTCTGTGGTCATTATTTATTCAGCTTTATAAGGTATTTTGTTGTTGCCAGCTCCTGTGGAACAACCTGTTACCCAGGACTATGTACTTTTTACTAGTGGGAGACAAGGTGAGCATAGTTATGTGAATAAATAAATAACTAATGTTAAAAACAGTACACACGGTAACTGATGGTTTAAACTCCTTACAGAAGTGTTGACAGTATCTGAAGTAGTTGGCTCAACATTGGACAGCATTATGCCAGCTGAGGTATGGTAAAATTATCTTAAATTTCTGAAGCGAAAAATAAAATTCCCTGGACAAAATGTGTGCAGATCATTAAAAATTTTAAAAGACAAAAAATTTTTTCGTGACAAATAGGGAGAATTGGAGGAAAATCAAAAGCTACTCTAGGGAAAAGCTCCACACTCATAACTCTGTTGCAAGCTTTTATTTATTTATAATCAGTAATTCGGTACATATGGTCCTCTTGAGCAACATCTTGCCTGAAGAATGATGTGCCAAACTTTAATTTAATACATAAAAACATTGCATCAAAATTACAAGTGTGCAGCTTTTTCCCCCCTACAGTAGAGAGTACAAAGCAATATTAGAATTTTCAGCATACAATATTTAAATAAATTGTATATTTATGGCACACATTTAAGAATTTGTGCCATTTATAATTGCCCTCATGATAAGGTTCATTTTCATTGCAGAAAAAATTCAAAGCCTTCTTGGCAGTGGAGAACATCAGCAGAATTGCAGCTATTTTCTTCTTCACCATAATCATAATCCCCGTCTTTATTTTCCGTAAGTGTGGAATGGATTATATTTAGTGACTCATGCCACTTTGATTAATTTTACACATTAAAAGTGGGCGTCTATTGAAGACACTGAGTGGGTCTTTTTTCTTTATCATGTTAATGTTTGCATTTCTTCAAACCAGGGAGATGGTTACTGCAGAAGGTGACACCTGAACATATCAACACCCCGGCTGCTGAGAACATTTATGAAACTGTCTAAAGCCTGAGTAATGGTCAGCATTACGAGAAAAAAAGGAGTCTGCAGATTTCTGCAAGAAACTGCTGGCTGAAGAAGCGTCTGCATGCAATGTGCTGACTCTATGTTTTGCTTTTGCTTTAGAGGGAAACCTTTTGAACTCTGTTAATTAGTAAGAGAAATAAAATTACACGTTCCTCTTGTAAAGCAGCTTACAAGGTCACACTTTTCTTAAATTGCACTGAAAGGGAAAATGTGTGAAAAGATGCAAAAATATCCTGTAGATTAACTGTGACTTCCTTTTTTTCTGTCTCATTGCAAAATTTATCACAATTTAGAAAAAAGCTTCTAGATGGTTTATACTTGTGGACACAATGCCACCTACTGGACTTAATACGTTATTATCAAAGTGTTAGTGAAGAAGAATCAACCCTGAATTGATTAATTCAGTGATTAAGGGTGTTCTTCCATGATTATTAAAAACATTAAAAAGCTAACATGAGTGGGAGATGGGATACAGAGGGTATGAGAATGTGGGAGAAATGTCTATTATTACTCTGTGTGTTTTGAAGAAAGATGGATGTAATAACTGGATTATATTATAAAACTGCCCAATAAACAGTTAAAAAACACATTTTGATAAAGTTTGTGTTTGTGTTCTGCATGCACACTACACACAATGTGCAGTCTAAACTTTCAGGTTTGTTTTTTTCAAATGTGGTGAAAACAATCACATTTTTACCACATTTTTGTCCAGTTTATGATGAAACTGATTGGCCTGATTCTTAAACTCAAACATGTTAAACAAGCCCTTTTAAAGTAATAAAAGTATGTTCCCATGTTCTAGTGACATGGAAACTGAAACCTTGTACCAACTTCCATTCAATGAGGTGAAAGAATGAATTTATGTGAATTTTTATGATACAGCAATGTTAGAAAAAATCAAGACATCAGTGAGTGAAATTCTCTGGAAGAGGCTGTGAGCATGTTTTCTGCTTTCAATCCTACAAATAATTAAAATAATATTGTGGTAGTTAATAAGAATATGTTCATGGGATCAATAAAAGAGGAAGTCATGTGCTGGGTTACCAAACATCCACCAGATGCAAATGTTTACTCAGCAGTCTAAGAAACAAACATGGCCCTAAAATAAACCAGGCTTTCAACTGTCATCGCTGTCTGGATATAATGGATACATTTAAACCTGTATGTTTGTTCCCAAACAATCACAATGTAAGTGTTTTTTTTTTTAGTTTAATTTTTAATGTTTGCTTCAGCAAAAAAGTTTGTCCTCTTCACACAAGGAGGACCTTAGTTCAAATACAATGATAGAGAACAAGTGGATATTTGAGTAGAATCATTGCACCTGCGTCAATTTTAATATTTGGGCAGTGGTGGCCTAAAGGTTAGAGAAGCAAGCTTGCGACCAGCCGATTCAATTCCCCGGACTGGCAGGATAAATCTGGGTTGGGAAAGTGAAGAAGTAGTGCTTTCCCCTCCCTAATTACCACAACTGAGCAAGGCCCTTAACCCCAACTGCTCCAGTGGCCAGCAGATCAGACTGTGGTTGTACTGGGCAGCTTCATGGTATGACTGTGAATATGACCGGGGCGTTCCTAGAAAAGAGAGCATTGCTCTCAGAGAAACTACCCTGAATACATAAAAGTCAGTTTAATTGTGACTTATACTGTAATAAATTGCTGTAAAATACAGCCAAATTCTAACAGTAAGGTAGTGTTCTTTCTAAATACAATAATATACTGTAAATTTTGATGCTTTTTGGAGCCAAAACCAAGAATGGACATTAACAGTGGGCTAATGTAAGATCTGATGGTAAAATATAGTATTTTCATTTTCGCTGCCACAGTAATGGAGGGACAGGAGCCATATGCAACCATCAACATCATACAATCATCGTTCATCCTCCTTTGTGGAATCAAACCAAAAGATCAGTAACATCTTAATAATAATGTAATGTAATAGAATTACATTTGTGCATCTGGTTACCCAATTAGTGACAACATTTAATTTTTGCTAACATTTTGGTATAATCCTAGCAAGTACCCGGCAGGCACAAAAGAGCATTTTCAGGTAGTGCTCTTCAGTTGGAAGTTTGAATTACTGGTATTTAAACATTATTTTCACTGCTGCTTGCAAAAGATCATTTTAAAGATTATTTTTGGTTGAGTGTTTTCTCTTGAACCATACATGAGTGAATATTAACGTTAGTCTGGCTCTACACCTTGCCTACTATCTAAAGCACAATTGAAGTTTATTCAAATATGTAACCAAGTAGATTCAGATATGTTGGCTGCTGAGCCCCAAAAGACAGAGTAATTATATTGGTTATCTTAGCTTAACCCAAGTGTGTTTCTAAGCTGTAGCTAGGCTGCTGCAAATATACTGTAGTTTGTTGCCGAGCTCTACTAAAACCTGGGACATAATGGTGATTTGTTTGTGATTAATCCGGAAAGGAGAACAAAGGCCAGCTGAGGAAAGTAATGCCAAGAAGGCAAAGTGAATCACAATGAATCCTTGTCACCACTCTTCCGAAGAACTCAACTTCATAGAGGGAAGTTAGGTGTCCTTCTTGTGTAAAATGTGTCTCTCTCCCATTCAGTTGTTTCATTTCTCTTTCTCTCGGTCTCTGGTCGATTTTCATTTTGTTTCATTCTCACTCAGTGAGCTGTGAGCCTGGAAGCCAACCTTCTGCCAATTATAATAGAGGACATTTGAAGGCATTACAAACTGTGTTATCCAGCAATCTGTTTATTTGAGCTCTTATATTTTTTTAAACAGTCGTTTGCAAAGCAATTGCTTTTTAGACTCATGACAAAGTTCTGCTGGCAGATCAGAATATTATAATGAACAGATTTACAACGAACCCTGGTGAAAGGGCATGAACCTTGAGAATTATTTTTTCCAACACATACTTGAATATACTACACTTGGCATATTTGAAATCTTCTGAATAAATGTTCAGTTTGATTAAACTGTCACTTGTCTCATCCTCTTTTGTGCCAGATGTTGAGGTTTTGTGTTTTATTAATATCAATAAGAAAACTTTTCAGTTGTTTACTGTAACATTTACAGTAAGAAACTGTTCATATAGATTACAATAGCAACACTGTAAAAATACAGTTTATTACTGCAGACCGAGTTACAGTTTCAAACTGTAAACCTCACACTCTACAGCAGAATACTGTAGTAATTTTTACAGCAATTAATTGTTAAAGTAAATTATGGTAGTGACACTGTAAAAAAAAAAAAGGTATAATGCTGGCAACTAAAGCTGCCAGTAGTTTACTGTAATTTTACAGGGAAATTGGTTACAGTGTAGCTACTGATTTCCACATTCTTCATCTGTGACTGATGATAGTTTCAGAATTTCTTTCCTTTTAGCACCTCCTAACACCTTGATGGTGGAAACAAGACGTGAAGGAAACAACCATCACTCGTTGCTGGACCCAGGGGCGGATTTAGTGACTTGGGGGCTTGAGGCAAAATCAGGCATGGTGCCGTCGTCATGTCTTATTTTCACCCTTTCTCTAATTGGGAATGTCGATATTGGCCGTGGTAGAAGTACTCAAAACTTTTACCCAAATAAAACTATTAATACAGCACCATAAAAATACTGTAGAAGTCCCGCCTTTAAATTTTTTACTTGGGTAAAAGTGCAGCTATATTATTACCACAATGTACTTATATTTACTTAACATCTGTCAAGGCAGGTCTTAAAAATTTAACTACTTTATACTACACTGGATAGTTCAATAATGTATCATGATGAAGCAAACTGAGATTATACACTGACAAGCAGGAGTTTTTGTAGCAGTTTGTGCCCCACACACCACATGACTCTAGGATAGCATTGCCTATAAGTGATATAATGAACTAAGAACATTGCACTTACTTCCTCACATTCACACTGGAGGGAAGTTAATAACTATGCACATAACTTTACTCATGGTGTAAAAACACCTTCTTCCATAACAGCAAACTGTAAGCTATTAGAAACATTGAAGTGTTAGTGTGAAGAACAGAAACACTAATCACTGTGTACCAGATAACATCTGTGGTGATTTAGAACAGTTTACTTAAATGTATGTCTGTGAACACGTTATCTCAGAGCATGCTGGGAACTCCACCCACCTATCCTCAAGAACAAACAGAGTAAAGAAGAAAAAAAAATCAATTGAAAACAATCTGCTTATAGATTTCAAAATGAACATTTTAAAATGTATAAATACCTGCCCAAATTGAGAGAAGGCAGCTGTTTGCATCATGAGATACTACAGTCACAGTGTGATCTAAACATTTTTAATGCTTAATTCTTGTTCTAATGTTTCATAAATTATTCAAAATTTGTTTTCCTTCCATTACCAGAGGGCCTTCCTCTTGATACACCACTTCAGGCTCTCACTTCTCACAGTATTAAAGTCACTTGGAAGATAAAGTCCCAGTTTTTTTGAAACATTAGCAGGAGACAGATTCAACTTTCTGAAATATTTTTTGATATGGGTATACAAATTACGGGTAATCACTAGATACAAATAGTGTTAAATGCTGTACTGTTCTGAGGCTTAAGTCTTGTGCCACAAGTGATATTTTAGTACTAAAGAATGACAGTTGATATTTTATCAACTCTTTGTGATTAAATGCATGTGTGGGAGTGGGTTACGGCTGGAAGAGAAATGGAGAGTACAATGTTATAGTAAGGTCTTATAATTATTTCATTATATTGTATATTAATAGCACAGACTGAAGACTATGTGCCATTTATTATCGAACCGGTGCGTCATAAGGTTCATTTTCATTGCAGGAAAAATTCAAAGCCTTCCTGGGAGTGGGGAACATTGGCAGCTAGTGGCAGCTATTTTCTTTTCCACCATAATCATAATCCTCGTCTGTATGGATTATAATTTGTGACTCATGCTCCATTCAGATTAATTTTACACTTTAAAAGGGTGTACTGAACAGTCACTGAGAGTGGGCCGTCCTTCTTTCAGCCCAGTATCTCTATGAACTCTATTCAAACAGAATGATATTGCAGTGCATGTCTAATGTCAATGCTCAGAACCAATAAAGGAAGTAGAGTGCCCTTATAATGAGGTGAAAAGTAGGGGTACAACTCATGTTTTTTAATGTTTTCAAAACCATAACCACAATCTTTGTCTACTGTATAACCTCTGTTACCTTACCTAAACATAGCCATGCCATATTTATCTGTAAATCATTCCATAAAATTAAACACATACTGTATCATCATTCTGTTGTTGCAGAGAACATTCATGAAAGGGACCAAAAGCTTGAGTGACGATGAGCATTACAATAGAGGTGTAGATTTCTTTAAAGTTCATGTAAAGCAATAATAAATATGTGTTCTGAGTTTGTCACACCACAGAAAAATGTGTAATTAAAAAAACAGCCAAATTCGAAGGATTAAAAAAATTGCCAAGAATATAAAATTAGGTTTCAAAATCGTGGAAAAACAAGCAGTATTCTCTCTTCTTAAACCCTGGAGGCGTGTCTGCTGAATGCGCTGAACTGGCCCACCTGAACAGCCTCTGAGTTAATGATGCTCATACCAAACTTCAGTATAAAAATATACAATTCAAAATAGGCCTTGTTTGTGGGTGTGAAACACGCAACATGGATGATATTTTTTAAAATAAAGAAACATTAGGGGCCACTGTTTGATTTGGCACATATTTTTATAGGTAAATGTGGACTTGTTTCAGTAAAATGTAACTTAAATGACAATCCATCACCAATTATCATCAAGTTAAATTGTCATTTTTTTCAATGGAGATCGGTGCACGTAATGTTACTCACTTGGCGGCTTCATTGTGGCCGTCACCCTTGGAGCAAAAGACTCTCATGTCGGGCTTTTTGATGAAGTGCTGCCTGGCAAATGCTCTCTCCCATTTCAGGTCCGCCCAAAAATCTTGAACACAGAAATGGTGAAAAATAGTCGCTCTAAAACACTCTTAACTCCACAATTTACCACTACATAGTTCATAGTCTTTTCATGTTTTTAGCAATTATTTTCTAACATGTATAATAAGAATTGCTGATTTTCCTTTACACAGACTTCAAGGAACTGTTGGGTGAAGAGATGCTTGTCTTGATGTATTTATTTTCCCTGCCTTAGAGGGAAACCTTCTCAGCTCCTATCTGTTAATCAGTAAGAAAAAGAAACACACAATTCTCTAGAGCAGCAGCTCACAAGGTCCCACTATTCTCAGATTGCAGTGAAAAGGGCAAATGTGTGTCATACAAGTTCCTTATTTACACTGGTGCTAAGTTGTGAACAGACTTCTGCTAAACACCCAGCTGTTAAAAATGAAGCTTATAGACATCAGGTTTGGGCTTATTTATGGAACAGGGTCACAGATTTAGAATGAAATGACCTCAGTTGTCTTTGTATTTTGATGCGGGTGTTATTATTGTATTATTATGATGTGTTTTTGGCTTTCGGGATTTTATTGTTTAGTTTTATGTTGAATATCTTGTGCTTCTTTATGTTTCTTTGTCTTTTAATATCTTGGTGCCATGTTGGAAATAATTGAACACGTTTTCCCTTGGATTTTGTTTTGGTGTCTGTAATCCATATATAAATTATTTCATATATCATATGGCGCTGAGAATATATCCTGATTAATAAATTCCCTTTTCTCTCTCTCCTGGCTAAACTTGTGGATAGTTTACACTTGTGGACATTATGCCACCTACTGTACTTAATACATTATTATCAAAATATTAGTGAAGAGGAATCCAACCTGGATACACTGTACACTCATCAACATGATGATCCCGCTTTAAAATGAAATTATAAATTGTTGTCATACATACAAAGTTCAATTTCAACATCAAGGTGAAAATGCAAAATAAATGATCTTGATTGATGATTTCATTTAACTCTCTTCCATTTAAACCGTAGCAGCTCTTCTCACTTATTTCCATATTTTCATTGTAAATTTCTTTCTTTCTTTTTTATATTATTTAGGATTACTTCATTTTGTGTAGGCTATATTTTGATATATATTTGATATATATATTTTATGCACCACAACACCAATGTAAGTTCTTTGTATATGCAAACCTACTTGGCAATAAACCTGTTTCTGATTCTGGTTCTCAAATGCTGCGGACATACTATGAAAAGCAGAGTGTTCAACTCTGAAACTTGCTTAAAATTTCACCCCATGTTACCTTCTTGTCTATTTGCAAAGTGTTGCTCTTTCTATCTCTCTGTTGCAGTTCCTGTCTTCACATGAATTTTTAGTTTAGTATTTAGAATCAACAATATCCGCGCTGTTTTTGTTCCTCTTTCTAGTTTGTATGCCAACTTCTGTAAACTGTAGCAATGTAAGCCAAACTCAAGAAAGGGAAGGAAATGATCTCAATGAGATTGTGACTATGTTTACAGCAATATGATACATGTGAGAAAATCAGCTGAAATGTTCGACTCTGTGCGTTCTTCTTTATTGTTGTATGTAAACTTTCTCCCTTATTGTTATAATTGGGGCACCTATTGAAAAATTCACAAAAAATGGTTTGCGGTCGCTGATAGCACCATTAATTGCGCATCACTTGCAATCTGCAGTCTTGCAATTTGGAGTCTATCTGCCCCTCAGGTCTGATTCATGAAAGATATTGCACTAATGATATTACTGTGCAAACACACCCGTAAGGTTTTTGCAGCTGAGTGCAATTATCCATGTAGCAAAGTATAAATGTTGCCTTTGCGCCAAGAACACAGTAGGCAGGACAATGGCAGAGAGAAAGAGAAAAATAAAATTTTCAGACTGCGAAGTCCTGACCGACAAGGTGCAGAGGCATTCCTCGACTCTTCAGGTAAGGAATTTAAATGAGCACACCTGGCATAATGATGCCTTTGCCTGCCTACAATCACTGCTGCTGCCATCACTAGAAAGCCTGAGTGTGACACCCCTTAAGCCTCGGATATACACGCACACGGACAGCTGCAGACACCACGGACACATAGTAGTTCTGTTCAAACTACTTTGTGGACGCTCATTTGCATTGAAATGGGCCAATTTTGCAAATTTGTAAATAAATTTTGCTGCTAATACGTATGTATTTTGACTTAATTAAAATTTTGAATGAAAGCCTTGTATAATTGATTACTTCTTCCACCACTGCAAATCATGAAGTTCCCAAAAAGGGAAAAAATGTGTTTGCCTGTTTCAAGTCCTACACATAATTATGAAATCAATATACTTACAGAGTTGTATGTTGAAATAATGTAGAGTTAATTGTTACCAGCCACGTGATTGTTGGATTGATCAAAGAGGAAGTTATATACTGGGTTACTAAACATGGAGCAGACTCAAATGTTTACGCAGCAGTCTAAGAGACATACAAGAGTTCATGGCCCTTGAGTAAACCAGACTTTCTGTTTTCCTGTGTGTCATCTATCAGGATGTAGTGTGTAGACCTCTATATATTAAATGGTATGTCGCCAGCCCTCACTCTGGCAATATAAGTCAGCTTTAGAGTGTTAAAATGGTAAAACATTAACATTTGGGGTTTTTATAGATATACAGAATCGTACAGAAGTAGACTCTCTGCTAAAATCTGTATCCCACGATGAAGGCTGTATCATGTAACTGCGTAAGGAATGCTTGTTTGTTACTACTGCTGACAGTAAGACACGATTGTTCAGAGGATGTATCTTGATGACCTTGATTCTGTCTAATCATCAAAATGAAACATTTTCTAGGATAAGGAACCAAAACCACAGAGAGGGAAACAGCCTTCCTCTTCTTCAGCCAGCAGAACTGTTTGTGTGAGCATATCAAGGACATCATGTGATTTGGAAACTTTTCAAAGCTGACACCATGCTGTGGTTTGGTCTAGTGTCGTTTAGGGGGTGAACGAAATCAGTCGACTGATTCTGAGACACAAGTTGATTATTTTACAATGACTTTTTTAGTCAGCAGACACCTTCATTTGTTTTGCAGTCTTCTTTTTTGTCTGCGACTTGGTAAGGGAGCAGTGAAGATTATATGAATCATCATTTAACTATGATTAGGAGATTTTTATTTGTTATATTTCAACAAATATCTCCTGACTATCTGCCTTTTCAGGTTGCGCGTATGCAGAAAGGGTATTGGCCACAGTTGGGACAGATGTTACTTTAAGATGCAATTATGATTCTCAGTTCTACGGCAAGCTTGCTGTATGCTGGGGCAGAGGGGCCATCCCCAACAGAGGCTGTGCCAAAGAAGTGATCAAGTCGGACGGGACCTCAGTGATCAGCAGACTGTCTGAGCGTTACCTGCTCATGGGTAAAATTGGTGAGGGTGATGTGTCGCTGACCATCAGGCAGGTTGAGGAGAGTGACTCAGGAATATACGGCTGCCGTGTGGATGTCCCAGGCTGGTTTAATGACCAGAAACACGAGGTGACTCTGACGGTGGTGCCAGGTGAGACCTATTCAGATGAACTGTAATCTCTGAGGGGGAGAGAAAAGAAAAGTACATCAGTATCTGCAGCTAGTGGTTACTTAAGGTCTTGTTATTGTACTTTCTTTTTATATAATTAGAGCTTCAACCAATTACTTTTTCTTTATGGATTGATCTTGGATTATTTAATCAATCCATTAATTATTTATTTAGTGTATCATAATTTCACAGAAACTAAGTTGACATCTGAAATCTGACATCTGAAACATTTAAGAATCCAGACGCACAAAATGTTTGGCAAATATTGCTATTAATTTAAAAAGAGAGACAAAGATAAATCAATTACGTAAAATTGTTGATTATTTTCTTCTTTTTTCTGTTTATTGATTAATCGACTACCAGCTTCAGCACTATAAAGCTTTGTATTTAGCATCTCTTCCTCTTTAGGTCGTCCTAATCCCCTGAAGGTGGAGACAAAAGAGGTGAAGGAAAGGACCATCACTGTTCGCTGGACTCCTGTGTTTGATGGTGGCAGGCCCATCACAACCTATATTATCGATCTCAAGAACAAACAGGGTAAACAAGACAAACAGTCCCCAACAATAGAATGAAGCAGCTAATTATATGTTTTGAAATATAGTTTGGAGAGTATGCAGTGTGAATCTGATTACACTCGTCTATGCTTTTCTGCTACACAGCATCATGGAACACTGCAGTGAGGATTGAAGTATCAAATCCTGAACTGACCCAGGTCACTTTGGTGGATTTGCATCCAGCTAAGAACTACAACCTCCGCATGTTTGCTGTCAACAATGTGGGCATGAGTGAAGGCAGTAATGTTCTTATAGTCACAACAAAAGAAGCAGGTAGAGTCAGAGAGAATTTATCTATCTATGCAGAAATACTTTGCTATTTGCAGAGCTACAATTAAATTTTTGATGGTTGTCCCTTTAAAAACTGTTTTCCCTCTCAGCACCAGAAGGTCCTCCCCTGGATATGCAGCTTGAAGCCCTCACTCCTCAAAGTATCAGAGTCACTTGGAAGGTAAAGTTTGACTAGTTAACCACATACACATTAAACAAATGTAATCTCTGAACATTGACTCTTCTTAACACCATTTTTAATCACACTCTGAATGGACAAAGTTAATCCTAAATGATAGTTGCTAAATTGGAAAAAGTGTCCTTGGTTTTCTCCTTACTAGCCTCCGAGGGCTGATCTCAGAAACGGGGCTGTGCGGAGTTACAGCATTAGCTACAGAGAGTACAACTCTGCAAAGGGACAGTACGGACGGTGGCAGCAGCAGACTGTGACAGCCACACGGGAACTCGAAAGCATCATTCTGAGCAACCTGAAGCCTTCTACCACATACGGTGTGATTGTACAGGCCAAAACAATTGCAGGAACAGGACCTGCCTCAACTGCACCTTTCTGCACTACTCCAGATGAGAGTAAGTGAAACGTGAGAGGATATTAATATATGACTAAAAAATTAATTTAAGTATCATTGTGGTGCTATTTTAATATCAATATAATAATATATCAACAATAATATCAGCAAATGTCTTTTATTCTGTTTCAAGTTCACAAAACTTCAACAGCGGCAACTATGAAGTCTACTTCCCCTGCTGCCACTGTGTGGCTACAAGACACAACGTCTTCAAGTTTCATTGCAGGTTTGTGATATTGAATTTGTGAAACTCATAACACATTCCTAAAAGATTCATTATGCATCTTTAGAAACTATACAAGCAAAATCAAATGTACTCTAAGTTTTATTTATGATAGTTTAATTTTTATATATTAATCAGTATGTGGAAACTGTATTTTTTTCTCTCTCTCCCAAGATCACACAACTTCAACAGTTGATACTGTTACTGCTTCCACAATGTGGGGACAAAGCACTACAATTTTCTCTTCAGGTACAACATATGTTTCATTTGGAGTTTTTTCTCTTCTTTCTGTCTTTTTAAAGGAAAATAACAATAACACATTCAGACAGAATTCATGATGATAATGATTTTGGTCCAGGCAAAGCATCAGAGATGAACTAATGTTACTGTCACAAAATATTTGAGATATCACATCCAAATGAGCTTTATTTGAACATCAGGCTTCCAGCTGTGTATCAGAAAATGTTCCTGAATACAAATGAGATCACAGCTCCGAGGCTTTTCTATACATAACATTGTTACTACAATTTGTAACTCCGCAGATGAAACATGTTCATATTCACAAAATTGAACCATTAACTATATTTTTGTGTGATCTTTCCCTTTAATATAATATTATATTTAATAATCCAAGTTTGTCTTTGCTCTGCTGCATGTCTCTTAGTGCGCCCAGATCCCCCAGTAGTTGAGTTAAAGGAGGTCAAAGATAATACAATTTCCCTTTTTTGGACTCCTGGGTTTGAAGGAGGCAGCCCCATTACTGGCTATCTCTTGGAGTATAAAGCTGTGAACGGTATGAGAAAAATTCATTGAAGTAATTAAATTATTGCTAATTTGCCATAACTCAATTGTGAAAACTAAACTTACATTCTTAATCTTTTTTGGCATTCATCATGTCGAGTTTAGCCCGCAGAACAACATTAGTTCCACTCTTAACATCTTCCCTTTTACTGAATGTAACATTTCTGTGTGCAAAATCTTTTTATTCCACCGACAGCCTCATGGGATTACACAAAGACAGTTGTAGACTTCGGCCCCAACCAGACAGAGGCCACAATAATAGAGATAAACCCCTCAACTTACAATATACGCATGTTTGCCAAGACCAGTCTGGGCACCAGTAAAGCCAGCAATGTCCTCACCATCACTACTGGAGAAGCAGGTGTTGTATTTCTTCATTTCACTTTGTCTTTTCTTGTCCTTTGTTTGAATGTGTGTCAGTGTGGTATCATTCAGACCAGTGTTTTCATTGCTTAAATATTCACCGTTACCAGGATGTTTACAGATTAAACATTTGCAAATTGTTTCCTTCCTCTTTCTGTGAAAGTAGGGGAAGTGATCCTTATTCACACTCAGGAAGCCCCAAAAATATAATTGCAAAACAATTTTACAGTAACCTAATCACAGTTCCTCAGGCAACCAGAAAAGATGCTATAAGGGGCCTGATATCTTCTCAGCTTGTGGCTTTTGTTAGCTGCAATGTTTCTGCATGTTTGGCAGTTTTCTGAAAAGCAACACCTTCCAAACTTCCTCTTAGCTGCTCTCATATGTGGTTGTGCCTTTGTGGTAGGTCATCAATGGGACTTTCTGTCTACTACCGCATCTATTGACACTCATGCTGCTGTAAGTATTAAACCAAGGACTTCTTATACATACAGTAGTTATTACACAAAGAAGAAGACTGCAACATAACAACTAGAGGAATACTCTCAGTAAAAGTCTGGACATGAAGTTCATCTGTCCTCTCTGCTAGGCGAGCGTTGAGGAGAGTCGAAGTGGTCACCTTGTTGCCATCGTGGTCCCAGTGGTGTTGGTGCTGCTGATTGTTGCCATAGTGATTACATGGCAGCTTCGATGTGAGTATGCCTAACAGTATTTCTTTAGTGTCACTTTAAGACCAACAAAATATCTGTATTTAATTGTATCCTCACACTCTCTCCTCATAGGGAAAAAGAGAAAAGGCAGCCTGAACATGTGAGTGGTTGCAGTATCTGTCACATTTATATGGAGTCACTTAAAACACTTAACCTGAATTAGCTTCACTGGAGTTAAACTTTCTCTTGTCTGCAGGTGGCTGTCCAATGGAGCAATACGCTACAGAGGCTCACTACAAGAGCTGTAAGACAAGTTACTCTATATGCAAAATCAACAAAGAAGCAGTTATTGTTTATTTTATAGAAAAATGCAGAAGTACCATGTTTCTGTCTGTATATTTGTTTTGGTTTATATGTTAGTGACGAAAGAAACCAAATCTGATACGCCTTTACAGTTTATCTTGATTTTTGAGTTGATTGAAACTAACCTAATAAAAAAACCTTTATTTTGCAAAAACTCACTGTATTTGAATGTTACAGCAATTTGATTGATTTGTTGTTTTATTTCTTTCTAACATGACTTCTATTCTTTGCACTTTAATAACCATCAAAAGGTAATCAGATTGCTTGTTTTATGTTCATAAGACATGATGAGTTCCTTTATGGTAATACACCTCCACAGTGTTTGTTGTTCATCTGCATGTACAGTACTTTAGCTTGTTGGGTGATTCATATTGTGTCATTTTGGTTCAAGTTAACCAATTTAATTATTACAGTAGTTACCTGTCCATCTGGTAGAGGTTTCAACTGTACTAACAATACATACATGATGAAAGGTACTTTATGAATGTTGTGTTGAGATAAAATTTTGTTGGAATACTTCAGTTTTAAAGTTATTGGAATAAAAAAAATATTCTTTTCTGTATTATAGTGACACTTGTCTTCAATGACTCCACTGACTAAAATATCCTCAATAAGAGAAGTTTGATTCATTAAAACTGAATAGTCTACATTCAGTAGATGTACAACATTTTAAAAGTGAGGAGCTGGTGTTGTTAACCAATCATTTATTTCAATCACTAAACACACTATTTCTCTTGAAATGCCATTGACCAAAATAAAGAAAGCAGAGGCTTTTGTGACATTTAATTTCCACACATCCGACTATTATCCACTTGTATCCACTAAAAAACACAAGAGGGTGCCAGAGTCCCACCAGTGAGTTGATTTCCTGCGTTCAATCAGCTCTCACCTCATCATCCACCGAGCCGTCCTCAGGGGCAGGCACTGCAGCCAGCTAGATTTCCATCCATCTGTCCTGTAAATCTCTTAATTGGCCTAATTAAGGAGATGAGGAAGAGAAGGAGATTTGATATCTCTGTGGAGCTTTGGGGCAGCTGCCTGTGAGGGAGTCTCCCACTAATGGGGGATCACAGGGGGGATACCCAAGACTGTGTCTCAGCGGGGACCACATGGCAGAATAGAGATCAATCTTTGTATGTGTTTAAGTATGGATGAATGGATGTTTAAAAAAGAGCCTCTGCTTCCTTTTCTGCTTGTTTATATCTCTTCTTAAAGGAGGCCTTGACTAAGCCAATGATGGGGAAACTGTTGCTTTTGTTGTTCCGCCATTCACATACTTAAGTGTTACACTTCCTGAGACATTGACTAATTGTCTTTACAGTGGTGTAAATATCACTTGATTATTGGTCTGCAGCGGTAACCCATCACAAACTCAGAGCTGCTGACGCACAAAGCCACAGTACGCTGTATGACTGTAGCCTGTAAACAGAGCTCCACCACATCCCTCCTCTCTGGACAAGCACTTCCTCTCATCTCTGGACCCCTCACTTCCTTTGGCCACTGCCTTTCTCCCTTTGTCCTCTGCCTCCTCACTCTGGCTTTGCTTACACAAACACTACAGCCTTCCTGTTCTGGTGCTTTCCTCCATGTCCACACCTCTCCATCCCGCTCTCCTTTCATCCATCTTCCTCTCTGTTCAGGCCACACTGATTACACTTACATAAACAGAAGGAAAGAGGCAAGGAAGATTGTGGGACGCCCTCGTTGGATAACTTTGATGAGGTCGCTTTGATTGGCCACACGGCCTAAAACCAACCAGTCGATTTACAATATTTGTCATCGCCCCAACAATTTTGTCACCTCATTCACGGCATGGCTCCCTACCCTCTTTAAACATCTTCTAATGAGACCAAACATCCATTAAGGCAACAACACAATGCTCCTTATATAAGCCATGCAGAGCTGTGTCAGCTGTATCTGGTAAAGGCTGCAGTGAGAGACTGCAGGTGGGAGATTGAGGAAGGAGGAGGGAGTGTATGGTCATAATAATGGCAGTATTAGCAGAGGGGACAGAGTTAGTACTGTAATAAATCATGCACTATGGTTCTGGCCACATCAAGGCACCAGTGCTCAGGAAGTGGAGACTCTGAACGGTACTACACACACCAAAGGCTGGGCTCCACAGGAGGGGCTGGTCTCCAGGCCTTGTTGCCCCAGAACGGATGCACGGCCCTGGGCCTAAGGAGCTGCCAGATGTTGGCCCTTCTGGAGAGCCTTATGAACTTGTGAACAGCAGAGCAGATGAGAGTATTGAACAGAACAGAAATGAAAGGGGCAGGGAGTTGAGGTGGATCAAAAAAGAGAAGGGGATACAGAGCCACAGTGCTGGTGAATGGCCCAGTTGTTGATGAAAGAAGCACTAATTGATTCAATCCAAACCCCCCCCTACAAACTGATGCAGCTCAAAGGGAACTTTTCATCTTGTTAGAGCCATAGCATGTCTGTCAGCACGCAAATGAAAACAGGGCAAAGTAGTAGTCTGAAAATCAGGCACATGAGTCGTGGGCGAGCTGGACAAAAATCTCAGTAATGACGGTGACTGATAACAAACTTGAGATGAGAATGACAGTGAAGTGAGGAAGTGATCTAAAAGTCACCCCCCCAAAAAACTTCCTCACTCGTGACGAGATCTGACAGTGCATTTGTGTGTGTGTTGATGTGATCTGATTAGCCAACCTGAGCCAGATAGAAGGCAGTGCACATGTTTGAAGGTCAGACATAACAGTTACCATGGAGACATCACCAAGTAGACCAAGTAAACCAAAGTACAACGCTGTACTGCACTGTCGTTTCCCCGAGGGACCTGCATCAGCCTGTGTATGTGTTTGTGTATATTTATATTGTATGTCGGTCTGTATATCCATGCTTGTGCATGTGTGTCTCTCTGAATGTGTGTTCAGTAGGAGAGTGTTTGTCTGGCAGTTTCAATTATCACTCTGTACTATGCTATTGTGCATCTATAAAGGCATTGAGATTCATTTTTCAGATTATTTCTTACTGTTACTCCATCCTTTAACCAGACAAATTATTCACAAGTTCAAAAAAAATACAGTATGAGGCAACCTTGTAAAACTTTGTAAAACTCATGAACATAATACTTTTTAAAGTTTGTTTGAAGAACAAGCCAGACTTGTGCTTTGCACAGATTTGAAAAAAATAATGCTAAATATTACTTTATGCTTTTATCTTTTGTGCTGAATGCTCCTCTGTGTTACAGACATTTGTCAATGTGTAGATGCATCACATTTATTTCTCTGATGCATAATATGTAACGTGAATACTTTGTAAATATTAATAGCATGTCATTATTGAGGATATCTTGAGCTAAGTGGCAAATTTCAACCTTCTCAGAGGTCTAAGTTTCCATAGAAACACACTAGACTTTATATTGATGTAGCGAGTTTATCAAATGCTGAAAAAAAAATGCATTTGGCAGCCAGTCATTGAGGACAGAAATAGCTATACTGACATGCTTGTTCCCTTGTGCTCCCTTTGCACACCCATAATCCTTAATGCTCGCAGATATTTCCATAAACGTTTGAACATCCAAAACCATATCTCGCACGATACACATCACACGTCACCTCTCATTCAGAAAGCATTAAGTGTCAGAGCTTTGAACAGAGGCATGGGTCTTAATCTGTTTAAATTTGCTTCCTTCTCTACGCTAACACCACTGACTTTTGCTTTTTTATACACCTGCCCAGAGGCGAGTTCTAGTAAGGAGAGGCGTCAGATTGGAAGACCTCCATCGTCCTGGCAGCTGAACACAGTGGAAGTCTTGGATCTGTTCAGGGGATTGGACCAGCTGAGCTCTGCCATGGAAGACAAGTGGCTGGCGCTGTTGAATGGGAGAAAGAGTGTGGAAGGATGGAGGGAAGAAGGGAGGGAAGTAGAGGAGGAGGGAGGGAGGGAAGGAGGGAGGGAGAGGTAATCACATCAGGGGATTAGTGGCTGTTATTAATGGAGGATAAGGCTCTTTGCTGTCACTCTCTCGCTCACACACACACGGAGATGTACACACATGCTACTTATGTGTACATCTATCTATCTATCTATCTATCTATCTAACTATCTAACTATCTATCTATCCCCTTGTCTGTCAGACAGTAATTCAATTACACAGCTGCCTCTCTTCTCCTCTTCTCTCCTCGTCCGACCTCTGGCCTACGGCAATGCATTATGATTTTGGTTTGTAATATTCTCGCAACCTACTTCATGAGGGAGAGAAATGATCTGCTCCCGTGTGCATATCGGTGTGTGTATTGTGTGTATGTATGTATGTGTGTGTGTGTGTGTGTGTCTGTGTGTGTGTGTGTTTGTGCTGGCATGCCACCCCTTGAAAGATGGCCATTCAGTGGTGAACAAACAAGACATTTGTCTAAAGTCTTGCATCACCTAAGGGAAGACTCTGTGGAAATGTGCTTTGCCAGGTTATCTTTTGCTGTTATTTTCAGTCTCCCTGTGACTCACAGGATCCAAACTTCATGGCAGGATTCGTGCAAAAAAAAAAAATCTTTTCGACACCTGTCTGTCATTTGTGCCACATACGCTCAGGCATAATTTGACAAACTGTCTAACCTGTTTTTTTCACTCCAATGCCTATTGAATTTACAGTGTACACATATGAGCATGGCTATGCTCCTATTAGTGTGTGTGAGGTTGTTTTACAGATTGTACAAGAATGGTTTGGACTTATTAGCCTGTATAAACCCAAATACACACACACACAGACACACACACACATAGGCAGATGACAGTCACAATGGCTTCTCAGTGAGAAGGTGTATGGGCCCAGGCTAAAGAGGCACATTTACAGGCTCTTTCATCAGTGAGAATTTGCCTCAACCTCGCAGAGAGCCACAAAGACACCAGCATGCCACCGTGAGCCGCAGACACAGCTGCACCACAGTTTCATCATCTGAATGGAGTTTCACAGCAGTAGCAAGAAAACCAAAATCCCAGAGCCCTATCATATCGCCCAAGGACCCTGGAGGTGCAGCAGCATGTCAGAGAGGCTCAGAGGCGAAACAAATAAGAAAATAAACAGAACCCACATGCAAAACAAGAAAACTGGAGGGAGTGATGGAGAGTTTGAGAAGCAGCCAGCTGTTCCTTTTGGCAGAGAGGCAGCGATTGTGGTCTTTGCTTCCTTTGTTGACAGCCTTAATGTAGATAAAGACAGTGCAACATAACTTACATGAAACTTCTTCACTTCAAAAATAAACAGGGGTTGAATTAAGATGTGGTTACTTAAATAAATTGGCACTTTGTTGCACTTTTCTCCAAATAAGTAAACAATGCTAAAAGTACGACTGCATGCGTGTTTTTACATGGTTGTGTTTTTAAGTTGGTCCCTATGAACAGAGGAAGCTGAAGGCCCTGTGGGGATACACACACATATCCGCAATCCGCAGACACACACACGCCAATCCCTCTGTCTGTCAGCTCTGTGCTCATAATCACATCCTATCCCCTCGTGTTCCCATACACACAACCCCCCCCCGCCTCGCTTCACTGTAGAGGGAGAGAAATGAGAGATCCCTCCAAACGCTCTCTAAGATTAAGGCTTTGTGTTTTACATGTGTTATCGTTGCTTCCCTTCGTTATCCCCCTGCTTTTGTCTCAGCCTCCTCCTCTAATTAGAATCTTGTCCCTTTCATTTCTCCATGTGCCTTTCTTCCACCTGTGAGAGCGAGGAGAAGAAGAGCAAGGAGAGGGAAGAAGAGGAGAAGAAGAAGAAGGAAGGAACGGGTAGAGGAAAGATGAAAAGCGCGCCACACGGAGCGAGTGGCGGAGCGTTGTGGAATGCGGCGTCTGAGGGGAGGATGAAGGCGCTTGTCACGTCTCATCACACAAACGCGCGCGCACACACACTTAGACACATACACACACAACCTGGTTGTGGTACAGCAGAGGCACACAGTCCCGCTGAGCTGAGCTTTGAAAAGAAGAAAGTGCAAAGGGAATGAAAAAGAAGAAAGAAGAACAAGCAAGAAGAAGCCACCGTGTTGGATGTTTCATTTTGACCCATATTTGTCCTGATGCATAAATCAAACAGGCGCTGAGGAGCCCAGCGCATCTGTCACGACAGGGCGTTGGTGAAAATATCTAAGCAGATCCACATGAATACACACACAGCTGGTAGCATGAGCTGCAATTAGGAACTGCAAATAATAAGAACAATAGAATATATACAATGTTAAGGCAAATAAACCTTAATGCCACTTTTTTTTAAAAAATGTGAACTGCTCTAACAAGCATAAAGTCCTTGCCTCATGCTCTTTTGCCCTCTTTCTTTTCTTGTTCCCTAACCCCCTCCCCGCACCCCCACCTCTTTCCTTCCCTCCTTGCCTCCAGCCAAGTTCAGCGCTGTCTGTGCCCACAGTGTGGCCTCCTTGGCTGTTTATACGTGAGGTGAGGGCAGGCTGGCACTGCGCCTCTGTGTGCGGTCAGGCCGTGTTTACATCTGTCTGGCCCTGGAGCCTAGAGCCTTGAGCTGTGCGCCGGTGCATCCTGGACATCACCCAGAAGACTGTAGCAGGACCTGGGGACTGACTCTCACTCAGGCTCAGACTTTGCAGGACTGCCCGATGAATAGCCTACAGTCTCAGAGAGCCATGCATGTCCCTTTGCATAACTGACCCCTTTCTCCTACTTTTCTTAAAGCCCCAGATCTACTGTTTTTGTCATTTATTGCCCCCAACTATCACTGCACTCCTTGACTTCCCAGTACCCTCATATAAGAAAAACTAAGAAGCTTTTGCCTGCATGTTAGGAAAACTACAGACTCTCTTTCTCTGATTGAATGTCTATATGTTAGTACTTAGGATTAGTGTGTCTGAGATATGTTTAACATGTACTAATCCGCCAGAAGCAGCAAAGAAGGGAGAGAATTGAATAGCGCTGGTTGCAGTACATGACAAACAGTGTGATCTGCCTTTTGTTTTTGATAGCTGATGAATATGCATGTGGCCCCGGGAGTGACTGAGTTTGGGGTGGGGCGGGGGCTCAGAAGAGCATGTTAAACAATGGAATTACATCTCTGACATGCATCCACCGCAAGGCTGGGATTAAACACAGCACAGAGAAGGAAAAAAAAAAAACAGAAAAGAAGGAAGAAGGGAAAACAAGGGAAAAGGATAGAGATGGAGAGCGAAGTGATAAAGAACGGATCTGCCGCTTATCTATTGAAGAAATGGAGGCCTCAGGGAGAAGAGGGGAGGAAGAAGATGAGGAGGGAGGCAGTGGTGGCGAAGAGAGGGGAAAAGTGGGGGGAGATTGGGGGGGGGTGGAGGGGTGGCGTCAATCCGATGTATTTAATTTCTTTTGCTGTTAGTGAATCATCAAGGGGATGATCCAACAGCGGATCAAAAGAACGAGCAGGGGAACAGGAAAAAAGCAGATTAATGCAACAGAACAAAGGAACAGTCTCTCCAAGACGATCGCAACTCCTCTTTCTCCATCCCCCACTTACTCTCCCTCCTTCTCTGCCCGTTCTCATCTTTCTATCTTTTCAGTTTTTCTTCACTGACAAGTAGAAGTTAATATGTCTTTATAAACTGTATAAAGACATAAACAAGACCCTGACAGGAGTGTTTTCAGATGCACATTGTCCCTGTAAAAAAATGTTTTTTTACACAGTGAGAACAGGGTATTCTGGCCCTCTTGACAACTCCAAAATGTTTTCAAATGACAAAATCTGGTAGCATCTGTTTCATCTTTATGCGCTTCATCTGTGTCCTGTCATGTACTGTGAGCAGCTTCCCACGGGGCTGCAGGCAGACCACTTGTTTAGTCTGAGCTGCCCCTGTTGCTTGAGACTCGAACAACTTTATGAAAAGCCTACAGATCAGAGCGGCGGATGTCCAGTCAGCGTGTCCGATTTTATTTTGAATCCTTGTGTCTGCTTAGACAATGTCCTTGTTTAAAGTAAAACCCTAATTCAGGCCGTTATATTTGAGTATAGCCATAGCATAGTTCCCCTTGAGTGGCACTGGTGTCTGAAGTGTTTTCATGTAGTATTGTTATTGGCTGGGCACTGCTCCTTCTGTCTTTCTGCCAGTGAGAGGAGAGCATTATGGGCCATATCTCAGAGGTGTCAGCTCTAACTACAACACTGTGGTTTGAGTCTTCAGCTCAGGATCGCAATACTGTGTGTGTTTGTGTGTCATGCATGTGTGTGCAGGAAAAGTGGGTGAGGGGCTGGTCAGGTCAGGCTTGAACGGTGCTCCAAGAGACAAACGGGCAGCCGAGATGGTCTAACCGTGTCCAGTTAAAGCAAATATAAGAGGCTTCAGTGACGCTGTTATAATCCCATTTTACATTTCACTGCACCCCCCCCCCCCCTCCCCCCCCCCAACTTCAACACACTCTCTTTTTCCCTCTCACTTTCTCTCCCTCTCTCTGTCACCTTTTCTGTCACTGTGCCCAAACCGCTGCAACGCCCACTCAGTTCACTGTAAAGCCTCCTCATACCTGCCTGTCTTCTCCAGATGGCAGATAGAGAATGGTGCATGGTGTGTGTGTATGTGCAAATGTGCCTTGAGCGCGGTTTTATTCCGCTCTGGAGTCCGCTCCCCTGACTTTCCCTCCCTCTGTTAAACTAGAAGTCTGAAAAGTCAAGCGGTGTCCAGCCAAGCTCACGGATGGTTGATGGTCAATATTGACCCTGGGCTTCATGTCTCTCTGTAGAAACGAGGAATAAACCCCAACCCCCCTCCAACCCTCCATGTCACCTTGACTTGCTCACACACAGATAGGACCAAGTTGCCAGCAGAGGCTTGACCCAACCACTGACCCTGGTCTGGGTATTTTCTCATCCTCCTGCTGGTTAAGAACAGGGTATGGCAGGGGAGGGTGTGAATCTGTTCCCAGTTCTGCGAGCCAGCAGTGAGTGATGGATGGGAGTGAGATATTGTCACTGATGCTTAAGTTTGAAGGGGCATCGTTAACTGCTCTTTGCCAAACGACTACAACAAAGCCAATCCTCACGCTCATGTACTGTATAAAAGCTCAGCTTCAGTTCTGAGGGTTTGCGTGTCTGGAAAGAGACAGAGAGAAAAGTAGAAAAGTATCGTACGTGCGTGTACTGATGTATCAGTGTGCCACTGTGTACTTACCTTTGTGTGTTTGTCAGCACAAACACCTAACATTGAAGGAGACAGGCTGCCTCCTGACAGTTATTTGCTAGTTTTGGTCTCTCTGTGCTCTGTCTAACTTTCTGTCTCTCTTCCTCTCCCCAAATTACCCCTGGAGGACTGAGCGAGGGTAAACACAACCGCTGAGAAAAGGCTCACGACACACCGCTTGTTATTGTGAGAAGCTTCCCTCTCTGTCTTCCTCTCCTCTGTTTATCTGTGACTGATATGATTCCCTATTTGTCAGCCATCTGGGTTCTATAGAGAGTGCGTGTATGTTTTTTATGCATTTGCCGTACAAAGCCGAGTAAGCATTGTGCAGCAGCTTTACATGCCAGAGACATGCAAGACACACAAGGTCTAAATCCAGAGAAGCTTCTGTTGCAGCTGGGTCAGCTGCTCTGTCAGTGCATTACAGAGAAAATTATACCGTTGCAAGAATGAAAGCACCAGTCCTCAGAGGGTTGGGGAATGGGCGACTGCATGTGCGAGCGTAGGAGTTTGATATTACATGAAATCATTTCAAGTTCCATCAATTATCCAGCTCATTGGCTGAGGTGAGATGCCACCAGCTTGAGCATCGAGGTTTTAGCCTCACTGAGGAGAGCGAACTGATACTAAGTGATTTATTCATGACACCCCATCTCCATCTCTTTCACTCCCTTCTGAATATGAGCTGCCTCTGGGATGAAGAATTCCTACTTTGCCTGATTATGAAGAACCTTACTGCTCTCTAAGACAGTGGTGCTCAAAGTGGGGTCCAGGGACTACCAGGGATCCTTGGGGGGTTTCCAGGAGGCCCCCAGCAAAAAAGGGAATAATTTATTTTCACTATAATTCCATCCAGTAACACAATGAAAGAATGTGTGACTATTTTGGTCATGGGTTTCATACACTTTCTGTAATAAAACATCTAAAAGCAAAAATCTTATCAGATGGGGGTCCGTGGTCTAATTTATGTCAATTTAGGGGTCCTTCAAAAGGGTTCTTCAAACACGCACATCCAAAAATCTTTGAAACAGGTGCTGGACCAAAGAAACAATGTACAGAAGAAAGAAGAAAGTCCACACACTGTAGCTCCCTTTTTCTTTAGGTGCAGTTTAATGGGACATCCACAAATTTAGGGGTCCTTGACATCAAAAGGTTTGAGAACCACTGCTGTAAGAAGTAAATCATGGATAGATATATAGATACAGTATATAGATAGATCGATAACACCTGGGGTTGCCGCAGCCAAGCATATGTCAGCCATGCATGAACACACACATACACCATAATCACAGATGTCCTTGGTTTTCATCAAAGCCCCTAATCTTCGCTGTTCACATCTTATAACCCCGCCCCCATCTCAGTCTCTCGCAGCGCACCTGCACTCAATATGAGCCCCCTGCCCTCCCCACCACATCACACACACACACACACACACACACACACACACACACACACACACACAGTTGTGTTTCCATCACTTCAGAGGACATTATATTGACTTACTCATTTTCTGGAGACTTATCCTAACCCTAACCTAACTTTACCTTAACTGTAAATCATGTTTTCACCCTAAAATTGATTATTTACACCACAGGGACTTGGTGAGCCCCCACACACACGGTGTGCAGGACTCTCTCATGTGTTCCTAAGCGGCCCCCAGCCTCGTCACCGCTCTGTCACCAACAGGCATTACACATGAACTCCCCCCTCCTACACCTCCTCAGTTCTTTTTCATTCAACCTGGAGTTTCATTACAACAGGATATCCTGTACATTTTACATTTCCTTCAGTGCAGCAGATGTGCTCGAGTGGCACAAACCGAAAGAGAAAGAGAGAGAGAGCAGGAAATGCTCTCAGTTAACCAATGAAAAAAAATTGACAGCTACCAGTTCACATCCATGTGTTTCCTCTTTTCTCTTCATGTTAACTCACACGTCTGTTCACTTCCGCTCTGCCGCATCCCCAAGGTGACGGCTGGCTTGGGCTACTGTGGCTCTTGCCTAAAGGCTACGGGGCGTATGGGCCCGCTGGCCCGCTGTCCTTAGAGATTTGTGGCCAGAGGCTGTCCCTCCCAATTGATTCTGACCAAACCTCGACAGCATGTTTCTTTGATGAGTTCTGTCTGGACTAGTTAGCGTGAGTAACTCTCCATCTCTATCAAAGTTATCCCCAAAGCTGGAGAACAAGGAGAAGCACTCTTGTGAGAACCAGCAGACCTTTTGGTGTTAACATCTGGTGAATGTTTTTCCTTGACATACTGTGGAATCTTAGAAATCCAAGATAAATTTAGATTCTTGTTTCCATCTCACAAATTTTATTTGTCTCTAAATCTCCGAAGCACATATGAGAACACACACATACACAGAATAACATGCACACAATCCCAGCCCCCTTACACTCTACTTAAAATATCATTTGTTTACATCCCCCACCAAAAAGTCCCAATGTGCTGGAATGCGCAGGGAAAAGCACTCTGAAGCCCCAGTGTGTTTGTAACCCTATAAATAAAGGTGGCGGTGGGGAGTGTGGTTGACCATAATTACACAGGCCCTGTTTAAGTTGAGGCGTGCTCGCTGTCTGTCTGTCTGCTTTACCAGTCATGGCCACTCCCATCCACATACAAACACACAAATGCACAGACTCAAACACAGTTACACAAACACTGAAATACTTTCAGATGGGATGTGGGTCAAAAATTCTGTTTTCTACATCTGCCTGGACTTTTAAAACATTGTGACTGCTGACAGCCTATTACATAATTTAAGTATTTAAACAAACAAACAAACTTTTTTTTCAGCTTATTTTTTTCTTACAGCTGTACAGTCTAAAGAAAACTATGCCACTTCTGAAATGTGTGTGCGTCTCTTTCATTTGTTTTTCTAATGTGTGTACCCGTGATTGATTAGAGAACACTAAATTATTGATTTTAGCTTGTAATTGTTTGGAGAAATTGAGTTTTTTTGTCTTGATTGGACATGTTGGTTCGGTGGCTCAATGACTACACCCCCCCACCACCAAAGCAAAAGCCGCACTCCGTCAGACCTAATTAGAGTGGTAAGACTCTGTTTTTAGGTCTTTTCGTTATGTGTATTTTCATCTCTGTGGCGTGCATGTTCACATGCTAAATCTCCATCTGGCCGCTGTGAAATGAAGTTCACAGCATTGGAGTTGAGATGTAAACACACATTCACACAGTGTTCTCTTTCTCGCTAAGCTGCAGAGACAGACATTTACCAAACTGTGCTGTATGTCGCATATCTGTACCAGCCAAGAATGGCTTAATGGTGTGTATGTGTGTGAGCGAGAGTGCACCTGCGTGTGTGTGAATGTGTGTAAGTGCACACGGACAGGAACGTGTACGTGCATCAGCCAAGATTTTCTTTCTTACACATGGAGCGGAGCTGCTTCAAGGAGCCAGAATAACGCTGAAAATTCTATACTCTCTGCCGCATGGTACAATTTGTTCCAAATCACTTGCCTTTCTGTACAAATCACAGCCAGACAGCCAACTATAGCTAGCTCCGTCTATTACCACCAACAGGCCAACTGCCAAGAGAAGAAACACATCCAACAGTTTTAATACCTTGTTTTCACACAAGCAGTTTTTTCAAGCTCCAGCTTATAAAAGCCAAATGACAATAACAATAGCATGTACAAAAAAAACAGCCTTTCTGGTGTAAACTTAAGTCTTCTTAAAGCTGGTATTATTGCAGCAGGCTAATGGTCGCTGTTCCCCCACCCTCCTCATCTTCTTGTTGTTTGGCACGAGAAGCATGCGGTCTGGGTAGGGTACGACTGGAACAAGATAGAACATGGTCAGGATTAGATGTTTTAACGTCGTTTGTCAGCACTGTGCAGTGTGACTACAATGCTTCGTCCAGTCCATCACACATTTGCCTATGCTTCAAGATGCACACTGAGTGAGTGTTTGAGGGTTGGATGGTTTTCCCTACAGTGGGCAAGGATGGAAATGGCTGAAAAGTGTCAGGTTAGTGTGATTACTTTCCACTCATCTCTCCAGTCCATTTATCAGCATGTGTAAAAGGGGCTTCAGAAGTACTCCAGAGCAGAACAGCAGTAATGTATTTTAATGCACTTCTATATGATAAAAGATGACCAGCTGCTGCTGCATGTGCCACACTTTAGTATTCATCCCCCTGCATTTCCAAGTCTTCCTATGCATCACTGATCCTCGTAACATGAAACATTCAGGAGAAACAAATGAAAGGCTCTCTTAAAAGCTCTAACCAATAGGCTTTTACAAGCCTACCAGGCTGCATTCGAAGAAAAAAAAAAACCCAAGACTAAAGTGGTCTAGACAGCAGGAAATCCAACTTTTTAAAGAATACAACAACTGAAGTTAAATGCTTTCCCCTTTGGTGGTGGTGAATGCATTGTGTATCATATATATACTCATTTGGTTTATTGCTTGCAGAAATTGAATTGGTGCCACTGAGAGGTGCAATATTCAGATCTTAAGGGGGCTGGAGGAGAGTGACTGCTCGGCCATAAAGACAAATGAGTGAAGGATGGCGATTTTGTGGCGCTTTTGATGAACGGTGATGTATCGTCACATACTTCAACTGTCTCCAACACTCAGGATCAACTCCAGTTATCCCAAATAAAGGCCAATGATAAATTCCACGAGGGAAATGTGGAAAAGTATGAAACTGGTTTCAGTTTAGAAATGACATTAGTGTTGGACAGTAAATCAACAGAGCTGTCTCTCCATCTGTCAGTGTACGTGTCTGTCTGTCTGTTTCCGCTCAGTGTCCTCTAGGTGTCACTAGAGATGTTTATGGACCAGACAAGGCTGACTTATCTGGAGTGTGTGAAGAGTGTGCGTACACACCAAAGTGAAGCTGCAGCGTCTCCTGTGCACTGACAGCCTCAATCCAGTTGCCGTGGTGATATCCTCTCCCAGGTGCATCAGTCACATTCACTCACACACACACACACACACACACTTCTCACTGTCTCTCGCTTACTCTCAAACACACACACACACACACACAGGGACACGCACCTCTGTCTCTCAGGAGTCGGCACCACTTCCTCACATGCCTCGACACCCACAGCTGGCTGTTTGTGCCCTTCCCTTCAGTAGCTTAGACAACTATCATTAACACCAGTGTCCCTGTGCAGCGCTAGTGTTAGCTCCTCCGTGTCACCCTCTCTCCCTGCGCTGTACACCGTGCACCCTGCATTTCCGCAGGTGTCCAACCCATCCCACCCCCACCCACCGCGTACTCGCTAATGAGAGTGAAAATGAGAACAATGGGGAGAGGAGCGCGGGGCCCGCCAGCTCATCTGGGCTCTGTTGATCTTGTTAATTGCGTCCGTGGACGCGCTCCGCTCCCTTTGAAGTGTGTCTGAAGAGCCCGCTTCAGAGACTGGCAATTACCGCACATCATGTAATTGCTGCAAGACAGGCAGCCATATGAGAGAACTCATGTTACTGTATGTGTGCGTCAGAGTGTGTGAGTACATGTCGACAGTGTGTGTGTGTGTGTGTGTGTGTGTGTGTGTGTGTGTGTGTGTGTGTGTGTGTGCGTGTGCGCGCGTGTGTGTCAGAGAAAGAAAGAGTCTGATGATGGTGATGTCTTCCAAGGTGTTATAACAGCATGTCAAGAAACGTCCTGTCAAAGCACAACACCTTAAGAATAAAATCCTTGATGCTTTGATGCAACAGACAGCTGCATTTTGTAAAATGACTACTTACCACTTTGTTAAAATCAATTTACACGCATCAAAAGAAATTCTTCCCCTTTGGAATTCAATTAATCTGTTTATTCTCACAAAGTGCCATTGCTGTGGTTTTAAGAGGAGACGTCCATGGCCTGTTTACATCCTCCACTTCTGCTTATAAATGTTTCGAGGTCAGTGGAGATTCTTCTTCTGATTCTTTGTGTGTCTCTTTAAAGGCCACGTAAAGTCCCTTTTATGGGTTTCACTCCTTGCCTTTGTAGAGTGAAACATACTAAGTTTGCAGTAGTTTCCTTTTGTCAAGTCAGGAATGTTTCCACAAACTATCCAGGCAAGGTAGCATCTTGACACAGCTTTTGGCTATGACGCAGCTTTCAGCTGTGTCAAGATGCTTTTACAAGGCATCACTTGGCAGTGAAGAAGTGCAAGAAGTCATGCAATAGCTGTGACCAAGATCTCAGCCCTAAAAGCAGACCTGCTGTAAATATATATGAGCACTTAAGTGTAAACGGCCCAGTTTTCAAGATGATGCAAGATAGTATTGTGCATGAATGCACCGCGCAGTGAACTGGTGGAAGAGAAGTGGATGGATGGCCCTCCCGTTTCACAATCAAATCATGGCCAAATAAAATGCTTCCCTCTGTCATCACAGACGCTCTGTTTCCTACACTCACACTTATCTGGAATTGATAACACTTGTCAGTATTCTAAATAGTCCCTCTGCCATATCTCATCAGATATGACAGTTAAATCAGTCAGTGGCCCGTGCATCTACAAGACGACAACTGTTTACAGTAGATGTAAAGACATTGAGAAAACCAGATATCAAATGCTTGGAAAATATACATTAGGCTTCACAACTTTAAATAAAGGAATATTATTTTGAACAAAGTGCTTGTTTTGCACATTAAGTAACTGAAAGGTACATTTTGGAAAAGATACAAAAACCTTTTAATGGATCAACATTTTATGTGATACTGTTGATATGAACAGTCACCCATAAATAGATTTCTATATAAAATGTTTCTCTGATCTTAGGTTGATAAATTATTATCTTGCTGTTAGAGGAAAAAATGAACTGTATCTCAACTTTATTATAATGTACGCCTCTGCCCCAAGAGTTTACTAATTTAATTTATACTATGTATTTCAATAAATGGTGTAAATGTTATATTTCTGAAGAGATTATATTTATTTATTTAATCCTTCATTTAAACAAGTAGTCTCATTGAGATTGGGATCTCTTTTTCAAGAGAGACCTGTGTACAAAAATAAACATATGCAGTTTAAACATAGGTGCACAGGTAATTCACACACATTATACATTTTTCACAATCAAGAAAAGCAGTTACAAGTGTGATTACAGGTAGTAATCAAGTACAACCTTTTAAAATTTTCAAGTGAAATAAGAGACTGTAACTTCATATTTTTTTAGAGCTCATTCCATTATTATTTATTATCCAGTACTTGTAACCACTTTTTCCAAGTTCATTGTGTACAATACAACTAATGTTAAAATGTCCTGAGACCTGACATTGTGGGTGTTGTATTTAAATGTAACCAGAGAGTAGAGATAAATAAGCAGTTGTTGCAGTAGAGCCTTATAAATAAACAATGTTGCTCCCTTCTGTTTGTTAAGGAGGACCATCGCACCTTTTCATATAAGATGCAATGGTGAGTGAGAAATGTATCACCCGTGATTAAGATTAAGAGAAGAGCCAGTTGCATATAAAATAGTGTCATCTGCATAAAAATGTACATAACAATTTGGGGTTGCAGAGATGATATTGTTTATATATTTAAAAAAGAAAAAAATCTCCAAACTTTCAACTTTTTATGATTGATAACATAAATATCTGGCTGATTATGTAATGCAATTAGTCGTGGGTTTAAAGAGATGTTAAGAAGTGGAGAAAAGGGATATCCCTGCCTGACACCACAAATGCAAAGGATTAGATCTGTTATCTTTTGTAAATAGATGTAATCTATCTATCTATCTATCTATCTATCTATCTATCTATCTATTCCTTTCAATCACTGATTCAATACTCTTTGCAATAATGTATTTCAGAAGAAGAAAAAGCCCACAGTTCTGTACAAAAGACCCAGCTGATGTACGCTGCCAACCTGCTCTGAGCTGCAAAGCCTCTCACTCGCCCCCCCTTTGCCATAAATCAGATAATGTTACAGTAGCATGCCGCTGTGCTTTGTGAGAGATACAGATATTGCGAGGCAACCCTGTGCTCCAACTCCCACGTCTGAATACAATTGAAAATGGTACAGATGAAATGTACCACTCGGGGCTAACTACAGCTGTAAGATAAATACCGTGCCACACACTGCTTTGGTGGCAGACAGGGATTTATCTGTGTGTGATAGACCACAAGTGTGCACGCTTTCAAACGCGCACACACATGACGAAGGATGTAACTGACAGAGTAACTATGTAAAGGCATGGTCGTTCCTGCTGTAACAGTATGCAACTACACCTTTCCTTCTTTGTAACAATAAAACAATGTCAGTCCAGTAATGTAGGTCAGTGCCTCACCTGTTATCTACAATCATATCAATGAGATATGCAGTGGGAACATAAATCGAGAGAAATCCGGTACACAATCAAGTAATGAAATATTTCCTCCAGTAATTTGCTGCAGTCTATGAGCGGAAACTGTTGATGCCAGCCGGGGAGAGACATCAGCTCTAAATAAGGAAAGAAGACAGTGGAACTGGCCAATTATCAATAATGTGAACACATGGGAGTCATAATTGGTCATCAAATGTCACTAACACAGTCCACTAACTGAAGAGAAGTTTCAGAAGTTTGTTATCCATTAAAACTAAAGATTGTTCTCCACAGATCTGTCTTCATCTAACTGATTTTCTTAAAGGTTCTGCTAAGAAAACCTACAGCTACAGCAGTTTGAGCCTAAACAATCATTATATTGAATTAAATGTGTCTGTTTTAAGTTAGTTATGTAGAGTGTGACCCTCACATTGACGTCAGAGGTGTGTCTCCACGCAAGTCCTACCAGACAGCTCTACAGGTGGGCGGCAACTCAGCCAAAACAAGAGTCTTCTAAAATTATGGTTATGTTATAGACAGTTTGCATACATGTCCCACCCAGAACTGTGGTGTTAAAATACATTTACTGGTCTGTAAAACAGGCAAACAGACGACTGGAAACAGCAGGATGAGATTAATTGCTCCATCAACACAACAGTCTGTCCTGAGATATTCTCTACACACGCACAGAGAAATGGAAACTTAATGCTTACAGTACACTGTGGATTTTGACTGTGTTGCAACATGATACGTTATTCTGCAAGCAGATGCACTAGTATAAAATAATGTAAACACACAGACACGCGCATGCACACACACACACACACACACACACACAAATAAATACACAGCAAGAGAGCAAGGAAAAAATGGATTGCACTGAGGTATGGGGCTTTTTCATATCTTTACTCAAGAGCGTGGTCTTTCAATGTGAGAGCATGATTTATTGATTTCACATTCAGATTCTGTAATTCTTCCCCTCAAAATCCTGCCCTTGCACTCAATTAGTCCCTGCTTGTGCGCAGATTTGCTCTGCTTCTTTTCAGACTGTATGTTTGCACTCAGATATGTTGTTCCTTGTACAGATTTCCTGCACTCCAGCTTCAGTCCTTCTTCTCGCACTCGGGCTGCTTCTGTGTGCTTGTGAAATTTCTGCTCTCAGATTTCTGCTCTGCTCTCGGATTTTTTGTGCAACAACCCTGTCAAAATCCATGGATGAATAAGGAGAACTGGATACAGCGTTGGAGGCAGGGCCCTGTTCATTCCTTTGAGACCAGAGACTTCCGCGGACCAAGCTGGCTAACTTCCAGTTTAACTGGCTCTTCTAGACTTTCCAAATATTATCGGACTGATAATGAAACAAGTCATTCTGAGGGGGTTGTGATGCTCAAAAAAAATTATCCACCATTTTAAAGCTGCTCCTTTTCCCATGATTGTGTGCAGGAAAAATGCTTTTTGTGCCCCTGATGGACCCGGAAGTTGTAATTACATGGTTTGGCCACTATGTCAAATTGGCTTCAAAGCCTGGCACACTTCCTGGGGGCTTATCAAAATCCCCCAACCAATAGAATGCCAGGTGTAGTTTTGACCAATAAAATGATCCCTGCCCCCTTGCGGGCACGTTCGCTTTACTTCACTGTCGCTCTCCAGGGCTCTGTTAAATGTACTTCCTTTACCTTTCTTTACGACTTTTTGAATAAAAGGACATTTAATGTATATACCAGCGCCTATACTTTTTCTTTTACTATAATAGCTACATATGATAGCCGTATAGCACATCGGCCTCCAGTCAGTGTGCTAGAGGAGAAAACAAATTCAGCTTCGTGACTCAGGAATGGGAGTCTAGCGGCCAAAGTCAAGGACCTCAATTAAGTTTTTTATTTTAATGGTGCTGTTACTTCCATCAAATTGAATTGGTTGAATCATATTTGTGGCACGAGAATACATCCATGATAATATGCTTGGCTTTCAAGTGTTGTTATGTTACATGAACACTGTTGCTAGGTAACTAACAACAAAATGGAGACTACCGTGTTTCTTTTTTTTATCTGTATTTTAGTGTTTAGGAGTGGGAAAAGTATCAACAGTGTAACTTTCAATTATACCAACCATAAATAAGCAACGGTAAACATCATTTGAAGAGAAGGAAGACACTTCGATATAGCTACACAATACATGACCTCACCACTGTTTTAAAATAGTAGCTCATCGGGGTCACTTTTGTTTTCTACTGTCTTAATGTGTTAGCTGATTACTTTTGCTGTTGGTACTTTCCCATTTCTAAACACTAAAATCTAGGTAAAAAAAAAAAAAGAAACACGGCAACGTCCATTTTATTGTTAGTTGCCTAGCAACAATGTTCACTTAACGTAGCCTACAGCATTTGAAAACCAAGCAAATTATCCATGGATATATTCTTGTGCCGCAAATATAACTTAACCATTTCAATTTGAAGGAAGTAATAGCTTAGTTAAAATAAAAACTTACTTGAGGTCCTTGACTTTGGCGATGTGCTATACGGCCTCTATTATATGTAGCTATTATAGTAAAAGAAAAAGTATGGGCACTGGTATATACATTAACTGTCCTTTTATTCCAAAAGTCATACAAGAAAGCAAAGGAAGTACATTTAATAAAGCCCTGGAGAGCGGGAGTGGATGAACCCAGTTAAAGTGTAACCACCCATACGGGACGCTCTAAGAAATAAAACGAACGTGCCCACATGGAGGCAGGGATCATTTCATTGGTCAACACTACACCTGGCATTCTATTGGTTGGGGGATTTTGACTGGGTTGTTGCACGAAAACTCCAAGAGCAGAGCAGAAATCTGAAAGCAGATGTTTCACGAGTGCACAGAAGCCTGAGTGCGAGGAGAAAGGCTGAAGCTGGAGCAGGAAATTAGTGCAAGCAACAATACATCTGAGTGCAAGCATACAGTTTGAGCAGAGGCAGAGCAAATCTTAGCGCAAGCAGAGGCTATTTGAGTGTGAAGGCAGGGTTTTGAGGGAAAGAATTACAAAATCTGAACGTGAAATCAATAACTCATGCTCTCAAATTGAAAGACCACGCTCTTGAATAAAGATAGGAAAAAAGCCCCATACCGAGGCAGTTTGCCGAAGGGCAGCCTGCCAAAAGAGTGGGAGAGAGAGAGAGACACACACACACAGAGAGGGAGAAGGAGAACAAGGGGGGAGAGAGGGCAGGAAAGTCCTTACATAGCCCACAGGAAGAGCTGTGTCAGGGCAGGAAGCTCCTTGTTTGGGCATGGAGGTTTCCTGGCTGGCTAGAAGACTGACATTTCCTCTACTGTTTGGCTTCTGGAGAAGGGATCACATGAAGGCTTGAGGGAGGCTGCAGGGGTGGTGGGCCGCCAGTCGGGCTGGGCTGGGCCCGCTCTCTGGTTTCAGCTCCAGCGCTCCCTCCCTCTGCCTCTGCTTCCCTCTCTGTACAGCCTGCAGACACTTCACAGGCCAACATTCATTCTCTGCACTAATGATATACACTATACCACTGTGCAGTATGTAATGTAACAGGTTAGCACGTGTTGCTCTGTAAGTATAGTGAACATGTGGATTGCATTCACATATAACATGTGTGTATAGCTATGACATCAGTGACATGAGTTTTAGTCTGTTTTTGTCCAGTTAAGGCTTTTTAGCCACAATACTGGTGTGGCTCCAGGAATGTCAGTCAGTCTGTCAGATGGTCAGTCCATTATTTCGGGTCCAGATTGAAATATCTCAACAACTATTAGATGGATTGCTGTGAAAGTTTGTACAGTCATTTATGGCCCCCAGATTATGAATCCTACTGACTTTGGTGATCCCTTGTCTTTTCCTCTAGCGCCACTACAAGATTGACATATGTGGTTTTGAGTCTAATGTCTCAATTACTTGACAGATAATGATAGATTAGGAAATTTGATGGACGGAATATAGTAAGTTTTATGATCTTCTGACTTCCTCCAGTGCAGGGCTTTTTAAACTCTGGCACTGTGAGCAGCCACTGCTGCAGCTCCAACTGCTGACTCATTTTTGATTCCCAGTTGAACTTCAAGAAACATCTTAAGTCAGTTATTCAGTCCTTTTATTTTCAATTAATGAACACTGTCAAACTGCGTCCCTTCTTATCTTTCCAACAGCTCAAACAAATCCATAATTATGTCTCCTTTCATCTTGATTACACTGTTCCCTTGTTTAATCCAAAAAGCCATTGCTCATCTACAATAAGTTCAAAATTTCAACACAGTTACAAGGGATGCCCCCGAAACCCTGTTCTGAATTGGAACTGTTTTTTTTTATGGATGGTTCAAAGAAACCAGGGAGTGAGATTAGCAGAGCAGAAAACATGGTTTTGGAGTAATTTATGTTCACTGCATGCAGCCTGTCCTCTCTGTCTTTCTCTCCTCTGCTCTCTGTGTTGGTGTTAGAGCTCCTCCACCACACACACACACACACACACACATATAGAAAGAGAACGGACAGCAGAGCACAGAGGCTGCAATGGAGAGAGTGAAAGATGATGTATTAACTATGCTGGTTAATGTAAATGCGATGAAACACTCACCAGTTAAATGCCTTTGAGAGAAATTTATCAAAACACCTTTTCAACAAGTAGTGACTTGACTATAGTGAAATAAGTTATAATCCTTTTTTGGACTGATAAGACACAAATTAGACATATCATCACCTTTTATGCTGATATGGTGAACTTGATGGTAAGCAGTTGTTTTACTTACACATCCAACAGTTACGGAGCAACATTAGCTTTTATTTGGAGTCCTGCTTCTCCTCCTTCTGTCTACCTGGTGAATGTAATTCCAACGTTCACTCTCTTTTAGCTCTGTTTATGGTCTCTACCAACTCCTGAGGGAAATATCTGGCTCTTTAGCTGCTATAAATACTCGACTATATTCACAGCTCACTGCAAATTTTGCTGTCTACTGATGCTGAGCAGCTAGTATACAGTGAGCTTTTAGAGCTTTTTCTTTCTTAAAACAGCTGCTTGCTCCGTCCGAAAATGACATTATGAGAGAGGTGAGAGTGAACCAAAACAATAAAGTTGCGAGCCGGACAGCTAAACTTTAAGCTCTGACTCGCTATAAAGCTCTGAGGGGAGCTTCAGAGTTGGGTGATAAGCAGGTGACGTAAAATTATTGAAATGTTTTCCTTTTAAAGCGAAAGCTCTGCTGCCACAAGTGGTAATTACAGGATGTTTGCACATTTAATTCTGTTGATATCTAACGGGAGGGACATGCTAAAAGCTAGCATTACTCACCAAAAGCCCACGGACCGACTAACTAGCAACAGGTGAGGGGTTACAACTCAAGCCACGGTAACTAGCGGTTAGCAAGTTACCCAACATGTGAATATGTGATTTAGCTTTGTTAATAATGAGCTTAGTTACAAATTGGGGGGCTAACAAATGATCGTAATTCATTACGGGCTGGTAAATTAATGAAAACAATTGGGATGTCTCTGGCAATATATGCCGTTATTACTATTATAAACCTAGTTATGCTAATCTCAGAGGTAGTTTGTGTAACTTAATGTACATATGTATCCACTAAATAAAGTTAGAAGTTATGTTAATGGTCGAGTGAAGCAGACACCTTCTCGGAGACCCAGCCATTGCTTCACTTCTTTCCATCGTGTTATTGTTGGACCAAGGATTAATGTTTACTTACTCCTAACTCTGCCGTTTGTCACTTTTTTTTCTTTTTTTCGGCATGCTGACTTCCTGTTGATCTTACTCTTTTCTTCTTACTTGTAACACCCAGTGCTCTGGTCAATGGTGGCTGTTGCATTTCCTCTTACATGTTGTGGTCACCTTTTTTGTTGTCTTTATGTCTTATGGTGACTGACAAACAATAAAGTGATGCATTACTGCCACCCACTGCTACAGAATGAGTCTTTGCTTTTCCCTCAGAACCTTTTTTGACACCTTGTTGCGTGGGAACATACAGTAGATATGATACGATACTTTCGGCTGCGTCATCATGAAAGTGGTTGACCACTATAGAAAATAGGCTGTAGCTCAACAGAAAAGTTGGGTATGGTATATTATTTTTACTACTTATGAATTAGAGAGAATGTACTTTTTGTGCACTTAAAATTTACATTTTAATTAAAGTGCTTGCTACCATATTAAACCCTGAGCTCTGACATTCAAAAGTGCATCCTGTTTCCATTTAATTTGAGGCAATGTCAAGAAAGACATGTGCTTGTTGTGTTCAGGCTATTTTCAGTATTTAGGCACTAGATTGTGACCTGTTCTGTCTTTTCACTTTGCCTTTTCTGAGGGTGAGAAAAAAGGTGCAAAAAGCTCAAACCCAGACATTTTTCTGTCAATGACTGAAACCTTGTTGTGGGCTCATGCTTCATCGCTTATAGATTGGCCATCTGTGTATTTGTGTTGACAATAAGCTTCAACTGCTCCCAGACAGACAGACAGACAGATGTTTCCTAGTAAACAAGGAGTGGTCAAATCAGACGAAAATCTGTAAAGTGACAAGTTAAGCCCTGCACCTGCTTTCTCTCTCTCTCTCTCACAAACACACAAACACACACACACACACTCACATTACGGAACAACAGCAGACTGAGGAAAAGGAATTAAGAGAGGGAGAGGATGGACAGTAGACAGGGAGCAGGGTGTGAAATACAGTCTGAGACACAAACAATCACAAATAAACTCAAGTACACACACATATCCACACACGCTGACATTCATACCTCATCCACAGACACACACACTCAAGTTTTTCCTACTGTCATGTCTATGGACGATTACCTCATGATGCACAGCAGAGGAGCAGCAGAACAGGCCTGCGGCTTCATGGCATCACCGGCATAGCTGGAGTGGTCATGACGGTGTTTGTAGCTGCCAGGGAAAATGTGTGTGTGCACATGTGAGCATGTGTTTAGAGGGTTCAGGCCTGGCGGTCATGAGCAAAGCTATAGAAGTAAAGCATTGTTTAGCATATATAAATGTAAAGAAAATGTGTGGGAATAGGAGTTGGAAGGAAAAAAGGTGTTGTGGACATCAAATAAACACTTTGGGCAAGAAAAAAGCAGAGACAAATGAAAGCAATATCGTGTTAAAGGTAAAAGTCAAATAGAGGATGTAAAAGTGTACACATCAAGAGAGGAAGAAGGATGAGGTGTGTTTGAGAACAACACAGTGGATAAGCGACCATTCATTGAACTGCAATTTCTCCTCATTTTACTGCTTTAGTGAAAGAGAGAGACCCACATTCTCATCCTCACAGCAGCTTTTAGCCCGCTGGTCTGGATAGAATAACAGAAAAGAGCTGGGGTCATTACTCACAATGGAGGACTCTATTAAGCGGCAGTGTACAGCGCTTATACACACACATACAAGCACATACACTCACACCCCGAGGTGTAGAGAGAGCACACCGAAGTGCGTGTGCGTGCATGTGTATGGGTCAAATGTGTGGCCTTCTGTGTGTGAATTATACTTAACTGCTGGGATATTTCCGAGCCGTAAAAAAAACACACTTGCACACACACACACACACACACACACACACACACACGCACACAAGCTACATGCACTCTTTGTAATCTAGCACCATTACTGGCAGCTTCATGTACATTAGAGGATGAAAATGATGGAGGGCGGGAGGAGATAGGGCCTCTGAAGGGGTAATTTCACTGAGGGGGCATCTGAGGTATTTATAGCCAAACGATTGAAGCATTGAAAGCATACCGGGTTCATGATCTGATCATAGATGTATCCTAATGGAAACAGGATAGGATACAGTTATGTGCAGCTCACGCTGTGCTGGGTGTCTGAGTCTACAACATAGAAACTTTGCTTGTCTCACCTCGTCAAAGCATTTCAGCACAGAGCACAAATTTTCCTGGGTTACAGTTGGGTTATAGCTGTGGTCAAGGCTCATGACTTCACTTTGGCAGTAATAACCTGTCAACTGTTTCACATTAGGAAGCGTAAAAGCCTACATACACACTTGACAGAGCTGACAGATGCTGACATGCCACTGCATGAAGTCACAGGGCCCAAATGAGGACCTAACGGTGTGGATGTGACAGAGATGTGGCTGGGCTTGGCTTGCCACAGCACACGCTGCTTACTGTTAACTAGCTGTTCGGAAGGCAGACAGGGGGAGGCAGACAGAGAGAGAAAGAGAAAAAGAGGATGGATTGTATACCTCTATAAATCAGCAGGAAATTAGATTACATTAAACATTGGCAGTTTTCAAGAGAGCAGATGCTTGGAGAGTGCTGACCTCAGAGTTTCCCCTGTTTAACTCTCATGAGAACAGTGAGTATAAAACAAAACAAGTGTTGACGAGTTGATGTAAACCCCTTTATACATGTGCGTGTGTGTATGTACTGGTGGACAACAGAAGCTCCCAGCAGGTATCCTGACCGCTCCCACCCTCCTGCTCCCCAGGCGCAGCACACTGATGACATCAGCTGGTGTGAAAGTGGCCATTAGTTCCACCTCATCACTGTGGGACAAATATAGCAGCGCAAGGCTTTCATCAGACATGGAGGACAGCTGTAGTGAGGGGGCGGAAAAGGAAACCTGGCCAGATGATGATACACATTCACCGTACCACTCCTCCTCCCCAATTCTCACTTCTTCCACTCCCTCGCGATCATGCTGTCACCCCTGAGACTGATAACACCTTATGGCTGCAGCATATAGACACATGTAGCATAGACACACATATATGAACGAATGCTCACACACACACACACATACACCTGTTTACCCAATTCTACATTCTTACACTCTATCTGCACAGGCATTTCCTTTTGTGTGTGTGTGTGTGTGTGTGTGTGTGTGTGTGTGTGTGTGATTATGGCTCTGTCTTTAAATGAGGTTTAGCAGTAGCCTGATGACAAGCGCTGCTTTTGTAATACCTGGTGCTGCATTATGAAAGCACAGCGGTACCAGTATACAGTACCATTGTCAGAGTAAGTCAAATCTATAAAACACCAAGACAAAGGATGTGTCTTTCTACCACTATTGTCCTGATTCTATTATCGTTGGCCCAGGACCAGTGATGTTGTTTTTTGTTTTTTTTTTATTGTCAGCTGTATGACTAAAGCTTCGTCTCTGTGGCAGATTATATTATTTATTATCGACTCGTTCCACAGGTATTACTTAATAAGTGGGTTAGGGATTATTTTTGGCAGTGCATGGACAAAATAAACTGGGCAAGATTAAGTTATGGTTAGTGCTGATGTACTGTGGAAAAGCAGTGCACAGAGCACTTACAGAACAGTGTGTGTGTGTGTGGGGCTTCTCAGAACAGGTGGCTGTGGTGTCGGATCAGACACCTGGCCTCCGCCTTTTGAATGACAGGTGGTGAAGTCACTGCAGGGCACATCTGGAGGGTGGAGGAGGACACAGATTTTCTATTAGGTCTCTGTCTCTCTCTATCTCTCTCTCTCTCAGCTTTTGATGTATCAGAGTAAGACACAGGGTGCCCTGATCTGATCACGGGACATGGTAAATTGGTTTTTCATCCACATCTTTTACATTTTAATGGCATCTGTAGTCGCTGTGGCACTGCTCCTCATGAAAACATGCAAATGCCTCTGTGGCCAAGTACATGTAAATAAAAGTCAAACTATATTTACTGTATTTAGTTGAAGCTATATTCAGCCAAAAAGCCTGCAGACACGCACACACATACACACCCATAGCACTGTAGCTCTCACCTCTAATCTGTTCTGTTGTGACAACTGGGAGCTTGTTCTGAACTCTTGAACTCCAGTTCAAGCAAGACTGGTGACCCTGAAATACATCCCTACTGCTTCATGTTGAATAAATTGTGTCACAGGAACAAGCAGGTTTATGAGAAAAAAGCAGGATGAGCGATCAATGACAGTTTTGTTGCATAATCTGCTACTCAAAAATGAATGCAGCACTCTACCAATCTAATTCTACTACTACTAATGAATCAAAATTGTGTTGCACCCATGCAATCTAAAGACTTTTTTTTTTTTTTTTCTTTTAATTGTTGATTTAGGATTTGAGGTGCTGCACGGCACCGTCAGAAGCCTTTAATGTGCAGTAGGAAGCCATCTGCTGCAGAACATGCATCCCTCTGATAAAAATAGACAAGTCTCTGAGCGGCATGACTGCATTTATTTACCCAGCCTCAGAAACCTTGCTTGGGGAGTGCATATGATAGTCAGACTCACAGACAGAAAAGAAAACAACTCAAGCCTACTTACTAGCCTTGACACATAAAGACTTATGAGAGCCTGTTTGCATTTCAGAGCCACCCAGGTGCCTTTTGTAAAGCTGTAGTGTACTTGATGCTGAGTTGAAGAGGTGTCATATTTGGAGGTACTTAAGCATGCACTGTTTTGTTGTCTGTTCAAAGCCATCTACTTCAAACAAGCATGGCTTATTAAGTAGATCTAAAGTTGCCAGGACACCTGTAGTACTAGCCAGGTTAGGAGACAGTTGGAGAGACTCCACCGAGGCAAGGCTGCAGGCCCTAACGATATCAGCCCAAGGGTTCTGGGGACCTGCGCCAGCCAGCTATCTGCTATTCTGCCACACCTCCTCAATCTGAGCCTGGACCAGGAGAAGATACCGGTGCTGTGGAAGATGTCCTGCCTGGTTCCTGTTCCCAAGAAGACGACTCTATCTGGCCTAAACGACTATCGACCAGTTAACCTCACATCTCATGTGATGAAGGTGCTGAAGTGGCTGGTCTTGGTCCACCTTAGATCGCAGGTGAAATCATTGCTGGACCCTCTGCAATTTGCCTACCAACCTCATCTGGGAATGAACGATGCCATCATCTACCTGCTGCAGTGAGCTCACTTGCATCTGGATGGAACTGGTTGCACTGTCAGAATCACGTTCTTTGATTTCTCCAGTGCATTCAACACCATCCAGCCACTGCTACTGAGGGAGAATCTGCAAGCGACGAGGGTAGACACGTCCAGTCTCCTAGATTACCGACTACTTGATAGACCACATATTGTCCGTCTGGTGGAGAGCAGTACTGGAGCTCCACAGTGGACTGTGCTGTCTCCCTTCCCTTTCACCTTGCACACCTCAGACTTTCAGTACAACTCCAGGTGGTGCCACTTGCAGAAGCCACTACCACTGACAATTCTGTGGTTGGGTGTATACGTGATGGGTGGGAGGAGGAGTACAGAGCACTGGTGGACGATTTTCTGGAGTGGTCTGGAAGAAATCTTCTACTTCTGAATGTGACCAAGACCAGGAAGACTTCAGAATGAAGAGGATGGCTATACAACTCCAGTGTATTCTGGAAGGATGTTGGCGTGGTGGAGGACAAAAGTACCTGGGGGTCCACATCAGCAACAGACTAAACTGGAAGACCAACACAGAGGCGCTTGTCGTCCTGAGGAAGCTGAGATCCTTCAATGTGTGTAACAAGATGTTGGAAATCTTCCACCAGTCTGTTGTGGCCAGTGCATTATACTTGACTGACTGCTGTAGTCTGCCGGGGGAGCAGCATTGGAGCCGGTGACACCAACAGACTTAATAAACTGATTAAGAAGGCTGGCTCCATAATTGCCTGCAAACCAGACACCTTTGAAGTTGTTGTGGAGAGGATCCATTATGGATAACCACCCTCTCCACTACCTTCTGGACAGACAGCGGAGCACTTTCTCAAACAGACTGGTTCAGCATCGCTGTCAGAAGGACCAATACAGGAAATCTTTCCTGCCCAAAGCAATAACTCTCTACAACACATCACTTCTGTCTAACGGAGAACTCTTAGAACTCTGAGCCTTATAGTTTTTGTCTCAGCCAAACTCCACTCTGTGTTGCTCCTTCAATAACTTTGCTCATGGTGAATTTGCACATCTTTATACTCCTACTCTACCTTATTGTACTTTTAAAAACTAGAAAAAACAATTTTGCACACCTGTCTAATGCGTATATTATGTTATCCTATGTTTATATTTAGGGCCTGAGCCCCAAAGGGGGCTATTCTTTCTTTATTATTATGCCACTTCAACCCTTAATTTGACCCCCTAAACATGCTCTAAAACTCACCAAATTTGGCACACACATCAGGTCTGGTGAAAAATTTGATAAAATGTAAAAATTATCCCCCAAAGTGCCAAAATGTGCTCTATAGTGCCACCTACGTATCTAATATGGCTGCCACGGCCCGTAGGAATGTCGTAGAGAGGTCGAACCAAAACTCAATTATTCGTCCCATCAAGACCTACAAATCATACACTGACACCCTGACCTAAATCCAACAGGAAGTCTGCAATATGCCCATCAAAGTACGACTTTGCGCCAATTTTGGACCCCCAAGAAACGTTATCTTCTCCTAGGGCGTTAATGGTATCGGCTTCAAACTTGAATACATGACTTATGACACTGTGCTGAACAGAAGTTAACTCGAACGGTTTAGATATTGTAAACCAACAGTTTATTGATAAAGTCCTGCAGAAAAATAAAATCAAAACTAAAATTTGTAGCTCTGTACTGCAGTTTTTCCTTTATTAGGGCCCAAGCACCTAGCGGTTTGCTCACACTCCTCATTCAAATATATGAGCATTTTTCTGTTGAGATTTGATGCTTCGCCATGACAGAGGAAGTTGCTATAACTTTATTGTACATGCTCCAGTCTGCACCAAACTTTTTGATAAGAGTCCCAGCCTGAACATGTCTACATGACAATATTCCATCAGTGATTCAAACTGGCTGAATAGCGCCCCCTACAAAATTTCAGTGAAGCAGCCCCAGCAGCAGGCAAACCAGTGGACAAAGGAAGTGATGTTTATCTCCTTCTTGCACTGTCTGAAAACAGCCCGGGTCTGAAGACATCTACATGCCCGTGACAGAAGACCTTCGATTGCGTTGTGGCCCGACGTGCATGGAGGCGCGAGGGCCCGTTCAACGCTGCTTTAATTTATATTTTATTTTGTTTTATTGTGTCCATCTATATAATTGTGGAAGTGATACATGTGTCACAAATAATTTCAACGATGTTTGTGAGTTGTGCTGCTCTTACATCTTGTGTGTTTTGAACAGATATGCTAACAACTAACACACATTCAAAAGATTCACACATCTTAACTCAGTGAGTTGAGCAAATTTGTGACATCTTCATTATCTATTACGTGCTTGTGTGTTTGTCTTTATGTGCAAAGCAGAGCATCTGTTGTTTCAGGTGGACAGGCCTGTATTACTTTTACAATATGAGGAGATATTTGAATATAGATGGACCACTATATTTTCTCCAGGTTTGTCATACTTTACTTTCATTGTGTGATATGCCAAGCACGTTTCCTGAATAATGTGTCTCTGTAAATGTTGCAATCTACCTGAAATGTGACTGTGAGCAGGCTGGAAATCAAGCAGTTTAAATATAACCTACTTATCCCAAAAGGCTCAACAGGTGTTGAGTGCAAGAGGCAGAACAGGAGAAAGCACCTGACGACTGTCTCAGTGGTCCCTATTGGCAAGATAAAAAAGCCATCCCAGCGAGGCAGAGTGAGGCTCTGAACATGAGATCAATGGAGCATATTTAAAAGACATTAGAGAGCAGTCCTCCTGTCACATTCCTGTGATAAAGTACAGGAATCTAGCCTTCCAGCATACAGTACCTTGTCGCTATGAAGGCGATCCTCCAGTGTCTTTCCTCCCGTGTTTAATCTCTGTGTGGAGATGAAGGATGGAGGATGGCCAGCGGTGTCTATGTGCTAAGCTGGGCTCTCCGTCGTCCTACCCAACACTGGGCTCTCCCCAGTGGCCCAGGAGATGTCAAGGGGTGAGGGCAGAGGAGAACGGATAGCTGCCGGCCCCGGAGCCCCTCATTCACTCTCTAACTTGCTCACATTAAAGAGAGCTCTAATCACTGCGGGGACTTGGCCAATGATGTGCTTATCAAACGGCATATTTCAAAAAGGCATCTTAAAAGGCCCGAGGGCGAAGAGGCAATAAGAGCACATTTGTATGTGGATGAAAGGGAAAAGTGTAGACAGACCTTGCATCAGAATACAGAGGGGGGAGATCATTAGCATCTCTAGCAAAATATGCACTACCAGAGAGGGAGAGAGAGGGATAGAGACACACAGAGAGAGAGGTAGAGAGGTGTTAGTGGGATGAGGTTGGATGGCTGTGGGAGAAAGAATGGTTCTTTTCGCCATTCGTCCTTTTTTGTTTTACACAGTTCCCAAAAAGAATAAGAGAACAAATACATTTTTGAACAAAGGCATTGCTCTTGAAGTGGAAGCCCATTGGGGGCGTGAGGTGGCTCCGTTGTGGGTTACAACAGAGTGAAGCCACAACGCAACTGCACTCCCAACTCCTCTTGCGCTCCTCTCGCACATCCCTGAACAGAACAGGCCCAGCGTGTGAGCTTTGATATGTGTGCAAGAGGATATGATGGGCTACACAGTTCCCTCATACTTAAAGGGATATTGGCCGTGTGTCTTTCTAGCATTTTGCTCATGGACTGTGACAAACTCGGGCCACAACCTCCCTTGTGTAATATTGAAATATTGTCTCTTAACATAAGAGGCGACTGAGAGAAGCACAGTCTGTGGTTTTCACATTGAGTAAAAGAGTTTCCTAAAATTATGGTATGAGAAAGTTTTGATGCAAAAGATGCTGAATGGCTCTTGATTTGCAGCCAGGGACCAAAATAATGCCATAAACAATGACAGGAAATGACAGATTTCAGGATTTTAAGCCAAACAAGGAGGCTTCAGATTTGCCTGAAAAAGCTGGATGCGCTTCTGAGTTTAGAACATCATTATTTAAACATCAAGATGAATTAAGATGGCATAGAGATCAACCACAGTGCTGATTTGTGTTTCTGTGATTGACTGAAATATATCCTCTTATGTGTGTGCATTTCAGTTATTTATTAAATTGTAGCAGTGATGTAGATTTCATCCAAGAAAATGGACCATTGTTACCTTCTGTTACTATTTTTCACCAGCTTTTGCTGTATCATCTGGAAGTGTTTATATGTGGTCGAACAAGCATGCACACACACACACACACACACACACACACCCAGACATACAGTATACACACACAGTATCAGCAGATGAAAGGCTGTTGTCCAGGTAGATCTGTTTCTTTGGGACATTAAGCTTTGACTTAGGAAAAACAGAGCAGAACAACAGCTGCTAACACGGCAAATTTCACACAATTACACACTTACACATCACTGCAGCAGTGCACAGACACGCACACAGCAGGAAACAACTACATTAGCAGAAGACTATAGTCAATGTGTATATCACACACAAATGCCTGCCTACAGTACATGTGCACACACACTGATACAAACACACACAACTCATCAGACCCAATTAAGAAAGTCAATTTGGGATCAGGAGACCAATTATCTTAATTATTTTCCCTTTCCCTCCATAACTCCCTTCAACTTGTTTTCCTGCTTTCTATTTTAGCTGTGTTTGCATTTGTGAGTATTTTGGTTAGTGCGTTTCACAACACAAAATTACTCTAAAGCTCAGAGAGAAAAACTTAGGTGGGTACTTGTCTACATAGGCTAAAAAAAATGAGCTCTTTTATTTTCATACTCAAACATGTAGCAAGGACTCCTTGCCTAAGGAAGAGTGGCAGATGAATAATGACGGTGCGACGAAGCTGTTATTATATTCTGTTTGAAAAACCAAAAGAAACAACGGTTAAACCTTCAGGGCCAGTCTGTTCAGCTGCACCCATGCAACAATTCAGCCTAACCTGCACAGTTATTGCCCAATTGTGTGTTACAGCTCATTCGCTACGAGGTGACAGCATCTCACCGACCACATCTGCGGAAAAGAGGGTAATTATCATGTGATGGATTTCACCTGCACCCTGTGAAAATAACCCTGTGCATGTCTGAGCACAGTAGGTTTAAAATATCCTTACCCCCCAAAAAAACATTTCTCATGAAGAACAGCATGAAGAGGAAAAAATATTTTCTTTGCTATTTTGCCTAAAGATTAAATTGCTGGAAGTCTGTGTATGCAACAGTAAGGGCCAGTGTGTATCACAAAATCTAAAATGAAATGGAAATTTAGATAAGCCTAATATCTTCAAGAGCATGTTGGATCTAGATAAGAATTCCTCATCTTCAGTGTTTATAGGCATGGGAGTCATGCGTTAGTGTTATCATTAAAACAGGGTTCAGTTGGAGAACAGCGATTGAAATGAAGAGTTTCCATAAGATCATACTGTGCAGATTTTTCTTTTTAAATTAAGGGGTGGCTCTCTGTGATGTGAGGTTGTGGTATAAATCCATTAATAATATGCATACTTTTAACATGTAAGATGATGGAATATATGATGTTCATGTATGGAAGATTAGCATGAGGGATGTACATGAGGAAATGAAGGGTGGGATGTAATGAAGATGTCTCTCTGTGAAATGGCACCAATGGAAATATTTGAAAACACAGAAGTCGAACAATAAAGTATGAAAACGAATATACATATATTCATATTTTTATTTATATTTCATTTCTGGGAGGATATCTTGTACACAAATATCCCATTGGCAGTTAAGCGCATTCAATGTGTTTAGAAGCCAGAAACAGTCACTTGTTTTAACAAACACAAATACAAAATAAAGATAACCACAAAATAATGAACTGCATGTATATAACATACAAAAGAATCCCATGCCTACTCAGTAGGTAACTTCAACATTCCAGCTCTTGAAGATGTGGATATTTACACTTAAGTTTTACAAAAATATACTTTATAATTTTTCTCCTTTTTTGCTTACATTCTAATGAAATGAAGCGGTGCCCTCATACCTCATCCCTTTTCCTCCCTCCGAGCATGACTTACATTCTGTAACAAAAATATTCCCTCAACCCTTAAGGCGAGATGCAGTGCATCCTCTCGCGCGCGCAGCCGAGTCACAACATCAGCAAGGCTTCACAAAAGGCACCAAATAACGGGAGCGTTTGTCTTGTTTAGTTTTTTTTTTTTTTTTTTTTGAATGTTTTTTTCTTTTCTCTGTTTTTCCATATAACCGAGCAATATGTCACATGTGAGAAAGAGAGAAAGAGATAGTACCAGTGGATGATATTTACAAACAGAAACTAACATCACTCTTACTCATGCTTGAATACTTAAGTGCTTTTTTTCAAACAATGTCAAAACATATCACAGCATCATCACTACGTAATAGAGAAAATATGTAGAAAATATGGCCCTGCTCACTTCAAATAATACAATGCAAATATGCAAATAATTTTTCACATCAATGGTACCAAAGAATGATAAAAACGAAACATGGCACATGTACAATATACATATATGGTAGCTTATGTATATCATTCATTGTCTTTAGTACGGTATGAGTGCCTGCGAGGGCAGATGTGCCTTAGCACCACAAATGCTGGAAATCTTCCCCCTATCTGTTTGTCTCTTGGTTTTTTGTCTAATAGCAGAGAGCCGTAGGTGCCGGTCTCTATCTCTGTTGAGTCCCTTATGCATTTGAAGTGCTGCATTTGTTTTACAGAGATGGAAAAAATCCCTTTTCATCTTCTATTGTCTTTGCCCAGTCCTTGACATGTCTTTTTCTCACTTTCAGGTAAATCTCAAGATTCACCTAACACTGCACAGGGAGCAGACAGAAAAGTGCTTTTTGGAGGGGAAAAACAAAGTCTTTTGATGCTGATTTCTTTCCCCTCAAAGAACCTTAAGAAAGGAGAGGCGCGGAGAGACTAAAAAAAAGTTTCTTTCTTTGCTCTTTCTTAGCAAATCTCGATTGTCCTTGGGGAGAGAGTGGTCTGCATGTCTGATAGAGGAGTTGGGACGGGGGAGCTGTAGATGTTAGAGGCAACTGAAGAGGGGAAGGAGGAGGCTACCTGGGACTGAAAGGTGCTGGACATGGACACTGATGGGTAGGTGGTAGCGACGGAAGGAGATGGATAGGAAGTGTGAACGGGAGAGGAGTAACAGGAGGTGACGGGAGAGGGGTAAGAAGACACTGGAGAGGGGTATGAGGTGATGGGAGATGGGTAGCTGGAGGCAGGTGAGGGAGCCGACACAGGCGCTGCAGTTACCACCACCGCTCCTGCCTTCTCTGCTTTCTTGTCCTTCTGCCGTAGGTGGATCTTTGTGTGCCTCTTCCTCTCGTCACTGCGGGCGAACTTGCGTCCACAGATCTCACAGGCGAAGGGCTTCTCACCGGTGTGAGTGCGGATGTGCGTTGTCAGGTGGTCGCTGCGGCTGAAGTTGCGCATGCAGATGCGGCATTGGAAGGGTTTCTGGCCTGTGTGGATGCGAATGTGACGTGTCAGCTCATCAGAGCGTGAGAAGCGACGATCGCAGGTCTCCACGGGGCAAGCGTAGGGCCTCTCGTGTGGAGGTGTCTTGCTCGGCCGGGTGGGGTACTTGCGCATGCGGCTGGGCTTAATCAGCTGGGACTGGTAGACGCTCTTAAGGTCCTGGGAACCAGTCTGGGTGGCAAAGGCCTTGATGGTGGACAGAGGAGTGAGGGAGGGCTGGCTTGACTGACTCTGGAAGGGCTTTTGGTCAGGGGGCACCAGGCTGATCTCTCCCTGCTGCTGAGGGAAGAGGTAGTCAGGAATCATGGGCACAGGGAAGCTAGTGCTGCAGGTCTTGCCATTGGGGTAGGCAGGAGGAGGGTACTGCACTGCTCCAGCTGAGCTGGGAAAAGCCTGGCCCTGGTCTGGGAAGATGTCAGAGTTAGGGCTGGAGTAGGTCGGGGCGGCTGAGTAGATGGGGTTGGGCTCGCTGTGGTGAATGGAGGAACTGAGGCTGGAGCTCTGAGATGAGGAGGAGGTAGAAGAGGAGGAAGTGGAGGAGGACGGGACGGATGAAGAGGAGGACGAGGTGGTCTGTGAGGCAGCAGAGGAAGAGCTGGAGCTGGGAGGAATGTTGCCCATCAGGCCAGTGAACAGGCCCAAGATTGGCTCCGCCCAGAGGCTGTTGCTGCAAGTGGTGGCGGGCTCCAGAGTGAAGCGGCCTGTGTAAGAGATGGGGGGCAGCCTCTGGGTTTGGTAGGCCTGCTCCGCCACTGACTTCTCACAGTTGAAGGGGATATCAGGTAATGTATCTGCAGGGAGAGGAGAGAAAGGGGAGACATTAATCAAACTGTCAATATCCAGAGGGAGGGAGAGGGGAATCCTGCCAGACCTGTGGACAGTGTGTCACCCTTCTATTCAGTGACAGATCAGTCACCCACGCAGAGAAATCCCCTCCAACTAAACTCTTTCCCCCTCAACTCTAAAATTATCTCTTCCAAATCTTAACAAGAGCTGCCATGCAAGCTAAATCTTTCTATATTCACATTTTTCTCTGCTCTAACTCTCTCGATCTTTCTTTCATTCTTTCTGTCTTCCTGTCTTGCACACACACACGCACACACACACACACACACACACACACACACACACATTCTTGAAGCCCATCACTGAGCCTGAGGCAATTGATTACTGAAACTGCAGTTCAGCTGGTTTTAGGAATGCATTTTGAATTGAGCTGTAGGAGTGTCTAGAGGCATGCGGTGACTGAGCAGTGTTTGAGTCCTCTGAGAGTCAACAGGGATTTAGAGCTATCAATAAATTGGTACTGAGTTAGATGTTTTTTAATTCCCCAGTTTTTGTGTTTGTTTGTACAATTTTTGTATTGATGCATTATGTCCAGTCAGCTAAAATTAAAATTTACTTGTAGCCTGTAATTTCACTTGTATAAAATTTCCATGAGCCATTAAAACACAAATTGATAGACTAAAAATCTTAATATGTCAACTGCAGTTATGTTTAAACTTTGAATATAAAACGAATTAATAATAAACAGCAAAACATCACAAATAATTAAAGATATACCGCTGTATATTTCTACCATGAACTTTTTTTTTTTAGTTTAGTTTAGCATATATGACAATCTTGATTTCAATTTTACACGCAGCACAGAGAAACAGAGGCAAGACAAGTAAATCGCCATCTCTTACCTCCAGCGAGGTGGTCGTACTGCTCTCCTGGCTCCCCAGAGCCAAAGCCTGCACCTTCGGGTGCGGAGGCGGTGAGGAAGGGGGTCCCTGCAGAGCTGAGCATCATCACCTCCTCCAGCTTGGGGTAGTTATCCATGGGGGAGTGAGGGAAGCTCAGAGGCTCTGAGATCTGCAGGGTTGGGAGGATCATCTCGGTCTTGGCTGCAGCCATCCTCTGCTGGTGCTTGAGCTGCAGGGCTGAGGCTGCGCTGGTGGCTGGTGCGGAGTGCAAGGAGGCTGGGTGCACGCTGACAGAGCGGTGCCTCGCAGGTGGAGGGAATCACTTAACCCAGCTCAGGGAGCGCTGCACACTTCTGCTGATGCCGAAGAAGATGCTGTTTTCTGTCTCGCTCCGTGACTCTCGCGCTCCAGTTGTCCTGTTGTTTTCCTTTTTCTCTCGGAGATGAGTAAAGATCCACTTGTCTTTTCAGAAAAAATCAAAAGTGTCCTTTATACTCATTCCCTATATTCATCAAAATTAATCAACTGATTAATCTTGATTTTTTTCTATGCATTAAATGACTTATCCAATCAGGTGTTGACCCTCTTGGATGGATGTTGTTTTGAATTGACTTTTTACTTTTGGTGTGATATTTCTCAGTTAGGGAGTTCTATGTGTTTGTCTAGCTATCTCTGCTCTAACAGTTGCTCTTGTGGACTCTCAGGACTGTCTCTGAGCTGAGAGGTTTCCCCGCTTCTTTTATACACTCTTGCCGTGACGTAGATGTCCATATTTGGAGCGGAGGAAGCCCATATTTAGGCACTGCAGTGGAGGACACATGACGCTGGCCTGGGGGAAAAGCAGAGAGGAGAGACTTTATATTAAGCTCTCGCAGTAAATTGCGAAGACAACGCCGCTCTTCTTCTGTCCCGAATCAATGTATCTTCATAGTAGAACAGCTCCGCGAGACAGCGGCATAATTCTTGCTCTCTCCCCGTCGCCCCATAGATTTGATTTGGATTTCCCATCTGTGCAGCAGGCTGCGCTGCTGCCGGAAAGCCCGGCTCCGCCGTGCCTTATAAGGTCGTGACTACATAAGGACCTATTCCGGTGGGTTTCCATTTCCCTGTCCTTATTTGGAACTTCCTGAGGCAGCGCTGATCGCTGCTTGGCAGTGAATGAGAGGCTGGAGTGCAAATCATGTCCAGCGCTCACAATAACTAATGTCAGCAGCAGAATCCTGCTATTCTGTTTTAAAGTACAATATTCAGCGGAGCGACAGACTTAGTGCAACAGACAAACTGCTTTACATTGACTTTATTCATGTTTGAAAGTTTGAACATTTAAGATCTGTCTGCTTGCGCGCAATTCTGTATGATACACGTTTCTCCTTAAAACATGCAAAATGTATTCAGTTTAGATTAAAACCAATTAAACACTGCTGCTAAAGCGGTATTTTATGCTGAAACATATTTTTCATACAGTGTTATGGCTGGAAGCAACACTGTCATGCATTTCTATAAGCATATAAGCCTAGGCTATATGAATATTGGTAACCAATTATTAGTCGACACGTTAAATTGATTTTGACATTTGATATAAGTATGAATATTCTCGGGATACGGCTTTAAATACAGACTGTGAGTGTGCAAACTCTGCTGGCTGGTAGCAAACTTCCTCTAAATTAACTTTCCATCTCTCTCCACTGTGTCATTGATTAATGAGAACAGATAGCCACGGATGCTGACGAGGTGCGGTGCAATCCGTCTAACTGAGGGGTGTCCCCGGCTCAATATTCGGGGAATCTCTCTGCCACTCAGCGGCCTAATGGGCCGCATTAACAACGCTGCGCACAGCTGCCAGGACGCCTGCGGGATACCGATGTTCCCCCCGTCTGCTCCAGCTTCGGCTGGCGCGCCAGCAGTCCTCGGTGGATGCTGACGGGAAATCAATGTGTTTCCCTTACTGCAGACTGGATCTATATGCGAGCAACCTCATTGGGAAACATCGTGGGCAGGACAGTTTGAGGTGGCCAGAGAGAGGGAGAGACAGAGAAAAAGAGAGATGCTGCGGGTGCGTTAGAAAGGGCAGCGCAGGTGAGACGCACGCTTCGGATATCATTTGATTTAGACTCATCAAGGTCTGCTGATTGCATTGCTCACCATGTTGAAACTGCCCTTCATCTACAGGTGATGGTGCCACAGATAGATATATAGATAGATATATAGATATATAGATAGATAGATAGATAGATAGATAGATAGATATGGCCTCAAAACATAATGCGGATACACACAGTAGGTTTAAAGTCTTAACTGGATTGTATTCTCTCCCAGGCGTTTCCCATTCAGCCTCTGGCAAATCTCTCTGTTTACCCCCATTAGACTGATAGCAAAATTCTGTCATATATTATGGATGATCTGGAGCAGAGGCTCCTTCACAAAATCCAAATAAGCCTGAAGTAGAGGGCGCAGCTGGAGAATGTGTAATGTTGTTTATTCATACAGTCGGAGACGTATAAATGATCAGATCTAATAACTTTTGAAGGTATGTGGCACTGCACAGCAGTGTTGTATTTTAGGAGGAAAATGGTTTCCCTACTGTGCACACACCCTCTTAAAAGTTGAGTTTACATTTAGTTTTTCAGCAAGAGAGATACAACTCCTCTCCAGGAGTGTTAGTCTGAGGGGAAAAAGACCAGAAAAGAGGACATGATGAGGGTGAGTTAAACAGAGTGACTGTATCTGTGTGGTGAGGTGATGATACCAAATCCAAACTCCTGTCTGCATCCACCACTGCTGTCATGCATCAGTTACCAAGGTCGATAAATCTGTGGCAAAGCAAAGAAGAAAGAGTAGAGGGAGCAGATGAGAGAACTCATCATCTGATGACAATGTAATAAAATCAGGTTAGGGAAAACTCTCAGAAAAGTAATAAAGTAATAAAGATGATAAACAGTTCACAGTGGCTGTTTGGGCCTCCCTTCACTCTGATGCATGGAGGGGGGTGGAAGCCAGATGCTGTAAGGGCAAGGGAAGGAGAATTAGTCTGTGTGTGTGTGTGTGTGTGTGTGTGTGTGTGTGTGTGTGGATGTAGATGCTCATAATGTGTGCACTGTTGCATGTTTGTATGTGTGTGTGTGTGTGTGTGTGTGTGTGTGTGCGCGCGCGTGTGTGCGTGCATGTGTGCGTGTGTGTGTGTTTGTGTGTTTTTCGGTCAGCCGGTTCATTTTCCTCGACGTGTTCCCCATTGCTGCCCACACAAACCAGCCAGAGGAGTCCTCGCCTGATGAAACTCCAACGCGCTGCCAGCCGGCAAGAAAGCAAGGCTCTCCCATTACCTACGCAGTCACCACGCCCCTGTTCACACATACACAAACACACCCTGCACAAGCCCTGGTTAATATTTAATCATGCCCCAATCTGCCACAGAGAAAAGACGAGGAAGTACATATCGAAGCCAAAAAAAAAAGAAAAAAGAAAACAGAGGAGGAGGCAAGGAGTTGGAACATAAAAATAAAGGTAGAGGGGAGAGAAAGCGAAGAAAGAGAGATGTATAGATTGTGAAGAGATGGAGGCAGGTTGAGAAAGAGAGCTGGAGAAAGTGGGAAGGAAGGGTGAGGGCAATAGAAAAATAGAAAATAGAGAGACCGAGAGAGAATCCTCACACCCACATTCTGTACGTAGGAGAAAATAGCAAGCTTTGCGCTGGCATTTGTCAGCAGCCAATGTCAGTCAGAGAGACAGGACAGACAGACAAACAGGAACTCCTGCTCCTCCGTCACACCTCTTCACCTCCCAGCCTGCCCACATCAACCAGTGGTGCAATCCCTCCCCATTAGCATACAGGTGTGTTCAGCCTGTTGGGCCAAGATTAGATGGTAACACTAACCAAAGCCTGAATGTTACATAATGTGGAGATGAGGAGGGAGGGATGAAGACAGAGAGAGAGAGGACCTGGTTATTTTGAAGCACAGCCTGCAACTATCATAGTTTTATTTTGCCAAGTGGGATGGGGGGGCGGTGGGGGAGGAGGGGGGGGGGGGGCAGCGGATTTTAAGATGATAGAAAATGAAATGTGGCCTGTATGTGTTGGTGCCTGTGTTGGGAGACTTAATAATTAAATGGGAGAAGAGCGGGGGCCTGATCGTCTTGGGCAGAGTGACAAGCCGAATATTAGCCCATAGTCATAGAGTGATGCGGAGAGGAGCAGAGAACATGATAGGAGGGTATTTGATAAATGTCATTTTTCTCCCAGCTTTTTAAAGTGACGCCAGCAGGAGTGTGCTGCCTGACCTTTTACACGCAGAGTGAGATGCGCCTGGGAAAAGACGAACTGGCGTGAGAGGGATAAAATCTGTCGGAAACATTGAGGAAGCTGGCAGCGTAAAGGGGTCGTAAAAAAATCTCCGGACTAATTGACATGCATGAAAAGCCAAATGGATCCAATGGGATTCTGGAAACTGCTGTCGATGAAGACATCCAGTGCTGTATGTCTGTTTAAATACTTGACACCTCAACTCAGCGCTCCAGTCATCGTAAACCTTGGCTTGCTTATTGAAATCTAACACAGCCCATTACAAAACAATGCAGAAGATTACAGCACACCACCTGTTGCTGCTCTGAAGCAGCCAGACATTTTTGTGCTCTGTTCAGAGGAGTCCAGGAATGCCGCTGTGGAATGCTGGCCTTGTGTTAGCGGTGTCTGATTATGCTGTGGGTAAGATCACAAGTTTTCTTTTACTGTTGGGGCTGACCTACTAAAGCTTAAGGCCCCGGTGATGTTTGAAAAACAATCTGCTCGCTCTTTACAGTCACTGCAGGCAAACCTCCTTGTCGTATTGCCCCCCCGCCCCCCCAAGCTGTGGAGCAGAACTGGTGTTAGCATATCACACAGAAACAGGGCCTCGGCATCGAATAGCTGCTCTATCTGCTTATCTGCCCGTCATTGCCTTCTGAAGGGGGTAGGTGACAGAGAGACAATTACCGAACACAGCACAAAGCCCACCCCGAACCAACCCCACCACGTCCCCTAGGATGGGTGACTCACTAAGCCCCTGGCCTGTTTGTTTGATGCTTACAAAAGATCTGACCCCTGACCTTTCAGCTCGAGATGAGTCACCGGTAGCACGTTGAAAGACGGGGCTTCCCCACACCATGCAGTGTTTGTCAGACTCAATGTTCAACGGGTAACATTTAAAGGATGTCACAAAACATCCTTTCGGTGTTTGTCTGAGCTGTGTATACCATAATCCGTGGGTGGCGAGACCCCATGTTGACAGAAATGATTGTCAAACTGGTCAAATCTATAAATGGCATCTTCAGTGTTACAGTTCTTTTTAATTTATTGTTTCAGTTTTGAGAAGGTAATACATTAGCCTCTTTAGATCAAATGAAAGATTAGTGACCGAGCCATTGCTCAAAATAAAATATTCTCTTTAAGAATACCTTTGAATTTTACCTGGCTAGCAGTAAGCACATCTGTGGTGTTTCTATTGATTGTTAGATGAGTTTTGGCTCATCTCACACTCGGTACAAACTGTAAGATAAAATCTGAAGATGCAAGCTTTTCCTTGCATCTTCAGGAGTAAAGCACCCACCGCAAACATGTCTGAGTGTACTTTCCTCTTTCTTCCTTCCTGTCAATAAATTTAACAGCTTACATGTTTCACATTTAACCAACCACATCAGCTGTCAGTCACTTTGTGGATGAGAAAATCAGGCACAGACCAGATTCATTTCAACTTTGCATAAACCTCACAAGTTACTTCAAAGGTGCCAAGATGTTACGCCTTATTGCACCGGGACAAAGCTCCTTATTTGCTGATTGACTGAGCTGACTAGAACCAACTGCTCCCCGCACTGCTGACGTCTTCATAGGGCAGAGAGAGAGAGAGAGAGAGAGAGAGAGACAGGAAGAGACCAGGAGCGAGGGAGGCAGAAAGATGTGGCCTCAGCGTCCAGACTGAGCAGCAACTGGTTTGTTGTCTTTAGCAAGCACGTGTGGGTGTGACTCATGTACATACGTACTCGAGCAGACAGAAAACATCCAGACTCACAGACCTGTTTTTATTCTACTACAGTCTTCAGATTTTTTGAAGGAATTCTAACTTTTCTTTAATCCACAGTCATGTGGAGCCCTGCCAGTCCACATCTGTTTATGTGGAAGAGCGGCTTTAAGCAGCGTGGGTTTATTATTGCATCAGGCGGTCACGCCATCACCCTTGCTCACTCCTTGGCCGGTGACGTTTATTGAGAGAATGGTAAGAAAAGGGAAGATAGTTTGGATTTTATCTTTTCCTCTATGAACCAAGAGTTATAAACATAAAGCCTGAGCTACTGAAAATTTAGTAAACTTACCCTGAAATCACCCCATCTCTCCAAGGATGACCTGTCTAAACCGGGTGTTATACAAACAGGCAAGGCATATGCACACACACACACACACACACACACACACACATACACAAACCTTTAAGTTGTTCTCCAGAGTTTATTTGAGTTTTGAGTCAGAATAGAAGTTGCCAAGACAAATAGTCTCCTTGGGTCCAATGGTCAAAGCTGTTCCCAATAATTTGCTGTGAAGTGAAAATGACAGTCAGAGAGGCAAATCTGCTCAGGTGAGAGTTATTTGTTTTGTACTGTCTGAGGTGAGGTGAAGTGAAGTGAAGGAGTAGAGAAGGTGAGAGGCAAAGAGATAAATGGATAAAGAGAGATACAGAGGCAGAGGAAGTGATGGAAATGTAGAGCCAGAAAGTGACTGAGACAGAGACACAGAGTGAAAGAGAAAGCGACTGTTGCTGGGTTGTTGACAGGTGGGCCTGAGGGCAGTTACGACAGGTTGATTCAGGTAAGCCCCTCTCCTTCCTCCCCTCACGCCCCTCCACCCCCTCACCTCTCCACGTCCTCCAACCCTCCCCTCTACCCCAGCTGGAGACTGCGGATGTGGGATAGCCTACAGGGTCGAGGAGACAGGTCTCCATCAGAAATCTCTGGAACCCTTAACAATCATATGATAATCATTTAACTCAGAGTGCCGTATGTCAACAAGCATGACGGCTGACAAGGCAGACAGACAAGACAACAAACAGCACTAACTGCAGCACAGGTTGCACGCTTCTAAGGAAGAAGAAAAAGCAAGCAACACAAGGAGGGAGGAATGAATAAATGAATAACTGTCAGAAGCATTCGGCTTATGGGACAGCGGGTTTTTCAGGAGTTGAGGCTCGGGGGCCAAATGTCACTTTGGGTCATTTGGCGGCTATGAGTTGAGCCTTTCGACTGCGGATTCACCAGCAGATTTAGTAAACTCTGCCACAGCCAGAAGATAAAGTAATTAGTAATTATAAGTAATCTAATTTGCTCTAATGCTTTACATTTAGATGATCAATTACAAATTAACAGGGTCAAGGTTCTCTCTTTTTCTCTCTCTTCATGTGAGGACTTGGAGATGGCTGGGTGTGCAGGTTAATGGTGCAACTGGATTAAGGAGACTAGATTCATACATAATGCAGGCATTTACCTTAATGGGAGAAACGTGACTGGTGAGCGGTGTTTACATTAAAGGAGGGTGAGAGTTCAGCTGAGCCGAGGGAATATTTTTCTGCCTACGCTGGCGGCAGACAGTGTAATGAATTTCTATAAAGCGCACAGCAAATAAAAATTAAGACACACAAAGGAGATTGCATGTTGATGGTTGTCGGGTGATGCTGACAAGGAGAAATGGGTGAGGACGGCGTTGAGACTTGCAGTAGTGTACAGTTTGTTAAAAGACATTCAGTAGCCTCGGTGTGGAACCCAAATTAAAAAAAAACTTTCCTTCCTTCCACTCTTTCCGTTGTTATAGAGTCAAGATTATGGAACTATAATCTCAATTAAATCCAGGATTTTAACACATTTATGAGGGGGAGTGATCAAACAGGAAGCTCTTATATTACCCTTGTCATCCAGCTTTCAACAAAAACACTAACAGGCTGCTGCAAAGACACACACCAACGCGTTCCATTATTTGTGTTTGCCTTGCTATCCAAACACACTATGCACGTGGCATATTGAACACAAACACCCACTTACACACACACATGACCAGCACCGACGCGGGTACATGTATCCACAAGTGTGCTGACAGCACACACCCAGCATATAGCCTGACATTCTCTTGGCCACAATACACCGCACAATTAAAATACATCTACGAAGGCCACATGGTGCTGCTTTCTCTAACAACCAATCAGAGGAACAACTCCATAGCAACACCAGAGAAATGTTTACGTATGAGAATATTTGGATATGCGCTGTTGGAAACATAAACAGGCTTAGTGTCATAATTTAGTTAGGAACAGGATTTCTCTCTGTATTGACTTAGAGAGTCAAAGAGAGAAATAGACGAGAGTTGGGAAGTCATGAACTTCCATTTTTCTCGCAGTGGGATTGTGACAGTGTGTGTTCTCATTACGAGCACACAGCCCTCCATGGGTCTCACTCTCTGAGTCGCTCTCTCTCACCATCTATCTCTGCATTCCCAGACAGCTTTAGCAGTTCAAACCCTCGCACTGCGGCATTGTCACACACCACACTGGTTGCCATGGAGAAATAGTCCTCCTGGTCTCCAAGGTACCCGAGTCTATTGTCTTTGGCTTCTTTATTTAGATGAAAACATGATTTGTTGGAAGGGATCTACTTGTTTTTTTGCTGCTTCTCTTTGCTGCCTTTTCTTTCCTTTTCTTTCTTCTTCTTCCTCCTCATGAGCATCAATGCAACTTCGCATGATGTGTATTGTTTCATTCTTCTCCTTTCCAGGAGTTTGACTATGCGCATGTGTGCGTCAAGCTCGTCTGATGTTTTGTAGCAATTAATTTTAGTGTGTCTGCATGTCAGCGCCCCAGGAAGGGGGCTGTATAAAAGTTTTCCCCATTGCCACAGCTCTCGCCAGGGCTTATAATTGCCTTCTATTACCAGGGCTGCGTGTCACAGCGCCTGCCTGTCTGTCACCAAGAGACTCTCAACTAGTGACAGATGATGAGGAAAAGGAGTCAGAGTTTTCTTACTGCTGCTCTTTTTGGCAGAAGAGATAATACAGGATATATATATATATACAGTAAATAAGAAAGAGAATTGCCCTCCAGCTCTGTGGCCTTGCTTGATGCATTATGCAAAAATTTCTCCTGTGAACCTGTATTGTTTGGGGAAGTTGATTTTGAGACACCTGTATAAGAGCTGAGCATTTACAAACAACAAGTTTAAGGTGAGCCACATATCAAACAACATCTAAAACATGTTCAGTGACTCTAATGTGATTCTAAAAAGCAGCTGTGAGGGCTTACGAACACTTACAATCAGCGAGCTCTCACCTTTAACCTCATTTATTTGCATGTTTCCAGCTCTACTCACAGCTGTCAGCAAGCTGCTACCTTTGTAGATGCTGGCAGTGAAAACCAAACAGGAAGTGACATCACATCCTTTGCTCCGTGATATCACTGGGCTGAGTCGGAGAAAACGATAGAGTGAAAGGAAGAAAAAAGAAAGACATACAGAGAAGCGCGCGGCTGATGGGTGGAAAGAGGAAGCTGTCTGTGTTTCGTTCTCATTCAGTGGCTGTGGCTCAGACGTCCCAGACTCTGTGGTCTTGTTTAAGGCCAGCCAGACAAATAAACTGATCCAATTTAAGTCACTTATCTACTTAATCAGAAGAGCTACAACAATGTAGTTTTCATCTCCTGCTTTGCCCTCAGATGACTGTCTCAAATCACCACACATAAAGTACTTTTAAGAACGTTTTTAATCATACACACATGAATATTTTTGGGCTAGGCTTTGCTGACGTCAGCAGTTGCTAGAGAAGTCTTTGACATTTGCTCACTTTGATTGTATATTTGCTTCTTGTTTCTTGTACTTAAAGTGACTTTTAAATAACTATCAAGTCGTCCAATTGTGTTTCACTCATATTAATGTTAATAATTCTCATTTTTCAAGAGAGATTCTTCCATTTTACATTGTATTTTTAAAAAGGCTGAGAAATAAATAAGAGAGGTAATGTCATTTTTGTGATCCCATTTCTACCGTATAGTCCTATAATGTACTTAATATGATCTATAAAACTTAATGTGCTTTCAGAGATCCGGTGTGTGTATGATCTGTCAGTTCACACTGTTACACTGACTTTTCTGTTTTTTTTGTTGTTTTTTTTTTGCATGCAAGGTGATGCAAAAGTGGAAGGAGAGGTTTTGGAAACTGTGACGCTGTGCTTTGTCAGTGCTGGGAGCAAGACAGGGTGACTTACTGTTGTGTGCTTTTGTGGCAAAAGCGTGCAGCAGCTTGTTCTCTGGCACATAGGCTAAACACTGAATGGAGTGGGTGCAGGTAAACATGCTAAAACAGGCCCTCTAAGTAATTGTGTTGCCTGGTTGACATCTTTCACATTTCATCCACCTACTTTTTCTCTGTCGTCATTCCATCTCAGACTTATCTGTTTTGGATCTTTCAGTTCGTGGATTCATGTTTCTACTAAGTATTTGAGAATGAAAATAATCAGAAAAACAAAGGACAAAGTCTGGATATGACCGTAAATTTACGTAAGTTGAACTTTTGAATCTCAAACATGAAATAGTCAACTTCCCTCTCAACAACTGAATCATGTAAGTTCCTGTAAATCTCTTTGAAGGGATTTATGAAAGTGTCTGCCCACCTTAACAATTCCCCCAAAGGTACACACTTTGAGCTGAAGTGTTTCATCACACATTACCCAACATTTGTTGCTATGTTGATGACAATTTTGTTGATGATGGTATTCTGACTGGGCTTGGCCAGAGCCACAAATAGGCACAAATTGTTTTGAAAGCAGTCTTCATTTCTCATTTTCAGAATGGGGAACTAGAGAAAATTAGTCAGAGCAGATGTGTTGGCATGGTGAGACAGCAGACGCCTGATTCTAGATCAGTTCTACATAATGGTTTAATGGGGAGATTGAGTGCAGGGTTAATGGAAAGAAGGTCCAACAGCACTGTTTAGAGGAAGGGTGGTGTTGAGGATATTGAAAACGTCAAAAGGAGACGACCCGCTGTGTACATGACAAATAAACCAGCAGTGGGCTGTTGGGAATAGCCAAGCACGTCCACACACACGCACACACACACATTCGCGCAAAAACCCATATCACTCCTAAGTGAAAGAGCCAGAGGGGACAAGGGGAAGCAAGTGGGTGAGAGGGGAGAAGGAGGGGATGACTGTGGGAGAGAGGCAGGAGGGAAGGGAAGGGAAAGGAGGTCTGGAGCGAGTCCAGGGGAACTCCAGACTGCTGTTACCCAACATGCTCTCTCTCTGCAGGGGCTGGGAGACTGACTGCTGCTGCTGTTGCTGCTGGAGAGACACAGGGCCTGGAGAACAGGAAGGGGATCGGGGAGGGGTGGGGGTGAGGGGGCGGTTGGGGGGGGGGGGGGGGGGGGGGGAGCACGCACACTGACACAGACTCACACATTCACATACACCCTCACCCCCTGACACACACACACACACACATACTGCTGTGGCCATGTCACCATAGTAACACACTGACCCTGGCCTTAAAGTTGCGCTCCCGAGCCTTGATCTCCTGCCGCGCTCTGAGTAGTGGGGTGGAGTAAATCTGCCTATTTATAGCAGACCCTTTGGCTCATTTTCTACTAGCGACAATAAGAGCTAATCTGCTTTCTCTAAAGCCCACAACACATCTACCTTCCTTCAGCCTATCTATAAACCCATGGTTGCAAAAGGACAGGGGTGGCGTGAGAGATGGTGTGAGGTTGGGATGGAGAGACAGAGCTAGGAATAAATTAGACGAAATGAGTAGGAGGGAGGAAATAACAGAGAAACATGAAATAGAAACTGAGACTGAGGGTATGTGTTCATCTTTTCATTAGCCAGGCAATAGACAAGTCATTACAAATTCATGTTGCGCAACCAAGCATTATTCAATATAATACACACCCAGGTTGTAGTATGTGAATGAGATTGTTTTTCCAACCTTAAGCGACTTGAAGAGGAAAGAGGGGGTTAAAAAATCAGATTCTCTCATTTGTACCAATCAGCATACTGTATGTGTTATGAGCGTATACTGTGTTATGTGGGTGTGTGTATGTGTCGTTGAACTTACACCCACATGGACACAAACCAGACTCTGGCCAACGTGACTCGGCAGTGCCCGGGGTAATTGTCCCACTATTGGCTTCTGCTCTCAGCCAGACTGAGTTAGTGGAGCCAGTCACAGTGAGCAGCGCGTAACTTTAGCCGGAGTAAAACCCACTCTGGCCCTGGCTGTGATCCAAGTCCGCTGGCCTCTTTCTCAACTCCCCCCCGCCCATCTCAACTACACTGATACTGAGCACACACGCTGCCAGTGTACAGAGGTGGGTTCAGTCAAGGCCTCACAATACCCTCAACACAAAGACTGAGAGGAGCGAGGAGCTGCCCCAGATAAAGGGGCTGATATTGATACTGCCGGTCCTTTACAGATAAATTCCTGGACAAGATCTGAAGGCGTTCAACAATGTAATGTCTCTTTCACATTTTTATTTCCCTGTAGCTTGTTGAGTTGTTTTACTATTGCTCACATATTTCTCTGTGCATTCTTCCTTTTTCATTTTTGCATTTTCCATTCACTGTCTGTTTATCTCTCAGAGTAATTGCGAAAGTATTTTTCTTCCATCTGTGGTGTGAAGTTCATGAACCATACATGTTATTAATATAGTCGATCATATGCTATTTTTATGCGGACATGTGACACCGGATCTAACAGGTTTGGAGGTGGCAGAAATTTCAGTTCCCTAAATTTGACTGCTGATAGAGACGACTCAGTCATGATGCGCTTTAATGTAAACCATCTTCTGTAATACAAACAGACGCCAGTTGTTGTGTTTTCATCACTCTTGGGCAAAATTTTAGCTGACGTAAAAGGCTAATTCCAAAAACTGATCAGTGACGACTACATTTGCGTCAAAACTATGCGCTGGCTCTTAGTCTGGCGTCAGATTGACACACATGCCCATGCCAATCAGTCTATTTTCTAACCAGAGTTCATTCATGTGATCATCTTGGGCTGAAGCCTTTAGCGGCTAACTGTCCTGACTTCACTCTCTAACCCCAAGGCTTACTAATTGGCTTGGGCTGTTTCCTTTGTGGCAGACTGCGTCACACAGTAAAGTTAACCTCAGCCAGACATAAGTATATTAACATGGTTAAGTATAAATAGCTCAGAGAAGTTAAATTAAACTTCTATGTATGTGGAAGTGAGTATTTTGGGCACCTGTGATCTTGTTATTGGTGTTAAATTTAGCTCTGTGGTCCTTAGTGAGGAGTGGAAACAGTGACAGGGACCTGTTTTGCCACAACACACTTCCTGTGCACTGTGAGTAGTGAGAAAACCACAACCCAGTGACGCAACATTCGGAAAAAAAGAGAGAGCAAAAGAGAGGCGTGGAAAATCAGCAATGAGGAAGTTGTGGCTTCATTTGAAAAAGGAAAAATGTTGACTGAACTGTAAGTGGATACTGTAAGTGAACTGTAAAGTTTCCTGTGTGTGGACTTTCCCCTTTAAGATAACACGATAGGCAACAGTGATAAGGTGAGAATGAATATACTGTTGCTATTATTACTGCTGCTACTTTGACTAAATGTGGAAATATTTCTATGCTTTGTTGCATAAAATGTTCTCCTCCTAAATCGATTTCAACATGCATACACACATATAGATTCCCCTTTTCTCTTTTATGTTCTCAAGCTCTTATGTCTTTGTAGCTCCTCTCACTTCCCGTGGGCTATTGTTTGCCGTGACCTCCGCTAAGCACACATTGCACAGCAGAACACGCAGCCTTTCCAGGACCACAAAAAAAGGACTTTATCCTTTGTACTATACACACTAATGTGCCTCAGCGCTTCCTGATACAGCACAGAGGAGCGTTGAATTAAAAGACAGAATTCTGAAAGGAATCTGTTATATAAACTGCTTATTTATATCAATGAACTTATTTATTTATAAGAAGACGCCACTGAGTAAATGTTGTCTATTGTTATGTGATTATGATATTTATAACCACCATCATGAGCTGCTAGTAAGAGGAAATGCGAAATGAGTGCGTGTTAAGATATTTTTGGTTCATTTGTGTCAGTTACCCCAAAAAGCATCAACCAAGATGCACTCATTTTTGTGTATTTGTGTGGGAGTTGGAACACTGTAACATAACAGCACCAGCAAGTGTATGTGTGCGTGTGTTTGTGTGTGGCCTATGAGTGTGACATAGAGTGTTGGAAAGAGACAAATTTATAGTGTGAATTTTCTCTCTGTGAAACAACACCGAAAGTCATGAATCATCTCTGCTGCATAGACATAACCACAGGAAGTACCCATGGAACACATACACGTACATGTACATACACACCCAGTATACAAAAGAATAACCAAAAACAGAGAGAACAATGTACTGGAACAAATAACAGGCCAGAAATAACACATAAACACAGCCCATAAACTGTGAATATCTCAGGAGTATAAATTCATCAAGTTTGTTTCCAGGGATTTCCTCATATTGATTGCGAGTCTCAACGACGTAAAACAAGATTTTTCTTTGAAACAGACACCAAATCTTGTGGATCAATAAACTTTGGTCAAGATGCCATCACAACATCCTAGCCATTTACTGCAGAAGACAAGGTTACCATGGTGACCCTTACACACTGGGGACATACGTAAGAACAACACATCCTCATAATGAAATGACCACATAGGTCTATTGTACCTGCACTCCAGAACGACCCACAGGAGCGTTTTTTAATTGGAGTGTTTTCTAATATACTGTCTCTATTGGCAGTAATTGTAAAAAAATAAATTATGTTTTATGATGTGACAATGCTGTGGCTAAGGTTGGTTAGGTTTAAGCATAAAAACCACTTGGTTAGGGAAAGATCATGGTTTGGGCGAAAATGATCACTTGAAACGCAGTGTGGGTTAAAGTTACTTCCTTAAAGTTACACAATGTTCATCATCATGGAAACAGCAAACACCATGACAATCAAAGTTACGTTTTTTTAAAAAATGATTTGCAATTGGAAATGTGACACTCTTAGTTGGAAACGGGAAGCAAACAGTGGACTCCTGCAGTTGAGTTCACTTTTTCCATCTATTTCTAGCCATCCACCCGACCTGCCTCCTCCTAATATGAAAATTTGTAACCTTATATTGATGTCATCTGAAATTTCCCCTGGGTCGTAATTACTACTGCCACTATATAGCGTAAATGTCCTTTTGCCAAGCCTCCATGAATAGCGCTTTAAAACCAATTTGACATAGTGGCCAAGCTGTGTAATTACAACGTCACGTGATGCTATTGGGCCCAAAAAGACTTTTTCCCATAGACTTAGATTGTGAAAGAGATGTCTGTAAATCAGCAGATACATTTTTGAGTGTCACACCCCGCGAAATGACGTTGTCACTATCAGAATTTGATCCATTCAGTCCAATCACATTTTGAAAGTCTAGAAGAGCTGCATAATTAAATCATTTTATCCCCATTCAAGTTAGCCAGAGGGCTAAACTGGAAGTTAGTGGTCTTGAGTGGCAGAAGTCTCTAGTGAGCATGCTCCATGGGCCCATATGGCCATAGAGCGTGTGCAGTATGTTTTCAGGAAGTGGCTTTTTTGGCCTCATGTGCCACTGAGCAACTTTCATAACAATGAATGAGGCCCCGCCTCCAACAGTGTATCCAGTTCTCTTTATACATCCGTGGTCTTTGCCGGCTGAATTTTTGACCTATACTGTCGTTTTTCTTGTGAGGGCGGGCTTGTAAGAAAGTGGAAGTCATAAAGAAGTGTGTGTGTGCCGCTTATGGGAGATAGCCTTGACCCCCGGAGTCCTTTGTCTTTGTAAACCTTGTTTGGTTTGCTGCGACAGAGCAGAATAGTCGCTCATTATTCCTGTTATATGAGTCTGGTCCTAGGGGTGACAGCCAAGTGAAAGAGTCCTCTCACCGACCAGAAGGAATAAAAAAAATACACACACACACACACACACACACACACACACACACACACACACACACACAGAAAGTGAACATCAGCTACAGATAAGGGAAAGGATCTCAAGGTTAGAATAAATCGAAGCATGGTCACTGACACCTGTATAAAGGAGTACAAAGTGTTTAATTTGTCCATGACATATTGGTATGAATAGTGGTGGAATTAATCAGTCAGAAGGTGCTTTTTGAACATTTTTGCATTTGCATTTTTGTGTGCATGTTTTGTATGTATGAGCATGCTATGAAGAAGGTGGAGAGCGAAAACTTCACCAGCCTCATACTCGTTGCCAGTTGATGCCATTACTCTTATGCCTCAGATGTGGCCACAGGGTTGGCACGCTTGGTTGTCCAGGTGATGTCTACCGTGGAGACAGAGGGCCTGACCGGTCTTGGCCCACTCTGTTACGCCGACTGTGCCAACTTACCGTCAACTAGACGCTAAACGGCAGCGACACATACGCCACCTTCCTCCGCTGTAGACCTTCGGCACGTGTTCAGACCTGAGAAAAGATAAACAAAACGCTACACAGCTATTTGAAAGCAGGAGATCTGAAATCAGATTTGCCACCCTCAAATCCAACCACATCAATAAAAACACTGCTGAATTATCTGACCCGGCATCAGCGGTGTAGGGGGCTGATTTTGTTACTGGTGCTGGTGGGTTGTAAGCAACACAGAGAAGAGATTTGCAGAGACAGCCCATAACCGCTCCCTTGGAACCAATGACTCAGATATGCAGATGTGTTTACTTCCCTTCTGTTTCCCACCTCAACCAGCACACAAAAGGCAGGGGGAATGAAAGTGCCTGATAATGTCTTTAAGTGTTTCATTTATATATTTATATGCTGTTATAAAGAACTCATTTTTTACTAAAACTTAGACAGGCACTTCAAATGGGCTCTTTGCCTCTTCTCTCTATTCCCTCCCTCCCATCTGAGGGTATTCATCTTTTGTCTAATGCGTAGCGCTGCTCTCTGTTAGTTTCTTTCTGACACCATGCCAGCAGAGTCATCTGCAAAGGGACTCATGTAGGGATTAAAAACCATCAACAACTCCCCTTTAAAAGAGAGGTAGAAAAAAAAAACCCGTTGAAAAATAAAATACCAAAAAAAAAAAAAAAAACTCCAGACAGTTTTGAGAAAACTTGTAGACAGAGAATGCAGATTGTCACCTGACCCTGAGGCAAGGCAGCCCTAAATATAATAAAGAGAAGACAACAGGAGAAGACGAGGCGACACGACACGGGTAATGTGTTTTCTCTGCTGGTGTCGTCTGGCAGATCTGGGATGATTGAGTGCTGATGCCTGCCTGGGCCGCTTCAGAGAAGATCGTCTACCCCCCCTCGGCTCAAACACACATGCACACACGTGCGCAGCCTCTCTCATGAATGTGCTACACGCCAACACACCCCCTCTCTCTCTTTCGCACACACACACACACACACACACACACACACACAGCCTTTCTGTTGTCTGAGTGACAAAAACATCAAGGCGTATTAACTGTCATCATCTCAGCATCTCTTCATCTCTCTTTTTGGTCGAGGGAATATTTCAAGGTAACACTTTTATTATGGTGATGTGTGTGTGTGCGTGTGTGCGGTTTTCTCCATGGTGGATGTGTGTCTTAATTATAACAGGGTTTAGTGAATTAGGGCAGGATGTGTAATAGACTCAAATTTGCATAATCTCTGTTGAATAAACCTCAGTGATAAACATGCAAGCAGAAAATCATACATACATACTGTACTGCATGACTTCAATAAAGGACGTGAAGGAAGGCATGTTTGTGACAGTAATCTACAGCATTTACATACAGTACGTGCGAATTAATCTCTGTATATTTTTTCTAATCACTTCGTATTCGTCAGCAGCAGATACAGACAAACAGGTGCCGGCCACAGAGGAAGTTGATTGGCCTGAATCCATGATCCATTTTCCCAAGGCTTCCACACCCCTGCAGCTGTCCTCCAGAATATGAGAACCGTGTGCGTGTGTGTATTTGCAGTGCATGCTTGTGGTTTATGACAAATTCACTCCTCGTTGCTTGCCAATAAGCAAGACAACGATCTTCATTGACAAAGAAAGATAAAACGTCAAACAAAATTTTGGACTCAACAAATAAATTATAGAGATTCACCACTAGACATTTAACAGCCCTTAACAGATTTTCTTTTTGGACTGATTCGAAATTTCTTAAAAGTTTCAGAGAGTCTGACCTGCTTGTGAATGAGTTTCCCTGATGTTCAAAGTAAAGACATATAACAGGTTTTGGGGGCTTTTGGCTGTTTTGCAAGGCAGAATGTTTTGAACTGAGCAGTGACAGCCTCAGCCCCGATGAAGAGTGTACTTCGACTCGCCTCATTTCTATTAGAAAACACTCTTCTTTCTCCTTCTCCCTCCTTCTCTCCCTCTGTCTCTCTGCCTCACCCTTCTCTCTCTGGAGCTGCAGATCACTTGAAAAAGGAAAGGGAAGGAACATGAATAAAAACTGAAGGCACTTCTCTTAGATATGTCTCTTGATGCTCTTCAGATCTTTAAGACTTCATCACAGGGAAACGCAGGGTTACTCTAAGAAACTGAAGGACTCTGACTTCCTAATCTACCGTGCAAGACCTGAATTTGAGAACACAACGCCTTTTTACAGCAGCTTCTTTTTTCCTCGCTCTCAATTTTGATCTTTTCTATTTGGTTTTTTATTTATTGATGGACAGGTAAGGGGTGCAGCATCACTCATTCACTTTTTGCTTTTTAATTTGGATGAAAAGAAGAAAAACATGGACCATATTGTCAAAAGAAAGAGTTGGTCTGTCTGTCCTTGATCATTTCATACTCTTGTGCATCAAGAACAATTTCAGAGGGAATAAACTAATAGAGGAGAATTTTCTATTATTTTTCCTGTTTCACTCCACAATGACTCTATTGCAATAAATTGAAGAGACCATGAATTCAAAGGGTGATAACTTTTTTTCAGCACTTTAAGACAAATCAGAAAATATGCCTGGAAATTGGGAACAAAATTTTCCTTGAAGTTTTAAGAGCTGATAGGCTGATCTCTGTTTAATTTAACTCTCAGTGAGAGTTGTACTGATCCCTGATCAGTACTACAGGTTGTCTATAGGTTAAAAAGCATTGAGTTTAAAGCAGTGATAGCTGAACCTGGGTCTGCACCAAAAGTCTGATCTCCCTGAGCTGGAGCCAGGCCAGACACATTGACTGATGTTCCAGGCATAATGAAAACATCCCCTGCAAATTGAATCTGATTGGATATCAGTTATCAGCCATCGTTCAACAACAGCAGAGCAAATGAGCCTCCAGCAAGCGTCTCCTCACTCTCTCGTTCTCTTTTTCTCTCTCTCTCTTTGTCATTAATCACAGACTAAACCGCAACAGGTCTGACCTCACTAGGTCTTATGATTATCATCTTTAAAACCAAAAGATGCTTTCACAATATAAAGCTTCAATTTACAGTGACTACAGAGCAGAAGTAATTTAAGGGAACAATGGTTTAAAGAAACAAGTAAAATTATTTACTGTTTTTGTGGAAAGATAGAAAACCTAGAATAATTCTGAAAAAAAACTTACCATCTCTTGAAACATGGGTGGCTTAAGTATACCTGATGTTTATACATATTATCTATCCTGTAATGGATAGATAATATGTAAGACATTGTGAAGAAGGTAGTTGGAGGTGGTTAGAACAAAAAATCATAGCTGAAAGTAATGAGTACGTGTCTCCAGCCTCCCTCTGGTATTACCCGAAATGTAATAAAAATATTGATAATCCTTTTATCCTCCATTCATGTGAGGTAGCAAAAGAACTTCACCGACGTCTTAGTATTTTTTGACCTATCCCTCCCCTCATGTCCAATTTGGATGAACCCATTATTTACTGCTGGAGAGAAACCAATTGTCAACAAAGTATGGCAGCAAAATAACATTATTACACTGAGCCAATTGATATTTGATGGAAATATTGCTGATTTCAATGAACTGAAAAGGCAACACACATTAGACAACTCTAATTTTTTTCAATATATACAGCTTAAAATCATATTTCTGTAAAGAATTACATGACTAAGGGCATTATCCTTAGTCATAAAGATTATGCTAATAAGAAATTGTTGGAGGCATTCAGTGGTAAAGGAATGATTTCTAAGTTGTTTAAATTACTATCCCACACCACTTATAACTGTTGTACAGTGGGAGAAACATCTAGAGGTATCTCTTACCACATATCAATAGGAAAAGATTTTGCGACGTTCAAACTACTTTTCAAATTGTGTAAGGTACAAAGTTATCCAGTTAAAAATTGTATTTAGGTCATATATAACTCTACAGAGATTAAAGAAAATGCACTGAAATGTTTATGTTGTATGGTGTATATTAATGTTGGCATGGCTGTGGTGGGACAGGTACACTAATGCATCAACCGTGGCACTGCCCAGCAGTAAAGATTTTGGGTTGATGTTATAAATTTCTTATATTGATCTTATACATTTTTGTGACTGTGATGGGCACTGTGCCAAAATTTTCTTTTGCAGTGGCCGCATCCACATCCTTACAGTGCTTTCTCCTATATGGAAAATTCCTTGACAGTCTGTTTCATGTTTATAGCACATGTTAGTTTCTTACAGCTAAATATTCGAGCATATAGCAACAGCGAACTAACACTGAGGTTTCTCTTTTTGTCTATAGCCATTTTAGGCAAACTAAAAAAAGCTGTGCTCATTAGACGAATACCGGACCCTGCACCTGCACTGACACCATAGCAGCTCATTCACATTCACACCACTATTCTCTTTATATATTGTCCAATTTAATGTGATGAGTAGAAGAAGAGAAAAAAAATTTAGGCATGACTCATGTTGGCTTTCGGGGGCTGGTGTCAGCCAGGATGCTGGGATAAATTTAGGAGGGTCACTTGGCCTGAAGCCACCATCTCCGGTGCTCTCTTTCTGATTGAGCGGCTCAATCACACAGTTCAGCCTCAAGAGAAGGAAACAGCGCACCCTATTGAGGAGTAACAGCATATCCTTGAGGGGCAGCTCAGATTCACTATATTCCTGATGGTCTAGATGAACCCAACAATATCAAGCAGCAATTTTGACTTTGTAGATTTTAGCCACAAGTATATTTTCACCCTTGTGAGAATGGACCCAAAATAATACAAAAACCTCTGACTCTTCCAGCACATTTCAAGGAGTGTCCTCAGATTACTTGTAGAAAATAAGAGGATCAAACAACACCCTGGTGAAGAAGTGTGAGACTGAGACTCCCATTGTTCTTCTTTTTTCTTGTTGTCGCTGGAGCTCCTCATCCCTTCCTCTACTCCCTGGACATCACCGAGCCAACAGATTAATTAGACAACTGATAGCAGTGTTCTGTCTTAGTGCTGCCCCGCTGAGTTTTATTTTTCTTTTTCACTTCATGTGAGCCTCTAATTTCTCTCTTTACATTAATGGGGCTTACTTGGTGTAGTGACCCAGGGGAAAAGCAAATTAAGGCTCTTTTCCTCCAGGAGAACTGCAGCCGTTCCCAAAAAAATCTAGTTTGCTTCATCTATTTGGCAAGGGAAAATATTATACCATGCAGTTCTGGTAGAAATTAATTTAAAAAAAGTTTGATTGTATCTTAGTATCACTTTAACCAACTGGCTCTTTATGTCAGACAAGCTTATAGGTAATGTTGCAACAGTCTAATAAAAGGTACGAGCGTTTTGTGCGAGCAGCCACTCGTTCACGTTCTTCCATTCAATGTCTGTCAACTCTCCCTGGACACAGGTCCTGGTTGGTTGCCATGGAAACCAGCATATGACTATTCTGAGAGCCACAGTAGTGATGGAGAGAGGAAGAGAGTGTAGTAAAGGTAAGTCACACAAGGAACCTCTGGTCAGCCTGATAAAGTGTGATGAAAATCAAATGCCACGACTCTGCAACGCCTCCGATTCAAAGGAGAAAAAAAAAAAGTCTTTTCTGAAAGGTCTGAAAATGGAACAAATATTGTGTTGCTTTCAGAGCATGTTTTATAAAGTGGAGAAATCAATAGAGAAAATAGAAAATGGATTTTTCTTTTTCTTCCTATTTACTGAATGCTGCAAATTGCAAAAAGATGCACTGTCTGATTGGCTCTCCAGTATTTTTTTTTTTTTTTTGCATAAACATAATTTTACACACACACTTGAACATTCTCTTGCACGCCCACCCACGCACACACAGACCTCTGCACTATCATTGCCTTAATCCGTGCATTAATTACATGTGTCTGAAGTGCGAGCCACACTTCTTTTCCTGGCACTCCTTGCACTAAACTATTATGCATGAGTCCAGGTCCGGGGCTCCACGCTTTTTATTCATGTTCTTTGAGCAGGCTGTCAGGCCTAATTAAGACAACATGCTTCTAACCAGCCTGTTTGGATAGCCTCTGCCCCCCCCACCCCCCCCCCCCCCCCCCCCCCACACACACTATCTCCTGCCTGAATTTGCTGCTGCCTCCGTGTGTGTATGTGCATTTGTGCACATGATGAATCTCTTTGTGTCTGTTGTTTGTATGTATCACAGAGTACATGTATGTAAAGATGCAAGCCGTTTAGAGCATAACTGAGATTATATCGACTTTGACAGTTTGAGCAAAAGGCAACAGATGGCAAGGAAATAGTTCACTTGTTAGCTAGTTTATAATTGAGTGAATAGCATTTATAAGGATTTTATTAAGGTGGATATGGTTAAGAGTACTTGTTGCAGTTATTACAGTAAATATGTGCCAGTGTCAAGCTAGGTAGCACTGCGGAAATTTAGGGCAAGAAAAGAGAAAAAGAAAGGATTGAGAAATAGTGTAAAAGTTTCAGAGGTTGCACCACACATTACTGATAACAATAACCAGACCACTTCTCCTTTCCTGCTGCATTTGACAGATTCACACACACACACATACCGTATATATTTATAAAAATGTTGCAGGCAAAGAAGCTGCCATGTGGGTCAGTGTTTGTTTTCTTTCCTTTTATCCCTCTCCTCATTCTTCTCTTGTGATCCAAGGTGACAGGGCAGCACTGGGGTAGATAGGGGGAGTGAGCATATAGTGTAAGGGCAGAGAGATAGTGGACTGGGCAGCATGTAGTGGAGATGTAGGTCCACACAGGGGCCTATAGAGCCACTCCAGAGGGCATAATTCAATCATAACACAACCGTGATGAAGACAGAGAGACAGAGTTGGGGGATAAACCGGGAGAGTTAGAGGCAGAAGGAGAACAGAGCAGATAGAGGCACGAGTAGAAAGAATCAGATTACCATGTTCTTAAAGGGGAGGGGAGGATGACACTCATCCGACCTGATTTAAACGACAGAAGCGTAAGGAATGAAGTCCTCGGCTTGTCTGTCCCCTGACCTCGCCAGGAAGCGACGAGTGTGTGAGAGGGGAGCAGAAGAATCGGTCATGCTTGGAGTGAGATGGTGCCTAATCGTCCAGAGGCCGGGATTGAGTAGCTGTGACTGGGTGCATCCGCTGCCGAGTGAGGGGCAGGGAAAATCTGAAAAGCTAAAAAGTCATAATCAGGTTTTTTTTTTTTTTTTTTTATGCAAGCGGCGAGCGCACACAGGCTGCTCGGGGCTGTGTGTGATGAGGCCGTCAGCCACTAGTTGTCCACAGACTTGACACAAGTCATTTCACCTCAGCTCTCCTCTGCTCATGCACATTCACAGGATGGTAATCGTGCCCTGCGCTCTCCGGCTGCATGGATGTAGCCATTCTGTGTGGCTGGTTGTTATCAGTCTACCTATCTGCCCTTTTTTTTTTTACTTTTCACCATCAATTCCACTCTCACTTTCACCTTTTATCCATCTATTTTTGTCAGTTTTCAACAATCAGGGGCCGTAATGTATCAAACATCAGCGAGAAACAATTTTTTCCCTGCAGAGAGAGCCCCTGTGATTGTAGTAGAAGGGCCAAGATATTTTCCTTTAATATGTGTGTGGTTTGTTCCTTTTCCCTGCGTGTGTTTATGTCTGTGCATGTTTGTCTTAGACTATTGATCTGGTCAGCCCACAGCAGACATTAAATGAGAGGAGTAGAGGCTGAGACTGACAGGGAAAGAGATGGAGAGTGATGGATGGCAATAAAAGTGGTAGAGCTGTATAGGTGTTAGGTGTTAGGCAGGCAGATTTTTTTTTTTTTTTCACCTTCAAGTGTATACAATGTGAAGAAGACCAGACATTTTGAAAAATAAAAAGTGAGGAATACACTAAAGAATTTAACTAAGAGTGTAAAAATCACAGTTTCATTCATTTTTATGAAGTGTACATAAAGAATGCAGATATCTGTGCTCCCAGTTTTCCCAGTTGATGCCTGTCTCCAGTTTCTCTTACTGAGAAAAGAAGAGGAGAAGAGAAACATGGACATTTTTGGAGTACACCCACAACAGTGTTCACAAACTCAGTATACTGTATAAGCACAAACACACACACACACACATACACACACACACACAAACTCACAATAAACTTCTAAATCCATATAGCTCTACTATACAGACACAACCGGATTGAAGGAAGTGGCTCGGAAATATCAAAACAACCTTGGGGAGTTCAAGCTCACTGTGAACGCTGTGTGCCTCCACTACATGGGCTCTTTATATCTCTCCTATTCGATCAATCTGCTCTCTACTCTTTCATCCATTAGTTTGGTCTCCCTCTCTCACCACATGTTATTTGTGTCATTGTACTGTTTGTCCTGTTCAGTGGGTATTGTAAAGCAGTGGGGAAGACACACACACACACACGCATAAGGTCACAAATTCATGTGTGTGTTGCACTCAGAGCAGGCAGTGGAAATGTCTCAGTATCGCCGGCGTGATGGCTTATTAACTAGGTCTGTCTTACCGGGGGGGGGGGGGGGGGGGGGGGTTGTAGCAAATGAACAGGTTGTCTTCATCTGTCATCGTATGAATCAGACTATTATTACATGCCATGAAACACACACAGGAATATATTTTCTCGCATGCACACATAGAGAACCTATGTATAATATAATAGCTTGACCTTGCCATCCGGAGTGAATGCTATTATTCAAGTTTATACAGGAACAAGTAGACACACCTAAGTATTGTATGTTCACATGCAAACAGAGACACGTGTGTCTGCTGTTGCAGCATATACATACAACACACTGCACTCACAGGAGGTCAAGAGCACCATCTGTACATGTTCAATACTTAATTAGATTCACAACCACTGAATAATGTATTTGTGGACCAGAAATAGATTGGAGGTTGGGAATACCTGGGATTACATTGGAGCCATTTCTGACACATTTTTCATGGACATCTTTGAAATCATTATGTTTTTCTTTTTCATATCCTGCACAGCTCATCTGGTGGCAAGCCAATTAGTCAAGCTCATTAACTCGGGGTCTACGTTAGGTTCTTAAAGCAATACTCCTCCCAAAATGTGTTACCAAACATTCTCCCCCTTAGCTTGAGTGGTGGTTGTAAAAAGTTTGGTTTCCAGAAGCTTTGGTCCGCTTGAATTCAGATTGTAATGATTTCCCATTTTCACAAGGGAAAATGCATTAATCTTGCCTGGCGAACCGCTACACAAATTGGGCTGCGCAGTGGTCGGCCAAGTCGATTGAGCTGTGTGTATAACTGTGGTTCTGGCTGGCTGTTGTCTCCATCCAGCCAATCGTGTTTGGTTTCCTGGCCAGATCCCATGCCTTCACCCGCCACTTTACAGTTTCTGCGGAAATGTCTGACATTGTTTTGTGTAACAAAGCTAAAAACTTGAAAGTGGGGCTAAAAAGTTAAAAAAGAAAAAAAAGAGGGGAAAAAAAGCTAGAAAGAGAAAGGAAGATAAATCCCCAAAAAGTGAAACATCAAAATGACTGGTTAATCAGGACCACAGCCCAGTGAGTCCGGTTAAAAACACCAGTCCAGTTCTGAGACTGAAGTGGCAGGGAGAGGACAACAGGAAAAAACTAATCTAGGTTTGGTTAGTGGGGTAATGTAATTTAGCTGTTTTCTGCTTACGGACCTTTATAGCAGGATTCAATGAGGAAGGGAAAGCAACTAAAACTAATTATGTGTGGTGCTGTATTTATTGTTGTACTGTCTAGTTTGAACTTGTATAGAGTGGAACATGAAAAACACTCAACCTGTACAATGTAGCCTCTTAACATCCACCTTGAGGCCAAAATGAACATATTATTGAAAGGTAACATCTTCTAGTTTCTGGAAATGTGCTTGTTTAGCATGTGGCTAAAACGCAACCAAAACTACATGTCACTGTTGTCCCTGAACCTCTCTATGATGTCTCCAAGTGGCCAAATTGTGTCAGTTGCTTTTACTCATTACTGTGTGATGCTAAGCTGCTTACAACTGGTTTAAGTGGGTCTCTGGCAACCCAGTGGATGTTAAGAAGTTAATACAATACAAATGCAATTGTGTAAAATAACAGCCACCTTTCTTATTAATGTTCACTTTTTATTGATACTACTTGCAGTCGTTTGAGTGTTGACTCAGTTATATTGCAGATTTTGAGGATGTGACGGATGTCTCTGACTACATAGTTATAAATCACCATAGAATCTGATCCGGCCCATTGATAACATCTATTATAACATTATGCAGTTATATAAATATATTATCATATAGCAATGTACACTGGTTTCTGTATCATGTATTGTTTTACAAAATATGATAGTTAACTTAAGATATCAAATCTCTGTTTACTTAATACTGTAAAGTGTGACACGGGCTGATCCAGGTATATTTGCTGGTGTATCGCCAGGTGGATTTTTGTGAGCCACTCTGAGTCAAAAGTCCTGGGATGATTTTTATTCCCACTCCGCCACTGCCTCCTACATAATCTACTTTTCTGCCGCTCAGTTGTTCTACATAATCATCTTTTCACCAAAATATGGCTGAATACACTGTTTATGATGGAGCTTTGGAGTTTCAAGGAGGGAAATAATGTGACACAGAAATTTATTTTATATTTATAGTTTGCTGATAGTGTCATAGTGAACGTGTAGATGAACAGTGGGAGGGTGAATTATGGTGCAGGACTGATTCGAGAAGTTTATGGACATTTGTCTATATTCTTTGCAGTGAAACTTGAGGATTCAAGCTGCTGATCCTCATCAGTGAGATTACAAAGGGACAGGAGTTTAATGCTCAAAAGATAAATTTGAACTTTGTGGCTTGAGTATTGACGTAATGACTGAAAAATGGTGCAGTTTCACTTAAAGGCCCATCATTACAATTTATATTACATTTGTCTTGATCACTTGTAATTCTGAAGTGTCTGACAGAAGACAGATGATGACCACGGACACTTTAATGCTTCTTTTTATAATGAAGAAGTTGATCGATTTCTTCAAGAGTCAAAGTGTGTCACAGAGTGTATAAGTACTGGTTATGTAAAATCTATCTTAGCCTTGTTGATCTGCTCCACAGAAAACAATGCCGAACTGTGCTGAAAACAGATATTGTACAGAAACTCAAAAAGGAGGAGCTTTGTAATACAGACGCATCTCCTTGCTGTCAACACTGACATGCTCATAAAGCACAAGGCCTCATTTTAAGTCAAACAGGAAATAGCCTGCACAATCCTGGGAACAAACAAGAGAGGACAGCGGTGCAGTTTGATTGGGCCGTGAACGGTCGCTGTCGTTACAAAGCACCACTGTAAGCTCCATCGATTATCAAAGGGCTCCGAGCTCAGACGGGGAGTCTACTGATCTTTCCCAAGCTCAGACATGAAAAGCCCCCAGTGACAGCTCACAGCCTGGGCTAGATCACGCCGCTGTGCTGAAGGGGGGGAATGGGGTGGGGGGGGGGACACTTCTATGGTGCCTGTTTTCTCACCACCTGCTCCACAGGCCGTGGTTTTGTTTTCTTGTTTTCTCTCTCTTAACGCTGCACTCTGTCAGGGGCGACAAGGATGTGCTTTCATGTGAACTCAGGGCCAGCAACGACATCGGTGTGTGTGAGAGACACTTGGTAAAACAATGCGAGACAACCTTTTATTATGGCAATGCCTCATTACTTTTTAACCAGTGTAATCGTATGTGCTGCTCCTCATGAATTATTCACAGGTGAGTTCTCGTCACAAAATGACAGGGGGAGATAGCAGAGCGCTCCGAGTGAAAAAACAAGCACAAAAATAGGAGAACGCATATGTCGAGAAAGTGATGCAGTGATACGTTTCTTCATACCTTCCATTAACTTATAAAGACTTGCAGGGGCCATTGATTATGTATGTGAGGCTACAACCCTCTTACAGAATGTGCAGTCAGGCTTTTTAGCATATGGATAACACATTGAGGGTTTCTTTTTTATCTAGTACATGAGAAAGTTACCTTTAATTGAATTAAACCAATTTGAAAAGTGGTACAAGGTTTGCAGTATAGTGCGTTTTTCCTTTCATCATCATTTTTTTGGCTGAGGATTGGAAATACGAAAAGGAAGAGGGCACTGCTAAAGAGAGGTCACAATATTGAGTATCTCCATTAGCCACCTGAGATTTTGAATTGGTCCACTGAAGAGTTTTTTATTGCAGCTGAGGAGTGTGTTTGTGTGTGTTTTTGAGAGCAAAAAAAAAAAAAAAAAAAAAAAGGAGGGAGAAGGAAGGAGAAAGGCTGAAAGAAAATGGATAACACCTGTCACTGCTCCTTCCTCCAGCTGTATCTCATATCAATTATTTGCTCAAATTTTCCCACCTTAACTTCCTGTCTCACGGTGGCTAAACCCTCAGATCAGATTTAAAAAAAACTGCCCCTTTATGAATCAATCTGATGTTGAAACCAAATCTGGAGCCTCTGAAGCTTTACTGACTCAACTGAAACTGAAATCTAAGACAATTTAAGGTTTTGCTGAGTGGTTCGCACAGCTATGCAGCCCAATATTGACACTGCAAGTCTATTCATAGACTTTAGTCGACTCCTGCCTCTCCTGAGAGTCTGCCGGTGCCGCCTCACACCCCTGAGGTTCACGGCTTTATAAAACATCCATGATCAATTAGACACCAATTAGACAGTGTGTTAATGAGCTGCCTAATAACTTAACAGCCATATTTCCTCTGTGAGGTTTCTCGGCAATGGCTCAGGCTGTCTCCCTTGTGGGTGAGAGCGGGAGTCATGGAGTGGGTGTGCACTGTGACTCTGCACTGTGACTCAATTTTGCTGGCAGTGTGTCTTATTCTCCTGACCTCTCCACATTGTGTATTTGTGTATGCAACCATCTTGAGTTTGTTTGGGATGTGGTCAGGTTTGTGAAGTTAGTCTAGGTCTAATGTAAAACAGATTGGATTGAGCTATTTCAGATATAGCCAGGTCAATCTGGTGGTGATATGATAACAATTAAAGCCACATGCTAAATTTGAGTTGAGGCTGCTGTTACCGTGGTTACTATTTATCTACATTCATGGTTGTTTGTTTAAACAGTTGTTGTTGCTCTGTGGAATAACTTTTAATGTCACTGAGAAACATACTGTAACCACTTCGTAATACCACTGGAATAAAATATTGGCATTTGTTACATAATTTGGCCTACTTTGCTAAATTTGCTCTAGCGTGAATTGTATTATGTTATAACTCAGCATTAGTAGATCTGACTGACCAGCAGGACCTACACGGGTTAAAACAGTCGGGGTACACACAAGTTTCTGTGACTCAGAGCTTAAATGTGTGAGAAAGTATAATAAAATTAAAGGTGAGTTTGAAAACCTCTAGTTCAACCCTGCTATTCTCTTCACTCCACTCCTCCACTTTCTGAGTCAACCGCCTGCTTCTCAAGGCTTTCATCCGCAGAATGCAGAGTGAATCACTGTATTTATATATCATTAGATTTTGCCAAACTTTGTTTAAGAAGTTGAAAGTGCTAATGCTATGTGGCAAGAGAAAAGAAAGGGAACTCGGAAGGAGATGACCCACTTAGTGTAATTATCGCTAACGAAGAGACGGGAGAGTTGTGAGCTGGGGAAAACACACAGGCCTAAATGCGTTAAATTAATCCAGATAATTCAATAGGCGATGATGAAACGCCACAATCAAGCCCCCTCTGGCTGTGGTGTTTGACTGATAATGCGCTGGGTTGTTTTATGCAAATAGTTTTCCATAACCTTCTTGTTCTCTGTGTCAGGCGGCGTGGCTGTGGTCGTTGCTGCTGGGTTGTGTTTGTCTGCGGAAAGTGACAGGAAAACACAGCAGTTCTCAAACTTTTTCACGTCAAGGACCCCTAAACTGACACAAATTAAGATTTTGTCCCAGGGTCCCCCATCTGATAAAACTTTTGCTTTTAGATAAAAAAATAGTCACAAATTCTGTCACTGTGTTACTTATGGATGGAATTATAGTGAAAATAAATTATTCCCCTTTTTGCTGGGGATCCCTGGAACCCCCTCAAGGTCCCCACTTTGAGAACCACTACACTAACACACAAGCACATTTGCATGTACGCATTAATACACACATATACACACACACACATGGGTTAACACACCACTGTATATTGTCACCCTTGGACATTTCCCGAGCCTCATGTGAGATTCATACAATGCATTCAACCATGGCTTCCCCCCGGGTGTATGCAAGTGCAGTGTCTGAGGTTTAGTAACAAGATCATTAAAATAATCAAATTATGATAAGAGAGAGTCAGTCGTGCTGAAACTAGTTGTTTTGAGTCCATCAGAGGCGATGCTGTTAGTGTGCAGAGCGACGACCGAGGGGGGAGGGCATCATCAACATTAGCTGACAGCATGGGAAAAAGCCTGCGGTGGATCTGAGCTATAATAACATTACTGCTTTCTCACAATAATAACATTGCAGGATTGAAACAAAAGTTCCTTTCTTGTAAGTTAAGTGTCCTACTTTTTAGCCTCAGAGCAAAAACAATCCCCACTCATCAGATTGTGCCTTAATATCTTGTCAGAGAAGATGTCTGACTGGCTCACCTCCTGTTAGCAGGCTGCTAGTCTGTTTCTGGAGGCGATGCAAAGCAACTCCTCTAATTCATCGCCATAGAGCAACAGAGAGACAGAGAGAGAGAGACCTACAAGTGTCTTCAGAATGGATGTCTGCACCTTTATCTCCTGTGCAAATATTTGTGTAATGGCAAAAATATTATTCCACCTTTAATTACAAATGTGTCTTTCCTCCCTGCTTACAAACATCTCCTCTGAGACGTCGTCTTACTACAATTGCAGTTTAATCTGAAAAGGAATTAAAGCAGCAGTAATTAGTTTATAGAGGAGTCTAATTGCCTTATTGTGTTTTTAAAAACATTGCTTCATCTCCTCGGGAACTTTGAAAGTAGGATAGTGTTTCCCCCATACACTCCCCCCCCCCCACCTCCCTTCAACTTCTCTCTTTTGCTGCAGCTGTACAACAAAACTATTCATTTAAACCAATAATCTCCAAGTCATTACCACTTATCAAAAGGGCTGCAAATTAATTATGTTAACTGCAAGAATTTTCATTAGATCTTTAAATTTGTACACTTCATCAGTTCTGAGAACTCAGCAATTTGATTACAGTTGATTTCTCTCTATTTAATGAGGCAAGCGTTTCTTTTTTTTTTTCTTCCTGTCCTTTTTGTCCAGCTTCTCTTTTTTTTTCATTAATTGGATTATGATCAATGCAAGCTTTAATGTTATGGAAAACTTAACCAAACCCTCTATCTACTATGACACAGTTTTGCGGTGGAAGATTAGAGAATACCATATCTTAATTCGTCAAATATCAAACTGTCTTTCCTTAACGATGTCAGAATGAAACGTTGCTAATCACTGCTGACGAACGCACACTGCTGTTCTACAAAGATAATGAGTCTGCCAGAGTCAAGGGGAGAAACAAACAGCCGAGGAGAGAGGAGTGAGATGGAGAGGAGAGGAGGAGACGAAATGTGACAGATCAACAAAACACAGATACTAAGTGCAACTACAGACCGACAACTAATGTGAAAAAAAAGCAGGACTAAAGGAGAAAAGACAGGGGCTGCACAGGAAATGAAGAGAAGGAAGATATGTAAAAGGGTGTAGGGGGAAACCGTCACATTGTTTCAGGTTAGAGAGTTGACCTAAATGGAGCTGTGAGACAGAGTGGGAGAGACAGAGTCAGAGACATTACTAAGACACATGTCAACCACCATGGGATGTAAGGTGTGAAAGAGAGAAACAGAGTGAAGTAGGGTGAGAAAGAGGGGAAACAGAGTGAAGAGGAGCGGAGGGGAGGCGGAAAGGATGAAGACAAACTCAAAACACTTTGAGGAGAAGGAAAATCCTGCTCCGGTGCGTCCACTTCCGCAAATCAAACTTTTGTATCACGCTGAGACTAAAATTGAGTATTTCCCACCTGAAACGATGCATTTAATTACACCTGCTTGGCACTGCTTTCGTTTCCAGCTATTTGTATGAAAAACCTGACTGGCGATCCACCAGCAACAAACTTTAAAACCTTTCAAATCCCCACAACACACACACACACGCACACACACAGGATTTATAGACGTGCGAAATGCACCTGTGCACTTTAGCCTCCTCCACTTTGGACCCAAAATGTCACACACACATAAACATAAACACACACAGGCACAGAAACAGATACACACACACAGGTGCTGCTGGGTGGACCGTGGGGAAGAGGTGAGAGCGCTCTCGCTCCACTGAGTGGAAAACCTGATCTTCTTACCTCAGCAACTTCAGATGGAGGGACTCAGTGGAGAGACATCTCTCTGTGTGTGTGTGTGTGTGTGTGTGCGTGTGTGTGTGTGTGTGTGTGTGTTGTGTTGTAAGGAGAGCCGGAGCGAGAGAGCCTCACAAGCTGAGGAGTAAACGTAGAGCTTGAGGAGGAAGTGAGAGATAGACAGACAGAGCTGGAGACACTGGGTCCTCGGCTGTTGTCATGGTAACATATTAGCAAGCCGTAGGGTAAACAGGTGTCTCCTTTTAACTTAATCAATCCAGTTAAATGAGCTAATCAGCAGATGTGATATGATCCACAGGGCTGAGAAGGAGTCGACGAGACACGCGAGCCCCCAACCTCGCCCTCTCACCAGCTCGCCCGGTGCCCAGCCTGTCCAGGGTCAAACAGATTTACACCACGGTGTGTCAATGAATTGGTTTACCACTGAATCAGGAGAAGCTCCCCACCAGCTATTACTGTTTGTGTGTATGACCACCCACCATCATCATTAGCATCTGAGAGAGAGAGCACCGGTTGTGTGGATTATCACAGCCGCATGTGCTATTATCATAACCGTTACGATAGCTACGCCTTCGTTGAATGGATAATCAGCAAGGTATTATGTGCTGGGATAATAGCACCGTGTGAAAACTGGAGATGCACTCCCGGCTAACGTGCGTGCACAACCGTACCAATTATTATGAGCAGGGTTCATGCTGCATTTCGTTAAAGCTGTGTACCGCCACAGATCTGATTACGATAACAACAGTGTATCTTCTGATGATGATTATTAGGACGATTGCGGCGATGATGAGGGTGTTATTTCCAGGGCCGAGCTTACCTTTGTGTATTTAACAGCTGTGTGGTGTGTGTGTGTGTGTGTGTGTGTGTGCTTGTGCATTAGTGCCAGTGCCAGAGAGAGAAAGCGAGCAAATGGTTGCAACAGAAAGGGGTCTTATCCTCTGAAAATCATTTTATGTGTGAAAGAGACATCATCTGTCACATTTCACACAAAGGTAGCAGTATCACCTCAATAATACAGTTTGTCCTTACGGTTGAATTATTTAGTTAAAGAAACTAGTGAGAAGATTATCTTGCTTTGCAAACTGTACAAACCTCAGTTTCTCCAATGACACACCTGCGTCTGTGGGACTCATAACTAATGTTAGCAGTTGTCATTAGGAGAGACTTTGCACTAATTATCTCATCACTGTCGGTCTCACCGGATTCACATCCTGCAAAAGCTACAGAAGCAAAAGGGAGGAATTCAATAGAAGTGCATATTCATTTGAAGTCTTTATCACCTTCAATCGTTATGGAAAAGGTGCAGAGATGCCTAACGATGACAAAAACATGTCAGGAAACAAAAGTGGTTAGCAGGTGAAATCAAAGGGAGGCTGTTTTACAATTAAATTTGCTGAAACAGGAGGTTTGCTCTGCTCTGGCGTTTCCCCATCTCATTTTAAGAGGGCAGCATTTTTTTGTTGCCTTATATCCCCCTGCCACTGTGAGCACGTACACATTATTAAGCTGCTCAGGCCTCTTACCAGCACTAGCCTCCACCCTTCTTCTCCTCATCACCCTCCCACCCAGCTCCCCAGAGATAATCAGGGTATTACAAATGAAAAGTCAGAGCCATAAATCAGGAACACCCCCCTCCCCTTACAGGTTGTTTCACCCTCTCTCCTCTCCCCTTCCTTCACTTCTCACCATCTAACCTGGACAAATGGTGGCTCTGCCTGTCCTGCCAGTGAGAATGAGACACAAACAGAGACAGAGGAGATATGGACGGGGGAATGTGGAATGTAACAGAGGGACAGATGGGGGGAGGTGAGGGGACTGAGTAATCCGGGATTTCCACTGAGTGACGTCAGCAGTTGGCCCATGTCATCCATCAAACTGACATCTGTGTCACAAACATTCCCATTTGTGTCTGTGCGTGTGTGTGTTTGTGTATGTGTGTGTGTGTATCTTTGTGTGTGTGCGCGTGTGTGTATGTGTGTTGCAATCCTACGTGACTCAGACGCAGCTGGTCCACTCTGTGCTGCTGAAGTGGATGCTCAGGGACAGTGTGTAGGGTGGAGAAATGTGAAAAAAAAACAATCACATATTAGGACTCGAACTTAATCATTCATCAAGACTTTCGGGATAAATAAACAAAAAAGAGTGACGAAGACTGAGAGAAATGAGAACGATTAAAAATCTAGTTTTGTTTTTAAATGGCCTTTTCACAGTCTGTGTTGTAAAATCTGCCAAATGAAAATGTCTTCTTTCTCTCGGTAAATACTGCAACAGACAGAAGTTGATGACAATCTGATACAGACTGGGTGAAGTCTTCAGACGTCCCTGGCAACAGATGAAAAGATACTGCTGTTGTGTCAAACCGAAGAGGACACAGGGAGTGACACACAGCCTGATCCAGGTGTCAGACAGTACTGTACAGCAGCTAATAGAAAAAAAAGGACAGAGAGAAGGAGAGAAGGAGAGGATGAGGGAGAGAGGGAAGGATGTCTCTCTCCCCTCCCCCCTCCCTCCCTCCCTCCCTCCCTCACTCCCCTCCCCAGCCTGTCAGTCAGTCACAGAGGGGGAGAACGACAGGCCACAATGGGGCCCTTCAGCGCCTGGCTGAAAGTTGTAATTTAGCATGAAGAGCCATCGAGGGGCGAGCCTAAATATAGCTCCACATATACGTTGTGTCTTGTAGAGAGAATAGCAATTAACAGCCAATTAAATGAATGACTGGGGTCAGCAGCAGCAGCAAACTAATGGTGGATGTGTTGCTGCGCTACCGGATAATCCAAAAAGACAAAGAGAGAGGTTGAGGAGCGAAAGGCGGCAAATTTCTCCATGTTTTCTCTTTCTTTTGAGCAAAGCATCATAATGAGATTTGAAGGGTTCCAATTATCTGTGTCACCTGTGCTTCATATGCAGCTTGTGTCTGCCATGTAAAGCACTCAGACATATAATAACGATACTGCGTGCATGTCGTCTTGCGTGCGTGCGCTCAAACATGAAGGCACGCGTGTCATCTTCATTGAGATGAGATGAGCGAGATGGAATCTGTGTATTTAAAGTGTTTGCACAGAAAAGGCTGCTCAGATATGTATATGAGCACTGTGCAGCAGCAGCAGTCGTTACATCATATCTGTGTGTGTGTGTGCGTGTGTGTGTTAGTGTTTCACCAGTCGCTCCTGTCCGGCATTGATTGGCCGATAGGTGACAGCTTTACTAAGTCAATGCAATAGCCCAAGCACAACGGAACAAGTCCCCCTCTAATTGCCTTGCCTTTGAAAAGGCAACTCCTCGCTTCAAAAAACAAGGCAAGTCATTAACGCCGTTCTGGCAGCCGTCCCACCTCCCCCTTCTCTCTCTCTCTCTCTCTCTCTCTCCCTCTCTTTCTGCTGCAGCTGATAACACCTTGTTCAGAGCCAGTGATCAAGGCAGAATCATCTCCTCCTCACCCCCATCTCCTCTGCAACTCCACCTGCGTAATTGCCGCACCTAACCTTTTCAGTGCTGCCTCCGTTGGGAGTCAGCCAGCCAGCCCAATTGGGCTGCGGGTATTAATAGAATCTCATTTCATGCCTCCATCGAATAAAACAAAGGTTGGGTTTCACCAAGCAAGTTTGATCCTATTACTGCGACTGTTGAGACGGTAAAGGTGCGCTGTGAATTCAGGGAGGTGTGTGTGTGTCTGTGCGTGTGTGTATGTGTGTGTCAGCAGGGCCAAATCCTGGGGGGTGATAGCCAACAGGATGTATGATCATGATAACAGCCCATATGTGTTTTGCCATCATGTCTGATAGTTAAAAGAAATGGTTGCACTGGTTGTGCACTCACACATCCATGTTATTGGACACACTGTGATAAAGGGGATGCTGGGAGTCCTTCAGTTTGACTGTCACCCTCATTAAATATACATTTCACCCTGAGTCACACTGTTTTATTCTATGGTCTAATTTTGTCTTTTTCCCTCTGTGGTTTTGTCATCAATCCTGGAGCTCCACGGTGGTTGAAAATGAGGCTGTACAGTGATATTATGGTCAAATGGATCCATGTTGTGGTTCATGACCTTTCAGCACTGCAGTTAAATGAAACTCATCAGGGACTAAATACTCAATGAAGCATTCTCTGAGTTAACATATTCCTCATTTTTTGACAGTAGAGCTTCTTCATGTTGAGTTCCTTTAATTAAATCCCAAATTAGAGCCTGATTGCCCATTTTGTAATTGTGCCACAGAAAGCTGTTCCTGCTCATGAATCTCGTATGATGTGTCAAAGATGGTAACATTATAAATAAAGTTTAAAGGTGAATTTTTGCTCTGCAGGGATTTTCAGGTTACATGAATATCAGTTTCTATGTGTATCAGCTGCTGTAGGTGTGAGCCGCACAGAGCAGTGTGCTGTTTGAGGGCTCTCCCGAGCTGAATATGAGGCTGTTTAAATGTCCTTTATCCGATGTAGGGCCTTTTGACATGCTGTATTTTAATAGTATTGTGCTACCATTTAGAGATCAACACAAGCCTTGCCCTGCACACACTGATGTGAGCTGCTCACGGATGAGATGCATCTTGGGAAATCTCTTTAATGAACGAACACAGCATAGGAAGTAGCGGAGCAAGCTTTCCGCTTAACAGTCACATCACTAACATACTGTGGAATGCATGGCTACGTTGGCATTTAAAATGTTATCCTCTTATCATTAGTCTCTGTCTTTTTCCGTCTCTCTCTGCTTTGTCTTCCCGCTTCTCTCTCTGTTGTACCTTTTAGCTCTGTAACCAAGGCTGTGGCAGACACTTTGCAGGCTGTTTTTCTAGCCTTAATAATGCATAGATGTTGTTGGTGATGTGGCAAAGGCATCTTTGTTCAGGGAATCCCTGGTGTGACACAAATTGATGGAGATCTATGAGAATCCTGCTTGTTATGAGGGAGCCAGGGCCATTTACGAGATGGGTGTGGGTGGGGAGGGGTGGAAGGGGGCAGATAGAAGGCAGAGGAGGAGGGAGGGGCGCAGCAGGTCACCGAAGACCAGCCAGACTCTCATTTAAAAAACGATCGAGAATGACAAAGTTTTGCTTTCATCCGGGGTTGGGGAAAGGAACATCATTATACAACATACGCATACACCCCCACGTGCACACACACACGCACGCGCGCACACAGTTCAGCGAGTCTGCTAGCCTCAGCTCAAACCTCTGTAAATTAAAAGTCTGACCAGAAAAAGCATTTATGTGCAATATGTGCAATAAAGAGGTGTTGTGGGTGGGTGGGATGCTGTCTTAATTGGGAATTAATGAGGAGGCAGGGTGAGGTAGGAAGTCAGGACAGGGAGGAGGTGGAGAGAGTGAGACAGAGAGAGGAAGAGGAGGGGATTACCTTGCGACAATATGGTGAGTGGGAGGGATTCTCCTTTCACTCCTGTTTTCTAGTGGACTGATGGGACAGGGATCTCCCTGGAAACAGCTGCCACACCCTTCCTGTCTGCAAACAAACACATGTACACACGCATGTGAAGATGCTCCCTCATTAAAAGAACAGAAACACATGTTGCCTAAATAGTGTCGCCATTTTGTGGACAAACCTCAAGCAATAAAAAAGGTTTTTTCTCTGAATTGTGGGGATTTATTTGAGGCACTGCTGCAAGTCTGTAGGGACTGTTCCACTTTCACCCATAATCTCCCTTTTTCATTCGCATCAGAATACATTAATGATAAATGAGACCATGCCATATACTTCATGTTTCAGGCCTTTCAAAGAATACTAAATATAGTCGGTTTGTTTCTGTCTTTCTTTCTTACTTTCTTTTTTCTTTCTTTCTCTCTCTCTCCCTTTGCCTCTGTTTCCCCACCATCTCCGTCGGTTCTTTTCTCTCATCTATATTTATGTACTCCATATTGAAAAGTTCTTTTGCGTTCAGAGCGAAGCTGTGCGTGGCTCCTCACTGCAATTACTGATTAATTACAGGGAATTAAAGCAATTAGAACTGCAGAGATATACAATTAACGAACACACGCTTCATGACGCCACACACAGGCTGTGCAATCACTAGATTGCAATGCAAATACCTCTCTCTTTTAATCTCTCACACTGTTTTTCTTTCATTTTCTCGTCCCGCTCTCCAGCACTTCCAAATACCTACTCCATAAACACACATACATACATGCACACACACACACACACACACATACAGAGCAGGGTGGGGGCAGGTTTTCCAGTTCATTAGATAGTATTTAATTTGAAAACACCTCTGTGTTGAGGGAGATGTGAGTCCCCCCGGGGGATGAAAGCTGAAGCAGGAGTGGGCGAAGAGAAAGGGATTCCTCCATCTGTCCCCCTCAGTCCCACAAACTGGAGAAGGCACCAGCAGCTCCTCAACAATGAAGGAGAAGGGGGATGAAGTGATTTTTGTGATGGCATTTGACTAATTCATTATGTACAAGACTAAGAGTCTAACCCTAACCCATGCTAGAGGCTCTTTGACTGTACTTACACAGCAGTGCATTGAGCTGAATGCTTACATGTTGATGTGTGGCAGGTATAATTTGATCATCTTAGTTTAGTATACTCATTAGTTTGGTGAGTATTTGGCTATAGGACAAATAGAAATTTTTGACCTGATGATAGTGCTGGATAACATTTTCTGAATAATTTCCAGGTATGTAACGGTTAATTTTTCACAGATAGGGTGGTGCAATTTGGTACAAAGTATAAGAAAAAACAGAGAAAACGTGTTAAGATGGTACCCACTCATTATCTTTGGGTTCTTACATAGTTGTTAATTTGAAAAAAATCTTAATAAATTAGACTCTTGACAATTCTTTAACTCACAGAAAATACTCATTTTCCGGGTGTAGTTTTTGTAGTTTTGTCAAACGATATATTAGCATATTAGACTTTTTCAGTAATTGTTGTGTCACTGTTAATTAAAAGGACATTTCTTTGAAAGGGTTACGTAATTTGGTAGTGGTAGTAGTGGTAGAGTTTTTAAGAAACAACCTAATTTGCAGTTTGACACACAAAAGTACACACTGAAAACTTACCAACTATAAACCAACTTAAGATTTCTTTGTTTTTTCTTATAATTTGTACCAAATGGCACCAGCCTCTCTGTGAAATGTCCTAAAAATGAACTGTTAAATACTTAGTACTTAGTTAATCAGAATATTTCAAGGAAATTAGTATAAAAATTAAAGGACCTGTAAAATAAAGTGTCACCTGAAATTTTAATAAAAAGCAGAAATGGCAAATGATCTCAAAAGTTATTGAATGTCTGTATGAAATTTCATAGCAGTCCACCCAGGAGTTGTTGAGATATTTCAATCTGGACCAAAGTGGTGGACTGACCGACTAACAGACAGAACAGATGAGTGACAGATTGATATTACCCTCCTTAAAGCCATTATAATATAAAAACTTAAAGTCTAAACTCACTGATTCCTGACTTGATTTTATGAGATGTATTATAGATATATCAACTAGCCCTGCTGTGATGTCAGACAGGTGCTGGCTGACATGAAACAATCACTGGATGACAAACATCCTGCAGCTATAACACTAACAAAATAAGAACAGAGAATGAGCAGCATTTCTGATCTCTTCTGATTTTAATACCAACAAAGAATTATACTCAATCATAAAGGTATCATGGCTGCTGCCTCACAAAAAGAAGAAAACATCCCCCAGTCTGTGTGGAGTTTGCACGGGTTTCCTCATGATGCTGTCTTTCCCTCCCACACTCAGGAAACGTTGTTAGGTAAGAATCTGAATGTGAATATGAATGTTAGGCAGTGTTTGTCTATCTGCGATGGCCTTGCGACTGACTGGCTGGTGATCTTTTCAGGATCCCTGGTGACTGTGAAAAGGATTGAGTGGGAAGAGACTATAAATGAATTCTTGACTTTCTCACCCAGTTCAGTGGAAATGTGATTGTGCAAGTGTTTCTGAGGCGGCGGTTAGCGTGAATCACCGCGAGTTTAGGCTGTGAAAACTGATTTCCATTTCCCGTTCTGTTGGGATACAACGAATAATTTCACAAGTGGGGAAAAATGATGGCAGAAGCGCAGAGGCGCTCGAAAAAGGAGAGCATACAGTAGTAAACACACATTTCACTGAACTATTACAAACATAAACTGTACTGTTACTTTACAGTAAATGAAAACTGACAGCGATAACTTTGACAGCCTAAAGACAAAAACGAGAGATTTGCAGTTTGGGGGGCCTCATTGTCCCCTCTCTCGAGTTTCCACAACAATAACATACACTCACACGGAGAGATGCATCGTGATGAAGGAAAAAAACTATTTATGTAAACAGGAGAAGGAATAAACTGTCAAATAAATAAAAATCTGAGGAGAAGTGATTGATAGGTGACAGAATGCTCCTCTACTCTTCTGTCTCTCTCGCTCTGGCACTCAGAGTGTGATGCCCTGAAGCGATGCCCACGGATACACTCTCCCACCCCAACACCCCCACCCTCTTTGCCTTTATTTAACAAAAAAGCACACCTTCCCCCTAACTCCTATGAACTTTGAGCTCTCTCTCCTTTGTTGCTTAAAAAACTTTTCTTACCTGCACAAACACACCCTTTGCATTCACACCTATCAAAACTGTGCATTGAGATAAACCTTTCTTTTAATTGGTTTACAAAGATTCCACAACAGACCATCCAGAGTCTCTCAGAGCTTATATAAATGCTGAAATATTCATATACATACATATTTTTCCCTTCATTTTTTTTTTGCCCATTTTCAAAAAGGAACATTTTTCTGCACTTTAGGGTTTGCTATATTTATGAGGAGGGCAGGGAGTGTCCCAATGGCAACACAGTGACTCATCCCAGGGTCCTGCTGCAGTGAAGAGATGAACCTCAGATTGCACACTCACACCTGCTGTAACACAAACACACACACACACACACACACACACACATACAGTACACATGAGGGGGGGTGGGGGAATACCACATCATGGTTGGAGAGAAGAGGTCAGTGTTCTTGGAAAGAACAAGAGGAACAGTCATCGTGACAGTCAGTGACTCAAAAGAGGTTATCAAAATGATTCAGTAATGTCAAATAAAAACTGATTATTATTGTTATGAACCTCAGTGATTAGCCTTGTGTCCTGATTTGGGATAGAGAAGAGGATTTGCCTTTAAATCTATCTGAATCCTCTCCTTTTGACTCCAAACCAGAGGAGACGAGAAATGAAAACAATTAACTGATGGAAATCAGCTCAGGTTAGTATGCCACTGGTAGAAAAAACACAACCCATTGCACACTGATGCATTTAGCGAAAATGCACCCAGAGTGCAGACAGTTAAGGGAGAATGAAACAATCATGTCATGCCAACTACGCTGCGACCGTCTACATCTGTCACCAGTATGAGCAGATTTGTACGGAGGTCGTGCCATCACACACAGACCAGCCTCAGTCTGTTCAGAAGCTAAACACGCCACAGTTGGTTAGCAGTGAACATTGTAAGTATACAAAAAAGAATGACAAGAGGCCATTTTCGTTCCCTATTTTCATCTCCCTGTTAATCCTCACTCCTCTTTGCACACAAGTTGCACAATACTGTAACTGTACTGTAAATGGTATATAGTAACCATTACTCTCTCTCTCTCCCTCTGTCCCCCCTCCTCTCCTCCCGTTTCCCACCGAACAGTTTAACACATAATGACCGTACAGCAGCACACTCACACAAATGACATCTAATGCATTCAGCTCTGATAATGTACGCCGTGGCATGTTGCATTTCCATACTGCTGCTTGTACATCATCGTCACAAGAAGCCATTATGGTAATACAGCACCTGAGGGAAGAGAGACGGAAGGAAGGGAGGAGTTGCCAGAAAGATGGAGGGAAAGGGGGGAAAGGAAGGGCGCAAGAGAGGGAGAGGTAGAAGTGTGCAAAGATTGGAAAAGGTTAAGGGGAGGCTTACTGGTGACAATGGCGTGCAAGGACAAAGGTTATACACTTGTTTTGATGTGCTTTCCAGGGTGAGTATAAAGCACATTTCCAAACAGTTACAATAAAAGTGATAATGTGGCTTGTGAGCTTGAATTTGCTTGAGTCGTACATAAAACCTCAGGAACTATCTCCTCATGCACTTTAATTTGGTCTTTGGTTTTAGTCTCTTGTCTATCATAGTGCAGTTATATATAAATATAGTTTTAAATATAAAGTAATTTAAGTTTTTATATTATATATAATTTTTTTTTTCTAAATTCAAGACTTTCATCATATCACTATACTATATATACTATACTACTATACTATACTATACTTTCTTGTTGTTTACGGTATTTTTTATGCACTTCTGCTTCCAGTTGTTTCTTACCTTAAGATTTTTTTTTTTTTAGTGCTCTTTTAAGTCACTGTCATTTAACGCTTGATTGTCTTGCCTCACTTACAAGTCTCTTGGATAAAAGCATCTGCCAAATGACAAAATGTTAATGTAAAATGTAAATCTGTTTTATGATTTGATATAATTATTTATACTATACTTAAAACATAAATAATATATTTTTGGCCACTTGGGGGCAGCAGAAACGACATTGAACAGTGAACACAACATTGACATAATAACATCTTTTATGTAAACTTCGCAAGCAGTTGCCTATTTGCTTTACACCCTGCAGAGACAGAGCAACATTAGCATTCATTTGGAGTCGTATTTATGGCCACTTGAAGAATGTAAGTCAAATATTCACTCTCCTTTTAACTCTTGGCTTCAACTCTTGAGCTGCTAAATGCTCCACTATATTTACAAGCTAGTTGCTAACTTGAGAGTGGTGAGAGTGAATCAGAACAGTAAAGTTTTGGACCAGAGAACCAAAACAATTAGCTGAAAGATGCTGAAATGAGAGCTGCAGAGTCAGATGATATTTTTTCTGTGGGTTCATGACTAAAAGCGACACTTTTCACGTATAAAAAATATTGACTATAGCTACTTTGCTTTATTGCATATCTGTATTAATTTTCTTTGCAGAGTATATTGACTGTTATTAGTGCCAGAGTGTATGTTCCCAAGGTTGAGAATTGATAAATAAAAGTTAATTAAAGTTTGTTGTATGTTTTGTAACAGGTCACTTCTGTAAAAGAGGTTTTCAATTTCAGTGAAGTATTTCCTGGTTATATAAAGTTGTGCAAAATAAGGAAGACAGAAAACACATCAACACATCAAACATTTCATCTCCAGCTGCAGGGATTATACATTTTAATGCGTGCGACAATGGATTCTTCTGGTTCTGAAGAGGTTTTTACAAATTGTGACATGTGTTTCGCCCATGAAAGACAGCTTATAACACCTTTAATGAAAATGCAACTTTATCACCTCTGTTGCAACATCACTCTACATGCCAGATATTCACTCTCATCCTTCGCTCTCCATCTTTCTCTCACTCGTTTTTTCTGTTCACCATTATCGCAATCTCACCTTTCTTCCCTTTCACTCTCTTTGCATGCATTTCTACCTCTCTCCTCCATCTCTCTCTCTCTCTGAGTCAATAACACACAGTGACAGCTTATGTAACATGCCAAGTTCCAAACTGAACTCAACTCTCCTTGATCTGCAGCCTTTTCCCTCTTCTAAATGACTCACTTCTGTTATAACACTTCAGCCTGAGTGAGAGACACAGCGGAGAGGGCGGGAGGAGGGGTGGCAGACAGAGACATGACATGAGAGGAGAGGAAACGCAGGTTTAATTATTCATACCTACTGCAGCAAAAAGAGAGGGAGCAAGGGAGTGAGAGATATAGAAGGAAACAGAGAGAGAGACAGATTGACCCAAATGGGGAGGTATTCCTAGTGCAGTAGTGCACTCTGGGAGCCAAAGCTGTGCCACCCCGGGGCCATGGGTGTGAGGGAGCTCCACCATGAACTGCCAGAAGACCTCAGAGAGAAACCGAGAGCGAGGGAGGGAGAGAGGGAGACGGCAGAGATATTCATGAATTCTATGAAAACTAGCCCATTAGTTTTATTCTGCTTCCTTAACGCACTTTTGCTGTTATCTATGTTGAATTCTCTCCCTCGAGTCTACCACACCCTATGAACATAAATTCTGCGGAGACTGAATCTGAAGTTTTATCCGTAATGCTCACTCGGGACCACATCCTCCAAGGTGTGTGTGTGTGTGTGTCTGTCTGCGTGTTAATGTGTGTGCACAATGCACTTGTGAAGAAAGGGGTGAACGTGAACCGGAGGACCCAAATCCATATCGTCCCACTCCGGAGCTGCCTGCCTCATCCCAGAGATGGCATGCCGCTGCAGGGATGCAGTGCTGCAGGAGCGCGGGGCCTCCCCGTTCAACGCTGGTGCTCCCCTGATACCAGCTCTCTTTCATCTCCCCGTCTCCTCAGGGTGCCCAACAACAAACCACCGATGGAGGAAGAGGGGAAAGAAACATAGAAGAAGAAAAGGAGCGGAGTTTTGGCCGGGGGGGGGGGGGCAACTGTGAAGCGTGTGCAATTCCAGCTAGGGGTCAACCTGTTCTGTTTATCTTAGTTTGGCTGGCATGTTCAAGAACCCGGTGTCAACATACTCCTTTTTTTCTCTCTCTCTCTCTCTTTTACCAGAGGTTATGGATGTGAAACAGGGGAGGTTTTATGTGCACTGTTGCACGTCAAAGCACAATTGTCTTTATTTTATCTCTGATCCTTTTGCTGCAAGCAACAGCGACTGCTTGGACGAGGATGTTGAAACTCTAAGTTCTTAATATTTCAGAGGAGAGAAAACGTGGGCCTGTGCGGTGGTAGCCCAGCTGATTAGCACTGATGTGTCTTTGTTGATGGTGGGAGTGAGGAAAGGATGGGAATGAGAGAAAAGGGAGAGAGTTTTACAGAGATGAGTTGTGGCAGGTGTTGGACAATGACGGGAACAAAGGAGAGATTTGAACATAGCACTTCAAAAAACTCTTTCCCCTTTCTATTCTGTGTGAGCCCTGCCTCATCCACCACTGAGTCTTTCTTCCTCTCCCTTCTTCCTCTCTTAATTGCTGCTTACTGAATCCCTTGTTCTTTCCTCTCATCCCCCCTGTGTTCTCCATGTCTCCCTCCTTGGCTCCCCCCTGTCCCTGTCTGTCTCCTTTCTCTCGCTTTAACGTCGTCCTCTTGAAATCTCTCTTCCCCCTCTCGTCTCCTCTGTTCTAAGTCTCTCTGCTCCGTCTCTCATCTCCTTCATCCTCCTCTCCTTGGCTCATGCGTTCCTCCGCGATGAGACGCTCGCACGTGGTTTTGAGGAGGCAGCGAGTCGTCACGGACGCAGTGACTAAACTTCAGATAAAATCAATGTTTAATTCAGATGACTGCAGGCCATTGACAGAAAAAGTGGAAGTCTTTCATCTATAAAAGGACTGAGAGAAAGAGGGTGAGATGGAGAGAGGACTGACAGGATTAATGGAATTGTCATCAGTTGTATCTTTAGCGAGCAGAAGGAACTATCACCCCTCTGTTGCCACCTCTTCATAATCTGAACGCATGCATGAGGGTGTGTGTGCGTGTGTGTGTGTGTGTGAGCGAGTATGTAAATGATTGATGATTGATTGATGATTCACCTGCTGTTCATTCTTCCTTCTGTCTTCATGTATCCATCTGTTTCATCCCTCTCTCACATTTTGTGTTGCACTCATCTTGCCATTCATAACTGTCTTCTCTCTTTCTTCATGTTTTACAGATCAAGATCATCAGTCTTTATATAATACTGATCAAATGTTGCATGCACAGCTAATCATGGATATAAAAATTGACAATAAAGTAGAGCAGCAAAGCTTGTCAAGCTTATATGTCAAATATGCAGCAACACGAGCAGGGTGAGCCATTTACTTAAGGTCACAGACATACTGTATACACATGCACGGATGCTTACACACAACATGCAGAAATGCCTACTGCCTAGGAGTGTGTGTGTGTACGTGCGTGCGTGCATGTGTGTGTGCGTGTGTGTGCGCGTGCATGGACAACGTCACGTGTATTTGAACATCAACCCCGCTGGCTCTGTGTTCAAATGTCAGACCTTTAACCTTTTGAATTTGACCTGAGGGGACGTCCCGGCATGTCAGTCGCCGACCGCCACGTGCTGCAGACAAGGCAGGCAAAATAAGACATGAAAATGAAAATAAAATAACAACACTCGATCTTTCTTTCTGCTGTAGAACAGATTGAAGTGTCATGCGGAGAGAGGAGAGAATCTGTTCCCGTACAGGTGGTGAACAGAAGGTGAAGGCTGAGGGGAGGTCGGGGTGGAGAGAGGGAAGTGAGGAGAGAGAAAGAGAGGAGAGGAGAGGAGAGGGAGGAGGACTGTTACTCCCATTACATAATGAATGAGGTGAGAAGCCACTTATTTGCTGTGGAGACTTTATTCATTTTATTCTGCCTTATGTTGGAGCCCCTGAACCTTTTGCACACACATTTGTTCTACTGTACTGTGGGGACATTGTATTCACTTACTTCTAAACCCTTAATAACCTTAACATAACAACTATAAACATCTGAATAATCGGTTAACCTTGAGGAGAATTGTTGTCCCCAAATGTGACAGTGTGAGCATATCTTTTGCAACTGTGACGTGATGAGTGCACACACATCATGGTAGTTAAAGCTGCGTAGCGTCTTTGTTTTTCTTGCTCAGTGCGCATAATTACTAGGTGAGAGCAGACATGCATGTGTACATGCATGCTGTGTTTCTGTGTGTGTGTGTGTGTGTGTGTGTGTGTGTGTGTATTCATGCACATGCAGTTGTGTCAGTACAAGTGATGAGCTAAAAGGCAGCCCAAAGAATGACAGGTGACCACACTACAAAGATAGAAATGTCAAGCTGAACTGGGTGATTGGGGGGGTGGGGGTGTCAGGAGAGGCGGTGGGGAAAGGCAGGAAGCCTGAAGTGATGAGTACATCGCCGCAGCCCCTGTCACTTCCTATTAGCAGCCCATACACACAAACACACTGGCTGCAATTGTAATTGATTCATTAGGCTGGTTTGGAGTGTGTGTGGGCCTGTGCACATGACAATGCACGTACGAGCTTGTATCCATGTGTGCATGAACACATGTGTGTGTATGTGTGTGTGTGTGTGTGTTTGTGTATGTGTGTGTGTGAAGGACGTGGGCATCATTGTAAAGAATGAGAGCTGACAGAATATGTGATGGCATGCTGTGGGTTAATCCAATGGGAAGCTGCTCCACGCATTGTGACACCATTACTCCTCTTTATGTACTGTCATGCCCACTTATAGACTGTGGATTACTGAGTGGCATTTGCCAAAAAAGTGCATTGCGGTGGGTATTGGTTGAGCTCTCAATCCATGACTGTTCTCTGATTTCCTGATGAAATATCATGGGGAAGCAGAAGTTCTCATTCTCATTGCATTATTTTCCTTTTTTCTTGGTGAGATGCCTTCTTAGCCCCATATATTTTTAAATTTAAGCACAATCCATTTTTTACCACATGTTTCATGTGGGTTGGAGGGGGCGTTTTCCTTCAGGCACCAGTGAGACATGAAAAACAATTCAGGAAGTCCAGTTTGAATAACAGATCCATGAGTTTTAAGGCTTATAAAACACCAGAACACTGCACAGCAGTTATTTTATCTTTTGTCTCATTGATCGTGAGGTGAACAGTAGAAATACAGCAACATTACAGTCATTTACCAGGAATGTGGGCTTGGATGTAACTGATTGGACAACACAGCACCTTGTGTTGCTGCAAAGGTTGGTTCAACTTTTTTGCTAGACGATCCTGCATTTTTCTGCCAAACCCCTTTGTGTCGGGACCCCCACTGAGCCAACGCAGCAGTACCATTCAAATGAATAAGGGGACTGCATTGTTTCACACAGTGCAGTTGTCTGAACAAAGCCTTGGTTGTGCACAACCATAACTTCCTGAAAAGAAGGGTAGCCCAGTCCTTCAACCTGAGGACCCAGATTCAAGCAACTCTGTCGGCAAGCGTTCACCCTGCTGAAATGTCCTTGCATAAGATACTAAATATTTGGCAGTTCCATGGAGCGACTAGCTACTGCTCAGAGTTCCTGGGGATAAAAGGAAGTGAGGGGCCTCTATTGGCTCCAACATTTCTCGTTGTGCATTGTGTGTGCATTAGTTACTAATTAGTCATTCATTTGTGTTATCTTACTTAAGCACATTCTTATTTAGTGAAGTGCGCCATGTAAGTACAATATGTACTTAAATAATGAAGGCCTTAAAACTAAAATCTAAGCCCACAACTAAAAGGTGGCATACAGATATGTGTGTTAAGATTAGGTGTTGCCTTCTGGCATGTATGATTTTAGATTATAATGTACATTAGTTGGTAACAATATACCAAATTGCCACATGGTGAACCTAGAGACTTTGCGTCCCCTGAGGGTCTTTGCCAAGCCTTGACTGACCCCTTGCAAATGTTAAAGCTGTGAAAAAATCTACAACAATTGTTAAAACTGGGCAAAAAAAGTTATTATCCACATGTAACGCTGTGTTTTTGTATTTAAAGTTCAGCTTAAAGGAAGCCTTTTGGCAGTTATTTGTATCCATATGTTTGTTGTTTATTGTTTTAATCATGGTAGCTGGATTGTTGCCTTTGTTTTTCCTTTTTGTTGTACTTTTTCTGCCATAGGAGACATTGAAAAGAATCGTCAGGGGACTGCATGTTTTTTATCTCTGCGAGCCTAGACAGACCCCTTAAATTAGATCATAGACTCTACATGCAAATGGAGTTTAGAACCACAATTTAAATTCATATTCATATTTACATCAACATTTTGGGTATATAGCGAACTCTCTTATACAAGAGGGCTCACAATGAGTGCTTAGATTTAAATCCTGAACATTACGAACTAAAATAATACTCAGGTGCACACAAAGGTGACATCCCTGTTTTCAAGAGCTGGTGGAAACAATATGATATCATGGATGAGTGTGTCGCTCTATAACAAAACAAAACCTCTGTGTCAGATCCAGGTCTGCCCAGAAACCTGTGGGTGGTGCTTCACGAGTGAGGCCCACTAATCTGAGAGCGGGCTCTGACCCAGATCTCACTGAGTGGGAACCACCCCGACCATCTGTGGGTCTCCACACCCTCCTGGCATCTCACACTGCACACACACGCACACACAATCGCTCACACAATACCTGTAACACTGCTCTTAATAAAAAGAGACAATGCAAAAGAAGGACAGACATCAAAGAGGAAGAAGGGTGAAGACGGAAACATGAGGATGCGAGAGAGGAAGACAAAGAGATAGAGAGCGTTGAAAAAGAAATGTCATTTCCATGTGTATTTCTCTCCTCAGTTTAACAGAAGGTCATTATTATATATGCACCTGCTTAATGACATAGATGGCACAAAATGGCTTTCAATACCATTTTCTGGCTCTTTTTTTTTCCTCTGGCAGAGAGCTGCTGGTCTGGAAGGCGGCATCGCAGGGCAGGCGGGCGGCGCGGTCGAGTCGACCTTCTGCGGTGGCTGGGTGGGAGGGCAGGAGGACACCCTGTGCCCCGGCCCAGGCCTGCCGAGAGGCCATCTGGACAAGGGAAACACATGCAGAGTACCTGGCCAGACCTGGAGCTCAACTCTGACTCACACACGCACGTATACAATGACACATGTATATACACACACAGAGCATGTAGCACGATTAGGAAAAGACACATGGCTTACGCGAACGCTCATGCATACACACACACACACACATATGCACACATGCTCAGAAATACAAGGTTGCACGCTGACATGTGTAGCTGCAACATTTACACCAGTCAAAGCGGGATGTATATCTGTGGGTGCACATATGACACGCAACGTGATCTTTGCACATTATATGTATAATCAAGACTACATCAGGAGACTATATCCAGCCGGAAACTCCCACTCAAACCCACACATACCTTCCACACAGCACTCGTCGGTCTATGATGATGTTAACGTTAAGCCCCTCTGATTCTGCATGCAGATGAGTGTTTTACATTTGGTTAAAACAGATTCTGCCTGTGCTGCTTTGGAGAGTGCTACATTTGGTTAAAAGCCATTATTATGGTAATGTGAGGGTGCTTGAGATAATGGCAAGATGAGAGCAGCTCGACTGCCTCTGACATAACAACCCTACTCTATCTATCTCTTCAGCTTCTTCTCTCTCACTCTCCCTGTACTGTATTTTGCCCACCCTCCCTTTCTCTGTACCTCACAGTTTTTCTCCCTGACTCACCTCTCTTGCTGATTGCAAAGCTGCTTTTTTTTTCTTCTTCCACAAGATACCTACTCGCAGCGTAGCTATTTTATCATTAAATTCAAACATTATTGTATGAGAGCTTTTGCTGCGGCCACATTTCAACAGTGTTTAAGAGATTGCCTTTCATCTGTTTCCGTATATCTGCTGTATTGTTGAAAATTGTATTATATTCGGCTTCAATATGTTGCCGTTCAGCCTGGGTGTTACCTGTGACATGAGGAGTTTAGGGTAGGATAGATGGCAGAATCAATACCGGCGGCAGAAAACAGAGGATCAGCTCAGAGAGAAGAGGAAGGGACTGTGTAAGTCACTGGCAACAAATTTTTCAGGTCACTAGCATTGAAAAATTGGGAGGCGATGGTGATGTTGACAGATAGAAAGAAGGACAGGAAGAAATGGAGTAAGAAAGTCAAAGAGAGAAAGAGGGAGAGAAGAGAAAAGAGGGGAGATTGGGAGCAATGTAATGCCATGCACATCGAATTTCCCTTAATATGATTTTGTGTTCTGTGTCTATTCAAGTCAGCCCTGATTTGGTTGTGTGTTATAATCGCATCAGAGCAGGGATTTGCTCTAGCTTTTTCACTGCTGTTGTGTTGTTGTTTTTTTTTTCCTCTTATTGGAGTTGGCATCAGCCTTCATGACACAAATCCCCTCTGATAAATTAAAAATGATTGATTCAGAGTCAAAGATGGAAACGGCACCGCAGGGAGCGAGCGAGTGTCCCCACTTACGTCCACACACAAGTGCACGTTTTAAGTGCATGTGCACGAGTGCTTTGCGCTGTAACGTCGAGTGCAATCCTCAGCTCATGCAAGCGTGCGAGCACTGTCGCTGGAGTCAATACGTGAGTACAGTATACGGGCTCATATGCATGTACATGTGTGGGTACTGCAAGACGGAAGGGTGGGCTTATTACATTGGATTCCTGACACTTTTAAAGAATGTGAGAAGATGGCAGATATCCGACGTGTGAACCTCAAAGCCATCAGCGTGCATGTAATGCTCTAAGCTGCGTATCTTGCCAACATCAGCTAAAAGCGTGAAATTCTGGACCACAAAGTGTGAAAATCCACCAAGAACATGGAGTGAGCTGTGAATACCCACATTAGCGCTATTACATACATTCATACACCGACATACAATATGTAGGCTTAATTAAGTGAGCATATAGTATAAGTCTACTTTGTCTTACATTCACTTACTCCTCCTAAAACAGATACACACTCTTTTTGACACACACACCCTCGTTGTGGGCTCTGGCTCTCCCAATTAAGCAGAGGAGTGTTGTGGAGCATCGGTGTCGGGGGATTCTGCTTTCTTCTCCTCTGTCAGGTCCCATCACAAAGGCTCCTCATTAGTGTCAACCTCAGCTGTGCCACCACTTTCTCCTTCCCTCTTCCTCTCTCCCTCTCCCCTATCTCTTGACTTTTCCCTCTTTCTCGCTCCACATCTCCATCTCTCCATCTTCCCCCTATTTGACTTATTCACATTGCATTTATCGCTGAATGCCTCTCCAAAAGCCGCCGCTGATCACCCTGTTGTCACTCCTGTTGCGTCCGGCGTCTGACTCTCACTCTCATCCTAGTGAATCTCATCTCTCATTCAGCAGCAGAGCTGTGAGCGGCATCGCACTCACATGAGTGAGAGCGGTATCGACAACGAACAGGTGTGTTTTTACAGCACTTTAATGACAAAGAGTGAAGAGACGTTTTAACAAAAGAAGAGGTTGCCAAGTTAGTCTGATCATTAGACCACCAGAGAGAATGGAAGGAAAGTTGATTTGTGACTCGACATGCAGTATCATAGACATATAATGATGTTAATGATCAACGCGCTGTGAACACGGCAGCGGCAACAGCATGTAAACAAGGCAACAGGGGAGTTGGGGTGGAAGCGTGGAGTTCAGAGATCACTAGATGCACGCAGAGGACGAGATGTGTTGAAAAGGCAGAGATAAAACAGATGATTGTTGTTTGTTTGTTGTTGCCGTTTTTCCCCTGAGCAACAGTTCCCTTTACCCCTTTACCCCCTGCCGTTCTTCCATCCCTTCATTCCCATGCTCCCTTTCTTCCTCCCTGTAGTCCGTCTCTGTCTTCCTCTCCCTCACTATGAGTGTATGTGTGTCTCATTTCATTCTGTAATTAAGAAATTAAGCTTTGATTTTCAAGGAAGGGTTATGGGTGTCATATTGGGATACAGCGTAAGATCCTCCTCTCACCAAGTTCCACTCCCTAAATCCCAAGTCCCAGTTTGAACCTCCCTGTACACACATTTCTTTCTCTCTCCCTCTCTCTCTCTCTCTTTCCATTGCTTGCTCGATCTCTCTCTCTCTCTCTCTTTTTCTGCACAATTTGGTATCAAAGACATGATAATTAGGCTGAACAGAAGTTCATCTGGCTTCTATTATTTCTCTTTAATTAATAGTGTATAATAATGACATAGAGTTAGTCCAATGCACTTTCTGACTCGCTGTGTCTGTGTGTGTGTGTGTGACTGTGTGTGTATGTCAGAGAGAGAGAGAGAGAGAGAGAGAGAACTTGTGCATGTGCGTGCTTGTGCATGAATATCTTTTAGAGCACACAACTTTAAACCAAACCCTGAGACGCTGCACAGATAAAAGGCACCGGGTGTCAAAAGCTTGCAAACTTTTCTCTCCTCTCTCCTTGCCTTCTACCTTTCCTCTCCTCTCCTCTCCTCTCGTCTCCTCTCCTCTCCTCTCCTCTCCTCTCCTCTCCCCTCTCCTCTCTCCTCCCCTGTGCAGCTTGCCTCTCTTCACAGCATTTGTAGAGACCTAATGAGGACATTGCTGTCACGCTCCTCAATCACACGCACAGCTGCCAGCCCCAGCCAGCTATAAATCCCAGGTATCTGAGACTTCACTCCTTTTCCCCCCAGATGAAAAACAACAAATAAATAAATAAACAAATAAAAGCACATTTAATGCAGCGCAATGATGTGAAGAAGAAGAGGAAGGGGGAGTATAAGAGGGAAGACTTAAAAGGAGACACAGTGGGAACAGAGCAGGGCTGAATTCACTAATCTCCGAGGAGGCATAAAGTGAACATGCCAACCACCTTCGGCTCCAAGGAAAAATTCCATTGGTTTGGTGATAAATAGGATTTAAGTTAGGGTGACAGCTCTTCTGTATGTATGTGTGTGCATGTGTGCTTGAATGTAAGAGCGCGCTTGTGTGTTTTTGTGCGCATAAGCACATTCGACTGATACGCAGCAATGGGCATCCTTCCAGCTAGCCCCGGATGCTTTGCTTTGCGCTCGCTGTGACTTATCTCTCAGAAACAAAGATGGATGTGTCAGTGCGCTTATTAAAACATGCTTTTAGCCCTGGCCGGCACTCTTCAGTAGGAAATCGCTTTCTGGCGGAGATTGACAGAACAGAAAAGAGAAAACAACATCCTCATTTAGGCCCAACATCTCGGACATGATTGCTCGCTTTAAGCTGGGTGTTCCTATTGAGGTTTTTTAATTGTTGTTTGCTTCTTTTCCTCATAGCTCCATATTCACCAGCCAGGCAGCCATGGTTGGAATCTTTAATTACCTTCAATACTTGTCCCCTTATTTCAAACAATTGCGTGATTAAATGGGCGCTCCGCAGTATGTATATGCTTTTTCCTTCCTCCGTCCTCAAAAACACCACAGTTAAGTCAACAATTTTTTCTTAGTTGGCTTGTTTGTTAACCAGTTGAGCTTTTCTTTTTAAAGCCACAGTGCACAAGCCCACAAAGGCTCCACTTGTACAGTGGCAGAGAGGCAGCCCGGTTTTTTTGAACGCGCCCCGCTCAGATTCAATCCAGCTTTGCCTCTATCACATTATCGCACAGACATGATGGTGTCAGCTTACAGAGGAAATGAAAAGATTGTTGTTGACAAATCAACGCTGACAAGAGTAGCTGAACAGATCCCTCCAGCTTCACACAGGATTAGCTGTGTGCCATCTTAAAGACAAACACAGTGGCCCATGTGTTGCTATTTCCATCAGAGATGGAAACAAAGGCGGGGGGGAGAGGAAGGCTTGTCTTAAGTCTTGGCGAGATGATGGGCTTTCTTCATTCAGTATTAGCAGATTAGACATGTTTTATGAGCCAATCACTCCAGATGATATGCTGGTGCCTGTAAATGCAGGAACACAGCAGGGCAAAAAAAGGGAGTTTGGTTCACTTATGGATTTATAATTAAAGACGGAAAACAATATGGAACGGGAAATATTGTCATCTGTTATGATGTAGCTTTACAATAATGTATTTTCTTTAGCTTCGCCTTCTGCATGCCCTTTGAAGAGACTGTCAGGTGAATTGAAGTTTGCTGTACGTTTGATCTTAAACGGATACTTTATTCATGAACCACACAGCTAAACTGCCATTTGCACATATATAGCTGTCAGTCCTGTCAGTCCTCAGCACTCACATGTTCCAGAGAAAAAAAAACACAGAATCTTTTATTTGACCTAAGTATATTCCACTCCTTCAGATGGCAGTTGCCCGCTGGCTACAGTAAAGCCACACTTTCAGTCATGCAACAGTAATTCTTTTGCTTTCTGTTTCTCTGTTTCCTGATTTCCTTCTGATGTCGTGCCAGAGTAATCGAGGTAATCTCTGGGAGGAGAAGAGAGGAAAGGAGAGGGGATGAGAAGTGTGGAGAACTAGGAAGAGAGGGCCTGCCAGCACATCAGATCAGGGCTTACATAAGTGCAGCTGAAACTCCTGGGATTCACCTCTCTCTCACACTTTTGGGCCACGGACAACCCAGGGTTTCCGTTTGGTGCTCAGGTTTTGTGCCAAATTAAATGCAAAGCCGTCTCATAGGTGTATATGGAACTCCTGCAAACAACCGTCACCCTGATCGTTCACCAGCGTTACAGACACACAAGAAACCTGACATGCAAAATAGTTTCTTTTCCATCCTTTGGGCCCTCCACCTGGCCTGATATCCACCTGTTTTTCCTCCTGAAAATAGAGACATGTTAAGAAAAATCCGTACAAGGCTGATGAACTGATTTCACATTAATGCAGTCAACCAAAGTCAAAACTGAACGCTGAGACCATATTGTTTGGAGCAGATTATGCTTTCAAGCTACGAGCCATTAAAATGTACCTCGAATACGTAAATCCATGATTAAATATATATATATTTTAAAATTGTCAATGTGATATTTTCTGGAGAATGCAGATAACATGATTTTCCTTTTACAGTCATTTAATCTCTCTTGGGGGAATCCTTACTGTCACAAATCATGATTGGATGAGCTCATAGTAGGTTTCAACTGGATCATGAGCTAAAAGCTCTGGCAAAACACTGAAAGGACCACAAAAATACCACGAAAATGGCATTTAAATTTACTGACATACTTCTGTTGCTCTACTTTAAATGTTGAAGTTGAATGTGAAATCTCAAATGTGGGACAGATATTTAAATATCTTCACCATCAACCACTCTTATTTTGATTTCTCAGCCTCATACACCAGGTTGCTGATGCTGATCAAGGAAGATAGAGCAGACTGGTCCAGAGAATAAATTTTACATTGATCTGAATCAGAAGCTGCACATGTGGGAAACAGCGCCGAGTTACTTATGAAGGATATTTGTCTGACCATGACCTTTGTCCACTAGAGGGCGATGGTCTGGAGCCAAGATTAACAATAACACGATGGGTGTGTTCAATATCTATGCTGCCTGACTTATTTGGTGAAGACAATTGGTGCTTGTGCTGTCGGATACGACAGGCCTGGACAGAGTGAAACAGGACCACAGAACACACACTCTCTCTCGGTCACTCACACACATGCTTTTGTACTGAGACCATCTTTTACCACACAGTATTGACTTCATATCTCCTATCACTAACCTTAAAGGGGGCATATTATGCACATTTACAGGTCTATATTTTTAATATGGGGCTCTACTGGAATATCTTAGCATGATTTACAGTTTTCGACAGACTTCCAGCAACTCTAGAGGCTACGTCATCAAACCATGCAACAAATAGTTGTAGTGCTACCACTTTTCACTACTTTTTCTTGTTCTTTGCTCGAAATGTTCTCAAATGCATCTGTACATGTTCAAGTTGGAATCTGATCGGAAATATGAGAAATGACACTCAAACGACACATGGAAAAACCTTAGCAACAAAGGCTACGGAACAGACAGCTGTTTAAGGGCATGTGTGACGAGCCAACGTCAGCTTGTCGGCAAGTTAGAAAAAAAAAAAGTTCATTACAAAGCACTAAAAAGCAGGTTGTAGCCTTGGCTTTTGATTCGCAGGGAGCATTTATTCATACAACTTCAAGTTTTGAAACTTTGACCATATTTAACATAGATATCCACACAATATCATATATAAAACATATACATATATAACAGTATATAAATAACAGAAAATCACAAAAACCATAATATGTCCCCTTTAACCACTATGTATAACTTCAACAGTAACTTAACTCTTACACAATAAACATGAACGTTCTCTCGAATGAGTAAGGACCAATATGGCTTCACTTCAAGGTCTAAAGCCCCACTTGGTTCTCACAAAGATAAAGAAAGAAGAAACACACACATACATATGCACACCCAACTTCATCAGGTCACAGCCGGTATCAGCCCGTAATCAATTTTGTCAGCCTGTAATGTTGCTCTGAGTTTATGAGAGGTCGAGTCGTGGTGGGTGCAGCCTGCTGCCCATGTTAGAAACGCCTCTGTCTGCTTCCTGCCATGTCCAGGGGGGACAGCCTCTACAAGCCAGTCCTGGCCTGTCCCATGCCCTCATGTGCCACCCTGCCTAGTCGTGTGGACATCTGCCATTCTGACTGGTGTCAGCGCCCGTTGCCTTTCTTTGGCTAACGGCTTGTGACACCCCTGCACCCCCGGGCGCCACACTGCGCTGAGTGGTGGGCATCTCATTTGTGTGGCGCATCTACAAACCAGCAGACACATTGACCTATTCTTTTGGCTTTAGCATCAATGTCAGACTGCGGCCCGCCGCTTGTTCACTCCAAACACCTCCAGATAGACCCGGATGCCAGATAACCCCTTCACTAGGAAACATCAAAGAGACAAATAAGCGTGCCGGCGAACACGCCCATCAGGGGAGCTGTGGAGTTAACCCTTTCAGTGGAGCACCTCTGGGACAACTTCAAACACTTAACGATGCCAGGGGCAGGAACAGCTAGTGATTACCACAGCAACTGCCTACAGTGGTTGCTATAGAGACAACTCAGGAGCCAAAGAAAGTCTAAGCATGCAACTCAGGCCTGTTACTAGCTGGAGCTGGCACTCTAGCACGAAGTATAAACTTTCGTAGAACTGCTTTCAGCAGAAGTTTCCTCTAAACTTTGAAGCAGTGGAAAACATTGTGGGATGCATATGCACATCAGCACATCAGGCTCCTACAGGCCTGTATTAAATGACTCTACTGTTGACCAACTACAGTATGGATCCTCTGTGTGCTATATATCCTAGACATATTGTTATATAAGTGCCAGCTTGGGGGCAGCTCTCTCTCTTCCCTGTCTGCCGTCCTGCTTTCATGCTCACCCTGAGTGCACATTTTGTATCAAACGACATAGCGTGCTTCTATTTCTGTGCACGCTGCTATGAAGACATGGTTTTAATGCTTCTGTGCTCTGAAGCTATCCCTTAGTGTAAACACACAGAAAGATGAGGAAAATATACCACAGTTGCACCGTTCACCCCGTGTAGCTCATATCTACCACAAAAAAAAAGTGACACGGTCAAGAGACTGAAAAGAGCATTGGGTCACTGAATATTCCCACTGGTCAAGCACTGGCCTGTAGCTTCTATATTTGATCATTGTATACACATTATAAGAGAAAAGGGGCCAAGGTGTATTTGTATGAGTCCCAGGTATAGCAAGTTATGATTACCTATGGTGGGATAATTCTCAGCTTCATAAAGACAGTGGGTGCAGAGCAACGTCCAGAGGCGCGTGAGTGTGTGTACATGCGCTTTTTGTGAGTGTGTAAGCGCGCATGTATGCATCGATGTGTGAGTCAGGTGGGCATCGCCGCACCAAAAGATCCATTTAGAGGTAATATGGTTTTTCTTTCTAAAGGTGAGAAAGACAGAGGGAGGTAAAAGAATACGAGGAGAGAGATGAGCGAATGTGTGGACTTAGATGCCTCTGGGCCTTTAAGACATTACTGCCTTATTGCTTTGAGACTATCCAATCTGACATCAGCTGTGTAGCACCAAGAACAGCTGACAACACACACACACACACACACGCACACACAAACACACACATAAGGAAAGAGCAATAAAGATAGCAACACAAAACTCTGTGAAAACAGGCATAAAGCAATGACGCACAAAGTGATGTGGAGGAAACAAAGCACAGAGAGAGAAAAATGAGAAAAGGTGATAACAGAAGAGAGTAACGCACAACATGTCTAAGTGAAATTGCGTTGTATACTGAACTATATGTGAACTGTGGCTGTTGGTGTGTGGTAAGGTTGATATTGAACAGAGAGCTGGCAGGAAAGAAAAAGTAAATCGAGAAGAAAGCGACAGGTGACGGTGAGCAGGGGGCTCAGGCAGGTGGGTGTCGAGGTCGAGGCGAGTGGAGAAAAAGGTCTTTCCTCAGACCGCTGCGGAGTTCGGAAACCTCCATTCAAGGACAGTGGGTGGGGGGACCAGCGTGAGAGAGAGACTGAGGAAAACCCATAAAGAAACAAAGTGGAGGGAAAGAAGAGAGAGAAAAAAAAGAGAAGAGAGGACAACAGGCACAGGAAGGGGGCGTGTAGAAACATAGAGAGAGAGAGAGGTAGTCCCGTCCGTCGCCCCCTCAGCCCCAGCGACAGAGTCATGAGGAGAGAGGAGAGTCTGGCTGCTGGTAGCCACCCACAGAGCAACAGTAACCAGGGGAGCCCTGCTTCTGCCTGCCTGCCTCCCACTCTACATCCAATAACAGCCAGTACCTTTCCTCCCACCACACTGGTACTTACAGGCTCTACTTATTACCTCACCCACACACACACACACACACACATCACACTCTATATCACTCCACACACAGGCAGACAACTGATTAGTCAATAATGGTGGGAATGAGTTCAGAAACAAATGGTGTGAACACTGTCATATGACATGGAGGTGTACTGCTCCTCCATGGGGTTTCCTCTGGCATTTTACAGAGTGGGTGTCACGCTGACATGTTAATTCTTGTTTCTTGTTTCTGTACTAACAGATGCAGGTAGAGTGAGTGTGCAGTTTTGTTGCTTTCAGCACACTGGACAGAGGAACAACCTCACATTCTGGTTAAAACTGTAAAACTAGGACGGCAGGCATGGATGTACGCAGGATTTTAGAAAAACTGAGGTCCAAAAAATGAGCTTGCCAGTAGGGTTTGGGGATATGGTCCCCTGAAAAAAATGTTGATTTTCCTTATCTAAATATGTGCATTTTAAGGTGTTTTGAGAGCAAAAATAGGATAACAATAGCTTATAAGCATATCAGTGGACAATAAAATGAAGCTGCGATATGTAAGTCTGAAAGAAATGCCAAGAACTGACAAGAATTTGAAGGACAAAAAATAAAAAAAAACCTTCTCCTAAACTGAAGATCTAAGCCAAGGATATTTCTCCTCCCACTTTACATTATAGTGTAATTGCTTTTCACCAGACTTTGTTTTGAGGTAATTATAGTTATGTTTGACCCACTTATTTTTAATAAGGCGGTACTTTTCCTCATCTGTTAGTGGTTTTTTTTTCAACTTGGCTGGATCCAGTTCATGTTGGAACATTCCTGTTTAACTGACATCAGCTCTCTCTCCTCTTCTCTTGTCACCTTTCTTTCAACCTCGTCTCCCTCGGTATTGCTCTGCTTGTCCCTGGTGTCTCTCTTTCGTTTTCCTGGCTGTCTCCTGTACTCTTTTGGTCAGGCTTCTTTTCTGTGTCTTTCTTCTTTCCATAACCTGCTCTCTCTCTCTTCCTAATATCATCTTGTCTCTTTGCATTCAACATTATATCCTGTCTGTACATTTCTCTGTCCATCCTCAACTCTTTGTTCTCTCTCCTCTCTTCCTCTCTCACCCTCTGTGTTCACCGCCCGTCCTTTTCTTTGTGCTTCCTCACTTGTGTCTCCAGCCAGTGTGATAAAAATAATGTAGAAAAAATAGATTCATATTCTTTATTGCATTCTTTTGCTTGAGATTGCATTGAGTTCAGTACAGTGTGCAGTAGCTGCTGCTCTTCCTCTCCATCACCTTCTCTCTTCTCTCTGTCTCTCATTCACCTTTTGTCCCACATCTTCTCCTCCCGTCCCTAAGCTCAGCTTTATGTCTTATTTTTTTTCATTTTCTTCTCTGTCTCAGTGAAGAAAGTAAACACAGGATCAAATGCTGAACTCAAAGAAAAGCATTTCGTTTAGAGTTTATCCATCTGCCATCAGATGACTGGCTACACTAGCTAGCTAAAGCACTCAGGTGAAACTAGCATAATGGATGGCCACTATCTGTAGCGTGTCAAATGATGTCTGGGGATGAATGACACTGAACAGTCCACACGTAAAATTAAGTAAAAAATCAATAGTTTTTCTGGTTATCCGAAGTATGCTTCCATTCAGCAACTGCCTATCAACACATGTAATCAAAGAGCCGTCGTGTTGAGCAAAGATATTGTAGTATCAACAACAATATCCACTTGTCCCATGCACACACACACACACACACACACACACACACACACACACACACAAGCACTGCTCAGACGAGGAAGTGTGATCTTGGAGCTGTATGAAATCTTTGCTGCACCAAAGTTAAGTCGTTTTAAGCAGTTATTTCATGACTTTTATTATTATACACATCGGAAAATATACAGAGGTCCCGACCTCAGTGACCTCAATGGTGCGTATGGCCATGATTGCAGGAGATCATACTGTAAATATTAATTTAAGGTGTTGATTTTGTCCACAACTGGTATTTTCTCATTATCTACCTCAGGCCTTTATAGTAGGCCCATTTTGAAAAGGATTGCTTTGCAAAAAAAAAAAAAAAACTTCTGTGAGAAAGAGTAGCTGCACTAAAAATGAGCTCCTGAATAAATCTTGAGCTTGGACCTTAAAAGTCAAAAGGGCATTTCACAAAATAACCTTCAAATAATCTTCAGAAAGGATTTTAAAGAAGAGGTAACAGCATTAATCAGCAAGAACAGAAGAGGAAATATCATCTTTGGATATTTTTTTTTAATCAGAACAACTAGCTAGCTGTCAGCTGCTAACTGCTGCCTGCCGTCTGGACCAAAGCGTTGGACCGATGTTGCCATAAATAATCATAATGATTCAATTAATAAGTGTAAATAATGGTAGCTTGGAAGATGCAAAAGTGGCTGATATATTCAAACCAAAAGCAAATGTACAGGTAAAGCTGTACAAATGAGTGCACTGAAAATAGCAGAAGGTTAAAAACAGGTACAAGGTCCTCAGAGCCGCTACCAGCACGCATTTCATACATTTTCTTTTTCACAGGAACACATTAGCAGAGAGAAGAAAGCAAATGGGTTATGATTTCACAAAGTGTATAAAAACATTCATCTGGCTTTACAAACTGGCTGCCTAAAGTGTCTCAGGTCTTCATCAGGTTTAAAACCCTACAAACAGTGAAACACAGGTATGAACAGTAAATTGTATATATGACTGCATTGTTTGTATAGAAGACTGCTTTTGTTTATGGCTCCTCAGGTGAGCAGTTTAAGTGGTGCCACAGTAAAAACTATGAACAACTATGAACTATGCTCATACACACACACATACACTGCACCATAATACTTGAGCTCCAGAGGAAGACAACAGAGCTTAAGTCTCGTCTGTGCCCTTGGGTTGTAAAAAAGAATACAGTGGTGAGAGGAAGCGAGAGCCTGAAAACATAAAAAACTGATATAGATTTTGAGAAAGGGCAGAGAAAAAGAAAGAAAAAGAAAGTGACAGAGTGGTTGAGAAATCCAAAGGCTGATCTGTTTGCAGAGGGTGAACATAACCCCTGAAACACACGCGCGCACACACACACACATACACACACACACACACATAGAAATAGAGAGGGAGACACACTGATGCACAGAGAGGTATCCAGAAACAGTGAGTGGGTGGAGGTTAGCCCTTGGGCTTTCCCCAGAAACCAGCAGCCTCATTACAAAAGCAAACACACACACACACACACACACACACACACACACGTACAAGTACACACAGATGTACAAAGGGCTTCCCCCATGCTGTAACAGCTGTGAGGCCTGCGATCACAGTAAGATATCAGAGCAAACAACAACACCTAGGTGGCAGATAGCAGGTAGAGCATCCATTATTCACTGGCCTCACTGCTCTAAATACAATGTGTTTTTATGACCATATGGATACTGTAAGCACTATGTTTATACTTTGTACTGTAAAGAAACACATTTTGGTAAACATCACCTCTTTTTATATTGTCTATAGGCTGTGAAACAGAACACGACAACGAGGTTGTGACTTTCCAGGAGTTTCTGTTGTTTGTGTGGCTGCTTTGAACAAATAAGATGGCAGGATTACATGGAAGGAAAACCCATTAATGTCAGATTATTGATGTAATATTTATGAAGCCATATCAAGAGGGTTGTGTTTCATTATTCAAGGCGGCAGTTGTAGTGTGTGTGTGTGTGTGTGTGTGTGTGTGTGTGTGTGTGTGTGTGTGTGGACTCGGCTCTCGCGAACAGACTGCAGCAGCGGATGTGGGTGGAAAAGGGCTTTCCCGATGACATGGAACAGTGAAATGCCTGCTACTCTTATGTAAACATGGACTCAAAGGATCTTTACTGTACAGCACACACCTACACACACACACACACACACACACACACACACACACACACAAAGGAGAGATGCATGTCAACTGCTCAGGGCAGCTGTTACATAAAGACAAATAATGAAATACCTCGCCTTAAATAATGCAGACTGGAATAGTTGGTGCACAGAGTGATCACACACATACACACACACATCGATGAACATGAGCAAACAAAGGAAACACAGGAGTTCAAACACTGTGCATTTGAGCAAATTCATAACACACACACAACCACGCACTCACAGACACAAACACGGGTGAGAAGCAGTCAAACTGACCTGATAAGAAAAGAACTTTGAGGAATTAAAAGTCATATTATATTTATTTATTATTATATTAATAGATTAATATTAATCAGGTTTTATAAGCAACACAGAAATACAAGTAAAAGCTCAAACTGCTGGTACATGAATAGCAAAACCTTTTGTATCATGTAAAATAAATCACAAATGCCAACCATCATCTATGGTCATAACTTGAATCTGATCTCTTAAACAAACAGAAAAATAATCACTACAACCTTTAAAACCTCCAACAGAATTTAATTAACACCTCGGTGGCACCAGCTCAACAAAATCTGCATGTCAGGAGCTTCACGGGGGCCTCTACTGTCATCATAACACTGAGCGAGAAACACAAAATCTGGAGGTTTACCTGCATCTAGAGGAGTTCGCGTGAAGAAAGTGAAATGATGCCAGTGGTATAATGGTATAATGTAATGGTATGGGCTGCCGTCATACAGGATTCATTTGTTCTGAAGGTTACTCTGCATACTGTACACTCTGCAGCCACAGTCACTGCTGTTTACCACCAGTTTGATGAACAGCACGATGAAGAGGAAGGCTCCATGGCCCCCCATGGTGAAATCTGAAATTCTGTTTTAAATGTTCTGGGAAAAGCAGACTTTACTGCCTCCTCTGTCATTCAAACAATTTCCATCATGAAGAATATTCTAATAAGTTCGGTTTTTGTGTAACAGCGGAGCTGGAGTTTACTGATTTTAGACACAAGCTCAAATTATTGCTACGTTAGTATGAGCGACATAATGATCAGATTTAATAAAGTTTCCCTTTTAATTACAGAATCCGATTTATTCGCCAAGTAGCAAGTAGCAAGGACTTCAATGTGGCCCAGATGTCAACAGAAAATAATGCAATAAACATGAACATTAAACATAAACATAAACACAAACATAACAGAGTAAGAAAGGGGCAGTAAATTAGGTGATTCTGTGTAGTGGGGTTGAATTATGTTAATTTTTGTACAGTTATATATTATATGATACTGAGAGCAGCAGTTTATAGTTTATTTGTACTTATTGGTTCTTACTTTTTGTGATATTTGAGGCAGATAAATAAAGTTAATAAAAATAAAAGCTTTTTTTTTACATTTTGGTTGCAGCTCACTCGTTCTGTCGTTGCTGCTGTTTAGCTAGTTTTGCCACCAGTCTGTATGCACAGGTAACACTGTACGGTGCAATCAGCTTCGACCATCTGTGCAAAGTGCAGAATTCTGCTGGGCAAGCAAACCAAATAAGGAGCTTTTGGATTTTAAGGTTTAAAAAAAGCCAATTTTTGTAAAAATAACTGTCTCAGGACTGCTGAAATGTCCCACCATATATAAATGTTGGTATAGATGTGGTTAAGTTTGAGAATCTTCTTCTCAATCACTGCTCCCTTTTCTGAGGCCCTCTCATAAAATAATTTGGCTAAACTGAACTTGACCTGTTGCTCTGCTTCTTGCTCTTCTTGAAGGACTGAAAGCTGTTCTGAAGGACAAGCGGTGGTCTTTCTCCCTTGGCATTTGAAACTCATTTGTTACATGGTTTTGTCATTTTGTCCACTCTCAATGAATGCACACACATACACACACACACACACACGTAGGTGTTAATGCTACCATTTGTCTGCTCTGTTCTCTGGGACATTATGATTCATTTACTCTGTCGTCTCTCAAATTCTCTCTTCTTCATTATTGATGAACGCTGCAGTACTTTCTTAGTTTGTGGTGCAATGTACAACGAGCTTGGTTTTAAATGTGTGTATGTGTGTGTGTTTTACATGCAAATTAAATGTCCCCATAGTAATAAAAGCCTTATTAAAGCAACGATTATTTGAATGTTAATTAAATTCTGCTTTATGTTACATTATTATGTATTTATGCTACAATCAAGCTACAGCATATCTCTCTTTGCACCCCTCCGTAATCATCTGCCACCTCACCACCTTAATAATCATTGTTCCTTCATTTCTTAACCTTCTCTGTTTTTCTCTGCCACCTCCAGCTCTTCTTCCCTCTCTCTTCTTGTTTCTCCCGTTCCTGTCTGTTCAGCACATTAAAGCTCAGCGGATGCCCCGAGTTCTCGTGACTCACCCCTCCTGTGTGCCTGCCTGCGTGTGTTTGTTTGTGTGTGTGTGTGTGTGTGTGTATGTATGTGTGTGTGTGCATGTGTGTCTGTATGCTCATTGGCCTGGCATGGGGAAACAAATCGGTCTGTTTTCACTCCTCTGCTCGGCACCCAGAGAGGTCTTCTAGGCAACTGTCAGGACGAGCCTGTGTCACTCATGCACACCTCAGCAGGATTTCTTCATTTACTGTCAGACCACTACAAGCACGTCCACTGTGTCGGTGTGTCACTGTGTACTGTGTGCATGTTTTTGTGTGTGTGTGTGTGTGTGTGTACAGCACCAGTCAAAAGTTTGGACACACTTTCTCATTCAGGACAATGGGAAGCTGTATCCAAACTTCTGACTGATGCTGTACATCTTGTGAGGGAAGTGAGGTGAAGAAGGGGGTCATGAAAATTCACAAAATGCAAGGGTCACACAGCAAAATCATCTTTTAGTAGCTTTCTGAAAAGGAATAAGCACTACATCAAGATTAACTCCATTTATCTAATAAGACTAACAGGCAAAGTATAGAAACCATAATCTTTAATATAAGAAATAATAATAAATTGTATTTAGATTTTTTAAATTAAAGCTGTTCTCTTCCATATAAATATTACACAAACAGATGACAGCTTTAAAACAGTCAGATAAAAGAAAAAAATCAAAATGAAAATACTAAATAAAATCATGACACAAAAAGATTAAAAACATTAGAAAATGTGCAGGTGTGAGATAGTTGAAATGATGAAAATAAATCACTTAAATGCTTGTTTGTGAAAGGGATTTTTAAAAAGATTTAGAAGAAGAGTCTCTTTTTTGCTGATATCACTTCGACTGTCAGGTCGTTACAAGGTCCTGACTGCAAAGGCCTGATCCCTTTTGTGACAAAATCTCAACCTTAGAACAACCAGCACAGCTCTGTGTTAAAACCACAAGGCCCATTTGAGCTTTGAAAGTTATCAGTTATATATTAGAATCAATTCCTAGTGCGTGGACACAAGGATCTCTGAAATATGATGTTGCTTTGGTTCCAGTTAAAATCTTGGCAGCTGAATTTTGAGCTTGCAGCTCACAGGATTCTTTTTTCCTTTACTAAGCAGGGCATAACAGTACAGTAGTCAAGGCAGGAAGTAGAGAATCCATAAACATCAGTTTCCAGATTTTTAGCAGAGAGAAATGCTCTAATTTTGGAAATGTTCTTGAGCTAATGGAAACCAGATTGAACCATCGATTTCATGTATGTATTTAAGCAGAATAAGATTCCTGCAGTGATGGGTTGTGGGGAGGGATAGTGAGCCAAGACAAGTTGTACATAGTATTAAGTTAGTTTTGTTATTAATGTGTGGCTCCACATCATATCAAAAGAGGACTGCTGCTTCACAGCTACATTTCTAGATTGCTTCCAGCATAAAGAAGAGATGGGAACCTCAGTGTGGCCCCTCTTTAAACCTCCCCATGTGTACACCACTCAGCAGCAAGGGAGAGGATATCCTCTTGTCTGCACACACACATAAAATTACAACCCCCACCCATGGCCAACTTGCCCAACCCCCCCCCCCCCCCCCCCCCCCAAATCTATGTCGGTTATGTAAAACGTGGGGCGAGGAGTATGGGAAAGGTCCCCGGAGAGCGACGTTGTCATCATACATTAAACAGCACCCCAGGTCTGACTAAACACCCGCTCATTAATAAACAATGAGGACAGTGGTTAAATATAGACCCTTCCTCCCTCCCCTCCCTTCTCAACCCCCCACCCCCCCGGTTCCCCCACTCTGACAGGAGCCTCTCCATATGGAGTGCAGCGGAGGAGGCCTGCCCCATTCTGCTATGCACTGGGCTCCTTCATGTTGGGTTCAGCACCATGGAGAGCGCCGCTGTGACGGCTGCTCTGAGTGTGTGCGCGTGTGTTTGTGTGTGTGTATGTGTGTGTGTGTGTGTGTATTTGTGCGTTGACAGCTCACCAGGTGTCCTCTCAGTATGAGTTGCTCAGTAAACAGGAGCTGAGCGGTAAACACAAGCCCGGCTGACGGTAATGATGTCAAACCCACATCTCACCTTATCTCCCATCTTCCAGCTCTCTCATCGCTCTCTCCGTCCATCCTCTTCCTCATCAATCTGTGCTTTTTTTCTCTCTCCAGCTCCTTTTTCATTCTGCCCTCTATTCTATCTGCATCTAACACTCTCTCCTGACCTCTATTTTACCACTCTTTTGACTTTCAGTGTCTTCCTTCCTCTCCTTCTCTGTCTATATGTAACGTCGACGGCTCGCTCTCTTTCTATCAGCAAACATTTCAATGCTTCCTCACCTCGGTGCTCCAATGAACATTTTAGTTTCCACTATGCACCTTTTTTTCTTTCCTAAGGACCTCTATCCATTCTTCTGTCTGATTTAGGCTGCAGGACTATTTTTTACTCTTTCTCCTAAAGGGCAGATGGATTTCTTTTCATGAGCCTGGAGAACAAGAAAGATGAGGAGAATTTGAAACCCCAAGGAGGGATAGAGGGGACAGGACAGGGGAAGAGGGTGATGCTTAGAAAGTGGCAGACACCTCGGCAACCATCAGCTGTTTGCTAGAAAAGCAGGAAAGATGTAGATAGTCCATGCAGAAATACAAACAGTGAAATATATATGTAGGTAGTGTTAGGACATCAAAAGACAAAATCAGATGATGTTGCTGCATAAAAACAACTTTTTTATATGTAAAGATTAAGAAAGAAAATGTGTCACGTTCATGTTTTTTTCTTCTTTTGCCTCTTTTTCCTTTCACAGCAAAATGTTTGCTTTTGAAATAAGAATGAGCAGATTTGTGTTTTTGATTCAAACAACAGTAAACTAGAGAGATTTACAGGTCGAGGAGGAGAGACAGAGGACAGAAAGCTCTGACGGGATTAAATTTGAGGCCAGCAGTGACTGATGTAATGCCAGAGGTGAGGGACTAAGTCATTCCAATTTATGAACTATATAATAAATTTCGGTTGTTGACCTTACTTATTAAATACAAAACAGGCTTTTTAGAGATATATTCACAGCAGAAATACAGCGTGGAATGAGCCATTTTTCATGTTTGAGAGTACAAAAACACCCTTGTTTATCGCTTCCACCTAAAGGCACAAAATTCAGGTAAGTTAATCAGATGCTGCTGTGGACTCCTGGAGGCTGTGAAGGTCAAAAGCTCCACCCCTGGTTGGCAGCCAGCTGTCAGTCTGCCCAATCAGGTGGAGCAGGCAAGGGAAGAAGGGGGGGGGGCCGGGGTTGCTTTTTATGGATGGGAGCCAAGGATCTTGTGAAATTCATAATGCTCCCATCCAAAACAACAACACCAAGAAGTCACGGAGAGATGAGAGCAATGTTCCTTTTGGAGTCAAAGTGACGGTAAAGAGGCTGACAGGGAGGCATGAGGAAGAGAAAGGGCAGCAGAGAGGAGGGAAGAGGAGAGGAGGGAAGGAGGGTGAGATATAGGGGTGAAGGTGGAGTAGCGAAGTTGTCAGCAGAGGAGAAAAGGAGAGAGGGATGGTAGAGGAGAGACTGGTGGATGATGCTCGGAAGGTGAGCCAATCGTCCTGCTCACTTGACCCTTCCGATTACCACGGCGACGGTTAATTAGCGCAGAGGTAAGCTCCAGTAATTACCACATTGTGTCTCGGACAAGAGGCTACACACGCAGATCTCACACACACACACACACACACACACACACACACACACACAAAACACACGCGCAAACATGTTGCTATGGATACCTGCAATCCTTTCTATCACTGTGCTGGAAAAAAAACAGAGAGAAAGAAGATAGAAATAGATAAAAGAGATGAGAGGAAATAACAAGAGCAGAAACAAGAAACGGGGAGAAAACAAACAAAAGCTCTACAAAGGAAGAAGTAACAGTGTTTAGTTCAGAGAGGCTGGTTGGCTACATTGTCAGACATACTTTAACAACAGACTCTCTCTGTCCAGGACAAGCAACAAATCCATTACCAAGCACAAAACTGTTGAATCTAAGGTTTCACTTCTCATGTTCTTACACTAACTGACACAAACATTTCAGCTGCAGAAAGCAGTGTTTGGCACTGGAAGGTGTAAAAACTATGTCTTATGGGACATAACAGGATGCACAAGCAAGCGTTAATACACAATGATGTGTCCCGATATATAAAATAAGAACAGACAAGGCAGATGCACTTTTTTTCCACTTTTTTTTTTTTTTTTACTCATCAGACCCTGTTAGTGACATTTCTCACCTCTGAGGCTTCATACCAGGAGCCTGTGTGGGCGTTTCCAAGGGCAACCCCTTTTTGTAGGATCTGACATACTGACCCCCTGCCACACCAACACACACTCACCTGTGCACACCATGCACTCTTGCACATACAGTAATTACAAACATGTGCAAGTGTAACACCACATGAACCACACACACGAAGATGGGACAGATTGGACCTGACACTCTGACCCAACTCCTTGCCCCTGCCAACACCTTCAACCATGTAAAACACTGATATTGTATGTCCTTAAACACACGTGTGCACACGCGCACACACACACACACACACACACGAATGTCTCCCCTATTTAGCTGACATGTTACATAAGCTGTCGAAAACTATATTTCTCAGAGGTAGAGAGTAGTAGGAACAGTTGCCCCCTTACACCTCAGTAGTGATGCGGCCAAGCAGCCTCTGACAGGTCAGTTTATGGGGCCGTGTTTGGGTTAAAAGACATCGTCTCACATGTGATACCTGGAGGAGGATAAAGTATGTGTCGTGAACACTGCGAAGCAAACTGACTCTGACTCTATAAGAGGTTGTAGCCTATACAGAAATAAATGTGTACTCTCTGATAAATAAAAATTCTGCAAAACTCTGTTCAGTTTTTCTTCATTTTCACATAAAACTGGTATAATATTAAGCCAACTGTACTCCACAGAGTGTGGCTGCCCCCTTCAGCTCAGAACTGTCTCGGATTATGTGTCGCCACATACAGAATATAAATCACCAGACTCTTCTCTCTTTCTTTGTCAGGCAGACAGCTCCACCAAGTGTGGAGAGCATGTGTTGCATCTGTTCTGCAACGGTAAACATTAATGGCACCTACTTGTGTGGCATTTTTATTAATATAAGAGGCACAAACCTTCCTGATGTTTTTTTTTCCACAAAGGCATTTTAATGATGTTTTCTTTCTCCTGATTTGTTCATTCTGTATATTTATGCTTTTCCTTGATTCATATATTTATTTAAATGTTTGTTTGTTGTGCTTCTTTTTTTCTTATGTTTTTACTGAAACTCTTTGTAATGCATGCTTGGAGCAACTAGATGGTGTTATATGGACCCTCACCAAACCTGAACACAACCAGTGATTATATGCACTTGGAAACAGTACTGTAACTCTGTTTCCATGTGTCAAGGCCACCAGACACAAAAACACTCAAAGCGCACCACCGCAACTCATGCGCTCACATCTTGTTGCCCCATGTTGTAATCCAGTTAATCTGCACCTTTCAGTTTTCTGAAGTTAACATAGTCAGTTAAATCACTGAAATAGTGCACATTCCTCTGTAAAGTTGCAGCTTCAGTGACAAAAAGTAAAATTATGTCATCATTTCAAGTGAACACTATTTGCTCTCTAAAGATAATAAATATGTTATTTTGTTTCTTGAAAAAACTACCTGTTCTTGTATTCTTGAGATAATTAACATTAAAACACGTTGCACAGCTCTTCTCCACTACACCATGTTTTGTCCACCAAATGTTTTCGGCCATCTCATCTTCATCAGGGTTGTTTCCCTCATAGACATCACACCACTTATTCATGTGATCAATAAATCACTGTATGTATAAAACATCAGAATCAATAACTTCTTCAAAATTTTCCCATACAAAATTAGAAAAAATTAAAGTAAAAAAATTAAAATTAAATAAGAAAAAAGTTTTCACAATATCATCCAGAAAAAATTTACTTTTTTATCTCAGGCCATCAATAAGTAAAAAAGTTTAATGACTTTGAAGCTCACCCTGGGCTGCACGTCACTGTGTGTGTGTTGTTAAAGCAGAAGATTCTTGAGATAAATAATAAGTTGTTTGCTGTATTTATTTGTATGTAGTATTTCTATATTATTCATTCTTATGTTATAAAATATTATTACAGCCCTGACTGCAATATGCTTTCAGGGCTGCAAAGTAAGTGTTCAGCTCTTCTTCCTGCTTTCAACATTTCCCATCACTGCAAGCAGCCACCACCCCATTCAATCCCTCAACTGGGAGAATGATAACATCTCCTGGATAAATGGATAACATTTCATCTGCGGTAAGTAATAACACATTTCTGCTAATTTTTGACTTTTCCCAGCACACACTTCAGTGAAAGTTTGTTGTTGCACTTTATCAGTTTCTGCTTGCTGTTACTTATTATGATGCCAAGTTCTGTTCTGTATATGATATTAGAAACTGTCATAATGCTTGTGAATACATTTAGTTACTGCATAGACAAACCTAAATTTTACATTTATATAATCATTTAAGTATCTTGAATGCAACTGTTCACATCAAGAGTTTCTTCATTTTCAAATAGTTTTGGTTATCCTAAAAATAAGGTGCAATACATCCATTTTTGTCCCTTACAGACACTGAGAGCCAGGTAAATGGGGATATAACATGAATGTAATTTTTTGGTCTGGGGATGAAAGACACAGTGAAATATAGAATACGTCCAGTGTCAATAACAATCCAGTTGTCTCTCTCTCTCTCTCTCTCTCTGTTAATTATTCATCTTATCTCTTGAAACATACTGTATAGATGTCAAACATAATTATTAAATGTTTTCATATTGAATTCCGTCTCATTTCCTTTCCTGTAAAGTGTAAAAATATTTTTTTGATGACTCATCTTGAGCTCAAGGGTGCGCACATAAATGTATGCAATCAGATGTGATTTGGGGTGACTAGCTAACCTCACCCATTAACCCAACATACAAATGCAGACCACTGCATCTGATAACCTATGACCACTTTTGAGTGATCCAATCACATCTGTGGGATTAGATTTGAATCTGTAAAGTAACTAAACCCAGAGGCAGAATACATGGGTGGGGCTCAACCCCCCTCCCCGCTATTTACCAGTTGAAATGTCAGATAAATAACATAATAAACCCTGACTTTGTCATATATAATACAATACCTGTCTCTCTTCCAAGGAGCAACACTTGTCTATGAAATGTTTCTGCAGTGTTATATAGTGTGACTACTTCCTATTGACACTTACATCATACAACTTGGCAAGGCAACAAAAGACTGGTCAAAACAATTGGTCATGGGAAGGATTTAATACAATATACAGTATATATATGCTACCAAGTAACACACACAGTCACCCTAATGCACCTTTCTTCACTTTTGTACACAAAACAGGAAATGAGAAGGCAAGAAGAGGAAAAAATGACCCGTCCTGTGGGATAGAGCAGGGGTAGAGCAGGGGTAGGCAAAGCTAATTTTCTACAAAATAAACCTTGTGAATTTTATCAGCCAGTAAAGTTTCACTTCTTTTTTTCTTCTGTTGAAAATGAGCTTTGCCTACCCCTGCTGGGGTGCGTAAAAGGTTGCGGACCAAGACTGGTAAGTCACAACTATTTTGAACTAATATTCCCTCTTTTCAAAACAGTATGGTGTTTTATATAATCCTACTATATATTTTTGGTTCATTTCATTTCTTTTTATCATTAATCTAATCTCACTGTTCTCTCTAGTGTCCACACCTCCTTCCAACCATGCAGGTAACTGGAGATCTGCCCCTTATATTATAACAAATTATATCCAAACAAAACAGTTTTCAAAGGTAAAATGATTGATGAAACAGAGTTATTGTAGTTATAGTTACGGAAATAACTATAACTGTTAATATTTAAGTAATTTCTTATGAATATGTTGTTTGTTAACCAACAAGAGATTTATAACAATCTAGAAAACCAGTAGGCCAGTTAAATACCAGTAGGTGACTTCTGAGATCACATCACTAATTCTGTGCTGCAGTTTTTCAGTAGCATTTTAATAACTTTAGTTATATGTGCACTTTGTAATAGATGGTGATATATTCATTTTTCCTCACTAAGCTGGACAGATGCAGACAACAAGATCCAGACAGACTTGAGAGAGAAGAGATGTCTTCAACCAGTTCCACCGAGCCACAGCTCTTCTCACCCCAAAGGTAAAGAGATGAAACGTTGTACAATTATGTCAACTAGGGGTAACAAACACATAATGTCAGCAATGCAGGAACACAAGACTGAATGTACAATAATTGTAAAAAGTCATTTGACAGGTGTGCTATAACCCTGTATCACCAGTAGGGTGCACTGAAGCACCACTGCTGCTTAGCTCAGCAAAAATGGACAATTTAATACTGTTAAAGCAGCAATAAGGTTCAGCCCATCAGTGAATTTGAATTCTTTGTGGGCTTATTGTCAATAATATTAAAATGTGAACACTATCAAACACACACAAAGCCATATTTAAACAAAAAGTTTACATATGACACACATTCCAGTAGGAAACAGCAGCTAGTAGCAGTGACAATGCTAACACACACCACACAAAGTCAGCTTCACAGGTAGTGAAATCACACAGGGAGTGTACATATTCACACCAAATGAACCAAATACAATTTGAAAACACATTTTCAATAAAATTAGTACGAGACACAATAAGAATAAACATTTTTATTTCATAGTTATTTCATAATATATAATTATGTTATGTTATGTAAAACATGTTTTAATAGCCTTTCTTCTCTGTATAATTGTTATGGGAGTGGCACCCCTCATTAAGCAGCCGCCACTGGAGAACTTCTTGATCTTTTCCTTCACCGTCATTGAAAAATCCAGAATCTATGCAAATGTTTTTCATTTAAAAGTTTCACTGTTGGACACAAGATGTTTCCTACTTCAATAAAAAGTCCATCCTCAGTGTTTGTTTACTGGAGGCTTCAAGTTTCCGAGTCACATTTGTGTAGGTTGCATACTGGATCACAACTGGTTCCAAACTAGTTATGATGTCACAAATCATGTACGTAGATACATACCTTAAACTCAGATTTAAGGTGAGCACAGAAAAACTTTCCTCCTTCAGCAGATGAATGTGAAAACAGCCTTCTAGTGTCAAACTCTGCACAAACATCATTCTGCACAGTGAAGCTCAAACATCTGAAGGAACAAGAAGAAAAACACATTTTTGAGTGTTAAACTTTAAGATTTCAGCAGCACAAGGTGAAACATACCCAGAAAAACACTTCACATAATAGAGATCACAAATTTCTCACGTAACTATCATCTCCAATGCACAAAGAAAATAAAATAAGTTTAGGAAACATTGTGAATGAGACCATTTATGTTTTTGGGGATATTATTTTCATGCCAGATTAGTTTGTGTCTAAAAGGGTTTGTAGCAGTTCCGAACAGCCACACTTGAAGGCTGAGTGAAAAATCCTAACAAGGAAGGAGATGAGAGAAAAAGTTGTATAAAGAACATCAAAAGAGAGCTTGAGAGAGCTTGTTCCTTTCTTAAAAGAGCAGGTTTATCACTGTGTGTAAGCTCTGCATACTGCAGAGTCGCCTACGTATGTCTGCAGCCGTCACTTTAACAGCTCGTATTCCATGTCTGGTAGAGGACCCAAGCTTGAGGAAGTCACACCACCACCACCATCCCTATGGGAGGGGGACGAGAGGGGGATTTAATTTTTATATATATATATAACTTTGAATATTTGAAAGCTTATTTACATCCAACTTTGTAAAACATCTTGCAGATCTCTATATAAAATGGCCAGGTGGACCCTTCAGCTCTGCTCCTTTGTGCAGGACAAAGCTTCCCATATCTGCTGTTTCAGTCTTTGTAGCAGTGGAGGGACGAAGATACTGTAAGTATTAAACAGAAAACGTGTCCGCCTCTGGAGGATTCAGCACATTGCATACATGTACTGTAGTAGCTCATATTGGTTTTTTGCCTTGAAAGAGATACATTGAATAGATGAGATGATTTTTACAAGCACAGTTTCATGTTGTGATGGCCGCACCCGCAGCCACACAACTGATTTAAAAGTCAGCAAACCTTCAGCACTCACACCCTAGTTTTTCTATAGTTTACATTTGTAGTTCATTTTGTCCTAATTCAGTTTACTTTATGTTACGCACATCAGCAACAAATAAACTACATGACACATAGTTTTGTTTCATACATCATACTTATACTTTATTTAGTAGTTCTGACAGTACATTAGTTCTATTTTGTACATTGGTACGGTCAACACTTTAGTTTGTCTTTATTTGTCTTAAGTTGTTCTAATTTGTATTTTTTGAGTTATCAGTGCAGAGGGTGCCACTGCTGGAGTACATCTTGCCTGGCCTCAGCAAAAGATGTACTTCTTCTTCTTTGTGTTTATTGGCGGATTGGACAACGATGCTCTCCATAAAGCAGAGCTGTTAAATACAGGAAGTGGCCATTCAGATTCTACCAAATGTCTGCCACATCATAGGGGGGGATATAATTCTTAGTTTGGATGTTTTGTTTGTTTCTTTAGAATATATTAGGTTTCTGTATTTTTATTTTGGTAAATATTTAAGTAAGTTAACCTCTTGAGAAATTGTCCTGTTTTTTGTCATTTGTAGTTCAGTTGGTATTGTGTTGTTTGTGTGTTACCCCTTTTGTTTCCAAATGATCTGATCAGTCATTATATATGTTGGCATAGCTTGAGTTTAGTTGACCTCTCCCAGCTCCCAACTTCTGTTACACATATTTTGTGAATTGTTTTCTTCTTTGGGTAAATAAAACCCTCCTTTTTGAAAAACTACCTGTGACTCCTCGTGCATGCCAGCTCGGCAGGCATGGTAAACAATCCAACGCAGTCAAATTCAACAACTGTGCTACATTTTTTTTGTGAATTGCACTGCTTTATTTGATCTCCCTCAGTATATTAACACTTAACAAAACACGTTGGTGCTCCACCCTTTAAACGTGCCAACCAGCATTCCAGCAGGTACGTAATGAAACTTGGGAAGGGAGGGACTTGATACCAAGCATAGATACATATATGCAGGGAACAGTAACAGTAACACACCAAGTAAACATTAATTCTCAAAGAAGTTCCACAAAACAATTCAACAAGAGAGGACAAGAATTGTCGCCCCAAAGACCAACCCAAGCAAGGCTAGGAAAACCTTGTAAAATACCGAAAGAACTTGTAAATCTTATCAGCCATTAAGATTTCATTTTTCCCTGCTTTTTTTTTATTTCTGTAGATAACTAGCTTTTCCTAGCCTTGCTTGGGTGGGTTACCATTCTGGACCAAATCTGGTAAGTCACAACTTAATTAATTCTTTAATTCTAATAAGCATCAACATAAATTTAAAGCAATACAAAGTAGAAAGCAAGAAAACTGTTATTTATAAGGACTGGTTGAGCGATATTTATTTAGTTTTTAAATATGTATTTGTGGTTCCTTCTGTATTGCTGTTTTAATTTTTTTTAATCTAATCTAATCTAATCTTTCTTTTCAGGACCATGGTCCGGCAGGTAACTGGTTACTCTACCCTTAATATTGAAACCAAAATACAGTTTGATCAACAACACTGACAGTTATATAATATAATCCTACTATATATTTTTGGTTCATTTCATTTCTTTTTATCATTAATCTAATCTCATTGTTCTCTCTAGTGTCCACACCTCCTTCCAACCATGCAGGTAACTGGAGATCTGCCCCTTATATTATAACAAATTATATCTAAACAAAACAGTTTTCAAAGGTAAAATGATTGATGAAGCAGAATTATTATAGTTATAGTTACTGAAATAACTATAACTGAAATAACATTTTTTTTGTGAATCTGTCGATGTTTGACTCACTTTTTGTTGACACCGTCAAAGAGGTGATGATTCAATCCTATATTCAATTTTATTTAATATAATTGCTCTTGTCCTAAAATCCATCATAATAAGTAGTTTTATAATGTTTTGTTCACCCCAATATCCAAAAAGGGGAGAAAAATATTAGAAATGTCTTTCAGTAAGATGTAATCCAACAGCAATCAACCATTTACGGTATATTGGCTGTTTACAGCTATACAGCTTTATGTTTGTAGGGAATCTTGCTACTGAACAATTTAATAACATAATGTTCAGTATATCATTTTATCTGTGAATTAAAGTTTAACCTTTTTCCTTATTCAGGGTAGAGGACCAGCAGCAGGAGGATCTTGCCTTGGGCCTTGTGAAACCAACATTTGATTTTAATTTTCCATTAAATCCAATTTCAAATTCAAAAGTTATTAACTTGTCTAATCTGAATCTAAATTATAACAAATTCCCAAATTTACATGCAATTGCTAATCCTGGTGAAAATGGTCTAGCAACGTATGAATACAAAGACAAAATTATATTTGAGAAACAGAAAAGAGGAAGCATGCAACACATTTTCACTGGAACTGGATTTCATTTCACTTATATTCAAGATTGGTGGGTTGCAAATTGTTTACCAAATTACAGCCCCACTGAATTCATTACTGAAAATGTAAGACAGTTTTCCCCAACACAAACAAGTATTCAGCGGTTAAGAGACAGATTGGAAAAACAAATAAACAAAGATGACAAAACTGAACTTTTTGGTCACGTAATGAAATCCTCTTCAAAATTAAGTATTGATTCATTACATGTAGGAGAATGGTGGAGGTCTTTCCAAAAACATTACCTTAAGACACATAAAGAATGTGAAAAACAATATGGATTTGCTGTTGTTTTAATGAAAAATGGTGAATATATGATTTCCGAAAAGGTTCATCCACATTATCAGAAGAAGAAGAGCAGTAAATTTACAGAACACACTGAAGTAATTTTAATTCAACAACTTAATGAGTTTCTACAGAACTTTGGAACTCGAGTGAAACAGATTTTCATTTATACTCTCAACAGTCCATGTTTAAAGAGAGAGCAAAAATGTATTGTCCCTTGTATGTTTCAGCTTTTAGAGAGCGCCCACCAATGGTACCTTAAATATGGAATTATTACTGTTGTGGGGTTCACAAAGTTTTGGGGACCATGTGCTTCAAATTATTTTAAAGATCTCTCGCATTCTATGATCACACATCCCAGCAGTGTTTTTTATCTATATATATATAAAAAATGCAAAGCAACCCCTTTAAAACTGGACTGGAACCAAAATCTAAACAGTAATATCTATAAGACACTTTCATATGTTAAGGGAAATAAAATGAACTATCAAATACTTTGACCAAGAATTGGCATGAAATGGCAATTAGATAACTGCAGATTTAAACTCTGCAGTAGTTAAATGTTTTGTTAAAGACCTTAAGTTATGTTTGGGGAACAACAATCCATTAAAGCTTGTTCAATTGATTAAAAATACTCGATTTTGATCATATATATGTGTATTATATGTATATATATGCATATATATGTGACTTCACATTTGTGGTCTTTCTAGTATGAAATACTAGATGGTTGTGAGAATGTGTTGAATTATTAAAGCCTATTTGTTTTTATATAAAAATTTTTTTAATTAAAATTAAAAATTTTAAAATTACCTTTCAAAATTGTAATATTAACTTTGGGTACCAATTGTAATTAGACCACTAACTTACTTACTTTTGTACCTCAAGTATGTCTTTTGTCTGGATATTTGTTGTCTGCTCTGTCCTGAGCTCTTGGCAATAAAATATTTACAGTACAGTCAGTGTCTGTGTGCTTTGTTCCCTCATCAACAAAATATATGTAAACATGTAAACATACACGGTGGCTTTTGGTTCTAAAACCATTTTAAAAGTCTCACCATTACCATCATCACATGTCCTAGCAGTGATTTTCATTCATATATTGAAAAAAGCAAAGGCATTCATTTCAAACTGGATCATAACAATTTGGGAGACATTTTTAAGAATAGTGACATCTACAGTTCACCGTCATATGTTAAAGAGTGTGAAGAAAACGTGAGGCAGAAAGTTCATTTGTTCTGTGTAAGGATCATTTGGAGGACAACAGAACATTGATTCTTTCATATTTCTGCCATAAGTAAGTGAAGTATCTAAAATATAACAGGAGTAGAATGAAATGGTGACTCATCAGAGATGATATGACAGAAGAATTAAAGTAGTTTATCTTTTCAGAGAATGATTGAAGTTGCTTCTGGAGAAAAGCTGATGGATGTAATTATAAGAGAATTTGATGAACTTACAAATATATACAATTATGAACTATTAATATAAAAACTAAAAATGAAGAATTTTCTGAATTCAATATGGCAAAGTTTCATGTAAATTTGAGTCTCATTGTCTCCTTCCTGTTAACCTATAAAAATAGAATAATACTAAAGATCACATCTGTGTCAGATGTCTTATAATTTTATACACATGCAGGAAGTACAAACTCCGTCCCTGCCCACAGTGAATGTGCACATATTACATTCATGGTTTAATTGCAGATGAACACAGCAAAGGGTTCAGCTGGAAAAACCTGGCTGACAGGTTTTTATCTGCTGCAATCATCAAAGAAAATAAATGATTGTGTGTGCATGGTGTACCTGAGTTTTGCATCTTGTATGTGTGCGTATGTTCTTTCTCCAGGTTTCAATAACACAGAGGACGTCAAAGCCTCATATTGCGTGAAAGTTACTCAACATCTTTGCTCTGATCCACAGTTTTCAGTCGAGTCTCCACTCCAGAGGACTCACTCTGTACCTACAGTATAAAACATCTTTCTATCCTGGGAGAGGAGTCCCTCCTCTGTTGCTCTTCCTGACGTTTCTCACAAACGTTTTTCCCATAGACGAGTTTTTCCTTATCTAAACCGAGAGTGGTAAAATTGTTTAAACTTGACTTGTTTGCTTTGTTCCTTCAGTAACAACTTAATTTCATCCACTAAACGCACAGTGGTATGATATACTGAGTATCCTGTAATATCAAAAAGACTGGTGTGTCAGCTGCCTGTGGTTAAACCATTGAAGTTTTATTGTGTTCTTTAGGTCTAAGTGAACACTTATTACACCTACTGTGTTAGAAGGACCATAAAAAACACACAGTAGATTAAAAACATTGTAAAAACAAACAAAATATGTGGTTAAAGTCCAGTTCTGAGAGTGCCCAAATCACACAATGCTGTGTGCATTTTGTTTCAATTATACAACAGTGAGAAACCTAATGATTTCTTTTTCCTTCATTGTAGTTTTGTTACTAATGCATAGCCTTGTCACCAATTTGTATATTATTCACACTGTGATGGCCCCTGCCTAACCTGCCTTAACAGTATTGGTGCTGGTATGGTAATGTCTTATTGTTCACACATCCACACCTACATTACTGATGTTACTGACTGACACACTCCACATTTGCAATCATTTCTTCAGTTGTTTATTCTGCATCGGATAAAAGGCCAATTCCCAGCATTGGTCGGGCTCTCTCTCTCACCTTGACATAGCCTTTTGTTTTTTGTGTGATTCTAGTTTTGTTTTTACTTCACAACACCTTACACTTCATTGTTCACACATCCACACCTACATTACTGACTGACACACTCCATATTTGCAATTATTTCTTCAGTTGTTTACTTTATTTTAATAAATATCTTTAATTTACTGCCATCCGTTGCGTCCATTCCCACTTTTGTCATGGCCTAGGAGCAGGGCTACGACAACACAAAATATGTACCAACGACCTTCCCCGTTTATAATACTCCGCCCTCTTGTCTTGAAAGTGGCACATGACGTCAGTGGACATTTTGGTGTGCACAAAACGTACCTTAACATCCATAAACACTTCTTTTGGCCACATGTCAAGCAGGATGTTTCCGCATACCGCATAAAACCTGTCATGTGTCATGTGTGTCAGCTCACAGGAATCCTAATTAGGATTTCAAGCCTGCACCGCTGCAGCCTATTTCAGTTGTAAGTGAACCATTTACACACCTCATTGAGGAGTCTTCCAAGTCTGGCTGTAAATACCTGCTCACAGATCCCCAGATATCTAGCAATGTATCCATTGAGGTCGATTACAACTAAGGCTGTGGTTAAGGCGTTGTCTCAGTTCATTTTGATATTTGGCATTCCTAAGGTGGTCCAGAGCGACCAGGGGTCACATTTTTCATCCAAAATTAAGTTGAGTGTTGAAGCTGTTGCGTATTACGCAGAACCAATCATCAGCTTATCACGCACAAAGCCAGGGTGCTTTGGAGCGGTTCCACCAGACTCTTAAGTCTCTTCTGCGTGCGTATTGTACAGGGCTAGATAGAGACTGGGAGGAAGGGCTGCCATGGCTTCTGTTGGCTGCAAGGGAGGCAGTACAGGAGAGTACAGGCTTCAGCCCTAATGAGTTGGTCTTTGGATATGCTGTGCATGGTCCTATCCAAACCAAGAGGGATAAAATTGTTTAGACTTGACTTGTTTGCTTTGTTTCTTCAGTATCAGCTTAATTTCATCCTATAAACACACAGTAGCATGATATACTGAGTATCCTGTGATATCGAAAAGACATTGAAGTTTTCTTTTTTTTGTTTTCTGAAGTAAATGAAGGCTTACCACTCATACTGTGTTAGCAGGTGAGGACCAAGAGAATAAAAAAATTCACCATAAAAACACACAAAAATGTGTGGTTAAAATCTAGTTCTGAGTGAAAATGTAAAACTGGACAAAAGACATCAAACCAATCTCACACTTCACCACTTTGTCACTTATGGAAGGAGACAATAAGTGATCGACTCTGGCCAAATCACACAATGCTGAAACATAATTATTTCTTTTTCCTTCATTAGTAGTTTTATTACCAATGTATGGCCTTGTCACCAGTATACATATTATTCAAACAAACAATATAGCAATGACCTTCCATGTTTATAATACTGATTTTAAACACCAGAGAAAATAATCAACCATAAATATCCTAAGATGACATGAACACAAGATGATAAATGCAGTTGTATCTAAACTAGATGCCGTTTCAGTTATGTACCGTCTTCTTTTTACTATTGTGCAAACATCTTAAAAAAGAGGCTGGTTTTCAACTTAGTGGGATCACCGCTATCAACACCCCGACCACTGACGGATAAAGACCATCCTTCCAAGAAAAATGACAGATAGTTACATTTGAGTGACAGATGCCATCTAGCAGCTGTAGTAATAGTAAATAGTAAAGCAGTGGCAACATTCAGTACTGTGCAAAAGTTTTAGGCACTAAAAGTAAAGTGAGAATGCTCACAAAAATATTGCTATAAATTGTTTTAATTTATCAATTAAGTAAATAGCAGAAACTTAAATGAAATCAATATTTGCTGCGAGCAGCTTTGCCTTTAAAACAGCAGCAGTTCTCCTCGGTACACTTTAACACAGTTTTTCATGGTAACTTGCAGATAGGTTGTTGTAACCATCTTGGAGAAAGAATGTTCTTCTGTGGATTTATTATTTAGGCCATCTCAGGTGCTTCTTCATGTAATCCCAGATTGACTCCATGATGTTGAGATCAGGGCTCTGTGGGGGCCAGGCCATACCATCTGTAACAGGACTCATCATTCTTCTTGTTGCTGAAAATAGCTCTTTATGACTCTAGCTGCATGCTTGGGGTCATTGTCATGTCATGAATAAATTTGGGACCGATCAGTTACTGCCAGGTTGCTGACATCTTGAAATGATGTTTGACAAACTTTTTACCTTTTTACATAGCGTGACTCTTTGCACTGCTTTATTTTATCTCTCTCAGTATATTAATACTTAACACACATTGGTGCCACATCCTTTAAATGTGACAACTCCTTTAAACGTGTCTAACTCATAGAACTGGAGCATCAGAGCCCAGTGAATCAGCCTCTGGTTAGGGCACGGTAAGGAACTCAAGAATGTTAAAGGACGTGACAACCAGCATTCCAGCAGGTACGTAATGAAACTTGGGGAGGGAGGGACTTGATACCAAGCATAGATACATATATGCAGGTAACAGTAACACACAAAACTAATATTCCTTACCGAGTCCACATTAATTCTTAAAGAAGTTCCACAAAACAATTCAACAAGAGAAGACAAGAATTATCTCCACAATCACCACAGAAAGAACTGAAAACTTGTAAATCTTATTGTTATGACCGGCTCGCAGGCCACAACAAAGGAGGGAGACGCACACCCAAACTCAGCAATAATAAACTGAAGTTTATTAAAGTAAATAACAATAATTGCAATGGGGTGTGGAAGTCAGTATCAGTGGTGGTTGAAAGTGTGTGGATGTGTTGTATAATGTGAGGTGCGTGTTATCAGTGCAAAACAAAACCAAAAAGGCAACGCAAAAAACAACCATATATATATACCAAATAAAGTAACACATCACCGTTTGTTCCTTCTCGTCATTCCCCCCTCTCGATCCTCAGCAACTGGATCCTGGAAACTGATTAAGAGGAAAGAATGAGAAAACAAGATGATGGAACCAAACAGAGCAAAATAACCACATTAAAAAAAAGACATCATTCGAAGGGAGCCCGAGACAATGCGTCTGCCACCACATTGTCCTGCCCCTTGATATGATGAATATCTAACTCATAGAACTGGAGCATCAGAGCCCAGCGAATCAGCCTCTGGTTAGGGCACTGTAAGGAACTCAAGAATGTTAAAGGATTGTGATCTGTAAAGACCATAACAGGGACAGAGCTAACATACACACTGAAATGCTGCGAAGCCAAAAGCAAGGCTAGTGTTTCCTTTTCAATGACTGAGTAATTCAGCTGATGTTTATTAAATTTCCTTGAAAAAAAAGAAACTGGCTTATCCACTCCTAAGTCATCAGGCTGTAACAGCACGGCCCCTGCACCCACAAAACTTGTATCTACTTCCAGTTTGAATGGTTTCTCCTACTGTGGAGCAGCCAAAACAGGAGCGTTACAGATGAGGGCTTTAACACTTTCAAAAGCCTTCTAACACTGTGTGAGGACCACACATATTTGGCCTTAGCTTTCAAAATGTCACTGAGAGGCGCAACAACAGAAGAAAAGTTCCTACAAAAGCAACGATAATAACCAACTAATCCCAAAAAACGCATGAGCTCCTTCTTAGTTGTGTGTGGAGCATAGTCATCAATAGCCTGCACTTTCGCACACACAGGACACACTCTGCCTTGCCCCACCACACGACCCAAATTAGAGGCTGTGGCCTTCGCAAACTCGCACATGGAAAGATTAACAGTCAGATGTGCATGAGCCAAGCGGTCAAACAACCTCTCAATGCGGTCAAGATGGGCATCCCAGTCATCAGAATAGATGACCACATCATCAAGATACACCGAGCAACCTTCCAGATCTCCAACAACCCTGTTCATCAAGCGTTGAAAGGTTGCTGGCGCATTCCGCAAACCAAAAGGCATCACATTATAAGAGTACAACCCCGTGGGTGTAATAAACGCAGCAATCTCACGTGCTCTTTCAGACAACGGAACCTGCCAGTAGCCCTTCAGAAGGTCAAACTTGCTAACAAACTTAGCCGAGCCGACTTGATCAATACAGTCTTCCATACGGGGAAGTGGAAAAGAGTCCGGTTTTGTGACATCATTAACTTTACGAAGGTCTGAACAAAACCTAGGAGTATTATCGGACTTTGGCACAAGCAAACAAGGTGATGCCCACCTAGAACAAGATGGCTCTGCAATACTACTATCAAGCATATATTTGACCTCTGCATCCAGATATCTGCGTTTCTCTGGGTGAACACGGTAAAACCTGTGCTTAATAGGTTTGACATCCCCAACATCTATATCGTGCTCAATCAAATGAGTGCGAGTAGGTGTATCGCCAAACAGACATGGATAACGCTTAATCAAATCAACTAGTTGATCGCGCTTGGCAACCTCCAAATGAATAAGTAAGCCATCCAAATTCTGCAGAGACTGAATTTTTGAGCCGGTCATACAGTATAGCCTCATCAGGGACCGACAAGTCCTCCCCCCTTGCCCTGCCACAGCATGAGGGGACGCAGACACGGACAAACAAGCAGGCCGGGCACCTGACAACTGCTTTTCCTGATCAGCTGACTGATGTGCATGAGTGTAATACGGCTTCAACAAATTCACATGACAGAGCTGAGTAGAGGACCTACGCTTGGGGGTAGCAATCACATAGTTCTGATCTGACACCTTCTTCACAACTGAATATGGACCAGAAAATTTTGCCTGAAATGGAGAAGTCACAATGGGCAACAAAGCAAGCACCTGATCCCCAGGGAGAAAAATACGATTCTCAACCTGGCGATCATAGCGTTTTTTCATCTTTTCCTGCACAGATGCCAACTTGTTCTTTGCCACCTCCTGGGCTTTATAAAGCCTATACCTAAAGCCACTGACATACTCGGCGAGGTTTTGTGGTGGTTTTGCCTCTTTCCAATTGTCCTGTAAAAGTGCCAAAGGACCCCGCACAGTATGACCAAACACAAGGTCATTGGGGCTAAACCCCGTGCTCTCCTGGACAACCACCCTAGCAGCCAGCAACAGCCAGGGCAAACCCTCTTCCCAGTCTCCGTTCATCTGGACACAATATGCACGCAACATTGACTTAAGTGTTTGATGGAAACGCTCCAAGGCGCCCTGGCTCTGCGCGTGGTAAGCAGACGCCTGGTTGTGCTTAATGCGCAGTTTTAAAATCTGTGCAAACAAATGGGACGAGAAGTTAGACCCCTGATCAGACTGAATGACTCCGGGAACACCAAAGATAGAAAAAAAACTGCGACAAAGCACGCACCACAGACCTGGCTGTGATCGTGCGTAAAGGATACGCAGCTGGATACCTCGTACTCTGGCACATCACTGTCAACAGGTAAGTAGCACTTGATTTAGAGGGAGGCAATGGACCCACACAATCAATAATAAGATGCTCAAAAGGCTGACTTACAGCTGGTATCGGGCACAGTGGAGCAGGTTTTAAGCTCTGATTAGGCTTACTGGTTAGCTGACATGTATGGCATGACTTTATGTAAGCAGACACATCTCTTTTCAGACATGGCCAAAAGAAATACCTCAGGATATGGTCACAAGTCTTCCTCACGCCTGAATGGCCAGACTCGTCATGGGAAACCTGCAACACCACACTACGGAACCTAGAAGGCACCACAACTTGGGAAACAGGCTCACCAACAAAATGCTCCCATTGAGGTACCCACTTCCTCATTTGCACTTCATTCTGGAGGAAATAACACTGAGCATGATTTTTCACCTCACCCCCAGAAAGCACACTCTCCATCAGCTCCTTTAAAGACGAATCAGCACGCTGCTCCTTCACCAGCTCACTGTGAGAAACAGACCAAGGCACATCAGGACATGTTACAACATGCTGCTGCGGGATATCATTTTTAATGGAATTTATTTCATCCAACTGTGCGCGCTTCATGGCACGCGTCACAGCGCACGCCGTAAACACATCAGGAAACTCTGTTTCACATTTATCAGGCTTACTGCTAACCAGGGGCACTGGCGCCACGATAGCATGAGGTGCAACATCAGGCCACACCCGACTCCCCGCTATATCATTACCCAAGATCATCGTAATACCAGCCACAGGCAGAGCCAGCCGCACGCCAACCGCCACCTCACCCTGAAACAGATCAGAGAACAACATCATTTTATGGAGAGGTACACGTAGAATTTTTAAGCCCATTCCAAGCACCGGAATGAAAACCCATGTAGGTGTCATCTGAAAATGGTAAAGTTGATGCTAAAATGAATTAAACAAAAGCACCAGTGTCACGCTTCTATCTTTACATGCACTTTCTCATCACTCCCTACCAGAGAGACAAAACCTTCAGTGATAAAAGGCAAGTAAGATTCCAGCTGCGGACTAGACACCTGTGGTTTCAACTCACCACTTGCAAGCTCAGAAACCTGCTCAGAGACAGGTGCAACAAACATTGCTGGCTTGGGGTTAACACTAGCACTAGCCTGCTTAGTCCTGGATTTAAAAGCGTAGCAGTCTCTCCTCCAGTGCCCTCGTTTATGACAATAATTGCAAATTTTGTCAGACTCAAGAGCACCACGGTCATATCTCTGTTCCAGCCCAACCAGTCTCACTGGACGAGCAAACCACGCACCCACGGCCGAGGAATTTTCCCTGTGTCCACCGCCACCCTGAGCAACAGGACACTCCCCACCATGCGTCAAAACATAGTCATCCGCCAAAGCAGCGGCCTCAGTTGCTGTCTTAACTGCCCGCTCACTAATATAAGTGGCGATGCGCTCCGGTACAGAGTTCTTAAACTGCTCCAGAATAATTAAGTCTCGCAGAGCCTCATGAGAGTCAACCTAAGCAGCAGCACACCAACGATCAAAGTGAGTAGAGATATCACGAGCAAACTCCAAATGCGACTTGTCACCCCTTTTCCAACTCCTGAATCGTTGGCGATAAGCCTCAGGCACCAGCTCATATGCCTTGAGAACAACAAACTCCACTAAATCATATTTCAAACAATCACTGCTAGTCAATGATGAATAAGCCTCCTGAGCCCTGCCGGTTAACACATAATGTAACATTAAAAGTGCGAGTGGAATCAGGCCAGCCCCGCGCATCAGCCAGCCGCTCAAACATCGCAAAGAACGTTTCTGGGTCCCTCTCATTAAACCTGGGAACCAGCCTCAACTCACTTAAATCATCCACGGACCTCCCCTGGGTCCCACTTGAAACGGAGGAACCATCAGTAAGCAGAACATCAGCCGCAACTTTCCCCTCTCTAATCAAAGTCAGTTTTAGTTTTTGCAGCTCAAGCTTTGCCTGTTCAGTTTCTTGTCTCATCTTCTCCAATGACAACACCTTTTCCATCTCCATACCCTGGTGCATCTTTTCTACTGCAACTTCCTTCTCTTTCTCGAGCTGCATGTGTGGTAGTTAAGAATTTGAAAATAATTAGATTTTTCAGAAACATGATTTTATTTCTTTTCAGAGTTATGCAATTATATGTCTTATATATTCAATCAATCAATCAATCAATCTTTATTTATATAGCGCCATATCACAACAGAAGTCATCTCAAGGCACTTTTCACATAGAGCAGGTCAAGACCGTACTCTTCAATTTACAGAGACCCAACAATTCCCCCATGAGCAAGCACTTGGCGACAGCGGTAAGGAAAAACTCCCCTTTAACGGGTAGAAACCTCAAGCAGACCCCGGCTCTTGGTGGGCGGCCATCTGCTTTGACCGGTTGGGTTGAGAGAGAGAAAGAGAGAGGGAAAGGGGGGGGGGGACAGAAGAAAAACAATCACAACAACAAACAACAACAAGCACAAGCAGCAACAGCCAGGGAAGGATGCCATCAGGACTGTGAAGGACCGCGAAGGTTCGGCCCGGGAGTCAGGTTTTTCTGTGAGATGAGAAAGCACAAAAAACTCCGGGGAAGAAGCAAAGTTAGTGACATGCATTGATGTTACATGAATGCATACAGATGGAGAGGAGCTCAGTGCATCATGGGAAGTCCCCCAGTAGTCTAGGCCTATAGCAGCATAACTAAGGGCTGATCCAAGGCGAGGCTGGTCGGCCCTAACTATGAGCTTTATCAAAAAGGAAAGTTTTAAGCCTACTCTTAAACATAGAGAGGGTGTCTGCACCCCGGACTGAATCCGGTAGATGGTTCCATAGAAGAGGAGCCTGATAGCTGAAGGCTCTGCCTCCCATTCTACTTTTAAAGACTGTAGGGACCACCAGTAAGCCTGCATACTGGGAGCGCAGTGTTCTAGTGGGATAATACGGTATTATGAGCTCTTCAAGATATGATGGTGCCTGACCATTAAGGGCTTTGTAAGTTAGGAGAAGGATTTTAAATTCTATTCTAGATTTTACAGGAAGCCAATGTAGTGAAGCTAAAATGGGAGAAATGTGATCTCTTTTTCTAGTTTTAGTCAATACACGTGCAGCTGCGTTCTGGACCAGCTGGAGAGTCTTTAGAGACTTGTTAGGGCAGCCTGATAATAAGGAATGAATATTCTATTTCCTTAATATATAATTTTAGTGTTATTTGGTTATGTTGCTAAGGTTATTACTGTGGAGAATATCCAGCCAGAATGTAAACCGTACAAATAGGTAATGTGTGTTCTTTTTCTGGGTTGATTGTGCGTCGATCTATTGGTAATGCCTCATGACTCCAGTAGGGGGAATCGCGCTCTCTGCCTCACTCAATACAAACGAGTGAAAACGAGAGAAGTGTGCGGGTTTCTTCACCCCTCTTCCCTCACTATTTTCCCTGTTTTAAGGTAATTACCGTACTTGAGCACTATAAACTTAGCGACACACGTTGTTGATACTTATTTCGTCATTGTTGTTCATTGCGAGGGAAAGAGGTGAATTATGTGCTTTTATATTGTTAAAGAGTTTCTGGCTAACTCATTCACCGTGTAAGCTAGCTACTGCTATTGTTCCAATGTAGCATCCGACTGTTCCGCCATTTTCTGCATTTAAGTTTGTCTGTAAGGTTTAAAAACATTATTTTATTATGGTAAAAGGTCATTTCATGTGTTAGGTAAAATATGAAAGTTAAAAAGGTAAATGTATTTCATTTAAGTTACAGTTTATGTTGGTTAAAAATATAATTTACATTATTTAGAAAAAAACAGAGGATAACTTAGTTGTGGAAACTGTGGTCCTGAGACTGAGTGTATTCCGACTGAGAAAATATGTGAATTTGGTTGTACTGTACATAATTAAGACTCAATACAAACGAGTGAAAACGAGAGAAGTGTGCGGGTTTCTTCATCCCTCTTCCCTCACTATTTTCCCTGTTTTAAGGGCACAACATTTGGAGGCACCGCTGGGATGTTTGGCTGGAGGACCATCCCTAACCTGTAAGAGAAATCCTCTTGTCGATCATCCCTCCAAACTACCCAGGCACCAGAAAGGAGCTCAGCAAAGCAGCGGAGGTGGTTTTCAGACCAATATTGGTGGTTTGTGTCCTGAAGTGAGCAACGTGACCACTAGGGAGCAGCGAAAACCAATTAAGCTTGATAAACCCTCATTTGACTGCTTATGCCAACTCCTCTGATAAAATGGAATCTGAATTAGAGAAACTGCAGCTGGAGATTAAAGGAGCACTGTATAAACTGACTGTAGAGCAGCTGATTAAAGTATGTGATGCACTTCAAATCTCAGGACCAGGAAAAGAGTATGTGACTGGTAAGACACGCAGTCAGTTAGTCTCACATGTCATAAGGTACCTCGAACGGGAAGAGTTGGCCAACCTAGAGGATGAAGGTATGTCTGAACTCCTTAATGCTCAGGACATCATAAACAAAATAAAAATGGACAAAGAATATAGTGCAAGTGAACTTCTAAATCAAATTGAGGAACAGGAGAGCCTCCAGAAGGAGGTAGAGGTATTAAGGCTCTACGGTAGAGCCTACGTGAAAAAGAGAGTGCAATGCATGATCTGATGAAAAATAGCATGAATCTACCTTTGAGTAGCACCCCAGTGAAGAACATGGCTTCAGCACTGCCAAATGGCTCTATGTGGCGCAAAGATTTTAAGATATCCTGCCAAATAGGGGAGCCCCGACAAAAAAATAGACTCACCTTTTCCAGTCTGGCTAGGCAAATTGAAAATGGGCTCAGCAAAGGCTACCCAGACTTAGAGATCACTGATGCTGTAATCCGTGCCATCACATCAGGCTTGCAGTTAAGGAGTTACCTTGAAGGAAAAGAAAACCTCACGTTGCCTGCTCTTAGGAGAATCCTCAGGTCCCATTACCAGGAAAGAAGTGCCACAAAGTTATATATACAACTCACCTATGAGGTCCAGAGTAGTAAAGAAAAAACCCAACATTTCCTGATAAGGGCAATGGACCTGAGACAGAAAATTCTGTTTGCTTCTCAGGAAATTGAATCAAGTCTCAAATACGACCCGGCAATAGTCCAGAGTCTTTTCATGCATACTGTCCTGACTGGTCTGCAGAATGATAATATTAAAAGTGACCTGCAGCCTTACCTCCTGCAAACAAATACATCAGATGAGCTACTGCTGGAGAAGGTGAACATTGCACGTGCCAATGAAAAGGAGAGACAGGACAAAAAGAAACAATCAGCCCCATCACGAGTGACTCATGTAAACACTGTCCAGCACAGTGAATCCCCAGTGGAAAAGTACCACCCAGCAAAGTACAGCCACTCTACCCCCGGACCTCCTCTCAGAAATGAAAGAAATGCGTTCTGACATGGCGCTGCTGAAAGATCTGAGAGCTGAAGTTTCCCAGATTAGAGAAACCATCCAAAAGTCAGCACCTGCAACCCCACAGCCCTCCTCTAAGGCTGAACAAAACTGTATGCAGTTTTACCACCAGCAACGGTGCAGGAGTACCGACCAGCGCTTGGACCTGGACATGTGAGGGAAAAAGCACAGTTCCAGCAAAGATTTGCACCACAGCGATATTACCCAGCACCACGCCCCGCCCTAGGTGTTTTGCTTGTATCCAGGCAGGTGAGGACTACTGTCAACACTGCTTTAGGTGCGGAAGTAGTGAGCATTTTCGTGCAGGATGTAAAGCACAGAGACTGACAAAACCAGCTGGAGAGAGCCCTTTAAACTAAGAGGGGTTGCTCCCGCGGGACATGGGGCAACCTGCAGTACAGATAAGTCCCCCTGTTGTGCTAGCTGTGAAGAAGAGAGAGAAAGTAAGGAAGGTTTTTCTGTTTGTAAAACAACACTGTACTGTTCAAAAGAATGCCAAGAGACCCATTGGCATGCTCACAAAAGACACTGTAAGCCATACACATGTTCAGGCATTAAGAAACAGGAAACACAGTCATGTGAAAAATTTGTAGAAAAATTTGCGAACCAGTGAAAACACCCACTGGAAGGGAGTTGGTAGGAAAGAAATGTGTCATCAGTTGTTTTCTGCACAAACAGAATTCAGGCACTTTGGGACACAGGTTCACAAATTTGTGCTATAGATGAGGTCTGGAAAGAGAGCCACTTACCTGATGCAAAACTAAGGGATGTAGCAGAGCTAATTGATCCACTTGACCCTTTGCACATTGAAGCAGCCAATGGAACAGAAATGCCATACATTGGTTGGCTTGAGGTAAGCTTTAAACTTACTGCTAATGATGAAGAGTTACTGATACCCATGCTAGTGCTAAAAGGTGTCAGTGAAGGCAGGCATGACCCCAAAAATTGTTGTCAGTATGCAAAATCCTACCAGCCATGACCTCACATTGTCAGGAAGGACTGCTATTGGAACAGTGCAGTCTGTTAGATAAGTATATCCTGCCAACATATTCAAATCAGACTGCCTACCTACTGCCTCAGTCCACAAAGTCCAGGCTAAGAGTTCAAGTGAGGACACATGAACAATGAACATTTCACTAAAAGATAATGAACCAGTGTTGAGGACATATCTGTCTGTCCCAAAGCCCTTGTACCAGGAGATGAAAGACTACTTACAGGATCTGATAGCACAGGGGTGGGTGGAAAAATCCACTGCGTCCTTTTCCTCCCCAGTAGTCTGTGTGAGAAAAAAAGACGGTACTCTGCGCTTATGTATCGACTACAGGGAGCTCAACAGGAAAACTCACCCAGATCGCCACCCCATCCCCAGAGTGCATGACATTATGGACAATCTGGGCGGAAACACCCTCTTTTCACTGCTGGATGGGTAAGGACAGTAAACATCTAACAGCCTTTGTGACCGCCTGGGGCCTACATGAATGGGTACGAATCCCATTTGGACTCATGAACGCGCCTGCAGCATTTCAGCGCTGCATGGAAGAGTGCTTGGAGGGATTAAGGGACAAAATATGTGTGCCTTATCTTGACGATGTCCTAGTGTGTAGCAGAACATTTGAGGATCATGTTAATGATGTCAGGATGGTCCTGCGACGGCTGAGGGAGCATGGAATAAAACTAAAACCCAGGAAGTGTGACCTCTTTAAAGCGCAAGTACGGTACCTCGGCAGGTTGTGTCTGCAGAGGGAAACAGGATAGATCCCGCCAATAATGCTGCTGCAGTGATGGTTCTGAAAAACAAACAGCCAGGTACTGTTGGTGAGTTAAGAGCAGTGTTGGGACTGTTGAGTTATTACAGACAGTATATCAAGGATTTCTCACGGATCACCAGCCCTCTGTATGACCTGCTTAAAGGACCTGTAGAAACTGAAACCCTGCAAAACAAAAGGAGGAAGTGGCAAACGAAACGAAACAGCAGAGGAGTTCCATCAAGTACACCTATTCAGTGGACCGACATGCATCAGTCAGTATTAGAGCAGTTGATAGACTGTCTAGCTCAGCCTCCTGTTCTAGGCTTCCCAGAATTCTTGCAGCTGTTTATTCTGCATACTGATGCATCAAACCAGGGATTAGGTGCAGTATTGTATCAAAAGCAGAATGGAAAGCTCTGTGTAATCGCTTATGGCTCTCGTACTTTAACTGCAGCCGAGAAGAATTACCATCTGCATTCAGGCAAGTTAGAGTTTCTAGCCCTCAAGTGGGCGATCACAGAAAAATTTTGTGATTACCTCTACTATGCACCATTCTTCACAGTCTATAGCGACAATAGTCCACTTACCTATGTACTGTCTACTGCCAAATTGAATGCAACAGGGTGCCGATGGGTAGCGGAATTGGCAGATTTCCATTTCACAATCAAATATCGCCCTGGTAAGGAAAACATTGACGCAGATAGTCTGTCTAGGATGCCTATAGATATGGAGAAGTTCATGAAAGAGTGCTCAGAGGAAATGTCATATGATGTGCTTGGAGCAACTTCACAGGCAGTGGAAAATCAGGATGAATCTAGTGTGTCATGGTCCATGGGTGTCTCGGTCAAGTGTGCAACCATAACTACAGACACATCCGTCATCCCGCTGACAACAGGACAGATCAAACAGGACCAGAGGAGTGATCTGACTATTGGACCTGTGATTCAGTGTAAACTATCAGAGCAAAAGCCATCAGGTCCAGAACTGAAACAACTCAGCTCACAGATCACTTGTCTTCTGAGAGAATGGGACAAATTAGAGATGAGTGAGAATGGAGTCTTATACAGAAAAACAGCTCGCAGAAAACAGCTGATCCTACCAGGAAAGCACAAAAGTACAGTGTTGAGGGAACTCCACGATGAAATGGGCCATCAAGGTGTAGATAGGACAATGTCACTGATACGGGGCTGGTTCTACTGGCCCTATATGCAACAAGAGATAGAGGATTATGTCATGAGAAGATGTGTGTGTCTTAAACACAAGAAGCCGTGCCGTGACACACGAGCACCACTGACTAACATTGTCACAATTCACCCGTTTGAGCTTGTCTCTGTTGATTTTCTCCACCTTGACAAGTGCAAGGGTGGTTATGAATATATTCTTGTCATCATCTACCATTTTACACGCTTCGCCCAGGCGTACGCCACGACTTCCAAATCAGGCAAAACAGCTGCAGACAAAATCTTTAATAACTATGCTCTAAGATTTGGCTTCCCGACAAGAATACACCATGATCAGGGTGGCGAATTCGAAAATCAGCTGTTTGCACAACTGAAAAACTTGTGGGGTTTCAGGGTTAAGAACTATTCCCTACCACCCCCAAGGGAATGGACAGGTGGAGCGGTTTAATCGAACACTACTCCAAATGTTAAAGACACTCACAGAAAGACAAAAGACCAACTGGAAAGACTCACTGAGCAAACTTATCTATGCATACAATTGTACTCAAAGTGAGGTGACTGGTTTCTCTCCTTTTTACTTGTTATATGGACGCTCTCCACGCTTGCCAGTTGACATGTTGTTTAACTTGACCCCAGAACAAGGAGACAGTAATCATCACCATTGCATGGAAAAGTGGAAACAGGGCATGGAAGAGGCATACCAGATCACAAGAGAGAATGCTCATAAAGCGGCCACAAGGAGCAAAAGACTTTATGACAGTAAAGTGAAAAGCTCAGTATTACAGCCTGGTGATCGCGTTTTAATCAGGATCATGACACCTCGTGGTGGTCCAGGCACGTTGAGAAACCACTGGGAAGATGTGGTCCATACAGTTGTCCGTCGAGTCAGTGAAGACATCCCTGTCTATGAACTCAGACCTGAGAAGGAAAAAGGGAGATCAAGGATATTACACTGCAATCTTCTCCTACCGTGTGACCATCTGCCACTCGAAATGTCTGTCCAGCCACGAGCAAAGAAAAGAACTGTAGAGACAACTGAGGAAGTGGAGCAGTCAGAGGAAGAGGAGGACGACGATGAATATTATCCAGTGCCACCTCGGCAGTCATTTCAGCCATGTCAACCTCAGATGTCAAATCCTGAGAGGACGGATAAACCTGCTGAACAAATACAGTTGGAGGAAAACGCGTCATCTGAATCAGAGAGAGAACATGAAGTGATAAACCAACTGGAGCACCTACCGGACCAAGAGGACAGTTATGTTGAGGACCTACCTGTGGAGGAGGCTATCCCTTCACCTATCCCAAGTGAGCACAACAGGACCAGTGAGCCGGGGCCTCAGCGGCCTAGACGTCAGCACAGGCGACCTAAGGTCTTCACATATGATCGACTTGGCTCACCAGCTTGCTACAATCTGAGAACACTATCACATCATATAAACCTTAAGGTGCCATGGACACACACTGTGCAGCCATACTACTACCAGCAACCCTATGGACATGGTGGTAGAAACATTGTGATCACACACAGCACAGGTCACTGAACTGAGTAAATGCACATACATTACACTCTAGACAAAGCAAATGGACTGTTCAACACAGAATTGACATTCAAAGGGACTGTTGAACAATTGGTAGACATTTAGACTGTGATTACAGCTCACCATACACATCTAAATAACATCACATGATTGCAGTTAATCATATCACTCTCATGGACCTTTATCAAAGGAGAGTATAGTTGCTTTGGACATGCTGCAATAGCAGAACTATGTTACAAGCCAGCAATGGACTGTGTTAACTTGGACACTTTAGGCCCCACAGACCAAAAGAGAACACTGATGGACTCTGGGTATTAACCCATATGAAGGAATGTATGAAAAAAGTTCCAGCCTGTAAAAGAACACTTGTAGAGCATAAGGCAAGGTATAGCAAAAGTGATAGTATGTAATGTCGCAGTGAATGTTTATTGATGGTATGTAGTTTAATCTCTTATTTGCACTAAAGGTCAAATGTCAGGATGTTGGGGACAACATCTGTTTTGAGGGGGAGTATGTGGTAGTTTAGAATTTGAAAATAATTAGATTTTTCAGAAACATGATTTTATTTATTTTCAGAGTTATGCAATTATATGTCTTATATATTCTATTTCATTAATGCATAATTTTAATGTTATTTCGGTTATGTTGCTAAGGTTGTTACTGTGGAGAATATCCAGCCAGAATGTAAACCGTACAAATAGGTAATGTGTGTTCTTTTTCTGGGTTGATTGTGCGTCGATCTATTGGTAATGCCTCATGACTCCAGTAGGGGGAATCGCGCTCTTTGCCTCACTCAATACAAACGAGTGAAAACGAGAGAATTGTGCGGATTTCTTCACCCCTCTTCCCTCACTATTTTCCCTGTTTGAAGGTGATTATCGTACTTAAGCACTATAAACTTAGCGACACACATTGTTGATACTTATTTCGTCATTGTTGTTCATTGCGAGGGAAAGAGGTGAATTTTGTACTTTTATATTGTTAAAGAGTTTCTGGCTAACTCATTCATCATGTAAGCTAGCTACTGCTATTGTCCCAATGTAGCATCCGACTGTTGACTTTGTCATTGTCTGTCACCCACATCAAAACTATAAAACTCAGCCATCTTAACCAGCTGATTCCTTGAGCACTGATCCAAAAACTTTTCAGAGGGCGCCTCCACAAACGCTCTCACAATCTCCTCCATAACTCACCAATATTCGCAACCAGAGAACAGGGGAATGCAACGTGTTAAAAACCCAGTAGTGCGCACAGGAGGAATAGGTAGCCTCCAAACGGAGCTTCCCCGCTAGCTGACTGCCTAACAAAAAGTTAGTTACATAACTCCCCCCTAGTCTTCATGAGACCTGGCGGTGGGTATTTACGCACTCAAAGCCCACTCGACCGACAGAGGCGACCAGAAAGCTGGCAACCCCGCCGAGCCACGGAAGTGTTCCCGAGCAAATTTAGGAAAAAGGGAAAAGGAAGCTCTAACCGCCGTACCCCAACACTACGAGCCCCTCTCGACGAAACCCAAAGGAGAGACGCCACTTAATCCTACAAGGGGAACCACTCCTACAGGTAATGCACACACAGGTGAATTAACGCTTACCTTCCTATGCCTCAGCGAATATCCACAGTTTAAAGCTAACAGTTGCAGGACGAAAAACACTTCCCTTCAATCACCAACCAGAAAAAATGCGTTACCAACTCAACGCCTCAGGTGCGTCACTTTTGCATGAGAGCCCAGGCTTCCTGTTAAAGGCGTTTCCCCACGTGCAGCCAAACTAACCGGACCAATACGTACTCCCTGCAAACAAAGCGCTCAACTAAACATAATAGAAGTTAACAAAGACTAATTCATTTAGGAAAAAAATCCACAAAAACTCCCGGCTTTCTGCTCAAACCACAAGACCAAAGGCAACAGGCTCCAGGGACGTCACACTTATCAACCATTAAGATTTCATTTTCCCTTGTTTTTTTTACCTTTTACCATAGCATGACTCTTTGCACTGCTTTATTTGATCTCCCTCAGTATATTAACACTTAACAAAACACATTGGTGCTCCACCCTTGAAACGTGACAACCAACATTCCAGCAGGTACGTAATGAAACTTGGGAAGGGAGGGACTTGATACCAAGAATAGATACATATATGCAGGTAACAGTAACACACACCGAGTTCACATTAAGAATTATCTTAATAGACCGACCCAAGCAAGGCTAGAAAAACCTTGTTAAATACTGAAAGAACTTGTAAATCTTATCAGCCATTAAGATTTCATTTTTTCCTGTTTTTTTTTTTATTATTATTTCTGTAGATAACTAGCTTTTCCTAGCCTTGCTTGGGTGGGTTACCGTTATGGACCAAATCTGGTAAGACAACTTAATTAATTCTTAAATTCTAATAAGCATCAACATAAATTTAAAGCAATACAAAGTAGAAAGCAAGAAAACTGTTATTTATAAGGACTGGTTGAGCGATATTTATTTAGTTTTTAAATATGTATTTGTGGTTCCTTCTGTATTGCTGTTTTAATTTTTTTTAAATCTAATCTAATCTAATCTTTCTTTTCAGGACAATGGTCCGGCAGGTAACTGGTTACTCTACCCTTAATATTGAAACCAAAGTACAGTTTGATCAACAACACTGACAGTTATTTGGAGTTACATAAATTTAAAGCAATACAACTGGTATTTATAAGGACTGGTTGAATGATATTAATTTAGTTTTTAAAAAGCTTGCTACATAGTTTGGTTCTTTCTGTAGTTACTAAAAGTTACTGAAATATGTTGATATTTAAGTAATTTTACAACACGTTGTTTGTTAACCAACAACAGATCTTTAACAATCTAAAACACCAGTAGGGAACCTGTTTTTCAATATGTTTTAGTGTTGTATATAATCCCGTCATATAGTTTTGGTTAGTTTTGTTTTCATTTAATTTCTTTTTATTGTTTATCTAATGTAATTTTTCTCTCTAGCGTCGGCACCACCATCCAGCCATGCAGGTAAATGGAAATCTGCCCTTTATATTAAAACAAAGGTTGGATATCTAAACAAAATACAGTTTTTCAAAGTTAAAATAATTGCCAACACTGACAGTTATTTGGAGTTATTATGTTATATATTATGTTAATATTTAGGTAAAGTAATATCTCAATTGCATGTTGTTTGTCAACCAACAACAAGAGATCTTTAACAAGCCACATAAGACACCATTAGGTGACTATTGAGATCACATCAGTAATTTTGCACTGCAGCTTTTCAGCAGTGTTTAAATAATTTTGTTTTAATAAAATTTATGTTAGTGGTGATATATTATTTTTTCCTCACTAAGCTGGACAGAAGCAGACAACAAGTTCCAGACAGACTTGAGAGAGAAGAGATTTCTTCAACCAGTTCCATCGAGCTGCAGCTATTCTCACCCCAAAGGTAAAGAGATGAAACAATATACAATCATGTCAACTAGTCCCATCAAACTGGGTTACCTTCACCTGTAAAGACAGGAAATCAATTATTACTACATGGTGTTAAGCAAATTTATAATCTATAATAATAACTGATTACTTAGAATAATGAGTTTGATAATAATAATAGTGCTTCATAATAGTCCATATTTATTAACACAGTTTAAGTATACCTCCCTAATCCTGGGGACTTTTGGTGGCTTTACTTAATTTCGTTGGATTTGATTGGTTCTATCAACTCAAATGATAACATTTTAGGAATAAAATAAAATCAACTTTAATTTTTACTTCAACTGACTTTAATAAATCTTACTTCAAGTTAATATTTAGATAACAATTAACTTTAATTTCCATCCAACTTTGTCAAAACCTCCTGCAGATCTCCAAATATAATTTTCAAAATCAGCAAGCGGATCCTTCGACTGTGCTCCTTTGAGGCTGACAAAGATGCCCAAGCCCTCAGTGTCATTCTTAACGTCACATCCCCTTGCAGCGGAGGCACAAAAACATTGTAAGTATTAAACAGTAAATCTTGGATGGTCGATTAAAGTGGGCTTGGCTTATTACAACTAATCTAAAATTCTAGACATTTCACATTTCAAACTTTAAAAAATCAAAATAAATCACCCACAAGTCCTACAGAGCTGTAATTTTTTCAGCACATCCACTGACTGGTGACAAAAGTTTGCCTCACTGCAACCTATGGTCAATTCAGAAGTCTGTCACTCTATATTTTTCAAAACATGCAAAATCAGTTAACATCTGTACCTCCACAAGTCTTCATTCATATGCTACCAAAATTGGCACAAACATTCTCTAGATGGTAAATATCAAGTGTGTCAATTGGTTTTCAGCTCAGTCAAATGGTGAGTCTGCAGTGATATTCAATATCTTGCTGTAATTTGCATTCTGTGCACAAAATTTTCTATTTCATCTCATTTTTAAACAAATTTCACCAAAATATTTGACAATACACCTGAAACCAGCAGAATGATGTGTGATTTTTTTCAGAATTTTATCGCCAACATTTTGACTGTTGTAAGCATTTTAAGTTTAAAAAATACAGAAAAAAAAACAGTTTTGCACATGTGATGTCATTGCTTCCAGTTGTGAGAGGGTATGTGGCACCATGTCTCCCCAGTGGTGCAGTCAGTAAGTCACCTTCTCTGGAAATACAAAGGTCCAGGGATGGAATCCCCAGGCGACTAGTGTATGCATGTATTATGTTTTCAACTGCTTATTGAGGTCATATTAAGTCAAATAAGCATCCAAATGCTCGCAATCTGCTTGGACCCTGATCATTGCCGCTTACAGCTATATTTATCGTTGAATTTGATTGGTTCTATCAACTTAAATGATAGCATTTTAGAAATAAAATGAACTCAACTTTAATTTTTACTTCAACTGAGTTTGATAAATCTCACTTAAGTTAATAGAAACACATAGCCTACTGTAAAATATGCTAATTAAATTTACATGTCATTAACACTTATATAATAATATATATAATATCTGTCAGCTTATTTACATCCTGAGAAGATTCAGCACACTGTACACATGTAGTACTTCATATTGGTTCTGTGCCTCGAAATGTATTAAAGGTCCAGTGTGTAAGATTTAGTGGCATCTAGTGGAACAGACTTGGCAGAAATGGAATATAATATTCATAAGTATGTTTTAATTAGTGTATAATCCCCTGAAAATAAGAATGAATGTTTTTTTGCTATCTTATAATGAGCCCTTTTATATCTACATAGGAAGCAGGTCCTCTTCCACGGAGGCCGCCATGTTGCTCCACCATGATTCTACAGTAGCCCAGAATGGACAAAACAAACACTGGCTCTACACATTTAGAAGGGGAGGGTGAGGGGTATTCATTTGGTTGCAATCTGCAATCTCACCACTACATGTCACTAAATCCTACATAATTGACCTTTAAATAAACAAGATATGAATTTTACAACCAGTTTCATAAGTGAAACCCTGAGTCACCAATTTATGAGGTACATGTATACAAGAAATATCAATGTAATCCAACACACTTACCATGGAGTCTATTGGGAATTTATAACTCTATATATGCAACACATTGCAGCTGACCAGTTAAATAAGGTTTACCATATCATTTTGTGAATTAAATCAAGGTTAACCTGTCTCTTATTCAGGGAAAAGGATCAGCAGCAGGATGGTAATCCCTTCGGACCCGGGCAGAAAACATCTGATTTTGAAGTCCCTCCAGAAAATGTTTTTGTTGAAAACTGTCAGTTATTCCACTGTCATAATATAAATACCCACAAAAAACAAACTTTACAGCTGGAGAAAAACACAGGACGACAAGTAAACAGACATGTAATAATTTTAGAAAAGACACAGAAAAACCATTTGGACAATTTCACCAGCAATATATCTCAGCGTAAGCCTGCAATTTGTAATCTCAGACTTTTCCCCCCCAAACTTTTTAATATTGAAAAGTTTGGGGCTGTTGAAACTGTTTGCCCTATTAGATTTAGTCCTAAACTTTTGGAACGTGCACCAAAAACTGAGTGTTTTAAAGAGTTTTGGAAAGAAATAAAAAGTCTTAAAAATATAGAATGCTACAGTAAAATAATGAAATTGTATTCAAATTTAGAGGGCAAATTTGCTGTTGATGCAAAAGTGGATATACAAGGCCTAAAGCCATATATAGAACATTGCACTAAAGAAATTGAGAAAAAAGACAATCAATTTGCATTTGCCATTGTCTTTACAGAACATACACACATCATCTTGCCTGTGGTTTATCCAGATTATAAACAAAACATACACTGCGAGGAGATTTTAATCAATCGACTTGATATTTTAGTAGACGAATACAAAAAAAAAATTGAAAATATTTTCATCTTTACATACAATAGCCCGTGTTCAAAGAATAAACAAGTGACTCCTTGCATGATTAAGCTTCATGACAAAGCCTCGGAATGGAAAAAATACAGAATCATAACTTTGGTGGCGTTTGAAAAGTTCTATGGACTAAGTGGACCAAATTATTTTAGAAATTCCAGCATCTTAGATCAAAGCACTCAAAAATTTGAGAGTTGTCCTTTCAAATTGGACAATATGTCCTTCAATAACAAGTCTATCTTTGGCACAATTTCAGCTGTGAAAGGGAAACAACAAAGAGAAGAACGAAAAAAGAATATCGAATCTGTCCTGAAGAGTTTTAAAACCTTGAAAGACGAACCACCTTGTTCACATGATGAACATTTGCAGCGGGGCAAAAACATTATCGATTCTTTCAAATTAGCTCCAGAAGTTCATGAAATATTGAATGAAGATTTGAATAAAATGGTTAAGGACAGTGCTGAAAGAGCCATGATAGAAAAAATAACTGCAGATTTCAACATGAAATCAGTTCAAATTTGTAAACATATATTGGAGCAAAGCAACACCCTGTGGCTTCTTCATATCCCTATGTAACTTTCAACGAATTGAGAATCTTTAAACGACAATCTATACAGAAATGTATACATACAAAATAAACTTTTTTTGAACTCCATGTGTGCTTTGTTCCATTAACAAAATGTATCTTTTTTCCATTCAGAAACTGTTTGGGGTTGAGGTGTGGTGGCCTGTAGTCAAACCACCAAGGCTCTCTTGTTCACAGTGATTATGGGTTAGGGGATGAGGACAGAGAAACAGAAAGAGCATCTAGAGTCAGCAACCAGTTCCGGCTGTCGTTACGATAAGGCGTGAATAAAAACACCCTTAATATTCTATTAAAACACAGCTTTGTGGTCTTACACCTGGAAAAAAGGTCAAATCAATCTGTCATTCTTCACTGAGAGTGAAGCTTTGTCACAAATGGAAAGACATGATAAACTCAGCTGAAGTACATCAGTACAGGAAACAGTAACATATTGATTTAACTTCCTTTATTAGTAGTTTATTACTGATACATGACTGTGTTAGATACCATTGTCCCAGCACACATACTGTTATCTGTTTTGACATGGAGCTTTAAGAATTGGCACAAACAATATACAAATGAACATCTCTGTATACAATACTGATTTTAAACAGAAAACAATCAATAAATATCCAAAAAAATGACAGGAACACAAGATAAAAATGCACAGCTGTATCTTAGACAAAATGTCTAGTAATTATGTGCCGTTTTCTTTTTATTCAGTGCAAACATAAAAATGGGCTGATCTTTAACTTTTGGCCCGAAAAGACCTTTTAATCAGTCTGAGTGCAGAACATAGCAGGATGTGAATGTATCAGTTCAGACTCAGTCTGCAGATTCCCTACTTTGTGATGGAGAGGAGTTAAAATGTCTTAATGAGAAAAGACAGAAAAGTAAACATGTTAACTAAAAACACAAAAATCACTTCTCACACCAGAGATCCACAGTGATGAAGTCTGGTTTCAGAACATATGATTCATCAAGACAGATTAAAAAAAAAAAAAAAAAAAAACTCACTCACTCACACACACACACACACAAATGATTAAAAAATTAAATTGATTTAAGCCCAGAAAATGAATAAGGCAAGCAAGCTCATACTGTATATACAGTCAAAGTTACTATTTACACTGAGTTTACATTTTGTTAAGTGAAGTTTCCAACAGTTGAGGTGGGGTTTGTCTCCCCCTACTGGTTCATACTAGTGTCACACTGCAGACAGCAGCTCATGCTTTAAATCTCTCATCACAGAGCACTCGGAAGAAACCAATGAGTTGTTGGCGACCAGAAGAGCCCATCCCAGATCTAAAGTCCAGTGTGTTCAGAAACACCCACAGCCTAGACCAACACTCCCTCCAGATCTGAAACAACAGCACGGGGATGAGTGAATAATTCCTCACTGTCTCCTGATGTTTTGGTTGAATTGTTTCTATAATGCCTTGCTTTATTCTTCCTGACTTCTTCTGTGATCTATAAATATTCTGAAGAGGTTAAGTGTGTCGACACAGTTGGGCAAAAGGGGTGATAGAGTGCAGAGCTTCTTCGTGTCCTTCTAACGCTAAACACAAACAATATGCAGACATCACTACTGTGGTGAAAGCAGATATGCTCATAAAAACAGCATCACCTTAAGAGGCCTGGATATGCACAACTCATATGAATGAGTAATATTACATGAACAGAAATGACTGGATAACAGAAGAGTAACACTTAAATGATCAGGGATAAACACAGCCTAAGAAGAGTGACGTCTAGATGAAGGTTAACTAAGCCGACACTAAACAAGCCACTCCATCACCAGCACTGTACATGACTTGATAGTCACATTATAGCAGTGATGAGGAAAGTTGTGGTGAGTGAGACCTGAACTTAGTAGAGCCAGATTCACTCAGAGCTGAGAAGAAGATACAAACTAAACTCTTCCACAAGCTGTGAGGTCTAAAATGAAGTAAAATGAGATTAAAAAAGGAAAGTAAAATAAATGAACAAAAACAGGCTTGAGCAGAAATAATCCTGTAAAACTTGACAGTGACATGGGCTAGGACATGGTGACTGCTGATTGGCAGGTGAGATGAGCTGAGCTGTGGTAACGAGGGAACTACGCGGTCTGATAAATATAAGGATTTTGACCTTCATCGTCAGGGCAGGCCTTAAAGTCGATTTCAACCCCCCCCTCCCCTCTTACTCCTCACTGAAGAAAAACCTCTGGTACAATACTCTTAAAACCAGCTTTCTGAGTGATGTCTTGTTTTTCAACTGGAACCATGTAGGAGGAGCCCAGAAGACGCAGCAGAATCTCGGGATTATCATTTAGAGTGATGAATGTAGGATTTTACTGGAAATACTTAAAACAAAAAAGAAAGAAAGAAAGAAAGAAAGAAAGCCTAAACTGTGCCTGAAGAAAGTCACACAGCAGGCGACACAGTGAGTAAGATCAATGAGTGTGGAAAACTGCACACAGCCAGCTCACATTTCATCTGCTATGGGGACCTCTATATATGTCTTGGGGTTAAACAACAAAAGGAGCATTTGTGAATACACGATTACCTATTATGAGACTTAAAAATCCACCCACAACCCAGTAAATGGAAGAAGAACCGTTTCCATAAACGGCGACAAACTAAACCTGCACTCTAGAAACCAGCAACAGTGACACAATTTGGTTGCTTGATATAGTAAATAGTGTCTATGTGTTTGTGTGGAGACCAAACAGAGGAAGGAGGGCCTGCAGGCTGTGGGTGGAGAGAGTGTAGGCCGGCGGATGTGGACCGTAGGCCTCATGGTGGCGTCTCTGCATTACTAGTCGTGGTCTTTTTCTTTGCCGGCTTCTTTACCACCTTGGTTTGAGTCTTGCAGACGGAGAAGCAAAGTAAAGTGGAAAAAGCAAAGAGTAATTAACATGGTTAATTAACAGTAAAGGTTAATTTTTAAACTTATCTTTTTGACAGATAGACATTAAAATTTGGTACATACATTCATGTTCCCCTTGGGATGAATTGTAACCCTCTAGCCTAGCATCATCAGGTCAAAGTTTCTGTTTATCCAATACTTTTGTTTAGGATCAAATTCCTGCAAAACTAATACCAGTCACATCAGTCTCAGCTATACTTTGTATTAAGTGATAATTAACAAATGCTAGCATGCTAACGCTCTACATTGAGATGGTAACCATGGTAAACATACCTGTTAAACATTAGCATGCTAGCATTGTCCTTTACTGCGTCCCAATTCTATACTACACCTTTCACACATAGGTCACAAAATAAAGTTTACTTAAAAAGGCAGAATAAGAAGTTACATTTAAAAAACGCTTGATTTTAAGTGTTCTGTTAATGGACACTATTGTATACTCCAACAGTGAAATGCACATCATTGCAAAAAAATAAAACATTTTTTAAAAACCAGGAGCACCTCAGAAAACACACACACACACACACACACAGCTATTAAATCCTCGAAAAACATTCTGGTATCTAGTTAAACTGGCACAGAAATAGCAAAGATATTTTTTTTGTATACCAACCGCAAAAGCAGTATACCAAGACAATTAGTATATACAGTATACAATTTGTGACAGTCTTTGTGCTCATGTTAGCATGCCATCATTAGCATTTAGCACAAAGCACTCCTGTGCTTGATTACAGCCTCACAGAGCCGCTAGTCTGACTCAATCTACACTCAAAATCACACCACAGTTCCAGTTAGATGTGCGTTATCAAGACTAAGTTAGCTAAATTATCCTTGAAACCTCACTCGTATCCAACTGACATATTTTCTAAATACACTACATGAAAATTGAACTATTCACAATCTAAAACTACATTAATATTTTATATGTATAACATAACTGAAATAATCTACCTGGGTCTTTGTATGTATCATTGCTAAACGGTAGTATTGATAAATGTTAAAAAAATATTGTGATATCAACTTCCAGCCATATTGTCAAACTGAAAGGATCTACAGTTTTATGATGATGAAATGGTGCATATGTTCCAACATGGAGCCGCCACTACAGTTTAAGGGTTAAAGTAATGGCGCCTCATCAGCCTAACAGGCTTCCATTTGGACAACAGGCTTTTATCTCTCCCCTCGTTTCCAGACTTCTCTCTACTGTCACTATCTCATAAAAAGGCATAAAAATGTCCCAACATATTTGAAAAAAAAAAGAAGGTTTAAAGCAATGTTGTGCTCAGCTGAATGTCATTTTATGATACATAACTGATGAACTTTCTTCCAAAACAAGACCTCTGTAACGTGTGTTCACCCTACCTCTGTCTTAGCAGCAGCAGGTTTCTTGGTTGCCTTGACGCTGGCACTGCGCTTCGGGGCTTTCTCTCCCACATCGTCATCAGAGTGTTCAGTCCTTGTGTCTGATAGGTCAGAGCTGTGTTGAGATGACGTTTCGTCAGCGAGGGATGCGGCCGCCAAAGAGCGAGCTGTAGGATTGGACAAAAAAAAATTGGCGGTCACTCAGTGACGGCGTAGCTCGGGGTTCAGAGTGAAGCTAAAGCAGCTACATGAAAAAAAACATAATCCCCAGATGATTCAGCTGACAGCTAAGAGAGAGATGAGCAGATATGTGGTTTGACCTTGCCTCTGAACCACAGTGATTTCACTTTATGAACATCTAATCTAATAACAGCTGACAGATGAAATGTGTTCAACAATGTGTAATTGCAGACCAGTACGTCACTGCAGTCACAGCTTCTCAAAGCATACAGTTTTAAAGCTGGATGTTAGCTGTGTAATAAAAAGGTCACACTAAATAGGACCCTCTTCTGCCAAGTTACCATTATCTGAGTAAGAGAATGTGCTGGGTTGATAAAAATATAGACTGGGTCATCTGTTTGCTGTAAACCCCCAAAATGACTCTAGTGCTGCAGTACTTATTCCAAAGATGTATTAGTAATAAAAAAAAAACACAAGCCTTTTTCCACTAGGATTGGCCAGCCTCTAATCCTAACTTTAAATATCTACAGTCACAGACTTAACCCTAAACATCCTCCTCACTTGAGAAGCTGCAACCCGCATTCCTCTTCAAATGACGAGCATTTTATCAGCTGTCAAGTTTGTCAGTGAATACTTTTTTCACTGATCAATCGATTAAGTCGTTTTTTTCAGCTCCAGTGGACAGTCTGGAAGAGCAGGGCGTGTAAATGCTTTTCCTACTCTGCCTGCTGGTGTTACATAATCTGATTTAAATGGAGGTTTTTAAAAAAAGAAACTGACAACAAAGAAAATACATGTGAATTTGTTCAGGTCTATGTCCATTATTCTGTTTTTCAGTATGTTTAGTGGATTAAAATAGAAATTTACAACACATTATTTTTTCATTAGGTGTTGTGGTGAAAAAATGTATGTTTGAGTCAGTTAACATCATGTAAAGACAATTTATCAAATTTATTGTTATTTACAAATGGAGAAGAATCTCATCTTTTCTTTTTTGCCCGTCAAAAGTGTGGTGGCTTTAAACTGTTATTTTAAAATCGAAAGTGTAAAGATGATGAATCATTAATAAATGGGTCTTGGAGTTTGGATTCTTTTCACTATATTATTCCTACAGGTTAATAAAAGAACATCAATGCACAAATCACATGAATCATTTAACTCCAACTGTCTGATTCTTTTCACTTCAGTGTTTTTTTTTTTATCCATTTTTCTTTCAGTCTCGGTTTTAGAAGTTACAAATGCTTTTTTTGTCTGTATGAATTTAAATGTGCCACTCGTGCCCTGTTCTTTCATTGTTACACTGTCTCTGTGTCTCTCTGTCTGTATTCAGTTCACAGCTTGTCGGGCCCACACAGCCTGCTAGCCGACAGTGTAGTGAGACACAAAGAGTCCTCCTTCCAAGCCTCTCCACCCACTGGAATCACATGCTTTCACCCCCCCCCCCCCCCCCCCCCCCCCCCACCTCTCTCGATCGCTCCCTCCACCTCCTCCTTTTCCCTGCCATCCTGCAGTGCTTTAAATCACATGACTCCAGTCTGGCCCGACTAACCCCAGCCCTGCTCTTATAACAGTTAAATGAAGGGAAATCCTCTGTGTGCCACTTCGGTCCGATCAGCGAACTGGACACACAGAATGGATGTAGAACAAACTCTACAAATGAAGCTGTGTGGGATGTGCGTGTTTGTGTGGCCTTACTCTGCCGTGCTGCAGTGCTCTTGGCCCGGGGAAGCGTGCTGGCCCCCGAGCCCATCTCATCCATCGGGTCCCGTCTCATGCGACCATCTGACGGGCGCAGAACCAGGTCATCCTCGGCGTTGATGAGAGTCAGGTCCTGCATGCTGAAACTCCGCAGCTTGTCTGACAGCACGCCCTGCCCCTGGACATCACAGCAAAACCAAACACACACACACACACACACACACACGTTAGATATGTAGCAGCATGAGAGTAAATGTTCGGTCACCTCTGCATCACTTTTATGTCTTATGTGAATCAGTCACTTAGAATAAAGACGCTTTCTTGAAAGCATTTGCCAATTCTCACGTCTGGTGAAACACTAATGAAGTTTATATCAGATGTGGAAGAAATGTTGGTAATTATAAAGAGCAGCTGGGGAATCTCGGGTCTGATTCACTAAATCTGTAACATGCAACATGAGAGAATTTCCTCTGGTGGTAATTTTGACATGTTTAACTAATCAAAAGAAACACCATACTTGTGCCCCATGCATGGGAATGTGAGAGGACTGCAGGACTCACAAATATATCTGCAATTTGCAAGTAACAATCATTTGTGAAACGGGGCACTGGCACCGTTGGCAAGCTGCGGGTAAGCAGAACTCACAAACCTCTTGTGAAACAGGCCCCTGCTGTGTGACTAAACTGTGAGACCACCTGATCAACGACTCGGGCAAAGTTTTGAAGTCTGTTCCCTGGAAAAAGTTACAAGCTGTATCACTGAGTGAAAATAAGTTTTATTTGCTGTTGTTTGTCTTCCCAGTTTCCCCACTGATAAAATCCTGTGTGAGGAAATGAGCGACACGTGATCTCTGTGGTCACTTGAGAAGCATTTGAAACACATTCTCACATCAGTGATGAACCTCATCACAACCAGATTCAGACACAATCTGTACAGATCTGAATCCAAAGAAGTTAGTCTGAAGGATTAAACACACTTGTGAAATCATCTATAATTAAGATATTAAAGCAGTCAAAAAACATGACACACACACAAGAACTTTGTCCAAATGACAAAATCTTTTTAAAAATCTCTCTATAAACTTCCACTGCAGAAACAGAGCTCACAGCTCACCTTGGTGGCTGCGGTGACGGCAGCATTTGCAGCCAGGTTGAGACCCCTCTTCCCAAACCGCATCATGGTCTCGTAACTCCTGTCTTTGGCCTGTGCTATGTACTCATCTATCTCCTACAGTTGAAGGGGAAGAGTCAAAAGCCCACAAAGAAAGGATGGACAAAGAAGAAGAAAAAAATATATATATCAGAGTGTTTCAGTGTGGACAAGCGAAATAGTTCACATTTGAGAGACCGACTAAATGTCTTTCCATGTCATGTTCCTACCTTCTCTTTGTTGGACAGGGTTGGGTGGACAAACTTGCGGTAGAGGACACTGGAGCCCTTGGTGTATGGAGACAGGAGCCATATCACAAAGGCAATCTTTAGCTCGAAGTAAAATGGAAACCTGGGTAATGAAACACAGAACAAAACATCAGTGGGGACGAAAATCAAACATAAATACTTTGAAGAAGGTGTTAAGACCTGAGAAATGAACAGCAAGACACAACTAGATAAGGTAAAAGCTGTGAAACACTGATCTGATACATAAAAAAAAAGGCTGAGTTATATTTTGTTTTGCTACATTGAAAAACAAGACTCTTTGATAAGAAATCACTATACTAAAAATATCAAGAACACTTAGCGGTGGAAAAACGCATGAATGCGTCTATTGATATAAGCTGTTTATTTATTTTAAGCTAGTTGGGGATGAGGGTCACGATCACGAGCAGCTCCTGACTCACCATGATAGGAGCAGGTCTGTAGCTGTTTCTGCTGTAGTGAACAACGCAAATACTATCCAGTACATCATCCACTTCACCTGCACACACACAAACATACACACACACACACACGTGAGGAGAGAAAGAGAGAGAGAACATCACAAAAATAGCACATGTAAACTCTCAGCGTCCAGTACGCACGTGCTGAGACATGAAGAGCTCAACAGCAGCTACATACAGAAACATACCAACACAGAGACACAGCATATGTTTCAGTTGTGTCAGATCACATCAGTATGCATGACTAATCTCCCGGAGACAAAGGAAATGTAGGGTGTTGTTAAGATTTAACAAAATGCTATAAAAAAAAAAGCTAAGGAAATGTTGCTAAATGTCATCGACTGAGTGGAAATACATTATCAATAATCAAACATTTTGATATATATAATGTTAGAGAAAAAGCACTGGATGGAAAAGGTACGCTTCAAGGCATTAAAGAGGCCACAGGCACATGCTTCTGTAAACACACATAATGCTGAATCATGCGACTCATTAGAAATGAGCCAAACAAGAGGAAAAAAGGGGAAAACATCAGTTCTAAAAATGGCGTCCTCCACTCTCTCCCTCTTCCTCCTTGCCTCTTTTCGCTCCTTCTGTGGCCGTCTGCTTGAGCAGCGATCGAGAGGGGGGGTTGCTATGGTAACCTGCCAGGAGGAGACTGTTCTCCAGCGCAAATCTAGGCGGAGGGCCAGAGCACAGCTATCTACTCCTCCTCCTCCACCTCCTCCCAGACCCCCTCTCTCTCTCTCTCTCTCATCCCTTGCAGAGATGAGGTAAGCAGGGAGGACCCCGTTTATTTAAAAGACTCTCAGCCAAAGACAGAATGGGAATCGTTTTTATGTTGGTTTCAACTGGCAGCGCTGCTCATCCTGTCCTAATCTCATTATCACTTTATTTGTTGTGTTATTTAAAAAGATATTGTCTCCGATTATGCTGCCAAATCCCAAACTTTCTTCCCAGTCTAGTGTTGATGTTGAAAGTCAACTGTGAGCTGCGTTGAGAGGCAACATATCTCCAGGGAACTGAGAGGATATTTCAAGACTTGCAGGCACTATTGTGGACAATATAACAAAATAAGGGAGTGTACATTTGAAGTATGAATCATTATGGTATCAAGGGACTGGGCAGTTTAATGCATTTAACATGGTGTGCGTGTTCGTCTCATGCCACACGCCCACGAGATGATGCAGACGGATTTGACAACAATTCAACTACTAATTCTATTCTACTCTCCAAATTGCCAGCTATCGATTATTTTCACATGCTGATTATTTTCTTGATCATTTAATGAATTGTTTTATCTGTAAATTGTCGGAAAATTGTGAAAATGCCCATCACAATTTCCTAAAGCTCAACTTCATCAGATTGCTTGTTTTGTTTAGGTTTACAATCACAAAAGACAAAGAAAAGCAGAAAATCTTTATGATTAAGAAGTTAAAACTAAGGAATGTTTAAGCATTTTGCATGAAAATTAATAGATTATCAAAATAGTTTTCTGAATCAACTTTCAGCCCTGGTTGAAACATCATCATGTCCATGTAGGATTTAAAGAGGAACTGGGATCGAGACGGAGACATGCGGGTATAATTTCGTCTTTTAAGGTCATTACGGTGCCTCAGCGACCCAGTTTCATGAAGGTCGGTGTGCCCTAAAATAACTGCGCTGCCATTCTTCTAACCTCATCTGAGAGACGCTGACCAGTATCAGACATACTGGATAATTCAGTCATCAGTCTTTAAGTGACAGAGATAAAATGAAGAGAATAGTCTGTGTGGCCAATAATCAAAACAGACTGACTCCAGGTAATTAATGCGTGTCCTCTGCCTCTCATGAAACAACTGAAACGATGTCAAGTGTGTGTCTGGCCTAAATTACACCTATCTGCTTTATATTACATTTCTTTTTAAAAAAACACTGACAGCATCAAGGGGCCAAAAAACAATCAGCTGAGATTGAATAACCAAAGATGATACTCACATATTCCTTTACATTCTTCGTTTTGACGGCCTTGTACGAGGAGTATGCCGGGTACAGCGTCCCAAAGGCAAGGCTGCAAAAAACAAAGAAGGCTGGGTCAGAGGGGGTGGGGGGGGGGATTCAGCTGGACAAATGCTTAAAAAGCAAGTTAGCCATGTTTTCTCTAAGCTTATGTAAACACAAGAAGTAGCTGTCTTAATATGATGTGCTTCAGTAAAGTCAGTCCCTCAGGTGGTTCTGATGTGAATAGTGGCGCCACGGTAGAGTTGAAAGGCAGCGGCTTGTCAAAACACACCAGCCTGATAGTGGGTACAAAACAATATAATGGATATCATGGAGTCAGGAAGACTGCAGAGAGATAAAGTGGAAAAACACACACAAGTCTGCCAGGGGTGGGTCACTATGTGGTGGCTCACGTGCAGACTGGAACACTGTGCGCGCCGAGCTGTGTTGTTGGTGTGTACTTGGTCGCATCCTGTGCCACTGTGGTGATTTGTGCTGATGTGACAGGATGCTGAATGCCCAGTGAGGGACAGTAGGGAGCACACAGTCCAGAATGTCACCAGTGTGTCTGTATTCTCACTGTGTGGGTTTACATTTTTAACTACAGCTTGTCTGAATGTATGTCACACACACACTTGCTTCCCATCTGTTGGTACCTACAGCCAGCATACTGTATCAACTGTGTTTCTCAGCATTTAAGTAGGTCTTCTGCCCCTGTTCAGTCATGTGTGCGGCTCTGTACGGTAGACTGGGGCGACTCATGGCAGGCCTCTAGGCCAGCAGACATCCTCAGCAGACGCCCTGTGCCTCTTTGTGTCCCCGTCTCAGGTTCGCACACGAGTTTAACAGTCCCTTCACTGAGACTCTCTCTCTCTCTCACTCGCTCGCTCTCTCTTTCCTTTCCTGTCCTCTTTTCCAGGTCACCATGGTGAGGGGAGGTCGTGTCTCTCCGGTTCTGCCTGTCTGGCAGCGCCTGGAAGTTGCTGGATGTCCTCTTGATCAGATTCAGCATGTCTGTCTGTCCTGGAAGAGAGATCCCTCCTCTGTTGCTCTTCCTGTGGTTTCTTCCATTTTTACCACATTACAGGCTTTTTGGGGGACAGTTTTTCCTTATTTGAATCAAGGGTCCAAGGATAGAGGATGTTGTATGCTGTACAGATTGAAAAGCCCCCTGAGGTAAATTTGTGATTTGTGATACTGGGCTATAAAGATCTGATATATTGAGCATAAAGTGATTTGAGTTACGCTGTTTATTCACCTGTTTGGAGCTTTCCAGGTTTAAAAAAAAAAACAAAAAACAAAGCAGCAGCTGTAAATTTAAAACGGAGTAAAGAAGAGAAATGATTGATCTCGTGTTAGATGTGCAGCAGCCATTATGATGCATATTCAGTCACATTGTTTGTCTCCCATCGACACATGACTACGTGAGGTGCGGTGAAGTGGAAGAGCCAGCTGGAAGCCATTAAAAGCCAACAGTTTGCCAATGTTATCCTCTACTTATATAACGTGGGGAAGAATATTTATAGGTATGAAAAAGCAATGACATTCATACACCTGGGCCTTTCAAAGACACCTACCTACCTGTTTGAGGATTAGACTACCAAGGTGAAGTACAAGCTGATTAAATTAAATCCACACAAAACTGACAGCATCGCTGACAGACAGGCACATTCAATGGACAGACGACATAAAAAATCCTGCTTAAAACACTCAACAGCGGCCACTTAACAGGAAAACTAATGCAGCAGGGTAAAAAAGGCCTGCATAAGGGATCAGGATGATGACAGTGGCTGGCTTTAGTTGAGTCATCCACACTGTCGGGGTGTAGTTTTTACAGGTGGAGGATGAGGCCTGAGCTGCTGATACTGCTTGTCTGATAACAGCAAGGAGCCAAATCTGTAAAGTCACTCCAGCATATTATAATATTGCACAAAACAAACAAGTCATCCACGTTTAACTGGCCTAGTCATGTACAGAGTGGCAAACACATCCCTGACTGGGCTGCTGGGTTTAGCCTTGCCATCACATTTTACCAACTCATGTCACCATATGGTGCTGAGATGCTTCAGTCCAGCATTATTCAGGCGGTGATGTTTTAAAAAGACACGGGAGGCAATTTTGTTTACTTATCTGCAGCGAGACTTGCATATTAAGAGGGTTTCAGTTGACAATAAAGTGGCCGGCTAACAGCTCATTTCCCTGCCAACACATTATCTGTCAGGTGGTTACAGTTACTGGCTAGCCAGCATACGTTAGCTACCAGCGGCTAACAGGCGGTGGATGCAGATTGTACTGCATCATCGTTTTAATTGGAGACACAGAGAAACGAAAGCAATAGTTCAATAATTCAGTGTCTAAATGGCAGTTTGCTCGTAGTATTTTTTTCTACTTGGCTGAAATTCGACTATAAACACGCAGAAAATGGATGACAGAGCATCAGACAGTTGATGAATGGAGGAGCCGCTGCTCTGGCTAAACGTTTGAACACAACAACAGATGCAGCCCAGCCCATACTCACACAACTATCCTCGAAATAATCCACGATACCATCTTGTCGTGAGCCTTCTCCGCTTCTAGGAAATCTAGTTAGTTAGTGAGCTGGCGGGCTAGCTGCCCCCCATCCCCCTCCAGGACGCGGTGCGTTGTGATGTGAACCGGGAGGCTGTCAGTCAGTGGGGTCGGCCAGCGGCAGCTGAAGATGTGCTGCAGTCTCTGGCTGCGGGCTGCGCTGCTCCGCTCTTCACCACTGCTGCTGCTGGAGAGAGAGAGACCGACTCTTAAAGGGCCAGACCCGCCTCTGAAATGTATTATTCTAAAGGATGGCTTCACAGTTTTTAAAGGTTGTCTTTAAGGCCGGTGTGTAGAATTTAGTGGCATCTAGCGGTGAGGTTGCAGATTGCAAAAAAACGCGAAAGGCGCTCTCTAGAGGCTGTGTTTGGTTTGTCCGTTCTGGGCTACTGTAGAAACATGGCGTCGCAACATGGCAGCCTTCATGGAAGGGGACCAAGCATGGATTGTATCATGGATGTATAATAAGAGCTTGATAGGTCGCCACCGCTCAACCTTGCAGCCAGTTTTTCCCAGTGGTCACTCGCGGTATTGCAGCAAAAAATCCCCCTGCGGCCCAAAAAGCATTTTCCTCATAGACCACCATTGTAAAAGAAACGTCTGTAAAACTGTTGACAGGACACCTCGAACTGCAAACAACATCAATTATGACTCTTTCTATTATGAACTTTTTATCCATGAAGGTTTTATACTTGTAGAAATTGTAGGGCCAAGTGGGAACTGGCGGGCGGGTCCAGCAGGGGAAACACTACTGTGCATATTCAGTGGGCCACATAACGTGGAACCAAACCTGGAAGCTAAAAACTTTTTCTGGCATTTGCGCCAGCCGAGCAATTCCTATAGGACTGAATAGGCGCCATTTTTAGTCTGGTATCCAGCTCTTATAATACATCCATGGGATGTATAAAGAGAACTGAATACAGGAAGAGCGCCAGGCTTTAAAGCAAATTGAACATAGCGGCCAAACTGTGTAATTGCAACGTTACGAGATGCACACTGGCCCAAAAAGACTTTTTCCCATAGACTTACATGGTGAAAGAGACATCTGTAAATCAGCGAATAAATTTTTTGAGCATCACAACCTGTGAAATGACTCGTTTCACTATTAGAATTTGATCCGTTCGGTCCAATCACATTTTGAAAGTCTAGAAGAGCTGTATGATTGAATCGTTTTATCCCCATTCAAGTTAGCCGGAAGGCTAAACCAGAAGTTAGCTGTCTCAGCTGGCGGAAGTCTCTAATAAGCATGCTCCATGAGTGCATGCAGCCCATAGAGCGTGCGCAGTATGTTTTCATCTGGGTCATTTTTTTATAGCAGGAAGTGACTTTTTTGGCGACTGAGCAACTTTCATAGGAAAGAATGGTGCCCTGCCTGCAACGCTGTATCCAGTTCTCTATATGCATCCATGAAGGGGAACCGCTCTCTGTGTAGATATAAAGGGCTCATTCTAAGGTAATGAAAACACATTTACACTAAGAAAAACATATTTAGTAATATTATATTCAAATTCTGTCAAGTCCATTCTGCGAGATGCCACTGAATTCTACACACTGCACCTTTAAAGCAAGTCAGTGGCCCATATGAACACTGAACGAGCTTTTCCTCACTGTGATCACAGCAATGATACAATCCAGTGAGCTCAATTACTTACTAATAATAATCTGGAAGGAACCTGAGTGCTGAACTATTTATGTACTGCATGCTATATTCTGCTATGTTAGGATATTATACAGTGACTATTATTAAATGCAGATGTAGCTGTACAGACGCTGTTTGTAGTATAAAATGGTAGGTATTTGTTGGTTTGAACTAACTGAATTCTTGTGTGCATCCTCCTTGGTTAGGTAGTTTCCCTGCCCCATTTCTGTGATCTACTTACTAATTTAGAGAAGTGAAAGCTAGGCCACACGAGAGCATCAGTAAAACACAATCTGATTTAGTGCTCTGTTAGCATTGGTTAAAAAGATACAGCTGATTGCAACCAATACAGTACTTCTCTGTCAAGGTACCTAAATAAACTGTTTGCACTATTAAAAGCTGCAAATCGATCAGTGTCTTCCAGTATTTCCTCATCTGAAATGTGCTGTCCCTGACCTGAGAGGCACCTGAATCAGCTCATACTGCTGGAAGATGCACGAAGAACGCCTTTCTATTTGTCAATGTACCTGTTTTATTGTGATTTAAACAATTTAATACTTTTAAAATGCCAATTACAACGGAAAATAAGTCTGAAAAAGCAACATTTTAAGACTTCTATAACTGAATTTATGATGAAACACAATATGTAACTGCATCTAACACCACACAGAACCTTAAATTTAGATTCAAGACTGAGTGCTGAAACAATCACTCGACAGATATTTGTCAACTATTTTAATAAGTCAATTTATCTGTAAAGAATTCCAACTATTTACTGGTTCAAGCTTCTCAAATGTTACAATTGGCTCATTTTCTGTTAAATCTTCGTAAATTGAAACAAGCAATTTGACAACATCACCACAGGCTTTGGGAGCTTAATCAAAAAATAATCAACAGATCAATCAATAATGAAAATAAGTTAGTCCAGCCCCAATTTGTCCATTTTAACACTTTCCAGGACCCGCAGACACCCTGGTTGTTCATGCTTAGTGATTCTGCAGGTAAAAATAACCATTAAGCAAACAATAGTTTTTGTAAACTTTATTGTGAAAAATCAAACAGACTGCTAAGATCAATATATATATTGATACAATGTTAATGGCCAGTAGTTCTGTTCAGCTGCAAATGTGATTCTTGAACAATGTTGTTGGAAGTCTGCAATTAATTCAGCCCATGGGACAAATATAGGTGACCAAACCCATGACCAAAAGAAAACAAACAAACAAACAAAAAAAACCAAAAACAAATCTGCCCTCTTTGAAGTCCTCCTGCTCATTACCTTCTGGTTTATAAAAAGAAAAGACTTCTTACTCTAAAAGTGAAATAAGAAAACTAAAAATACAAAACTTTGGTCTGCTTCCCTTCACTGGCTGCTTCGCAAATTCACTCCAGCCACAGAGGGCAGAAGCAATCAGCGGTTTAAAAACTGCAACAGGTTAACCTCGCTCCTATTGAAGAAAAATAATATCAACGTCATCAAAATAGGAAAGTTAGCCTGGTACTCACATTTTGTCAGTCGCTTATATGGTAGCTGAACTTCTGCTCTAAAGGCACGTCAGCTTTTACCTCCCTTACTCTCACATCTTACATATACAATGAGAACAACAGAACAAACACACTGACCTTAAATACAGAGTTAATCAAAAAAAAAAAAAAAATTGAAAAACAACTAGACAAGTTTGAGCGTACTGTGTAACAGCGATAAAGGACTTCCTTCATCGAAGCGCCGACTAGCCCCACACCCTTTCTAATCCCTCCCCAAACCAAAATGTGCCCTTTCCCTAAACCCAGACCGTCACTGCCCCCAAAAAAACCTACACTCTATCTTTGTACTCTGCACTTTTCAGATTGTACATGTGTATGTAGGTATGTAATGTATACTGTGTGTGTACATAGAGGAGTGGTCTTGAGAGGCTGGTTGTCTTGGGACAGCGCTAAGTGAGAGAAACTAAGGGCGTGCTAGTTTCGGTTCATGGGCCTTCAGTGTGCCAACAGCGTCCTTCACTGCGTGATAGATGATGTTCTTCACCTGAGGAAAACAGTAGAAAGTGGCTTTTAAAACAGTAACGGACATGGAAACAATCTCCTGCTCTAGAAGAAAACACTGAACGCTTCGCTTTTTACAGCAATCACAGCGGTAAAAGTAACAAACATGAGGAACCAGTTGGTGCTTGTGTCAAGTTTGGCCACTTGTTCATATACAGAATGAAGTCATAACAAAAGTAGTCATCATCGGTAGTCCTGCACATTGTTTACTGTCCATTACAACCTTCCCCAACAGAATTATTCCTGTCGATTATATCAAGGTTTCAATGTCATAACGTAACTGTGTTGCTTTTGCCCTGTTTGCTACGTGCTAAGTGCTGTCTGGAAGATATCTGAATTCACCTCAATATAACGGGCAGATAATTAGCAGGCTTTACTGTTTTGAACACAATGTAATTTAGTTGTGTTGCTTTCATGTGTCAATATTATAACATTTACAGTACATCATTTTTGTAAATTCATGCTTTTTATTAAACTTCTCCAAGCAACTAACAAGCCTAGTCTGAATTACACACCTCATAGTTACATATTACACTAAACAAAGCGACAATGTAACTACAAGTTCAGTTAAAGTACACCAACCTGTAGCTTGTCTTCGTGGTTTGTATGAGTAGTAGACAGGTGTCTGAACTCCTGAGTCAGTCTGAAACAGTGCCTCACGTGCTCAGGAGACACAAAGTCCTCAGCCACCTTGATACAGCTGTACAGGTTGTGCACCTGAGAGGGGAACAACAGAGAATCAATAAATGAGAGAAGATAAGACAGACATGTATCATAGGACACTCATAAGTGATTAGATGAGAATATATATTTCTCCCCATATACATTGACATGTCTGACCTGGTGTGGGGCTCCAGCGGGGATAAAGACAGCGTCTCCTAAGAACTGTACAATGGCCCAGCCCTGGACTCCATATTCATCATAGAGCCTGCGGCGGAGCGCCTGGTCCAAGTACCAGCTCTGGTCATGAATGGGATCGTGGTCTGGAGGATTCTCTTGGCCCTGCTCCTCCCCCACCTAAGACAAATAAACAAGACTAAGAGTCTACAGACGTACCTGCGGCTAAGCTACTTTGGCCCTGCGGTGCTTTTAAGCTAAATGCTAACCTCAGCAGGCTAACGTGCTGTGCCAGATTTCACAACAATCCATTAAATAATTGAGATATTTCAATAACAGCCAACAATGTCAACCTGCTGGTGGCACTAGAGGAAAAGTCAGAGGATCACCAAAGTCATTAGAATTGATCCTCTTGTGACCTCTTGAATAAATTTAGCAAATTTCATTGCAATGCATCCAACAGTTGTCAAGACATTTCACACTGAACCAAGAATGTCAACCTCATGGTGGTGCTACAGGGAAACATTTCATGATGATCAATCCAATAGTTGTTGGGATATTTCAGTCTCAATCAAAGTCAGACCGACAGCGCCATTCTTAAAGCTAGTACAACCACTGATGTTGCAACCTGAGGGATCAGATACTATTTAAGACAGATCTCTACTGGCTGCAAACCTTGCGGAGCAGTTCTCTGATCTTCTCAGCATCCTTGGCAGCGTAGATGTGCCAGAGAGCTCCAGGTTTCTCTTTTCCCTCGTACACCCTCCTCTTCGTCATTTCATCCACATCACCCTCCTCAATAGTGGTCATGACCTCTGGAGGATCAAACATAAACACCAACACACACATACAGGACAGCAAAGGGTTATCAGCAGTGTCTCTATGCTGACAGCACTCTACAGTGATGCTTCTTTTTAATGTGGCCTCTGACAACTGTGATTGTTGATGTATCAACATAACTACAACACTACCTTTGTTAATGCTTTCCTTTTTTTTTTTTTTTTAGAACTGATAACTGGATGTATCTTGCCTCAGTCTTGGGATATTGTTGGACCGCCAAAATAAATCTGCCTTTCACATCTTTCATAGCATAATTCTTAAGTGACCAAATTAATGTATATCCATCATTTGTTTGACAAAAATGACACAGAGCTGTAGTTCTCATCTGGTTCATGGCCTTGTAGTGGGTCACAGGTCCATTTCATGTCGACTGTAGGATTGTGTGGCCACTACAAAAAAAAACCCAACAAAAAAAGTTGTTTCTTTTTTTTCGTCTTCTTTTTTTTTTTTTTAAAGTGTACTGATTTGCTGATATCCTTTCATTTTAAAATACTGCTTACAGCTGCATCATGTGGCGATCATGACACACATCCCGAGCAGCAGTCCTGTGTTCATCCAAACAACTGTGATGTAAATCCGTCTAAACAGACTATTAATAGAGACTTGAAAATGCCACGGCAGGACCAATGTTTCTATTGCTAAACTATTAATTTTGAGATAACAGTTTACACTTTAAATGACTGTGGCAGACCAGTTGAGAACCACTGGGGCAGAGAGAAGGACAGACTACACAATCACAATCACATCCTGACAGAGAAGCTAACACTGCTGCCTGATTAACTTGTCATTTTAGTAAAAGTTTATTAGAGATTCAGAGAGTCAAGTGGAAACAAACACATTCAGGAATGATGGGTTTGTTTTGGTGGACATTCGTCTGCAACCAATGTTTCTGTTCAGTATATAATCACGTGTAAGTACTTAGCTGACATTATAGTGTGTGTATCTGTGTGTGTGTTCTGGCACAGTCATCATCATACCTCATCACTCGCACATATGACTCCTACAGCCTCAAAGAATGTTACCAGGCTAATACATTGAATGTGTTTTTTTTATGTGTGATATGTGTGTGTGTGTGTGTAAGATCCCCTGGCCCTAAGAAGAAGAGGGACCGTTAAATGAGGACAATATGGCTAAAGTCATACTGTTGGGTTTGTGTCACTGTAATGAGTGAGAGGAAACCTGCCAGGGAATAGGGAAGCCAATTCTAGATGCCCTTCATTCAAACTTTTTTTCCAACAGTGCAAGGACCAGAGCACAACTCATCCGATTAACAGAAAAATTAAAGACATTAAAGAATAAAGGAAAACCTGTACAGTCAGAATATATTTAAACTCCATGTCAATTCATGGAATTCATGTTGCAGCATTAATTGAATTGGTAACAAAGAAAACACATTTTAAACCCAGCCCTGAAATCTACATAAGAGAAGAAAGTGTGGATCTCCAAAGGGCAATAACAGAAAATTCAGTGCAATGTCTTATTCCCTACGTGTTAATAAAGGTTGCATTTACATAAAAATGTAGAAGGGGGTATAAACATGCCACGGTAGAAACTGTCAGATGGGTCACAGTGCTCTGGCCCCTACTGCACAGATAGTAACAGAGGGGTAGGGTGGAGGAGTGAAGAAGGGGAGTTAGTCAAGAAGAAGGGCATGCTACTTAAGTGATACAATTGAAAGTCTACAGACCTTTGCGTCCAGAGATATCTGCCTCTGTGAATGAGAAATGTTGCCACAATGAAAATGGCTCAATTAATGTGGCTCAATTAATGAAGTAGTGCTACAAGTTAGGGATGTCAACGGTTAACCATTAATCAGTTAACCACAGAGAATACTTTTGACCAGTCACACATGTCACTCTATAGGTTAATTTGCATACACAATACGCTACCGGCTGGCTGCTAGCTAGCAGTCTGAGGTAAAAAAAAGTGAAGCGCTAAACAAAGCTTGGAGTGGGACCATTTCCTCCAGAAAGGCAACAAAGTCAAATGTAAATTTTGTGATGCTACTCTTCCCCTTCCAGGGGGGTTTGATGCGTGCCAGTCCGAGGCCATCACCCAGTTGGATGCTGAATGATTGAGACTGATATGCTGCCAATCAGTGTGGTAGAGGGACTGAAAGAGCTAGTTTGGTACCTTGAGCCCGAGTATGTTATGCCATCGAGAGCTACTGTGACGACACACATTGAAAAACACTTTGAGGAGAAGAAGGATGAACTAAAAGTCAAGCTAGCTCTGACCACCAACTGCTGGACAGCTCTTACAAATGAAAGCTACATCACAACTTTTTGTAAAAATTAACCGGTTAGTTACCGGTTAATGGGTGTCGGTCTATCAAAAGCAAAATTAACCGAAACTGACATCCCTACTACAAGCATAAAGAGAGAGACGGAAAAAAAACCGAGAGAAAGTGTGTGTGTGTGCACATCCACTGACCTTGCTCCTGGTCTCCATCTCCTTGAGGTATGCCTACATAGACCATGACATTGACAGCATCAGACACATCGAGATGGAGGTTAGTGGTGCCCACCTTCCTGTCTTCAGACGAAGTCAAGCCTGAGGGAAGGAAAGACAAAGAGACCGTGAGAGATAGGACAGAGATGAGGACAAAAGAGGACAAATATGTGGTGAAGTGACTGAGAATTAAAACTCTCTGTCAAACTCAACCATTACTTCTCACCATAGGCATTGTACATCTTGGGTCCTAGGTCAGGACGCACAAAAAAGTTGGGCAGACGGGCAGCAAGGTTTAGGCGGCCATCTCTTTTTGTGTACTCGGGCAACGGGAGGTTATCCATCAAATCATCAAACCTGGGACAGGCATTAGAGAATGTATGAAAATAAGTGATATGACACTTTCACAAATATGACAATATTGTTTTGGATCTTAAATAATGATAATAATAATAATAATGAAATGATTGGTTCACAAATATTTTTTTGCATTCCCCCCCAAAAAAATAGCATGTTGCTTGGTGTTGAGTTTCTCACCGTGTGGGCATCATGTCCCTGAAGTCTTCTCCAGGAGGCCAATCCTTTAATTTCAACACCATTGGCTGACCCTCACTATCTTGCAGTCGCTCTGCATTTACAGAAAAACACATCAGCTACCATTGGAACAACATCAGTGGGGAATAAGTGTTGAAGTGAACGCAGAAACAATCCAAAGAACAAATAAGCATAATCTAGCAACAACTGTTTGAGCACTCACTTGAGATGACCTGGAAGCCGTCCCAGAAGTCTCGCACCTTCACATCAGAGATGATGGCACAGTTTCTACAGTTGACCAGGTCTACATCCTGGTCTCCAAACTCCTGACTGAAGGCCTCAGGCCGCCACAAGTTAGATTTCAGGCGTTTATGTATCCCTGACACCAATACAGGCTGGACACAAAGGAGAAGAGATTAGAGACATGACAGAGCAATGGAAGCAAAAGTATTTACAAATTACAACCCAATTTTCCTCAACAGTCGTCTTTCTTTTTCTGCTTTATTCCATCATGTTTCTGTGAAAAATGCGTCTGGAGTACTGATTATTTATTGTGGTTCTTACTTGTCCCTGCTTCCAACACTCTCTGAAGATCTTCCAGTTGTTGCTGTTGCTGGGATCCTGTAGGCAAAGGAGTCGTCCGTCACAGAGCCAGGAGTGTGAGGTATGTGGTTCCAAAACACTTAGGCCCATTACTCCATCTTTGCGGCCCCCCAAAACACCAAGCTCGCCCCCCTCAGAGGTTCCAGTCCGTCTGCCTTCTGCCTTCTTGGTCTCCACAACCGAGGCGATGATGTGATCCAGGAAGTTTGGAAGGCTGCTCTTCAGCTTGTCACTCTGACAGACAAAAGGGGAATTTAGGGTTACCAAACGATGTATGTATTTGTACTTACAGGTGAATAATTTTAAGTAAAAAATACTTTTTGTGAGTAATATTTTTTTTAGTTGTTCCTCCCTTCGCATTTTCAAAGTAAATGTTCTGGTCCGTTACCAAACCTGTAGTAATACAACTGTTCAAGGCATGAAGCTATGCTGCAATTATTCCTCATCTTAATTTTCTTACCATTTAAATTATTCTTATTGACAGTGTTTTAAGTTGGGATACACTGACTGGTTCATATGCATTATTTGATTAATTATTTGAATATGAAAAACTGAGATAAATATGAGACTTTAACACTGAACAAATCACAGTATTTTGCTTCTGTAGTTATCACTATTTCCTGTGATATTTGTCTATGGTACAATTTATCCTATTTGTCTATAGAGTTGTAGGAGAGATGTAACTGACACAAAAACATAATTAAGTGTTGAGAGTTATAAAATACTTTCCACATTCAAACAGACATCAGTCTGATTTGAATTGACACTAGGTTTTTCAGTTTTATGCAACCAGTGTCATACAATATATTTTTTGGGTGAATTGAACGCCATAGCCTAAGGCTAGCTCAGAAACTGATCTTGCTGATGGCCTTTTTAGTAGATGTACACTTCATAAAACTACATTGAACAAAGACGTTTTATACATACGCCTGCTGAGGTAAAGACGGAAGGGAATGGTACCCCACTCTCTCCAGGGCCCTGGGGAAGCTTGCCCGGTCCAGAGTTGAGCAGGTCCCGGAGACTGGACCCCTCAGGTTTGGACTGGGCCATGCTGGAGCCCAGTAAAAGGCTGTTAAATAGCTTAGGGCTGGAAGCAGAAGGCTTTGACAGGGCACCGAGTGAGTCCAGGCCAAAAGGAGGCCGACTGTCTCGACTCATCATGGAGCGCAGTGAACCAGATTCTGGAAGAAGATGGTGATATAATTTCAAATTCAATATTGATTCTGACTTTTTTTATGCACTCAGATTACACAGACTCAGCATTTCTTCTTTCCTACTTACCCTTGGTGTCATCCTTGGCTTTCTGTGTGGCCAAGTCTGCCAGCCAGTGCAGAGCGGAGCTGTTGCCCTCTCCTGATGAACGTGACTCCTTGACAGAGGACTGGGTGAGGTTACAAGGGGAAGATGTACCACTGGTGGAGTTACTAGTACTGCCCACAATTTCCCCGCCCCCACTGTCTGATGCTGCTGCTGTTTGTGTAGTTTCTGTTTTGATCGCTGATGTTTCTCCTTCTGATTTTGGAGTGTTGCCAATACCAGAAGCTGCAGGTCCGAGGCTGCTACCACTGCTTGTTGTAGACTGCTGAGACAAGCACAACTAGACATTAGAGCCTTAAAGTCAAAAACACCTTTAACATGTGTCAAAATGCAGAACTAAGAAAGAGATGAAGTAGCACCACAGTACCTGTGAAATACCATTGGGGGCACTAGGGCGCACTAGAGGCTTGGTGTGTCGACTGGCACAGGGACAATTGGCCTTAATACCCCACTTGCCTCTTGCTGAGTGCACCATATCACCTATGTTGTAAAGAGCTAAAAGAGAAAGGCAATAAAATCAATCATCACAATTCTTACTGTACCAAAACAAGACCATATGTAATACTTGTGATGCTTGTGAGGTGGGGATTTAGAGATTTACAATTCAATCATAATGTACAAGTCATGAGTGTTACCTGTCCCAGGTATGATCTGTGTAGGCATGAGGTTCTGTGGCTCATGAGGTTGACCTTTGGCACACTTCAACCAAGAGAAAACCTCATCCTCTGGACCTTCATCTACATCTGAAGGAAAGAATATATTGACCCATGAGTTTCCAACACACTCACCCTCAAAAGATTCAAATACCTAGAAAAGTTTAGATAACTGTATTAAAAAACGTGCAATAAAATCTAAGTTCACAATTCTCCAGTTCTTAAAATGTCACAGTGAGGACTTACCCTCCCTTGGCCTGTTCCTGCGAAGTCGATAGCAGTCCAGACACACTCCAAAGCCACACTTGCGACACACCCAGTGGATGTTGAACAGGGTAGTCTCACACACGTCACACATCTCCCTAACACCTCGTACAGCACGTTTCCACGCCACTTTCTCTGAAGGACAGGCCAAAACGTAACAGGGTTATATACAGGATAGACACTTCTGACAGGTAGTGTTGAGACTGTTGGGCCTCAAACCACGAGGTCACACAGAGAAGGCCTACATGTAACCTGTGAGGCCTGACCACAAGGTGCTTTTTCCTTTGTTTCCCCCGAGACAAAGGAATAGCACCAAAATGCTGCTTACAAACAATGGGAGTCCATTGCAAACTTCATTTCCAAGGATGCTTTGCGATTTTCACACCTCAGCAGGGAACAGTCAACATACAGTCTCTCATTGGCGGAGACGCTCCTGCACAGCAGAGTATCCTGATGATGCAGCCATGACATCACCGCCCCTTTAAAAACTGAACTCGCCCTGAAAAACACACCTTACTCATGTCACTGAGCTAGGGGTAACTTCTGTTCCTCTGTGAGTCAGCTTGACTAAAGGGGGTACCCCACGCACATGTTTTCCCCTCATCGAAGACTCCCCTCACTGGACGAGACGAGACTTCGCCCGTGTTCACCCGAACACATTCCTGGAACCAACAGAGACCACTGCTCAAATTCCCTCGGAAAGGAAGAAACGGAGTTTCTTCAGGAAGACGTGGAACTTGGTCAGATAACGTCAGATAACGTTGGACAAAGCTTTGCCTTTCCTTATCCGCCATCAGACACGTGTGTTTTTCACGGAATTGGGTGAGTGCAAGATGCCGACCACCAGGCGGCGCCATCTTGCTTCTGTCTAAACAAGACACCGCAGTACTTCTGCCATTTGGTTCTTGCGTGACGTGACTTCCTCCCATAGTCACGTCCGCGTCGCAGACCGACGACATCATCACGTCAGGCCAAGTTGCCATCTTGGCGTGCACACACACACGCATTCCCCTGCATGTGTCCAACCCTGTACATAGCTGTTTGTGTTTTGTTTGGTAGAATTACATTTTAGAATAGTTGTTTATTGAATGAAGCATTTGTTAACTTTGTTAATTTTGCTAAGTTTAATAAACACTGTTATATCTTTAAAGAGAAGTTCTTTTGTCATTATTGTGTGTAACATATTGTTAAAAGTGACTGATTGAAGGAGTCAGAGCTCAAATTCATCCCTCTTTGTTCACCCGTGAATGTTGATATCTCTCAGATATTAACATTCTAGGTGAACTCCTTTTAGGAGACTACCTTGTTTGGTTATTGGTCCCGGTTTCCAGGTGGTGCCCCGTATTTGTTAATTCATATTAATAATTCTATTAATTGTTATAATTAGTTAATTATCTTTGATAATTGATAATTATTGCAAATAATCAACTGTCTTCCTCACAGATCCAACAGTTGGTGCCCGAATTATTGATTAAGGTTAATAATATCTTGATTTCATAATTCACAATTATCATAGATAATTGTGAATTATTGCTAATAACCAAACACACTCCTGCCCGTCCCAACAAGACAAAATCTATCACAAAACAATACATGTGAAGATGAAATGAGTGAGATCTCTAAATACTCACGGTGAGGTTCCACCATCATCATGGCCTCCTTCTCAGACATGACCAACTGACAGAACTGGTCTCCCACATTGGCCAGGATGTACTTGGATGTATCCAGATCAAGACCCTCCTGGACAGCTGGTGCAGGTAGCCACAAACCCATGGCCATTGAATCGCTCTGCTGGGGGCTCAGGAAGCCTTCCACACGCAATACACCTTTACGAGTAAAAGCCAACCTGGTCACAAGCAAAAAAAGGTTAATTCAGTGACAAGTAATTGTTAAGAATCATAGCTGTCTCTATTCTGATAACTTTCCTTGATGACGCTCAAACATACAATCCCAGATACTGTTGTAACCAAGTGCACAGGAATATAATCGCTTACCTTCTGAAGTGGAAGAAGCGACAGGCCACATTTGGGTCATCGTCATCATCGCTGTCTTCGTCTGTATTGCGATATTTACGGTAACGCTCCAGACGGCACTCACGACACTTGTGCAAGTGAGGGGCCACATTGATGCAGGAGCCATCCTGGAGGAAGGACTCACCAGACTGTTTCAGACGACGCACCTTACTCTGATCTTTTAGTACAGACTGGCCCACTGGAAGAGATAACTTGTGTTAATTCCATTGCTTAGTTTGTTTATGTCACCACAAATGCTTCTGACATTATTAAGAGTGGACCAGACTTACCTTTGAAAGGCTTGTTACGCGGACGGCTCTTAGCAGCCCCTTGGACTTTAGTTTTCTGCAGCAAGGCCCCATCCTTGGCAGGGTGTGGTGGTCCTCCTGGAACTTGGCCTTTCTCCAGACCTTCCTCATTCTCACTCAGGTCTGACAAGTCACTGTTACTGCTAGAGTCTGAGTCCCGTTTGGATGATTGGCCTCTTTCTTCCAACGTAAACTTCTGAGTCTGGCTCTGGTCAAAGGACACAGGTACCTCATCCATTCCATCAGGGCCAGCGCCTCCAAACATAGAGGAGCCTGAGGTGGATGTAGGCATCTCCCCAACCTCCTGCTCCTCCTTTGTCACAGTCCCTTCAGTATGTGACCTCTGAGATGAGGCTGGTGCTGGAGACGAGGAAGAGCTAGGTGAAGCAGCTGCTGCGATTGCTGGGAAAGGAGAGGACAGAATCCCCTTCGGCGGCTCTGCCATAGTGAATAGGTTTGGCTTGCTGTCTGAGGCAGAACCAAGGGCCTGTGGCTCGGTCCCAGAGAGGCCAGCAAAAGATGTGTGGGAAGCTTTGTCCCCATATGCCAGAAATGGATTAGCGGGCTCTTTGGAGGCCTGCAGAAAAAGGTTCTGGTGGCTATCTGAAGTGTTAAAGCCAGATTGCAGCCCTAAGCCTCCTGCAGACGTTCCATTATTACTGCTCTTCTTAGAAGTACTTTGGGCTCCAGACGTTGCTGCCAGACCACCAATACTTAGACCAGAGCCTCTTCCTCCTGCAGAGCCACCCATGCCCTGGAAGGCTGATGACGACTTGTTGAGCACACCATTTCCCGTTGGATGGGCCTCAGGCACTTTTGGCTGCTCAGGCTTTTTCAGCCCTTCAGCGGGGGTTGCAGACTTGAAAAGGCTTGGGGGCTCTTTACTCAGGCTCTCAGACACTGTGGTGAAGTAATTAGTGTCCTTGGACTGGGTCTGACCAGCAGCAAGGGTTGGGATGGAGCCAGAATTCTGGGTCATGCACTGGAAAAACAAGTTTTGGTCTTGCTGGGATTGGGGCTCACTCTTTGCGCCACCAAAGCCGAAGCCAAAGGGCCTTGGAGTGTCCTGGGGGGTTGTAGTAGTGGTAGGAGCTCCATTGGTCTGAGAGGTAACATCTCCAAATACAGGAGCAGTGGGCACAGCCTGGGGCAAACGAAAACCAGATGCAGTCTTAGAGCCCTAAGAAACAAGACAATGTGCATGCAGCAGTTAGACTGTGAGTGATGATGATGAAGATCAGGTAGTCTGCTTGCGTTCAGTGCAATAAGTAAAATTATATTGATAACAGGAATAAAACTGTGATGGCCTGCAAAGGCATCATATATTGGTATTGTCTGTACTGATCATATTGATAATCTTACCTCAGTCTGGCTTCCCCAGGTGGGAGCCTTAGGACTGAAACCCACAGAAGCAGAAAGTGCCACACTAGGGCCACTGTCATGTGAAGACCAAGAAATGGTGACAGGCCCCGGGGAAACAAGAGCAGCTGTTTTGGAGTAAGCCGACTGGGAGGCCTCTTCTCTGTCTGGCTGGGGGGATGGGGAGACCTTGGGGGCTGGAGCTCCGGGGACCAGGCTTGGCATCTGGCCTAGTGAGGGAAAAGATGTGGTGGAGAAGGGAGAGGGGGCTGGTTTGAGGGGAGGAGGGGTAGGGGTATGAGTAACGGCAGTGGTGGAGTCCGCTGCCCCTTGTGTGGGGATTGAGCGACCGTTTTCTTTGACGTGGACAGGATAACGAGGAGTAGTATTTGATTGGTCCATCTGGAGTGAGGAATTGGTGTTGGGGGATGACACTCTGCCCTGAGGAAAGGTTCCTTCTGAAGAGCTTCCGTTTTTGGTTGTGCTGCTGACTCTTTCGCCAGAGTCTCCACCCCACATCACTGTCCCGTCCACTGGCGTTTTGTTCGTATCGCCACAGTTTTGTCCATCAGCCCCCAAGTCTCCTGCTCCTTTAAAACGTTTCAAGTTCATGTCATCCTCACCTTCGGAGGCAGTCCTACGTCTGCGACCACTATCACCCTTCATCGTTTCACTGTCCTTCCTTCGCCGCCCATTCTTACCAAGCTAAAAAATGTTAGAAAGTACTTCTATTAATACGTTTTTTTTTTTAAATCAATCTTAAGTTGAAAACATTACAACCATTTTAACTTAATATACAGCACAGTCTACCAAATCTATGTAGATTTATAATAAGATAACTTTACCTCCTCCTCTGCCAGCATGACATGTATCACACGAGGATCAACCATCTGATTTTCTTCACCCTACAGCAAAAAAAGGTGTTATTTAAGAGGCATCCTTTGACACCATGAGCAGAATACAGAATATATTTAGGCAAAACATAAGCCTTATTTACCTTGTCCATGGTAATATCCATTATGTGCGAGATAGGGTCGTGCTGTGAAACCAGTCCTGAGGCCCAGCACTCCTCAAACTCTGGCTGGTACACACGAACCCTGCGTCCTTGAATAGTGTATGAACCTAAGTGCAGGAACAGCCAGAAAACCAAGAGTTATGTTCTGGCACATTTAAAGGAAAAACAGGGAATGCAGAATGGCTGGTACAGTAGATCGTATCTAAATTAGGGAAAATTGATTTTGTCTGAAGCATGAAAGAAACACCACCAATAGCTAAGCAGCATTACAGAGAGACTTGGCAGCAACTTGCTTTCTGTTTATTTAAATTTCTTGCTCAATGTTTTTATTGAATTTGCATTCATAGTCTATAATACAAATATGGATATTTTGCTTTTTTCTTGTTTGAAATTACTTCACTAAAACATCATCTTTATCTGAAGCTTCTGTCTGCATTTTTTCTAATCTTAAGCAAAAGGTCAATGACGCCACAACTTTTACATACTCACATCTGTCTTGTGTGATTAAATATTCCATTTATATGATTTAAAAGTTGTAAAATTATATTCTGCATGTGAATTCATGGGTGAAAGTCTGGTAAATATAGACCAGCTGCAAATAAGGACACAGAAGACTAAACATGAGGGAAACACCAGATAGCACATGGAGGTAATAAAGGAAAACAAATGAAAATCTGGAGAAAGTTAGGTCTTACCCTTCCTGAAGATCTCCTGCAGTTCAAAGTCACTACGCCAGCTGGAGATGGCAGCCTGCAGGGTGGGCTGCTCCAGCAGCAAAGGATTTCTTATGTCTTTATCAACCTGCAAAAGGACACAAAACACACTGTCCTGAGATAGTGCCAATACAGCTACAACGGAGGAATAACTTTGTCACTGAATTAACAATTACTGTCAAGAAAAGGAAAAAAGCAAACCAGCAAAACATTGATAATATCCTAAACAATTTGTCCAACATTTATTTTCTGTCCATCATTTTACCCCTTAACAACACTTCTAAACAATTAACATACTTTGTAAAACTAGCTTACACACCTCAAATCTCTGGACTGATTTGTTATCAGGCAGGAACTCAAAATTTTTGTTTCCAAAATATTCCACTGGAACCAATGATCCTAAACCCACTCTGTCCACTAGGGAGCGGAAGGCCTGAGGAAAAAAGAGAATAGCATGTAATTCTTTGACATATGGACAAGAACATTCAGGTCAACAGTAAAAGATTTTTAATCTAAAAAGGATGTAGATAACTGGATTTTTAAAATGTAATCTAAACCATCTAGGCTACTTTCCTCAATTTACTGTGTTTCAACTCAAAACACTCACATGCACAAATTAATAAACTTCAGGCATAAGCACAAACAAAATTAAAACAAGAATTTAAGCAGTAGGATGAGCTGGCATCGAGTGAGCCTGGGCAGTGAAAGGCGTCTGTAGCCCATATCAGGGTCAAATGACACTTTCCCTCTTCTTTTTTTAAAGTGGGGAGACACCAGAGTGAGGATAAAGTGCAGATTTTAATTCCAAATAAATTTCAGTGACCTGGAAATATATATGTATTTAGATGAGATTTGAGATTTTTCATGAAGTGTAAAAGTTGCCCCCACTTGCCCCAACAGTAGAAGCTTCATGCATGGGGGGGGGGGTACACAAATTTAGCTCTTTTCCTGTGTGTCCTTCTGACTTGTATGCATGACTCAGACGTTCAAGCTTACACCCATTGTCCAACTGAGTACTCACCAGACCAGGCCAGGCTGTGGTTGATGCTGGGGCTCCAGTAGTCCCAGTACTATCACTCCGGTTGGCCCAAACGATGGAGTCTTCCACCAAGACAGCTTTCACCCCCTCGTCATACACTTGCACCCAAGAACACCGTTGTGAAGCGTTCTCAAACTCCACAAATACCTGCAGTTGGAAAAACAGAGAGAAAGAGAGCATAAGCTAAGGACTCTCGATGGACAGTTTTTTTAAAAGTATCAAAATCGATGCAGCAGAACCAGACATAGTCTTTTTTTTACTCCACCACTGACAGTTTGGTCAGAGATGTGTTATGCTAGTAACTGCTATTGTAACCTCAAGCTGTTGCCTCAAGCAGAGATGAGAAGCAGGCTACAGAGGTCCAGCAACCTCACTTCTTTCTACCTCCACAACCCCAGACTTTTTATTTTTATTTTCAAACTTGTAGTCATCAGCGCCACTGACTCAAGCAATATCAATTGGGGGACATTATTGGACTTAACGCAGTTCCCTCTGGTGCCACAAATGATTTTATACAACTTCTTTCATATGTGCTGCTGTGACTTGTAAAACAGATTTGCATAAAATTGGCAAGTTCCTTTTTATGTGATTTTCAGTGACCTTTTCATAAAATCTGAAGTTCAAGCAACTAGTAAATCAAATTCATTAAAAGCACAGTAAAAGAATAAATATGAGCACGTTAAAATCTTCTAAAGGTAACATGAAGAGAAAAAAAAAAAGAATAACTGCAATGTGACTGGCAACCTACTATCTGCCAGTCCTGACAGGGACACAGACACTTTCTCAGTGACCAAAAGCACATTAGATATTATCTCAAAATGTGGTCAACTAGCAAAGGAATGTGTGCATATACTCTTACTCCCTAACTAAACTACTTTAGGTTTATTTAGACTAGTGCAGTGCCCGTTCAAAACGTGCCTGTTTAGAATGATTGCTTATTATTTCTCGAGAACCGCATATATATGTAGCAATTGGCAATCATATCAATTAAAACTGTATGGACTAGTGGTGCAACGGATCGTAGTTGATCCGTGATCCATGGTTCGGCACGCATGTGAACCGCAGATTAATTGCAAAATTTAATGTGTCAATTACGACAACGTAAACAAACTGCTGTAAGTACAATTCATGGACAGACAGCGCGTCACTAACAGCGATTTTGAAGAGCAACGACCAAACTAGCGTTTAATGGCTCCGCAGTGACATCTACAGGTTTATTTACCCACTGTTTAATGTGCTGTAGCTAAGCAGCTAATTAGCTACAAAGCTGCTAACTGATGTTAGCTGTGTAGTTTTCTTTGGTGGATGTTTGTTTGGCGGCTCATTCAACGAGCTAAACTGCAGGACAAGACATGTGTTCATGTTTGTAAGTTATCATCAAGTTTTGATGATGTGGACACAGGCTATTGTTTCATTCACTACCATGTTTAAAAGAGGAAGGTATCAGGCATCATATTGCAATTCAATGTAATTTAACAATTAAGCACTGAATATTTTATGTATTTTAAGATTTTAATTAACATTGGACATCTTGAATGTTGTTTTCATGTTTTCATTTAAGACCATGGGCAAAAGTTTCTTTCTGTAAGTGTTTTAAAGAATGTATGGAAAACAAAGTCCCCCCCGCCCCCCCTTTTTTTGCTGATCCGAAAAATGATCTGATCCGTGACTTAAATCCGTGATACGATCCGAACCGTGAGTTTTGTGATCCGTTTTAATCAAGGCAGAAACTTCACCAGTAAGACTAAACTGAGGTTGAACCATAAAAGCAGCTACGGCCTTCCATTAGTTGATTCTGCTGCCAAGCAAACGTGTCTGCACTCTTATTGGCTAGTTTTGCTGCCTCCACCCGTTTTTTTCGTCTGTGTGCGCTCGCTCTTTCCTGTCGAGCAGTTTAATTGAGTAGGGCGCCTGCCTTTGTCCTGCTCTGCAAGTCAGAGCCCAGAAGCTCTGCCCCACTGTAGTGTGACGGTGTTTATATCAAACAGCCCTCGCTGCACTCAGACATGGAGCTGAGCAGTTCACTGTTTGCTTGTTTATTCAAAGTTAACTAATATTAAACGTGTTGTGTGTCCAATTGCACCAAAAGAGTGTCTTTCTCCACAATAAATCACCTGTTGAGTGTTTGATGATCGTTTATTCGTGCTTTAGAACGTAACAGCCATGAAACAATCAGAAAATAACGTATTTCTAACATTCATGGGCTTTCTCTCTCTCAGAGAAAGCTTTCCAACACTGTCTCTCTAGCGCTCGCTCCCTCTCTCTCTCTCTTTTTAAAATGAGTCGGGAAACGCAATACAAAGCCTAACTTTTAACGTTATCAAAGGAAGACAGATGTTGTCCCCTCAATTCTCTCATGGCAGGGTTGTACAGCTCTGATCATGCAGTCGCAGAGCCAATAAGCTCCGCTGCTGCAGAGTGGAGCGGCTCGCTGATCGCTTGTTTATTCCAAGTTTATTAATTTTGAACGTGTTGAATGACTTAATTGTACCAAATTTGAGACTGTACTCCCTTGTGTCCCCAGCAATACACCGGCCAAGTGTGAAGTAGATCAGATGAACGGTTCTCGAGATATGTGAAGAACAAACACACATACATACATTCAGACCGACAGACAGCGATTCTTTGCTTTGTATAGAGAGAGAAAATAGCACAAAAGGAAAATGTCTATGACAGTTTGGCAGAATCTGTCTGCATCTAAACTTGAATGTGATACTTGTACAATATGATCATACACCAAAGACACTCAGATGTCAGATTCTCCCTGAAATGGTAGAGCTGGTTGGGTCGCACATTGGATTTTGCAAAGAACAGGGATGTGACTGACTCATAATTCCTCTGACTAGATCACAGGAGTGGCTGTCAATCATTATTTATCTTTTATTTATACTGTATCTAGGTACTTTTTAACAAAGAAAGTTGATTATTACTTTGCTTCAAATGGTCTCGTTACAAACAAGTTAAAAATTCAACCTTAATATAAAACACAACATATAAAGACAATCTAAAAGCATATTAAATGCTATTTATTTAACATGCACGTTGTATATTCTGTAGTAAAAGCAGGGCACAAAATTAGCACCAGCCAACAGCCCAATACTGGTAAAATATGCAAGTGGCTGGTGGTAGGTAGATTTGCTTCTCTCACCAGCCAAAAAAATAATGGTAATCTATTGAGTGGCTGCTAAAATGTGAACATTCACTAATCATTTGGCCGGTGGACAAGAAAGTTAATTTTGCGCCCTGAGTAAAAGTATAAAATAAAGAAAATAAGACACTGAACTAATTTGCACCTGGAACCTTAAATGATTTCAAGAAAATTGCTTACAATTGTTATTTGAATATGAAGAACATGATATATTCCCACTTGGGTTGCTAGAATCAGTCAGGAGTGGATCGACATCAGTCATTGTTCATTACAAATGTCTCAAATGGATGTCCCTTTTTTGCACATTACTATTTATCTGGGTTCAGTTCGATGACTGCAACAGCCCCTTTCTTATCAATTCCCTGCTTCACACTCACAGATAATGACACCTGGGAGATGCTGAGCACAACCAGAGACTTATCTGTTTGCTACTGCAAAGTCCCATGAGAGCAGTTTGGGGGCTAAGTGTTTCTGCTCGAGGGTTTCTCAACTAAGCTTAATGAGAGAGGGGCGAGCGACACTGTAGCAACTGAAACTGCAACAGAGTTGAGGAGACAATCAAAATAGATCCTGAAAGAATATTCTGTGATTACAGTAACCCTGTTCCTTATTGCAAAATATTTTGGTTATGCATCCTCTTTCTGTATCAAAATAACCTAAGATGAACTGATTCACACTTTATGATCAAACTACAACTACACAAGGTCACTATTCTCATACTCTGTGTGTGAGATTCATACCACTAATTTATCACACATACTGAAGACACCATGACATCTCTTATTTGTAGGGCTGTAGTCTGCTGGTCGACTGGTCGATTAGTTGGTCGATATGCTCTCGTCCGACTAAATTCTCATTGGTCGAATAATCTCTGTGTTATTTTCATCAGGAGAAAAGTGCTACATCAACAGCTTTCCACGAGTAATCCATTATTTCCTTCGGCGGGAGGGACAGACTAACAAATTACCTGTGAAAACAGGGGTGTATCCAAAACACCCCCATCGTTTTCAAAACTTTGAACTTGCCCAACCTAATGGAGACTGCTGGGTCTAACCGTACTCAATGTTTATTGACCGTACTGAACATTTACTGAATCTGTGTTTCTCCATAATGATAACGAGAACCCCCGCCAGGCCAAAAAAAAAAAGTTTTAATATTTGATATCCGAATGAATGGATATTCATTCAGAAATCGACAGCGTTTGGGAGTCTCTGTGCAGTTGTGCAGCTGTTTCGGTACGTGAGTCAACCTCTGTCGTTGCCTGGGAAACTATTGGTAGCGTGGCTCCGTTAAGGAGTATGTTTGCGTAGCGAGTGGGAAAGAGCGAGGGACCGAGAAGTAACGGTGGATGCGAGTGGGGCAGAGGAAAAGGTTAGTAGTAAGTTAATAAATGCTAAAAAGTCACGTCTGTTGTTACCCCAAATGCTGGAAAAGTAAAGGGGGTTAGCTCCAAAGTTAGCAACAATGGGTTATCCTAACCTGAAGACACAAAACAGAGAAATACATAACAGAGAAATGTGTGGCTGCTGAGTTTACTGTGCACTCTATCCCGTTAGCGCCCACGCGCGACTAATCAATTAGTTGAAGATTAGGAGGATTTTAGTAGGATTTTAGTCAACCAAGATTTTCTTTGGTTGACTACATCCCTACTTATTTGTCACAACTGTAAAGCTGACAGTGGAAGTTTATTATTTTGTGGACACAAGTTAAGAAAAACAACACATACAGCTCCATGTTTGGCTACATCTGTTTTATTTGACAGAGTAAGATATGAGAAACAAACTGAAGTGTTATCAGTTGGCCACATTAAAAGTTCATTGAATGCTACTGATGGTTCAGCATCAGCCTACAGTGCAATCTAGCCAGCAGATATCTGCATCAGGATTCATTTGCTGAGGTTGTGATAAATCTATCTCAGAGACTCCTGCCTCCACCCCAATAGAGTGGTAGTGAATGGATTTATGTTTATGGTGCTCACAGCATTGAAAATTTACATTAAAAATCACTTTCCAGAGACAATGCCTCCATTATTTTAGATAATACACAAACGTTGTAAACCCTGGGCAAATGCAACCATAAATATTTGCATGGTTAGTACACTCATAATACCAGACATCAGAGATCTCTGATGATTTCTAAACGTACAGCAGTGCTTGACTACTAACAACTAACTAACCACTAACAAACCTACACCCCTTACATTTTGTCAAGGAAACACTTCTAAACTCTTTAATTGTTTCCACCAGTTTTAACAACGAAACCTGGGAGATTATCCACAGTTTCTATGAGCAAAGCGTGTAGAGACTGACCTGTGAGTCTGCCTGGCTAGATACCACTATAGGTAAATGAAGAAATACAGTATGTTGTGTTTTTTGGGTCGATCGACCCACTAAGCAAAGACCACCTGATGCATCAAGTGTAAGTTGTCTCCACCTTGTTAAATGGTTGATGGACTGTGAGAACACTAGGGACTAGGGGTTTAAAGGTTTGTGTATTTGTCCTGAACTGTTTGATACAGGTTCAGGATGTTCAATTCGGTACACGACTTTCCTCAGTTCAGTATGCTCCCTGACACAAACAATACTCCACTTACTTCAATGTACGGAATAATATTTCCATCGCTTAAATTCCACCTGTAACGTTTTGGCAGTGCACCACTTAGCTGTAGCATTCGGGTAGCAATCTCATGGATGTATGCTCACCGGCTTAACCAAGTTACCCTGGTTACCCATGCTCATGTAGTGTCACTGCCATCATTATGATTAAAATATGCTCCGTTATCCCCATAATCAAACAATATCACATCTCACTGCCCCCCTCTCCTCTCTGTGATGGTCAGCTTTGAGTGAGGCCATTCAGAACGACTATAAACACATTTGACTTCAGACGTGGTCAGACAAATTGTCAGTTCTGAGTGACAATAAATGAGCATAACACAACAGTCAGCAGGTGTCCTGACTCCTTGCAGAATCAGAAAAGTTATTTTCCTTTTTCCACTGCAGCACAACTAATCATGGCCAATAAGCCTTTGTTGGATGTTTATATTTTTCAAAATAAAAGGACTTAAACATTATTTTCTACCTTTCTTTTTTTCCCTCCTGTACCAAAATCATACTGAACAGTGACCCCAAATCCAAGGTAGATACTGAACCGTGAATTTTGTGTATTGTTACACCCGTACTAGGGACATCCGTGGAAAAAAGTCTAAGACTTTATCATTCAATCCCTGACAACTGTAGCGACACTGTAGCAACTGAAACTGCAACAGAGTTGAGGAGACAATCAAAATAGATCCTGAAAGAATATTCTGTGATTACAGTAACCCTGTTCCTTATTGCAAAATATTTTGGTTATGCATCCTCTTTCTGTATCAAAATAACCTAAGATGAACTGATTCACACTTTATGATCAAACTACAACTACACAAGGTCACTATTCTCATACTCTGTGTGTGAGATTCATACCACTAATTTATCACACATACTGAAGACACCATGACATCTCTTATTTGTAGGGCTGTAGTCTGCTGGTCGACTGGTCGATGAGTTGGTCGATATGCTCTCGTCCGACTAAATTCTCATTGGTCGAATAATCTCTGTATTATTTTCATAAGGAGAAAAGTGCTACATCAACAGCTTTCCACGAGTAATCCATTATTTCCTGCGGCGGGAGAGACAGACTAACAAATTACCTGTGAAAACAGGGGTGTATTCAAAACACCCCCGTCGTTTTCAAAACTTTCAAAACTTTTCAAATCCGAGGTAGATACTGAACCGTGAATTTTGTGTATTGTTACACCCCTACTAGGGACATCCATGGAAAAAAAGTCTAAGACTTTATCATTCAATCCCTGACAAAGTCTGATATGTTGTATTTCATGTTAGTCTTGTCATAAACCTAAAAAAAATTCTATCTCTAGTCTAAACAAATCACACAGCCAATCACTGCATGCCTCTGACGGAGCAGTGATTGTCTTGGATTACTGTAAAGAGTTAGAAAAAGAGTTACTAATCTGATTATATTTCACACTCCAGCATTCACTAGGAAAAGGGGTGACACCTGAGTCGTGAATTAAAATGTGGATCTTTCAGGCACAATACTGAACAGTGAGTCAATAGAAGAAACATGTTGAACTCAAGCAGGTTTCACTGCACTTCTCCTGTAGACGTTTAGACAACTCAAGAGACCAACGACAATACACCAGATGCATACACCAGTCAAGCACAGCAGCGTAAGGAAAATATAATGTTTATGTAGTCATGTCTGCATTAAATGACACTGGCGTCTCGCTGCTTCCGTAAACAGATCAGTTCAGAAATTACCAATATTATACTTAAATGACTTGAAGTACTATAAGGTGGTTATATAGCCTCAAATCTATAGTTGGGAAACAAAGACAAAATCAAACTGTACTTCCACACTGATTAAATGTGAAGCAAGATTTTGTCACACAGCATTCTACGGTACAAAATTTAATAATAGGCTTGTGGACCTAAAAAAAAAAAAAGAACCACAATATCAACTAAATTTTATCAACTGGCTCCCAAACAGAGTATGTGAGCAGTTCAGAAAGGGAGCAGAACTGTGCTATTTTGCCTTGAGCATGAATCGATTTTTGAAAAGCCAGTGTCTGTGTTCTCTTTGAGCCAAGATGATGCTCCTTTCTCTTAGCAAGGTGAGTTCAGGTATAGCCTGCAGTGAATTTATGTCTTGCTTGGAGCATTTTTCAATCTGCATGTTTTGGACACAACCGGCCAATAGATGGGCTCCCCAACAAACGTGATGTTTGTCATGTTGTCATATTGTCAGACTGAACTAGGACTGATATCAGTCCTGTGTGTAAAACCACAGACCTCTCATTCATTTGAATGGGGGCAGTCTGGCGGCGTAGCGGGGATGTAAACAGAGAGGGCTCTGGCAGAAGAACACAGAGTCGTCTGGCTAAAAAGTTGTATCTGGCTCAACTTACAAGCACATGTATTACTGGTAGATTACTTTATAAAATCATCATCGAATTTTTACTGTTTACCTCACAATTGTTATGACCAAATAGTTGACACCATGAGAACTTTCCAGAGTTGTAAAACCGTTGTGCAGGGTTTTGGAGTATGATTAGCTTTTAAACGCCTTAATGGGACACTCAAACTGGACTTCCGGGATTTTATTTCGTTGTCTACCTGAAGCAACACACTTCCACCACAGCAGCCCCCTGCAATGTTTTAAGGCAGGACTGTTTTCAGTATGAATGCCTGCTTACCAGGAACTCCAATTTTTTCCTTATTTTCCTCCAGACCTTTCATTTCTGCCCCTAATTCTGTACAATCAAGAAGAGGGGTGATAAAACTTGGAACATGGAGATGTAAAACATAGAACTGTCTTTTTTTCTCAGCACAAAAATTGGAATGACCCCTTATGACCTTATGACATATAGAGAAAAATCATGACATGTGTTTCCTACTCACTGAGAAGATGCGCCTAAATGTCCTTGTTAGTTTGTCACAGTAAAAAAAGGATTTGTGAGTAGGAGACAACTTGTTGGAACAACTAATGTGCTTTCTTTGGCTCCATCCCTATGTATTAAAGACCTTAATCCTGAGAACAGAGTAGCAGTGTGACAGTGCTGTGAGGAAGACCGTTGACACACAGGGAAACAAAACTTCATTGATTGTCCTGTAATCGTTCAAAAATTCAATCCCCAGCCACATTAATCATTTCTGATGAATGTACACCTCAGGAGAGACCCAGTCATGTTCTTCAAAAGACTACAATGTGCACATAATTCAGAAGAAACAATCACACATTTAAATGTTTTAGCCTATTTATTTCCTACAAAGAAAAAGACTTCACTTCTTTGTCAACACAAAAGAACCTAAGATAATTTTCCCCCGAAAAACAAAACTGTACTTTACTGAATTTTAAGCCCTTATCCACTCAAAAATATGTTTGTCTTCTTGTTCCTACAGTTTGACACTTGAAGCTGTTTTCACATTCATCTGCTGAAAGTGGAAAGTTTCTCTGAGCTCACTGAAAATCTGATTTAAAGGGGTGGACCTATGAGCAGGATTTGTGACATCACAACTATTTCTGAAGCCAATCCTGGTCCAATATTCAACTTACACAAGTGTGATGTGGAAACTTGAAGCCTCCAGTGCACTAACACTGAGACTGGACATTACAGTCCAGCAGATAAACTTTTTAAAATAAAAAAATATTTGAATATTCGTAGTTTCTGGAATTTTTAATGAGGGAGAAGGACTAGATATCATTTTAAAGATTTTAACACAAATTATTCACACAAAGTATTAAAGTTGAGTATTTTATATACATCTTAAAAGAGGTCTGAGGGGGATCTTTAAACATAGCCCTAGTTATTATTCCTTTTATCCTCATTCTTTATTATTTTCACCTATGTAATTTTTATTTAATTAAACTAAGATAATGAGTAATCACTGTTTTATTACCTGTTACACCATGACATTTTATAAAGTAACACACAAATCATGTGTAAATGTTAATTTAAATATGTATTTACTAAACTTTGCAATTGCTTACTATTCTAACAGCTTGCACTGTAACTATGAGGTATTTGGATGTATGTAGGTCACCTGCCTCCACCCCAAATTATTACAAATCTCACTCAACTGTCTGTGCAATCCAGCAGCCCTGCACAATGTAGACTAAACACAGCTTTGAAATGAGGAGTTGCCCTCATTCAAGTGGTTATTAGATTACCAACTTGTTCATCAGTCTGTGCATTTAACAACCTGGATGCCACAGTACGGTGGCAGGAATTCCTGCTTCACCCTCATCTGAACTTGTGAGGCCTTTAAACTAGACTATCGTTAGCAGGTAAATGACAAGCTAACGCTGTTGTGACACTGCTGCTTTACCAGTGATTTATTACAATATCGTGGACGTTTAGTTAACGCTGGCGCATCTGTGCTATGCAAGTGATTGCTACGAGGTAATAATTAATGTTACGGGAGGTGAATGTCATTCGTTAAAAAGATAGAAAGCGAACAAAGCAAAGGCCAGAAAATCCCCGGCCTCGAGTTTAGCTTCGCCTCACTGCCTCCGAGCTAAAATACGTACAAGCTAACGTTTAACTGCCAATAAATGCACAAACAGCAACGGTTAAAACTGAGCGCAGAGGAGCTGGAAATCATAGTTAATCGCTGGGACACGTTTTAAAGCTGAATTTGTTTGGTTTTTAGTTACGCAGCGCGGCAGCATTAGTATGTAAACACTGACCGTCAGCCCTGCAGCAGTGGTTGTTGTTGTCGCCTCTCCTCCGCTAACCTCCGGAGCGGCCAGGCCGATGACGCTGACTGCTCGCACCGTCCCCCGGAGCCAGTCCCGGGCCCAGGCAGCCTGCTCCGGCTCGGGTCCATTAGCGGACCTGTCGTCGTCGAGGAGCAAAAGCAGACGCTTCCCTATCAATTCAAGAGAGTCCCCCATGGTTTGCTCGCAAGCTAGCTGCCTTTTCAGTGAGCCACCATGAACAGTGTAACTTCTTCGCTCGGGATTGAGAACTCAACAATGCGAGAAGACGCGCAGGAAAAATAGCTGCTGCGACTTTGTATATCACGTTAAAGCGCAAGAGAGCTCGTTTCAAGCGGTGCACCGGAGGGGGAGGGCACGCAGCGGCTGACCGAGGCACGCCAGGAATTCACGGGAGTCGAGATGTTATTGTCCTCGCTGCTGAAGCGACTATCCTACTATGTCCGCCATTGAGCCCTGCAACAATCAAACGCACTCCTCGTAGACAGGCAGCACTGCGGAGACAGAGCGAAAGTCTGCGGCAACAGCGGCCTCTAGTGGCCGGTGTTACAACACATTTGGTGACCCATCAGATTCTGTGACCTGCAGTGATTAAAGTAGTACTCAGATCCTTTACTTAAGGGGAAAGTATCTGATATATTAAATAAATTTAACAAAGTACATCTTTAATACCGATGAGTTAATGCACAAGCAGAATTTTAATCAGACAGCCCGATTTTCTGCAACATTAGTAATTTTACTTTAGTACTTTAAGTAAATTTAGCTGGTTATACTTTTATTTAAGTATCATTTTAATGGAGGGTTTATACTTGTAATTAAGTATTTTTACATTGTGGTATTGATATTTTTACTTAAGTAAAAGATCTGAGTACTTCCAACGCTGCAGGTCACAGAATCTGATGGGTCACCAAATACTCTGTAACACCGGCCTGTGGCTGTAGGATGCTTCGTCTGTCAGGATTTCCTGCGGTGTTTTGGGCCACCTCGCCTCTGCTAACATAAATAAAAACATCCTCTTACTAAATGAAAAGATGACTTGTATTTCACACTGCAAATATGTAATGACTTTTAGCTATTTAATCTATAATGTATTAACTAAACTGATACTAAGATTAGGTTAATTTATAACCTCTGCTAAAGTAGTGCCTGGGGGAAACCTTGTCTTCTTATTTCAGACCATTAAAATTCTCTAAATCTTACCAAGTCAATTGTAGGTTTTACTTTACAAACACAAAAACAATGTCACATCAATCTGACCTAGGGCTACACAGTCTATCATGAAAACCCTTTATCTCTTTATTATTTTATTTTACTTTGTTTTATTTTAGGAACAGACACATGAGGCTGTTTTTTCAGTCTAAACTAAGTGGCCTCAACTTTCTCAGGCTGCAACTAACAATTATTTTCATTAATGTTCTATATATAGATAGATAGATAGATAGATAGATAGATAGATAGATAGATAGATAGATAGATAGATAGATGCAACCCAACACTCCTTATAACTTGTTATCTTTCAACTTGGATTTAAAAATTCTGATCTCTTTAATTTTTTTTTACATCTGAACCTCTGAAGCTTTTACTAAAGGGCTTTTAAAAGTCCACCATAGATGCAGAAACTGTTTCAGAAACAATGAAAGGTTTCATAGCACCTCAGTATTAAATTCAGCAGTGACACATTTAATGAAGTTGTCAACAAATCTATTTTCTTTATTGTTTTATTTTGCAGTGTAGTATAGTTGACATGGTAGTGGTATTGTTGTTGTTGTGGATTGGGACCACTAGGAGGTGCTACACCGCCACAAACTCCTCATTGCAGAGCAGCGAAGGGAGTCAGTATTTCTAAGGATATTCTGGGTAAAGACTGACACTGACAAAAAGTTAGCATTTACGTTCAGTTGTCAACCATCGAGATATAATAAGGAAAATAACTTTGTAATAAAGTTTGGGATAGATAGAATTTTTATCTATAAATATGACCTACTGTGACTTCTATTTTAGTTAATATAAGACATCATAACCCGTTCATACTGTGATATTTATGGCTGTGTATTTTTGCATGTAGGCTGTAAGTTCTTTGGACACAAATAAAGAAGTGTCAATACTGGCAAAATGATGTTCTGGCATACACAAATAAGTTGACTTCATTGTGTATTACTGGAGACGCACAGGTCAGGAATGTTCTCCGGTCCAACAAGAGTTTCAAATTTAGTCTTTGCTTTTGCATATTGATACTTTCCAACTGGAAAGCCACACAGGGGAACAAAGCAGCACAGACATTTCCTATTTGAAAAACACACCTCCATATTTATTCATGAGTTATACAAGATACATCATACAGTATATACAAAATCTCAACATTAAAATATCAAAAGAGATCATAATACAAATATTAATTCTTTCTTTCTATAAAAACCTGCATCTTGTTATAAAATAGGCCAGCTACTGTAGACTGGCTCTAAGTTTCAAGTCAGCCATTAGTCGTTTCTTGTGAAAGGTGATATTTATAAATCGGGGTGTGAGGTTATTTTGAAAGAGCTGCATGTGCCAAGCGTGTATAGGTTACCTATTTAAACTAATGCCTCCATGCCGTAAAAGTATGCAGAATGTGTAAGGAATTTTGTGTTGCCTACATGTAAGAGTGTGTGCATTTGTAACTCTGGTGTGCAGTGATCAGTGTGCAGTTTAAATGCATGTGTGGGTGATTATGAACTGTTCTCATACAGGGCTTTGAGGGGACACATTGTCATGCATCTCCCTCTCAATATAAAAATCACTTTTTACCTCAACACAAACTTCTCCAACACTCTGCTACACTTCATTATCCCTTTCTTGCCGTTAAAGTACACCCTGAAGGAGTGTATACACTAAAACTAATGGGCTGCACAGGTAATGCAGCAAGTCTTATTTTTCCACAATTTGGCTGAGACAAAGACCAAAATCCTTTGCATTATCAAGGAAATGCTCAAGATGCAGCAGCATTTCTCAGTCCAGCAGTAATAACACGAGTCCCAGTGTTGAATACTGGCAGCATCTGCGCTTGTGTGCTCAGTAGGCTACTGGAGTTTCATACAGCTGTGTGGTACGCATTCAGCCTGTTCCTCCAGCTCAGGGCAAGGGACGCCAGCATTGGCCGGCCGCAAGAGGATGTAGCGTGTGCGGTGACGAACACCGCCTTTGGAGCAGGGACCCAGACACAAACCCCAGGATGACCAGAGAGACACTTCGCAATCCAGTGGTGTCGCTGTATTAAGTGGAGAGAGGAATGAGAAAAGTATGTTTGAGTGAAAAACAAAGGGAGTGTTGCATTTTCTTGTAGCATCTGTAGGTTTTTTATAGAGGAGGGGTGTCTAAAGTGGGGTCTGAGGGTCAAAGTTTACCCACTATCACCTTTGATTTAACCAGCCAGATGAAAAAATTAACATTTCTCCACTTATGTCATTTTGAGAGTACTCCTCTCCATGTGTCTAATGAGTTTGATTTATCAAGGCCAATAAAAGTGCTTCAAATCTTCCGATGGCAGATTTGACAAGAAACCGCAGTGAAGATCATGATCATGATGTGTCGGTTCTTCATGACTGTGTTTACCATTTTGGGTGTTACCATATAAAGGCCTATACTGTATATATTTTAACTGCTTTCTTTCAAAGTGACCAATAAACAGTATTCTTTGCAATGACTATACATGACTTACACTGGAGATTTAGTGAAAAGCGAACAATAAAAAATGCAGCAAAATGTAACTTTATCAATATCTGTGCTTTCTGGATCTATAGTATCAGCCCATGTCATTAGTCCCTTGCATTTAGAAGGTACATCTTCAATAAGTGTAGATTACATTCCCATTCTGAAAATGTTGGCACTATGCAAACGTACATTAAAGGGGCAATCCACTGTTCAGTTTTCTCATAATAAGGAGTACTATTCAGTGTGTGAAGACAGTATAATATCTTCTGTGGCTTTCAGGACTTTTTAAAGTCTGACTGTGTTCAGACAGAAAACAATGTGAGTTTTAGAGGAGGCACAGTTGTGTACAAAGTCAATAGAAAGACATGATTAGATGCAAGTTCACCTGGGATGGCATGAATTGACATTAAGACACATCTTCGTGAATTTAAGATGTATCACCTTGAGCAAAAATATCACACTTACTCATTGTTTTTTGTCTCTCTATTACAGAGAAAATAGGGAAAAGGAGAATGACTGGACGGCAATGACAGTCAGAGGCTGAACACATGTAGTTGCCAGCTACCTTACAGATAACGTCTATGCAATCAGTGTATTGGCTGTTTGTGTCGAATCAACACAGACTACACAAACGGTCCAGCAGTCAAATTCGTCCAAATGATGCAAGGCGAAAATTCATTTGAGAAAATAACTGTGATGAAGTCGTCAGCTTGGGCTTGGAGACTACAAATCCTAATGGAAAGCCCTTTGTTACAAACTGCAGCAGGGCTTTAAATATCAGGATAACTCAGCTTCAATTTTGATCTTTTTTAATGCAACTCCCCCAACTTTATATAAGTTACTAAATGGCTGGAATGCCATTTTTCTAATTATATTAGAAACTAAACTAAGGGAACTAGGACCATATCATAACTTTAATGCAATACAAATCAGTAAAATGCCATGTTATGTGTTTGCCATTTTGCTGTTACCTCATTTAGTTGAACCAAGGTTTAATTTTTTCTAGTTAAAATGTCTACATACCACCGACTGAGAGTCCTGTGGTCTTACCTGAGAAGTGCTGATGATTGATAGAGTTTGGCAGAATATGATTAGACATGGGGGTCTGACGGTCAGGTGATCTGCTCTGCCTCATGATCTTTATGCTGGCGATTGGTGGAAGCTCCTTTAGACGTGGGTAGTAGAAGGAGTTGGCGGGGTGGTTTGGCATCTGAGACGTGATCTGAAGGAGACAGAAAAGAACAGTCCGGCATAATTCATAAGGAGAGCCAGCAGATTCTCAAAAAAAAGTTCAACTACACAATAGCCCACTTTAAAACACATGCTGGGCAGGGATAGATGGTCGATTATGTAAGAGAGGCCCTTTTTACTCAAACCACTTTAGGTCAGGCATGAGGTCTGCCAAGCAATCACTTAAGTGGAGACAGCTAAGAATGACGTCCCGTTCCCATGTGCTGTTAACCTATTTAAAGAATAAAATGAAGTATATCCACCTTGTCTTGTCTCATGCTGGAATGAAAGCATAAACAACTAAATATATGAGTGAATGTACAAACAAATTACGTGTTTTTTTTTTGTACTCGTGAACTCTGCAAACAGAAGAGCTTACTCACCTTTGTGATGTTTTCTTGGGGGCTGCTGGGGAAGTTGGGAGAGGAGAAAGTGAATCCACTGTCTGTCCCCGCATCATAAGGTTGGAGGTCAATGGTCACTTCCTGTTTCCACTGGCTGCCTTCGCAAAGGTTGAGGCTGTCCACACCAACAAACCAGTCAGGGCTGGGGATCATCTTCACCATCAGAGACAGCTGGTGACCAGAGAGAGAGGAAGCAAATGTTTCAACTTTATTGTCTAAAAGGGAAATTTGGTTTAAGACAGAAAACAGAGAGAGACATTTTTTTAAAAAGCCCAATTAAAGACAGATGAAATATCCCAAAACATCCCATTATAGACCAACATCACTTAATAACATATTATATATATTATTTTTATGTCCTTGACTATAGATTGCTGCTGCTCATTGTCATCAGTGTATTCATGTTACCTATGTGTTTAATGCTTGTCTACAAACCAAATGTCCTTTTGTCATAAAGTTGAAGTAATTTGAAGAATGCAATGAACTCTTTTTTTTCTCCCTTACACAAGATAATTGTTTTATACAGCATGTGCTGTATGTGAATATTGATATTGCATTTATGACTTGATGCTTTCTTCTCTGTCTTTGCTGTGTCAAATTGTAACTGCAAGTGAAACTACAAAGAAAATGCAATATTTTAATCACAGGAAGACAGAGATTATAATCAGCCCTATTTCACTCATGGAGTGATTTAAGCACATGTGAGATGATTATTTCAATGAAAGGTCTCCCTGCAGCATTCTGGATGAATATGAGCTGACACACAGCTCTTTTGAGGAGAATAGGAATAGAAGGTAGATCTAGATTTAGCTATTTTGATACCCCCACCCTTGTCTGTTACAGGAATAAAAAAAAAGCAAGATAGCTAGGACAATAAATGCAATGAGCATGACATCTCACACACATACTGTTGATGCCAGGATTTATAAAGTGTGTAATTTATAAATGCAGGGACTGTGGGATTGCATATGTGTGCATGCATGCACCCACTCACTTTCCTGTGCAGGGTTAGCCTGTGTCTCCTGTGTGATGGATGTTTCCTGAGAGCTAGTGACCTCATACAGGAAGTGGCCTGGGGGTCAGCACACGCTGAGGTGGCAGACGCCCAGAAAACAGCACATTTGGAAACGCCTACCCACTTGCAGACTGATATTTGAGGACCTGGGCTGAGCTGCTAAGAGCTTGGGATAGGATGGGTGGGCTTGGATGGTTTTGGATTGCGAGGAAAGGGTGGGTTGAAATCGGACAGAGGGCTGGATGGAAGAGTGCTGGAACAGAGATCAAACCAGTTCACCAGGCAGAACAAACCACACGGGACAAGAGGCAGCTAGTGTCAGCATGACACATGGGGTCTGTTTCTTGCCTGTGACGCACAGCGAGAAACAGAGAGACCAAATCAGAAGCAGCTCTGTTGCTTTTCAGAAATCTTTCTCTTACCCCTCCTTCCTTCCTTCCTTTCTTCCCTCCTCTTGTCCGTCTCATCCTCCTCTGAAACAACGGTTTTTCCAAGAAGCCCTCCTGCTAGATCCATTGGGCCACTCAGTAAGGATGTCTACTCAGGGGTATCCCTCGTCACTGGCTTGATCAGACCATGGTGGTTTGCAATATACAGGCCAAGAAGTATCTCCAGAGCACAGACAGTTACTCAAAGCTCCCATGATTCTTCTCACTTTTTCTCCATCATAGCAAATCTTCCACAGAGCCCTGGAGAGAACAAACCGTCCTAGAAAACATGCGATACAGTCCAGTAGCACTAGTAGCTTAATACACAGCTGTTGTCCCATTTTCTTTGATCCTACAAAATATTGAGTCTTAAAGAATAATGCCAATAGGACCCTTAATGGTACTTAATTGATGTTATCTGTCTGTTTTGAGTTGCACATTAAACAGCAATAGCAGGCGGCTCAGGAATATGGAGATAGAAATCATATGTGTTTGGGATTTTATGGGCATTGCTTATGAATGTTTTGGTTTGTAGCGAGGAGGAAAGGATGGGATTCAAAAACGTGTGTGCGGGAGAGAGTGTCAAACAGACAGACCGAAAATCTGAATAACAGATTAAGCTGTCAGCAGATTCACATCACCCAGTCTGTCATTGTCACGTTCTACAACAACACGCGATTGCCCTACTCTGCTTTTTTTTGCCTTACTGTCCACTGATCTAAAAACAGACAGACCCATTTAAAAGCAGCAACACACATCACGTAGCTAGACGACAGCCGTTAAGCTGCTGTCTATGGCAAGTACTTACCAAAGATGCCCTCCAACAGGGTTGTTTATGATTTTTCAGAGCCCCCGGGTTCAGGCAGTGGAATAACCAATAAACAAATGTAGGTCACCAGACTTCAGGCAGGCACACCTATTTCTAAAAACGCCTTTCCTCTTCACCTCTTTCCTTCTCATTCATCAGCTACATATGTTTAACACATAAAGGGATACTTTATTTCTCGCTTAAACTTGGCAAAATAGTCTGACTTTTTTCCACAGTGCCATACCTCATTCCTACCTCAAATCCTTTGCCTTTGTTTAAGCCCTTGCCTCAAATTTAGCTCAAGCCTCAAAAAAAGAGTGCTGCCTTGACCTTTGCTCCCAGACTCACTCACTATTTGGCATTGGTACCTGACAAGCAAAGTTGTACTATAACTGAAAATGCAGCTATCAGCCCACCGTGAGCTCCATACCAAGGTAATTGTAGCAGCCAAAGCTTTGCTTTCTGGATAGATACCACTCTCATATCTGTCTGTTCAATATGAAGTTACTGCTGGCAGCCTGTTAGCTCAGCTTAAAGACTTGAAACAGGGGAAAACAGCTAGCCTTTGTCTGTACAAAGGTAACAAAATTCACCTACCAGCACCTCTAAAACTCACTAATTAACACATTTTATCTCATTTGTTTACAATGACTCTAGGAAGTCACTGCGCCTGGCCAAAAAACCACAGTTCCTTGTTTTTATACCATGGTATGGATTAAACAAACGAGATATCTTCCTGTCTTTGTGCTAAGCTAAGCTTACCACCCACTGGCAGTAGCTTCATATTTACTGTACAAAGATGAGAGTGGTATATCGATCTTCTCATCCAACTCTCAGCAAGATAGTAAAAAGGCGTATTTCCAAAAATGTCCACCCTAACCCTAATCCTAACCCTAACCCTATGGATTAGTTTGTATTTCCCAAAATGTCAAACTATTAACCTTAAAGGACAGGTTTTGATTCATTCAAATCTATCTTAACACAAGATAGACTTAGATGCGCATATGTACGTTAAAAGAGTTGCTGATTGCTGTAATCTTTTCTCTTGTCCATCCTGTTTCCTTCCTCCAGTTACTCCAATGAGATATGGGTGAAAATGTACCCTCCTCATTTTGAGCAAAATTGCTTCCTAGCGTTCAGTCAAAGCTAATATGAGGCTTCAACAGTTGAGCAGGTCAAATCAAGTGCATATCTTCCAAGTTAGTTTTTTTAGTGCAAATGTCTCTCTTTGCATTTCCCCACTCACTGAGCTGCAATGGAGGGATAAGAACATAAACAGGGAATTTGTTCTAAAAATATCCTCAGAAAATATTCTCTTGGTCGTCTAACTCAGACTGCTGAAGCCTCACATTAGCTTTGGCTGCACATTAGAATACAGTTTTGCATGAAATAAGGACTGTCCACCATCTCGTCCATCGTAGTCATGCAAGGAGTTCACTTCAAGGCCAGTATGGAGAAGAGGAACCATTACAGCAACCAACTCTCTAAAACTATATATGAGCATGAAGGTTTTGCATTAAGATAGAGGTAATAAGATAGAAAAATCTATGATTTACCCTCTGCAGTACAAAAACAGCTCAACAATTTTGGAAATATGCTTTTTTGCATCGAGTTAGGTGAGAAGATCAATACCACTTTTTCTGTTAATATGAAGCTGGACCCAGGAGTGGTGGTGAACTTAGCTTTGCATAAAGCCTGAAAACAGTGGGGAAACAGCTATCCTGGCTGTTCCCAAAGGTAAAATCTACTTACCAGCACATTATATCTTGTTTGTTGAATTAGTACAAAACCAATGTAAGATATGCACAGATTTTGGACATCTTTGGATTTGGACAGATCCAGGCTAGCTGTCACCCTGTTTCCAGATATGACAGTGGTATCTATTCTCTCATCTAACTCTCGACAGGAAAGCAAATAAGTGTATTTCTCAAAATGTTGGACTATTCCGAACTTTTACTAAACTTCATCCTAGGCCCCTCTCCTGAACTCCCAGAGTTCAGCGGGACAGGCAGCAGACAGAGTGCAGACTGCACAGGATGGATGTGGGCATTTGTGGCTACAGGGCTTCAGCGCTTGAGCTAAACATAGTCTAACATTGAATAGTGGAAAGAAGTTGGTGAACTGTTTTGTCAGAGCGGATGGACAGTGTTATGGGATGGCCCGGGTCACCGGATGACTGAATAGATTTAGTCAAACAGACTATTTGTGTGACTTACTGTGTCATGAGCAACTGTGAGCACATGTGTGCTTTTTGTGAATGAGTATTGCTTCTACTTAAGTTTTATTGTGCCTACCAGTGAGCTCCGGGGCTGCATGAGCAGCTCGGTGGAGCTGTGCCCGATGCCATTAGGGATGCCGGCTGTTCGGTACATGGCGCCAACCGTGCGTCTCTTTCTTGCCTCTTTGGCTGCCTTCATTAGCTCCACCGTGACCCCGATTTCAGCAAAGTTCTGCACCCCTGCACTGGCTGGAGCTCCCTCCTCCCACAGACGAAAATGGCGATTATGGCTCACCGCTAAAGAAACACAAGAAAGAGGAGAAGACTGGAGTAAGATGCTTATTCACTGGAATGCATATCAATGTCAATGAAGTACCACAGAGCCTCAGCCAGACGGTGAGATCATTTCCACCATGGAGCCTGTATGTATTTCTATGGCTGCCTCCTACTTCCTGCATTTAAACAGATAATTCAGAAGAAATTGCAATTCTTTGGCATTTTTTCACGGTTATAGTTACATCTTTTCTCCATCTATCTCTGATAAAACCACAAGACAAGCTGGGGCTGCCAGGAGATAGGTCAGGATCTCAGAGTCAGCAGCCAAACGGAGGACAAAAACAAACCTTCACTGATTCCTTTTCATACCCTTTAGGCCAACAGAACCATTTGCTTCACATTCTCATATTTAGTTGATTTTGAAACCTGTTACGAATCAAGAGTCATATTTAGGTTAAACTGTTTGTACCGCAGGTCCTGGAGCTCCATACTGAAACCCACAGAGCCACTGGCCTGGGCCAGTGGTTTTAAGGGCAGAGTAAGGTTAGCCAGAAACACACTGACAAATGCTCTGATGGTTCTGCCTTAACTCACTTTTCAGAGCTGCATACAGACACACACACACACAACCATGCACTCATACTTAAACACTCGTGACACATGTATTAACACACACACTGAGCCACACACACAACGTGCCCAGCACACTTCACACACTATCTTGTTTCTCCCCAAACTGCCATTACTTATGCACTTAATTGCATTTCCATCCTAACAAATTTCCCACAAGCGTCAAGACCTTGAAATTCGATAACGCCTCACGTTTAAGCCCCACCAAGACGTTAAAGCCCACTTCCCGCCCTCTCTATTGCTTGGGTTTTTTTATGGTCGTGACAAACTCCATCCATTTTCCTTATGGCAGTGTCCTTGGTCCCTTGCCCCCTGGTCTCCACAATAAAGCAATACAAAACCATTGCAGGCCCCTAAACGCCTCGACAGATTATGCTTTTCTTTGTGCTGTGACAAACTCCATTTCCAGCATTCTTTTTGTCAGCCCATTGAGGCCCTTGTGTTTTTCTTCTCCTGTGACAAAGCCCATTCCTTGTCCCCCTCCTGTCCACCGGTGCCCAGGACCCTGACACATTAAAGCCATTATGGGTGTGTCAGAATCTCCGATTCCTGGCTCTATATGGAGTAAGTAGACCATCATCCTCTGGCAGGGCAGCAGGGCACTACTGGGAGAGCTGGAAATCAGACAAAGCCACAGCCACCACAGATAGCAATGCACAAGAGTAGTCTAACACACACATACATACGTGCATACACGCAAACATCTGCCATCCATCCTATGCTCCACGACTTGGAAAAAAACAGAATAGAAGGGCCTGAATCTCTTCTTCTATTCCTTCCTCCTGGCTCTGAGGTAAGCGGTCTGACCCTGCCACACCCCAACTATCATCACCCACCTTCACCAACCCCGAAACCTCCACTCCAGTTTTTACTGCCAACATTGCGGTAAACCAGCAGAAATGTGGGAAAGGATGAAAGATCGAGAGAAATAGAGAAATATTAAAGATATGGCTGGACAGAAGCTAGAGAAACCCCATCTGGTAGCATTTAGGCTGTCGTTTGTACTGCCATCTGACTCTCACTGCTTTGCTCATTAACATCTCTAACTTCTGTGTATGTGTCTGTGTAAATATGTGTATGCTGACAATGAGGCCTTAAACCTCTAACACATGATGAGGAGCACTGTAGTCGCCATCCTTATCCCTTATTTTTCTCCTCTTGAAATGGAAACTACATGACTGTTAGAGGTCAAATAATGTCCTTCTCTCTGCCATAACTCAATGCAATATCATGCAATGGTCAAACTGTACATAAGAAGTGTGCAATTTTGTCGCTTTCTCACCTAGGAATTTGGACCACTGTGCAGGGGGCCGGAACAGCGGATACTGCTTTGGGAAGGCCTGCGGGCTCCAGTGACCAGTAAAGACCAGGATGTAGGAAGCAGGACCCTTGGCTGTGCATTCTGTCCCATTGAGTGGTCGCAGAGGCCCAGCAAAAGTGAGGCAAAGCTTCAAAAGCACAATGAGCAGCTGCTGCAGCCAACCACAGGCCAGGTGTTCTGATGACATTATCTGGAAGAAACAGACGAATGAAGAATGGTCGTGTAAGCGTTACTCAACCTCAGTATGGATGCACTGTATCTAGTTTTTACACATGGTCAGGTTCTCTGCAGAAACACCAATGATGATGATTGTAGAAAAAAATGCTGCTCCTGCTTTTGAGTTTTCTGGATTACCATGAAATTTGTGGCACATATTAAAATCATAAAGCTGTTAAATAAGTCTCTCAGAAGTACTTTGGCATGTAATATTTGTCCATCGGCAAACACATGAAAGGATCTCAACATGAATTTTTAGGAAACCAAACCCAGACAACACTGGAAAATCAGTAGAAGGGGTGGAAATTCCACATCCCTTCCCTGGTATCACAACTCATCCATTTTATCTCAGAACAAAGCTTATTGAACCCATTGACCCTCGAGCCTTCGTTAAAAAAAATAAATTCTCCCATTCTCTCGGGCTAGGCCGAGTGTGTGTTGGTCCACAGCCAATCTGTGGCTACACGGCAAAACGGTTAACATTCGTCACTGTCGTGGTAATGTCTGCTACAGAAGCTGTCCTAAAATAAAACAACATGGATGACATCCCGAAGGATATATGCAAATCCTGTCTGCTCCGCTGCTCTACTGACCTCACCGACTGACCATTCACTGACAAGGCGGAAAGGGGAGAGGGCACGTGCATAATAATTCCAAACACATTTTCCCTCAGCCTTATATTGTATGTTATCATGCAGTGCAAAGAAACTTGATAGTAACCACTTGTGTTTTCATCTTTTTGTATATGTGCACCTGAGCTGAGTGTTTGCTCCCTGACATTGCTGGTGTGGATTTTTTTTACCAGGATCCAAGAGATGAATCAGTGCCATGCTACTTGTCTCTTTTGCACTCCTTCCCTCTGAACACACATCCATCTCTCTGCCCTTCCCCACCCAAATTCTTATTCCGTCTCTGCTCTCCTAGACCCGCCGTCTGTTTCCAGACAGACAAACAAAACTACTCTACTGCGTGTGAGAGTATGTGTATCTACTGCAACAACATCTCTACCTTAATTTACTCCAGAAAGCCACTAAGAGAAAGTTGACACTCGAGTGACACAGTTAGTTTAGTTTAGTAGTGAAATGCCTTTTTTCAATATAGTGCTGAGAACACTTTCACCTTTTGTACTTCAAGAAAATTCTTAGTGCTCTGGAAAAGAAAAGTGATGTTATTTCACCCATTTCCTATTTTATTGGCAGATGTTTTACCTTTGAGATGACATTTTATGACTTGATGGCAGATTTCTATGGGTTACTACAGTATACTATAACTAAACCTCCAAGCAGCTGCAGAATGCAGACAGTTAAATTTGGGCAAGTCGACGGACACACAAACACACATGCATGTGCACGCAAACACCAATGCGCATGCGTGCACACACACACACACACACACACACACACACAAGACTCATGTCCTGCTGCACATTGTCCCTGAAGTCTATTTCCAGAGGTCAGATAGTATTACTCTGCCAATATAGCTGCAAAACTCCAACTCTGACACTTTTCTGACCGCAGCCTTATATGTCACGGAGTGTTTTATCAATTCCCAGTCTCCATTAAATGTATATTAACCACTGCACAGTTTAATAGCCGGCCATAAAAATACCTCGAGTATGGAGACACAGAGCCCAGCTTTGATCTCACTGCTCAGTCATCTGATCATCTCACTGGCTGCAATTTTGCAGCTCTGCAGGAGGCAGATAAAGCTCCAGGTTGAGATGTTAAACTCGCTCCAAAAAGTAACTTTCTTTTGGAATAAAGACATAGTAATATTATTTTCAGGCTGACAATAAGCAGATTCTGTCCTGCACTTGTGATCGAGCACTGTGGGCTCGGGTGAATGGAAGTTCACCACCTGGACCTTTTTCACATTAGTATGCAATCTTAACTGCTACTGTCCCGTCTGCTCCCTCCACTGTGTTTAGTATAGAAAAGGAGGTCAGTCCTGTCACAAGCTGTTGCAAAGATTTAGCCCTTTTTTCCTCTATATGTCTATGTCACACACACATTTACAAACGCATTCCAGGCAAGGAAGATCAAACTTTCTTAACCAGAAGAACACACAGCAATAAAAATGTACTGGTGCGCACACTGAACATGATCTTTTCTGTCTAAAATTACTTGTTTTTGATGCACTATAAGGCCAGTCTGGACAGTGAGTGGCTGTCATGTGACATATGTTGCCATAGCAATCATCTCTGGTTCAGTGCACCCTTTGACCTTCCCTCTGAACTTGTCATACTGACACTATAACACACTAAAGAGACATTTCTTGAATTCCCACACTCACACACTGAACTTTATCAGTCAGCACATAGACCTGCAACCAGCTGATGTCTGCTGCTGCTGGGAATACATACAGTACAGTAATAATAATAGACTGTATGGTATTTATTGATGCATTCTGTACAGAGGCACACTCTTATTTCCAGTCGACATAAATTTTACACTCATATATACGCACACACACACACTACAGGCCTGATCTCATCATTCAACGCAAGCCTCTCAGGCACAAGACACAATAAAACGAGGGGATGTGGCGAGGAGCCAACTGTAGCGGCTGCCGCCCCGTGGGCACCTTCACTGTGTAATTACAGTAGGCTCATGCAGAGATAATACACACATTCACCTCATCTCATATACACAGGCATGCAGGTATGCACGCACAAGTGCAGATTTGTGCGCACAGCAGTAGGTGCGTTCATTTTTAACAAGGAGATGGTGGGGAGGTGATAAGATTTTCTCAAAAATCTGCTGTTCACTGGTGTTGAGTGGTGGATTTGAGAATTATGCTGAAGAAAGAGATGTCTCTCTTTGTCTTTAATCACCTTTTTTGTCCATTTATCCATATTGTGCAAATACTTGTACACACCATTTCTCCTTTACACATATATATATTTACCCCCAGACAGATAGACACACTCGGTCAGGCATGCATCACAACAGGAGGTCAGAAACTTGACTGTTTCTCATGCAGGCGGAGGGGAAATCATGACAGCGTAGGCAACAGTTCAGAGAGGAAAGTGAGGGGAGAAGGTTAGGTTTGCCTGAAGTACTTAACTAAAACCACATTTTCAGCAGCAAGACCTCAGAGAAAGGACAGCGCATGAGTGCATATACCTCTATATTGTACACAAATGGAAAATGATGGTTAAGTAGCTACAAATGTGGAAATTTACGCAAAAATGATTATAGATGTGTGATTTCAGTGACTATAGATTTGTATTCAGCGATGTGATAAATCAACCAAATGAGACGTCCATTTGAAAAGATGTGATTCCAACAAAAAAAAAAGCCATAAATTCAGCGGTGGAAAGTACATTTTCCTTTTCTGAGGCACTTGTTAACTTAAATATTTCCATTTGATTCGACTTGAAACTCTATGACTTGTCAGAGGGAAATACTACACTTTTCACACATAACACTGACAGCTATAATTACTGTTATTAAAATATAGGATGAGTTTATGAGAATATGATGCATTTTTATAGATTAAACTATACAGCATATAACTGAGTTCAAACTTCCTCCACCGCTTCCTTGAACCGCTGCAACATTAAAATGCTGTTTACATGTTAAAGTATCGATAATACTCATCAAGTAATATAATATGTACAACTATATAACACTCTGAATACTGCTGTTCTGCAAAATGAGTACTTTTACTTCTATGTGTTGAGTTTCTGATAATATTCAAGTCTTACATCAAATTTTAAAAGCACTTTGCATCTTCAAACATCTTCCAAAGAAAAAGAAAGTCACTGGATCTGATGTGACTAAATAAGAAAGCATTCACACTTGCACTTTCAGTCTCTTTCTGAGCAGAGAATGAATGGAGGCTCAGTGTGCGTCCTACCTGTGTTGGATCAGTCAGTCAGTGACAGACAGAAGCTGCAGCAGGATCGCACTGTCGGGACCTCAGAGAGGATACAGCTCCGCTCACTCACTTGTCTCCTCTCCTTCGCTCCACTGTAACTGGCTGTCTGGTGCAACCTTATCAGCCTTTATCCCTCTATCCTCCGTCTTTATCTCTCTTTCCAAATTTCTTCCCTCCTCCCTTCTCTCTCTCATTGTATCTCCTCACGTTACCCTCCTCTCTCTCTCTCTCTCCCTTTTCCCTCACTCCCTCTCGCTTTCTCCTCCCCCTCCTCCTCTTTTCTCCCCCTACCTCTCCTTGTATGGAAAGGCAGTTAACAGCCTCCACTCCTCTCCTCCACTGTCCTTCTCTTCTCTCCCTCTATCTTTCTCTCCTCCGTCTCTCTCCCTTTCTCTCTCTGGTTTTTCAGTGGCTGTGTAAACTCAGCAACCTCAGTGCTGACAAGGTAATCAACACCATATTGGCCTCTCTTAACATACACCACTCAGCATTGTGTATTTTTTTACCCTGTTCTTCAGCTCCCGCTTTCAAGACTCGAGAGGTGTAGAGTTGCTGAATAATGGCAGAAAAATAGAGGGAGAAATGAGAAATAGGGTTTTCACGCACAGACATGCAACCTGGATAACAGACGAGTGGAGTCTGGGTGGAAGCACGGGCTTTTGTTTCGGCAGTAATGTTCTGATTGCACTTGCTGAGAATCAAAGGGTTTTTAAATGGCTGCGGTCTTTTTCCCTTTAAATAGTTCGGTGCTGTGGCAGATCCAGCTGTGATCTCAGCCGAGGAACCCCTTTTTTTAAGGTCAGGGTGTACGTGTGTGTGTGTGTGTGTGTGTCAGAGATGTGTGGTCACCAGTTCCCACAGCTGGTACACACATGGACAACCAGGGAGGTTTCTGTTACCGGCCGCCACTCACTTATCAACGTGTCAAGGCGCAGACTACATGAGGCCGCATGAACTCTTAGAATTTTTGGTTACTTTCCTGACCATTATCCACGGCCATGATGCAACAAAGTAGTCAGCCTCTTGGTAGGATTAATATTTCATTCAACAATCTACTTCAAATGCACAAACATACCCTGGCTAGGGCTTAGATCTGCACTATCAACCCTCTCACAGATGACCTGGCTAACATCAGCCAGATCTTTAAGACAACTTTGCAAATTTGGGATCTGCAAAGCCAAGACTCGGCCACGTCACGGTATGGCTCTGCTATTAACCTCCTGGGAATGAGGCGAGACAAAGAGGAGCAGACAGGAAAGAGGAGAAGTCGGATTAGATTTGGATCAGTTAACAATTTGACTGGTCTTTGTGTCCCGCAGTCATAATCAATCAAATAAACAACTAGAGGAGTGCACTCATTAGAGTGCAGACCTCCGCCAAGTGACAAGTCAAGATGGCGGCGAAGTTAACCAAAACAGGGATTTAGTCATTTTGTATCGTGCCTAGATTTAGTAGATCATAACATAACGTGTATGGAATTAATCAGCAGATGCTCCAGTTCAAGATGAGACCAAACCTTTCTAAGGATGTTTTTGAGCCATGACAAAAGCCAAAATGTGGCCTACAACAGATTAGGTAAGGCTTGTTTTTAGCTTAGCTGATTGCGGAAATGCCTTTTGCGATGTTGTAACACATGTCGTAAAATGGCAAGGACTGCTGAAAAGAAAAAAGTCAAAGCTTTCCGATGTGCTCATAAGGAATCTTATCAGTGTTTATTTGAATTCACGACACAACCTGCTCTCAAGGTACCAAAGTTAAGTGTCGCCAATTAATCTAACATGGCAACAAGGCCTGATTGGTTGTACCTAACAAGCCCACAGGAACAGTGCCGGGCTTTGAAGCCAATTTGACATAGTGGCTAAATCGTGGAATTACAACTTCTGGGTCAGACAGGGGCCCAAAGAACATTTTTCCCGCACACAATCATGGGAAAAGGAGTGGCTGTAAAACAGTGGATACATTTTTCACAAAATGACTCGTTTCACGATCAGAATTTGATCCATCCGGTCCAATAACATTTGGAAAGCCTAGAAGAGCCACACAAGTGAATTGTTTTATCCCAATTCAAGCTAGCCGGAGGGCTAAACTGGAAGTTAGCTGTCTCAGCTGGCAGACTCCAGTGAGCATGCTCAGTATGCATTCATCTGGGTAATTTCTTTACCGTGGGAAGTGGCTTCTTTGGCTTCATGCGTCACTGAGCAACTTTCATAGCAATGAACGGGGCCCCGCCTCCGACCCTGTATCAAGTTTTAGGGTTTCTTTACACATCTATGGTCCCGAGCAGAAACAAGATTCCAAACTGAAGCTGTTGTTGATTACTTGCGGCCCCTACCGGCCGGTTAAGAGGAGTCAGCAGTCAATGACGGTATAAAATAGATTTTTCAAAAATTGTGAATCACTGCAACCATGAGAGGTCCTTGAGCATACAGTCATAAATGTACACAAAAAATATTAGCCTGATAGGTCCAGTAGTACGCAAGATTAGTTGACAGATACACACACGCACGCGCGCACGAACACACACACGCACATACACATGACCAAATGTATGATCCCCTCCAGGCTTACGCCTGGCGGGGATAATTACACCCCCTCTCCATCTGTGGCTTGCTTTCTTCCTTCATTCCTCTCTATCTTTCATCCCCCCTTTCCATCATCAAAACAGTTTCTCACTCCTCTCTTCATCTATCCGCACCAATCCATCCATCTACTGTCTATCTATATATCTGTTTGTGCAATTGAAAGTAGGTTATGGGAAAACCCCACATTTCCCCTGCTGCTGCCCGCTGATGAATGTTAGTGCACTCAGTCTCCAGATTGACTCATGTTAATGTGAAATGTCACAGACGCAGTGTTAAATGCAGAGGTGTGAGTATGCGTGAGTGGACACACAAAATGATTCAAAGTCTGAACTTGGGCCACTCTGGTTCATAGTTTACAATAAAACCACACTCTGCAGCGCACACATATACACATACACATACACACACACACACACACACACACACACACACACGAACGCCAGCATTAGGACACCAGATACAGCAGCAGAAGGAGTGCAGTTTGCCTGACTGACGCAAATCTCCAAGATAACTGAAGGTTTTCCTTCCTGTCAATCACGTGCGCATGTCAAAGTTGCGCGAGCCAAGCGAGTGAAGCAATGAGAGGAAAACCATGAGCTAATCACAGTGCGTTGGGCTCTTGCCATACTAGCTCCAGTGTCTCGGCTTCACCGCAGCAAAGCCTCTAGACAGACAGACACAAGAAAAGAGCATCATTAAGAACAGATGGCAATGTTGTCGGTGTATTGTGTTCCAATATTATGGAAGAAGAGTATGGGAATACTTGTTGGACGAAGCAAATAAACAGATAGTTTAATAATATAGTACATGGTTGGTTAGCTTCATTTTATATAGAAATGTTAAAAGATGTACCTGGTATTATTTTATTTTGTATTGACAAATCCCATGAAAAGACTAAAACAAACAATGTGTTAGTCCATCTCTCAATGTTTTCTGATTTCCCTATGCCATCTGTGGCACTCAGGCAAGCACATTTGCTCCTTCTAAAGACGTAAATCTTTAAAAATGGGTCACAAGTATATCATTTTAAAAAATGCTTAATAATGTCCTAGCTGGGCACTGTAGTTTTTTAGCAAACATTACTCAAACAGGAGTAAACAGAACATTTGTTGGGGACTATTTTCAGTCGGGGATTAATACACATTTGGTGTTCGAATGAGTATTTACGGCAGCAGGTCCGTGTATGTGGAATTGACTCAAAATAAACTACAGTGGGCGTGTTCATGGTGATGTGGGAGCATGTCAGCAGTGCAATAGTGTAGCTCACTGATGTGTTTTTAACAGTTTTTGAACATCAAGAGTCTGTGGCACTGAGGAGTAATAGCTTTAGCTACATAGGTCAATTCATCATTGGTTTTGGTCTTTTCATGGGATTTGTTGACAATAAGAAAAATACAGGATATCACCAAACATATACTTCAAGACAATTAATGAATTAGAGCTGGACAAATAAAAGACGCAGCGCAGTATCTATTAAAAAGGAAACAAAAGCTGGTGCTGTCTGATGATGATGCAACATCTGAGTCATTCAGTGGCTGGAATAATATTTAATCATTCCAAAGACAACCGAAGGCAAATATTTATCCACTCGGCTTTGGGGTTGGTAGTACGATCCCTCCAAGTGGGATAGGTCATCTGTCTGGAGACTAATTCATCACGCAGACATGTGGATATGTTATAGCACAAACACACACATCCTGATCTAATTTTACCTGGTTGATGTTCTCAGCTCAGAACTTCGCTCAAATAATCTTTAATGACCTTTGCTCCGTTTTCAGCTGTTTTTTCGTTTAGTGACCCACTCACTAAAACCAATAGAAGTTATCTAAGCAGGGTGACCCATTTTACAGAGCAGTTAACCAAAGCTACTTACCCAGCAGCATTATGAGAACCAGTGCTCCCATTTTACTGCTTTGACCAATGTGTTCCCACACCTGATCAAATCCCTGAGGCTTTCACACCCCCTACCCTCTTCCTCCTCTTGAACTAAACAAACAAATAAGAAAATCCGGCTTCCCTGCATGGGTGCTGACAGGGGTAACGTATGGCGCTGGGATAGGTGGATGATGCTCTGCTGCACTTTGTTGCACAATTCCGTATGAGACTTCGGAAGCAGCGAGCCACAATGTGTTTGAAGTGTGTGTGAATCAGGTCTGTTAAAATACTGCTCGCGTCCTGGGCCTCCTTAAACCAGAACCTTGTATACTCACGCTGTTACATAATCTGCCTGTCTTTCACTTCGACAGAAACTGGCCAGTAAAGTACAGTATGTGACTGCTGTTATTTTGACCGCTGTTTCCAAGTAGCCATAAAAATGTTAAGAATGAAGTAAGTATTAGTCAAAATAAGTAAGACAACTCTGTAGGGATGGCACATTGGCGGCCAGCTGGTTTGGTCTAGACTGAAATATCTCAACAACCACTGGACTGATTACTGTTTAGTGCAAATATGCATGATCCCCAGAGGATGAAGCCTTCTGACTTTGGTGATCCCTCAACTTTTCCTCTTTTGTCAGCTTGGCGTTGACAGGTTTAAAATTAGGTTTAATTTAATGTCTCAACAACTATTGAAAAGGACAACATTTTTACAGACATTCATGGTACCCAGAGAGTCCCCCTTCACTCAAAAATGTGGTTTGCTTATCAATTGACTTGGGTGTTTGAGCCTCACTGTGCAGGATGATCTATGAGTTTGACACTAGAAGGCTGTTTGCACGTTCATATGCTGAAAGGGGGAAAGTTTCTCTGTGCTCACCAGAGTTTAAGGTGAGTACCGACGAGCTTGACTTGTAATAGTTTGGAGCTAATTGTGGTCCAGTATGCTGGTGTGATGTGGAAACTCAGTGCACATACACTGAGAATGGACATTTTAATGAAATGCAAGACAGTTTGTGTCCAGCAGTTAAACTCTTGAAATGAAAAATATTAGCATATTCATAGATTCTGGGTTTTGTCGGGGTAGAAGTAATTTTAACAAGGTTATTGAATTTTTTTTTTTGCTGAAAATCCATGTCAGACACAAATATTATTATTAGTTTTTTTATATCTTGAAAAATGTGCGGTGGGGATCTTTCATGACTTAAGTGATCGCCCGACTACTTGTCTAGCACCACCATGAGGTTTGATGTTTGTGGTTTTGAGTGAAATTTCTTGACAACCATTAACTACAATCAAATTTGATACACACATTCACGCCCTCTTTGTCTTTACTTGGTTTTACAACCAAATACCTGCAAACCTACATCAGCCTAAGCTGTACTTTGTGCTTAGTGCTAATTAAACGTTGGTTACTGTATTGGTCCAACATACTGACAAAGCAAAAAACTGTTAGTCTGAAGCCTGAAAAATCTTCGGATGCATCCTTTAAATGAACAACTAATGGAGTCAATAAACAGGATCCATCTTTAACTTTTCCATGATGAACTCATACACACGGATGTTCAACACTGCTGAGGGGCCAGCAGGCTCCTGGAGTTGCCTCAAGTGAGTGGACGTCAGCTTCCAGTCCCTTCATTTGTTTAAGAGTGCAGGCGCCCGGTTATGTGCATGTGGTAGCAATTTTGGGGCTGATAATCCCCCGCCCTCTTCCATCCTGTGGGTCTACACAGAAGCCCCCTTTTCCCATGCGCCCCACCTAGTCTGCCCACTCGTAAAGCTGTGCCCGACGTCTTGGCACTGCATAGCCCCTCGTTGCCATATAAAAGAACTGACAAACTGCGGTAGTAAACAATTTTGTTTATGACAAAAGCTCTGTAAACACAGCTCCATCCATGACCTCAAGCTGCTACGTGTAATCAGTGATTAGACACTGGCAACTGGCATTAATTGTCAGCAACTCACTGACCACTATAATCAAGTACAGAAACATTTTCAGCTGAAATGACTGAAGGCAGAGATTAAACTTCAAGTACACAACAGGATTCCAGAGATCAGTCGAGGAATCATTCAGAAAGTTAAACAAAACAGCAAATGTTTAATTTTTAAGATTTTATTAAAATACGGTGTGGAGTTTACCATTGGAAGTTACCATCACAAACATGATTGTTTCTAATAAAAAAGTAAACAAAACAAAAATAAAGCTTAAGAGCCTAGTTACAGGAGATTTTTTTTTTCCATTTTTGTTTTTTTGTTTTTGTTTTTGCAGTCTGGTGAAAGAAAAAAAAAAAAATCAATTCACAATGAGAGTGAGTGGAAAGAAAAACACGTTCACATGTTGTAAAAATACATTTCCCAATTTTAACATTACACACAGTCACTTTCAAACATTCATTCATTCATTCCTCGTTAGATGGTTAGATGTCAGTGCCAAAAGGAAGCAAAACAGGAAAAAAAAAAAAAAAAAAAGAAAAAGTTCAGACCTGTGCACAAAGGGGAACGAGGGGAGAGCGGTTTCTAAAAAAAAAAAAAAGAAAAAAAAAAAAAAACAACACAAGAGGCTGTTCTACATTCTGAGGGAGGAAAACTTGGGACGAGGGACACGAGACAGAGGGCGACTGCTGGAGGATATGTGTGCATTTGAACCCTGAGAGAGAAAAAGTGACCGATTCTCACCGTAATAGTTTTCAGCTTTTTTTTAAATTTTTTTGACAGACCACACCAGTGTCCGCTGTGCCCCCTCCTCCTCCTCCTCCTCCTCCTCCTCCTCCTCCTCCTCCTTCCAGCTCCACTGGGGCTCTGGCAGCAGTGTGAAAGACGCTTTAAGAGACCCAGAGTGGTGGTGGTGGTGGTGGTGGCGGCGGCGGGTGGGGTGGGGTGGGGTGGGGGCATTCTCACACCCAAGAGTGAAATATCAGCTGTGGTTTTGTGAGCATACACGCTGTGCTTATCTGTTAGCCTATGCACATACACACTGCCGGGCTGACTTGAGCTTTTAAAAACTACAAAACAAAAAAAAAAAGCATCTTTTTAATGCACAGAAAAATTCACACTGTATTTATGTGTTTGAGCCAAAAACAAAAGGCTTTATGTGGTTCATTACTGAAAAGGAAATGCAAGGTGCTGTAGATTTAGACCTAGTTGGGGTGTGAGGAGCTTTTTGTGGAGCGGCCTTGATTCCTGGCCCGTTCTTTTCGACTGGGTGTGTCTCCTGACTTCACCTGCTGTGGTCAACTGTATTAAGGCAGTGAGTGGTTCCATGGCGACTTTCTATAACAGCTACTTTTACAGGGAGAATACAAGTAAGGCCCAGAGGATATCAGCTGGGAAGGACAGTTGGGATAAGATGGGTAAAGAAAAGAAAAGAAAAGAAAAAAAAAAAAAAAATCACTGGGAGAGGGATCTCTTGTTTTCTCTGAAATGTTTCAGTACAACATGTAGAACACAGACAGCATATCCATAAAAATGAAATCCTACAATAAAACAGAACGGTTTTCATAACAGTGCACTGCTGAACTGAAAAAAAATATATATAATCATCATCAACAGCAAAATTTAAGATTACTATTATGCTCATAATCCGAACTATGGGGGTTATTTTTAAAAAATATATACTCATCACATGACAGAGGAGCCTAGCATCTCAGGACACAGACATGCTCCATGTCTCTCATAGACTCTGAGGGGAAAACTGTACATCAATGGAAACTGACCACGACAAAATGGCAACTTGGGTTGAAAACACTCTGGGGTTGAAGGGAAAGGCCCGGGGAGCAGAGGGGAAACAGCAAAGATGACACTAAATTTTTAAGCCAATAATTTTTCCCCTAAAAAATTACCTCACATGCACTATAGATAGAGCAGCTTGACAATGAAAAGGGGGGGAGGGGGGTCAAAAAGAAAAACAAAACAGCATCTACAACTACTTGTTCTAGTTAAAAGAAAACTAGCAGACCACGACGACCACCTTTCTTTTTTCCTCATTTTTCATTAGCCGGTAAGATGGAGGTCAAAACACATCAACTACAGGCTGGAGTCTAAGAACGGGAAAGCGTTGTGCTGAATTTTCCACAATGAGGAACAAAAAAGGTAAAGGCAAAGAGATAAACATTGGTTTTGAAGCCTGAGTATTCAGTAACCTATAGAGAACCTACAAAGATTTTGTCAATTTATTTCATGGGGCAATGTTCTTCTTTTATTGTATCGTTACTGCTACAATTTCACAACCCTTCTGGTAAAGAATAGTAAAGAAGTATCTAGAAAATCTGTACAAAAAATAAAAGGGTATGCACGGTACATTCAATATCTGTTACTGAGGTACTAGAAAGGTGTTCCCTTGACACCAGGGCAACAGCGTTAAAGAGTTACTCCTAGGGACTATTCCTTTGGAAAGACAACAGCTTGTTATCATAACAGAGTGAGGGAACACACACACACACACACACGCACACACACACACACACACACACACACACACACACACACACACGCACACACACACACGCATGCTCGCGCACACAAACGGACACACACAAACACACCACTGTCATTAACAAAGCCAGCAGAACACTGTCCCCCTTACTCCTATAGGGTATCTAAACTCTACTGTCCCCTCACGTTTAAAGGAATTGGTGGATGCATACTGGTTCATGAGCAGATGTGTAGGGTGGGCCATGACAGTGGGAGAGGAGTGGAGGGTGAGCGGGTGGGTGCTGGATTGTGATTGTGGTGGTGGTGGTGGTGGTGGGGTGTGCGGTGAGATCTTAAAACAATAAGGCGGTGGTTGATCCCTGGTCACCCGTCCTGTGTTTTGTATGTCGGCAGTGTGTGATCACGTCACTAAAGCTAACCCGTAACTGTCCCGTCTGGTTGACTGAAGTGAGCTGCAGAAAGCGTGTGAGCGTCTGAGTGTTCAGACAGACAGTGCCCTCTGCTGGCGAGGCCCCTGACATGCTCCTGTTTTTTTTTTTTCCCCCCCAGTAAGAAAAAGCTGCTGCGTTTGATTCTGTGTGGGCACCGTGTGTAAGGACCTCACACACAGCACTGCGGCTGTAGGTGCTCTCTGATATGACACTCTTAAGCTATTATCTCGTAACAAAAACGATCCATGAGGGGCGAAGCATGTAGAAACGGGGATGACTGTCCTTCAACTAGACGGTCACAGCAGTAAGAGGTGACAAAGGATCTTGGGTATCACTCCATCAAAAAGGAACATTGTTCAGTGGGGGGGGGGGGGTTGAGAGTTTAAGTATGAGCTGATCAGATAAAAACACACTCTGACAGTCTGAGAGAGCTCCACACTGACAGCACTCTGCTGAGAAAGCTGACGACAGTGTCAGGGGAGAGCTAAGGGCAAAACCGGGCGGAGGGTAGCTAGATGCCTGGTGGGGGAGGACAGGATGTATAGTTTGTGATTCTGTCTGGTTTACTTTAGTACACATTTTCCCCCATCACAAGAAAGGTGGAGGGAGGGAGAGAAAAAAAAAAAAGAAAAGAAGAAGAGAGCAGTAACATGAGCCATTAATGTACAAAGGGGGGCTTTAACCTTTCTGCCTCTTCTGGTCAGAGGACTGCAAACTGTAAAGCCTCATGTCAGAAATGCATTTTTTTTTTTTTTTTTTTTACAAACAAACAAACATTAACACCTAGAACCACAACAGATCAAATTTCCATTAAAACAACGGCCAACTAAGGAACTAAACCAATCCAATCTTTGAATCCTTGAGAACAGTTATTGCTGACGTTGTGGGGGAGTGAAGGGGAGGGAGGGACGGGGTGGCAGGTAGGTGGGTGGGTGGGTGGGTGAGATGAGGACGAGGATGGAAGGGTGTGTGTTCTGGGAGGTGGGGATGGGATGGGTCTATCCTGGGCTGGTTATGTGATCTGAGAAACAAGACTGTGTAGATCCACGTCAGGTCAAACTGGTGCTGCCGATGATGTACTGGAGGGTCGGGCTGTGTCTGATGCTGAGAGGTGGGGGTTGTGGGGTGGGGGTGGTGGGGTGGTTTCCAGAGGTGACGGAATGTGCTGGCGGCGGCGGGGGGGGCTATTGGTCAGAGGGGATGTCTCTGTCGGCTTCGGCCTTATTAGGCTGCCCCGGGGAGGGGGCACGTGGGGGATGAGAGACTGGGGCGATGCCGTGCGCCAGGGTTCCTGAAACCAGGCTTTCTACCCCTGCGCCAGCTCCTGGGAGACCCCCTGCTGCTGCAACGTTGATCAGACCTGGAGGAAATCTGTAACACAGAAGAAGATTTCAGATCCATGCTCAGCCTCATAACCCCCCCTGATGTTTAACCATCTTCCACATCTACTCCTCTCACCTGTAGGTAGCTCCGTTAAGTTCTGGGTGAACAGTGGCGGCCTCCATGCTGGGCCACTGAGAGGCTGCCATCAGATACTCCTTATTCACACAGTTCTTCAGACTGTCAGGGATACGCCCTAGAAAAGAAAAAAAAAAACAACTGACCATTACTACTTCATAGAGATTTTCTGATGAAAAACAAAGTTCTTACTACTATCAGCTTTCTTCTTTTTTGGATATTTGCAAATATAAATTGATAAACAGCATTTACAGACTGGCCACCAAAAATACTTTCCTCCCATTTGCTGGAATAAAAGCAAAATAGACAATAAATAAAATTTTGCAAGACTTAGAATCACAACAATAAAACAAAGTTTTGAAAATAGAATAAAAGTCAATGACCACCAGGGATAAAATGATATAAAAACCAATGATTTAAACTTAAAAACTAAAGCTATAGCATTACTCCAAATTGAATTTGAAAGCCAGATCAAAAAAATAGAGAGCTTGACATTCTAATATCCAGAGAGTGTCTTCCACGGTTAATAATGTTTCCAAGTGGGAACATTACTGGGCCAAGAATGCTTCCTTGAGGAATACCATATTCAACACCATGAGTCTCTGATACATAAGCACCCAAGCAAACACAGTCAAAGAGACCCACCCATTTCTCAAGTCTGTCAATTAAAATTTTGTGGTTTGTTGTATCGAATGTTGCACTGAGGTCTAAAAGAAGAAGGACAGCCACGTTGTTTGTATCCACAATAATTCTCAGGTCATTAACAACTTTCAGTGGGGCTGTCTGTGCCGTGGTTTGCTTGATAACAAGATTGGAGTTTTTCTAAAATGCTGTTGTTGGTTAGATGAACAAGTAGTTGATTAAAAACAGTATTCTCTAAACATTTACTAAGGAAAGGTAGATTAAAAATGGGTCTGTAATTGTTTAGCTCTGAGTAATCTAGATTGGATTTCTTGACTATGGTAGCAGGATTTAAACAGCTTGATCGGGTTGGGGTCTAGAACACAAGTGGAAGACTTCATTCATTAATTACTTCACTGATAACATCTTCTGACATCATATCAAAAGGATGACATGATAGATGGATGCCCAAGGCAGGGAGATCCCAGGAAGTTTGAGTGTCTCTATTTATAATGCTGGCTCTAATGGAAACTATTTTTCCTTTACAAAATGAAGCAAATTCTTCACATTTGAGAGTCAAGTTGTTATGAAGAATGAGAGCAGGTGATGGATTTAGAAGATTGTAAATTGTGGAAAAAAGCACTTTGGGATTATTTTGTTTTTCTGAAATAACGTTTGAGAAACGGGTTTGTCTCTCTCTCCAGACTGCTTTATTGTAGATTATAACTTGTCCTTTAAAAATGTCAAAGTGAACGTGTAGTCTGCTTTTCCTCCATCGTCTCTCAGCTTTTTGACAATTTCTTTTCAGCTGACAAATTGCAGTAGTTTTCCATGATGATTTGCAAATTAATTGCCTTTTTATTTGTGCAGGAGCAACTATGTCTAATGAGAATCTTAAATCAACATTAAAATTATCAACTAAGCCAGTGGTGGATGGAGGAAAGGTGTTCACCAGATTTGAAATTTGTCTCTAACTTCATTGTTAATGTTATGCTTCACAACAACAGTCTCTGGACAGTCATTTGATGTAGAAAGAGTGATATTAAAAAAAAGATCAGAAACAGGGGCTTTGGCCATGGATGAAATGTCATCAATACCCCCAGTAATAACTTAGTCCAGTGTATTTCTATGAATGTGGGCGGCGCTCTGTACATGCTGAACAAGATCGAGACAAGCAACAAGATCCAAGAAATCTAAATCCCTTGAATCAGTGTGGTTGTTGACATAAAAATTAAAACCACCATGTGATTTTATCATGACTGGGAGGAACAGTGGACGTGAAATCATAAAACTCAGATAACAAGTTGCTGTCATGTGTTGGGGGCCGACAGACAGTCAGAGTGAGTACAGGCTGGTGTGCTTTAATAATCATTGCGAAGTATTCAAATGTTAGAAAATGTGCTAGAAAAGTAGCGATCTGATGCCCTCTTTTACTTTGTCTATTGGAGTATAAAAAGGTGAAGTTAAGAGGAGACTAACAAAGAAGCTGAAGCGGTTTTAAAAATAAAAAGGTAAGACCATGTTCAGAAATAAAATTAATATAAAATGTCTTGCCAGAGAGGGATCTAATATTCAAAAGTGCCTACTTTATCGGCTCAGGGTTGGGCCTCGTCAGTTGGGACTGACTGATTTTCAATTTTACTAGGTTGCGTGTGTTTCTGCCATAATGAAGGATCGCTACGACGTTATTGTGTGAGGCTGAGCTGTTGTGAGGCATACTGTGGTATTTCTTTGTGTTATTGCGACAGCTAACTATACAGTAATGGAGAATATGTCACTATTCACAGCTTTTGAAGTGTGGTAGGAACAGGTGGGTATTTTTATGGATTGATATTGCAAAATGACAATGATGTGGAGGTCGTTCTTTTGACGCTTTACAGGACTGTGTGAGTTCAATATTGTAGGCTAATAGTCGTTTACCCTCTCTGTTGAGATGAAGTTCATCCCGTGCAAAGAGGTCAGGTCACTTCCGAAAAACAAGGAAGTTATCTACAAAAGGAATTCCCACTGCACAGTACTGTCCTTTAAGCCACATATGTAGCTGATGCATGTGGCTGAATTTCACATGCCCAAACTGAGGAGAAGGCAGGGGTCCGGAAATAACACACTGTCTGCCAGACTCCAGGACAGTATCAAGAGTTTTACAATTATACTTCAGATGACTTTCAGATTGTTGAAGCTTAATATCATTAGATCCAACATGTGTGACCACTGAGGACGCAGGAGAATTATCCCGCAGCAGTCCATGAAGCAATGAATTAATGTGGAATACCTGAGCCCCGAGATAGCAAAAGGTTTCTGTGTTAAGACAGTAGATGTGCTGGACAATGGATGAGCCTACAATGAAACAGGAGGGAGAAGGGGACAAGCTGAAGGCGTCCTCTCGAGGTCCTCTTCCTGCGGAGGGAACCACAGTCCTGGGATACACCTCGGTACTCTGACTGTTTTGCCTGAGTGGATGAACCTGGGAGGGTGCAGGCAGCAGGGTTGGAGGCAAGGGGCTGGATGTAGCAGCCGTAGGAGCAGGGATGGCCATAGATGGATCATCTGTGGTTACGACTGAAAGCACCGGAGTAGTGTCCGCAACGCAGCCCGAGCTAGGGACAGTGAGACTGGACAGAGTGTAGGCAGCAGCAGGCACGGCTCCCGCAGGGGTCAAGCAGGATGATGGCCTTGGTTGTGCCGAAGTGTCCCACAGGACAGTGTCGGAAACAGCTGAGCTCATCGCAGCTATCTTTTTTGGCTGAACAGGGGCAGTATCAATGTAACTGGACGAGAGAATATCCTTCTGTTCACCTGATAGTCTGCAGGTGTCTTCTTTGAGGTGAGTGATACTCCTGTTTGCTTTCTGGAGTAGGTGACAGTCAACACGCGGCATGGTATGCAATACGTCTGTCCCTCATAGATGTATGGTTTCACTCAGCCACTGCCTCACTCATAACTTAAAATCCAAGCATCTGATGACTAAAATCCTTCGTCCGGTTAAAAGATACAGTCAAAAACAACCAAGATCTAAAAAATGTATCATAAAAATGTGTCTTTAAGCTGGATAAAAGACAAGACAGCGTTTTTGGCGGGCAACGACACACAACACCGAAGTATGCGCGATCCAATACTGTTATCTATCACCAGCTGACGCTTTTGCTGGTTAAAATGACAAAGATCGCAGGTTGCAGGTCATATCAGCTGTCGCTAATTAATGTTGATTCTATGAGTAACTTGATGGCGGGCCAAATGAAACTTGGCTGCTGGTTTTGTGTGCTCTCTGCAACCTGGTGTGTGTACTCAGCTGAAGATCATTTTTGATCAAGAACTCCACCTGTAACACTACAGTCACAAGTGTTTTTGTAATCCAAACAACTCCATACTTAGTGATTAATATATTTCATTATTTTAATGTGCCATATACATATTGCTGCATATCTTCTACTGCCGTGTATATGATCATTTTTACGATGTAGAGTATACTGAGCATCAAACATTTAATTCAGGATCAATTAAGTTCTACCTTGTGTCATGGGCAGGTGTTTCATTTAGGTAAATATAAAGGACTTGGACTCTGTATCAACAGATACCCAATATTAAAAGGGCTCAGATTGGGATTGGGGTAAAAAAACAAACAAACAAACAAAAAAACCCAACTTGAACACATCCCTACTTACCAGTGATGGCGCGGCGCACTTCCCTGGCTGCCTCCTCGCGAGCCTCGACGGACGCTTGCTCGCTGTACCACGATGTGTGCGGGGTACAGATCAGGTTGGGGGCATCCTTCAGAGGGCCTGTTGAAAAACTGTTAAGGGGGGAGAAAGGTTGTTATAGAGAAGAGTAATGAGGTTGTGCATCATATACTTCTCTGGGTGTACATGTGGCAACATGGCTCTGGCGTGTCATGGGTACCTGAACGGTTCTGTCTCGTGGACGTCCAGGGCAGCCCCTCGTATCCGTCCCTCCTTTAGGGCCTGAGCCAATGCTTTCTCGTCGACCAGACCACCTCTTGACGTGTTCACCAGGAAGGCTCCCTGACGCATCTGTATCACAGAGTTAGTAATATTAAAACAATGTGGAGCAGACCGAGCCAGAGAGGGCTGAAACTTTCAATCTGTAGCAAAGAAAACAGCGTGGACTTAAATTATTTGGGACAAACAGATTCTATTTTTATTCTTCTGATCAATATTACAGGTTGGGAGCAATGTTTGGTTCAACTATCATTCTGTACAAATTAAAATCTAGGTTGTTTAAACTGTTACAATTGTGCTTAAGCACTGTTGGCCAACTGCTTTAAGCTGTATATAGAACAGAACGTTGACTCTAAATAACATTAGCTTTCTCTATAAGTCGCAAAATATCAACTAATGGTTTAATAGATGGTTCAGAATTACGGATATTAGACTTGACATGGTGCATAAATAATTTTTCCATTCCTTCATCTATTAAGCGATAAGGCAGATATTATACTATTTCTACAGCTAATGTAACTAAGCCTCTGAGTAAACAAATGCCATTTTATTCTCACACACAGCAAGAGGAAAATTGTGGCAGGACAGGGTGCACAAAAGTTGAGAGAAAAAAAAAACCAAAAAACACCTTTGGCATGAGATTCAAACATGGATCAAACACTGGATCCAAATTCCCCAAAATTTGATAAAACCGTACACCAATCCATTAATACAAGATACAATCTTCTCTAATCTACTGACCATTTACATTTTTGCGCATGAATTCTAACATACAGGCTGGCAATTTGCTGACATAATTGCACAGATAAAACTGAGGAGGTTGGAAAAATACCTTCTGATGAAAGTTCAAACATGAGACAACATGTGTTTTTTTTTGCGTATTCAGAGTGCGTCCTACTCACCTGTTTGATGGTGAAGTCATTGATGAGGTGGTGGTTGTGCTCATTGAGGCTGCAGTGCAGGGATACACAGTCAGAGTGGATGAGCAGGTCCTGCAGGGTGGCCATGCGCTGCAGGCCCAGTGAGCGCTCCACACCGTCGGGCAAATAGGGGTCATAAAAGATCACGCCAAAACCAAAGGCCTTAGCCCGCAGAGCCACCGCTTGGCCAACACGCCCTGGACAGCCAAGAGAAATAGAAGTTAGTAACAACAACTGTGGTTCTTTCACTGGAGCTAAAACAGATATAAGATTGGAAATTTCTTACTGAAGCATAAATACCCAACAGGTTCTACAGCACACTGTCTGACCATCAACTGTCTGATTAAAGGCACTAACTTCATCCATGCTCTTCACTCACCTAGACCGATGATGCCCAGCGTCTCACCCCGGATACGCGCGGCACCGCCTGCCACCTCCCTGATCTGCTCCACACTAGAGGCTCGAGTTCCCTCTCTGAGGGCCTGGTGCATCCAGGTGACTCGCCTGTACAAGTTGAGGATCAGACATAGCGAAGTGTCGGCTGTCTCTTCCACCGAGGAGGCTGGCACATTACAAACTGCAATGCCTACACGGACGCGTGGAAAAGAGGAAAGGGGAATATTAAACATTGAGTGTTATTTTGTGCGTTAGCTTATCTCTGAACTACATTTGTGTGTACTATGTACAAGTTGTATCCCCTCACCGAGCTCAGCTGCTGCTTTCACGTCGACGTTGTCAAAGCCGGAGCCGATCCTGACAATTACTCGAAGGCCTTTAAACTTTTCCAAATCGTCTCTGGACAGAGTGATGGTGTGGTACAGCAGGGCGGCCACTGCCTCATTTAGCACCTACAGAAGACAAACACATTTTTAAATTATCTCACAAACTGTGCCTGTTATTTAAATATTACACCCCTTAAACAAGGATCAAGGACAGTAAAGCCACACAGCTTGGCTAAATATAAGTAAATATTGTCAGGCTGTGCGGCGGAGACAGAACATTGCCAACAGTTTGGGTTTTGTACAACATCCGAGATTCATTATTTACAAAAGTGAAGAACATGAGAATGAAGAAGCCAACCTATTTTTGGACGCAGTGCAGATGTTAAATTCTTTCATATTACATCATAATGACCCTCATGGATAGTGATTCAAGTACAGACATGTGTGGGTGTGTCTCCTTTACCTTCTCGTGAATCTCTTGTGTGGACTGGGCGTCGCAGAAGGCCACCGTGGCCACATCTTTGAGGATGGGCATTTCCACAGTGCAGTCGCGCCCGTCCAGCAGGGCCACCAGTGGGCGCGGGTGCATTGGCCCGTTCAGGATGGGGGGTCGGATACCTGAGCAGAGCAGGAAGAACAATCATAATAAATAAAAGGCTAAATATTCAATTACAAAATGATTACAAATCCAGGATACAAAAAAATAAAATAAAATAAATGAAGGCACACAACGTTGCCAACACTTAAAAGCTTTCTGTTAAACATTTGTTTTTCTTTCTTGCTTTAATGACGAAGCTTGTTGATGACACTTGTATTTCAGTACTCGTAAATTTAAGCGAGAGGTTTAGTGACTCAACAGTCTGTATTTCTCATGTCTGGACCCTGCACACATGGCTACAGTTAACAGGACTAACAGCCACACTTCTTAGACAATAATAACTCAGACTTTTATGACTCTCTTTTTCCAATGCATCCACCAGCACCCAAAGGGAACTACCAGGATGATGTGTGAGTGTGTTCCTTCAGAAGCTGTGTTACAAAAGTAATGTGTAACTAAAAATGTGATGGGGCATGGAGAACGTCCAGCTTTCTGGCCTATTTGGTACTGAACTCCAGCTCTGTTTAGGAACACGTGGAACCGATATACACCGTCCTGCCATCGATCAATCTCTGTTCTGCTCAAGACTCCTCATAAGGGGAAGGTTAGATTCTGGTCAGTGAGGCAGAGCACTTGATAGAGTATTAAGCCTGGGAACTTGACCTGCCTACTGTATGAGGAGAGCGCACAAACACACACACACACACACACACACACACACACACACACACACACACACACGCAGAGAGGAGGGGGCTGGGACGGGAGGGGGAAGAGAGGATGGGAGTGTGGCGGCTGGGGGAGGGGTGGAGAAAACTGCGGGGTCTCAGAGAGGAGGTGGTGGGGGGGTTCACAAGGGGGTCTGAGTCATGACCTAAATTCTCCCGTCTGGAGGAGTCCTTCCTTCCTATTTTTCTGGTTCTCCCCCTTTTCTTCAGACACACACACACACACACACATACATACATACACCTTGCTGGCAAACATCTGCGCCATGGCCAATTTCCATTATACCAACAAAAGAAATATTGCATTTCAAAAACAAATCAATGACATAAATAAATGTCACATCTCTGCCAATGCAGAAGTGTTAAATAAGTGGAACGGTAATATCAGCAAACGCTTTTTATGCCTTTCTTTTCTTTCTTCTTCTCCTAAGCAGTTCTTGGCTTGGACTAACCCCACACATGCACCAGTGCACAGTGTCTTGTCCCTGCTGCGTGACAGGTGTGTGTGTGTGTGTGTGTGTGTGTGTGTGTGTGTGTGTGTGTCCCTGGGTGGGGGAGTGTGTTAGCTGGAACATTTACTTGGACAGAGGGCAAGAGGTAATGGTGAGACTGCAGAGGAGGGAAGGGAGTTGGGAGCTGGTAGCGGAGGGTGGAAAACAAATATTTGTGAACACTTCCTCTGACGTCTGAGATTTCCCAACGCGTGCGTGAAATGCACTTTGGCAAAAAAAATAAGAAGGAAAAAAAAATGTACAGCCTGGTAACCGTATAGAACATACAATCTACTGCTCTCCATTTAGCAATGCGACGTAGCATTCACTGCAGATGGTTCAAGAACGCTAAACAGGCCTACTTCTACATACTGGAAGCACAAAGAGACCCTTACGATGTAGAAAAAAACCCCAAGGGGATCGTCACAAAGACCGCCTCTGAAAAAGTTGCTCTGGAAATATACAAGTAGGCCTACACACAGAGTAATTTGAGTAAAGGACACTGGCATACCCGAGGCCTACGAAGCACAAGCATGGCCGCACACAATACAATTCATTCAGTGATTCATTCATTCTCCCTCCCTCTCCCTTTCTTTCCCCTCACTCCCTCCTCCTCTTCACTCTCCCTCTGGCCGCAGTTGGAGGAGTAAGAGGTGAGGGGGGAGGGGCAGTGAACGATGATAATGCAGCAAGCAGCGGTACTCCACCCAGACGCAGCTAGACACACACACACACACACACACACACACACACAGTCATTCAGTTCCTTCTCAACGGCTGCGAACACCAATACGCGCTGAACATAAAAGGGAAACTGCACACACATAGCTGCACCACACCCAAACCATAGATCTCTCCCCCACAGATCACAAATTTCAAAAATACATTCCAAAATAGAAAACACATGAGCACAGGGCCTAACCTTGCATTATGAAGTCTGTCAGCCCGTCTTCCTCTCTCTCTCTCTCTCCCTCTCTCGCCTTGCTCTCCCTCTATCGCTCTTTTTTTTTTCTCCCTCTCTCTCTCTCTCTCTCTCTGTCAGCCTGCTCTTGGCTGGCTGGATCCCAGCTGTCATCCACGCCCAGCCCCTCCCCCACGGCCAGCCTCCAATCACGGGCGGCTCCATTGAGGGCCAGCCAACCAGCACTAACCTCATTAGCATAGCCGAAGCCGAAGCCGAGGGCGGTTTGGGGCTGTTGTCGTTTTTTAAAGAGACAGCTGGCCCGTTTCCCTGTAGCTGCGGCCACGACCCTTCACCTTGTCCTCTCCCTCTCACCCGTCTCCAGAGACTCTCCCAGACTGTTCCCTCCATTTTAGATCACCATTATGTCTGAACTCAATCATCACTCTGCTACTCATAATACTGGCTTTTCAAGAAAAAGTCAGACATGTGCACTGTACCATCCATCACTGGATATACTTTTATGCAACAAAAGTAAAAATAATTTTCTATTATCTATAGTTTGAAATTCAGTGCAGCATCTCCATATATTAACTCCTAACAGCAACCAAAAATTGACCTGCGCATTCCTCGCATAGAAATTTTATAAATAACTTAAAACATCAAATGCCACCACTCTCAAATGCACAGAGAGGAGGTAATTACTAATTAAGTAGTAATTACTACTTCAGAAAAACACTACAGACAAATATGTTCATCAATAGACCGAATCACTGACGTCACGCTGCCAACAACAGTCACTTCCAGGTAGACAACTGGCAGGTGATTTGAATTATTTTCTTTATTTCTGTTGTCATTTTCAGCCATAACAGTAACGTTTGAAGATATATAGTTAAACCGGTGGTCTGACCTATGTGATGTTTCTGCTGTGCTTATTTTATGTACTGTGTTGCTTTGATAAACTAAATCTACCCAAAAGTGACATCTCACCGTCAGTCGGACTAACTGGTGGCTGCCTTTGTCATAGTGGGAAGCCACCTTATCACTGCTTTACTGTTTTATACCTATTTATGCTTACTTTTATAACTTTTGCTACTTACTGCTTATACACCAACTATACATCGTACAGTCCATTACAATGTAAACAAACATTGGTTTTATAGCATTTCATTACACTAAAACAAAGGAAATATCTTCAAATCACAACATCCCTAGAGTGCCAGTATAATATATTAAAAGCAGCCATTAAAAAGCAGACTTCTACAAACATGATATGGAAGTGTCTGCTTCTGGGTTCAAAGAATACACATGACAGATCATTTTTCAAAATCTGCCACTGAATCTTACTTTGGTCTGTCTACATAGTTAACACAGATGCAGGTTGCAGCAAAAAAAAAAAAAAGTAGTTTCAACATGTGGACACAGCAAAACATATGTCTTTTTACAATCAGGCCAATAAAAGGCTTAGCTGGCTGTTTATCTTAATCTCTGCATTTAAATAACAAAACATACCCCATAAAGGCACACACGCTCCAACATATTTACTTTTACTGTGTGTATATGTATGTATGAAATCTCACCCTCACAAATGCGGTCAAGTCTCTGCCGCTTGACCTGTTTATGTTTGTCCATCAGAGCCATAGACCAAGCAGTCTGAACCTGGGACAGAGAAGAACAGATCCGAGTGCTAGGGAGCCCCTTAATAAAGTCCACTTAGTTCCACCTGCAAACACACAGGTATAATAATCAGCAAAGACAAAAAAAAAGAAAGAAACAAAACACACACGTACACCATTTTCTGAGGGAAAAGTTATTAAACTCTAAAAATAGGGCAAATTCACCAGTACTCAATAGAATATATGCTGTATATATGCTATGTGCTAAAAAATAGCAATAACTAAAATTGGGAGGGCATAAAAATGTAATATTTACATATGTAACAACTTACACAAAGATGATTAAGACAAATAACTTCAAAAATCTACACTCAGCAGCAGTAGTGTATAATTCTGTAATAAGATTTTCAAAGTTGATTAAGTTTAAAGTACATTTAGTCACAGGCTGTACTGTAGACAGACACTCACCTGTAGAACAATGTTCGTTGTGCCAGTCAGGTTGACAACTTAGTTTACACTGTAAACACAGAAATGGTATATTGACTTTAGATTAGGACAATGTCATGATGTTGATATCATTTAGGGTGGCTCGTTAAGAAAGAAGACAAAAACATGGCACCAAAATTAGAAGCAGTCGCTGAAATACAGTGTTATGTGCAACTCCTGATGGCAAACATTTTGATATAGGTCATTTGAGCTCATAACTCGTTCAGGACAGGCTCATACTGGCTGATATTCACTCACTTTACTTTTACAACAAACTACTTTTTTTTAATTCAACTTGTTAGAGTTGCTGATCACGGTTTCCAACTTTGTGGTCGACTTTAATGTTACTTTAGCTTCCAGTAGAAACACCGCATTCACATACAGTGAATTAAACAGTTAAACATCTATCAGTTAATGTTTCAGTGGCAAATTGAACGGAAGTTTAACTTAATTGGGTTATTTCCCAGAGTTAAATGTATCCTTCTTGTTCGCAGCCAAGTTACCGTTAACTAATGTTAGCTTGTAGCGCTAGCTAGCCCGTCTCTCAGCTATCGAGAATAATCGGGGCACATACAATGAATGGCGGAAGATATTTGTCTGATCCGTGCAAATGCTCCACGTATTTAGCTCCAGTTAGGCGACAAAACCAACTACAATAACTAGTCTGCCCCTTCTCAATAAGTTTAGTTAACGTTAACTTCTGATTAGCATTCCGAGCTAACGCTAAGTAACTCAATAGCAAGGCAGCTAGCTAGCCGATGTTGGCTAGCTAACCCAAACACAAACACTTGAGGGGTCTTAATAGCTAACATTTTAATTGAAAAAACAAAACCCTGCTAACCCCCTGGCATGCACAGCTTTTAGTATTATTTGGCTGAAACTTAGTTGTGAAGGGTGTCCGTATTAACCGTGAACATAACTACATATATGAGACGTTGGCAGCATTGCTAACGTTAGCTATCCAGCGCCGTTAAACTAGCGTGCGGGAGAGATGCGAGCGGAGGGGGAGCCCATTTCGTCCGGTTTGTTATCAGCGAGTGGCGCTACAATGTGAAATATCTGACCCACAAGCTTCAAAAAACGATTAATTCTACAGGGAAAGGTGCATCGCCCACATGACTGAATTCAAGCAGGACTACTGTGTAAACCAGTGACCGAAATCTTGCAAAAATGGTCAATTATTTACCCCGAATAAACTCTTTCGAGAGTGCTGAGACAGTGTGCGTGCGTCGGTGGCGTTCCCTCTCTCCCGATCGCCATGAAATTAGACAAAAGAGGAAGTGGCTTGTTGGTGGGGGGGTCAGTCTGTGAAAAAAAGCATCGGTGGACTGGAAGGAGCGCCCTCACCTTCCACGGCGGAACGGCTACCTACCTGACAGAGACATGTAGGACTTTTCAGTACAACTTTATGTCATTATCAAAAACTTTGCTGGTGTACTTTAACTTGATTATTTACAAAGAAGTAAACATTTGCCCCCACCCACCCACCCACCCACCAAAAGATAACGTCAAGTCATCGTTAGTTATAACTAGTTATAATTGAGCTTAATTTAATCATTGAAACTTTTATTTTGACCCCTACAGACAAAAAAAAAAAAAAAATGAACTGGTCATACATCAAAACCTGCTATTAGTAAAGTAAGAGTGGACTAAATACTGCAAGTTTATGCAGTATCAGTATTGTACTGAAATCAGCCACTGGGTGTCACAATAATCTAATCTGTTGACCCCCCGAGTTCATCTTTCCTTATCTATTTGTTTTTGAATGGAAGACAAGACACTTTTTGGGAAAAAAATATCATTCTCTATTAAATTTTATTTGTACATAAATTGTGCAACAGGAATATTTCCATCTGAAAACACATGAAAAATCGTTTCTGAAAGGCCACCAAATCATCTGCATCACTACCGCCTTTGTCACATACACTCACAGAATTGGCTCGATGTTGTGTACTCCCAACCACCGTACAGTCCGTTACATTGTGCCCTATGGAGTCCAGCTGCAGCATCGATTCAGTTATTCAATTGACTATTATAGTGCATGTGCCACCCATTCAAAACTATCTGAATCAGCGCAAATGGAGATTGCAAAAATGTCTGGCTGTGAAAAGAAGACCAGAGCACCAAGAACTCTGTATTTCAAGCTTAAGGCATGGTCAGTTTACAGTATCATCAGTATTACTGTTGAGAAGGTGTGTTAAAAGTTCAAGCTGAAATCAAAAACAACATATGAACCAAAAGAAAGAAAAAAAAAAGGGGGGGGAGCTTTCCTTTTTGCCAGTATAAGAAAAGTTTCCCTTTGATGAAGTAGAGTAACTCCAAAAGGACAAAAACTAAAAATCAATGACAGAACAGCAGTAAAAGTATATGTGTCTTTAGGGTCTGTGGGGGATTTCAGGGATTGCAGCAAAATCCTGGAATGTATCCTGTTAAACCTACATTTACGTACAGATCAATATTTCTTATATTGTTTGGGCAAATCAAATTTCTGACCTATACATGGTAGCGTTATGTCCATCTTTAACAGCTTACATACAGTCATGTCCAGTATCCAATAGGGCATTGAGGAATGCTTTCCTCTATCCCATTAAACTGTTGTTTATTGTGTATTCAAATCCCTTCTGAGGAAATATTAGGAACCTTCTGCTTACTCCAGTATATAGTGTTTCATGAGTATATGTAAGGATATCAAGATGCATACCAATGGTTAACGCTAATTAAGACTTGTATCAACATGAAATATTAGCCAAAATTCTGTGTGCATGAAAACTGGCTTACGGTATTTGCTCATGCACATTTCCCTATGGAGTGTTGAATAGGCAGGCACTGTGACTTTGTGAAATGTTGAACAGTGAACTAGCTCAAAAGGTTACAATCATACCATTGTAGTTTGATAATAGCTCCTAACTGCTTGGTTCTTGATTATGAACTCTAGACATATGCCTTAGGAGGGCAGCAGGTTCCCAAGGACTCTGCCAGAAGAGCGCACAAAGCCTACAGGTGTGCTTAACATGGTTATGAATGCTGTAATCACACTGAGCACCAAGGAGTGGTGGTCAGTTCTCTTCTATAAGGTTCAAGTCAAGTTCTGTGCAGTCTCTTTCAAAAATCGTTTGTCCTCCATCTGTCACAGTCCTTTTTATTTTATCATCATCATCATCTTCTTCTTCCTCCTCCTCCTCCTCCTCACTTTCACTTAGTGGCCCAATGCTCGCTCGTCCCAGGAACTCGGCGGGGGAGAAGGCCGAGTGCTGCTCTGCCTGGGAAGACACTGGAACTATGCAGCCACTGGTACCACAAACTAGGGTCTCGCCATTACCAATCTACACAGGAGAAAGAAGCATCATGGTCATCACGTGACAATTCTAGGCACTTCAACATGTGACAAAACACCTCACCAAAAAAACAAACAAACAACCCCCCCCCCTCCAAAACCATCACCATCCACACCAAAAGTAATAACATACAGGTGGCGTGGTGATGACATCACAGGAAGTACGTCTGATTGCATGGAAGTGCCAGTTTCTTTGGTTAAGTATAGATGAACTGATAGAATGAATGGGTGTATAAATATGAACCAAAAAAAAAATATCAAATGAGTGAGTGAGCACTGATGATTATTATGGCACCAATGGCAAAAATAAAATCCATTACTGATGCAGCCTGTGACAGAGCAGAAATCACGTTTTTACCCTTCACATCGTTACTTTTGTATAATATTGCTGAGCAGTATAACGCCTTCTATAATGAGCCCATCATGTCTGAATGAAGCTATAATGAACATTTACATAAGGAACAAAATAAATTAAAAAAAACCCACAAGACAACACACAAACATTACTTTAACAGATTGATGAGACCAGAAATATTGCATATTCCATCTCTGAAAAGGGCAGCAAAGTCTGGATTTAAGGATTTAGTCTGGAGAGCCTTTGTTAACTTTTTCTTCTCATATCAAGGCATAATGAATAAGTAAGTTAGTTTTGCTTTAGTAAGCAGCTGCAAGCAGCGATTAACCTGTGACCGGAGTCTCATTATGGTTTGAACTTGTTTTCAGCAGAGTGCATCTGTATCATATCCTGGTTACTGTATGAAAGCAAACTTCTAGTGGTGATAAGAAAACTACAGCTTTAGACACTTGTGTAGTGACTTTAGTCTCCAATTAGGTAAAATTGGCTGCACCAACAACACAACCCAGAACCCAGTCCTGACTGCACTGCTGTGAGTGATACAGATATATGGAAGCAGACCTGGGGGGTCCATTTCTCACTAATGGTCCCAACATAAACACTAGTCTGAAATGAGGAGAGTTGATTGTGTGTGGGCCAAGCTCAGTTATGCTGAGCCAGAGTCAGAGGCCTACTATTTTGCTCCTAGGTCCAAGGGCGGGGACCATGAGCAAAGGTGAACCCAGATCTGCTGATTACTCCATTACTGATACCAGTAACTATGTGCATCTCAATATATGGGCCACAACGATGAGATTGAAAGACACTAGCTAGCCTGACAGCCCATTGGGTGTTTCTTCCTCACCTGTGTCATCTTGCTGAAGTCGAGGCCTGGCCTGGGGCATGGCAGGACATCTTGGTCATGGCGCCTCTTCAAGCGAGGTTTTCGCATGTCGCAGGGCTGCGAATGGCATCGAGGCAGCGCTGGGTGCAGGTCGCGCCTAGAGGAGGATGGTGTACTGCAGGCTGAAGTGGGAGATGGAGACAGGGCAGGGTGCTCCATGCCAGAACAGCCATATGTCAGAGCAGAAGCAGGGGAGGGCTGAGGGGGCAGGAGCACCACAGAGGTGTCCTGAATGTGCACAGGGGAGAGGGAGAAGCGGCGATGTAGCACTGAGTGAGAAACCAGGGGGGCCGGTGAAGAGGAGCAGGAGGAAGGGGTAGCAAAGGAGGCAGAGCAGGCTCCTTTAAGCGTGTCACAGGGGTCCCATGGGAAGCTCCATGGTAGTGGGGAGTCAGAGGACAGTGCTAAGCTAAAGAAAGTAGGGCTAGAGGAGGAGTGTAGGGAGGAAGAGGTGAATGAGGAACCGGGGCCACAAAGTGGCAAAGAGCTGGCTCCAGAGCCTGAACTAGATGCTCCTCCACTTTGGCAACCACGTTTTACTGGGGTCCAAACCTTGGATGCACTAGGATGCCAGGTGGAGCGGCACCGAGACAGGTCCTCTGGAACAGAAAGGGAACGGCAGTGGCGTTTTGGAGGAGGTGGGGGAGGAGAGCTCTGGAAAGCCTTGTCTGTAATGGAAACCTCTGGTCTGTGCAGAGGTTCCCCACCTTGGTAAGGAGGCCATAGGGGGTCTAGTCCACAGGAAGTATCCTGAGGGTTGGCTTTGGATGATGGGTGTGTAGCTAAGCTGGTCTCTGAAAATGCCAAAAGGGAAACATGAGACATTTTCTCACCGATAGGTTGCAAATGCTGCACTTAATTCAATGAACTTGCCTTGTGTCGATCTGCAGGCACTCCACGAGATAGTGGGACTGGAGCCCACTGCGGGTAATGACTGAAACAGAAACATAATAACTTAAATTACCAGAACCCATAAAACGAAGTGAACCAAAGGAAAAAAACTGAGCAAATTAAAAAGGACAAGATATAGTTTGGTATCCTACTCACCACATTCACATTGAACGAGAAAGCCTTGTGATAAGGCTCTTCCAGACTCTGCTTACGGAGCTGCTCTGTGATAAGCGTCACCATAATTGTAGCTATGGTTCAGGGATAGACATGGAGACGATGAGGAGATTCACTGAGGGCAGTGGGAATTTGTCAGAATACTGGCGTGGTTTGTGGTGTCCCCTCCACACCTCAACCAGCCAGACTGACCCAACTTTCTCACTATGCCACCATCATCTTTGTGCCACCTAGAGGGACAGTTGAGATGGGATCAGTATGAAACAATGTCAATGATTAACTGAAACTTGTGACAACATTTACGAGAAAGCACTTCATTGAACAGTAGCTTATATATTGCATAACAGATCTATCAGGCCTTGGATAGGAGTGCTCAAACATGCTATAATGTAGTGCAGAAAAGCCCATAGATAAATAAACAGAATGCCTGAATAAGTGTTAAGTGCTGACTACATATTTCTATACAAGACCCAGGCTGGAATCTATATGCTGCCTCATTCACACGTGAAAGGCAGAAGTTCACGTTCGCAAAGGCAGAGAGAGCACACATGGACGCGAGGAGACCCAGAACAAAGAAACACTTCACATTCCATCATGCACACTTAGTGAGTGAACATGGCCATTTCTTATTGGGACAACAAACACAAACTAGTGCAATATCACAGAAAATACAGATAATGTCCTAAGTGGAAACCTTTGTGGCAGTACCATGGGAATCAAAGTCAGTTGAGTCCAATTAAACACGACATGACAAGAGTTGTGAGTTGAAGAGAGAATGGAAGGGGGAGGGAGAGACGAAATGAATGGGGATAGGGGTTGGAAGCATGCCATAGTATCTTTGCAAGGGGGACAAAAGAACGGTGACCAGGTTTAAGGGCTTATATTACTAAGGCAAAGCCAAAATGGCATGATGCACCCAGGGAGCAGAGGAACATAAGACAGGCTGTGTGTCCATATCATTAACACACCCTCCTCTAATATTTTTTTGCATGCAAAAGCCCCCTGAATCCACAAAACAGACTGTAAAATTTACTTGCACTACACAAGAAAATCCCAGCAAACCTCTACACAGCTCCATAAACGTGCTGTGAACAAAAAAGGTACATTGCAAACTGAAACCAAAACAGAAAGACAATATATTCACTGAATTAAAATCCAACATGGTCATTTCACCTTTCCAGAGCTCTTTTTAAATCCAGAGCACCCAAAATCTAGAGTACATATAATGCTGACACCATAACTGACAAACATATGAACTGTATCAACTTCTTAAGATAATCTTTCTTAATCTGAATTAAAACTATTGATGATATTCAGCCCTACTCATAAATACTTTGCTTCAACACTTGCTGTTAGCAGTCAGATGTGGCCTCCAGGGCCTTCCTCCTGGTGGCAGACATGGTGCTACATTGCTAGCCTAGTCCCACATGCCAGAAGACAAGCTGCTTCACCGGCACAGGAGTACAGACTGGACCTCATGATGAGCTCTGAACCCCACAGGATGACTGCATTTACTCAGAAACAGCCCAGAGCAGTGTTGTCAGCCACCAACTGTCTTTAAACTTTAGCACTTTTAAACCTGGCCTACAAACTTTAATGTTACCACAAATGAATGACATGATATTCTCAAAACAACTAGCAAGGGAAATCTAGCACAAGACACTACTAATTAACTATTAGTTAGGTTAATACAGTAGTTCTGACCTTAAGACACTTAAAAAGCAAATAAGTTTTAGACAGCTTGCCCACTAAAAACACAAAGTTTCTGTTAGCCAGTTAAAAACCTATCACGTTAGCTGCAGGACAACTGCTCGTCATTGACGATGTGAGACTTATTAACATAAGCTTTACTGGCTAAATCGGATACAGATATTAGCTGGTGAGCAAAGTATACAGTAAGCTAGCTCAGCAACACGATGCAGCCCGTGTAACACGAAGTTATTAGCCGGCTCTGTTAGCTAGCTAGTATGATAACAAGTGCCCTTAGTACTGGCGTTATTTTGGTTATTCGGTCTGATTGCTACCGGTTAATGGCTTGTCATTGTGCCCGGCTGTAGCCATGATTCGTAAGAGTAAAATGTGAAAAATGACGTTAAAGATATCACGGCTGGGCCGATAATGTATCTCTGGTCAGTTGTCGCGTTAGCTAGGTTACGCAGCTTGTTTGCAGGCTAGCGTGCTACAGCTGTCCTGATGTATTACCTGCGTTCAGCGGTTCCTTAGCAACCGAAGCTGCACACAGTCCAGCGGGGTATATATAGCCTTTGGGCGATACCAATATAGAGGTATTTTGTATACGCTGCCTCAAAAATAACAATTTAAGGAAATCCCGCTATACTTGTTGAAAGCATATTTTTCAGATATTGATTTTATTCACATGTTCCCAACTGAAGCTTAATTCTTAGCTACATATGTCGCACTTGTTATACACGTCTCTCTCCCGTTGACAGCCCCACATTTTAGGCCCTTCTAAATAAAGCAACAGCATGGAATCAAAACCGACAATGTCTGAACGAAATTAAGAGATTCAGTAAGAGTTATTTCTGGAATATATGGCACCATGTAATACATATCTAATTGAGCTAGCCTACCTATATCTGCGACAGACAAAAAACTTTGTGTTGCAGAATTCCTATGAACCCAACGCTTACCATTGACGCATGCGCAGTGGTTGTCGAGATCTAGCATAATGTGCCATAAAAGCTAAATCGTTGAACTACCTTGATATCTTTTATTGCGTAGCCCTTCGTACTCCTACTGCTACAGCAGTTTTTTTGTATGAGTTACACACAGAAAGAACCCAAAGAGGACATGGCAACAGAAAAACTCAGGAAAGAAGAAACTCTCGCAATGAGGAGGAGACTGATCGGGTATGCAAACGTGAAACGGGCTAACTACCTGTATTATTCTTTATGCTAGCTAATTGTCACCATTGTGTGTCACAGTGACCTGTGGACTGACATGTTGTCATTCCTTCGATTTATAGGCAGTCATGTAGACTCTTTTATTCAGATGACCCCGTGAAAATAGTACGAGCAAGGGGACAATATCTATTCGATGAAAATGGCAAGCGCTATCTGGACTGCATCAGTAACGTTCATCATGGTAAAACATTCATCATCCAGTGCACAGTCCATGATTTTTAAAACTTTGAAAAACAACTTTGAAAAATACCACACTCCTGCCTCCTAGTGGCAAAAAGATGAAATAGTAACATACAGTATGCTTTCTATTGTAGTGGGCCATTGTCACCCCAGTATAACAAAGGCTGCAGCAGCACAAATGGACCTCCTGAACACAAACACACGATTCCTGCACGACAACATAATCCTGTATGCAGACCGCCTGTCTGCCACCCTGCCTGAGAAATTGTCTGTCTTCTACTTTGTTAACTCTGGGTAAGTGATGCTATGTAATACACCCTTAGATCCACAGAAAGGTACCGCTGAGGTACCATTTCCAGTGGTTTTACATCTGTTCTTCTGACAGTTCAGAGGCCAATGATCTCGCACTACGCTTGGCCCAGCAGTACACCCAACATGAGGACGTCATCGTGCTCGACCAGTGAGATTTCTGTTCCAATGCAACAAATTCACTCCCTTCACAATACACCTGCTCATAAATTACAATGCAACTCTCCTTTTATACTAGTGCTTACCATGGACATCTAATGTCCCTCATCGACATTAGTCCTTACAAGTTCCGGAAACTGGCAGGACAGAAAGAATGGGTTCATGTGGTGTGTAAATTTATACGACCATCATTGCACAAACTGCTCACCGACAGTAGAGTCCTGCCTTTCGGAAATAATGTGTTTCATCCTCCTAGGCACCTTTACCAGACACCTACAGAGGCATGTACAGAGAGGACCATCCAAACCCAGGCCAAGCGTATGCTGATACAGTCAAAGACCTAATAGATGCGGTGCACAGGAGAGGTCGTAAGGTATGTTTTAACACAGTCCCATGCAGAGCAAAACCAGAGAGATTCAAAATATCATCATACATTCATCATACAGAAACACAATGAATAATGCTGCAATAGAAACCAATTTGTCACTTTTTCCATAGATCTCTGCCTTCTTTGCTGAATCATTGCCAAGTGTCGGAGGACAGATTCTCTTGCCCCAAGGGTACTCAGCTAAAGTTGCAGAGTGAGTAGTGGCTCAATGTCAGGCTCAGTTTTTGCTTAGCCTTGTGTACAATATGACACGGTGCGTCTCCCTCATGCTCTCTACAGATATGTGCGCTCAGCTGGTGGGGTGTTTGTGGCAGACGAGGTGCAAACAGGCTTTGGACGTGTGGGAAGTCACTTCTGGGCTTTCCAGCTACAGGGGGACGGTTTCTGTCCCGACATAGTGACCATGGGCAAACCAATGGGCAATGGACATCCCCTGGCATGTGTGGCAACCACAGCAGAGATAGCTGGAGCTTTCACAGCCAACGGAGTGGAGTACTTTAACACAGTAATTACTGCTTTCAAGTAATATAAATAAATAATCCTTCAAGTTGACATCTTCACCTTTTCCTAGCTATAAAGACTGTGGAGTCACAGTTATGATAATTGTTACAAAAATCCAGTGATGTCTATGCAACTTTGTAATAAAGACATTCATAAATCATGACATTCACAGTATAATGTTACATGATGGTAACTACTATTAAACTGATTTAGTTATAAGACAGGGTCTTGGGGGCTACATTGATCACAGACAGAGGTTGTTGTTTGGCCATAGTACTGCATAAAATACACACTATTAAATCAACTTGACACAAATTTAATTGCTAATGAAGGTGTGGACACACATTTCTGCAAATATCAAGGTGAAATGATTTGTTTTCTCTCTGATTCCATGCAGTTTGGAGGGAATCCAGTGTCCTGTGCAATCGGTCTGGCTGTCCTTGATGTGATGGAGCAAGAGGACCTAAGAGGAAACTCCAAAAGGGTGGGAGCACATCTGAAAGATTTGCTCACAAAGCTAAAAACAAGACATCAAATAATTGGAGAAGTTCGGTAAGGATGCAGCGACCAGTGCGCAGTCTCAATGAATTCTGTTAAGATTTCCAGAAGTCCATTCACAGAGTCCATGACGTTTTAGAATCAGAAACGCATTTAACATGTTTAAAAATACATAAAATAATTAAACACATTAATCAATAATGACACAAGGCTGACATGGTCATCATTAAGATTCTCTTGCCAAAGGAGAAAATCAGAGAAACAGATCTGGCCACTGATATCCATTTACAGTGTATGATTTAATTATACTGACTAATTAAAGCCGTTAAACCCCATTGGTACATCCTCGCAGGTGTTAATTTATCTCGACTGATTGGACCTCTTCTCAATGACAGTGTTTGATTGTCATTTCTCTGACTCTTATTAGTTTTGTTGCACTAGTTTAGGCAAAGCAGTTCATACTCTTTAAGTTTGGCTACACTAATTTTTCATGCCAGAAACTAATTCAAAGTAAATGTATTATGAGATGTTGTAAGTGAGGTGTAAGTAACTTTAAGTGTGTAAAATGTCCTCAGTGAAAATGTGTCTCCTCAAACACAAAAATCCATTTCCTGGATGCATTATTAATTTCACAACCGATTTCATTTTTTGTAGTGTATCAGGCCTTTTTTACTGCATACATATTGACTCGTCATAGTAGTGAAAGCACAGGTGTTACTAATAACATTGACAAAGTGTCCTGAAACCCCCTCGATACTGTAGCAGCAATAGAATTGAGCCATCATTAATTTTACTAATTACACCTGTTTTTCCTACTGTCATCATCAAAATGTGTTCTGTGGAAACAACCTACATATGACACTTGCTATTTCTGATCCCAAGAGTCCAAATTTAAGCTTTTCATTTCAATACTGAGCAAAAATTAAGGAGGGCAAAAGTGACATAAATACACATCAGTGGCACTGAATTACTTTGTTTAACCTGAATGTTGAACAGATCAAATCAAGTATTTCTCTTGTCAAAATAATTGTCTTCTCGTAATGGGCTATATCAATATAAATTCAATCACACTTCCTTCAATAAAATGCAGATATACACTTACTTTCTCTAAACGTGATTCTGAAATACACCTTACATAAGTATTTACCATTTATTTTTCTCATTTTGACAAGAATGTGTCTATGCAAACATGGAGGCTAAAATATATTTTTGTATTTTCACAGAGGTGTGGGACTGTTTGTGGGTCTTGAGCTGGTGAAAGACAGAGAGCAGAGGACTCCTGCCACAGAAACAGCAGCACGGCTGGTGAAGAGGTATTGGAGGGAAAAACAGTGGTCGATAGTTTTGGTTGTAATCTGCTATAATAAAAAAAAAGGAAGGGACTTACCACCTATAACCTAATTTTGGTATACAACATCTCTGCCATGTAGTATTCTGTGATTTAATTCAATGACCCATTTTTTAAATCAGGTTGAAAGAGGAGGATCGAATCTGTGTCAGTACCGATGGCCCCTGGGAAAATGTTGTGAAGTTTAAACCTCCTATGTGCTTCAGCATGGAGGACGCAGAGCTGGTGGTACGCTGTATTGACCGCATCCTCACAGGTTAGTTACACTACGTTACCACAGGACTGTATGTAGGTATGCATTTACCTCAACTACATATATATCTGAATACAGTGAAAGAGTTGTTTACATACATATATATACACAATAAGTGCAGAATAAATCATCAAATGTCTTATTTCCTAGACATGGAAGCCAATGACCTTTAAACTGGAAAAGGAAGACATCTAAAGGTTTGTTAAACCTGTAGAAAACTTTTTAATTGCATCAGACATTGTCAGATGGTCACATTCATGAAGTTCAGAGGTAGAGATATGAAAGGTCTATACTTGAGGTTCCAGTAGATCAAACAAGTTCATTCATTTCACTTAGAACATGTTGCCGCTTTCCACTCAACGCTGACCAGCGTGGGGACTCACTCCATTTTTGAAATTCATATCTGCTTTCGTATTTGTAGATTTTTATGGGAATATCAAAGCGGTGACAGTAGATTTCAATTTATTGTCAATATCGGATGACTGATTTTCTGGAGCTGTTAAATCTGGAAGTGAAATATTGTGTTTTTTTTTCCCGCCAGGTGTTCAGTGCCAATTCACTGTCATATTGGAAGAATGAGGAGACGCAAGCAGTCACCTTTCTAATGATACCCAGCCAATTGGAGGTAAACATTTACAGTGATGCCAGCTACAGCACACCATTACCACCCTGGGGTATGACCAATCTACAAGACGCTAATGTGACACAAATCAACTTCAGACACTTTTATCAAGATACTAATAAACAGTTAATCCTCTTTTCCCCCCATCTTGACTCTTATGTTCTTTTTCCAACAGTAAAAATATTTAAAATAATAAGTCCCAACTTAACACTGATCAGCAACATGTTCTCAATACACAGTATGTTTGAGTTAAGCACTTACCAGACCACTATCATTAACTCCTGGACACATTCACAAATATGCTCAAGTATCGCAGTTTCACATCTAGTTGAGTATTAACACTCGGCCAGTTTATCCTGCAGGTAGTGAAGCCCTCTCCCACAGCATTCCCAAAGAGGCATCCGTAGAGATGTTAACATTACTCGTGACAAAATCAAGCAAGCCATTTAACAGTACAAAACATTTAACATTAACTTTACAAATAATAACAAAAAGATCCATTTGTAATATAAATCAAAAGTTTATTTCTACCAATTTGCCCAAGACACTAGAGGAATGAGTTTCCAGTGAGAGAGGGAGTACCCTCTTACATTAACAGGCTTGCGTTCAGTTGTATTACACTAGTAAAGCCACTTAAAATTGCAGACATGATTGGGGGGGAAGAATTTCCTTAAAAGCCAAAAGAAAAGAAAAAAAAAAAGATGCTGGTTGTCTTCGTCTACTAGGCCATCTGCAAACATTCAGTTGACACGCTTACAATGAACCCTTTGATTACTTTAAATCCCTTATTTTTCCTCACCCCACATCTGAAGCCATGCAACTCGCATCCAACACTCAGCACGGGAGATAACTAAAGATCTAGAAACACCAAAAGAAAAGGAAAAAAAAAAAAAGCAAAATTGTTTTATTCGTGAGCTTTAAAAGCTCTTGCTCCTGCTCGTCTGTAAATCCAGTAGACATGTAAAAATACAACCATACAATACATTAGATTCAAAAAGGTACCAAAAAGTACAGTAAAAATAACACTTCCATCACTGGAAATGTAAATGGACACAAAACAATATAAAATAAAAAGTGGAAAAGTGACATTTGCTTCCCCAGTTCCTCACTTGATCTGTACAAATGGAGCATGAGTCCAAATTTCTGCCAACTCCAAAGGAAAAGCCAGAGCCCATGTTCGCTGTGGTCAGACCATGGATCTCTTTTTCTTATTTACTTTAGACCTTAAGAGAAAAACACGGTGCTTAACGTTACTGAGAATAAACCAAATGTGGCATGCAGTTACACATAGACAGACAGGTGCATGAATGAGTTTGACAGGTCAGTGAATGGACAGACACTTTTTTTTTGGGAGGGGGGGGGACAACCGCTAGCTGTTACACCTAGCACCCTAGTGAAAGGTGAAACGATCCTAATTCCTGTTCTCAACCACCACCAACTCAACCCTTATTGATCAAGTAGTGTTTGTAGAGATGCATCTTAAGATGGCTGACAGGTGGAATGAATCCATCTTTAATGATCACAGACCCCACAACACGGCCTACCCTAACCCCACCACAATGTTTGAATGGATTTAGAGTAGATGGAGATCTTTGGGGGGGTCAAAAAGGCACCAATGGTCACAGCTATGTTCTCATACTACCACGGATGATGCAAAAATGCATACCTGCACTACGTGTGATCAGTATGGCTTGTAGCTACTCTGGTGGCCTCCACGTCTTGGAGTTTTCCCATAGCTTGTATTGCCCTGGTCTGGAGGACAAGAGAAAAAGGGACTGAGTTCTTCTGTACAACAAGGAGGACCAAGAAAATAAAGTTCTCATTCTTTTTTCTTTCCCTGGGGGCACTTATCGCTTACTGTAATCGTAGCCACCCCCATAGCCGTAATAACCAGCAGGGTAGTCATAGTTGCCGTAGCCGCTATATCCGTAGCTTTGCTGTCCGTAGCCATAGTTCTGGTTGTATCCCTGGTTCCAGTAGTTGTTGTAGCCTTGATTCCAGTTCTGGCCCTGGCCTAGAAACAACAGGTGAGGCCTTTGTCACAACTCTCAGGCACACAGGACCCAAGTACTTACTGTGCAACAATGCAAGTTTACCAATGAAAAAGGTTCAACAGATTTTGGTATACATGAATAGAAGGGCTTACCTCCACGGCCCCTGCCGCGTCCTCCATATCCACGGGCACCATACTGCTGCTGCTGGTAGACCTCTTTGGGCTGGGCTATTTTGATTTCACACTGCAACATCACACAAGAGCACATTTACATTTGTTAAGTTTATGAAATCAAATATATTGTAGCTTATTTCACATGTAACAAATGTGTGATATTCCATTACCTTGCTTCCACCGACATTGTGGTATTTTTTCTCCATAACCTTCTTGACAGGAGCCTCATCTTTATACGTGATAAATACGAAACCCCTCCTCTTTTCCGTCTTTGGATCTTGAGGAAGCTCAATTGTCTCAATCTATACAAAAGTTAAAGAAATATTGAAGCAACAGCATTGTTGTAATTACTCAATAACCAAAAACACACTGGCAAATGATAGTACCTCTCCAAAGGTTCCAAAGTATTCCTGAATGACTTCCTTGGAAGTGTCTGGGTTAAGGCCTCCCACAAAGATTTTCTTGACTGGATCCTTCTTCATGGCCATGGCCTTTTTGGGGTCGATCTGTCGCCCATCTAGCCTGTGCTCCTTCTGTTCAAGAACCTAATAAAAAAAAAAACACACAACAAAACATTGAAAATTGCCAGTATTCTAAAACACATTAAGACCCCCTTAACCAGTATCTCCACTCACCTTATCTACACTGGCTGCATCTTTGAAGAGAATAAATCCGAAGCCTCTTGACCGGCCTGTCTGCTGGTCCATCTTTATGGTGCAGTCTGTCACCTCACCAAACTTAGAGAAGTAATCTTTGAGATCCTTCTTGCTTGTGTCCCAGCTGAGACCACCGACAAACATTTTCCTATGCACAGAAAGAGGGGGAGGGGACATGTTGAGCATTGCATGCAGTAGAGCTACACCAACTTTATATATGTGTATGTGTGTGGGTGGGAGGGGGGGTTGTTGGGCAGGAGGGGGGCCAAACGTACACACTGTTCCAGAACATCTGTTGACCCAGTGACGTAGGGAGGCAGGCTACAGCTGCTTTAGCCTCGTGCTATTATACTACATTAATGCAATTTACTGAAAATGGCTTAAATATTACAAAAAAAACACGCGTCTCCGTAGATTCACATAAGCCAATACATGTTAGATTTGATCCCTACCCATGCGCCCATCCCCCCTCCGCTCTGCACATGGCGCCAACAAAGGCCGGCTGAACAAAGAAACATGGAAAAGCACGAGTGCTGCCGGTTTAGTAAAAGATCCGCAGGATGTCTTCTCAAACTCACCCCGCATCCTCCTCGCCTTTGCTCGCGTCGATCTGGCCGCCCTCCGTTCCGCCGCCGTTTTGCGAGCTCTCGTCCGCCTCGGGCCCCGCGCCTTCTCCGCAGTCATTCACGGCGCTGTCGTCGGTCGCCTCCTCGGTGTGGCCGGCTCCGTTAAAATCATCGTCGACTTCGTGGCCGTTTTCCGATGTTTCCATATACTGCTGCTCGGTCTCAGACATTTTGCACTATTATACCTGCGGCCAAAGAAGGGGAAAAAATCGTTAAATTACAAAATCACACTGGTTATATAATCACTCATGCCGTGCATGCATCGCCATTTACACGGTGCCAATACATGCATTTCCCACCATTTTGGCCGGCACGGTCGCTTTCCATACATTCACAGAAAGACCCAGTTTCTTCCCAAGTGCCAGCAAATGGCAGCGTCGTATCGTTTACTTACACAACACAGCAACCACCCGCCACCCTTAAAGCACATTTCTGCTATAGCGATAGAAAAACGTGTAACCATCTGTATCACACTGATAAACCGAGCCCGGACTGTGCAACTCAAATTCGCAGTTACGTAATGCAGAGGCCGTGCTCGTAAGGCCTGTGTTTTCTACTCATTTCAGATATTTAAATCTACATCTACAGGAAAATACAACTCATAATTACAACAACCAGAGTACTTACTTGACAATATAATGAAAAAAACCAAGGGTAAAGAAGTAGGAAAACCTGCTTACTGGTCACACCGCCGTAGAGCTCTCTTTAAGATGGATTCTCCCACACGACGACAACTCGTGGTTGGTTTTCTAGCACCGGCAGAAAAAAACTACATTTCTGCGGAGAAGCCTTCTGATTGGCTGATCCGTGCTGCCAATCATGGAGACGGCCAATTACATCGCGACGCTTTCTTTCACAGAAAATGTTCACGCCCTTCGCACACAGGAAGGAACTCGGAGTACCTTTTCTGTGTCTCACGAGAAAAGATTTCTTCAGTGCACGGAAATTTAGATTTGAGACAGCTAAAATATGCTGAATAGACACACTGTTGCGTCGAATAACGCTACAAAGCTTTAGTCTCTACTGTTACTTTATGAATTTGACAAAAAAGTAGTCCAATGGAACGGTAGTACAGTCCACGGTTGTGCGAAAATGAACGGACGAAGTGTGTGGAAAATGTCTAAAATGTAGATATTTGCATCTCTGTGCAATATTATTATTGGATAAACGCATAAAGAGCTGTCATTAAGCTCTTTATATTTGTACATGGACGTTTTATTCAGTGACACAAGAAACATTGAACAGGTGTTGGATGAAATAACAGACACCCCAAAAATAATGAAATAAAACACAAAGTACAATGGACACTGATTTTGTGGTTATATTCCGTGTTTATCGGGTCTGTCAGAAAGGTGTTGATTCAACTCCATGGTGATCAATGTGGCCATAATATGATGTACTGAAATCCACTGTAAATTGCTCCTCTTTTTTTCTCTAAATCCTGTAAATAGTAGACCATCTGAAATTAACTGGCATGTGTTGGTCTGTTTGATAAAGGACATATGACTTGATTTATCATCCATCCATCTATTTGTATACCCATTAAGCCCTCCTTGTGTAGAAAGCCTCTCCAGCAGATCTTCAATCTACCACAGCTTGGCAAGGTCTGGCTACACAATGAATTAGATACATACAAAGATGAAGCTACAATCATTATGTTACAAACTGCTGCAGACCAAACAGTCAAATTGTTTTTAAAGACTTAATCATCCATGTCTCAATATTTACAATTAATCTCTTAATATTTATCTTCTGTGATAGCTGAACTACAATAAAAAAACATACTAGTGTTAGAGTGGTCTTTGAGATTGTTTTTCTTGCATAATCAATCTCTTAACTGTCATGAAAGCTGCTGTGAAACAGCCTGAATAAAATACTTTAATGCTTATTTGATGTGTTTGTGAAAGATTGAGTTATAAACAAATCTGAGATATTCCATTTATTGAAGGATTAAAACCAGTCGCTAGTGTTCTTATATAAATCTTCTGTGTTTGCTTTAGACTGTGAAACAAGTCGCACCCTTTAAAAAAAAAACAAGTTAAAAAAGAACAAATGGTTTGTAAGTAGGCCAACTTCACTGCAACACAAACAGATGATTAGTGGTAAAAAAAGGCATTTTATTTGATCAAAGGACTGAACAGACAAATCTGCTAGATCACTTGGAATTATGTATTCATCCCTCTTTTCCCCCAGATGTCATTCTGCTTCTTCCACAATGGCTTCTTCACATATTTGAGGCATGTTTGGATTGTGTTTGATCAGCCAGTCAGCAAGCCAAATCTACAGAGAACAACAGTGCCGGATAATAGAGTAAGATGTTGCAGGAACCAAAGTTTAACACTAGCAAAAATTCGATGGCAATAAATAACTGGCTAATGAATACATCTGTCCACCTGTATATCTATAAATATTGAACATTGAATACTTACACAGGGGTTGAGAGGTTTGTGCTTGCAGAGCTCAGTGAGTCCATGTAGCAAAGTCGGGTTTACGTATCTGCTCAGGTATTCTTCGGTTGCCTCTCTTGTAGGAAAGGGCTCGATTACAGCTGCGGCAAGAACGCATTTGGGTTACAGAATCGTAGACACATTTTTATACAAATAACAGTCTGTGCGAGAGAGAGTGTGTGTGTGTGTGTATTACTTACAGTTTGGGAACATGAATTTAATCTCCCTCTCAGCTGCATGAAATGACTCGCTACCATGAAGTGCGTTCTTCAAGTCAGAAGTGCCATATTTTGCTCTAAGGCTGAAGAAATCAAACAGCACAAACGTTTAACCTCTAAATTGACATTCGATGCATTAGCAGGCACTTAACTATCTTGCATGATATTATGGGATAGATTACAGGCCTGGTTTGTGTGTAGGCCCCACTTTCCTGTCAGCCTTCCAAGGCAATGATTCACACATAATGCCCACAACTGTAATACAATACATATAAATAAAAGCACATGTGCCATAGAAGGAACACTTTTTAAGTTATCAGACTGACCATTCTGGATGAGTTTCTCTGGCCTTGGTGCTGTTGACAGGTCCTATGATGGACTTCCAGTGGGCAATTGCATTGTTACGGGCCAGAGTGAGGGCGATGACGGGGCCAGAGCTCATGAAGGCAGTCAGGCTGGGAAAGAAGAGCTTTCCATACTGGTCTGCGTAGAAGTCACTGCACTGCTCTGGACTTAACTGCAGCTTCCGCTTCTGCCGCAGGGATGAAGTATTGGAAACTTGAGTGAAATGTGTGCAGAAAGCTGAATCCAATTTACTGGATCATAGACAATCCACTTATTTATCTTCAACTCAGATCCAGATGATTGAGATGAATTTTCACAGACTTAAGTGAGACAGTGTTTGTCAGGAAGTATTGGAGACCATCCACATGGCATCTGATGCATTAGTAGGTGTGAGATTTTGTAAGCAATTCATTTTAAAATCCAATTAGCAAGGAAGATACTGCACCGTAAGAAATTGACCTAATTTGACAAAAATACACCTCTTAATCAGTGTCAAAAAGCAGTTTATGTCACAAACATTTAGCATTTCTTCCATGCTGATCATCTCTGTTGGGGTTATTTTGTCCTCCCAATGAGAATTAGAGCTCACCTGATTTTTGAGGCCAATATTGACCTTAATATTTAAGAGTGTGATAATTAATTTCTGATAAAGATCCCTTACATTTGGTTACTAAAGGAGTGTAACCATGATGATATACTAAGAAAGGCATTTTTCTTTTAAAAAATACACTAGTCAGTGCTCTCTGGTGGACAAACTATAGAATGGCTGTTTACCTTAAACATCTCTGGTATTTGTTCTGCAGTATCTTGTTACTTGTCAGCTATCATATATAGAGATCACAATATATCTGTGATCAATCAGCCAAAAATATTCATGCCATACCGATGTATCAGCCAGGTTATAATCAATACTGCAGTGACACTTCATGAAGGAGCATCTTATAAATAGAAAGTAACAACACAAACAAAATCCTCAACCTCTTCCTAATAAAACGCCCGCTACTGTATTTTTGAAGACATTTGAACCAACCTGTAGGATAGCGAAGCCCGACTTGAGGATAATGTCCTCTATCTCCTCACTTTTGTGGACGGCATCTGGTTTAATGAGGGCCAGAGTTCTCTCCACATAAATACGACGAAATGGGGTTTGGTCCATCTTCCCGTGTAACTTGTGCTAAACAAGCATCTGTGTATCCTCAAAGTTAAATGTGTTTAGACAGTTCTGTCTACGCAACATTAAAGTTAGACTGAAATTACGTTAGCACTGGTAACACTAGCACATACGGTGTAGATGCAAAGTATTTATCAATTTAAGTGCGGTTTTTAGCTCATCTGACGCGCTGCCTCTCGCTCTGAATATCTACTGTTTGGGTTGCTAGGATACCATCGGTAAGTCTATGGCGAGCCAAGAAGGACAATCCACACAAAGTGAGAGGGTAATGTAGTCCGATTCCCAAAACAAAAAATCATTTTAGTCAATAGTTTTCCCACCTTATGACTTTTAAGATATTCCCAACACCTTGATTCTTAATTGTACCGGTATATTATCTGAAATCACACACGCTAAACAGAAATAGGGATGCTCCGAGGAAGAGCTATGGCTGAAACGCACGAGCAGTGTTTATTATAAATAAAAAATTAAATTTGACATGAGTACACATTCTTTCATTTAATTCATATTGAAATTGATCAATAAAGTCACTAGTGTTGAATTTTTATAGTATGATTCAGATGTTGCCACATATATATCGTTACTTGTCCAATTTTTTTTGTCCTCTTAACCCCTTTGACACATGATGTAATGTGACTTTCAACCGCTTCCAACTTGCAGTGCTGTCCCTGCTGATGATATACTAAATTAAAAGATGAAAAAGTTTTACCTGTAATAACCATATTTGTGCTCGTCAGAATCATTGAATTGACCATAAAGTGTTGAAGCCAACACGCCACACATATTCTTTTCAAACTGTCTTTTATTCAAAGTTACTTTGATGAAAAGTTCTTATCGGGTTCCAATAGTAACCTGCCACACTCTGATCAGGTTGTCAGTGTAGCCAGCAAACAGGGTCTGTAAAGAAATAAAGAGGGACAGAGGTCAACACTGATCACAGAATTTACAGACCTATAATAAGTTAATTAATACTGTAGCAAGTGTGTTTGTAGTACCCCTCATATTTGCAGGACTGTCACCATTGTAAATCAGAGTTATAAGTGAATGGGTATAATCACCGGGGGTTAAACATCACCACCACCAACTAGTGGGGTAGCCAGACATCTATACTTAAAGATCCTAAAGAGTTGAGTGTTATACCTGTCCATCAGCAGACCATGCCAGGGAAGTACACTGTGGGGGTTCAGCCTTGCTGTTTGTGCTGATCACTTCCTGTCTCAGCTCATCCACAATAATCTTGCCCTCCAGATCCTGCATGAAAAACAGCAAGCAAAGGCAGAGCAATCAGTAACTGCACAGAGGTAGCAAAGGATCAATAACAGAAATTAAAAGATCCAGAAAGTACACAATGATACAGATAGGTCAATGATAGAGCTCAGAAACAGCCTCTTTATCATCAAAGAATACAGTTGGCATTGAAAGTTCCATCATCGCCCTTTAAACTTTAGCTCTAATTCACCAGACACTGCACAGGAGGTATTTAGGATGAAGTCTTTTACCCAGATCTTGATACTGGGGCCGGTGGCGGCACACAGCCAGTAACGGTTAGGGCTGAAGCAGAGGGCGTTGATGGTGTCACCGCTGTCCAGGGTGTAGAGGTGCTTGCCCTCATTCAGGTCCCACAGCATGGCCTGGCCGTCCTGAATGGAAAGAGGGGGGAAAAAAATGTGATTTAATGACCACATTCATGAGCAAAGTCAATTTCTATGATATTTACATGCTTCTTATAAGCCAACTACTAAGTTGTTTGCATGATTATTTTTACGAGCCTTTGGCATTAACACAATTATCTTTTTTAGTGCAGGTAACACTCAGAAACAGCCTCTTTATCATCACTGTTAAACAGACGTTTATTAAGTTTCCATCACTGTTGAAACCTGCAAGCTGGATTTCCAACTGGTTCTTCAATTGAGTTCAAAATGTTGGGAGGAAATATCAAAAATCATTCTGTGGCGGTCTACAATAATAGGTTTATATCATACCTTTCCACCGGATGCACACAGGGAGCCATCAGGAGAGACGGTCACTGTGTTCAGGTAGCCAGTGTGGCCGATGTGGTTTGTCTTCAGCTTGCAGTTGGCCAGGTTCCAAACCTACGAGCAACAACAGAAAGACTTCGTCACACACACACGGTAGTATGGTGGTAGATCATATAAAGCTATAAGGGTTGTGCCCTCATAAACACATTTTTATCAGTGAGAAGCTCAGATAATACATGCCAGTTTTTCCAAACCACTGGGCAAACAAAACAGTTTAATTCAGCTTCTTTTAAGAGCTACAAGAGGACTTGAGGCAACATATGAGGTGAGTTTTAAAAAGGAACAACATACCTTGACCATCTTGTCCCAGCCGCAAGAGACAATGATGGGGTTGCTGCTGTTGGGGGAGAAGCGCACGCAGGAGACCCACTCAGAATGGCCCTCATCCTGCAAAGAGAAGAAGTTCATAAATTCTCACTAAAGATTCGCTGGCTACCAAACATTAGTGATTAGTTTCATTACAATGAGATTAAATCATTGCCGTCTCTATTATAAGGCAAGCAAGATGGGACAAACATGGATGTTTACAGTTAAGCATTTTGTTCAGCTGCTCATTTGTTAAAACATGACACCTAAATATATACACACACAGGTTCAACAAAAGGTCACTATCATTTGTTGAATGATATTAAGGCACGGCAATGCAGGAAATCAACTTCACTGTTGTTCCATGCTAGTTTTGTAAAAAAATGTTTCCACTGATGACTAATTGAGCAGAATTTTTCCTTATGACATTAATTTGAACTGCATTTGAGAAAAACTACAAATTAAAAAGGCAGTTTGAAACTTCCCTACTATCTAACATCAGCTCTGTATTCAAAGTAGCGTTAGGTCATAACAGTTGAATCCACTAGAATCTAGTTCCACTGACAGACAAGAACAGGGGTCGGCAGCTCACCTGGATAGTGTACTTGCAGACTCCAAGGGTGTTCCACAGCTTGATGGTCTTGTCCCGGGAGCCAGACACAATCTGACGGTTATCAGCAGAGAAGGCCACGCTAAGAACATCCTTGGTGTGGCCAACAAACTGCCGGGTGGTGAGGCCACTGGGGAGACATCACACGAAACATTTTAGATTAACCAAACTGTCGCAAAACCCAAGACACCCAAGTAGAAGGAAGCGTCAACAATCGCTACAGCTACACTGGGTATGAACTAATGTCTCTTTTACAAAAGCTACAAACTGATTTAAGAGTCAATACAACTTTTCTTTAATCCGTTTTCTGTGTCTACACGGTGAAAGTTAAAGCTGGAAAAGGTACATGTACCGTTTAATTCATCATCTCTAGGGTAAAAAATAAAAGATTGTGTGAACTGGCATCATCCTTAATCCATGAATATGTAATCTTATCACTGGATGGATTTTTGTCCTAAACTCTGCCAGTAATGCCACTTCGTCCCGTCAGACTTGTGCTGATAAAGACATTGTCAGTAACAGCTGATACTTTCAGCGTGGCTTCCTGGTGTTTTAGAAATAAGACAATCTAAAGTACAATTTGAATTTTGATTGAAATCAGAACATAAGTTTGTAGATGATACATTGCAGCACCATATGACTGACTAAAAAGAACCAGATTTCACATAATTCTGCTTTCTCAGTTATTTAAACTTGTATTTTAGAGATATTAGCCATATTGCCCTAAACCCTGATAGAGGCCATTTTTAACATCTGTCACATTTCTGTCTATTTTGAGATCCATCAAGTTGATGCAATGTCAACCAGAGTAACTGGAAACACTGTTTAGCCTGTGTTTCTATCAACTTAACTCTCTTTACCCAGACCTGGTGTAGCTCTGCTACAGGAGTCACAAAAAATATGTGAATCCTACAGCTGAGCTACACCAGGTCCTGGTAAAGTGTATTAAGTTTTACAACAAACTTGCTACTCATTATGCAGTGCAGTTACAAAAATTTTGGGATGAAATTTAATTACTTTAAGTAGAATCAGCATAAAAAAGACAGATTACATGTTTCCTGCTACAGAAATCATATCCGAGGTCATATCTGACTCCATGCATGCTGAATCATGCATGAAAGATTAAGGAAACTTCTGCTTTACTTTTACCTGCAGTCCCACAGGTGTTGCACAAGTACACATACAAATCGCCTACAGCAGCCCTTCAGAGGAAACTACATGACCACCTGACCAGTAGTGAAGAGATATCCACAACCTGCACTTACGTGGTGAGGTCCCACAGGCGGAGGGTGCCGTCCCAGGCGCCTGACAGGGCGAACTGTCCATCTGAGGAGATGACAACATCACTTACAAAGTGAGAGTGGCCCTTCAGGGAGCGCTGGGGGATGCCATAGTTGGTCTCATCACGGGTCAGCTTCCACATGATGATAGACTTGTCTGAAAAGAACAAAGATACATGCAGATTTTTTTTACTCCAGGTTTATAATTCATTCAGGAAAAGAGCAGATAAGTTTAGACATTAGCATGCAATGCTAACATGGCAAGAGAACACGGTCAAACATTTAGCCAACAGGCTAAATATACGAAGATTTTAAACAACTATGTCACTTCACTTGTCTGTTATTACACGTGTCAAACATGCAATGTGTGTATCTGAGGCTGAGTTTCATTAGACGCTAGGCAGTGTTAGCTAGCTCGGCTAACCGGCGTCTTTTCAACAAAGTTTGAGCACTTTCTGTCAGTGTAACAAGAAACTACAACAACGTTATACACCCCCGTCGTAGTTTCTACATCTTTAATGTTTCACTCACACACGTAGCGCCGTTTATCTTACGTTACGGAAGCCAACCAGCTAGCTGACTAATGCTATCCCGGCCATGTTGGCGGAGCCGGCGGGGGGAAGCCTCACCTCGGGACGCCGACAGGATCATGTCGGGATACTGGGGTGTAGTAGCGATCTGGGTGACCCATCCACTGTGCCCCTTCAGGGTCCCCCTCACTGTCATCTGCTCGGTCATTTTGGCGAGGTTCGGTGGCGCCTTTTGCAAGGATGGATTCGGATTTTTCAGAGGTCCAAGGCAACCTAGGTCCTCATCGCATCTGGGCACAGAGGAAAAGGAAGTTCACACCCGGATGCAATAACTATGAGGGGTGAGCAGGCCGCAGAGGATGCTGGGAGATGTGGACTTCACGCTTTTTCACTTGCAGATGGCTGAAAGTCTCACAATATTCAACCTACACTGGTTTGAGAAACTTAGTATGAAATGTTTGTGATCTAATGGAGGTTTTATGCTTCTGAATTAAACCGCATCTGTAAAACAAATACTCCCCTTTTGACAGCATACAACACTCTCATTCAGTCATTCACATGGACCCATAGAGAATGTATGTGGTGCTTTCAGGTTTACAAACTGCTCAGATACTCATCAGTGATAAGAAATGTAATAACACAATTACAGGGAAAACGTTAAAAATGTTTTTTCTCGATTTTATAAGAGACACAAAAGTCAAAGTAAGAGACAACAAGACTGCAATATCAAATAAATACTCTTTAAATTGACAATTTCTCCTAGACAGCGGTGGTAGAGCCTTTACTTTAGTAAAAGTACCAATACTGCAATGTAAAAATACTCGTAATAGTATTACAAAGTACTATTACAAGTAAATGTCCTGCATGGAAAATCCTGCTTGAGTAAAAGAACATAAGTATTGGCAGCTAAATGTAGTATTATGTAATGTAGTAAAGTATTGCAGTTAAAGTAGTGGTTTGGTCCCTCTGACTGATATATTATTATATATGACATCATTAGATTATTAATACTGAAGCATCAGTGTGTAAGCAGCATGTTACTGTTGTGGCTGCTGGAGGTGGAGCTAGTTTGAACTACTTTATATACAGTTAGCTGGTTTAGTCCAGTGGTTCCCAACCTAGGGATCGGGCCCCTCCAAAGGGTCACCAGATAAGTCTGAGGGGTCGTGAGATGATTAATGGGAGACGAAAGAAGAAAAAACAAAGTTCTGATATTCAAATCTGTTTTCAGTTTTGGGACTTTTTCTCTAATCTTTGATGTTTGGTGAAATATTGGATCGTTTGAACATTTATTGAAATGAAACCATGTGAGGAGTTTAAAGGGAAAAATCAGTATTTGGTGGAGCTGTTAACAACTCATAGAGATCTGAAATGTGAACCCGACTACACACTGCTTTTTGTTAGATGTTGGAAACCACTGGTTTCATCTTCAGCAATGTGTTGTATTTTAAAAGCTTTTTATATTATCCATTGTGTTAAATATTCATCTGAAACCTAATTAAAGCTGTCAAATAAATGTAGTGGAGTAGAAAGTACAATATTAGGTACAATAATAGCTTTCAGTTTGAGGTTGATGTGAATCTTTTTTATTCATGTTCCCATCAGAGTTTTGGCTGAGCTTGCATAATTGGTTAACAATATCTTACCATTTGACTACATTTGAAATTCTAGTTTATTTAGATCATCTGTGTAAAGAAATATCTGTTTTAGGTAATATCATATGGATTAACCTGGTTTATAAATGAATTTAAGAATTACTTTTCTTCTTTACCGATGCAAGTTCAAACACATCAGCCAGTACAACAACTGTGTCGAACTGTCTTGGTTTCATGTGTTTTGTCTTGACTTGTCATCAAGATTGTGGTTTTTTTCTGCTGTCCCTTCATCTGTTTTATTGAATGTGAACAATCAATGCTACAACAATTATTGACATTTTTTTTTTAAATCTCTTTGTAAGGAGGATTGATCCCATGTATGTTAATTTATTTTTTTTGATCTATGTTCTTTGTTCATTTATGGTTATGATAGCCAGCTGTTTTTGTTCTTTTTTTCTAAGGTCTTTGTATTGTTATTGATAGGAATGCATTGTTATTGTTCCTACAAGAATAGTTATTGTAAGGCCAAATTAAATTTTTGAAAAAAGAAAATGTACATCCAGTATATCCAAAGTGATCATTTTAAAATCATTAGCAATACTGTATGTAATTTTGAACATATTATATTATTTACACTTCTCTAAACAGGAGTTAAGAGACAATTCTTTCTTATTATTACACCCACCTATCAGTGTACAAGGTTTAAAGATAACAGTGAGATCACAAACCTTTAATACTGTATCCATTTAGATCGACTGTTTTTGAAATCTGCATCATGATGTCAGCAGTGCAGTCATGTTATTAATTGATAGGATATTTTTTTAAAATAATCTTTGTTTTTTATGTGTTAGCTGAAGCTACAAAGTTCAAACACATTGTTGAAGTATTTACTGAAATTGTGAATGCATGCTTTTATGTAAAAAAATATGTATTTACCTATTACCTCATTTAAACATATAGATGAATGCAACACAGATATATAATCCCATGATGGTCCATGACTATAACAAACGTGGCACCAATTTAATAGTCACAAACACTGAACAACAAATATAGGATCATTTGTTCAAACTAGCTTTATTTAAAATTAAAAACATAAAATTCAGAGTTGTTAACAGTTCAAGCAGATGTTAATGCTGTATGACTGTGTTCCAGTTTTTAACTGCAACCAATTGTGCAACCTGTTGTTGAGTCTTAGAAACAATGAGCTCATTCAACTGTAACAATGGAGGACATATGCGAATGATTTGTGAAAATGTCTCTGCATTAGTTTGATTACATTTGTAAAATCAAGAGCACACATCTGTACTGGCCTGATGGCTAACGAACCATTATCTGCGCTTCATATAGGCATATTTGAGTCAGATGCTCCAAAGCAACTTTTTTTTCACTTTTAATAGCTTATTAGGAAAACAGCGATGCCATAACTAACACCATGTGGATGAGAACATTTTCAACCAGTGTTGTGTGGAGTTAGATTAAGCTAATGAAATGCTCTGTTGATTTCCACAGGGAGGTCAGAGGTCAACAGCAACTTCGAGGTGAGACGAATTTATGAACACATTGAGCAGGATGCATCAGATCTGGAGACTTTTCCACTAATGTCTGTACTGTATTTATTTAAATGCAGCTTTGGTTCAGTTTTATAGGGATATACATGGAGCAGGGCAGTTATTTCACTTGTAGTACCTACAATTATGATGTATTGGCCTCTGATTATAATTTTTTGGTCATTTGTGTAGAGACATATCAAAGGGAATGAATATCTTTAACTTAAAGGACCAGATTTTCTGGTGTTGTCCCATTTATAGTTTATTTATTTGCACCTCTAACCAAATTCATTTGTCACTGGAGGCTTTGATGACTTTTCTAAGTAATTACATGCCTATGTGTTATGTCATTGTATTTTCTGTTCACAGAGTACGGGGTAGTGTTGGTTGAATAATTTATTAATGTTAAATGAATGTATACTTCATAAATAATTCTGTGATTATGATTCAATGAACAAGAAACCATAAAACTGGAGAGTTTATTTCAGTCTGCATGTTTAGTTCACCAAATTTCACGTTATACATATTTAGACAAGTAATTACAAAAATAGCTTAATTCTTTTACAACCAAATACACAACCAAAACAACATTCTCACAAAGTCAAGCTAATACTGCGATATATAATTTGCTTAAACACCAAACCGTATGCAGACACTGTGCCGTGTGCTGACTCCATTAAGCCTTAAAACTGAAACTGATAGAATCTGCAAAAGAAATAAACACATGTAATAATGTTAAGTGACAGATAACCATCAGCTTGCAGTGAAAATGCCAAGGACAGTGTGGTTTAGAGTTAAACCATTCTGCTTTATCGTTTCTCATTCGACATTGTTTATCATGTCTTTCAAATAAAGTTTTGTATTTTTGCTATTCTACCTTAGCTTATTGATATGGATCTCATTTACAGAAAACATTTCTAGAATAACTTTAACTTCATAAATCAATGATACTGTACAGGTATATTTGTTGCGCTGACCCTGCTAACATAAAAAAATAAAATAAATTAGTGGGACTTTACATCAAATTCATCCTTATAATATGAAAATTGTTTTGTGTGAAGTCAGTAATGCAACTTTGGCATTTCGCAAGTACTGTATATGTAAACTGACCCTTGCAAAAATAAAGCTGATAAGACGTTACGTTACACACCGACTTTGCTCTAATTTCAGACCTAAACAGGAACCACCAGTGGAGGGATATGTGACCTACATCATGACTATTGTACTAAAACATTAGGCAGTTTACAGATCAGCTGGTGGACATTTTTAATTAAGAGTTATTAAGAGATAAATGTGTAAGTGAAATGCAGCTCTCCTACACTGTCATTTGAACCTAACTGGAATCGCAGATGAAGCAAGAATTTAAATCATGTAAAAAGATCCGGCACATGTAAATACACCACTGATTAGCTCAAAACGCCATTTGGAAACTGTCATTGTCACTTTTTCACACCTCACATATCCATTCATGTCCATGTGTTTAAAATGGAGATCATGTCTAAAAACATACTTAAAAAGAACAAACTCAAACATATATTGTATATTGTATATAACGCTTATATTGACCCTGTTTGGATTTGCAAAAGTTGCAGTGTTGGTGGTTGTGGGAGAGAAATGGAATTAGAAATGTTTAGCAGCCTGTATGTGGATGGTGACAAAATATAATTTACCAATTAAACATCAAACAATTAAAATGTTGTAAGTGATAGCTGTCTTGTCTGGTGGATAACTTGAACATGTATGCTGCCTTACAAAAATATAACAACTGAATATGATTAATATTGTATCAAAAAGTGCAACTAATATTAATGTAGAATATACAGATGCCCACTAAGAAAATGTAAAATACCATTTTCTATGAATGTGTTCATGTTAACAGAATAATAATGACTCCATGTTATCTCTGACCTGTATACATGTAGCAGAATATCTGAAAATAGCCAAGTACAAATTCTTTTTTTCCTTACAATATCTTTAAACAACGATCCATGTGTATCTGTGCACATGTGTGAATCTGCCAAGTATATGAGGAGTAGAGCTTTCAATGGATACATGAAAGTATTTCAGCACCAAAAAAATTATTACATCTGAGAAAAATGTATTACAAAGACCAAAACACGCTAATAAAAGTTGCGTGATGGCAAAGAATGAAACAGTTTGTGATAACTGAAAGAAAGTACACACAGGAAATGTAAAATAACTGAGTTATAAACCATTGTGGTAAAATGTATTGCTGAATAAAAATGAATAATTTCCAAAAAAATGGTTGTGAATACATTTGATTCAAATTTCATACTTTAGTATGTTAGTCCTTCAGTCCAGATGACTAATAATGATTCAAAAAAATATCAAACAAACACACATTTAAGTCAGCAGCAAGAACTTTAACTGTCATCCAGAGAAACTGGCAACAGCGATTAAAACATTACGTGTTCATATGTGATTAAAAGATAATGAGCAGTGGATGTTACACTGGAAACAATTAAGAAAATATTGATTGGCAATCATTTGTCAAGGCAATTAAAACAGAACCAATGTAGTAAGCTGATCTGCCCTCTAGTTGAAACACTGACACATTGGTTTATCATGAATACTATAAATGGTTCCTTCAAATCTGGCTTTGAAGTTTCCTTATCTATAAATTCCACAAACATGGCAATGCACAGGAATGCAAAATGTAACTGGACGACGATATAAGAATATAACAGAATAAAACAAACAACACACAGGTCACCACTGCCTCAAGTGTAAGCCATAAAAAGGTAGACTTACTGACTTTGTCTGAGTGGTTTGTTAAAATGGAAAGAATATTAAAGACTGCAAATGAAAATGAATCTACTGTCGTTTGAGGTTTCAACGAGGGACCACAAGTCAGTCTTACAAGCTGTCGGGATGCTAAACAACGCTGTGCCTTGTTATGATCATGCATTTAATTAGTGAAGACCTTAACAAAAGAGCCATACAAGAGATCACCATATCATGTTCAATGTATCTGTGCAGTAAATCCTTCCTTATGTGCCAGTGACGTTAAGTGACTCCCAAACAACTGATTCTCAAGCTGTCGTGCAACATCATCAGCCACAGGTGTGTCCTCTCTTCTTCCCGGGTGAATATGGAAATGCAGTGTTCTCTGTCGCCCCCTCCTGGAGAGTTTCCATACTGGAGGATATGAGTGTTCACTTTGGCACTGAGGCAGTACATGGCTTGCTGTGCTTCATGTAGGCCAGTCTGCCCCCCCTTTGTCTATGTGTCCTTTCTCCACCGAGTTCCCCCGCACTCCTTCAGGGCTGAGAGAGACGCTTGCGTTTGAGCTTCTGCCTCGTCATCTCCTCCTTTCAGAAAACAGAGAGAGGAGAAGAGAGTAGTGACCCACACTCCTCCATCTGCCACAGTCTGAGAGATCCGTCCATCCGTCCAAGCACCCGTCTGTGAGACTGGGTGAGCGCGTGCACACACCGTCACTCCCATACAGCGTTTATGATCACAACCGGGCAGCGAGTCAGACTGTGTTAGTAAGGCAGTTAGACTGTCTGGGCACTCCGACACTGTCATCTGGACTGTCCTTCAAAGAGTCCCACTACCAGTTCAGTTCCTTCTCTTTAAAAGCATGGCTGCAACAACACTGGATCTCTAGAGTTTAAATTTTTTCATAATACTGTCCATGTTAAAAAAAAAAGTCTCAATATATTATATAAAATGTTTTTATAAAAAAAGGAAAAAGGGAGTGGGTTGTTGGTGTAGTATTCAGTTGCAATATATACCATATCAATATGTACAGATTCCATGCTGCTGGTTAGTCATCACTGCAAATAAAGAATAGTAGGCATCAATTATTAGTAGCATAACAAATCCAAATCCAAATATAAGCCCTTTTGTATTAAACTTAGCCAATAATTACTGAGCTCAAATGTGCACGCATTACAGTTACAAGCTCACACACTGTAATATACTTACAAAATGCCCCTGTATCAAATCAGAGTCAAGCAATGACAATCCATGAGTGACAATCTTCATTGCAGATAGTGTTAGCTTTTTTTTTTTTACTATTCTCTGACCGTGCCAGTTGCTGTCATGACCAAATGCTAATCATTTCATTAGTTAACAATATGCTTTTTTTTGAAGAAGAGACACTCACCTTGTGCCAGCAGCCTGGTATGGGCAGTCCATCGTGTCCCTGCGGGGTGAGAACAGCAGTGGAAGGTTAACAAGGAAGAAAATGTGAAGTGATGTACGCTTAGACACAGTTCTTTTTTTCTTTACTTTACAAAAAACTTTTGTATCCTTCTAATTTATATATCAGCAACACTGTTTAAGGTGTGGACTCCTCATCATCAAAGTGTTATAAATTAAAGCAAAGGTGGAGCCTGAACTATGAGAGCACAAATTCAGGCAAAAGAGAAAAATTTAAAAAGTCAAACATGCTCAAAAATCATGTTTTTACATTTTGATGTACTGTTTTTATCTGTAATCTGGAAGATTTGTCTTTGCTCAAAGTAACACATTCTAAAAGCGCACGTTTTCAGTTTTCTCTCTTTCGTTTAACAGGAGAATTGATGTGTCTGTGTAAGCTCCTAACTGTGAGAACAGAATGCCAAAACATCTGTATTTTTGGAGTTGTGTTTTCTTGTAGCTGGAGAAGAGATTCTTATAACCCGGCATTGTTCTCATCATTTCACTAATGACGAGAAAGGCCTTTGATTTTCAGTGATTATAGGGATCAATGTCCTGACATCACTGTGCTCCAGCTGGCTCCAGGAGCCAGTTAATACTGACACTTTTTATTTTTTGCAATTTATTTTATGAGAAGGCTTTTTTCCAAGGACAAACTACAACTAGACACACAGTACGTGTACTATGGGTTTGAGACTGTCGCCACATGCATAACAGAGTTTGATAGAAATGACAAAGACAAAAAATAGACAGTGTTTGAATAGAGAATAGCAACAGCAGTATAGTGCATGAATGGTGATGAGAGAGGAGGAAGGAGGCAGAGATACTGTACCACAGGACAGGGGGCCTCGGGGCCGGAAGGAGGAAGAGGAGGAGGAGGGGAAGATAGCCCTGCTTCCACAGACAGACCTTTAGTCTTATCACAACCCTGTCAGCAAGAGCCAGTTACATTCACAGTGTTGAGAAAGAAACTTGCAGAAAAAAAGCATAGGAAATGACAGAAACAGTGCTGAGAGTGAAACAGAAAACGAGGAAATACTGTCTGTCTTTAGAGTTAAATGCAAGTGGAAAGTGATGGTAAGTAAATCAGTTTAATGTGTGTGTGTGTGTGTGGGGAGGTGACATACCACAGGACAGGGCTGATCCAGGCCTGGAGGACCCTGTTCTCCCTTCTGGCCCTTTAGACCTCTCTTTCCCACTGCTCCCCTGTCACCCTGGACATGAAGAGAACAACAGTTAGGCACATAAACAAACACTCTCTCTCTCTCACACACACACACACAAACTGCAGATATAGTCTCTTTAGGCATTTTAAATGGCTGAATTAATGAGAAACAATCACTACATGTCTAGAAAGGTCAAATAAAGCCATGCGTATACAGTAAAAAATATATAATTGGGTGTATTTAAATGAAGATAATATCATATTTCTTTTTTGCACCAACCTTCTCTCCTCTTTCGCCTCGGTCACCTTTATCTCCCATCACTCCTGGAAAACCCTGGACATAGATACACAAACAGGTCAGAAAGTAGCTTATTATCTGAATAAGTTAATTAAATTGGAAATGATCTAATCGAAAATGTCAAAAATTCTCATTGAGAAACTCACATCTAGTCCAGGCTCACCCGGTCTGCCCTGTGAACACATATTCACAAACATGAAAATTATGTTTAACTCAAGACAAAAGACAAAAAAAAAAGATGTAGAAAACACATTTATAGAGTGCTTACTTTTTCTCCCTTGGCACCTGGAAGACCCACTAACCCTGCAGACCCAGGTGCACCCTGGTGGCCATCTGATCCCTGCAGTTAAGGTTCATTATTATCATCCATGCATTATGTCCGGTTGTCCTGTTTCATACATTAAGTATTCCATGTTTCATTAGGATAACACTGGCTCAGTGTGACTTACTCTGAGTCCAGGAGCGCCAATGTCCCCCTTCTCTCCCTTCATGCCAAATCCAGGCTCCCCCTGCATTAGAACACAGAAACACTGAGCACCAAACAATCACACACCATAGCCTTCACCACATGCTGTACTAGAGACACTGCCTTGCAGTCTTACCTTCGGACCAGGCATTCCATGCAGCCCCTGAAAAACATGGCGAGCTGTGAGTGTGCTGACAACTGCTGGTGCAAACTTGAATAGTTTCTACCTTGATTGGGATAGATATAAGTACTCACCGTGGATCCAGGGGACCCGGGAACTCCTGGTGGGCCTGGTGGGCCAGGTGGGCCCGGCTGGGAAATCATCTGAACCTGAGCACCGGTGAAAGTAAAAGAGTGTAACAGGAGCAGGAAGCACATTGTGGATCAATTTAACGCATGTCAGGCCCAGAGATGTCTGACTGCATAAAGGGCTGTTCCAGTGTTTTTGCAAGCTTTTATGACCAGCCATCAGTTTCCATTCATTTCTATATGGTGTGAAAATCAATTTGACTCTTGAAATGCAGCCTTGATGTTCACTGGAATCAGTGACACAACTCACAGATGAGGAATCTGCCAACTGATTTTCATGCCATACAGATATCAATATAAACCTATGGCTGCCTGACGGATGGGAAAAGCTATTCAAAAATCTGCAGAAAGGTTTTCAGAATAGTCGGCAGTAATGTAAAGTATTCATAATTGGTAATAAAGCATAAAGCATTCATGTAGAAACATATAAGTGAATGTAGAGTTAATGTGAAGAATTTGTGTGTTACACTGACCAGGTTGTCATCCAGTCTGCAGTCGCCTTTCTCTCCCTTATGTCCGTCCATACCCTGACCCACAAAGAGCAAGATTAACTTCCAACTGTTAACATATTTTTCACTGTTTGTATATCAAAAAAAAAAAAAGTTTGCTGTCACTACTTACAGTAGGTCCAGAAAGTCCCATCTCTCCCTTCTCTCCTCTCTCTCCAGAAGGTCCTGTCTCACCCATGTCTCCTTTAGGTCCCTGGAGGCAAAAAATAAAGGAGTCACATTCAGCACAGAGAACGGCAGAGAAAAGGAAAAGAAGATTTCAGACCACTATATATACTGTATCTATTCACAAATGATAGCATCTAAGAGTTAACACACACTGTGTGTAATTTCTTCCTCTTTGCAATCATACCTTCTCCCCATCAACTCCTGCTGGCCCAGGTAAACCGAGCTCACCCTAATAGAAGACAAAGAGAGGAAAGATTCACTCTATTAACACTGCAAAAAGTCATGTTTTAACATGAAAGCTACTTTGGTTTTCATTAAATCTCATTATTAGCTGATGGCTATGCAATGGTAGGATGACAAGAGGGTGCAATATATTCAGAGGCCCTTACCTTTTCCCCTGCAGGGCCTGGAGGTCCGGGTGGTCCAGGTGGGCCCTGGTGTAAGACAAACAGAAAGAAAGAAATTGACCCAGATAAACTTAATAAAGTGTCTAATCTTTTACTAAAGTACAATTTATTCATGTTGCACCTGCAATAGTGGAAACATGTCTGTCCAGTGGAAACATGATGTTGATACGGCAAACTTATTAGCAAACATTAGCTTAGTTTCACATCTAGCAGACATGGAGCAAAATTGGCAATTGTTTGGAGTTGTGTTTGTGTCCCTCTAATGAATGCAAGTCCATTATTCACTCTCCTTTTAGTTCTGTTTTACTTTCCACTGACTCCTGAGAAAAAGATTTGGCTCTTTAGCAGCTAAATGCTCCACTATGTTCACCAGCTAGTCGCTAAGTTTGTCTGCTGTTTGGTGCTGGGTAGAAAGCGTACATTAAGTTTATCAAAGCTTTTTTTGTTGAAATGGCTGGCTCTTGTGGCCGAAAACAGTAAAACTACCAAAACAGTAAAGCTGTGGGCCATAAATCCAACAACAATGAGCTCAAAGAAGCTATAAAGCTCCGTAAAACTGAGGGAAGATCGGTTTCTTACTATATTATATAGATTGGTTTTTAATAAAATAACATCAGATTTGTCACATGAACACAGTGTATACAGTACATAGACCTGTTAATACTCAGTGTTTATCACAATGGTGCAAAAACTGGAAGCTCGCAGAATTTCACCATAAGGCTTGAACCTCTGCCAACACAAAACAATACAACAAGGCTGATGGATTTCACAATGTGGGCCTGTCAGTAAACAAAGCTGATGACCGTCGTTCACTAATCACAACCAACTTGAAGTAATTTTATCTCGTATCAGTTGTAAAAAATGACTGAATGTGGTTTGTACTACACAATAAGCATCATTTTCCATTCTGTTGATTGTTTTGACGCAGGATGAGACTGTTGGACAAAAGGAGGAGAAACAAAACATTAATTTAACTTCATGTAACACTTAGAATGGGTCAAGACTAGTGTGCACATGCATGCCATATCCATCCCATGCTATCTTCTATGGTGGTTGATGGGTGACAGCTCCTTTAAATCACACTCCTTAATCTCTACATCCACAATATAACACTTGTTACTTCTCCCTCTGAAGTCTTCGGCCATCTTGAAGTAATAAAAAAGGAAACCATGTTGCTTCCCGGAGGTGTGCAGCTGCTTTCCAATTTCTAACTTTTGGTTTGTCCTCCATTAAAGCTGTGGCAACCAAAAGATGTTTACAAACAACTATTTGATCTGAGATATTCCATCATTGGAAAGTGAAGTCTACTCATGCAAATAATTATACAAAAAGGCATAAAGAAAATGATAATAACAAACAACCAATTTTAACATGGTTTTAAACCAGTAAAATTCACCTAAAATCTCACCACAGACGAAACTAATACAGCTTTTCACACAAACAAGCAAATGGATCTTAACACAAGTTGGGTGGTCAATGAGCATTCCTCGTTCCATGGATATAACTCTAGCTGAGACCTTGCGTGTGATTTGGTGCCAATGGAGCCGCGTTGGCAAGATGCTTCTGATAAGATCTCAGGTTCACCGACTCCTTTGTAACTATCCCATGCTGCTGTCTACAGTGTTGCATGCAGGAGCCCATTTCAGACATGGTCCAAGGGGACCTGGTTCATAGTAGTTTTTAATCAAATACACGCTCCACTGCAGAGATATCCATCTGTTATTAGCATGTAGCACGGTACATGGTGGAATCAAAGGGTTTTGTGTATGAAGAGAGCGATGTGAAACTGAGACTGCGGAGGCTGTGAATGCTTCCTCTCCAATGCATTCCCCCTGTGCATCAACTGAGTTATGTGGAACCACAAAAAAACACCATGCTGCCCTATAGCAAGTTAAAGCCACGTATGTTGTGAGGCATATAGCATGAATACACACTCAGAACAATGAAACAAAGGCTGTTGATTTTTCTGCATGATTAAGCATGCTTCTTTAGGCTACATGTTATCTGATAGAGCGGCACAGCTGAACTGTATTTGCTGGGGCTGCGTGTTTCATCCCACATGAATACACGAGACAGCCTGGTAGACTAGTAAACTAAAGACATTCAGTAATACTTTTTAGATGTGACCTCTAGAGTGACATCCAATACATTTGAAATAAGGAGATCTGGGTAAAGGGCATCTACAAAAACACACAGATCCACTGGTTGAGGCACGTGGGAGAAGGAGCCGATACAAACAGGGTGTGTGTGTGTATATGCAAGTCTGTGTGCGTCTATGTATTATTATAGGTGTTAGTTACTGTTCACAGCACCAAAACCATGCAAAAACAACAGCAGATTACCGAAACACTGATGGTGTGGATGGCCTGTCAAGAAGAAATGGCAACATTTTCAGTTTTGTCAAGAAAAAAAAAAGATTACCACACTGCCATTTCTGGGTTTTTTCAAGTTCTGCTGATTCCTAACTTGGGATCCGATAATAAATGCAGGATGGAATTTACGGTGCACCCATAAATCTGGTCTTTCTCACACTGGGTTATTACTCACCTGGAAAGCATCTAGAAGCTTCCCATTGAAGTCAATGATGTCTGAGGAACCTGGAGCACCTTTTTCACCAGTATAACCCTGAAACAGATACAGAAAGAATGATCGAAATATGAATAAAGAACTAAAGATGATAACAACTAAAGATAATGCAAATGTTTAGCAAAATAACCCTTTAAGTAATACACATACCGTAGGTCCCTGTGGTCCTTGATCTCCAATTTCCCCTTTGTCTCCCTGTGTGATACACAGACACATTATGGTGAAACTCTCTCAGACATCAGGTTGTTAATATTTTGTATGTGTTATAAGAATGTTATGACTAAGAAAAATTATTTATGTTTGTATTGTTAAATGTACCTTAAGTCCTGGGAGTCCATCCATGCCGCTCTCTCCTTTTTCTCCAACACCTGGCTCACCCTTTTCAACACACAATAAACATACAAGGTCAGTGTACGAAAAGACATATTTAAAATAATCAGCATGAGACATGGTAACTGAGGAGTAAAGCTCGTCTGCACCTTTGACCCTGGAGGCCCCGGTGGTCCTGAGTAGCCCGGCTGACCATCTTCTCCCTGTCAGTTCATAACAGTCAATAAAGGTCAAAAGTGCTGCAAGATTGACAAAGTGGTTGATGTGTTTGATGGAAACAAGAAGTAGGAGAAATAGTTAAGTCATTGTCAATAATCCATTAACAATCTTACCGGCTTCCCAGGCAATCCTTGTTGTCCCTGAAGCAGAAATATATTTTGTTACTATGATTGTCTACACAAAGACAAATCATCAGCACCAGCTAGTAATAATATGACATGAACAGTTAGATTGCTTGAGGTTCAAACAATCTCTAGACCTGCTCTGTGTGAAAAGTGCCCTGAGATGACTTTTGTTGAGATTTGGTGCTAGACAAATAAAAACTGATTGATTGATTGATTGATTGAAAAAAAGGACCTGAAATGTACTCACATCAGTGCCATCACGACCTGGAAAACCCTGAGGAGGACAGAGGAGAAAATAAGTCTTGTATACAATTTCAGGTAAACCAGCTTCAAAGACGAGGCAGAATGGCCACTAGATGTCAGTGTTGAATCAGGAAAAACCAGTTCATTGACATCAAGTGTTCATTTTGAGTGGGAGTGTGTAAAGTTGGGTGACAAGTTAAAGGAAAAAAACTTGAATTGAAGCGTAATGAATGTAGTCGCTTCCATGCAGGGAATGAGGGGGTCCCTGAATGGTCTGATGAGTATGAAAATCATCTGAATCATGTGCCTGATGTCAACCCTGCTGAACACCTAAGGGAGATTTTGGAACGGTGCGTTAGACAGTGCTCTCCACCACCATCACCAAAACACCAAATGGGGAAATATCTTATGATAAATAAAATAAAGAGAAAAATTCACAGACTTGGAGAATCTATGGTAGCCCAAAAACATTTAGACACCTAATGTAGCATTTTTTTCAGTTGCTATGAGAAGATTCAAGAGCCGTGGCCAGGACTCATATGATGTATGGTGAGCAATAAGCCACAGCGCCCCCTAATACAAACAGTAAGAGAGTATTCCATGTCTGCTTTTTGGCATCTGTCCATCAGTGATTTGGCTTATTTAGGTAAACAAACCTATCGGGTGTGTTTGTGAGGGCCAGGTGGATGTGGGCTATGAACAGCTAAACATCTGTTATGAAGTCATCCATGGCCGAGACGGCTTGCAGTAGAGCCCCTCCATCTCTCTCTCAATTGCTGTCTCATACACAGACACGCACACACACTCTGCTATCAAGTAGTTATGTTTACTTGATCAGTCTTGATCGTTATAATAAAGTATTATAAATTGGAGGTTACTAGCCTTCCACTCTGTCCTCATATTTTACAATAACAAGTAGAAGCTACTTAGATGTTTCCCAGCTGTTTTTCTTCCTCCTGCTCTCCATCAGCACATACAAACTGTCATTCTGATCTCCTCTGCTGCTATGTGGTCCTCTTTTATTCCCATCCGCAGTTGCTCCAGAAGCCTTTTAACCTCTCTTCTCACCCCCTCTTACCTCCTCCTCGTCTTTTGATCTTCCCTCCACAGCAGCGTGAAACAAATCACCGTTGCAAATAATTTTTAGCACTTCTTTTATCCTGAGTGCAGAATCGGATGGATGAGGATCAGTTCAGATGTCAGATACATTTCCAGTTGCGTTTCAACGACGCTGAATTTACTTAAATAATTTCTTGAACTTACATATGTTGACATATAGCAAATAGAGAGAATGTTGAGCTGTCATTCCTTTACTTCTTTCCACTTTAAAGATATAAACGTCAAGGGCTTGAGGACACCCACACAGACAGGCTTTCTCCTGCTCAGCCTTTCCTACTCTCAGACATCTGCCCACAACATGGAGTGGCTCTTAGCGCCACTCTTCTTTGTTTTGCTGTTTTGGGTTTTGCAACGCCTTTAATCAACTTGGAGAGAACATTTGAAATTGACTAGGTTAAAGGACGGGCCCCTTCTCTTCAACCCGTCTGTTTTTAGTCATATTCTGAGCTGCATTGGCTTTCTCTTTTGTCGGTTTTGCATAAAATCACCCACTCTGAAACCAGCATTTTTCACTTGAATCCCTTTGCTGTCCTGTGCCAGTTGAGGGTAACAGAGCATTCATTCCTTCACTTGAATAAACAAAAATTACCTTCATAGCCTCCTTCTCTCTCTTACATCCAACAACCACAGCTTTAAGCTGCCTCTGCATATGAACTGAACTCTGGGAAGCAGAAAGTTAATCTTGAGAAACATAAACGGCTTCGGGCGAGGAGCGCAGCTATTGTTTGGTGAGGCCGGCAAACTGCCCATGAACTCGCCGCAGTGGCATATCTGTTTCAGGGGCGCACAGTGACACAATCGTGGTAGGAGGGTGGGAGAATGGGGGCGTGTTAGAGAACTTTGTGGCCGCTGTCTTACACAAAACAGATGAGGCCAGGAGTAGAGTTGCTATTCTGGGAGCTTTTAGGTAAGCCACAGCTCACTGGCAAACCCGGAAGAATGAGAATATGGGTTCACTGCAATTTACTGCGTGGACCCTTTCCCCCTTAATACATGTGCATAACTGCACATTTACACATGGCACACACACATACACACACACAGAAACACAATTTGCAATCTGTCACACCCCTGCGGTTGAACTATACCGGGTCAACACAACTGGGGTAACGGCAGTCCCTGATGACAGAGGTGTTTTAAGTGACTGCATTCTTTGTGGTGTAACCTCAGTTAGAGGGTGAGGAAAAGGGGGTGAGTGAATGAGGAGGAGAATAACAGCAACTAAGAGGTGTGTGTGTGTATATGGGTGCATTGTTTTTGTGTAGTGGGTGTGCATTTGTCACTGTGACATAATAAGCAGAGGGTCTTACTGGCTCTCCAGAAGGACCACGTGGCCCGTCCTTGCCGGTGTTCCCTGGGGGACCTCTGGGACCAGGGGGACCTGGTGGACCGGGAGGACCAGCGGGTCCGGCCTGGCCTTGGTCACCCTGATGAGAAAAACAGAAGAATGAGAGAGAGAAAGAGAAAAAAACATGTGTTTGATGCATTTTTGCATTTGTATAAAAGCAAAACATCTTTGCCAGCCTGGAGATAACATTTATCTGTGTAAGTACAGGTGAGATAACTGGCAGAAATCATGATCATCTGATAACAGGTAGAAAAAATCTTGTGTGTTGTTTGACTTTCACAAGCTGTGAACACAAGACTGACATATTGTCATCTTTTAAGTAGATATGGCAAGTTGTTAGCAAACAATCGCCTATTTACGCATCATGTTCGTGTCCACTCAAATCCAATATTCACTCTCCTTTTTTCTCTGTTTTCAGTGTCCACTAATTCCTAAGGGACCTATCTGGCTCTATGGAAGTTAATGCTCCAATGTGAGTCAGACTGATATTTAGTCACAAACTAAAACACACCCATGCGAACACATGCACTCTCACATGAGAAACCATTAATTGAGAACAACATTCATGCGAAGTTACTTTTTTTTTTTTCTGATTATGCGTCACAAAACAAAAACTGAGCCGTCACCTCATATTAAAGAACCTTTCATCACTGGATTTACATCTTACTGGGGACATGTCTCTCTCAGATGACTTCCACCCTCATGTATACTCCAAACAGAAACCATTAACGCACAAGGAGTCTTGCTCACCACTGAGGGGGATGTAAGAGTGGTGTTGTCTTTATAGGCACTTCCTCTGCACCCTCTCATCTCTACAGACATGTGGTGCATTATGGTTTGCTTTGTTGCGGCAAACTGGTACAGCAGGCGCTTTCATGAAAATGATATTACTAAGGAACTATAGCAGACTAAAACCTTCTTTCCTTGCACTGATAATTATTATGTCTCTATTAAGCTCAGGCTTGAACTAAACTGTCACCAACAAAGCTCTTCTATCCTCCTCATAATGAGAAGCACACATCTCTTGAGCTGCTCTAAAATACATGTGGTTCATCCTTCAAGATGTTTCCTTAATTTTTGTGGATACTGTAGAACTTTCATACACACATTTTCACCTAATAGGTCATGTTAATTCAATTATGCAAGCCAGTACACACAGGAAAATGGTGAAAAACATTAAATTAATTAAATGCAACATGACAGAGAAATGTGGGGAAAATATGAAAAGTGGAGAAAGAAGGGAGATGCATTGCTTTTTTGCAAATGGACTTGAATGAGAGAGGTGGGTTAAAGTGTTAAAAGTGCACACATGCCTTAGTTGTTGTCTACCTTCAGAAAACGTCTCTGAAAGGTGCTGGACTGGTCTCCAGAGAGAAAGCCATGGTCATATCGGGGAAAGACCATCTGAGGTGCGAGAGGCGCAGAAAGGAAAAAAAAAAGCAGGAAGACAGAGTGGAAGGAAAGAGTGTGGAGAGAATGGGAGAGGAGAAGAGAGGAAAGAGATAAATGAGTAATGAAATCAGAAATATACTGTTAACAGTGAGAGTCCAGAAGAGAGGAGTAGGAACAACTGCTGTGGGAAAAACAGAGATGAGTGTCCAGTGGCCTCTCAGGCTGTAGGCCATACAAGAAAGCTCAAAAGGAGAATTTTTCTCCTCCACCTGCAGGGATAGTGACAGATCAGCAGCCTGACAGAGAGCAGTGGCTGCTGGGAGGGATGAGAAACAGTTTGCTGTGAGGGACAAACCTTGACGGTGAGAATCTGATTACTGTGCAGACCTGCAAATGTGGTGTGGTTTGGAGGACCCTGAATAGAGGAGGTGATAAAGAGAAAGGTGAGCAACTTACCATCAATTTGTTTGATAAATGCATAGATCAGTAGCCTCATGACACGAGATATTATATATATAATATTAAGAGATATTCATGTAAAAGTTCAGAGTGATTACTGCACAGAACTACAAAAAATAACTTGCAAAAAGTGAGATCCATGTTTCATAAAATCTGAGAAATACTGCTAAATTACAAGTGATTGCCTCCCGTTCTATGCCTGTTCACAAATTATATCTCCCATTCAAACATGTATTTAATTGTGTGTGTGTGTGTGTTCTATTCAATCTTCATCTCTCCCCTTTGCGACCAAACCAAACAGAGGTGGCGTTGCTGTTTCCAGCCAACAGACAGTAACTGTGATGACTGTCTGTCAAGCTGAAAGGAGCAAAGTTCGTCTGCCGCCAGACAGCTCCGAGCATAACGCTGCCTCTCTGGTTGAGTTCCCTCCAAAAACACATAGAAGGGAGGGGAGGAGAGGGTGGAGGGAAGACCTAAGAGTGGAGGTAGGAGGAACTGCGGGGGAAGGGGAGGGGGGGGGAGTAAGAAGGAGAGATGCTCGTCTGCTCATGAGGTTTCCGTTAACAGGCTGCGGTGAGCGCTGGATAGCTGAGGTTTCTTTCCAACACCGCAAACCCCTCCTTCTTCTCTTTTTTGCCTTAACACCCCCCTCTCTCCACTGTCACATTCACTCATTCACACAATTCCCACCATGGAGACCACATACACATATGCTCCTTAAACATCTCATAAGAGAATAGGTTGTTTCACAGTGGGCTTTCCCTATACCTCCTTCTCATCAGACCTTAGGCTAAAACTAAGACAAACAGCCATTCAAACTCAGAGCCCTGTCTAACCATGGCCTTTTTGTAGCTGTTCTGGGGGAGGCGAAAGACGGCTTTGGCTGGGGATGAAATTCCCATCATGTCTTTCAATACAGTCGCCAGACAAACCTAAACAAATGACAATCTCCTCTGTGTGGATTTGACAGTATGGAGGCTGGGAAAAATGGCTACCCATTTTGGTTTCTGCTTTGGAAAAAGATGCAACAGAAAGCGTGACCCTTTGTCACATGTTCTTGGAGCTTCTATAACATCTGATTATGTTTTAATGCCCCTCTTATCCTGATGTTTGTAATCTGCCCTCAGACCAGATCCGGCCTTACAAAGGCGCTGAAAATGATGGATTGACAGGAAGTTACAGGTTGACAGAGATTCATGGGCACTTCCTGTTTTCGCGTGTATTCTCGTTGCCTCTCAAAGAGTTCAGAGGTGAAAGAGGCCACGATGTTCAAATCAGGGAAAGGTAATGCTTCTGCACTGGGATGATAACTCCAACCTCACAAGTTTTATCTACTCAACGTCACTGGACACAGGAGAGCTTTGATTCACAGCAGGTAGAAAAAATTCATTTAACATTTTATTCAGAAACCAACAGTTTTTCATTTGCTAACCTATCTCCATATCTATGAAAATGTAACCTCAAGCCAAACCTCATTCACAACTACTGTAGTTTTAGGAGCTGAAGAGTTTGTTTTGAATCAAGCCTGTCTTTAGGCGATACTCTGAGGTTTTTTTGGCTGCAGACATATCCGAAGACATCAAAGCTCCAGAAGCCCTTTCCAAGTACAATATTTACCGTTTGGAAGAACTGTGTAACGCAGAATGCCAAAAAAATTTAATTCTAGCACAAACAGTTACCTCAAAATCTAGAAGGATAGGCTGGGAAATCAAATGGCTTACGCCTTGATAGGAATCAGGAATTCCTGTAATGCTTCTGAACCACATCATAAATATGGTTCCGCTAGGCAGCCCTGACAAATTTACACTCCATTTGTGCTCTGCTGTAAAACAATAGCCATTCAGTTTCCTTCCAATACTCTTACACACACCGCTATGCCAATATTGTCAGACTCCAACACTGAGAAAATTTATGCACAGTCATCTATTTCTAATTATTATTACAAATCTAGTCCTTTGTGGGATACTTGCTGAAGAATGTTTGTCATAATAAAGACAGGCAGTAAGTGGCAACATAAGAGGTTTAAGCCTGTTACAAGGAACATTTGTAGATTTTATAAATAATGTATGAGTGAATATTTTTAAAGGTAAAATGGTTGTGGACCTCATATGACAGACCACCGCCAGTATGGAAATTACTGTTTAGATGCTTTATGGTGCACATCAAATTAGTGAGACTAAGTAATAATTAGAAATGATAATTAATTAAAGTTAATGAAGAAGTTCATAGTATTGTAAACATTTAAAACTAATTATTATGAAACAAATGGTAGCAGTTTTGTTGGGCTACACCCATTTCAATCTTCATAAGCTCCTGCTGGCCATGTAACTTATGGCAACTCTGGCAATATACCAAGTTTAGAAAAATCAGTGACCAAAGAAAAAAAAGTGAAACGCAAATTATACACAATCTGGAGAATGTGAGAGTGCATGTTGCATGATTTAGAGGATTTATGACCTTGAAAAAGTATAAAACTTTGAATTACAGTATAAGTGTGCAATTTTTCCTCTTCGTCTCTGCAATTTATCATCTTAGGGGAAACAGAGAAAATGTACAAAAAAAATGAAAGAGATTTGGATCTTTGGGCTGAAATCCCAAACAATACATAGATTACCTCAATAGCTCATCCCAGCTTTTATTTGCAGGCCAAGAAGTGTGACTTTGACCTGATATTATATTCTAAACATAATAAAACAGGGAAAACATTCAGAATTCACAGGGTACATTACTTCTTCAAAGAATCCAAACTGGTCACCATGTAAAGCACAGGGGGCTATTTTCAAACCACACTGACATAATTACACAGATCTCATGGTGGGTGGAATGATATCATATGAAAAGACAACACTGACAACATGGACCAGATACAGAGCGAGGTTCCGCCGTAATGTTAAAGAAACAGTTTGGTTGAGACTAGATGGCAGCTTTGGCGTGTTGCCCCAACCGTTGGGTTTTGATGGTGAGGTTTTAAGTATTTCCATCGTTCTTTAATATCATCATTTCTCATCTCTGGAGCTTTGGAGATGTGGGCAACTCAAACCTCATCATAGGAGCCGGACTATGTTGTTAGTGCAGTTGCTGGGATAGCCTCGCAGGATAAACACACTTTTCTTTTGATTTATTAAAAGACTTGCCTTGAGTGTTGAAGGTTATGCGGACAGACCAAAACTTGACAAAACTTATGATCACAAGTGTTTTTCACGTTTGTCTGCTTGCATGAGCACAATGTTCCCTCGGTTTGATAACAAGGAAATGATGAGTAGTTTTTCAGATGTTATAAAAAAAAGAAAGAAAGACAATTCCTCTCTTCCTGGACTTTGATTTCCAGTTTGTGATGGTCTGATACTCTGTCTGGTCTGGGTTTGAATTTCAGCCCTTTTCCTTTCTCTATGAAATTTGCATATGCTCCCTGTGTCGGCCTGCAGTCCCAAGACATTCAGTTCAGGTACACCGACAACTCAGCTGCCCAAAGATGTAAATTAGAAGTGTGTTTGTGCGTGTTTTTGTCTAGACATAGACTGGCAACCTGTGCAGCCAGTGCCTGCTATATAGTCCAGTGACACTGTGGATGAATAGGTAAAAGGGGACATGGCAGTGTTCCAGCGTAGAAATACTGGTTGGTTTATGATATTCTGCTGCTGCTTTTTTCCTTGTATACAAATGATTGGACTACTCATGATGACTCATTTAGGGAAAGCAAAGGTTACAAAATCTTAAAGTTGGCTCCGGAGATATTATATTTTTTGCAGAAGCTCAAAAAAGAAAGAAAAGTTGTGGTCCACTTTTACACATTTGGCATCAACAGTGTGCTAACTCTCTCTATCACAGCTCAGTTTGGTAATATGACTACTATTGAAACAAATGCGTTTGTTTCTAGTTAAGGGTTTTCTTTGTATTTTTTAATGATATTTGGGGTATTTTAATGTTTAGGTTACCTGACTTTTGCACTGTAAGGTAGATTGTTTTTAGCTTATTGATTATGTTAATGGTGCTCTGTGCAATAAGCTCTTTTGTATTGTATGTATTTATATGATGGTTTTATTATTATTGCACTGCTGCATTTAATGTTGTTCTGTCTATCCTGCACTATGAGCTTACAGAGACAAGTTCCTTACAATGTTTGTTGTAATGACAATAAACTCAACTAAGAAACAACCCCTTAACATAAAGTTATGTCTACTTGTGATAACTCATCAGACGTTATAGTCTTAGTATGGAAATGAGTAATATGTGCAGTTCAACCAAAACTGATTTTTCCCTCTAAAATTGTGTCAGTGAAAAGGTGAAAATATCCAGTATTTCATAATAAAAAGAACAAAGTAAAAATCTGAAAAATGGACACAATTTTGTTTACCAGAAACATATCATATAATGTATAATCTGATTTTCTTTCTAATCCATTTAATCATTTTGTGACCCCGCAGATTTTTCTTTGGACCCCTTGGGGGGGCCCCAACCCTCAGGGTGGGAAACGCTTTGCTAAAGAACAAAACACAGTATTTTAACATATTGACATGATAGCTTCTAAACTGTACATATAACAGTCAAAAATATCTAATTTCACCTTCTCTGGCAAAGACAGAAAACACGACTTACCCTTGGCCCAATGTCTCCTTGGTCACCCTGGGAGAAAAACAGGAAAACAACAATTGTCAGCAGTTATATTGCTGTACATGCACACAGCATTTGGCATGCAACAGGATACTGCTACGGTAGAGCAGCTGTGACAGACAGGCCTGAAACAAATTCTTGTGAATGGGAAGGAAGCGACTAAGAGGTCATCTATCCACAAATCAGCTCAGGATATCAACATTTACTGTCTAAATCATTTGATAAGCCAATTGGAATCATCTGACAGGAAAGTAAAACTGGAAGCGCACGTGCTGGGGATTGTTGGTTCCCTGATGAGGATTTGGAGTTCATGCTCTCATCACAGAGCTACCAGCATGATTACATGAAGGGAGCCAATTTTCCAAACCTCAGCATCATCCGTCATTTGCAATCCCTGCTCATCAGACTGAATGTTGTTTACGGCAGTTGCACTGTTCTTGTGGTCATGCTTATCTGGACAATTTTCGCTTGAGTGCAAAAACGTACACACACACACACACACAAAGCTACCCATCAGTGGGTACACAAATGACCACATGCAGAAGCCTCCTCTGCCAGCTCTTGCGGCTCTTACGTTCGCTAACATCTTAGGCTGGGCAGAGGTTCACAGAGCGGGAAAACATCTGGCTATCATCGAGCCCTGCGGAAGGCCTGTAAACCTGTTTAGTGCCTTGACGTGAGAATGTGTGGAGACACATGAGCTCCTACATAACTACATGTAATCTATGGCTCGTTTGATGGGTGCGCAGTGAAACAGTGAACGTGGGAGGGCGATGGAGAGAACACCTGTGCGGCTGTATGTGCCTGCGTTTGTCTTTTTGAAGCTGTCTGCCAGTAAATGAATGAGAGAAAAACATCCATACAGTGCATTGACTTGTCTAAGAGGGTTGTTGAAATCCACTTTGAAGCATACCTTTTCTCCCTTGGGTCCGGCTGGTCCCTGTAGGCGAGATAATCAGAGACATTTGGTCAAGATAAATCAGTTATCATATAAGCAACATACATCATAGTGCAATACATTTTCAACTGGCCTCTAGCAGGGAGCATTCAATCAAACAGTAAGGCACGCAAGTAATACCACCTAATGCAGCTGTGCCGTTGAGACTGCTCAATCCCAAGTCACTTCTGTCTGAGCATATTTCACAACAAGAGGACCATATGACATGAGCTTGCAGCAAATCTAGTTCAGCAAATGCCTCAAGAATCCCTTTTAAGATTTCTCTTTGTGAGATAAAAACTGTTGCTGAGAGATAAAACCGAAAGAGGGACATGTTCCTTTGTTCCTCCATCAGTCTTTCTCTCAGAGGGAAACTCTTTCGACGTTTGACGGCTGTCTTAGATGTGGAACGCTACAAACGCTAACTGAAAACACAGGGTCTCAAAACAGGCCTGTGCACTCATGTAGAGTATGTAAAGACACCGCCGCACAGTCACACTGTGTGTGTTGGCATTGTCTTATGAACACCAGGCCCAAAGATGAGCTAATCCCTGATGGTTTGGCCTCATCCTTCTCTCGGTCTGCCCATCTCAGGCTGTCCAATGCTCACAAGTGGCGCAAGGACCCCAAATGTGCCAACACCAACCACAGACTGACTACAGGCCTTCTGTGACTGTGACACACCAACAGAGACAGAGACAACTAAATGGAAACCTGCCACCAGCAGCCTCTGATCCCAGCTACAGTCTGTCTAAAAATGACTACTGTGGGCAGAGACTTTTTCACGTCTCTATTTCTCTAAAGTGTCCATTTCCTTTGCCCATCCTGTATTTCACACACTCTTTCCTTCATCCTGCTTTCACTAAAGTTCCCCTGTCTCTAATTCCTCTCTTCTATCTGCCTTGAAGCTTCCCTCTCATAATTCGTTCCCCCTTTCCTCACGTCTTCTCTGTCTGGCAGACGTTTTGCCTGCAGCGGAGCGCTAATTGTGTTCAGGGGTATGGAGCTGAAGAGGGGCTCCGGTGGAGAGGATAAGCAGTTTCTTAATGTGACCAGCCACATGATGACAGACAGCAGTTCATCTCCTGCGCTGCTCTCTCCTTCGATTTAGGAAGTAGAGAAAGATGAAGGAAGAGGGAGTGACAACTCATCTACCACTACTCTTGTAGGTGCAGGGCTCTTTTAATAGCTCCTTGTGTCCTACTTTTTTATCTTTTAGGTCACGGTAATGTCACTGAACTTACTTTTCTCTTCTAAGTGTTTATTGTACTAAAAAAAACTTGTTTTACTCCCATACACTCATTCTTGTGTCTTCACTGGCCATCATCTATCAACAAACTAATCTTATTTTCACAGTTTTTATCCTTAACCTTCTGTTTTCACTTCCAACTCACCAGTACTTCCAGGGAGAAGTGCTGGTGAGCAGGGGGTCTGCTGGGGTTTTACAGCAGAGAGTCCTTTTAAAAGACAGAACCAGCTTGAGATCTTCTTTAGCAGGAAACAACAGCTTAATGGTGTTTGATGGAGAGGCTATGCAAGCACCTCTCATTATTCTGTGAGGGGTTTATGTTTCAGCAGATGACTCGTCCCTCTCTAAGTCGGCAAAGCGACCGGAGAGAAGGGCCTGAAGGGGAGGTGGAGGGCACTGTAATTACTTTTTAAAGAGCCTCAGTTATAGATTATAAACTCTATCCTCTCTCTCACTTTTCCCACTGGTGTGTAACCCATTCGCTCTGCTTTGCCCGTTTCCACGCAACACCTGGGTGTGTCTGGGAGTGCGGTGGGGTTTCAGGGAAAAGGTGATGGATGGGACTCAGAGGTGAAGTGCAAAGGGGAGTTCAGCACTTGGCTCAGTTGAGCCATGACTCCCCCGTGGCCAGGAGCCCTGGGATGACTTAAGATGTGGAACAAGAAACAAGATGGCTACCGTGAGCTTTTCCCTTAGGAACAGTAAAAGTGATTGATGAGGTCTAGCAAACCATCATCTGTCCCACAGGCCAAATACCCACCTGGATTCATAGTTAGACAATATTAGGAATAGTAGGAATTGCTTCAATGTAATTGACATGTGATATTATAAAACCAAGTCAAGGCAACAGCTGTGTGATGGTGTACCTGGCTTCCCTTGAGACCTGGTAAACCCTGAAAGGAGAAAGACAGAGTTAAATTAAAACTATAGTCAGTCACTTACAGCAAAGCATGTTTTGTATGTTTGATTATGGGGATACTCACTGGTTTGCCATCCAAGCCAAGCGGACCCTGTGGGAAGGCAGATAAGAGAAATTATGAAAAGACAAAACAAAGTTACTGAAGCCATGTTGACACAAAACCATAAAGAGAATAGTTTAATATTATGGGAAATACGTTTATTTGTTTTCTTGCCGAGAGTTAGATGAAGAGATCAAAAACACTCTCAAGTCTGTGCATTAAGTTCAGCGCTAAAGCAGAAGACAGCTTGCATAGCTTAGCTAGTCACTGCGCCAAGCCAAGAAATAGTCCTTTACATAACCCTCTGAAAACAAAAAATAATTGTTTTTGCACTTCAGTTTTTTTACAAATTAAACAAACACGATATAATGTGTTAATTAGTGAGGTTTGGAGGTGCTGGTAGATGTTTTTACATTTAGGTTTTGTTGTCCTCTGCTTTGAGTCTTTATGCTATGCTAACATTGGTAACAACACAACAACACAGAAGACAAAGTTCTGATTAGTTAGTGAGGAACAAATCAGGGACGACCTGATAACTGACAAATCGCTAATAATAGTGATAATAATGATTAGTTTGTAGATATCTGTGAATTGATCGTACTGACCACTTTTTCCCATGAGACATTTCCGATTAACCTCCTTGCTCAAGTTAGTTAAATATTAGAGTGTTATCAGTGTTCTCATCTAACTGTCAGCAAGATAGCAAACAAGTTTAAATCAATTTACTAAATGTGAAACTATTCCTCTACTGACTGTAACATCTGCCGTGAATGGAGAATCTGATAAAGACAGTTTGTTTTAATACACTGACAAAACTTTCTCAAGCCTCCAAAATATCATAAACCACCTGTTATTTATTAGTATTTATAATGTTTTAGTCTTGTCTTAGCAACTCTTAGGAAACAATTTAAATGACTTTAGCTTTGGACAAACATTTAAGTGGATTTGGCAAGACAAACGTATCAAGTGAGGAGAGTAAAAAAGTGTGCCTGTAAACAGCACAGAAACAGCTGCGATTATGGGAAACTTTAGGGTGAAAAAGAAAGAAAAAAGAGGAAATCGGTTGTAACTTTTTATACAAATGTACTACGCATATCCTGCCCCGTTTTACTCATATTAAGACGTTTCCAGGTGGTTGCGGTTTATAATTATTCTGTGATTTACCGTGTGATGTTCAGCGTTATAGACTGTGGATGGATCTGGTCCAGCTGTGTTAATCTGCCACACAACCCCACATCTACTGTGTGTGTGTGTGTGTGTGTGTGTGTGTGTGTGTGTGTGTGTGTGTGTGTGTGTGTGTGTGTGTGTGTGTAAGTCCCTATCCAACCTCACCCAAGTGCTGAAACAGCAGTTGAAGTTGTCCACATTGTTTATCCCTCAAAAAACAGCCGAGCAGTCATTGAACCTCCTCCGCAAAACAACGCTCAGTTAAAAGGTACAAACCTTTAGATCTTTACTTAAACATAAAGGAACAGTTGCATCAAACTTTCCAAAAACACTTAAATGTGATGTATGTGTTAAAGGCTAATGTTGACTTCCTTAACAACCGTACTTGATGTTAAGCTAACAGTTTTTACAGGGTCCCTTGAGTCGAGGGTTGCTCAACGCCTCACAATCCTGGTGGCTCTGCAGACTGGAAACCATCATTAACAATTGTCGTCTCTGGCTTTGGATGGCTTACATAAGTTCTCTTCATCTCCCTGCTTTACTAGACCCTCGGGTGCTATTCGGCTTGGGTCCCGTAGTGAAAACCTACCACAGTGTCATCGCTCCATGCTTTGACACATAAGGATGAAGGGAAGAGGAGAAGAAGGGTGGGGGAGAAAAAAACTTTGGAGCTCATTAATAGCTCATGTGATCGTTTGATGCCTCTCTTCAGTCTTGTAATGGGATGGCATGGCTGTAAACTCTCTTTAAGAACTTGCATGCTTAGTCTGTATAGAGAGATTTATAAAAAAAAAAAATATGGAGAAAAGCCTTTAAGGCTCTTGATGTCTTTTTGATTCAGGGCCTCTTGTGAAAATCAGTAGTAGGTGGCTGAGAGACTGGGGTGGAACAAATGACTGGCACCAATCAGAGGGCAATAATTTCACCATGGTTGTCTAAAGTTGAAAGGAGTGTGAAGAGTATGGATGTAATGCCCTGTATTTCCTTCACTGAATGCTATATACAATACAGGAGAGGTTATAGTTTCACTCTATTAAATGCAGCATGCCCTGTTTATCATGTGACAAATCGAATGAGCAAATGTCATAGTGAGTTTTCTCTGGTGTCTTTGTCTCTGCATCTGTGCATTGATATATACCGTGTATTTATGTGTGTGTGTGTGTGTGTGTGTGTGTGAATGGGGTGATATCTCTGCATCTGGGAGCATTTATCAGAGCCCGGCTCCTTCAAGACTCGTCAGGATGAGTAGGCGAGGTGTACACAGTGAGGTCATCGGCTGCTGCAGAGTCTGAAGTGGAGCAAAAAAACTAACTGATTTACAGCTGCTAACAAGCTACACAGTGGCCTGTGAGTTATAGATCCTGTTACTGTGTGTTCTCAACAATAAAATCCTGTCTGTACTATCTGGCGGCTGACAGTTTACATATTGTAGTATACAGTATATAACTTGTATGACCTTACTTACTTACTGAATCTAGTATGGAATAAATTAGGACACAGGGTTACTATAACTACCTGGAGCAATAATTCAACTAACGATACAGCAGTCCAGAAGTTCTTATGTGACTGATAATAAGATACTTTAAAATATATGAGCCTTACTTAAATCAGATCAGGAGTCACAAGGAGTTTTTAATAAAAGCCAAGAACAAAAGGGGTGAATATGAAAACAGAAGTAGAGGGAATTGGATTTTGATGTGTGGCCTGTAACATATTCTGTGCTTTTTTTCTTCTTTTCTGTGCAGCTACTACTGTACCTTCTGTGTGGTACAAACCTACATAACAGTCTGCAAAGCAGGAAAAATAGTTGGAAATCAGATAAAAAATAGAAAAAGGCCGAAAAAAAGAGCCACTACTAAAATCGTTTCATCTCATACCACAAATCGAACAGGCCGCAGAGTAAAAGGAGGGAAGACAGATAGAGGAGTGTAAAGAAAAGCTCCAAGATTAATGTTAAGCGAAAGTGAGAAAATAGGCCTGAGATTACAACCAAAACCTCAAGTGAATTTGGGGGGGAAATGAAATAATGGCTTTTTATGTGTGTGTGTGTGTGTGTGTGTGTGTGTGTGTGTGTGTGTGTGTGTGTGTACTTCTAGTCTGCAGTGCCATCTTGTCCCGCAGTGCCCCTCCGCAGATAAAAGAACGTTTGGAGTCAGCATTCCCACCAATTAGATGGCTTTTAAACACATTTCTGGAAAATAACTTGGCCTGCAGGAGGGCATAAGTCTGTGTCTATGTTTGTGTATGTGCATGCTCATACATGCATATGTGCCCGTGTGTGTGTGTCTCTTAATCCCAATGAAACAGGGCAAGGGGTGTCTTTACTGTCTTTATTGTGCTCCCTACGGTGTAGACTCGTAATTATCCAGTAGGGTGTAATTGCTGAGGATGCGGCATGAAACGTTGGTGTCTGCACATCAGAGCAGACGTCTCAACCAAACACACATGGTGATGCGTCGCACACGTTAGCCTCAATGATTTTTATTGTGTGACATCAAAATGAAGGACCCTTTTTCCTCACCCCTGGCTCTACTTTCCTTCCTTCTCTTCCACCCTTTGATATAATTATCTCCTCATCTCTTGCAGTGATCCACCAAACCTCCTTTGTATATCTTTCCGTCCCTCCTCCTCTCCAGTTCCTCTCATGTCGCCGCAGGGACAAAACTCCACTTTATGCCAAGGCTACATGAGAATAATTTGTGATACATGACATTTGCTTCTTAAAAAAAAAAAAAGTAGTGGCTGCGCCCAGAACCAAAGAGCATAATAAAGCATACCAGAGTGCTGTGTGTTTGGGACAGAAAATTACTGACATGTTGTTGGGTGACTGTCTGGCTTTAATCTGCGTTCAGTGGCCTGGAAGGCTGAACAATGGAGGCCTTGGCCTGTTTCTGCTGAGTGAGGTCCACTGTCTGTCACAGGCTGGCACTCTTGTATAAACACTAGCTAGTGGCTGGGCACACTGGTGACTGCGCATACGAATGAGAATGAATAGGTGCATGTGGGTGTGTGTGTTTACCCCTTCTGCACCGTTCTGTCAGTATTTCAGACTTTGATTGTTTGACAGTGGAAAGGCTCGTTTCTGAAACTCAAACCCCTCGCTTGTGATTTATGAGAGGAGGAAGTGACAGGGGTTACGTGAAGAGAGAAAACATACATCGGCATGCACAAACACACACACACACACACACACACGCACTTATCACAGTGTTATGCTTGAGATTCACAGAAACCGCATGTCATTAATGCTGTTTATCATACTACTAATGCTTCAGTGGAAGTGGACTGCTGCATGCATTAGTCTGATGAACTTGACACCTGTGAGACATGTGCACACCACCTGAGTGCGACTCACGCACGCTCGCACACTGGCATACATGCATGCACACATCTTATATAAAGCTCGTAATGCTAACACTATTCAATTACGCGTTAATGTGTCTGCGCACAGCTACACAATTAAACGGAGGGTTAAAAGGCTTAAATTGGCCTTCAATTAAAGTAAGAGAGACATATTAAAGGTGAGAGAGGGCAAGAAAGAAAAGGGCTGGAAAGCGATCTAGCTGTTTGCTTTAACAATGGGAAAATAAAGAAAGAAATCTCGCTGGCACAAGTCACTGGCACAGCACATTTAGCACCGCGGTGCTTTCAGGAAACTGACTCGATTCATTTGTGCTGATGTGCACATGCCCTCTCCATATGAGCAGCTCATGTGAGAGAAGTTATTGGTGTGAAAACATATCACACAGAGACACATTCACGTACACGCAGACTTCTGACCGCTTCCACAGTTCTGGCCTTTGTTACGGAGATATACATAAACTATGGGTGGTTGGATGGAGTTCACACACATCTGCACATGTGGACACAGATACACAAACACTGCTACCCAACAGGAAGAATGCCCCCTTTTTAAGGGTCGGTGCTGGAAACTTGATCATCTCTGTTCCTGCAGAATGAAATGATGTGCTGTCTATGTTAATTGTCAGCATGATTAATCTACTGTTGTTTCTTTGTAACTTCATACACGCAGCATCCCAAGTTATCCTCCGCTCATACCCACACATACGCATCATAGCAGGAAGCTGTCTCTTACATTTAGGAAACAGAGCTTCTCTAGTCGTAATATTGTTTTATCTATTCAATTATAGAGCTAAAGGATTGATTTCATTATGCTAACTAGACTGGGAAAGATTACCCCGATTATGAAGCTTTAAAGCGTTACATTACATCACGTAATTAAACAGATGTTTTAAAGTTAAAAAAGTACAGCAACAACACTAAGAAATTGCCAAACTTTTTGGGATGTCTAATGAAGACAGTGACAAAGATGGATAGAGAGTCACAGGCAAACAAACACAAACGTTTCACACACTTTTTTTGTGCGGCTCAGTCCACCTGTGTGTAATTAGCAGCAGGCATTTCCCGTCAGGAGGGCTGTGCAGTGCCAGGCAGACTGGGAATCTGACTGGGAGAGAGCCCCATGGGGGGAATGAACTTCCCAAAATTCCCAGTGAGACAACATACGGAAAGACGCGAACGAGACGCCCGTGGAACACAACACCAGGCGACTACCGTGGGTCGCCGTGGCAACCAGACGTCGGGGTCACACGATAGCGGGACAGAGCGTCTCACAGAACATCTAACACTCTCACACATGGACCCCTGCACATGCTAATGTCCCATTTGAGCTCCCCTGTGAGCTGCAACACTATGCAGGCATCCAGTTCTGATTAGTCCATCTGCTCGTACAACCTTTGATGATGAGGGTTTATCTGTGTTATTTCATGATTGCTGAACCACAAATCAGCTTCAGAGCCATGAGCTGTTTTGTCTCAGCTGTGTTGAAAAAGTCAAAGGTCCATGTGGCCACTAGAGGCTGCTGTATCTCTGGATAACACAGTGATTGGCTGTCAGTGTTGTGCTACATGTGCGTCTCACCGGTAGAAATCAGTGATCTGCTTTGCATTCAGTAGTCATGAATGTACAAAGTTATATTACTCAAACGTTATTAAATCCAATTTAAAAGCTGAAGGGCATGATGTGTGTCGGTGGATGAATGTTTCACATTTCGTGCTCCTGCGGTTTATGTTTACTGATGATATCTTCACAAAAATTTCCCCTGAACGTTTACAGCTCCTCATGTTTACTCATTCTCATACAAGCACTAAATATATTTTTTATATGCCTTGACATCATCCTGAAAGAGAAAATGTTTACAGTCAAAAGACTTTGGTCTCATCTAACCACTCTCAACAATGTTTGTTTGTGTGTAAATATTTGTATTTAAATCTCTACACGTCTCATTCATGGGGCAGGATATACCAGTGGTGAAGAGCATATTGGGGCGAGGATTAGAGTAAAGGTAATTTCTTAAAAAAGAGCAGAGAAGAAATACAGAGAAAGGTCTAATAAAGCTGTGTAAGAAGTTGGAATCAATACGCAGAACAACAACAGGGAGAAAAGAGACTTGATTGGGTGAATTGAAGAGTGACAGGATAAATAACAAATCAAATTTACCGGGTATCCATCCCGTCCAGCCTTGCCCTGGTGAGGTTAGAGATTAAAGCATGAAGCATTGAGACAGGTTAGAACAGAAACCAACAGCTGCACACAACACGCTGAATATATATTAACTTACACTTCATTTTAGGAGGAAGCAGATATTTAAATATATATTTAGGATAATGGTTCAGTTTTGACTGATTTGTACGGATGTACACAATTATCCAATTAGCTAATTTACTCTCTGTGGAATTATAAAAGAGATGATTTGCTTACGTCATAACTTTTGACTCCTAGTTTAGAGTTTTATGTCTGTTATTTGATCTTTTTGACATCTGTTTAGATTTACTGTCAAAAGTGATATCTGATTTTTGTGTTTTTGTCTTTTTGTGTCAGAAAATTTTGCATTTCCATCAGTTTCTTGACAGCAACAGGCTCTCATGCTTGACTCTGCTGAATGTTAGGCACAAACTGACAGATTGTGGATTTGGACAGATTTGTGGAGCTGCAGGTGATGTTCCCTTGGCTTTATGGGCTGTAGGCAGGATATTGGGTGTGCTCAGGAACAGGAATTATCCATCGTTTCATGCACACTTAGCGTAAACCAGCTGTAAAGACAGTTTTCGCCAATGTAAACTTTCACTGGATTTTCAAAACGTCAGCCGGAACATTTCTCCGCTCTGATATTTCCGGAACATCCTTCATGTGTTTTTCGGCCCATTTCTGCTTGTGCATATCTGATGTGTGCCACATGTGACCAAACAAATTTTAAATTAGAAATACAATAAAAAGTGTCACTCTTCCCGAGCTGCTCACACAATGTTTCAAATTTAAATTCCAAAAATCCCGAACCTGAATGCACCAGCAGTGTCCGGTTAGTTTTTGTGTTTGTGTCCGTGTGTGTGTGTTTTACCTGTTGTGTGTGTGTGTGTATGAGTGTCAGCAGGAGTTATAGTCCCACAGAGGAGAATAACTTGCTGCTAATAAGTCACTGCTCCCCTAACCATCACCTTGGAACACACATACAGATACAAGCACACACACACACACACACACACACACACACACTAGGTGGTCCATTTATTGCTGTGCTCTGTGGGTGCACATGTGTGAGTGAGTCTGTGACAGTTTGTGTGTCTGTGTGTTCAAGTTTTACTGCTGTGGGAGAAAAGTTGATTTTTGGCTGCAACCGTATTTTATCGAGCACAGTGAGGGATGATACATGCGTGTGTGAGTACATGAGCGTGTTTGCGTGTTTAATGTCAAAAGATAATACCAGCTCAATAAGTTGATCTTAATACTACCTGGATGAGATGAAATTGTACTTACAGGAAGTCCTGCAAGAGAAAAAGAGAAATCAGACATTAGAAAGTAAGTTCTGTGCATCTCCACTGACACATGAAGTAAAACATGTGTGAGTTATGGCAACTTCTGGTTTGTACAGCCATCAATTCCTCCGAACAGTGGTACACAACAAAAAAAAAACAAAAAACTGTACATGCAATGTGGTTTGTTAGATGATGACTGTAATTAACCACCTAAATATGGTACAGAACAAACTCATTAGAGCTGCTTCCAATAGAGTTAGTGGTGAACCCGTTATGATAAGCAGACTTCTGGATAATGGTTCATGTTTTGCATTAGGATATGAAGTCATGTCAAGATTTTGTTTCCAAAGAAGATATGGGTGTATTAGATGGAGGACAAACAGGGAGTGAAAAGGTTTGGGTGTGCTGGCACACTGTGTGCTCCTTTAAAGTATAAAAAAAGATGTCTGAGAGATTTCTGCGGGGCAGTCTTTCAGATCTGATTGAAATGCTCTGATGTTAAGCCTCAGCAGCAGAAAGTACATTCTGCTTTTCATATTGTGCCTAACCAAAAACAACAGTAATGATCAAAGGATTCTCGTTCTTAGTGGTCTTACTGGAATATTCTTTAAACATAAAAAACATTCTTTTAAATGTGAAAGGCCGAGGGCACTAATAAACCACCCAAACCCCCTAAAAAGTGTATACAAACTATATACTTCATATGACTTGGCTCTTAAAAGCTTTTATATTAGTAACTGGTTCATATTTATCTGATTTATATTTAAAACCAATCATGATGCTGATTTATGTGATTGTTAACACAGTTATAGTCTATGGCACGTTTTGGAGCGATGCCACCATTGCAATTCTGGTACAACACAGCTCATCAACATGGATACAACACTAAACATCTACCAAAACCCAACAAGATTGAAAACAGACTCCCTCTATAAGGAAAAGTGGGATATTTGTGGTGTTTTTTTTACTATTTAAACACAAAAAAAGTCCCACTGATGTGACCAGAATCTATGTGAGGCTTGAAGTTTATTTGATGCAAGGGGAAGGGCAGTTTAAGGACGAGATAAATAGAAAAAGAGATGAGAAAATGGAGGTGGTTAGGGCAAAGAAGGTGTCAGGAAAAGAAGAGGAGAGAGGTGTTGGGGTTTATGAGGCATGACGACCAAGTCAATCAAGTTTAGCTGTCAAGTCTAGACGCAGGGACAAGGATCTCCTGGGCCAGACAGTTAGGTAAACAAACAAACACTGACTAAAGAAGCTACGCAGTAAAAGCAGCCTTAACCATTGGACTTTGAGACAGGTGTGTGTGTGTGTGTGGAGACTAATGAGAAAGAGAGACAGAGAATGAGAGAGAAACATAGAAGTAAACAGAAGAGAAGAGGAAAACAAGTAATAGACCAAACAGAGAGAAAATAGTGAGAGTTGACGCAAGAGACAAGGCGACATTGAGCGCTGATTTTAAGATGCTTAACTACTCTGTCTGCCCTCTTTCCTGTTTTTAAGGTCCTTCTATTTCTCCACTCTCATTTGTTTTTTCTGGGGTACTCTTCTGGTCATGTAAAAAGTCATCCTGGAATCATGGTGCAACAGCCTGTACGTGCCACCTACCCCCGCACGATAACCCAGGCTGCAACGTGAGGATGCAAAACTAAACAACAAGACAGCGAGAACCTAAACAGAACCACATCACTCTTTTAGATACAAACCATCCGGCGACAAACAGCAAGCGGCCAAACAGTGTCCGATCTCAGCCGAAGCCTAAATGGCGAGCTTTCTCGTTATGCTAATCCTCCTGAAAAAACACCAAGCGGCTAAATATACAGTACATACCTCCCTGATGAATAACACGGTCATTTAACTGTCCTGGTGTTCGTCTGACGGGTGCGGAGAACTCAGACAGATTTCTGTAGTCTATGTTGATTAAGATGTAATTGGATAGTTGAGTCTGATGATATTCAATACATTGTTTTCAACAAATCCCATAAAAAAAAAGACCAAAACCAACAATGAATTGATTCCACTAACAAGTACTGTTTGTGCAGCCAAAACCTTATGTAGCTTATTCCTCTGTGCCACTAACTTCCATTGTTGTCAAAAAAACTTCTAAAAACACATCAGCTTCACTGTTGCACAGGCTGACATGATTTAGGAAATTATTTAGCCTTTTAAAAAACAAAAGTAAATATCTGTGACTTGTTTTTTTAAGAGTTACATCTTCATTAGAAACAAATGGGCTTCGGCCTGAGCATCAAAAAATGTCAAGGGGTGGACTAACATATGATTGATTTCGGTCTTTTCATGAGATTTGTTGATAATAAGAAAAATATAGAATATCGTCTTATCTTCATCTATCAATAGAGTCTGGATTTGTGGATATCAAATATAGGCATTATGGCACTACAGCGTGTAAAACTGTATATTCGCCTCAACTAATCACTGAATATTGTATTTCAAATAAAATCAAGTAAACAGACAAGTTAAAAAACATCTTGCAAGAATGTATTTCAAGATGCTTTACTGCTTTAGAGGAAATTAAAATACTCCAGAAGGATCAAAGAGCAATAAAGCTTAGTAGTGATTGCTCACTAAGTCACCATGTTCACAGGGGCAGATCTCATCTACAAAATATCCACAACAATGAATCACAGCCAGATCGGAAATTTCCCATCTGACACATATCCTGCAGAGTAGCAACAGTCCTGCAGGTTTTGATAAAATCGTCTACTATTGTTGCGCCGCAATTTGGTGGAGTCAACACTTAGTAAAAACCAATTAAAAAGAAGATGACTCAAACTTAAACATCCGCTCTATCTGTCATGACAACCTGTTGCGTAACAAGAGTTATGTCTCTGCACTGTTTTGGTTCTTCGACAAATGTTTTGCGGTCTGGATGGAAGGAAAAAGCAACACAATAATGGTGGGTAGTGATGTTGGCAAGGGGGAATCTCATTAGGCCCGTACTACTGCAGCTGCTACCGCTCAGTGAGAACGACTGACATCTGGGCAAAGTTAGTGCAACCACATGGCCAAGGTTAGCACTATGTCGGCGCAAATAGGGAGGTAAAGGGAGAAGGGCCAACTGCAGCCCATCATCCACTGGCCTGACTCGTGGGTCACCGCTTTTACCGGCTCTCAAACTTATCCAGTCACCCAGGAAAAGAGAGAGAGTGTGTGTGGGAGCTAGCAAGAGAGAGATGAGAAAGAAAAGAAAAGTCTTCCAGGAAAAGGGAGAGGGAGAGAGAGAAGAAATAAAACAAACAATGCAGGTGGTGGGCGTCACTTACCAGGATCCCCTCTTCTTCCCATCCTTCCACGCTTTCCTGGAGGCCCTGTGAAAACACACAGACAGAGAAATAAATCCCCCAAATCAGCACTGCAGGCATGAGTAGAGAACAACCGAGCGTTGCTTGCTGTTTCACTGCTGGTGATCATGAGTTGCCTGGCATTAAGTCTGCATGAGCTGGCACATGAGACACCACATTGTGTGTCGGTGCGGAATCGACTGGAGGTCAGTGAGGTAAGCGCTAATTCAGATGCTAGAAATAAAAACAAAATCATAGAAAGATCCCGTCACACTCAGAACCAAATGTAGTGTATGATTTTATTTGGAGCTGAACAAACCGGACCTTCAGGTGTGTTTACGACCGATTCTCCCCTCACTCTGGCTGCAGCTCAAGTTCATCAGACCTATTCCTCACACTCCGACACATTTCCGGTAAAAGTTTTCTGCTGTTGATGGAGAAGTCTGGTTGTAAAAAAAAATTGCAGGAGGGGTTGTGGAGAAACCAGGAGATGATGTGGCCGACCTACAGTCTCGGACCTCATGCTGCTGCAAGACCATGAATCATTTCTACACCGCTGTTGATTTGCGTCAGCGTCTGCCTGGTCATTTGGCAGAGCTATTGTTTTACACGGTTACTGCTCAGCAACATGTAGCACCTTACTTTTCATGTCTCTCTTTTCATGTGCCCACCCTTCCCTCGCTCAGTCCTGCTCTTGTGATGAAATAGGAACCATACCGGGTAATGTTCCTGATGCTAAGTGGTTGTGGCTGCAGACATGTTTTCCCTATTGTCATTATTGGAGTTATTGTAGCGGCCTAATCACTTCCTGACTCTGCCAGCCCTTTTAAAGAAAGCTCAATTGTGCTCCTCCACCTCCTGCTCATGTCTACCTCTCTCACTTCTTTCATCCTTATTTCCCTCCTTTTTTCATGCAGCAGCAATAAGCTATTAATGACTTTGGAATTGAAGAAATTAAGCATAGTACAAAAAGAGTCGCCTGTGCTCGGGCTAAGTGAGCCAGTGAAGCAAAATGTCACCTAATCCTACTGTTTTTTGTTCTTTCTCTGATTCCATTTACCATTTGTAGCTGCCACTAGACTTTATTGCCAGAAAAAGAGAGAGAGAGAGAAAAAAACAATGAAAAAAAACAACAATGGAACAATGAAAAATGAGTACAGCTGCGCACCTATTGACTCTCATTTGAAATTGATGACTGAATAATTTTAATCATTTAACACCTCGACGGTTTCAAACCACAGACACAGATGCCAACTAACACACACACACCGTGCCAGCTACAACATTTATATTAATCGCCTCCATATTTCATAATGGAATCTACTTCTCCTGCTTCAGCCCCCGCAGCCATAAACAGCATGGAGCTGTTCTGCTGGGGCCGAGGCCTCTGCAGAGAGGGCTGGGCCATTTCCCTGGGGCTGGAGGGCTGGAGATGGGGAGGACAAGCGGTAATGGGGGAGAGAGGAATGTGTAAGGGAGTGTGGTGGGGAGAAAGACAGTGAGGTAGGAAAATTTGATAGGAGTGACAGAGAGGGAGATATACTGCACTTACAGTAGAGATGTCAGGAGAGTCCAGGAGGGAAGATGACACAGAGCAGCAGCACATAAATGGATGAAGGAAGTCAGATGCATGCATGACTTCACAATCCTTTAAAAATACTTGTATAACATGGTCACTGGGCGTTTGAAGTGTCTCCTCAAACAGGGATATGCATTACGGGATATGGGTCATGGGGGGCCATTTCTGCTCTACCTTTATTTGAGACATAAAAGGCACGTCGGCCGTCAAACGCTGGAGAAGCGGGCGTCAGAGTGACTGAAAGGTGGGACCAAGATTGGTCCTGAGCGGCTGAGTTGAGGGGGAATGGGGGGGGGTCATGCTGATGTAGGACTGGATTGACTGGAGAAATTAATGGGAAAAACAGCAGCGCAGGAGAGCAGAGTGTGTGTTTGTGTGTGTGCTTTTAAGTGTGGAAGTGGCTCTGATTTCTATTCCAGGAGAAAGAGTGAACACATACATAATAACAAACAAACACACATAAACGCAAAGACACATGACATGACTCAGGTGTCAGCACTGACTTCCTGTTTCACTGTGACATACCGGGGGCAGAAAATGTCACACGAGCACACCAAAATAGAAACAGTGTGTACGTTAGAGAGAGTAAGCGATAGGGATGGACTGGGGGTTGAGGACATGTTTTACGCAATGTGTGTACCAACACAGTAATAGGCTGAATCATAATTTGACTATTAAAGTTTCATGGCTCAAGGCAAAAAAAAAAAAGATGCAGTACAGTGCAGAGATTGGAGGACAAGTACTGAACGAGGAGGTTGTCCTTCACTGTGTTGAAACCCACCCCCAAGAAAGAAAGATAGACTTCCACAAATGTCATGCCCCTAAGAAAGAAAACAACATCCTGTGCATAGATCTCTCTGTGAGACACACAACCATTTATGCTCACTCAGCATCAGCTGTCACGAATATGAATATGATCATGTAAACAGCTACCTGGGATGATAATACACACACACGCACACACACACACATACACACAAGATGAACTGCATTTGACTGTGGAAGGCTGTGTGTACTGTTTGCCTGTAGCTGAAAGTTAACCGCTCTTTTCTATATTTGTGGGGCTACAAAGCATGCGGTCCAAAGTTTGGCTGGAGGCCAGCTAGCAGGCCATCCCTTCCTAGAACTCTATGTGTGAGTTTGTGTTTGTGTGTTGAGTGAGATAATGTCAGAGAGCTGAGACCAAGAGAAACAAACACATGGATCTCTGCCCAGATCATCAGCACCCTTCATTAGCAACCGGAAAAGTACCCATACTTAACATTGCAGTCCTGTACACACACACGCACACGCACACAACTTGCAATTTCTCCATCAACGCTTTTACTGGTTTTAAGTAAGGGTGTCTAGATACAAAGATACACAATCTGTCTCTTTGAATTTCTGTCTCCATCTCTCTCCCTTTTTCTCTCAAAACATACAGAGCAACAGTGAATGTTACCAAATGCATCTCAGTATCCTCCCTGCATCTCTATGACCTTCGGTTTGGAGCCTGCTTTAGACACACATACACACACACACACACACACACACACATCCTCCATCTGCTCTGTCTGTTTCTCATAGCCGTGGCTCGGCTTGATTTAGCTACTGTGACATTTCTCGCAAACAAAGTGCTTCCAGGGAACAAAGCGTAGGATTGGTGGAACACTGACTCCCCCCCCCACCCCCCACCCTTTTCTCTTCGTTTAGGCCCCATTTTGTTTAACCCAACAACTGGGAGCAATAAAGAGCCAAATGAAAATAGCAGAATGTGATACTCCGTATGCACAACCACAGGACTTACATCCATCCATCTATCCATCTGCCCCCCCCCCCCAACACTCTCCACTGTTGCATATCCTCCTTCTCCTCCTGCGACAGGGGAAAATTTAATTTAACTGGAAAGGAAGAGAAAGGTGGGGTGTGGGTGTGGAGAGGAAGGGTGTAAGTGGGGAAGGTCAACTTCTTGCTTCCATGTTAGCTGGAGGCGATGTGTCTCTGCAGCACCTCCTGTCTCACTTATTTTTCCTACTTAAGAATGGTATTTAATAAAAAATCCCAGTAGCAGATTTTCCTCTAATTAGCTTTAATTACAATCACAACAGTCAGAACAAACTAAAAATCAGGTCTAGTTTTGACAAAAACTGCATTTTACTTCAATGATTGCAGAGCAGACAGAAAGAATCCAAAGTTTTGACTGAAGAAATATTAATAACATACATCATTTGTTTAAACTTAGCTAGTGAGCTGTTTTGTCAAAGACTGAATTAATTTGCTCATAATGAAACGTCTCAGTCAATTGGAATTGCTGAGAATGTTTACTGACATAAGATATCTCCGTGAGGATTCCCCTCGTTTTGTTTTGTCTCTGCACAAATGGGCGCAGCTGTTTAGCCTCTTTGTCTGAAACAACACAACTTCTCCCTCACCATCTCCTGATCTATCATCGTTTCCCTGTGTTTGTCCAGCGTTCGTTCCAATGAGACGGGGGGACACATGCGGTGGATGTAAACAGCGACAAGAAAGTGAAAAGACAACGGATGTGATTCACATGCTGGAGATTCATTCTCCAGCTGCCCTGCGTCTCTTCTGGGTCAGCCTGGGTTGAACCCCTCAGACAGGGTTCATACCCATCCAGTCACACTAGTGGGCACCAGCAGATAACCAGAAACTGGAGGAAACAGTTACCTGCAATACACCTGCATCACAATATCTCAATAATTTAAACTGTTATTATCTCTAATTATCTTGTTTTTGAACACATCACTGCCATGAACAGTTATTTTTGTGACTTATATAAGCATTACACAGCCAGTAATAGAGCATACAGACTGTCTGTGTTGTGGACTATACTTCACCTCTCTCACTGTTGAAATGTGGTTAGAGAGAGATGCTATACAGTAAACATCACTGTGGTATTCATGCAAAGGTCATCTGCGATGGGGAAACAAGAAGCTGAGAGCACATCGGTACCAAGTCGACCTTCCTGTTTTACTTTCAGTATCAAGCCTTGCGTGACTGCAGGGTGGATTTTCTCTGAGCTGGGTGAGAGGCCGTCTGTGTGAGAGGCTATCTGAGAGTGTATTTGTGTGAGAGAAGGGATGCCGATTTCATGCCCCATGCAAGTGTGTTCAACATATAGTTTTCCTGACACGCTCTGTCAAGGCTGAGTGACGCTGGTGTAAACCCATGTGTGTGTGTGTGTGAGTGTGTATGCATGCATGCTCTTACAGCTGCGGGGTTATTTAGGTGTTTATGTCTGTTGCATTGTTCATTTGCTCCTAATGAGCACCATCTATGAAAAGCTCACCAGACCTGCATTTGTTTGGGTTTCTAATCTCTGACAATGAATTTGTGCTTTTGGTGTGACTGAATGTCCCCTTTGGAAAAATTTGATTATGTGTTTATATTTTCTTGAGAGCATGTGCATGTTTGAAACAGAACCAGGAGGTGGAAGAGAGAAACAGTGGTGTTCTGCTAGTCTGCTTCTGTGATGTCCGGCAGGTGGTTCGCGTTGATTGGCAGGCTGGTGCTGAAAGGCTGCCTGGGTAGTCACTGTGTGTCACAGCTAATGAAAGGCGAAGGCACAGACAGGCCCACCCCACACAGAGAGACAGACGTAGTCAAAACAATGAGAGCGGCCTAGCAAAACACAGCCAGCACCAGCCGAGCACGGCAAATAAGAGCAGATCACAACAAAGCTGACCAGAACATCCAAAGTTCAGCAGTTAGAAGACAAGGGCTTTGTCCTCAGGTGCTACCGGCTGTATTACATACTGAAACGGAGGCAGAAAAGGTAGTCTGAGGACTGAAATGAATGTTTAGCCAAGGTCATGACACATCTCGCCTCATCTCTCTGTAGTTAGTAGATAACAGCCAAAACATTAGATACACTCATGAAATATATGGCATTCATTGTGTTCCTTCCCTGAAGTTGTTATATATCATAAAAGTGTATTAACTTTTAGAAGATAGCAAAGGCGGGAAACCCTGAAAAATGTTGGATGCTCAGAGTTTGTTATGAGCTCAAGTAAATACAAGCATGTCTATGAGTCTGTGCATGCTTGTCCTTTTTTTTTTTTTTTTTTTTTTTTTAAAAGAATGCCCTTGCGTGACGATGTTTTAAATGAGTTGACCCCAGATAAACAAACCCTGCTTAGCTGAAAGTGAATCACATGCGCGTGCACCCACATACACCTTCACACTTAGATGTGTGTTTGTTGATGCTGGTCATGTTGGTGTGTATAAGAAAGACTTGGTTTTCAGCGCAATTCAGACTAACTCCTGGGTGGTACTTCCATTAGAAGAGACTGTAACCACAGACATTGGAATTTGGGTACTCAAGAGGATTTTAAGCGTACAAACACACTTGAACGCAAATGAGCAATCCCCACACCTTTACACGCACATACACGCCTATCCTCTATGGCTTCAGCTTGGCAGTAAAAATATCTGCACATTTTTCATGTTGCTATCTTAGAAAAAGTGTCAACAGCACTGGCTATTGAGAAACCTCCTATGACGAATTGCCACCCTCAGATGTGAGAACCAGTGAATCCCATAACGAATGGGAGATCTGGCTGAAGGAAGGGGACAGCAGCCATTGCTGCAACGTTGAGGTGAGAACGAGGGTTATGTTTGTAGATAAGATCAATTTGGGGCCACCAATGCTACAAGAACTTCCAGGAAGCCTCGAGGTGTGAAATCCAGTCCTCATGGAGAATAAACACAAGGGTTAACACAAACTGGCACGCATGTAGGGCGGGGATTAAGATAATACACGGGTCACCTGAAGGAGCATAGGCCTTCAGGTGGTGTGACCGATGGCAAGGTTGTGTCTTGAGAGTACGCGACTACTGTGTGCTTCTTTAAGCATTTGGATCACATTCTTAAGATTGATAATAATGTTATGTGATTGATTGATTTAAGATAACTGTATTAGACTCTTTAAAGTGATGAACATCAGTGGCATCAATGTGTGCTGTGGTAATTTGACAAGGATTTTTTGAAGTGTCAGTTTCGTCCAGTGCCAGTCTATGTCGAATGGTGGTCTGTAACAGGCTAAAATGCTCTTTTATCTTTGTATCCTTTATTCATTCATAAAATGTGGTTCTAGTTTGACGTTCTGGAACATGTTAGAGCAAAACCGGAGAGCTGGGCATGGAGGGAATGGGGGGTGGGGTCTTCAAGTGTAAAGGAATAAAGAGAAAAGTGCACTAATCACCATGACTTTAAACGAAAACTGCAGTATTTGTGTGTGGCTGTAATAGAAGACAGTGTGTGGGGCGACGTGTGGGCCATGGTTGAGGAAACATGGTGTGAATGTTCAAAAGGAGGAGCTTTATTCCAGCTAGTCTCCTTCTTTAACCCCGACAGTTTTACTGGAAAGAATTCCACCCCCTCTATCTTCCTCTTTCTTCAAACCAAATCCCAGTCAACTGAAATCAAATTCATGTCTCCATCATTATTTCTAGTTCTATCTTTTTTCACAGGTGTCTCACCCCTGATGCCCTTTGCCATTATCTTAAGCTAGCTTCTTGTTCTGGTATATGTCTCTTCTTCTCTCACACCTGAAACAGACAGGTAATTACAGCCTCTGTGGAAGCCAAGGTGAGAGCATGCAGCCAGCCGTGCACCCAGTGGAATATGGTGCAGATTGTCCAGAGGCTGATTACACAGACGTGACTTGGCGTGCCACAAAATAATCTAAACTGACATGCCAAACAGCCAAACACTATTGCCCATCCGCAACAATCATTTCCTGTTTAACATCTAACTTTCCTGTTTAACTCCAACTTCCAACTAAACTTGTTATTTGCATTTCCACTGTATAACCATCTCCCTCAACTCTGCTTTTGAAGATTGTATAAAGCTAAGATCAAGAATGTAATTACTGAACGTTAGAATATCTCACACTACTCCTAATCTTGAACACACTCCTTCCACCAGTCCTGCCGTATTGCGCCTGGCCCAATCCATCCACTATGCACCAATACTCTATTGTCACTGGTCTGGTAGTAATTATATCTCAGTGCAAAGCCCTCTGCTCTGCCAACCCACTCACTAGCTTAAGCAAATAATCCCCAAATGCCATCTGATACATGTGGATCAAGAATCGAAGGCAGAGAATCAACATTAATGTGGAATGGGTCGCCCCCAGCCAATCATGGAGGGATGTGATTGATTATGTGGAGCAAAGCCAAATGGGGTGAACGAGCAGTAAATAAAATCAGCCACATTTCTTACAAGGGTTAATGTCTGGGAAACATGGTGTAATTTTCTGAAACAGGCTACATAAATATCTTTTTTGATTACTCAAATAGAGGATTTTGAATAAAGAAACTGCACTGTAGGCTTAGAGGCTAACTGGCAAGAAAATATCCATGTGAGAAAATATTCACGACTACTCAAACAATTCAAAGTCCATTCATTGTAGAAAAAACAAAACAAAACGGCAATACATCTGCACTCCAGGAGTCTTGGCTCAGTGAAAACCGGACACATACAGGTAATATGTACTGTACATCCACCATGTGTGTAAACAGGACAAACTGGCGCACAATGGATCTTTGAGATGTCAGCACATATATCAGCACCTCAGTATTGCTGTGATGTGAGGGGTTAATACTTGTCCAAAACCCTGTGTTTCTATAGCTGGGATACGGCCAGGACCTATTTGAGGAGTCTAACATAAATATCATATTCTGTCTTTTCTGGCTGATGCAGATTCTAAAAAGGTGAGACAGAAAAAAGGGTAACTTCTAGGACCCAGCAAAAATGATTGTGAAGCACAATTTGTGCAGTAATATACAGTATGACAGTAAGATAAGGGGGGTGGCAGTATTTATTCTGCAGACACATGTTTTCCATTTCAGAGAAGGGAGTGATTACCCTAATGGGATCTTTGGCATTGGGAGGAGGATGATAGTTTCTCAGGAGTGTAGCAGCTGGTGGCGAGTCTCAAGCAGGCGGATAGGTGGTCATCTGTCATGGTGGATTTGAACTTGGCCTTTGTGGTTTTTAATATAGGAGAAGGCAGATTTACATAGGTAGGTTGATCCAAATAGGATTTGACAGGCAAAAGGCACATCTTCTTACTTCTCTGAGAGCAGGTGCCAAAATTCAGTCTTCTTGTCAGCGGATGCCTTGGATTTCATCTGAACATCATTCTGAAGGGTGAGAATTTCCTTCTCCACTGCAGTAGTGTCCAGGAGGAAAAGTGTTCCCACTTTGGAGGCAATGTCATCCACATCAATATCTGTGCCAAACAGGAAACACATGTATGAGGCGCCTGGCTCAAGTGATGCAAAGTCTGTGAAACGTCTTCCAAACACCAATACAATGCTCTGGACATGTTCAATGTAGCAGGCATTGTCGAGTTGAGCTGCATCTTTGCCCTGACACACCGGTTCTGAATGCATGCTTTGAAAGTAGTGCAAGTCTTGGCACTGGAGCTTGGTTGAAAGTAGCTGTAGTTCGCGCTTTAAAGTGATCACAGCGCTGATCATGTCAATTTTGTTTTTTCCCTGCAACTCTAAACTCAGCTCATTCAGAATGCCAGTCAAGTCAGCGAGGAATGCCAAGTCCCTGAGCCACTGCTGGTCATCAAGCTGGGCAAACACTGCATCTTTAGACTGCCTGAGAAATTCTTTCACTTCAGGCAATAGCTCGCAAAATCTCACCAGAAATTTGCCTCTGCTCAGCCATCGCATGGCAACTCAGTGTGTTCCACTTCAGTCTCTTCCACTGGGCAGCTGTAGCTCAGGAGGTAGACCAGGCCGTCCACTAATCAGAAGGTTGGTGGTTTGATCCCCAGCTCCTCCAGTCCACATGTCAAAGTGTCAAAGACACTAAACTTCAAATTGCTCCTGATGGCCATTGGTGTGTATAAATGGGTGAGCATAGAGACATTGTGGGGCACTTTGGATAGGAAGTGATGTAACACTGCTGATGAGCAGGTTGGCAGCTTGCATGGCTGCCTCTGCCATCAGTGTATGAATGTGTATGTGAATGGGTCATTGTTGGCATGAACTGTAAAGCGCTTTGAGTGGTCGATAAGACTAGAAAGGTGCTATATTAATGCAGTCTATTTACCATTTAACAATCCACCTGAGCACAGAAGAGTGTCGTCTGAAGATTTCTCACACGTTTGTTGGATGATGCAATGATAATGGCAAAGTCTGGGAAAGAACTGTGTCATTTACACAAGGCAACAAAACCGTTTGCACGACCCACAATCTCGGGGGCCCCATCAGTTGTGATGGAGACTATATATATATATATATATATATATTTTTTTTTTAAAAGAAAAAAACAAGCCGATACTGTGAAGAATGCTAACACTGCAGCTTAGTCAGCACATCCATGGCTCAACCAGACTGTCTTTCACTTTGTCATTGAAGAGCCCATCACGGTACTTGCATTCAATTAACGTTACATCTAACTAACCAACTAGTAGATGGCAGTATGTGACAACAAAATAAACATGCGCAGACTGACTGGTTGAATGCGAGACACTGACTCTACAAAGTTCTGTGTCGGGAATTGTTAGTGATACATACACTCACTATCCAAAAAGGATTTTATGATCGACCTGTAAGCACCCTGCAACCGACTTGTTGGGCGCCACTGCACTACAGGATCTTGTCATCTGAGCGGCTGCTGCGGCCTGCTGTGACATGAACTCAGTCTGTCACTTACGTCAGTGCTAACGCTTCTGTGATCACTCATAAACTCTTGGGGATTTCAATACGAACTGTTTCTTTTAAAGATGATCATCTGTTTATTTCAAAGACACATACAGGTGTGTGTAAGGAGGATATAATTTCATAGCGCCTCGAGATATGATGCCATGACTGCAGAGTTTCTGGATGCCTCTCGATCTCTGTGCTGTGATGTTACTGAGGTAACATAAACCATGTCCCCTTTCACTGCTGCGTGATTCAAGGACGAGAACAGTGTACTGTATCTCGTGTGTGTGTTGTGTTGTGAAGCTGCTCCTATGGCAGGTGCAGACTTGCCCCAGTGTGAACTTTATGGGAGGGGGTCATGCGTCACTTTATCTGATTGGTGGCTTCCATATTTGGTCCAATCAGCTGCTCAGGTTCCAAGGGGGTCAGAACATGGCTGGGATGGCTGTCACGCCCTAAACACACCCGGTGATAGATTGGGATCAGTCTGATGTTTCAGCCTGTTGTGAGTTTACATTCAACCATTCTCGCACATGCAATATATAACATCATCTTCAATAAATATCCGTCAAGGTATCTGCAGTTTTACATTTCTCTGAGCAGATGGCCCTGCCTGAGAGACCGCCGCTGTGTGGATTTGTGTCTGAGGGTATTTACAATTGTGTGTGTGTGTGTGTGTGTGTGTGTGTGTGTGTAGAGGTTGTGTGTCTCAAACTATGTTAGTCCTCATGCCCGACAGCTGCGACTGTGATAGATGGCTGACACAGCTGATATGTCTGATAGCCTTCATGTGTAGTAATGAAAGTTAAACACAGCTGGGAGTGCATGACAGTAGGTATGTGCCATTCACCCTTGTTGACCAATCACATCTCTGTATCAGCATTCATAACGTAGTGACCTTGCATAAGGGTCAAGATGGAGCACGTAGGCAAAAGATAGGGGACCACAGCTGCAGAGAGAGAGAGAGAGAGTGAGTGATCATTTAGCTCATTTCACTCAACACACACTCATCTAACGCCTCATCCAAAGTCAGTCATGTCACCTTCATTTGCTCCTGTGCATGTTTACTATTTCAAGTAATGGAATTTATTCTTCACACCCAATATGAACATTGACTAGTCTCCAGCTCTCCTGATGTACCTTGTTCCTGCCCCAGCTACCTTAGCTGCCACTGGCGCAAAATCCAAACTCCCTCATTTCTCAATGAGAGCCAACAAGAGTGGAAAAAGGAGGAAAAAAAGTCGTTGCATATCTGAGTTTGTCTGCTCAGTGACACAAGCCCCAAAAAGGAACGTCTTTTAATGACCCCACTCATAGGACCAAAACCAAGCAAGGACGTGCTGACCCATCCCCAGCCTCACCCAAACACTAATCAAAGTTTGGAGCCACCCTGGTGTACAGCGCTAGAACAGCTTCAGGTTTCAGTTCTCGTCTGCCAGGTCAAGTGGAAGAAAACTGCTTGTGGTCGTAACGCCCCTCTGACCAACAGACAGGTTCTTGGCGTGCCGGAGCCCCAGATCAACTGGTGTTGTGGGTAAAATGATACAACAGTACAAGAAATACATTTTGCGGTCACCTCGAAAGTGATTTAGGGCCCTCGCCAAATGGTAGCGCTTTCAAAATGTTTCATATTTTTATTCACGGGATGGGGGCCGCCTCATAAATCGGTCAGAGGAGGTTTATAGTAAAACTAACTATCTGGGTTTTTCCCACAATGGAGGCTTTGTCTGCGTGCACCTGACTGGAGCTAAGGCAATATGACCTTAAATAAAACCAAACATGCTTAAATGCTTCTTAGAGCACAATCAGTCAATGTTCTGTTAAAACCATTTCTAATAGCACATTTTCAACAGCTCTGTTGTTGTAGTAAATTAAGATGAGGTCAGATGACAACTTTAAATTCATGTTGCTTGCTTTTAGTAAATACATACACAGGACTCAGATTTTGGCAAGGGAGTGCTAACAGGACTTAATTATCAGTTTTGGCTGTCAGAGATTACAGTGTAGGAGGAGCAGGTCAGACCTAAAGCACCCATTTAAGGCAGAGGAGTGCAGATGAATACCAGGCATACAGTCTAATAATAAACGTTAGCTTAGCCCATCATTATTAAATACCCTTATTTACTTTCTTGCCGAGAGTTAGAAGAGATTATCGATACCGCTCTCATGTCTGTCTGTTAAATATGAAGCTGCAGACAGCTGCTGGTCAGCTAAGCTTAGCACAAAAAGTAGCCATTGTAACAGCACAACCTTATTTTTGATACTTTGGTTTTTTGTACGGATTAAACAAATGAGATGAAATGTGTTAATTAATGAGCTTTAGAGGTGCTGGTAGATGGATTTGATACCTTTGGACAGAGCCAGACAGAGCCGGAGTTGTTTCCAGTCTTTATGCTAAGCAGTATCGATCTTTTCATCTTACTCTTGGCAAGAAAGCGTATTCCCCAAAGTGCAAGTATACAAATGTTTGGATCCCTTCAGGTAAGATAAACCTCTGAAATCAACAGACATCAGAAGAGAAAGAGGAGTATAAACTAGCAGAAAAATGCACTGCAGAATGTGGGTTTGGATTTCATAACTAAACCACCAAATTGGAGATATAAGCCCTCTTTGGAGAGTGACAGCAGAAGGGAGGGAGATAATGAATGAATAAAGTATGGAAGAGAGGGGCAGCAGTGTAACCCTGAGAAACCTCTCGCTCTTTTTTTCTTTCTCGGCCTCTCATCCTCCCATCCATCCACGTCTGGCTGTTTTAAGCTTCGTATTGCTCTTGATAGGTATTAATGATACAGAGCAACATGATCCGACTTTGTTCTTTCATCCCGGGACTAAAGCTAGTTTCTTTACTGATCAATGTCCCATGTCCTCCATCTTAATCAGACTTTATATGCTTTACCCTGAGGCCAGATGGTAGAACCAAAGCTGACACACTTGCACACACAATCATGCACACGTCAGTCAGGCCTCATTCTTTGCTTTATCTATTACTTGGACCTAAAGGCACATGACCTGGCACCAGCAGGCTGGTATTCTCCGCGTACCACAACTTTCTCGGTGTGTGTGTGCGATGGCTAACGTGTGTAACACAGTCAGCATGTGACCCCCAGCCTTCAGGTTGGTGAAAACCATAAATCTGCCACTGCACTCCAAGACAGGTGACCTTTGACCCTCACACATACCCATTCACATTTTCTTTGCAGGCATCGCCGTCCAGCACACATTCAATTGATAAGAGACAGACTTTGATAGTGAAATTAACATGCAAACACATGTTGCAACTTGTTATGTGGTTCTCTCAGGATCTGTCTGTGGTCGTGTCATACAATATATACCAATTCGCCTTCTCACTCTATCTTGCCACACCTCTCTTTCTGACCTCTGGGTTAAGAGCTGGTGTCAGTCTGAGAGGGATGCTCATGTCCATGTCACGTCTTCCCGCCTGGCTCTCGACTTCAGTCTTCCTCTCACTTTCTCTCATGCACATCTCTGTCTCAGTCACCCTCCTCTTACTTTTCTCCCTCTGTCTCATATTCAAGGCAGCCAACACTTGTCCTTTGGTATTCTGTACTCTCATAAACACCACTTGTCAGAGTGTCATCTTTCACCCGCCACCCTCCCCCATCCCTTCAGCACCATTCTCACCCCTCAGCATACGGTACATACCCACCTCCGTCCCTGACACATATAAACACACGCCTCCGTCACTTCGGAGCTTATCTAATCACTTTGCTTGTTAAGGAAACGTCCTACAGAGGGGGCTGCTGGGTATCTGCACTCAATGTTTGCTTTTAAGGGACAATTCTGGTTCTGTAAAGGGTTGAAAAAATGTATATACAGGGCATAAATAATATGCAGTAAAGATCATTTAAAAAGGCATAGTACAGAGGCTGTCTGTCTCTTTGTTTCTAACAAAAGGTTGGTTAATAATCAAGTAGTTTTGTAATACTCTTGACAAAAAGAGATGTATAGCTACTACGCTAGGCTAGTGGACCTGTTGTCAGTGAATAGGTTAGCATGCAGAGCTACTGAAATGCTAATAAGACAAGCTAAAGGAGCAGAGCCAAACCAACATTGAATTCATCCTACTTAAGCATTGTGTGTGTATCCAAAGCTTGATATATCTTATTCTTCTGGGCTGTAGACCAACCATTGTTGTCCAGAAGTATTAAAAACACGTCAACGAGTCATACCGCCACACTGGATGACATGTTCCTTCATTAAAAAGATTATGGTCACGGTAGTTTGTTTAGAAACCAGAAAGAAAGAGAAATAACAGCAATCACATTTTCAGTCTCCGGAGAGTAGTTCTGTGTAAGCCACTACGTAAACATAAAGTACAGCTGAGGCCCATTGAATGTCATTAGTTTTGCAGGTACTAAATCATAAACTAGTTGTTACAAACCATCTGGAGTGTACATGAATATCTCTACCACATGTCAACCTCATGGTGGCGCTTAAGGAAAAGTCATGGGATTACCAAAGACTGTAGGATTTATCCTCTGGGGACCATGAATGTCAGACAATTATATATGAAAAGACCCTTGTTGAAATAACCAGGATTATCTTTCAATGCTGCAAAACTCACAAAGGCCAATAAATCTTATACACAGAGACCACAGTGAATAGAGGAGGATAAGTCATTTCATATACTTTTGAAATTCACAACCCCTTGTGTGTTTGTTTTAAGTTAACAATCATACATACACAGAATACCAAAATCCTCTCCTTGTGTCCTGCCCACCAAGACTAAACAAATCCACCAGGCCTGTAGGCCTTGTGTAGACTGTGTCTGTTTGCCTTGGTGCCACAAGACATCACAACAAACACACCCATGGGAAACTGGAGCTTGTGTGTTATGATGGGAATGGATACCACAAACGAAGGCAACTTCCTCTCCCTTTGGGACCTTTATAACAGCATAAGATGACAGATATGAAAATATTATGCTGAGTTTTTATGAGTCTTTAACAGTGTTTGGATATGGGGTGGTGCGTATAAAAAGAGAAGCCTGAGGGGAGGTGGGCTGACTCTACTTTAATGAGAGATACAGTCAGACTGAGTTTGCTGCTGCACTGTCAATAGTTGCACATTTCTCTCTCTATCTCTCTATCACACACACACACATGCAGCTGTTTTTTTTTTTTTTTTTAATTTATCCACTTTCTGAGTGGACAGATTGGCTGCATGGTTGTTCTGCCATGCAGCCAGACGTCATTGTAGAAATAAACACTGGGAACATGCTTAGAATAATTCACCAATACATAAATATTCCAGGGAGGGAAACACAATTACTTCCAGGTGCCAATACAGATTCCACCACCATTCAACTGCGCTGCTGCTAACAATCCCCGACCCCGTGCTTCACATAACGTTTCACAGCACAACCGCAATGAAGAGTTTCCGTCAGTTTCTCCAGCAGGAGTTGAAAGTGACATGAAGGCTGTGGGTTTCATATTTAAACTGCTCGGCTTCCTCTGAAGACTGCGACTGTGTATTTTCCTCACTCTGCAGCTACGCCCCCCTGTGCACAGCAAACACAGAGCTTTTGAAGATTCTAGCAGGCGCTGCCACAGGGGGCAAACAAGTTAAAGGTCAAAATTGAAACTTGATGACAATGAGTGATTGATTGATGACGATGTGGATGTGGGAGCTGATTGGACAGAGGTGATAACCTAACAGCATGGAGTTAGGGATGTGCACAGACATTTTGAGGGGCTGTTGCTAACCATAAATAACTAACCATAAATCAATTTCCACTTTGTAAATTGTTTTAAAATTTTAGAGATAAATGAAATTTAAAAAACTGCACACTGTTAGTGTAAGTTAAAACATTATTGCAGATATAGTTTCTTGTAACTAGTTTCAGCAGTAATATGATTGTGCGTCTTGAGCTTAACACAGCCATCTATACAGTATGGCCTGTATGGTGATGACACCGTTTCAACATGGCACAATGGTCTTTCATTTAATTACTTGTTATAGACAGCAGAAGCTATGTAAAGCATTCAAACTTTGAGGAAGACACTTTACAGACATACATACAATTTAGAGAAAAAAAAACTTAAGACATCTGTTGAAGTTTGGGGTAACATTAGCCCCAATAATAGCAAGCCTATAACAACAAAGGTCTATTCATACGACTTGTATATGACACATTATGAGTTTTTGTGTGTGCTTTCCTACCATCTCCAAGTATTCCAGCCCGCAAACCCTCTTTGTGGCTGTTCAAAAACCTCCCCCCAACCCACACAACTATGAAACATTTCATACCTCATCTCTCACTGCAAAAATTTCACTAAGACAACTGAACACTTTAGTGTAGCCAGTTGAATTTTCTTGGACTTGATGCTGACAGTGGCTTTACTCAATGATTCCTGGTTAAGCCCGGGCACTCCTCTTAATGGCCTCCCTCCCTCCCTCAGCTCTTTCTCTCTGTTGTAGTCTCCTCCTTTTGGAAGGCATTGTAGCCTCCTGTAAGCACCCAAAATTAACATTACATAAAAAAAAACATGAATTACATTTTAACCAATTTGAACATTACAAGTTACTCATAACGAAAAATAAGGTGACTTCTATCAGCTACATCTGCTTGTTGGTTTAAAATTCATCACAACCTGAATGAAGCATGTTCAAGAACAAAGCTAGCAGCTCATGTCACAAGCTAGAAAGAAGCTATTGTGGGCATTTGGCCTGCCAAGTCACGCTAACGTGACGTTACGTCGCTGGTTTGCACACTAAATGTAACTTCATGTTGACTGTAGACAATATCAAATCTAGCATGATTCAATAGTCAAAACCATCAGATCCCTGTATCTCTTAATGTAATGATTGTAACTGAGGAGTTATCTTGCATGTACCCTGCTGCCTATATGTTAGCAAGATAGCTAGCTAGCTAAGATTGGTTCATGTGATAGCATAATATAAGTGGTAATACAAAAATATAGCATATGTGGAGATTTTTATTCACAGGGCCTCCCATTGGTTATACTATTTGTTGTTTATCATTTCTACAACTTCAGAAGACTCACCCAGAGCCCTCACACAACGACAACAACACCAAGTTTGGGTACAATGTTACATAACAGGTATAGGGCATCGCTTAACATCACTTTTTTTTTTTTTCCCTGGATTCCATCTGTGTGTCCCGCGGAGGCATGCCTATCAAAAAGTAACAAAAGATTGGATGATATGGTGATTTAATTTGGTCTAACTTTAGCAATTATAGGCTACTCATATTTATTTATTTATTTTTCCTCCAGAGGGGCAGCTCAGCCAAAGGAGGCAAATGGGCTGTTGCTCGGGCAACTTTAGCCCAGCCTTATGTCCTTGGGGGTTAGTGTGTGTGCATGCGTGTATGTCTATCAGTTTGTGTGTGAGCCATACTGTTACTATGCCAACCTGTAATCTGGCACGCGACCTGGACAAAGAGGCCTCACACAACACCATCACTCCTCTCTTATACACACACACACTCCACAATCATGTTCTTAACAATTCAGCCCTGAAGCGTCTCATTTTTTTTCTCCTTTCTCTTCATTTTTCAGACGTTTTTTCTTGCTCCCTGCGGTCGGAAATGTCTTGTTTCCTTAATGGCTTCCAGTAAGGTTCCCAGAGTCCCCAGTGTATATCCAGCCACCCTTCAGGGGAGCCTCCTCCGTGTGTCCAATTAGACCCTACATTCAGACTAGTGTAATCAAGACATGTACTGCTAAGCCTCATGCTATCTTAAAACTCAGACTTGATCTGGGATAAAACACTTGAGGTTGTGCGGCATCGCAGTCTAAGCAGGTTTGCAGCAGAGCAGAACCCTCTGCATTACTACATTACAGTATAACATCTACATATGAATGCTGTTAAGAGTTAAATTTGCCAGTTTCAGAAAATGTGACTTTAATGTAAGCCACCAAATGTGTGTTTAATGTTAAGCTACTTGTCTTGTGAGTCCTCTCAGCAGGCTCTCCTTGTGTTCTGCTGTGAGGAGGAAATGGAGCACAGACAAATGAACATTTCCTTCAGACTGTGTGTGTGTGTGTGGTTGTCTCTTAGTACAGTATCTAGCTTGTGCATATATTTCCTATCTTTCCAGTCTGGGTGCTCCAGCAACACGCCCAGCGCTCATTAACCAGATGCCCTGCTGAGGGACCTCCGTTCTGGGCTTCACCTCTATTGGACCCTGGGTAATCACCAAGCATCACCACCCGAGGGCATGAGCCAGCCCGCTGTACCGCCTCAGAGTCAGCCAGTCGTCGTCTAGCATCAGGTCCCAGCTCTGGGACCATGGTCACAATAGCACTAACTGTTGGCATGATAATGAATGGGTATTTAATGGCACTGAACGCAGAAAGACATTAGGTAATGTAGGGATTATTAGGGTGGGTTATTAGCAGCCATCCATGCTGCTTTGGTTCAGCGGGACCAGCCCAGCTGTTAGGAAACACACACACAGCACGTTTAGGACACATTATATGAGGCTAGACTGACTGACTATAGAGAGAATCCATGTCAGGAGAAAAAAAACGGTGTCCTCATCATTTTCCACATTCATCTTTGTCACTGGCATACTTAAAGAAAAAAAAAGTGCCTGGAAATTTGGAGTGCAAATAAGTAAGGAAATGATTTAGCTTTCGTGCCGGAGGTCTTTCTATTCATCATCCAGCCTGTTCATTTGTCAACAAGTCATTGACTTTATGTTTCAAGGATTTTCACCGAAAAAAGTTTGCCCTGAAGAATAATTTTAAGTTGCGATAATCGTTTCCTTTCCATTTTTTGAGAATAAAAAGTCTCCAGATTCTTCAGAACAGTGTTTTTTTTAAATAGATGGTATAGTATACAGTCACACCTGCTTCTTCCTGTGCTGACTCTTTGCCCCTTGTTGATGGATTCCCTCATTACGGCTCTGCAGGCTTCGCTGTCACGCAGTTGTACTCGTGGTCAGCGTCGCACAGTGCAGCTGCACGGTCAGCCAGGTGGCCGCTATAAAATTCAGGATGTCTGTATCGAATGCTTGATGCACAGTAAACACTTGCACGATAAAACTTACAGCAATTATGTACACTGTTTGCGACTGTATGTATATGTATGTTATTAATGTGCTGCAGGAACAGTGCGTCATGTGTTGTGGTTGGTCTCTTACTGCACATTTCCTGATGGTGTCAATAAAATTGGTATAAATATATGAGTCTGGCTTCAATCCTCCATGTTTTTTTTCTCAGCGTAATTGCATGTTGACATAATATGCCATGTTTCCTGATATTGAAATCAAATGAGGCATAGTAAATAAATTATAATACAGTTCGTTTTTTCTCCCTCAAAGCAGTACATTTACATCAAAGAGTTTTTTGTTTTTTTTTACCACATCAAAGCTATGCAATCATGTGTTCTACACTTATATTTTTCTCACGTTAACACAGTTTTCCGGACAATTTATTTATGCATTTGTCTCAGTTTTTCACTCTTTTCCAATCTGCATTCAGGTCTTTTTAACCCACATAAACCCAGTCAGTAGTATAAGCACTCAGAGCAAGAACTGGCTGTTTACCCTTAAATTTAACCCTGCTCTTCACTCTCCTAAACAGTCCCACACAAAACACACACAAACACTTACAGACACACATATATTAATGCAGATGCTGCTTCTTGTGGCCCAGATCCCCTTCACTCAGAGCCATGCTGTGTACCAGTCGTACCGCGCTCCGGCTCTTTCATCTGCTGAGTCCAGATCCTCTCAGCTCATTTCATCGCAGCAGCAACAACAAACTCACTTTGAAGAGTTTCCAGCATCCCCCTGGTCCTTTACGGCATGACTCACCACAATGACACGAGTACCTGCTATGAGTCAGGGAGCTGCACTCCATTTCATGCACACAAACTTTCACATGGGATACACCGAGATAGACATATTCCACATGCTGTCTATCCCTACATAACATACGCCAGACACACACGGCATGCATGTGCCCTAGTTTCCCAGCCATGCAGGCGCAGTCATGCAGTTCGCACAGACTCGTACCACGCTAACATGTACACTAATCCCACTGAGGTGTGTCAGTCCTGCGATGTATCAGTGGGAGCAGGGAAAAGGAAGGTGTATGCATGTAAAAGCAAATAAGAGCGGTACTCTGGAGCGAATGTCTCAGGTTAACAGAGTATGAAGTTTCCTCGGCTGCGGTACATAGACTATCAAGTTGTCTAAACTTCCAGTTTCTTTGATGTTTGTTTGACCGAAGCTGCAGATTGGGCCACTGTGCAATAGTCCCTGTGGAGAGTTCAGGGACCATGTGTGTTGTGATGTGTTTTATATATGCTTCAGTAATCCATCTGACACCGACACACTGCGTGGCCATGAGGAAGGCTTATTTCCTTTTATTCAATAGTGTTCTGAAGTTACCGATGCCATAAACACTGGTAAGAACAGAGGCAGCCGTTGATTTGATAACAAGCGTGTTTGCCACATGAAGACGTCTGTGTGGACTTTCATTTTCACGGTAGTGAGAAACTGCATCTATGTCACAGGGAACGTCACCTTTTTCCACTTAGGACTGTGTTCGATAAGCATCTCTATTACGGTGCTGTGTGGATGTATGCATGAATACTGTATGTGTGTTTCTTCCTGACTTCCTCTCAATGTTTCCCTTTCTCTTGACATGAAATTCACAGTACTGGACTGCTTGGACACATACACACTGAGAAAAACAAGGAAATAGGCCAAAAGCTGGTCATAATAATCATCTACGACTTCCTAAACTAGTCTAAACAATATCAGTTGTGCAAAATATGGACTCTTATCAGGGAGTACATTCACTCACATTATGAATGATAACATAATGTAGTGAGGGAAACCATAGTGCATTAATACGATTAAGAAATAGGCATCACTTGTATCTGCCTTATGTTAGTACCCCCCCTCTTCAGATGGTGTGATAAGACATGCACTTACAACATAAAGTAGAAAACCCTATTTTACTACATTTTACTAACATCTCAAATTCAAACCAATTCACAGAAATGAAGCAGTGCTTTAGACATACATGTTACAAGAATGATGATCACAGTAAATTAAAAATATGACATGGCAGTCTTTCATTCTTGAACAACAATTGCACTTAATCTCAGGTTTATTAACAATAATAAATAAAAGTTTTTTGTGTTTTTTAGCATTAAAATGTGGTTAAAAATCATATTTTTTATAATTATACAATACATTACAGTAAAAGCCACAAAACTCAGACTGCATCTTGAGTTTACATGCTGATTACGAGTTCTTGAATTCAACCCATTAGACCCCTCCTTCAGTGAAATCTATGTTTTTGGGAGAAAATATGTGATAAATGTTCTCAGTGCACCTCTGTACTCTCTGTGCGTGTGATGTCTGGTCTTGGGCTGAGGCCAGACCTTGAATGAAGAAGAGCAGAGATAGATAACGAAGCTGCCAAATGGCCTCTGTCATGAAGCAGAGAGACAGAGGGAAAGCTGCTGTGTAGCATGAACATCCCTCCCTCGCAGTGTCCATCCTTCTCTCCCTTCTCCCCTGGTGGAGGGCGGTCAGGATGTTGAGCGTGAGAGTGTTGACAGAAGAAGATATGGCCAGGACCAAAATTCACGGACACAACTTAACATAGAGCAAAGGGTTCAAGGGATGCACACAGAGTTCACATAAATTATTTCTAACTCGCTCCTGTTAGCCTCTAGAGGGTCAAGGAGGGCCGAGGAGGATCATGGGTAATCATGAGCCTGCCTAAAAGCAGCTTCTTTACTACTCTCTAGGTGAGACGAAGGTCATCTTGTGTCAAGGTGTGCATGCTGTGAATAGACTGATGCTAATTTGAGGTCTGAGATTTATTTGTTTGTGGTCTTTGAGGGAAGGGGGAGGAGAGGGTGTGTGTGTGGGAGGGGGGGGGCTTTGTGGAAGAGTTTCAACCTGCACCTGATGTTACAAACATACACACACTGGCCTCGGCAGTCTCATCTGGAAAGAACCACTTAAACATGGGAGGGGGGGATTCAAGTGTTTTCACTGAAAAACACTCCTTTGATTATACGATTGTAACTTTGTTAAGTCTTATGACTTCTGCATGTTTGCAACTCTGACTGCGACCTGTATACAACAAGCAGACTTTTCAAAGGAATCACTTTTGTCAGTCCAAACAGCAGCGGTAGGGTGGTGGAGTGGGATATTATATTTGTTGACTTGTAAAAGGTCATTTAACGTACACAGGTGAATGAAGAGGAAAGAAGTATTAGATAGAGAGAGATCAGCTGGTTGACAGAGGAGATCATTCAGAAAATATCAGCACAGCTGAATAAACTGCGGAAGGAAAAACATAGCTAATAGGGCTCACTATTTTCTGTTTCTTACTTTTCTAAGAAAAACCTACGATTACGTTTATTTTGAATATTAAAAAAGAGTAAAATTCCGCTAAAAAATAAATACTTATAATAATATAAATACATTCATACAAATGGTACTAAACTGGTTTTCATAAAAGCCTCTTTTGGCAACAGAAAAAACAAACTTCTTGTCAAGTGAGGACATTGAATCCAAGTGAAATTGAATCCCAACAACATAAATCATATTTCCAAGTTTAAGAATGAACTTCAAACCTTAACTTTCAAGGCACCATGAACCAGAAGTCCTTAAAGTGCTCCAAACAAATTGAAATGTCTAGCAAAGATCTTGTGATACGATCAAAAGCTCCACATCAGCTACCCAATAGACCTTGAGGTGAGATTGTTTAGTAAGCAGGTAACACATCAGTTTAATCTGTTATGTTCTTGTAAAAAAAAAAAATCTGCACATTCTCAGTGGAAAGTGGTAAAAAGAGCTAATAAGGGCTGCTTATCAGGATGTGGCTAGTGAAGCGTTAAGAAAGTTTAGACTACCCACGTTTCCAAGAGGTTGTTGGGGGCACATCTGCATGCTCCCCTCTCCCCTCGTCTCACACTCACACACACACCCCACACACACACTCCTCATAGCCTTCTCTCACTGTAACTGTAACTCCTTTGCAGCAGGACGGCCGTCGTTCTCTCGGCTGTCCGGCTGACTGAATGGCTGCAGAGTTGAAAGGGGGCCGAAGCGCTGGCTCTGATTAGCTTGTTTGCTTTCTATAAGCCGGGGAGAAGGAAGCTCCCCTGCCACGGCTCAGTGTCAACAGGCCACCCCTCGCTGCCTCGGCCACGAGGTCGCCAACGGTCACACGCACACACGGGAGTCCACATGCATGTATAGTGTACATGTACATGAACATAAGCAGCAGGGACCATGTAGAGGAGAACATGTACACTTTCATGCACGTATGAGACCCGTGTTACATGTGTGAAGAGACACCGGTTACAACGGAGCTCGGATACAGTATTTATAAGTGCTGCAGAGACAGTAAACAAACACGCATTCCCATGGCGGTCTGTAACGACACAGAACAAATATACAGGGAGGAAGGGCCGAGAACAGAAACAAACAAGACAAATGGAGACAAAGCATCAACCCCTCACTCCTCTCGTCTCCTTCACCCGACGAGGTTAAAACCCCGGCTAACGATGGAATCTGGTGAAACACACCACAGCACCGCCACAAATAGCTTCTAATAGAACTTCCCATTATCCACACCACTGGAATGTGCAGCTAATGCACAGAGACCAAAGCCAGGCCCAGTTAACATACCTGTGGTAACTGCATGGTTTAAAGCTTAGGAGAGCGTCTGTGTGTGTTTTCTGTTGTAATTAGTCGAAGACGGAAAGAAGGGATGACAGGATTATGTGGGAGAGATTCTGAGGATACAAGAGATTAACTAAAACTAACTTAAACTGCAGAACTACTGTACACAGGCATTTATATACCTTTTCTACTCTGTTACTCTGTTTGTAGGTCCCAATATTCTCATGACCCCAGCACGTACAGAGCTGACAGTTAGGCAGAAAACTGAGTATCGAGTTTTTTCTTTTCTTTTGTGTTGTGTTTTGAGTATGATGGGGTTATAGAGTGAATGCAGTATATATTTCAGGCTCATTTAACACATTTTTTATATTAAACAATAAATCTCCAACATCATGATCTGCTTATGAAGAAACCCTACTGTGCTGTGACTGTTACAGGGTTTTAACTGTTAAGCAACAAAATCACGTCTTCTAATATTGCTTTAAAGGTGGGTCATGTGAGGTTAAATATTATATTGCAACATTTGCAAGCTATAAAAGACATCTGGTGCTCAGCTCTTTCATATGCAAGTTTTTCAAAGTGACTAACAACTCAGAAATTGTTTTTGTCCAAATAGCAGGTGCGTCACTCAAAAAAAGAAAATGTATCTGATACGCGAGTCTGAACAATCGTGACAGACATACACAGATGAACTGAATCACCAGGGAAAAACAGCAGTACAGCAACAAGTTAAGAATAACCAACAGAGACATGACAGACACCATAAATAGTGGTTGACAAGTGCTGTTGGCATGAAGCTGTCATCCACTTTGCTGAAAGTAATACCAGCTCTTTGTGTGTTCCTGTTTGCACCTGATGCACTTTACTTTATACAGCCGACCAGCAAAAATAAAACTTACAGAAAATTTAATTCTTTATTTCCTTCATGGTAAAATAGCTTTTTGCACAGCAAAAACATTATTTCAACGATATATTTTATCTCATTTCCCCTCACCTTATTTGCATATGTGTAGTATTTCACCTAGCCTCTCATTCAGACCATATTATCTCTTTACTTGCATACTTTAACAAACCAAAATCTTATATAAAAACTAGTGACACTATTTAAACTTTGAGGGTCCAACCCTGTTTACATGCAGTACAATACGTGAAAGGAACTGATTATTAGACACACATCTCACAATGATACAAACCAACAACTACGCCCTCAAAAATTACCACAAATTTGAATTGAAACCTGATTATCAGCTCCCTAAAGGAAGCGAAGAATGCAGGGCTGTTGTACTGTATTACACTAGATTGTACAAGTGTATTTAATAAGCCAGTACCTCAGTGTATTGCCAACTAGCCAGACAGCTGTCCTTGAGGTGCTCTCACAGTCATTTTACTCTCAGTATATTTGAAATAGTCCTCATTGCAGCTGCAGTATAAATAACCATCGCACATGTGAGAACAGGGTGATATCATCACTTCATTCTGGCTGTTGGAGAACATTAATGTCATTCACTCAATATAATTCAGCAGTAATTCTCCTTCAGTTCCAGAGTTCTTTCTCAAACTTTTCCTCCTTGTTAGCTGCATCTTTCTCTGGAACGCTCCCTCTCTGCCTCAGGCCAAGTTTGATCTGCAGGAGCCCTCCATCTCCATCACACTGTAGTACCGTGCCGTGCCGGACTGTGCTATGCTGAGCAGGGGAGGGGAGTGTAGTGTTACAGTCTATTTGTCACAGGTCAGTGCTTTGTCTTAGGTTAATTATGACCTGCGGTACAGTCTGAGCAATGGAGAGAGAGAGCCTCTTAAGTAGCAGCAGCGTCTGGACATGGTTATCTACAGTCCCACGCTGAAGATCGTATGAACGACGGACACTCGATTGAGACAATATTATTCTACCTGAGACGAGAGCTGCAAGGCAGGAATGTATATGTGTGTCTGTGTGTTTGTGTGTGTGTATAAGATAGGGCGGTGGCAGTGCAGAGCTACCATGAGAGAGGGGAGAGAGAAGGAGACAAAGCCACATAGAGCAGACGAAGAGACACACAGACTCTTACAGTGAGGGAGGTCTAATGCTGATATTGGGTCTGCAGAAATAAAGAATGGACTCTATTCAGCCGCCTCACACTCAGGGCCCCGTCCTTTGGGGAGAAACAGCGATAAAGATGATATGACGTCACCAGACTCTTCTGAAGCTGCTGAACAGGAGCCGAGGCTACCACAGATATCGGGCAGTTGAAAGGCACAGAGCAAATTAGGTTTGAGATTAAATGATTACGTGGACTCTTGAAGGTCTAAAAAGGCAACAGCAACAGGGTGAACATTTGGTCATTCATGCTGCATCAACACTAAAATATTATGAAAACAATGAAATACATAGTGAGAGGCTAAGCCTCTGTTAGCCAGATGTTAAACAAACAATGGCAACAGCCTGACCTCTCCTCTACCTTTTGTTCTGTGTAAAAATTCCCATGCCAGCACATTTTTAGCAAATGCCATGTGTAATAAGCGGTGCCATGCGGTAAGACGGGTAAACAATATGCTACTCTAAGGGTTATCAACAAACAAAAGAAAACCCGTCTATAATCGGTCGCAGACAGGACTGGGATGCCTTTGTTTATTGATGTCCTTTACTATTTTCTTCTCTTTCGGTTGCATCCTTCCATTTCCTCCCTGCCTGCATCCTTCCATCATCTCTCCTTTTGCTTATTGTTTTTCCATGTGATTTCTCCCATGCCTCTCCACCCTCCTCTCTTCTCTGTTTATTTGCAGTGTCTTTGAGATGGCGTGAGTGGAAGCTGGCCTCTGATCACTGCCGGCCTGTAGCTAACGTGCATTACAGGCCGCTCAAGTCTGCAGCGCCCCACGCCCTTTTAGCAGGGAGCTGAAAATGACTTGCTCTGTATATTTGGAAAGGGTTTCCCTACACATACTCAGCCAATTACCGTTTACCCAAAGCATATAGAGGCATATACTCTTTCCACCTGCACAAACTTCCAAAATGTGGACATGATTATTGCAGAAAAGTGAAACAGTGATGGTGGCCTGTCGCTCCCACCACAACTACTTCCCTCGACCTTTCTTACATGTCTGCCACCTGCCAAGTCATTTCCTGCTCTTTGTTGATCAATCCAGGTCCTCCTAAAGAATTTATAGACCTGGGTTACAGATCTGAAGGCCTCAATCCATATTTATCAGCCTGATGGACGCCAGCAGGTAAACGGTCAATCATCCTCACAAAAACAAGGATGTAGGACAGTGTGAGGCTCATATTCCATTGAGATAATGGCAGCTAGTCGTCATTATATCGAGCAGTGACATGGTGAAGGAGTGAAGGCTTAACCATTAATGTCTTTATCTGTCACAGAGATGAACAGAAAGGTATTACGTCATCTAAGAACATCATAATAAACCTTAAATGACAATAATGACATGAGATTACATGGCTCATTAAATGACTTTGGTGACTTTTAAACTGAGAGTTTAACCTGAAAGGTAACCGGTCCCTCGGGATCGCATGAGCGGTAAAGGCCTTAAGAAAACAGTCAGAGACACTTTCAGACCGAGCGGATGAGGCCACATGTGGTTGGACGGAGAAGAAATAGATGATGTAAGTGTTTAAGGAAATTGACAGTTCTGATGAAATCAAAGTACCATCAGATGTGTTTGGGGAATACAAATCTGGCAAAACGGATAAACAGACGCACCCGACATGCATAACCTTGACAGTGCCTCTGGTACTTTAGTGGAGGATTGAGATGCATCTTTTCAATGTTTCTCCTACAAATGCAACACGAAATACCCTCGGGAAGTAAAAGAAAGAACACTCTTAACAAAACGAGAATTATGGTAAGTGAACTCCTCCACTCTGAAATACCTCGTGGTAGTTTGGTTGAACAGCTGCTTCCAGGAAACTTTGCAGGGGGAGGCCAAACCTCAGTTTTAGTGTCCCAGTCCCATCTCTGTCATACTAACACTTTCTCCCTTGTTCACTCTGCCTTTTTTTTCCCCTCTCTTCATTTGCCTCAAATAAAGAAAGAGAAATCTCAGGGCACAGGTCATGTACCTTGTCCCAGTGAGTGTCAGTCTTCCAGAATACCTTGGACTCAGATGAAGAGAACGCGGCTGTTTATAGCCTGGAGGGAGAAATGTTCCTTTGATGGGGAATATCAGTGTTAATTCTCTCCAGTGAATTAGAGTAAGACCTCGCAGGCCTGCAGGATGCTGCTGGGAAAACTCACAAGGCGATTCCAGACATCTTGGTGGCGTTACATTATCTTTACTACAGACCTGCTGGCAGTCTCAAGCACTATATTATCTTTACTGCATCTGTTTTTATGAGTACCGACCATGACCATCGAGACCATCAAATCCTACTGTCCCCAAACTCTTTTATTTTTGATAACAGCAAATCATGCGAAAAAAAAGTGAAGATAAGGGACGAAAGGAGAGGAAGTGATTCCTCTTCAAGGCATCAATTTTACATGGTAATGTATTTTTCCTGTGGCATATTGTCAATACACGTCTCTTCACTGGCCTTCATTAAATAAGTGAGTATAACAGCTGTTCACGATTGATTTTCCTCAAAAAAAAAAAAAAAAAAAAAAAAAAAAAAATCAGATACAGTGTTTCCTCATCTTTAAACCATGTGTACAAGACAGGCCAGTTAGCAAGGCCTCTTTCCAGTAATGGTCTTGTTGCTCTTGGACTCTGGAAGGAAACACACAATGATTTTACCGCCTCCATCCTCCATAAAACAAAAGGATGTATGGTAAACAGGCGCGAAAGAGAAAATACTGAAAATATTGACAATGACATAAACAAGGCGAGTGAAGTGTGCAGCAGAAATGATGAGGTCTGATCAAAACCTATCAAACAAATGGATATGACACGTGAATCTAAGACAGAGGGAGGAAAGTATGAAAAAGGAGGGAACGAGGACTGTGAGTAGCGAGGCACAGCTGCTCCAAGACAGACGAATGGTCTTCATATGAATCCACTTCTCTCCAGAGACAGGAGACGCTGGAAAGCAGGACAGTGAGACTGTCCTGAGGTGCTGCTCAACCAATCAACCACGCGAACAGATGGTGGAATAATGACATACCTGGCCGGGTGCATCACTCCTCGCCACATGTCTCTATTTAGCATCTGTCCTCAAGGAAGAACCTGTCTCACTGAATTTGTCCCAGGAAATCCTGCACAGACACCTTGAAGACATGAGCTTTTGTCTCCCAGTCCAACAAACACACATGGACGAAGTGTATTCAGATCAAATTATTCCCGATGGTCCTCACCTGCTTTCATTTGTCATTCAGGGAGCAATTTGCTGCCAATTTACTCCCCACACATAAGGGAAGACTTTTGTTTTTTGTCAGACTGCACTAGTGCTGAAACGATTAGATGGCGAATCAGGAAGTCGATTAAGAGGAAAGTAATCAACAGCTAGTTTGATAATCGTTTAAGTAATTTATCAAGCAATAAAATGCCAAACAGTCTCTGGGTCCAGCGTCTCAAATGTGAGGATTTGCTGCTTTTCATTGTTTTCTTTGTAAATTTAATATTTTGGGTTGTCAGACTTGACATAACAATATGTCATCTTGGGCTTTGAGATATTATATTTTATATTTATATTTATATATATTATATTAATATTTTAAGACATTTTATAGATTCATTTAAAGATAATTAACAGATTTATTGACAATGAAATGAATTTTTAGTTGCAGCCACAGACTAATAGAGCAGAGCGAATGTAGAAGTTGTTTTTCAAACTAAATGGTAATAATATGAAATGGTTATAATACTTCCCTTTACATCCATTAGTAGTTATTTTACAATGTTCTTTCTTAAAAGTGACATATGAGAGTACTTTCAAGTACAAACAACCAACAACCAACTTTCAGTGACATTCCCAAAATAAAAAATACTTTTAGGATTAGAAATATTGGTAAAAGTTTTAGAAATTTCTTTCAACATTGATATATAACAACTTGGAACACTACAGGCTGCACCAGTGGTGGAAAGTGCAGTTACTCAAGTACTTACTGACATACAGTTTAATGTACTGCATTTATTTAACAACTACAGTTACTAGCTAATAAAATTTAACATATAGTAGCAGTCAAACATTTGGACACATTTTCTCATTCAAGCGAATGGGAAGGTGTGTCTAAACTTTTGACTGGTACTGTACATTACAGGATTCATCATTATAGATGAGACTATCCAGCGTTATATAAAGTAATTAGAATTAGCCAAACTTCAACCTGCTCCAATATAAAAATTACGTTTACATGTGAATGTATCAGTAATAATAATCCAATAATGTATGATATATAGAATCATTCTGTACATGAGTAAAATGTTGATGGCAGGGCTTTTACTTTTAATGGAATATTTTAATCTTGGAGTAGTGCTGCTTTTACATAACTTGAGTATCAAAATACTTCCTTCATAACTGACCTGCTCTTTTGAGGGGGCTTATATTTTAAAGTGGCAGTGTGTCTGATCTACTTCTGCTCTATACGGCCAACAGACTTCAATCTGCAGAGTAAAAAGAGGTAACTGATAGATTTCAGTCTGGCTAGTGAGCTGTCAGGTCTTAAAAACATACAAAGACAAACTGTCTGAAGGAGAAGTAGCAGAATGCAAGTTTGCGGTAGCAACATAAACTGAGAAAAATACTGTAGCTTTCTTTCTTCAACACTGTCTCCAGCTGCCAGAAAAGTCAGTTTCTGTTCATCAGAGTGATGCTGACCGAGTTCAAAACAGTAAAATAGACCAAAATAATGTGCTAAAAGATGAACGTCAAACAGTGACAAAAAGACAGTTGACACAAAGCAAACATGGCAAACTGACAATCCCTCAGAATATTTGAGGGGACTGGATCCGACTGAAGGTCTCGAGACACAAAGATAAATTAATGGAACATGAGGTAAACACCATTTGTATTTCAGCAGAAATGACAGTAAAATAAAATAAAAAAACTCAAGCTTTATTCCCAGAATTGGGTGTCTGGTTTTGATCTGGTCATGTTTAATGGTCTCATGTCTGCCCTGTTGATCAGTGTGGCCGGCTTTACTGTCCTGTGGTGGCTGTGGAAGCTTCAGCTTGTACAAGAGAGCAGCACAAACAACAGCTGAACAGATCAAATCAAAGTTCAGAATGAAAAGGATGGATTCCACTCAGAGAACGGACTGACTGCACTTGGAGGAGGCTTTGTGTTCTTCAGCCGTCCCCAGAGAGGGACTGAGAGAGCAACAACACTGATTTTTTTGTCCTCTGCGCTAAACAACACCAGAGACGAACATGTGGACCGAGGAGACTGCAGACGTATGGTTCAGGTTTCTTGGTGCTCTTATGCAATGACATGTGTGCACAAAAATACACACACACACAATGCAACAAAAGGAATAAAGGAATGTATATAGAGATCTGCTCTAGTGTATCAGAGAGATCACAGGCTTGTTTTGACAAATCACTCAGCAGAACATTTGACTGGAGCCCAGTTGTAGCTTTCACCATCAGGACGGAGTTTACTAACAGGGCTCCTTCTTGCTTCTACAAATTAGCTCACATCATCATCGCCACCACCGCCATCACCGCCATCACCGCCATCACCATCATTGTCAGCCCTCCAGAAAACATTGTTAACAACAAACAGCAAGAGACACTGTTTTCCCCTCTCTTTGATGAGTCTGTCTGTCATTGATTGTTTGTCCTCACGCCTGGCTCATCTTTCCCTCCCCTGCAGCGACGATGTAATTCAGTTAGCGAGAATGTAGCCAACAGAGAGGTCCGGTGAATGGAGAAGCGAGGAAGGATGAGTAACAGAGAAAGCAGGAGAAGTTTTCCGGCGGGGTCAGAGGTGTGGGAATGGTCTGGGAATGTCCGGTCAGGGTCAAAGCGTCGACACAGATGGGCAGAGCAAACAGCCACCTCTCGGGGCAAACGCTGTATCCTGTTAACAGCTAAAAGGAGATACAGCCGGTGCCAGAGGTTAACACAGCAGAGGTCAGAGGTCAGGAGGCCGTGTAACCTCACCTGCCCTTCTCTTCAGTTCCAGCCAGTGGAACAAACCTGTTGCAACGCCTGAGGACGGACAGACACAAAACATGCCACGCTAGGCTGGAAGTCGCTCCCTGCTACGCTACATATGTCATATGTGCGCTGGTGCGGTAGTGATTGCACTTTTACAAGGGTTTGTTTGTTTGCCAGCCTAGGAAGGGGAAATCAGAAAGATGCTTGTTTGTGTGCATTTGGTTTCGAACTTTGTCCATATGCATTTCTATCCAGGATGTTCATGTTTCCTGTGCATACAAAGAAAACAAGTAATTGCAAAAATATCTGCTTATATGCATAATTTTGCTTTGTTGTCTCTGAGCCCTGTTTGAGATGATGACTCATAAGTGAGGAGGAGAAAGTACCATACTTACTAATTTCCACCTGCAGGGCAGAACATATGTAACCAACTGAGGCTCCTAACACAGCTTGATGGGAGTCAGCGGATGAGCTTGTGTCTTTTGAATCAGAAACTCCTGTGTGGAAGACGAGGAAACAGCTCTGGGTGTGTGACACATAGATAAACACGATTCTGGATTAAGAAATCCACTGTTTCCCCATGTAAACATGGTTGGAGATATTCATCCGTGGGTAACTGTGTGTATCTATAGTATATACGTATGTGTGTGTTTTCATCCACAAACACACGCTGTAGTCCATGATGTCCAGATGTCCAGAATCTTTGATGTGAAATACACAAGACCGTCCACACATCTGTCCATCACTCCTCCTTTCTCACCGACCCAGACCTGCTGATGTCGCGAGCGGCCAAGCATGTGTTGGTTCAGGGCGCCAGAGATAAATAGAAAAATAAACAAGAGGGCCAGCTGTCAAGCAGACAATCAAACTACAGCCAGCAGCAGATCCCTTTCATCACAGAGGACATGCTCTCACAGGAGAACAAGACCGACAGAGAGAAAAGAAAACATGGAGAAGTGAATGAATGGAAGTGAAAGTATTCTCATAGCAAGGTGAGCAAAAACAAACAAAAAAATAAAGGCATGAGGTTAATACATATTGATGGATTAATGTACTAAACTGTAGAAACATGTCACCTTCTGTTCATTGGGCTGCTGGAGATGTCGACAGCTCATCCGCATGGTTGAACCTGACAAGCTTATGAAAACTAAGGTTATGACTTTTAATATCTCCCTCTTTATCATTTCATTTCTAACTCATTGTGGCCGACACAGAGGCTTTACTGTGGACTTTTTTCATTTTGAGGACTCTTATTGAACTGGTAAAAAAGGTCCATTCGCTCTGACAGGTCCTGAAGTGATCATAAAGAAGTGGCAGGAATGCGTGTTGGGTTTTATGATTAAATCCCGGCGAACACACAGAGCTGTAACTGTACTCACTAAACTAAATATAGAATTTTTTGCCATGGAAGCATTCATGAAGAACAGGCACCTTGAGTTCAAATACTGGTCTTTGGGAATTTTCGAAGTGATCAATAATGCATTTAATATTTTTATGTCATGTTATATTCTCAGTTTTGTCATGTGCAGAGACATTAAGGTCTTGTGCAACCTGACATCTAGTTTTTATTTGCTGTCCACAATAAAAACCTCTTCAGATCTTGACCACAAAGCACTTTATGTGGCTTTCACAACAACGGACAACATAGATGAATAATTTACTGTGGAATTTCTCTGTGAGGTTGCCAAAAAAGACAGGGGCACTGCAGCCAGAGGAATACTGAGCTGAGTGGGAGGCCTTTTTGCAACAAAGGCTATAAGACATTAATTAATATTTGTTAGGAAGCACGTCAGTGATGGACTGCAATGGTAATATCTGGATGGATTATCTAGAGTGTAAACTGTAAAACCACAAAAATCCTCTCTCCATGTCATTGCCTTCTCTCCTCCTCTTACAGAAGCATTTATAAAGTCCAGACACTTTCTCCTGAACCTCTTAGACATGTCAACTCCATCTAAACACACTAATCATTATTTAAACTGCATCTTCCTCTCAGCAGTTTGGCCAAGATTTACAGGAATTAGAGAAAGCTTTAGTGAAATGAAGTCAATGAGAGTCACAGAGGGTTTTCATCATAGAAAATAACAAGCTATGATTATTTGTCAGTATCCGCATCATACGCTAACCATTAGCTGTCCCCATCTCTTGTTTAATGGTGGAGTCCAACTGGTGGAAACAATGGTGTTTAAGGACGGGGCAGTTTACACCTCTCAGACTGGGACACACTCCCAAGGTTGGATATATTTTAGTATCGACATCTGCTAACCAGGAACTACTTTCTAGTCATTTTCTGTTTTTAAATTAATCTAACGAAGCAGACACTGTGGCCATTCATTGATCATGAAAAAAAAAACACAAAAAAGGAACACTTACCTCATTTATTTAATTAGCTTTTTTGTTTTTGTCTTTAAGTTCAGTTAAGAGTCCGGAGTTAGCAGCCAATCACGCAGCGCAAAGCAAAACAGAGCTAACCTATCAAAGCCAGTGAACCGAAAAATGATTTGCCTGGTAAAACTAAGTGACTCCTTGAGGTAACGTCATCATTTACAGTGGAAACGCATGACTGGCAATTATGGTTCCCCTCCTAGAGAAGGACAGCTTAGTGAACACCAGTGGGGGATTTATTTTAGTATGACACAACTTCACTTCCACCTGGCTTTTACACATGAGATAGCTAAAGGCATCAGGTGGAGCCCAAACAGCAAACTACACCCTCCAACAATGGAGTAAAAGTCTGACTCCATCTGTATATGTGCGGCATTTGCAGTTACCATAGAAACATAACATTTTTATTTCATGCATTAGTTTATCCTTTTTTTATCCCCCCCAACCCCGCCGCTCCCATCACATATGTGACCCCTCTCCAGCCCCTCAGGCGTGGAGTTAGTTAACCATGCTTGACAGGACCTCAGATCAGGTGTCCCTCTCTCCCTGCGGAGAGGAGGCCGGGCCGAAGTGACCTGTAGCCCGAACAGGAGTCTCCTGACATGGGGATCAAACGGTGGCACATGCTCCTACATCACCCTACGCTCCACAGGGAGGACAACACACATCCATCTCTGACATGGGTCACAAGCCTCAGAAAAGCTTGTCTAAAGTGATTATACTGGTGGTTTATCAGCTTTTATACCATTACTTAAAGTTGATTCATATTTTTTTTTTTTTGTTACTGTCGGCAAGCCACAAATCGTTGATAGATTTTTAGCCTTTTTCACTCAAGACATGCATGAAATCAACTTGCGTAGACTTGAAACTTGCGTGAGATCAGTAAATCACTGCAGTAAATAAGTGCAAACAGCTTTACTTTTTGGTTACAGATATATTATATGTCAGGTAGAGTATATTTCATACAATATGTCAGGCTTTAGAAATTCAAATTGTATTTCACTTGGCAGTCACTCTGTTTACGGTCTGCATCACCTGCTTTATAAGATTAGAACTCCATGTGTCGAGATGTACGCGTAGTGTTACTGCAAATGATTCATCAGATACTATGACGGGTCTTGGCACTATTCATGTTAAGTTTGATCCAGTTCATTTTTGTTTTCCATATATTTTTTTTTCATCCCATCAAAGTGATGTGAAGGCAAATTAAAATGTGTTGAGTGACGAGAAAGAGATGGTCAGCATGTGTCCTTCTTGAGGAGCTTTTTAAAAAAGAGAAGAGACATCTGGACAAAGATAATGTTACCACATGTTACTCCCTGCTGAACAGCATTATAAAAAACATCTAAATTTAAATGTGTAAATCTTAAAATACAGTATAATGATTATCTGGCTAAAAAGTGCTCTTTTCTCCTTTGACATAGAGATGACTGCTCTGTACAATAAAAATATGAACTCTAGTAGTAGAAAAGCAGCTTGTGAAACATCAGGCTCAAATTCCAAATAAAGTGAAGGGGTGAAGTGAAGGAGCAGTCAGTGACATCAGCGCCTCTGGCTCAGCCGTCTTTGGCCGAAAGTGAATCGCTCATTAACGTGAATCTGGCTCAGCTTACACTGACCAAACACATTTGGCATTCCTGCATTTATTTTTTACCCTGCAACGCTCTACATTTCCCTTTTTTTTAATCTGCATTTTCCATCCTGTCTTTTCTTCCTCATCCTCCCTTGCTTGTTCTCTCTTTAGCCGTCTCATCCTGTCCAGCTCTTCCCAGCATGCCCAGCTGCTCTGAACATTAACATTACATCCCTCAGTGATAAACCAATGCACAGATACAAAACACTTTCAACTTGATATGCAACAGTAAGAGGAGTTACTCAATCAGACGGCAACATCTAACAATTTTTAAGGCTGCAGCCGTGCATTACAGAGCAGGGGGCCTCTTTTATGGTCTTAGAGGAGGCCTCTTTGATATAACAAGAAGGCCGACAATAGCCTGTATGTGTGTGTGTGTGTGTGTGTGTGTGAAGAGAAAAAGACTATACAAGGGTTTGTGTGCATACATGCCAATATATGTGTTTAAGGAAAGCCAGAGTTACTGTACAAATAACTAGAAACAAATTATGCTGTAAGTAGAGAGAACAGCCTGTAATAAGCAGTAATGGGCCATCTGTCCCTGCTAAATAAAGGCGATACATCACCGTCCGACCCCCTTTCAACCAACCCACTGCTCTCTTTGTAGTTCCTGGAAGTGATATGTCATCAAGTATACCTTTGGTGTTAGACGAATGAGGACCAAGGACCCTTAATCAGGGATGAATGAGCGCTCACCAGTGTGTTTGACTCTTCATTGGCGCTCGCTAAAGACACACATGTAGGAAAGTGCAGAGTACAGCTGGGTTTAATTCACTGGCACTGTAATCAATTCAGAGAAGGGACTTTCTCCACAACACAAATATTGATGCATATTTGGCACACTGTTGTCAAATCCAACTTATTGTGAATTGAGAATGAATGCAGCGTTGTTGGTGAATAACCTTTAGTTTGAAGAGATGGAGACATTCTGTACATCCACAAATACAAATACATAAACGCTGCTCCCCACACATGTGCAGACCTCCTCTGTCCGTTACTAATTCCAAACATACTACACACACACACACACACACACACATAATATTGTTTTCATGTTTGCCTTGTATGACCAGCTGTTTTGATGTTTTATTTTGATATTTATCTGAAACTTTCCCATCGCTGGAGGAGCTAAAGTGAAATCTGTAACCACATCAGTGTAACATCTGATACACAACATTTACCTTACATACTATTGACATTGGATGCTTTCTCCTGATATTATATCTTTGACTTTAAAAGCCCCCATTATATGTCAATTCAATACAGACGAGAGAGGAAATCAGGACAGGATATTGTATGAATAAATATGACAGTAAAGAACCTGATGACGTGGGGAGAAATGGGTTGTAATGAGTGCAGGTTTCAGAGTGAGACTAAGTTTCTCATTTGGGTAGTGGGCTGAGATTTACAGAGCCCCGGAGTATAGAGGGAGTTTCAGACGGCATGACAAGTCCATCAGAAAGCAGTTGGTGCTCCACCCTGCAGATACAGAGTGTGTATTAATGTTTTTCACCACATCCATCAGTGTTGAGGTCTGTCTCTGAGCCAGACGAATGCAGTCACAGAGCAAACATCTCTCCACAAGTCTGATTTAAACACTGTTACACATGGCTTTTGCTTCCGCTGTTTCTCTTCATCCGTGTTGTGTATTTTTTTGTCTATATCGTATTACGTTTTCCCTGGCTAGCTTTGTCTCGGTGCTCATGTCGGGAAAGGTGAATTTTGAAATTTCGGACATTTTAATGGGCAAATTCAAACTGTGAATAGAAGTGATAAATGTGGATGAAACCTAACTTTCCTCTCTCTTCTCTTTGCCTCTCTGTCCCTCCTCCCTCTTCTTCTCTCTGCTTTAGGTTTAATATAATGAGCAGAGCGTCCGATCACGTTTAACCTTTCAACCTGACGTCTCTGTAGGAAGCTGATTGTTTCTGACGTGACACCGCGAGGGAAGCAGAGGAGGGAAAACACCAGAAAAAGGCCACAGAGCAGCTTAGGATTCCTCACATTTTGTGATAGAAAGAACATATGGTTATGACCGGCTGCTGAGCTAATGCATCAGTGTGAAGTCACTGAGGTTAATTGTTCCTTCCGATGTTTTCTTTGTCTGTGCACTGTAAAAACACACATGAAATTACAGTGTGTAGACTGGTATTTTGTTTCAAGGTCAGTGCTGTCACCTTTATATATCTCCACACTTTATTAATCTGGACCATTTGCCTGTTTCAGCAGAGGTGATAGAGAAAAGGAAGAAAGACTGAGAGTGAGAGGATGCTCACAAATGCAAGAACATATAGTATGTGAAAAACGCATGTGAAATACATCCTGTTGATTTGTGCAGTTAAATCAGGCTGTGTCTTAATGTGCTGTCAGATGTACAACTTTGCAGTCAACCTTACAAATGTATTGAAAAAAACAAACAAAAAAACATGGTTTTTAGAAGTGAATGACAGATCAATGACAGATGTGAAAGGACAGTTTATGAATTCCTTACTTGGAGAAAAGTATTCCAGTATACAACAACAGCTCATCAGTGGGAAGTCTACCGGAAATTTGCCAAGTTACATGCAAACTACAGCAGATCCAATGTGAAGTGTATGTATGAGGGATCTAAAGAGCTCATCATCAGCATTCCAGCTGTTGTCAGATGTGATTTACAGCACAGAGCTGCTTGGCACAGTCACACATCAGTCAGTGGATATGTTTTGATATAATGCAGCTAACTATTGTCTGATGCCCAGACATCTCATGTAAAATGTTGTAAATTGTGTTTTATTAGGGGCATTGGCAGACGGAGCAAGAGATTGCACACAGATGGAGCGTGTTGCACCTCGTCCAAATATGAACACGCATCGGCATGAAATTCTTTGGAATTGAATATTCCTGTAAAAATTATGAGTGCTTGTCAAAATGTGCTGTTAAAGAGTGTGTGTCATTTGTCTTCATGGGGAAACCCACCTGTGTGTTACCTTTTAACACGAGTAATTAATGACATTTAAAACACATGAACATGTGTGTCGTCCAACTTACAACATCGAGTGTAGAAAATCTCTTTATCCATGCACATTATTCTATGTTAAGAGTTGCTTTAAATCAGCTGGCAGGTTGAACACAGGCAGGCAAAACTTTGTTTTTATGATGCTTCCACACTGCTACAATATAAATGCACTTGATGAGGAAAAATGCTTTGTAAATTAAAATAAGCTTTGGTAAAGAGATATAATGTTATTCAATGTTAAGTTGTCTTTACTGACTGGCTGCTCTGCTAGGAAACGCATTTGTCACCTGCCTTCTGTAAACACACCATCAGTGGCCTTGTATGTATGCAATATATTCTGGTTGTTGTAGTTTTTTCCCCCTCAGAGCGATAGGGGAATCTTTTTCTCAGTTTTCTCTAGTCAGAGGGCACCAATTTCGAAAATAATTGCACATTTCTACTACATAGGTGACATAGGTGTTAATTCCTCTTTCATATGATGTTTAATGTGTGCAGCTGATCAGCTAATTAGCTATCTAGCTGATGTCAGCGGTGCACTGTTCCTCTGTGAATGTTTGTTTGGTGGCTCATTCAACAAGCTAAGGTGCAGGACAAGATATGTGTTCATGCTTGTAAGTTAGGAAAGAACGTACATGTGACAACCTGCCTATGATAAAACGCTGAATTTGCTTTATGCAAATGCATTTTTGACTGCATAGATGGTGAACTAACGGTATTCACACATATTAATACAAAGTTAGTGGGTGCCATTCTGAAACCAAAAAATATAAATTTCTCTAGTTTGGTTTCAGATTTGAAAGGAGAACACTGTGATTTAAAGAGCAAATATGTTTGCTGTAGCAGTAAAAAAAAAGAAAAAAAAACCCATGCAATTTAATATCAGCCGGACTTGTGGTTGGAAACTAACAATAAAGGCTACTGTAACCAGTGTGACAAATGTTTAGTCATGGAAATACAGAATGAAAGTATGAAGTAGTGAAATGGAGTTTTTCGTTTTCCGCTTACCCCCCGTGGCTGTTTACCTCCTTGTCATGAGTTCATGAAATAATCAGGCAGTATAATTTATTGTTTATGAAAACATTAATGAAGGACAGACTTCTAATTAAACCCTCTTTTCATCCCTTTCATTCCTCTCTGTCTCATAGAGGTTATTCCCGCAGACTCAGTGGGTCTTGCCTTTAAGTGCTTGGCAGCAAAGACTTCAAATTATAAACGCAAACCCATCAATGCGGTTGCCATGAAGCATTAAAAGACAGATTGTCCACCATTTCAAACAACCTAAGAGACCCAATCATTTATGCACTTTTTTTTCTAATAAAAAAAAGCACTCACTTTCTTCCCCCCTTCTTTTTATTGTGGCTCAATTTTCTACACTTCATGATATGCTTACACAACGATGTAAACAAGGCTGATGAAGTTGGTAGTGGTTGTATCAGAAGAAGGCAAAATCCAACACCAACAAAATGGCAGCACTCACAGCATGACAAGAACAGCAATACAAAACACACAAATATAAACCACTCCAGAAAGCTTGTTTACCGAGATAGAATTAGATATCCAAGGTTGAAAATGATCGACATCTGTAAATATTCCCCTATTTTACATCATTTAAAGATAATCTGTGCCAGACCAGGCTCTATTGCATATTTTACACAAAAGATTAAACTCGCTCAAAGTATGTAAGTATTGTTCTGAGACAAACGTGAAAAAAAAAAGTGAAAAAAACAGCTGCCTATTAGGAGTGATCATTTCTTCATTTCAGCCATGTGTTTACACTTCAGACAAACATCACACCATCACAGGTCAGGCAAACCTCACCCCGCCTCACATGTGACCACACACGCTACAGAGGAGCCATACGACAACAAAAGCAGGATATCAGCAGAATTATTTCATGAGACTTGAACGATACATGAGACAAGTTTTGTACAATTTAATATTGTTTTGATACTTGAAACAATATACAATATATGGGTGGCTGGAGATTCTTTAATGTAATTCATTTAAAGTTAGTTGAGAAGAGTAAGATTTGAATGGGTTTATAATATGTAAGTATAATAATCAGTACTATGCATGCATTTTTACAAAAAGTAAAACATGTGAAGTAATCCAATTACAGTGTACATTATATATCATGTACATACTACATGTGCAACACATAATGTAAGGTATTCAATGGACTTCTAAGGTATTTCTTATGTTTTTCATTTGATCAAAATCTTAAGTTCCCTTTTACTGTTATTACCACATGCTTCTTATAAAATTATTTTTGGAAACAAACAAGATGAGAGAGAGAGAAAGAGTGATTATGCAATTATAATTTGTAATCGGCAACACTGGTGTTGTTCAGGAGACGACCGTAAAAAGATAAAGATCCCTGTGATTTCAGAAAAACCTGGAAAAACTCAAGCCAGATCTTCACTGTTTAGAGCTGCTGCGGGCGTGTTTTCACTGACAACCACAATGTGGCTTTGTGGTTGATACTGGGTCCAAATGAAACCTGGACTGTGTTTGGCAGAAAAACCACACAGATACACAACACGACCCTCCCTCTCATACTCGCATTTCTACTCCCACCCCTTACCACACACACACAAACACACACACACACAGACATGTACTGGTTTTCGACACATGTGAGCTGAGGCTTGTTTGTGCAGAGCATTCCTGCGTGACGCTTCCCCGGCACATTAAAGAGCCCCCCAGCAGGCCAAGCTGTGCCCCCCCAGCACGCATCCGTTGGGCCAGGGAAGGGGGTCCTATTTGCTTTATCACATTTGTTTTGATTCTACAGTCAGTATCCAATAGCGGCCGCAAGTGCTGAGCTCTCAGTTTGTTGTTGTACTGTATGCATTTCCTTTTGAAGTGCAGGGAAACCAGGCGAACCTCCACTGAGAAACAGCGTCATCAGATTTTGTGCTACATGGACATCAGTCCAGCAGTGACAGCAGAGGCTGCCAGACTTACTGGCTCTCACCTGTATACTCAGCTCTTTAATGGTCCCATTTTGAATGAAATTGTATTTTGAATACTCAGGGTTGACCTAAAACTTGTGAATGTTTTAATTTGACAGGGGGGTTGAAGTAGATAGTTAAAAAGTTTCAGTCGGTCTGAGAAAAGACTTAATATGCTTCAGACCTGCCACTGCTGTGTCTTGCAATCCCTCAGCAGAAAGCAAGGATGAAACTGCTGCAGGGCTACGGCAACATGACAGGGGCACAAAGGATGATTTGCAGTGTACGGGGACCATAATTCTGCAAGAGCTCTACAAAAACAAATACTGGCTAACGCTGCTCAGTTCAGGATATTTTTGATTCAATGGCCAGCTGTACTGGGTCAAACTTAAAGTATGAACCTGCAGCATGTGTTCGAGTTCTGTGATTCATTTTTCAGTGTGGAAATGTGAAACAATAATTCTCTACTTCTTTATGTTTGGATGTTTAAGCCAATGAAAACTTGGTTTCAAACATAAATCATTCATGATTAAATAAGTCACATTTTGAAGGAAAAAACAACATTAGGTAATATTTATGAAGAGTGGGTGTGTTTTGATCAGATTTGATTGACAGTTGCCTTGCAACATAAACAAACAATCCCACAACTTTCATCAGAATTTCATTTGAATTTTGTTAAATCCTGATTGGTGCGCATACTTTTGTGACATCGCCTTTTTTCAAAAAGAGCCCCGCCTACTTCAAACCAGTGAGAAAAAAGGCAAAGCCAAACACATAAATACAGAAATTTCTCACATGAAATAATCAAAACTGTTCTAAACTTGGCAGGCAGTCGATTGCTCATGTAGGACCCCGTCGATTATAGTACGAAGCTGATTCAGGGACTTAAAAGTACAAGCAGCTACAACTGCAATGAAGCTGGTCTACAAGGGTAAAAACGGCTGATAGACAGGGGTCAGCGCTGCCGTCTACAAGTCAGGCATATACTGTGACTTTTTTTATCTGCTTTTCATACCCAGACAATCAGACTCAATAAAACTCCAGACGCGTATGATTATATTCACCACCACTTAGGGTTACAAATCAGACTGAAAGTGCTGCTGAAACCAATTATCTCTGTGATTGTCCCAGTGTGCGTCTTGGTAGACTGGTGATATGATAAAGCTCTGTCATGGATGAGTCACTGCAGGGCAGACAGAAGATAGTCTCCCCCTCCCCTTGAACACCACCAGCAGACACCCTGAACTCTTGACTACACCAGTCCTGACCACAGGAGCCTTCTCTGGTTAACAAACCCAAAGAGGTGGTTGAAGCAAAAGGAGTCCTCATCACTTGTGTCTCCCCTTTTGGGATGTTTAAAGCAGCCAGACCCACCAAGCACCCATCAGGAAACACCTAAGGATGTGTTAGCATGCATTAGGCATTTGCACACACAGTATGCCAACACCCAATTGAGGCTGTGTTTAAAAGTTGTTCTCATCACACGTTTTAATCAGAAAACAAGACAGAAAAGAAAAAAAAAAACACTCTGCTTGTATTTTCATAACTGCTATTTCCTCTGAGGAAGGAGAGGCTGAAAGGGGGGGATGTATTTTTAGACACGGTGAGTAACTGCCGAGTCACTAGGTGAGCAACTCTGACCAGAACAGAAAATAAAAAACATACAGAAAAATGCTGAAGACGTAGAATACATGCAGCACCCAGAGTTAAACAGTGTCTTAGCCGCAGAAATCACTTCCACATGGCTGACTCAGAGGAGCCAAAACAAGTCTGTGATTAATGATATTTACTGGCACAATGTCAATGTGCCTACGATATATATATGCACCACAGCTATATGCCCCAATTCATACCACCGCTGGCTCGACACATGGAGGTCATTCATTCTCATGTGTTGAGTGTCTTGACATTGCGGTGGTTTAACATATCAGTGAGAGGCAGAGAGTCAGTGATTGGAAAATTGGGAATATGCGGCGGCGTGATAAAACGAAAGATAGGAAAAGGTGGAGAGATGGAGAGAAGAGGAAGGGGAAAACTTGAACCACATACCTGAGATGAAGGAAGGTGGGCCACAGGGGAGACGTCATCATAAAGACATGAAGGAGGGAAGGAGAGAAAAGGGGAGAGAGAGAGAAAGAGAGAGAGAGCAGTTAATGGTACAGAATAATATCATGAATTTCAGCTGTGTGCATGCGTCTGTGAGCATGCATAAATGTGCGTTTGCTATGATGTGTGAGGTGGTGTGTGTGTGATCCTGAGCCCGGCCGGTGACATACCCAGCTGTCTGCCAATGTCTCAGCTCTCCAATCAAAATAAACCTCTTGCAAACCACAAATCACACACACACACACACACACTCACACACACATATTTGTACTTCTATACTTGTAAGGATCCTCATTGACATTGTGCATTCACCAGCTCCTAACCCTAACCTTAACCATCATGACCACATGCCTAACCCCAACCCTTGTCCTAACCTTAACCTACACCTAATTATACACTTAACCCTAAAATCAAGTCTTAACCTTCAAGTAGCCCTTTGAAGAAGTGAGCACCGGACACATGTCCTCATTCCCAGAATCTAAAACTTTCTAAAATCAACTAAAATCAATCCTCACAAAATTGTAAGTACAAGAGCACATGTACGCACACCTGAGAAATCAAAGATAACAGCATTTCTACAAATGAATAATAGCAATAATAATGATATCCTTTATTTGTGTAGTACTGTTTAAAACAAAGTTACAACGTGCTTCACAGGGGAACACACAAAACAGATGCTAGAACAATAAAATAAAAGGAAATGTTTGGATGATATAAAATGATGATGTAAAATTAATCAAAAGAGACCACAGAAGCAGATCACATTATGTAGGTATGTGTGTTTGTAAAATTCTTGAGATTTAACAGAAGACACAGTGGGGAGATTGAGACTCCAGAGTCTGGAACCCTGACAGTAAACGCACCATCTCTCTCTCACTGCTTATTCAGTTTTAATGCAGGATCTGAGGTTATTGGCAGGTACGTGTGGACACAAAGTCTCACAAAAGCACGCAGGCACTCCGTGGTCCGGCTCCACATTACTCCCAGCATCAGAAATTCACCCACCGTGAGCCTGAATTCAAATGTTTACATGAATGTATCCCATGTGTGCATTGCCATTGTAAGATGACTCACACACACACACACACACATACACACACACGTATGTATGTCCTGGTGTCTGATTTCTTTAGGTGAGCATCCCCTGATTGATCCACCTGCCACTATTTCCGATGAGAACTGAGGCTTTTGTCGCCAAGAGTGAGATGTTTTCACGTCTTAAATGGTGATCAAACTCTGAAGGGATCTGTTAAAGGACTATGTGTATTAAAGTTGAAGCCAAACAGGATAAAGTATTAAACCTGAAGCAACAAAATGTTCAGGGACATCTTCATTTAAATGGCTCCGGACACAAGGGGGAGCCTTTTGGCAGGCTGAGCAGGTAAGAAGCTGCACTTAACATGAAGCTTTGATTCACTGACAGAGGATTCAATAGTGACATGATGAACTCATATATTCTGTTGTTTGGGTGAAACTTCTGCCAGGTCATAAACACTTTACACAAGAGATTATCCATTAATCAAAACCATTTAATGACACTTTAATGGCAGTAATATACTGTTCCAACACAAACTCTGGTCTCTGACTGATTTATATCTTTGGTGTTTCAAAGTGACAGTTGGTTAGAGTGTAATTTACTGACAGACGAGGTAGAGAGGACAAATCACAAACAGTGATCTCAACATCTCCACCTGCAAATAATAACAAGATGACCGTAAACATCACTTTACATTTCTAAACAGCCTGAGAAGATTGGCCCGGACTTCACACACAGGCTGCTGTCTCTCTCTTCTATTCCTCCCTGTCTTTCTTCATCCATCTCTGCCTCCGACGCTGTTCCCGCAAATCAGCTCTCTTTCATCTCCCTCTTTCGCTTTGACTCATCATATGAATCTCTCGGTCCACCTTTATCCTTCTTCTATCCAGTGAGGGATAACTCTCTTTATCTTACTTCCAGCATTCCTGCCAATGTCTGTCTTATTCTTGAATGAATGGGAGTGCCTCTGACACTCATTAAAGTCAGATTACCACAGTTGAGTTCATCAAAGTCAGATTATTTCAGCGCAGTTCATCAAAGTCAGAATCTTTACAGCTTTTTACAGTTCGGGATCTGGATCAACGAGGATCAACCGAGATCTGCACTTTCATTTTTAACTTCAAAAAGTTACGCATAGGCCCGAAGCCTGAAGCATCCTCTCCACGCTGCACATGGACATAGAAAGAGAGAGGTTAAATGACTGCCGAGGGAGCACAGATACAAATATCAGGTGTATTCCAGGATGGGAAGCTGCTACAGCGCTTAAAAACAACCTGACAAAAGCATCCAAGAGCAGATGCATCATTTGGAGCAGTGCCGCAGAATAGTTTGAATCCAGAACAACAGGTACTGGCAAACAACAAACACCTTGTACGCATCTGAGGACATAAGACACACGACGGAACCATGCGTATAAAAAGAAGCAGGTGGCAGCAAAAATGTATCTTTAAATGTTCAGAGTAAAACAAAAGTATCACATTCAGTGCACTTCATCTGGTGCATTGATCCGATTTTATGGGCCTATCCTATGATCCAATGAAAGTCTTAAATCTTGTTATCTCTCTGTGCCCTACATAACTCGCATGTACGTCTTCCATTCGACACGCTTGCATATTTTATTGAGCTGTATTTCCTCTGGGCTCGCCGCAGTCTGGAGTCTTAATCATACACACACACACACACACACACACACACACACACACACACACACAAAGTACCAGAGCACTGAAATATAACAACCTAATGTCTCTGAAGAGAGAAGAAGGGGAAATAAATGGTCTTGCCTTTTATGTGAAGTTTTTTTTTACATCAGTATGAGAAGCTTTTTAAATGAAGTGATTAATCATGTATAATCTACAAATAGGTATGGATTATAAAATTTAAACGACTAAAGCCTAAAGTGAGGTCTTTAAATAATATGTCTCACTAACAGGTAATGACCCTATTCGATTTAAAATGATATGAAGCAGAGAAAGGCAGCTAAATGCTCACATTTCAGAAGCTGGATCTGGAAAATGTTTGGCACTTCCTTAATAAATGACCGAATGATTGATCAAAATCAGTCCAATTAATCAATTAGTTGTCTAATTGTTGAGTCTACTCACGACGTGTCCTTGTAAAGAGCGATTGATAACCAGCAGGTCAGCTCAGTATTTTGGTTTTCATCTGCTCTCTTGCTCTCTCTCTCTCTCTCTCTCTCTGCTGCCCAAACCATGCTGTTCTCATTACAGCTACTTTACGGCGCTGTAATGAGAAGGCTCTGGAGTGCCTGGCTTCACAAACACACACACACACACACACACACACACACACAGACTGTAACTGAAGATGCCTGTTCTTCTGCAGACTCTCCTCTGCCTCTCTGAACACCTCAGTTGGGCCGTCGGGTGTTGGGGTTGGATGGAGTGGGGGAGATCGAACTTGTTATGTTGTAATGTGATTTATAAATGATTGTTTCGCTGTAGTTTGATAAATCATTTTGTTGTACGCAGAGGTAATTCGAGGAATAATGGATGACTTCCGTGGGAGAAGAGATGAAAAGCGATATTCTATACAGGAGCCCCGTGGTTGTGGTGGTCCTGTGGTGACTGCAGGCCTGCATGCTCTATCCACTGTAACTCATAATGATTATTAGATCTCATAAAGTAAATGAAAACATTCTCCTGGGCTCTTTCCCTGCCATATCTGATATTTCAGGGACATGTGTGCAATGTACATTTATGGTAATGTAACTTAGATGGATCGACTTGTACACTGATTGCGATTTAAGAGGTTCAGCCGAGTTCCTGTTTTCTTTTTTGTCGACACAGCTTCTTCCTTTCCTTCGTCGTTTTTCTTTTTTTCCCCTCCTTTCACACTTGCAAAACCTCCACTGATCGTACAAAATAATTCACTTAAACCCTGACCTCATTTATCGAAGGTCAAACATCATCACTGAAGCAGCCTTGACTGACTATGGAGTGAATTGATAGAGCAGTGGATTCCTGTGCCTTTCAGTCTCTTGGCCTTTCAGACAAAAACACACAGAGAAACACACACACACATTGGTCTATTGAACAATAGGGATTGGCCTAAACCTCACAGAGATCCTTATCACCTCTCTTCCCTCTCCCCAGCGGGCTAAAACAACATGGATCAACATGTGGCCAGTTTTTACTCTGCAGCGTCCAGGCTCTCCGCGCAACAGGGGGTCTAATGCTGAACAGATCACAGAGATACCATCCCGATAGCTCACTGATGACATCTCTGGCTCAGCCAATCAGAGCCTGAGAAAAAAAGCTCTCTGCCAATGGGAGTGAGCATCCGTGTCATGAGGCGTCTGCAGTTTATTAAAATACAAACTTGGCTAATAAATCGTTATCGCCTTTCCTGTCCGCCGTAAGCTTTGTACACATTTGTGAACCTGTGCAGCCTGACTCATTGTAAGTTAGATAATTAGCCAGAGAGGGGGATGTGGGGGGTGAATAAGGAAAGAGACTGAATAAAGGAGTCCCTGTGAGACACACTGGTTTTATTACACAGCCTGTTAGTGATGGAAAGAGGGATGAAACTTGTTGAGTGAGTGGCTGGTTGTGGATGCCTTAAGGACCCTCTCTGCTGGTACACTTAGTGAATCAGGACTGCACATGTGAACTGCAGATGAATAACAGAAGCCTCTTTTTTTCCCATGCTTTCTCTCTGGATTGTCTATTTGTCATTTTGCCCATCTTCTCTCTCCGTATCTCAACTATTGTCTCCTCCTGCACTTATCATTTTTTCTTTCTTCCCGTGCAGACTGGATGCGAGTTCACATATGCGCCTAGCTGAGAGTCAACTGTCGCTCTTATCGCAGAGTGATGGGCCAGGTCACACATCTGGCAACCCCTGGCAGGGAAGTCCCCTGCCCTGCCTCCTCTATCACCCGCCCCTTTATGGAGCGGACTGGATCGAGATCTTTTGTTGGCTTTTACGCCTCCTGAAAAAACAAAAAATGATACAGAACTAAAACACTGAAGGGAGGTCTGTCTTTCATCTCGGAGCTGAGCAGAGGTTACACATGCTCTTGCTCAAGGGCTTTTCAGCACCATTCTGCAAAGCAGCATTTATCAATTATCAATTAATCAGTGATAAATATAATGATCTACCCCTTAATCTCTGACCATCCGCTGCTGGCCAATGGCAATAATTTAATAAGTGACTCATCAGGATGGTTATGTCATTATGCTTTCCATTTTTCCCACATGCCTTTCTTTCCTCTGCTATTCCTCTCTTCCCTTCCGCCCGGCCCGGTTTGTGGGTCACCCAGTTACTGGGGCTGAATAAAAGAGCTGTTTGGGAAAGCAGTTCACCCGCCTGTCGAGACAATGTTAAGTCCTAAAACTAACGGAGCGCATTGAGTCAGCGGAAGGCCACTAATCCCCTGTAGATACACCCTGTAGTTCAAACCAGCAGACTCTACATGGCCCAAACCCCCCGAGTGTCATATACTGCAGCTTTAACATGGACCCACAGCAGAGTGAAGTACGCTGCTGCATGCATAAGCTGTACTGTAATACATATGAGGTGCCAAAATTCTCCAAAACAAATGTAATGGTGATGCAGATTTATCGATTTTACTTCAGTGACTGACCTAACACAGCTGTGTGACTGGCATATATTCTAACTCTATTTACAATTTTCCATATCACACACTATACCACATTATACTAAAGTGGTATGTTGCAATAATAAATGTGGCATCTCACATGGCATCCGATTACTGCGATCGATTCTCAAGAGAGAAAGGATTTTGCAAGTATGAAATGAACCAATGTGGCTTTGATTACAGCGCTTTAGCCTCTCACATATGCGTGCGTGAGAGTGTGTCTGAGCATGAGCGCAAACGTGTGTGTGCTTGTGTACCACTGGGACGACCATGCCAACAGCATTCCTGCATACAAGTGGATGATGACTGATGCTCCCGAAAACCGATCAAGATCTTGATTTGTGTGTCACAGTGCATAAACAAAATACATGTTGACTAAAGGAAATCAGAGAAGTATCAAAGACACAATAGAGATGACAATTATCAAAACTAGAAGACCGTGGCACAGCTGTAAAAAATGTAACGTGTGAGTCGATCCTGTATCTGTCTGCGAAAATTCTCATGGGAAAGAAGGAGCACCAGAACTGCTGCTTGTATCCATGTGAACAGCTAATGCTTGAATTAGGTGGTCTGGATGTGGACTTTTATGAGAGGCAAACAAAGCTCTACATCATCTGACAAAGCAGACAGAAGCTGTGCACAAGAGACAGAAATTGCAAAGAGAAACAAAGAATGCAAGAGCAGACAGGGTGAAGGAATTTTAACCATTAAGTCATGGGAAACCATGGAAGGAGTACAGAGAGTCTGTGTGCAACATCTATTGTTCTAACAGCTGAGTATATTAAAGAAAAAGATGTTCGTATCGGCGGCTAAACGCAGGAGGCATCTCTCTCTTGCTAGTCCAGTTGGGATGATGTGTTTTCATCCACTCCTCACCACACTGCCCACCGATTCGTCTTCAGGGAGCAATTGAGAACACTTCGGAGCAGGCTTGAATAAACAAGCATGCAAACATCAAATGACTACTCTAATATGTCGCCCCTTGCACAAAAAAGAAGGTCTTCAATTTTCAGTGATCCTGAGAAAAATACAAGGCGCTGCGAAGCATCTGCCTCCTGAGACAAGACAGATGCTCAGCATCACTGAGAAACGTGATGTGGATCTAATACTGTAAATTAAACTGGATATATGCTGTATATGACAGGATTTGGGCATGTCTCTATATGAAAGGTATAAGGGCAAGTATTTATTCAGAACATAAGTAGATGTTACACTCACTGGGTTTCAAGAAAACTGATTGGCCTTGACTGCAGCTGTCCCTCCCATGAAAGTCCACTGGATGGAGGAAAACCAGTCACCACAGAGGAGCCGCTCTGCACTGACCTCTCCCTCACCTTTTTCCTCTTTCATATTTCACTTTATAGCTATCTTCACTAACCTTTAAGAGCTTAGTAGAGAGAGGGGGATGTCTGCTTTGAAGCTAGACGAGACCATTAGCCCATCACAGAGGTATTCTACCCAGGAACAACAGGATGTTCACTGGAAGTCTGACCACAGTTCACCAAACTAGGCCTTCAGTTGACTGATGGAAAAAAAAAGTCTATCCATGTCCACATCCACCTCTGCCTGCTGGGAGAACGTGGTCAGTGTTTGGTGCAATATTATTGTAACTTTTAATTAGTATGTTCGCATTTCACATAAACAATTAAATTGCACAAATCAACCTCGAAGACTCCTTGCGACTGATTTCCCACAGTTTAAAAATGCTGTTGGCGCAACAGAAGAGGATTCTGACCCCAAACTGTCCATATTTTGGCCCTTGGATGTTGTTTTCTACCATTTTGGCTGTCTTATTTTCTTGATGAAATGGTTTATGTGTGGTCAGTATTTTCTCCGGCTGCTATAGCATGTTGCCAACATTTTCTACTGCTTCAGGCGGCGTACATACAGTAGTCTGGTCAAAAACCGCCTCATTTTTCTTTCCCAGAACACACTGGAAAAAGGGCTGCAGTTACAAATCACCTTCAGTGGCCCGCAGGGTGAAGTTCTTGCACTTTTGAACGCTAAAGAAAACAAATATGAGCAGGAAAGCTCTGCTCCAAATTTCCAGTAGCAGCTTTTGATTGATTTAAAGTTTTTCTGAAATTTCAAGGAGATTTAAAAAAATGTGTGACCATGACACACATACAAAACACGCAGACTGATCTCCCACGCCTTTACAGTCCTCTAAACTCCACCGCCATATGAGTCATCAGATGTTTGGCATGAGATCAAGCAATACGCTGTAAGCCCAATAAACTGTTCCTCACTTTATTATTTCATTTATAATGACACATTCAGTTGATTGATAGCCTTTGTATTGCTCAAAGTGACTTTGCATTGTACTGATTGGGAAAGGAGTGAGATACGAACCAGTCTGTGGTTTAAAAGTTTTGGGGCAGAAGAGATGATGGCTGCAGAGCAAGAGCTGGTTTAGCCACACAGTTGGCTCTTCCTGCCTTATAATCACAAACCTCTGGCTATTGTCTGTGTGTGGTGGACAATCAAATGTGTGTGTGATTGTATTCCCGCTCATGTGCAAAAAAGCACGCTGGGTGCACTGACCGAGAGAAATCAGCCATGTCATGGTGCCGTGGCCCTCCGCTGCCACCCTGCCTTCATGCCCTCTGGCTCAATCAGGTTCCCAGAGGCCCAATCAAAACCTAGCGTCACCAAATGACCTTTTAACCCCAGCTGTAAGCGCTCTGATTAAGACCTCATCAACACACTGTGGCCCTTGCAGCTGCACACTTGTGCACACAGGCCCTGCTTTGTCCACCTTTAACACACATGCAAGGTTGCACACAGTCACACACCATACTGACCCAGAATCATTGGGAGGCAGGAACTTAGTAACCCTTTAACCTCTATGACTAGCTTCTTAATCTCCCTCCCTCCCTCAAACCCCTGGGCTTGCTGTGAATGTGGCTGAGTGTGTGTTTAAGTGCAGAGCGGTGAGGTGTGAGATGCAGGAAATGAGCATCCAGATAACAATAAGCCTAGATTTATATCCATTCAGCAAGACAGCATGAGTTAACACTTTGTGGGTTTGTTTGTGTGTGTGGCAGAAGATATCAGATCAGCTGGACAGGAATAAGATGGCAGGGGGCAGGAAGACTGTAAGACTCTGTTTTTCAAACATGTGGACGCTCATTGAAAGTGCAGCTTAACCCCCTGAGAGCCTTCAAACACCTGTCAGACCCTCAGGCTCAGACTGCCTTTGTCTTCCTGTAATGAAGTCATCACTGTAAGGCACAGGGATAGTTAATAAACTTCACAGCCCTGTATCAGAGCCCTTTATACCAGCACAGACTGTTAAGCAAGCAGCAGACTTAAACTCTAGATTCCAGAGAAATTGTTTTATAAACTCCTTTAAAATATGTTGTTTTGTAAAGAATTCCTTTCAAAAAACGGCTCTGACAGAAAAAGCACTCCAAAAGTCAAGCAAACTCCCCTCTTAAAAGTGTTATCTTATGCTATTATTGATAACAGCAACCAACAAACTGCGGGTCACATGTGTATGGGCGAAAGTCTCGATGGGGGCCGAGGCTGTGAGAGTGGGACAGGGGTCAGTGTGATGCTCCAACTAAAACAAAAAGTCTCTCCTCCAAGTGTGCTGCCAGCTATTCAACACAAACTATTCATAAATTTACATCCCATTTCAGCATGTGACTGAGACACTGAGTCTCACAAGTGAGATTCACACAGACTGCTGCCATGTTGTGCAAGAACACACACTCGTATGCATGGTGTAACACTCTCACACACACACACACACACACACAACGCGCTCAACTTAATGAGAGAGCCACAGAACCAAAGAAAAAGAAAACAATGGAACATTTGGAATTTATCCCAGACTGTTGCTGGGGTTCACAGTGGGAGCTTGTGCTATAGTTTTATTAACAGGCATCCTGACTGAGGCTGAACCCGATCAGAGGCCACCAAACAGACCTTTGCACCACTATCAGCTGTGCAGCACTGAGAGATGATCGGACTGTTTCACAGGCATGTGCTCACAGACTGCACAGGTACATCACACAAATCACCTCCAAACCATGAACATTCACTGGCGTGACAAAAGAAGGTAGGAAAATATGGCAGCAAAGGAGCGAAAAATGGAAGATGGACAGAAAAAGAAGAATAACAAAACACACAGGCCAGAAAACATAAAAATAAAATGTGGGGACATTAATATTAATAACTCTAGTAATAATTTCAACACTTTCAAAAGCAAACAACAAAAAAGGGCCTCATAATGAAGCAGAAAATCAGAAAATGTACAAATCTAAGCCAAACAAAATATAAAATGAAGGAAAAAAATAAATGAAAAGCAGAAACAACATTAGATAATTTATAGGTTGGTCTAAAATATGTTTTTTAAAAAAAGATGGATAATTAATCAACTTTACTGGTTCCTGATCTCAGAGGAAGCACTGAAAAGGCCCTTAAGGAGCCTCTCTGGCTGCACTCAGGTTGTGAGAAAAAAAAAAAAGGGAGCTGTCCAATTTTCCACTCTTCCATTAGTGGATTCTGATGGCATGAAGATGTGGACCTCCACCTGGCTTTCTAAGCAGCATGACATTACATTACCCACTAACGTTATCTCATCTACTCTCATGTAACCTGAACACAAATGCACTCTCACAACAGTCATACAACAATCTGGACTTAACCCCCCGTAGCAGGACATGTACCGTACATGTTAGTCATTCTGTTGGTTTGGAGGAATAAACCACACGAAGTAAAACAAAAGTACAGATGCTTCTCTGAAACAGGAACCAGGTGCTAGTTGTTAGGAGCATTCAACATTAGAGGACCTTTATGGAAGTAAGATTTAATGTGTATTATTCGCCATATCAGTGCAGAGGAAATATCTCTCTGTAGACATACCAGGCAATAAATACAATTGATTAGCCCATTATTAATGCGGAGATGGCCTAGAGGTTAACTGGGTCTTTGAGGTCGCTGATCTCTAGACAGGATGGGAACATTTGGAAGAGATAAGTGAAAGAGGAGTATTCTTCCCCAACCTCAAAGCTATGACGTTAATGGCCTTGAGTGAGACACTAAGCTCCAGCTGCTCTACAGGAGCCACCAGCGGTGAGTATGACAAGCAGTTTTATGTGGCATTTCATGTATTAGACCATCAAATCACATATATTTGATGCAGCTGCAGACTGCAAAGAATACAACAAATTTTTAGACTGATTTTCCGCCTGCAAGCAGCTAACTCTCAAGTCTTGAATGTTGGAACTTCCTGAACCTGAGGAGGAAAATTTAGCTGCACTATCACATGATGATAATGTAACTTTGTATAAATAAATGCAATTAAATGATCACTGTATGGATTATTGGCAATATCTGAGGTATTTCCATGTCTCTGCAAGCTAAAATTTGCATAATTGTAATTAAAAAGTTTAATTCTAAACACACACTTAGAAAAGTATGTATTGAAAAATGACATAATTTGTAGATCATGACCTAAATTTTATTTCATACTGGATTGCATTTTAGTTTTATAAACCAGAGCTCCTCCTGTTAAACAGATGAGCCTGCACAGTTAGGAAAACTTTTCTTCCCCTCACCTGCACTTTATTTCCATAAACTGACAGGTATGTTCCCACGCAATGACAAGAATAGCAACGGCTGACTCATGAAGTGAACTCTAAGAAAGCACATTGAGTGTTTGTATATGTGTGTGCGAGCATGTGAGGAAATCAAATGTGTGTGTTAGGTAAGACTGTATAATGCAAAGCTGCCATTAAAAACAGAGCAGACACAAACATTTATAATATCGCATGTGTTTGAATTAGAACGAACAGGCTCTGTACACAGTTTAAAGACTAATTCCAATCCCAGACTCATTCCCACAAAAACAGGGTCAGCTAAGAAGACCACAGAAGAAGTAAGTATTACTCGAAGTCTCTCTTAACCAATCAGGTCACTTCTGATCCTGCAGTCAGTAGCGTTGGAGTCTGTGATTGGGTAAATTGTAGACTGGTGGTGAAGTTTGGCAAGTTAAAGGTGTTGCAATCAATCATGCTACTGGAAGTTACATGTGCTAGCGCTGGCCTAATGTGATAAACTGTTACAGTAATCCCACATCTTTGATCTCCCAGCATCCAGTACACACACACTCCCACGGGAGGGGGGGGTCAGGAGCCTGTATTGACCTGATGGAAGCAATACAGGGAAATTTAAAATCATCAGGGAAAATCCATAATGATCTTCATCTGGAGAATGTTGGACAGACAAGATGTACTGACAGGCTGACTGACTGGTCATTAGCACCATCAACCCAAGTTAGATTAATGAATCACAATTACATATTCAACAAATCTGTGCACAAAGTCTGTATAAAATTGTCAGTCAGTCATGAGTTGAGATGATCTGCTCTCAGCACATTCAGTCTGTTGTGTTTCAAAGACTGGGTGAAGAAAGCCAGAGCCAATCTCTGACTCCAGTGCCGAGTTAACACTCAATGTGTTTCCACTTCTCTAGTGCCACTGGATGACAGGGCAGCACTCTCTTTTAAATTGGCCATAGACATATTGAAGCACATTTGAAAAGTAAAAATATCACTAATATAAACTCAGAGCTCACTGCATTTGGAATTTCAAAGATCGAGATAAAATTTAAAACATTGAAAGAAAGATGAAGAAGGAATTCTGAAAATGTAAGCGAGACATGAGGATCCAATAACAGCAACTGTTTGAAGTGACACACATGAGCGCCCCCTCGGCTCATTACCTGACTCAGAAACACAAACCAACGCAGACGACCTCACTCTGAAGCGGAAAGTAGCGTGTTCCTACCAAACCCTATCACACTCAGACATCTCTACAGCCCCCAAAACATGTCTCATCTGACACAATAACCACAGCTCCACATTATCATATGCAAGCAAAGTCCGTCTTTGAAAGTCAGCCAGTCTTTGGAAGGTGAGCTTGCGCTAATAAATAGATGACTGCATGGTGGTTGACTGGTGCTGTAGTTGGTTGTGTGGGTTGACTGAGGAGGCTTGTAGGAACCCTTTTAGAGGGGAAGGTGATAACAGCTCATCAAGGTCATGAGGCTACATGTCATCACAAGAATTTCCTTCGGGATTAATAAAGTTCTATCTCATCTTACTTTTGCTAACTGAATCAAAATGGTATATTGCTTATTTTTCTTTAAAGGAATAGTTTGACATTCTGTGAAATATGATTCTCCGCTTTCTTGCAGAGTTAGATGACAAGATTGATACCAGTTTCATGTCTGTAGGCAACAGCCAGGAGATAGTTAGCGTAGCTTAGCATACAGATTGAAACAAGGGGAAACAGCTAGCCTTGGTCTGTCCAAAGAAAAGAAAAAATATGCCTCTCAGCTCCTGTAAAGCTCACTAATTAACATGTTATACGTCGATTATTTAATTTGTACAGAAACAGAACTGTAAAAATGACAAGTTTGGCGTTTTACTGGGGTTATGTGCCTGGCAACATCTTGGCTGGGTGCAGTGACCTCTTGAAGTCTTGACCTGACCGTGAGGCAGTTTGGAATCTTTAATCTTCGGTTTTTGGGCTGGGTGGGGGCATTTTGTTACCTTCACACAGAACCTTGCTGTTCACCTAGCTGTTTCCCTGTTTCTAGTGTTTGTGCTAATGTAAGCTAAACAGCACATACGCGTACAGGTATCATCTAACTCTGGGCAAGAAAGTGGAAAAAGTGCCCAAAAATGTTAAACCATTTAAGTTAGGCCTTTGTGTCCCAAATCACATAAAATGAACAGAAAACATTGTCCCAAACACACCCTGTCTGCCCACTGTGATAAATTCACTGTTGTATCATATCTAAGAAACATTGGTTAGACACCTGATTGCATCTCAATAAATCAGAACATTTGGACTTCGTGATGATTTTGCTACACCAAGTGCATGGGAACTGTCCTTAGGCTGACATCTGTGATAAGACAACATCAAATACAGCAAGTGAGTCAAAAGATTGGTGTAAAAATAACCAAACCACTATCAGGACAAGGATTTTACCCTTGAGTAGAAAAAAGCTCTGAGCTTACTCTCCTCCCCTGCAAATAATTACATGCTGCTCTCCTCCTTCTGCCATCTTTATGCAAATAAGACTTATCTCCTAAGTCTATTTAGCACTTCCTGCCAAACAGGAAATCCTCGTCTGCGAAGAGATTTGATTTTTATTACGCGGAGGAGACAGGCAGGACAGGAGGTAATTAGCCTAAAATGCCGAAAGAGAGAAAAAGACACACACACACACAAGTTTGATGATGTGACCAAGAGACTGTGAAACCATTTATGTTCCCTTGTTTTGTGCTGCTTCCTGAGTTTAACTCAACTCAGATTGTATCTCCTTGAGAATAACACTTTTATAATGCTCTTTAAAAATCTCATTACTCCAGCTAACAGAGTTGGTGTGGGCCAACAGGACGCTGTTACAGAGAGCGCCTACTGAGACAGAAGGCACCCAGATCAGCGGTTGACCCCCGAGGGCCTGCAGGACCCCAGCTAGGGGTCATCTCGCAGCTGAGGGCCGGCCCTGTGATCCCCTGCAAATACATACACACGCTAAAAGCCCTACACAATCACTCATGTGTACAAGCACGCATGCAGACATCAACACGAACTTCCCTCTCTCTCTCTCATCTCAGGCTTATATCCACATGTCTCTCTCTCACTCTCACAAACACACAACTTAATTAGTCACACCTGCCATCCACTACAGCTCCAAACTAAGACCACATTAAGGGAAGCTCAGAGCATAACAGAAAAGCAGATATGACACAAATTATAATATGAGCTAACGAGCCTGGTAGTTTGAATTTCATGGTAAATAAACAGTTCCCCCAAATATGTGCACCTATCGGTATTGTAATGTGGATTTTCTGCCTCTAGCTCCATGAAAGATTAATGGGCAGCATGTCAGCTGCTTCAAACAGGCATTCAGAAAACAAACCTCTTAATTGCCCCGGTCTCACGGCTCTCCTCTTTGATTATTGTGCTTTGAGTAGGGTGTTTGAGCTAGTGGAGTGCTTCGTTAGTGTCGGACGGCTAATTTAGAGGTGTGACTTACACGCACACACACAGACGCACACACATATTTAAAAATCTCTGTAGTATTAGGTCCCATGCCTCGACCTGCACCGCGACACCAGCTCCCTCTCTTATTACCCCTCATCGCCATCTGTGTTGTGGTACCTCGAGGAGCTCAACCCAGTCTCTCTTCATCTTCCTCACACATGACCTCTGACATGCCCCTTGACTCCTCAGGGCCTCTCCAGGGTTGTTCCCCGAGGACCCTGACCACTCAGGCCCTGCTCCGTCACTTATCACCCACCAGGAAGCCTAGCTTGTCCCACACTGAGCAGTTTGGCCTGGCCTGCTCCGGCCTTTCTCTGGGGAAAATTAAGATGAAGTGAAGGGGTTGGAAAAGAAGAGGAAGATATCAAAAGTTCCACTCAGTGTGAGATTCATCCGTCAGCGCTCGAGGGTTGTTGTCTTGCTGTCTGCAAGGGGCAAGGTCATAGAATCTTTAGAGGAATATACGAAGAAAATAATGTAGAAGTTTGCCTTTTTCTACACGTTCAGTTCGATTTTTATTTGTAGAAAAGAATCATACATATTTAGAACAAAAGCTGATGTGGAACAATGAGACTCTGGGGCTCAGTAAATCACACAGGAGTGGCCACTTAACAGAAGAAATGACCAAAATGCCTTGTGCCTTCAGCAGCTGTCAGCCTGATCATATCTGTACCTTCGGTGTAAACTACCCACACATGAACCTCTCTTTGCTAATGTGCTTATGTAAGAGAGATTAAAAGCATCTACATTTCACTCTGTCAGAGCAGAACAACTTGGGTGTTGCCCATCACTACTCTCACGCTCCATTAAAGGATTTCTGGCAAGAGGGACATCTGGGCTGATGAGTAGGAGACAGTGTGTGTGTGTATGTGTGTGTGTGCGCGTGTGCTTTTAGGGGGAATGTCTCATTCTGTCAAACAAGGTTGAATGATATCTGTAGATTACTTCAATACTGGTTTCAGAGAGACATGTGTTGCAACCTTCTGCTTCCATTTCTCAATTGAATGATTCAAAACCACAGCGCCTTGACTGTCGTTATTTCAAGCCTTGCTGGCTGGCCGGCTGGCCAGCTAGCTATGTTTGTGTAAGGGGCAGTTTGTGTGGCCCAACAGAAGAGTGATGTTTCCATTCCTGGTAATGAACTTTCTCTCAGGGACCAGGTCCAAAGGTCATCAGACTTCTACCAGCTCAACATCGCAGACCAATTATAACTCAACACATGGCCATGAACACAGACATGTGGATGAGGAGCAGCATGTCAGATAAAGAAATGATGTGTCTCCAAAAGATTTAGTTGATCATACAGGAACATAATCTATTGGCAATGACAGCCCTTCGTTTATGTTTCACTAATCTAATAAGCAAGGATTTATAAACTGCACCGCAGGGATCCAACCTCTACCCTCTGCATACACACACACACACGCACACATGCAGAAGACACATGTGCATACATACAACCTGCCCTGTGGCAGCTCCCTCAGGCCAGATGTGAGGTCAAGTTATTGAGAAGATGATGAACACTGGCAGCCATCTGTCTTCACACCATAATATTGCTGTTTCCTTCCCACAGAAAACACAAGTTTTGTACGTGTGTTTGACGGTTCATCACGGAGAGGACCTCCAGCCTCGGACACATTCCTCTCCGCTCAGCATCGAACTCCAGATCACGGAGGCTGAAGGGGTGAAGCCGAGACGAGGACTGCTTGCTTCAGCCCGTGTCAATCATGCAAAAGACCTGCCGAGGGGGCAGCATGGACACCGGGTGAAGATGGAGGAGAGGTGGCAGAGGATGGGGAAAGGTTAGGGGCGAGGGTAGAAGGAGAGAGAAGTAGGCTAAGGGGTAAGGTTCGAGAGTGCAGACGTTGAGGGCGCAGAGGGCAAGGGAGAGAGACGGTGGAGGATGCAAGGCCAATGCGCTTCAGACAGCATGCCGGAGACAGAGGAGCAGAGGGCAGCGTACTCCTACCAACGCTTCAAACACATTCCTCTACACATACAGAGACATCACAATCTGTACACGGACACTCCTGCAAACATGACTAAACAATAATCCCTTGCAGGCTAAGACATGATGAACCAAATCTGAGAGAATAAAACCATTGTACAAACGAGTCTCTCAAATGTGGTAGGAAGTGTGTGGCAGGAAATGTGGTAGGAAACAATTAGTAATATTAGTGAAATGAATACACATGGAGAAATAATACTTTACACAAGATGCGCTCATGCAGGAGTCCAGCCTAAAGCGTGGGAAGATTCTCTGAATGACAAATCACACACAATCTGTATCCATAAATCATCTATTAAAAGCACTCAAGGACACGTTTTCTTTTTCGGGCCATAGGGAGATTCATTTGATGTTCCATCTGGAGGAGAAGGGCTGTTTACAAGCAAACATCTGCTCATCCAGCAGAAAGTACACAAATCTAACCTGGCGACCACGTCACCCAGTACACAGCACTTATGTTCATTAATACAGAGAAATGTAAACTGTTTCTTATAGCAGGCGACGCGAAAAGAGTTGGGTCCTCATGGAATGAATGCATTTTACATCCTCTGTTAATCCAAAAGAAACTATAAACACATGACAAAGACACCATGTAAAACATATACACACATGTAAAGGACAAGACTGCAACCACAAACACAGACAAAACAACAAATACAGAGTGAGAGTGGAAGGTTTTGTGATTGCCCGTCTGTTTGCGTGTGGCGCACAGACATCTTCATGCTTAAATGGATCTGTGTGTGTGTGTGTGTATTCATATGTACTTTACGTGTCCATAGATAAACACGTTTTTTCAGGCTCTGCTGGAGCTGGCAGAGCTGGAACTAATGACACTTCTAATCACAGTGATAGGCATCAGAGAGCGACTGCACGCCAAACACACTCTGCACACTTTACTGCAACATGCCAGGCCACACAGTGGTAATGATTTGGGATTTCCTTAGAAAAATACTATGGTTCTGCATTGCAATCTACAAATCAGTACCCTGATGTGTAAGTTTGACATTATTCTATATTTTTTTGTATCTTCATAAATCAAAAGAACAAAAACCACAGCACCATCTCTCACTGCTTTCTGTCTTTCCAAGCTTGCCTGTGACTCTCTAATCCAAACCCATTCCTTCCTACTGAAGAGAAAAATCTAAACTGGCCACAAATATATAATTCAATTTTCTAAATGATTTCCTAAAACAGCTGGGCACTGTAGTTTTTAGCAAATGTAATCAAACAGGAGTATGGAGCGCATTTGTTGGGGACTATTTTCAGTGGCACATTAATATACATTTGGCGTGTTAGTGATAATTTATGATGTTCGTGGGACTGACTCAATAAACTACAGAGCTTATGTTTATCAGTGAAGGAGTATGGCAGCCAGTGCCACGTGTGGCTCAATGATGTGTTTTTAATAGTTTTTGGAAAACATTACAAGTTTATGACACATAGTAAGCCAAATCAAGCACACAGGCTACACAGGAAATACTTGTCAATCAGATACTTGTTGGTTTTGGTCTTTTAATGTGATCGGTTGACAGTAAGAAAAACATTGAGTACTGCCAGCCTTATCCTTTAGGCTAGCTTTTGTGCTAAATTCCACATCTGTTCCCCCTTTCCCCCTCCAATAGAAAATGACAAAATCTATTGATATCATGTAATTGACATAAAAATTTTAGAGGAGCCTCATTTCCCTGGATTCTCTTTATCTGATGTACCGCAACTGCTCGCTATAGAAAGCTGAGTCCAAACGTCCTTCATGGGACTGATTTTAACAATGAGACAATTCTGTCAGAGGCAGTGGTCGATACAGTCCGGAGGATTCCTGAGGCTTTTGAGTGGAATTTGGAAATGGGGGATGTGTTGACACAGGACTTTATAAAGTTTGGGAGTACAAACCACACTGGCTGGTAATTCAATGATTTTTCCGTTGGCTATGTGTCCAAACAATGACAGTGGAGACATACTCCTGTCAGCATGGCAGTTATTTGAAGAATAGGTTTTCCTGCATTGTGATCATCAATCTAAATGACAAAATGAATCTACATTCATCCTCTGTTTTCCCTCTTCTCACTCTCTGTTCATTAGTGTCTTTCTCTACATTTTATATGTGGCTGATCTTAATCGCCTTAACATTATTATTCCATTTAATCCCAGACAGAAGTGTAGGGCTCTTGACTTCTCACGTGCACGCAGCCTCGACGGTCAGTGAGTGTGAAGGTGCAGCGAAGGGAAGCACGGCAACGCAAACCTCCCCGAGGGGAGCTAAGCATTTAGACCCACATTACAGGCAGGCGATGTTTGGCCACACACAGAATGAACCCACATTCCACCTAACCAGAACAATTATTACCATATTGGGGACGTTTATTAGAGAGTTGTGCAGTCAGCAGCACAGCGCAGAGAACAACAATGACAGTGACATTAAACTGCCTGAGAGGTTATCCAGCTTCAGAATCTGCCCCCTCCAAATCCTCCGCAGACCCTTTCAGTGTAAAGTTACCAGCTCTGCACTTTTTCAGATGAGTGGCTGGACAAGAATAGCTTGTGTCTATGTGCCCGCATATATATGCGTGCATGTTTAAGGCTATGTTCACATTCAAATATACTTTTGTGCAAGGGTATTATAATCGTAAGCCTGAAAGCCTGGCTCCTTCCGGTGGGCTTTGTTTTAAGGGTCTTGACTGAGCCCTAGTCTGTTGTTCTGTCTGTCTGGCTGTTTATCCATTTGTCTGAAAACAACAGGTCTCATTTGTACAAGGTGACTGTGTCCTTCCAATCTAACCCCCTTTGACATCTGATGTGTGTTTATGTGGACATAAGGATTAGCATACCTGTCTCTAAATGATAGAGCAGTAATGCTTGGTGGGATCATAATGACCAGTGGGCTGATGCCATGATCCAGTCCTAGTACTGAGCTGGTCGGTGTCATGTTTTTCGGACGGGCCCAAGCTGGGAGGGGACGATGGGAATGCAAGTAACTCTGGATCACAGTCAACCTGACACCGCCATCACCGGACCAGCGGGACGACAACAGGCCAGAGCATTCCACACTCCTCCAAACATGGCCCTCACCCTCCTGGTGCAAGACACTCCTGAGCTTTAGTGTTCCCAAAAGTGATCTATGTGCCACATCAAACATGTTCTCCTCTCCGGTCTTCTCTTTGGTTCTGAGAGTAAAATCGGATTTTTCTGGGTTGTCTGTTTAACAAATTGGGGGCATCCACTTAGCAAGCGCAGCCGATCGATCAGGAAGGTTTACCCCCTACAGTTCTGATAAGAGCATGATGGATGCTAAACACCAGGCCTGGATTTTCCATGCGAAGGGCATAAATAACAGATAGACTTATCATCGAGACAAATGGCCACGACACAGCTCCCTTAAAATCTGCAGAGAAGATTGTTAGTTCTTGGCAAACATCGTAGCTATCTTCTTCCACTCTCTGATTTCTTTGAAGTTTGTTTTTTTTTAACTATTACACTATAAGGGTTAGAGAAACATAAGCAATGAGACCAAAAAAATGTCAAAGAAATAAATGTTTGACTTAATTAGTCCCAAAACATCTGTTCTCTATTTCATACCACAAATTCAGTGTCCAAAGCTGATCTTGATTTCCTGAGATATTTTTTTTTAATTAGACAGCTCACAAAAAAAAAACAGTCAAATATAGAATGAGAATTTTAATGAAAACTAGAAATAGTTCCACGTTAAACCCCGAGCATAAGAGGTTACATGCCTTTTAAATGAAACAAGCTCTGTATAATGAGAGTCTATTTGCAATGGCAGGCATGGAAAATTTATTAGTGCATTTAGCTCGGCTGTTAGAAGGTACAGAGCATCCCGACAGGGTCACTGTGTTTAGGCGGGAGATCTTATACACTCTTCAAGGCCACTCGCTTACTCCCTTACTTTTCTCAATTATCTCTCACTCTTTCACACACACACACACACACACGACAAACACAGGTCATTGCGAAAGGGCATCCAGCATTCCCAGCATTCCCGATGGTGCCTGGCATCCTGGCCTCCGTCAGTGAAGATTTGCCAGATCCCTTGCACCACACACACAATCCCACACACACACACACACACACACACACACACATACACACACACAGTTACCCACAACCACACATGAACGGCCAATAACCAAACTGAAATCACGAGCTGGTGCCACATTCAAAGCCATAATACATAAATCAGACATCACCCAGTTTGACCTCTTTTCTCTTTTCCCTTCTTCACTCCTTCTTATTCATTCGAATCAGCTGGAAACAACCTAAGATTCTTATTTTAGTTTCTGCAGTGTCATGAAGCTCTTTACTGTACATTCTCTACTCATCCTAAACTCACCGAGATGGGGGTTTAGGTGTGTGTTTTGCCAGCAGGTTCTCTCTTTAACGTTTATTGCGGTGATGTAAAAGCTATAGCAATGTGTTCTATCACAGTGGGTCCTAAAAAGTACCAGTGTGAGGTGTCAAAGGTCAAAGCATTTGGTCATTACTAGGGCTCTAATCTAATAGCTGAGGATTAATTGTTTAATCAACTAATTGCTGCAGCTCTCGTAATTACTCCAATTTGGACTGAAATCCTTTGGATAAATTTAGAGTTGCAACGATTGTTTGATTAATTGATAAATTAATCGAAAGATTATTAATCTGCAACTATTTCATCATTCTTCAAGCCAAAATGCCAAATGTTCTTCGATTCCAGATTCTCAAATGTGATGATTGGCTTGGTTTTCGTTGTCATACTTAAGAATAAATTGAATATCTTAAGGTTTTGGACCGATTGTCAAACAAAACAAGCAAATTAAAGATATCATTGTGGGCTCTGAGAAATTGTGCCATTATTTTCACATTTATTTACATTTCATGATCAATTGAGATTAATTGAGAAAATAATCTGCAGATTAATCAATGATAACAATAATGCAGCCCTAGATACGTTTCAAATATTTATGCTCAAACAAATCATTTTCATAGTTCAGCAAAGAACTTGTTGCTCGTCAAACTTTGCTCAAATGTTCAAATCTGTTTAATACAGTATAAAAGAAGCTCAAGCAGCGTGAGTCTTGACTCAGTGTGAGACTGACAGGAAAGTGATTCTCTTATGCTCAACTCTGAAGTATATTTATCTTCTTCTGGTTTGGCAGGAGAAATTCTCATTAACATAAGTCAAATATACCATATATGGACCTGAGCAAACAGGATAAATGAGATTCGCTGAGTGATCTGTTGGCTTGCTGACACCAATATTTCTTGACAAGAATTTAGGGCTACGACTTCAAAACTGAATTAGAAAGAGGCCTTTAGAAAGCACTTTGTCTGCAAGTTTGCATTGATATAAGATCCTGGAAGTGTGAGCACACATGTCTCACACACCTACACACACACACACACACAAAAACACACACACAGCAGGAAGCAGAATCGGTGAAGTGTTGATGTGTGATCTGCCCCTGCAGCCTCTTCCCTCTGAGTATGGGCAACTCCTTCCTATCTCTGCCGTCTTCATCTGTCCCTCATGAACGCCGCAGCGATGGCATCCATCCTCCACACCTGTCAGGGGTCACGACCCACTGATCCCTCTCAGGATTGGCCTCCTCACTCTCTGGACCAGGTGCTTTCATTTCACACCTTCGACTGTCTATCACTAAGTCTATCTATACATCCTATTACTCTGTCCATCGATGCATCTATTACCAGCTATCTGTCTCTCGGTTGAGGTGATGATCCTTCTACTCATCTCCGGTCTCTGGAATTGATCATCAGGGCACTAACTTTACACTCGCCCACACACACACACATACTCCCTAAAGCCCCTGCTGTCCACCACACTCACGCCTGCTGTCTGACAATAGGAAACTCAGACGTGGAGAGGTTAATGAAAGCCTAAATTTAACACTGCTCCTCTGATCCCTACAGCAACTGGCTTCATTAAAAACTATCAGAGGAATTTAGAGAGGGCTACTTAGCGTGCTAATAGGCTAACATGCGTGTCTCTGGTGACACATGAGGGCTATATAGGGGGGGAGAGAGAGCCCACGTTCTGGCAATTTGTGGACACCAAATACCCTGGGGAGCAACAGAATGAGAGCAGCGGAGGAAATGAGTGGAAAAAGAGATGCTTCCTAAGATGTTGAGGTCAGCCGGGTCAACGGATGGGTAAGTGAGTGGAAAAGTACAAGTCCTGCTCTGTAAATAGCAGACCTGGATTAAACTGTCTACAAATCATTCTTACTGTTTGCTTTAACTCGCTCAGGGCATCTACTGTTTGTGGTTTTCCACAGAGGACAATACAATTTCATTCTGCAGTGCCACAAGTATTGAACAATGCAGAACAAAAAATGCTGCATGGTAATTTAGCATCACTTTTTGTATTATCTTCTTTTTTTTTTGAAACCCATCAAATCAGAAGCAGCCATATTATGCCTGAATACTATCTGGCAAAGATATACAGACGGAGAGAAAGGGGCAAGGAAAGAAAAAAAACAACAAAAAGTGATGAGGGGTTGGAGAATGTGTAGAAAGAGCAAGGAAGGCATATAAATGGTTGACAGAGTGAGAACAAGAGTGAAAAAGGGAGAGTAGATAATGAACTGGAAGGCAGGGTGGAAGGAAAGATCAACTCAGGTCAGCTGATGGTTAACAGAGTATTGAGGATCATGTTCTACAGTGGTCTGAGATTTTTACTGTCCCCCTTTTATACCCCCGTCTCTCTGACACAAGGGCAGCAAATGGCCTTAACATCTGTGTTCCTCCTTAGAGAGAAGAAAGGAGAGGAGAGGATAGAGGAGAAGAGAGAAGAGGAGGACTGATGAGAAATAAGAAGCATGAAACAGCAGAGTGAACAGCCAGAAGAACGGTATTAACAGCTCTGCAGAAAAAAAAGCCCTGATCCAACTAATGAGAATCCCAGCACTCCCATACTGCTTTGCAGGTGTGTGTGTGTGTGTGTTTGTAAAGTCAAATAATGTGCTGGCAACCTCATTATGGCATTATACTGTTGCAGTCCTCCGCAGTGGAAACATCTTGACTGAATCACAGCCCAAAAAGAGCCAAGCACCAATCGAACGACAACTGAGATCCTGTCAATTGAAAGTGACAGTGGTGGTTTTGGCTGAGCCCTGGTCTGCCTAAACCAGTCAAACAAAATATTTAAGAAACAGACAAGAACTGGGGTTGAAGCAGGATTTGGGCTCTTAAAATCGGATTAAGATCAATTTAGCCATCAATATAAAAAAGAAAATCTGTCAAAAGCATGAGTTTCTTATTGAATATGGTTAAAGCAGTTTCTAAAAATGTAACAGGGCAACAGAGGAGAAAGGACATGAAGAAACTGTTTAGAGACATAACTTCCAGTTAGGTTTATTTTATTGCATTAACCCTTCTATATTCATCTAAGGGTTGATGTACATTTGGATAAAACTTGTCGTAGAGTGAGTACAACATGATAGCTCTGTTAGGCTACTGAGGCACACTAGTGATGATAACATACTGATGTTCAGCAGGTATAATGTTTAGCATGTTCACTATCTTATTTTGTATGTTAGCATGCTTACACTTGCTGTTTAGCACAACACAAAGTAAAAGTCAAGGTTAATGGGAATGACTTTAGTTTTGGGGGTTATAAGCCAAAGTAAATCAAAACTTTGACACGATGATGGTGCTAGATGAAAAGTTAACACCACAATTATCACCAAAATTGTTACAATTAATCAAGACATGAATGTTTGTTCCAAATTTCATGACAATACATCTAATACTTTTTAAGATATTTCACTCAAAAGGACAAATGTTGGCCCCACGGTGGCGCTAGAGGAAAAGTCAGAGGATAACAAACGTTATGAGGATTCATTGTCTGGAAACCATGAAGGTCAAAAATATTTGCCAATCCATCCAGTGGATGTTGAGATATTTTGCAGGATAAGTGGAAACTTTGACCATCTGTTGGCACAAAGGTAAAGTCAGGGGATCACCAAAGTCATCCTCTCCTCATTATGAGTGTCTGAACCAAATTTCATGACAATCCATTCAATAGTTGTTGAGATATTTCAGTCTGGACCAAAGTGGTGGACTGACTGGATGGACAAACGGATGGACATTGCTGTCCACACATATAAAGAATTCATGATTACCTTAGTTGATTAACATCTTTTAAAACTTCACATAAATTTCTTTCAGACATTCAAAAGGATCCTGTAAATGTCTCCCATGCTTGCTCAGAAGAGGAGGCCCTGTTCTTCATTACGACAGCCAGATGCATGTTCTTTTGGTCAAAGCGCATGTTACTGGTGCTTTCCTGGAGCCGTCTGCAGTGTGTGAGTGTGCTTCCATAGGTAGCGTCATACCCTGCACACATGGGCTGCACTTGCAGAAAACATCTAATCGGAGACAGGACCGTCAGTGTACCTCAAGCGCGCACACATGTCTGTTTATGCCAGAGTGTGTGAAAGAAACGTGAATGAAAAACAGGATTTGACTCACTCTGAAGACTTTTTATTCACTTTAAAGGAAAGCCCTGTTTAGCTTGTCCGCCCTCCGCCCCTTCAGTGTTACCACAATACCACACCACTTAGCATAAATGTGACACCACAGTACAGAAGACTAAAGAATCCAACACCACTCGTACAATCACAACCAGCAGGAAAGAGGGACATGGTCTCCTACGCGAGAAGCAGGCCTGTTTTCTACACCCGATGTCGATCACATAGAGTATCCAAACTATGTGAAGAGCACAGTTGTGTATAGGATGAAAAGAAAGGGGGATAAATGATGGCTGGAGTGAGGAGAGAGAGGACAGACAACAATAGTCTCATTCTGTGTCCCTCAGGGAAGAGGAGGAAAAATGGGATCAGGAAAGACGCCGTTCTTTTTCCTCTTTTTGCTATTCCTTTCTATGCCTCCCATACTTTGGTTCAGTCCACACTCGGCTCTTGTCTCTGTGTGTGTGTCTGACATCCTCTGTGGGTTTATTGGGTTGCATCCAAAATGTGTTTCTATCACATTTACATACAGTATGGCTACATGGCTGTGCATGTATGTTCTGTATTGCATTTATGTGTTGGCACGCAAGCTTTGTCTTTGTGTACATGTTCATAAATACCTGTTTATACTGGCCCCTGCGTTGAGACATATTTGTTTGCTCTCTGTAACCAGGTTAAAACTCCTCCTCAGGGTCTTTTTTGTTTTGTGCTATATGGATCCAAAAAAAAAGTTCCACTAACTCGATTGAGTTCCGTCTTGACGTGAAACATAGTCACGGCCTGTATCGGTGCCTGGGGTCAGATATTGGTCCGAGGGGCCAGGGCAGAGTGTGTGTGTATGTGTGTGTGTGTGTGTGTGTTTGCATGTGAGAGACCAAGTGACTGATGATTGACAGTTAGCAGACCTGTAAACACACCAACAGGCTGAAAGACTGACAAGAAGACAGACGGACAACTTCAGGACCATTAAAGCCAGGTCATTTGATCTGGTTTTTGTGAAGGGGCATTTGACCCCCTGAGTGAGCAGATCAGGCCTGTCCTGCAACCCTCAACACCCCCACCATGACCCCCTCCTCTTCCAGTTCCCCTGCTGCTTCCCCCCCCCCCATCACCACTTACCCCTTACAGAGACCTGCAGTTTTTATCTGTTGTCTCAGGTACTGGTGAAATGATGAAATACGATCCAAGTAGTAAAGTTCGAATATTGGATTCATTAGTTTGAAGGCTTATCAGACGCCAGAACACTGCACAGCGCTTTACAATACTATTTGACAAAATTTTTCAACTCTGAAAGGTTATCATAGCTGCAATAATTTTATCCTCTGACGTTTGGAAAGTTTAAGTTACAAATGAATCCATCAGGAATATGCACTTGCATGTATCTGATAGGCCGACAGAGCGCCTTGCATCACGTTGCATTACAGTAAAAGTTGAGCCAAGTTTAACTTTCGTAGAGTAAAAGAGGTCCTCAGTTCAGAAAATCCTTCACTAATAAAAAGTGAAAAGAAAAGTGGGGCAAAATTGCAAATGAGCTACTGATTATGCACCCGATTTCCTTCTAAATATCAGGTAACTGAAAAAACAGTTAATGTTTAAACTGCAGAGCGCTTGATTTGCAAATGGTATTTTTAAAACCCTATATTTTGCCAGAGTGATTTTCTAATTTCTAGTTCTACTTTCTTCTCCTCATAACAGCACCCACCCACCCCATCACTCACTCTACTCTCCCCACTCCACCTCTGGATTGAGAATAGTGCCAGGGTGCCGATGAAGGTCCAGTCCCCAGAGGGTGTGGGTGTGGGTGGCAGTGGGGGTTGCATTTCTGGCATCCTGTTTTGGACAGACTAAATAGGTTTTGAGTTTAAAGCTTACTGCAGGAGAGATTATGGGGCTCCATTTTTGCTAAAAGGTCAAGAGGTTGCAAAGTTATTGGAAGAGACTGGACAAACAACACCAGTGATGCTGTTGTGGCCTGAAGCAAACATCTAAAAACTGACCCTGAGATTGAGTTCAGTTCATTTGGGTTATTAGATCCCTAAACCCTGCATGCGTTGTATTAATATCTGAAGATAATGTCTGGCTTCTGCAGCGTGTGATCTGCTTCAACAGCCTGTCAGCGGCACAGACTATTTACAGATATGGGTCTGGTTAAAGTGACAGAAGGGACCAACGCAGGCCAAAATAGAAGTGAGCCGACAACAACAGCTGTCTTTGTGTTGCCATCTACACTGAGCTAAATATACATGACAATCATTCCAAGACATCACTGACTGCGAGGGTTTCATATTTCTCCCCCTTTCCTCTTCATCTTCCTCATGTATTTTCTTTTTAATGTGAGACTTTTTTTGCAGCAGAACAAAGACATTCAGTTGCCACTGGCTCTTGATATATGGCACTACCTGTAATGGTTTAACGAGATGAGATTAAATTAAGTCACAGAAGATAACAAGCACAGCTGCTTTGCACTATTTTTGCTTTGTCTTGATCCTATTAAAACACACAGACCCACAAATGTAAATTCACACAAAAAAAGCGTACATGCCCCGGCGGAGAGGCCTCACTTTGAAATGTTAGGTCTACTGTCATGTCTAGGACATGGCCCAGGGGAAAACATGAAAGGCGATCGGTCAGTTTAGAGAGGCTAGTATTAATGAATGTGGTCAAAGAGCAAGGTAGAAACAGAGGAGAGACATAGCATTACATGTTAAAGGCTGACCCCACTTTACTGAGGTCCTGCCGAGAAGGGAGGAGGAGGAGAAGAAAGATGGAGATGAGGCTGTAAAGTGAAGAACAGGAGGGGAGACACCACACAGAAGGGAGAAAAACGATCTACGGAAACTCTAAACATGAAGATAATCTTTGAAAAAATAAAGAATAATGGATGGAGCAATAGACTGGCGGGGGCTGGGGAGTGAAAAGATGAGGTGAAGCAGGAAAGAGATGTTGGAAGGTAAAATAGGGGGTGGGTGGGGGGGGGACAGAGAGGACGGGGAGACCGAGGGCAGTGAGGGGTTCGGAGGAATGTGAGAGAGGCGGAGAAAGGGGTCAACTCAGGAAGGCTTCCAGCTGGGCTCCCTCCACTCTGATCTTATCTGGCCTGTTTGCTTGGGGTACACACACCCCTCCTACCGCTCCGATCTCCTGCAGTCACCTTCTGTCCTCTTTGTAACTCCAACAGACAAAGACGCCACAAGTAATGTCTTGTATATTTCACCTGCTTTGTCCAGCAACGCATGTACACACATAAATATAACCTGCACATACAGAAACACACATACAGGCATTCAGATGTGCACAGGGCAAAAATCCTGGACAGGAAAGATAAGCATCTGGGTATTAAGGCTCCGTTTACCATTGTCTGACTTCCAGAGAGATGTGAAAACAGAGTTTAAAAGTTCAGATGTAATTAGGCCAAAAAAAAATCAGCTGATCTTCCCTGCAAATTAATTGGGGTAACAGACAAATTGTCACGTCTGTCTGATTTGATCAAACCATCTGCCACAAAAAAATCAATAGGACATGCGGTGCCAGTACAGATGTCAGTGGACATCTGCTTGTTAAATAGGATCAGCAGGACTCCTGTTTCCCAAATGTGCCAGGTACATGTTAAAAACCAGGTCTGCACTATTAGAAAACTAATAAAACAGGAGGCTATAATACAGGCTATAAAACTATAAAACAGGAGGCTATATATAGGCTCCTCAGAGGAGGAGACTGGCACAGACAGACAAACGGTGATCAGAAATATACGGTGAAAATCCCTGTGCGTGTCTGCTAAGTCACAGGATTTCTTCAACTTAAAAAACAACAAAAAGTTTTGTTCCACCAGCGGAACAAAACTGATCAGGCTAGTTTTACAGGCACACAGCTGTCACTCAGCGGTGACATAACAGATGTCACTTTTGAGCACTAGGCTTGGATCACTCAGTTCTTTACATAAAAACACTCAAAACATCTAACAAATCCATACAATCCTTTGTAAAAGATGATCAGAAAACACACAGTTCCTCCACATGCCAGAAATCCGACCTCCCATCTTGACGCCTCTAACAAACAAAACCATAATTATCCTTGCTAATTTAATCAGCTGTATTTTCCTCCTTGTGTGTCAACTTTCTTGCTTGCTAGACTGAGGACGCTGCAACTCAAGCCAATTCTCATAATTAAAACTGCATTAGAGAAGCGCTTTGCACTGGCAGTTTGGCTGTGACTCTCAACAACATGTTTTATGACGAGCAGCTTGATTTCGGTCAGGTCTCTTTATTGGCCCGTTGTGTGTTATAAACAAGTTCCCTATTTAAGGGCCAATTTGGGTAGTTATAGCTGTGTATACATACGTTTTTTGGTTGAATCCATGCTTCAAACAGCCGAACCCATTGTTTAAGATTTAAAAGGAATCATATGGGGCTCGGGGCAGAGCAGGCAGCACTGCATGCCAAGATAGTGTTGCAATAATGGCATATGTGCTTATTGAAATGACATAGTGCAATCTAAAATGACATAAAGACACTGAAACAAACTGTAATATTAGATTCCATATGTACACTTTACATACATTCTTGTATTTCCATTCATCAGGATCAGGTTGTACACATTAGTCTCTCTGACACTCCCTCTCACCGCTGTTTTGCTCTCCCTACTCCCTCTCTACTCATCCCTGTCTTTGTCCTCGTTCCAAATCACACAATCAGAACCACATGGACGTGAGAAAACACTCCGAGTAAATAAACAAGACCAAAAAAGGACCTGTTCAGTTCCAAAAGTGCATCTCTCGTGCCTGGATTTAAGAAGTATTAACAGCAAGTAAAACAATGACAGCACCATAAAAACTTGCATCCGGGTGTTTCTGAGTGTATATTTGAGTGTGTGCGTGTGTATGTGTGAAAGCATTTGTTGTTTCTGCTGCCTTGTAAAACCACAGCAGCCCTCTTCTTCATGATGTGCGCCAGGGCTGCAACTCCTGAACTGTGATATTGTATCAATATGGTTTGTAGCAGACACAAAATACACACAAACAAACTTAACTATGCGATCACATTCACACACATCTAATGCTTCAACACCTTCAGGTTTCCAATCCAGCTAAAGACCCTAAATGTGAGCAAAGTAGGAGCTGCATATGTGAGCTGAGAGTGAAAGACCAGAATAACCAGATGTGTAAGACAAGAAAGTAGGGGAAACAAAAAGAAAAAAAAAAAACGAGAGGGGAAAAAGTTTGAATGCAGTCAGAGAGAAAATGAGAGAATGAGAGGAGAGAAAGATGGTGGATCTGATAGATTGTCCACATGTTCAACCCAGATATTCCACTGTAACCTGAGCTGACTGGACATCTGTGATATACTCTCCTGGCTCTGAAAATGCACTCAGGACTCATTTTATTATGATTCTGAGTGAAACAGCAAATATGGAGATAGGAAGTCCCTATAGAGGCTGGCAATGGAGATGGGCTGTTGGATGGTATGCAGAAACGTAGGAACACACACGCTCATGCATGAGGACGGACACACGGACAGAAACATGCGAGGTGGGCCAGCATGCAGGCCCACACACACATACATATCGCAACAAGAATGCAGACGCACACAAACGTTTGCTCAATATGTAAAAAACAGATGGAAGGGTGATAAAAAAAAGTTTCAACATGTGCAGTATATTTCAGTATACTGAGTTCCTCCATTTCCTCGTCCTTCACCTCCATCCCTCGCTCATCTGGCTCAGGCGGTTAGTGAACAGCGGCGACAGCAGCGTTCTTGACAGAAACCAAGTGTTTCGATTTAACGGAGGCAAGTCGTGGTGCGTGTCGAACACTGTGCACTCATTAACACTTATTTAGCACCCATTATCACACTGTTACAGCACCATTGGCCTGCAAATCTGCTGATAAGCATGCACACACACACAACTGCTGGCACACATATGGATTTACACACACAGATCTGTACCCAAGCTTCAGCACGGCTGATGATCGGATCCAGTAAGGCAGGGTAATTCTGGTGTAACATTATTGCAATTATGTTCTGATATCCACACTGCTGGGAAACGACTGCGTGCAAAATCCTCGAATTGGTGTCAGAGAAACCTCAGCGGAGTGAAATGACCCATCAACGGGCTTTGGCAGGCTGTTTCACACACAATGAAGCTGATAGTTTAACTGCAGCTACTGTGGTTCAATGTTAAGCCGTAGATGTGTTGCATACGGCTGTAAACATGCGAGAAGAAAAACTGCGCGTCTTAGCTCTTGCCATTTGCGGTTTCTGAATTTATACTACCGCTGATTTTAAATGGGTCATGTCTCCGCCTTGTTTTGACTTTCTCAAAATTGACTAAGACCTCTGATGATTCATAGGTCCTTCTATTAAAAAGGCAAATATGTCATTATCTGGTCTATTTCTAATTCCAAAGCAGAGTTGTAACTTATGAGGCCTGTGGGCCACAAGTAAGTTTTCTCTGTCTCAGCAAAATAGAGTTGCCAGTAACTGACTCTTGTTGCTGTCACTAGCAGCTATAAAAATCAGGAAATTAGCTTTTTGGATAGACACACCTGAGGGAGCGTCCACTTACCCTGTGAATGTCCCTCTGCATCCCTTCATTGTCTGTTTACAGTGTGCGTGATAACCATCTCCGCTCCCCCCACCTCACTCCTGGCTGAACTTTGGGTTAATGTATACATACTGAGAACAGAATGACCCACTGTGGAAGTACAGAAGCCTCAGGCCATCCAGATCCCAGAGCCTGCCTTAAATATACACTTCTCAAATCATAAATAAAGACAAGGATGGAGAGGACGAAACAGAAAGAGAGAGCTGTATCATTTGTAAAAGAGGATTGGGACACAGGGAGAAAAACAAGGGAGAAAAAGACACGTTTGGAAAGGTCAAACTGAGAGAGAAAGCAGGCATGCCACATGTAAATACACCCCCCCAAGCAGTGGTGTAAAGTTGTTGAGAGCTATCTTGCGCTCCACTCCAACATGCCCTTGCCTCCGTGTTATGACAGAATAACGTGGACCAGTGATGCTGAGGGCTTGTTCAAAGGCCTCAGGCCTAGTTTTACGAGCTCAGCTCTCATTAAAGAGGTGCTTGGAGAGTGACGAGCCTGTCAGGGGGTTTTACTCTGAGCAGGAGCGTATTCGGCACTGTGAGACCATCTGGATCGCCGGCGCTCTACTTCACACTTCTAACACCCCTCCCGGATCCCGAGGAAAGATACCTTGATTGCTCATTCCACTCTCCGCGCGTCTGGGAGGGATGGAGGGATGAACGATAACCTCTACTCCAACTCTGCCTCCCTGTTTGTCTGGGTTCACGTCCAGAGATGCTATCTGTCCAATAAATCCAGGTGTATTCGCGTGAGTTCCCGTCCTGCAGCTGGATTCAGCCTCGCTACATTCCTGATGGATTAACTGGTTTGTAAATGCCAACTAAAGACTGATACTGAAAACCAAAAACAGTATTTCTATGGATCTTGAGCCATGCTGGACAGTTTAACTGATGATGGGATTTCAATCAAAGTCTCTTTATATACTTAGCAGGTTGTTGGAGAATTCAAGTGATGACATTTTTCTCTCTTGTAAACAACCTTTTTTTTTAAAAAAAAAAAAAAAACCAAACATCTGAACAGTGCATGATCAGGTTTTTATCGTCAGTCTCAGTAATTCAGATGAATTATTAAACAGTTTCAGGCACATACTGCAGTGAAGTGAGGGATCGTTTGACCTCACAGTGCTGTCGGCCAGCCAGATGCCACATGGTGGTGTTAAAGAGTTTTTCTGCTCCCCCATTAAAAGACTATTCACCTTGTCACCTGCCACTTGTGATAATTAAAGAAAACATCATAATAGCTTCCACATTTGGCACTGTGTCTGTTCAGCGCCGCTCTCTATGCTCTTGCCACTCTCACTTGCTGTCAACCAGACTACTAGCTCCTCTTGCTGAAAATATTTCTTTTAAAATGTTCTTATACTGACTGATTACTTTATGAAGTTAGGACATTTATTGTTATGTTATAACACTTTCTTTTGAAGCTTCTTAAGGTTATCTATGATATGTGTAGTTTATCACATATTGTTGTTTATGTAAAGGAGGATAAAATATATTTTTTAAAACGTTTCAAATATGTTTCAAATTGCATGGCCTCAGATCTTCTACAAATTGTCAACATGTCTCTTCTCCCCGGCAGTTTTCCACAGGCTCTGAAAACTGCCGTCATCAAGCCAGTCTTAAAAAAGAACAATCTAGACACCTCGCTAATGAACAACTATACGCCCACATCAAACCTCCCATTTTTAAGTGAAATCATTGAAAAAAGGGTGTTTTCAACAGCTGAACAACTTATTGGCACTAAACAATGTAATGTCAATGTTTGATGTCTTCCAGTCAGGATTTCGACTATACCACAGCACTGAGACTGCTCTTGTTCTTCAACGACATACACTTAAACACAGACAGTGGCAGAATTTCATTTTTCATTTCTTAGTATTACTCAGTACTGCACTTGACACAGTCAACCACGATATATTACTAGACTGACTGGAAAACTGTGTGGGTTTTTCTGGCACAGTACTGAATTGGTTTGAATCCCACTTAAAGGACAGAGACTACTTTGTGTCTATAGGTAATTACATTAGAATCTGAGTGGACAAAAATGACCTGTGGAGTTCCCCAAGGCTCCAATCCAGGGCCTCTTCTGCTCAACATCTACATGATTCCACTTGTTCAGATTATGGAAAACAATAAAATATGTCACTATACTTATGCAGACGACACACAAATTTACATAACTATATAACCAGGGGACTATGGTCCAATACAAGCACTCAGTAAAGTGCATTGAACAAATCAATGATTGGATGTGCCAGAATTCTCTTTAATTAAATAAAGATAAAGCTGAAGTAATTGTCTTTGGAGTGAACCCTAACCCTAAGAACGACTGAAAGTCAGCACTCAGCTTCAATTGGTAATGTTAAAAACCACAAACTAAGACAGAAATCTCAGTTTAGTCATGGACTCAGACCTGAGTTTCAACAGCTACAATAAGACATTTACAAAGTCAGCCTACTATCACTTTAAGAATATAACTGTAAAAGAATTGATTCTAAAATACTGCTGTTGGTTTATAAAGCACTGAATGGTTTAGAGCCAAAATACATTTCTGATCTGCTGTTACGTTATGAACCATACAGACCTCTTAGGTCGTCTGGGACAGGTCTGTTTTCTGTCCCCAGACTCAAAACTAAACATGGAGAAGCAGCGTTCAGTTTTTATGCTCCACATATCTGAAACAAACTCCCAGAGAACTGCAAGTCTGCTGCAACTCTGAGTTTTTTTAAAACAAGGCTGAAGACTTTTCTGTTTGCCACTGCCTTTCATTAAATCAAATAATTATTGATTTCTTACACTGCTCTGTAACTTTTATTTTTGTATTTCGTCTGTCTTATTCTATTTAAGCTTGTTTTTATTTTCTATCCTCTTAGCTCTTTAATGACTGTTTTGCACTTTATCTTGATGCTTGTTGTATCATGTAAAGCACCTTGAACTACCTTGTTGCTGAAATATGCTACATAAAGCTAAGGATGTGCCAAACAATGCTCATGTTTTCCTTTTTAAAGTAACATATTAGATGTCAGTTATGTTTGTTTTGCCTGCTACTTAAGTCACTAAAGTGATGAAAGGTCGTATCATGCACTGACATGACAAGACCATTGAATGCAAGCATATGTGACATGAACACAATAAAAATAATTACCAAATAGAAAAAAAATACTGTCTTTCATTGAATATAACCCTTCTAAAGGCCATCTGCTAAGTTAACGGATTGTGTGGCTTCCAGAAACACCATGAATGACTCTGCGGCCATGCTCTTAAATCAGTCCAAGACTGAAGAAATGAATTATGTCCCTGTGGTTTAACACACCGCTTGATGCTTTTCATGCACGCTGGTCTGCTGAAAACAAATGGTGTTTTGAAATCATGTGCATCAGACAAAGCATTACTGTATGAAAAGCAGCAAATCAGATGTTCTCCCAAATCGAGTTTTACTTTGATGTCATGTGTTTTTCAGATGATTGATATCTCATTTTAGAAGCAAACACTCCTCAAGTGTCCTAAATTGCCTGGTTGTAAATACTGATTTATATGTTAACACTTAATCAAAACAACTTATAGTTAAACTGTGCCTTTATACTTCGCACAGTGTATAATATTTCTCAAAAATGCAGAACATTTCTGTCCACTTGTGCTAACAAGAAACGCTCACCTGACCCATGTTTTTGTTGGGGGTGTGTATATTCTTGTTTCTGTATCCTTCCAACACTATATGGAGCTATGCAGGGCATGAGAACACTCAACTCCATAAACAGTACTTCCTCCGTTCTCCGACTTGCCTGGAAAAAGACAATGATGTAAATATAAACAGGCCCTGCAGAGCTGTTGCTCAATAGCTGGCACTTCTTTGGAAACGACTTTTTCCACTGCTAGCCAAGAGGTGACTGCCTATAATCTGATGCTTAAATATGAACACATGGATGTAAAATCTTTCAAATAAGTTACAATCCATGTTTCCTTCTTTATCTACTCCACATCATTTCCCGCTTTTAATGACCTCAGTCAACTCTGACAGCTATATATTATGTCAATAGAATTAAGATAGATAATTGCATCCAGCAATGTTTTCTATGAACCAGTGTTGTAACTACCATGACTTCATAAGTCTGTCTGCTCAGAAAGTTCATCTTGGCTTTGGTGTGTGCTTTGCACATCCCGGGCTTCACTGCCTACGGCACCCGGCCTTTTGCTACTCTGTGTGTTCCTGAGGTCCTTGTGGCCCTTCAGGGGCTGCCGACTGGCCAGCCTGTGTCCAGCTGTTTATTTTTCAAAAAGAAGAATGTCGGCCCTCCTGTTAAACACTGCGGTTTCAAAAAGCTAACTTTAATAAGAAGGCTGATGAGAGACTGAGAGAGGAGGGGTCTGGATGTGGTTTGTGTGTGGGTGGATGAGTGTGCCAAGTGTGTGTGCGTGTGTGTGTGTGTGTGTGTGTGTGTGTACGCACTAACCTTTGCTCAAGAGGGGTTACACACACACACACACACACACACACACACCTAGCTGGTTGCAGGTATACTTAGCCTACTTACAATGCAAATGTTTACAAAGTGGAGATTTACGCATCTATAAACTAAAACGCAAATAAAACCCCTCAAACTAGTTCTTATATAGACATTAGTTGTTACCAAATACTTACAACTACTAACTGTCAGGTGAAACTATTAACGTAGCTAACTGAACCAATAGACAAAGCTAATGTTAGCGTGCCAACATCTGACCTGTTTAGATTAAAAGTCAAAGAGGTAAGCCTAACGGATTACGGTCAACATACCTGACCTGACAGCAAATGTAATTGCTATTTAATAATGAATGAACTGATAAGATTTTAAATTACATTTCCCAAAAAACACAGTCAAATAACAAACATTATACTAATAATCTCTCCCTATTTACTACATAGTGTAGCCTACATTTTCTTTGAGTGTCTGAATTCTGAGTGTGGAAATGTATCCACTACATATCCCTCAAAAATTCCACAGCAGAACAATTAAATATATGGGAAGTAGTGAATGAGTGAACAAGGGAGTAATTTCGGACAGAACCCATGTTTGATCTGATAACTTTTGATTGGATGGTGCTACAGATGTTTTCTTACAACTAACCACATTACTGAAGTCTTTACTGGCTAAGACATTTATTCAGTTTTAATGATGCATCCCAATTAAGTAAGTTACTAAGATCTCAGGAAGGATTTGTACACACAAATTTAGTGATGGATTTACAAATAGTTAGTGCAACCCAATCCTGGAGAATGTGGTCCATCCATCCAAAAGCACCTCTTAAACCCTCTAAAACCAACCTACAACCCACTTCATCATCCTCTGACTTCAACGGCACACATCAGATACCATCTCCAAACTAAATATCCCCAGCAATTCCAAGAGGCAGCATTCACTTCTTCTTCTACAAATAAACTGTGCACACTCAAGCTTTCCAAGATCATCTTCCAAATAAGAACAAGATATCAAGAAGAGTCACTCAATTTTATTCCCCTTTAACAGTGACCGGAGAGAATAACAGACAGATCAACTGAAGGATAAAAGTAACTTAAGGACACAGAGCATTAGAGCTGCAGTCCATATGATGATATACGCAGTCGGTGATCTGGCTGCAAGGAAAGAAGGAAGGAGGAGAAGGAGAGCATTAAGTTACGTCCTTCCTGTCAATATCCATACAACCAATAAATTAATCATTGACATTTTCTGAGCAGTATTATTTATACTTTTTCCGCCCTTAGAAGACTAAATTCACATTCAAGCTACAGTAGACTGAAGCTATAATATATATGACATACTGTACATTTATATTACGTATATATGTACAGTATGTCAGGTTAAATAATTAGGAAAAATATATTCTGCAAATAAAAAGTGGGGTGAACTGAGTGCAGGAGGATTTACTATGATCTACATCTTTGTCTGGAGCAGGATAAGATTTACACTCCATACAGACCAACTCTAGGGAATCTGTGCGTGCACATACGTGCACGGACACTAGATCTCACTTGATTCTGTGCAGCAGCAGGACAGAAAGTATTTTGTATTATAAAAATTGTATACTTTCTTTGGTGGTTTGGAATCTCCTTCCCCCTGCAGCATAATGTAATAAGCCACCTGGATTTTCTGCCACAGGATACGCTCTTCATAACTGACTTCATACACCACGAATTTAAAGCAATGCAGTCAGTCACTGGGAGCCACACACTGAAACAAATGCCTGCAGACATCAAAACAAACATGGGCACACACGCACACACGGGCAAATAGAAACATATAAGGAAGCAGAGACTCACACACACACACAGAACTAGTTGCTCCAGCATATTAATACTTGGAGAAACTGCCTACAGCCCATACAGTGGAACAAATCTAAAATGAGACCATTTATGAAAACAAATTTCCTGCCTTTACTGTTTTAAAATGGTCATTAATGGATCTTATATGGCCTGTGTATTCTTCCTGTGGCGATAGACTGCATAGGTAGCTGGAAGCTTCCTGTCTGATTTACTATGGCTTTAAAAACAAATGCAGCCCTGGGGGGGTGTTGGCCCCGTCGTGGGTCTCCGTCTCCCTAAAGCCCGCTTTCCCCTGTCTCCTCCATGGGGGGGGGCAGGAAGCTGGGCAGGGAGAGCGTGAAGCCTCACCTCACCTTGCCTCTGACTCGTGGGTGAGAGGTTGATCTCCAGACAGACAGGTTAACACCAGCAGACTGCTGACGTTATACTGTATTTCTCAGCCTATTAAACATTACACTGCTGTAGAAAGCAGGACTATATATAGAACACAGTAAATACAAAAAACTGTTCTCGTACAGAAAACAGACAAGAATGCAAGTTAAAGGACATCTTATTGCGTACATAGTACATAGCGGGCATCAAGGAACCCCACTATGAGCATGCCCTCTCAATTATAAAAATACGCACAATTCCATTCAGTGTGTTTATGAGCTCTTATCTGATGGAAATTGATCTGACCGCACAGCCAGGGGTCTGACCTCATGCCCTCATACACACGAACAGAGACTTAAAGGTGCAGTGTGTAGAATTTAGTGGCATCTAGCAGAACGGACTTGGCAGAAATGGAGTACAATATTCATAAGTATGTTATTATTAGAGAATAATAACCTGAAAATAAGAATCATTCTGTTTTTGTTAGCTTACAATGAGCCCTTTCTAGCTACATAGGGAGCGGGTCCTCTTCTACGGACCCCGTCATGTTGCACCGCCATGTTTCTACAGTAGCCTAGAATGGACAAACCAAACACTGGCTCTAGAGAGGGCCTTTCAAGATTTTCATGAGTTTCGTGGCCACCATAGGTTCTCCTACACAGTTGGAAGTGGGGGGTGAGGAGTATTCAGTTGGTTACAGTCTGCAACCTCACCGCTAGATGGCACTAAATCCTACACACTGGTCCTTTAAGATGCCCCACACTGACTGAAGGTGCTCAGCCTCAGTCCTGACTATGACTTTAGATACAGACCTGAGCAATACTTTAACTTTAATATTAACAAACATTTAACCACATATAGTTTGTGGTATACTAGAATTACTGATTAATTAACCAAATAAGCTGTGCCAACAATACATCTCAACAGCTTCTCAAAGCAACATGCATTCAAATAGTCTCTTGTGAGGATATCAAATTATTGCTGTCTGATGTCCTAAATGGCAGTTTTTCAAGAAGCAACGCACAAATAACCTGTTCATTGCATTTTTTTTGATCGATCCAAATATGCAGAAAACATTTCAGAAGTCAAGAGGTCACAGCCAATAACAGCAAACATGAAAAATCTCCAAAACTCTCATTTCATTGCATTGTGATGACTGTATTGTTCTAGCAGCCGCTCTTGCAGCGCAGTGTTTGGTGACTGAATAATATTAATGGGTGTCTCTGGCTGGCATTTAGTTTTGGGCCCTGTGCCCAGGTGTGGGCAGACTACGTGCCCCCTAGTCAGTATCAGACCTGTTAAACAGCCTTTAAATGCAAATTGCAGAGATGACAATACACTCCCCTTACAAAGGACACATACAGTCCTCACATGGTTCTAATTAACCGAGGCACCATAAAGGTGTTGTGTTCATGTGTAAGTAATGAATGTGTGTGTATGATTGTGTGCAAGTGTCTGTGTCTGTTGAGAGAACAGGCGGGTGTTAATTGCAAACACCTGAAGCTTGTAGAGTTGGACAGAGTTGACATAGTTTGCCTAAGTCTTAACGACTGCTGGCCTGTCGTATCTGTGAGCATAAAAGTGTCACAGCGCTGCCTCCACTGAGGGGACGCAAGAGATAAATGTTCCTCGAATCATAGCCTATTCACAGACACAGTGTCTCTGCTGCTCCTGCAGTGACCGAACCAGGAAGCATCACCTTCAAAATACTTCTATTTTTCATCAGAAGGAAGTCATTCAGTGAGAAGTGCAAATGACAAATCCAACATCATCATTTCCAGTGCTGCTGCGGAAGTGCTGCCCCCTGTTGGACCTCTGTCTTTTTGCATGCTGAAAGGTGAGCACTTATGCAGAGGGCATAGCTTTAATGACAGAAATGCCACTCATGCTGCCTGTGGTAGTGTGTCCCTCACACATATACAGGCAGAAATGCCTTGGCCTGTGATCCTGGAGATGAGACATTTGGGTTTCAGGTGGCATGAGTTGGTGCTAAAGGGAGAAGAGGGTCTCTGCTTACAGTGTCGTGTTGAGAGAGGTGCTTCTGTCGGCCCCTCAAAGGCTCAGGGACAGAAACTAAAACACACATGCATGCAAATGGGATGCACACATGTAGGCACAGACACACAGCTCAGATGAATGCACATATAAACATTTTATATAAGTCAAATATACTGGTACAAACACTTCATATGCGCAATCCCTATAATAACCAGTTCATGCCCCAATAAAAAACAAATACACATTTATTGGCTTAGAGACCTTCTTTAGAAATAAACACATTTGGCAGAGAAACATTAACAAGTCTATATCGAGCAATCTAATGTTTGAGACTTACATCAAAAAGTACATGTCCGCAGGCATTTTGTTGCATCAAAGCCGCAATAAACAAAATAGCCTTTTGTTTCGCCAAAAAAGAAAATACCATATTTAAAGGCCAGAAATGGGAAAGAGAGAACTTTAAATAGACTTCTGAATAGTTGTGGAGGGACTGTATTTCAAAGCCAAAACCACTTGATTACACAGCAGTTGAGCAAAATTGACAGGAAAATGGGATGCAACATCTGATACAATAATATCTTCTAATGAAGTAATTGCATTAAAATGCATGCCTAAAAGCAAAGGGAGAGGAGCCCAGTCCTAATCAGACACATTTTTACACGGTGCAGATACCTCTGATTGCATTTCTAGTGAGTCATGCAGTTGTGGAAAGTGGAACGACAGCAGAGTAAGCCACGACTTGCATTAACGGTATCAGTGGCTTTGGCTGTGCTGAATCTTATTTGAATGCCAACCAAAAAATAAATCCTCGCACCAACTTCACTGACCAGCCAGACAGAGCCAGCAAGCTATCTTGGCACAGCAGACTTCAGACTGGAAAACAGAATGTGTTGAAAGCGGGCCAGAAATTCCACTTGTGAATGCTTTCACCTGTTCTTGTTGTTGCAGGGCTATTCACACCCACAGACAAAGAGAAAGACAGAGGAGCAAGGAGAGGAAATTCCCCAGATTTGCGGATAAACATCTCAAAAAATTGACTTCTGCCCTGACTTCTTGATACAACCATTTAAGAGCAGAAAATGTGTGCAAGCAAATATCCTTTCTTCAGAAACAATGGATCAAGTCCTCTTGAGTTGCAGATTTTTTTAAAAACTGGAATGTCATGAATGCCAGATTCAATAACACACAGTCATCCTGTTTGTCCAAGCCAAAGGCTCCGCTATGATGCATTTAAGACCTTCCCGTAGGTGAGGTAAAACAGAACAAGTAAACCACTAAATACACCAACCACTGAAGTTCAGGCTTCTTTCTCACAGCAGGTGCAACTCATCAAATATCAGAGATGCAACATTACCCAAAATAAAAGAAACACCACCTCTCTTTAATTTGCTGGCATATGGGGGGACTCTTGTGTGTAACATGATGTGGATCACACACTGTTCTCCACCCCAGGAACGATCACAAACCCTGTAATGAACACCACAAGCCAAACGTGGCCAATCTTGGCACACGGCTGCTTCATCTATTAAAGTGAGCATCCCCCACTGACACGAGGCTGCGGGGCTACGGCTCTACATCCCGACCCCACTGATCTGTTGAGTGCTGAGCCCTGCTGTCACAGTGTGGGCCCTACACAGGCTTAGGGGCCGTAATCCTCCACACAGAAAAAGAAACACACACACAGTAACATGCATTCTTAAAGTCCAGGAGGGCTGCCAAAAGCATCATTGGCAGACAATCTGGTTTCACAAGTGGTGCCTAGACTGTAGCTTTTACCTGAGACAGAATAAGGGTTTTAAGTGTTGTGTTTGTCTGGGAGTTTTTGGAAGTTTTTGTTGTAGTGCAACCAGTACAAAGAACAGAGACAAATACCTGGAGGACAGGAGCACTCTGGGCCAACATCCCTAGTTGTTCGTGATTTCGGCATCAGCACCACCACTTTCTGCAGACACACAAAGAGCGATTTCCAGTGTAAGATAAAACCCCAAGTCTTAAACATGAATATATTCTCAATAGAAAACAGTGGAAGTTAGGAAACTTTAAGTTTCTGTGTGGTTTGAATGGGTTTCGTGGGCTACAGAATAGGAAAAATGTCTAAACAAATGAGAATATATTGAAATCATTAGGCAAAATTTCATAGATGGGAATGAGATTAAAATCATCTCAGTGACTACCAATAACAATTATGAGATCATAATCTTTCTCCCATTACAAGTATCTCTAGGATGAAGAGTTTCCTCAATTTCTTTTCCGTGTGATAAAATTAGAGGTTAGTGTCTATCATCAGTGGTTATGTCACCCTATAAAGAGCTTTACTGCAAACTAATTGGCCAGCTGCAAGCACGGTTGATCCCTTCGGTCATGCATTAAAGAGGGACTGATTTTAAGTGGGAATCATTAGGGTACAATTACCAAAAAATTTCAAGTCTGCGCGTTTGTAAACTGCATATGTTCCCTGTTATTACGCACACTTTACGCACAAGCGAGCAGCGCGTCTGTCAGAAGTTCACAAACACAACACATGTATTTATCAACGACATCACTTAGTGTTAATTATATCCACAATAGACTACATGTACCTCTTCCACGAGCTCCCCTATTGAGGTGCTCAGCTCAGGAATTAGGGTCCCATCCTCGTTAAAAAAAGCCATGTGTGGCGGTTGGAAGATGGACGCTTTCTCCATTCGGGTCTCGAGCTGGTAGGTCTTCAAGCTCATCAGAAGACACACAGTGATGGAGCTCAGGGACAACAGCAAGCACAGTGCGATGGGAAAACCTGGAGGACACCGCTGGATCGCGGACTTAGGCTTACACTGGCACACCGGTTTACTTTCCCCGACAGAGCCGTTGGCTGTATCCATGCTGAAATCCTGCTTCGAAGTTCTTTTGAGCCAAAGAAAATGAGCGAAATCACTTGTCTCAGTGGTGGAGCTCTGCGACAAAACTCTAATCAGCTTCTGTGAACCAAATAAGCAGCGCACCTAACGCATTCACATCATCCAGCTCCAGTACACTGGGCACGGGGTTCAAAGCGCTGTCTTAAATTAGTCTTGGAACCAGAGACAGAGGCAGTGCGCACCGGGTTTACGCTTGGCACAGATGAGAACGATCTAGATGGCAACAAGAGAAAAGGCGCCTCCTGACTTACAGGTCGTTGTTTCCTGTTGGGGAGTATCCTACATGCATGTGCAAGTGCAACTACCAATGGGTCCAATTGTTTGCCTCCCTAAAAGTTGCACGCTCAACTAGTTGAGATGCGCCCGCCCTGCTGACCACGTGGGAGGTTGCAGATTGACAGCTGAGAGAGAGACGTCGATCTGGCTGGACCCGCTGCTGATAAACCAGAGTTCACTACGACAACACACCTGTATCTAGTATTTATCGCCAGAAATAAACCAAAATTTATAAGGACAAGCGGAGCAGCGACTGATGATGGCAGACAACTTAGCCCATAATGTGACAAATTCTGTGATAAACTGTCCGAGTTACAAATACACATCTGGCCAGTTTCCCACGATTGTGAAAAAGAAGTTTTGAGTGACTCTAAATTTATGTTGCTCTTTATTGTGAATACAGGGAACTCATTTATGCACAACGTACTGCGGGCGGTGATCATCATCAAAGAGGAATATTTCACAAAGCAGGACTTAAAATACTGATACTTTACTGTGAGGACAGTCGGCTGGTGTTTCCGAGTTCAACCTGTTAATTTAAGCCTCCATATTCTACTAAAATCAGGGAATATAGTTTGACTCCTTGATACATTTAGAATACTTTTCCTACACAGTTCAGATATCCATTTTGTTATTTTAATACTGCTTTGTGAAATGTTCCTTATAGTTTGAGACAGGTGCTGTGTTAATGTCTGTTAATTCAGATTGTTTTCTGATTTATCCTTGATTATTCAAATAATCATTTTCATCAGTTTTAACATCAGACTTGTGTAGTAACTTTGACATTTGTCACCTAAAATGCCCTCAACAAACTCAGAATGAGATTTTGTTCAACGGCAGTAAATGCTACAATAGTGGATTGAGGTTATTTCTACCATGCTGGTCCTCGGTCACTCTGCTCCTGACTCAAGTGACACAAAAGCTCTTTACTGCCATCCTACGGACTGAGGCGGCTACTGCACAACTTTAACAACATCTATAAATGAAGGAACACAAACGTCTGTCGACAAACTTCATGTCTGTTCATCTTTATTGAGAAAAAAGTACATGATACTGCAAAAGTTACACAACAAGTGAATGAAAAAAAAAAAAGATATATCTGAACTATGTACATGGGTTTCCTGCCTGCAATGACATTTCTTTTTACAACACAATTCTGAATAAATTACTGGTGAGACAAGCAGTGTAAAGCACTTCTCAGTCTGTTACATTACCCGTCAGCTACTTGACAATGCACAGAGAATATGGACAAAATTGGACAAATCATAAATTAAAAGAAAAAAAAGAAAAAAAACCCCAGCTCTACCAGAATGCTCAGAATCTACAATTTAAATTACAATGGCAAATAAATAGAAATCGGTTGAAGGATTCATTACTCCGAAACATTTCACAGACAAAAAACATGACTTGTGGATTTGTGGACAAACACACTGGCTTAAGACAGGACACAGCAGAGCAGGGCGGTGGACTGATACAGTCAGTTAAGGTTCACCTCTCCTGGAGAGTCAGGAAGTAGAGGCTGGCACCGAGCACCATGATAAACATCCTGGTGACAGCCGAGCCTGGACCGAGGTTACAGGTCAGAGGTTGACTCAGTCTCTTTTGCTGCTGCTGCTGCTGCTTCTGCTGCTTTTTCTGCTGCTCTTGCGGTAGCAAGAGAAGAAGGGATGACGGAGGGCCTGATCCAAACTAAGACGCTTAGCTGGGTCATACTCCAACATCTTCTTTATGAGGTCGAACAGCTGGTGGTGGTTTTCATCCTGAGACATCATGTAATGCTGATGGGGAAACAAGGAGGCATAATTATAAGTCAGTCTATTATAATGTTGATAAAATCTAGTGTAGTTCTATATGAAATGTATGAACTACAACAACAAATATGTAAATGAACAACACAGAGGAGTCCTGCAGTAAGTATCAGTTTAGTAAAGCTCGATTTTGAAAGGTTGTTTTTAATAAAGACTGTAAGAAGCATTTATTCATCTCATTTCATCACTTTCATTCCTCTCAAATACAGACCTGCCTGGGGTGAGTTTAACTAAGCTAAACACAAACACAAAGCAGGGCGAAACAGCAAACTCAGCTCAGGCAGCTTGCAACTCCATGCATGTATTTTGTGTATTTAACACACTGGATTTGTTTTCCAGCCCACGACTGGGCACCAGTGAACGCTTGCTGCATGTCAGGACTCAGGAGTCATGTCTATGATGTACTGATGAACTCTGTGGTTACTAACATGATGCAGCATGTAAACAGAGTTTTGTAACATTTTGGAACAGAGTATTTTATCACTTTCAGTCCCTGAGGTTAGCTGCTTCCCCCTGCTTTCACTCTGAGTGCTAAACTAGACTACATGTCAAAGCAACCATTTCTGCCAAATGCACAAACATGATAATAATAATAATAATAATAATAGATAACAGGTATTATTTCCCAAAATGTTTGTTTCTTTAACCAGAGGTGTTCTTCTTACCTTGAGTGGTTTGCAGTGTTTCCTGACATATCTCCCAGAAGAGCTTTGAACATCCCAGTCCAGCTTGCTCCGGTGGACATACCGCTGTTTCCTGTACAATACACCATAACTGTTTAGCAGAATTCACTCTGATTAAGAGTCAAAATCATTGAATTAACTCCCTGTGCTGCTTATGTTATGGAGATCATAATAAATGTTATGGAGATCATAATAAATAGTGCCCAATTACATCAAATTCTGCCATCAATCTTCTTCCAATAATGAAAACTGGTTATAAACAGGTCTGTAAATGAGTCCTTACCTGGTTTTCTGCAGGAGGTTTGTGGGAATGGGGCCCAGAACTCTCTCCATCATGGCAAGGTGCTCTTTACTGTCATGTGTCTGAAGGAGAAAACAATATAAGCCAACTTGCCCAAATGCTATGGTATATATCAGAATATTAATACTCTCCTCATGCTCTCTGCTGCTGCGTACCTGGAAGAGAGTTGATCCGAGGTAGTACTCAATGAGGATACAACCTACACTCCAGACATCACAGGAATGATCCCAGCCGAGATCTGAAAGAGACAATGTTAAGTAAATTAATAACATATCACCACTAAAGGATCCGTTAAAAGCTTCGATGCAGTGCTTTTAAAAACAGCCGCTTACCCAAGATGACTTCAGGAGCACGGTAATGACGTGTGGACACAACAGAGGTGTGGTGCTCATGTTCATATGTGGCATTACCGAAGTCCACTATTTTCACATCTGGGTTCTTCAATGTTCGTTCATCCCGTTTCTGTGGATAAAAAAAAAAAAACAATCATGCTACTCACAAAGCTGCTGACACAAACAAAGAGGTTTTTGACTTTTGCTGCTACTTAATATTTAGATAACTTAGGAATCTTACCATTTTAAGGTTGTACTCCAAGTCGTAGTCTGAATCAATGAAGAGAATATTCTCAGGCTTCAGGTCTGTGTGAGTCAGCTTGTTTTGATGCAGAACTATAAAGAAAAAAACAAAACAAAACACAACAACAAATCATGCATTTTGAGCCCAGCTGCTTTTTGAAAACATACTTTATCTTCTATGTGTGCATGTGTCTGTAACTTACATCGAACAGCTCGGATGATCTGGTACGACATGTGCCTGATGTGTTCAACGGGGAAAGGCTGGAAGTTGTTCTCCTTGAGGAAATCGTACGTGCTGAGGCCAAGCAGCTCAAAGGCGATACAAATGTGGCCATGATAGTCGAACCAGTCCAGCATGTGCACACAAGCACTAATGAGGAGGAAAGGCAAAGGGAATGCAAAGTTTAGTATCTTGTAGGGGAAAATTAAGAATTTGTTTGGTTTTTTCCAAGCAAAGTGAGCGGATTTCTGTGGCATATAGTTACTTACTATTTCCTATCAGAGTCGAGGGTTTTCAACTGTTGAAGCACCTCTACCTCTGACTTAGCTGCCTCACGGTAGCGGTCTATGTTTTTAATTATCTTCAGAGCCACTCGAGCTCCATCACTGAAACACACAAATGTAAATATGAAAAAAAAAAAAAAAAATCAAGAAAACAATGAGGGAGAGGAGAGCAAGCTTGAAGAAAAACATTTAGTCAAAACATTGAGCTGTAAGTAATATTTTCTTATTGTAACTTACTTTGAGTGATCAATGCATTCAACGACCTTCCCAAAGGCACCCTCTCCTAGAGTACACACAATCTCATCTACAGAAAATAGAAAGTTGGAGTTAGAAACACAGCACTGACAAAGTGAAACACTGCCCTTTGGCTGCTTCACTGCCTGATGTTACATTGGCTCTGTTTAGCTACACTACTATAACAGGCTTCTGAACACTTGCATACAACTCAATGCTAAATATGTTAAACTGACAAAAAATATCTAACCAAAAAAAAAAAAAAATTAAGTCTATTGGCCCAAATACTTCTGCCTCTAAATTAATGTTTGGAAATAAAAACCAGACAACAAGAGTGTGAGAGAGACAAAGTGTGAACAACAGTAGAAAAAAAAGGTATATATTCTATACATCTCGCTCTCAGCATGTCTCCACTGTGATAGATGAGGTGACCCTCGCCATCATCCTCAACACTCCTGGATCTTTTCCTGCGGTGATGGCTCCTCCTCTGCACCGGAACCGCCGCAATCCGCCATCACATCAATAACCCATCAGTCAGCCAGCACCAGGCCACCACAACGCGACATCGTCATTCATTCAACCAGGCCAAGGGGGGGAGGTGTAGGGGTGGATAGATTCGGCCCGTTCAGTAACACCGCCAGGCGAATGGACGGAAGGACGGAGCAGCAAATTCAAATTCAGCCCCATCAGAGAAATTGGGCGCCAGCCACCACATAGTGTGTGTTACAGAAGAAAAACATGGCAACAAGATTTTCAGATGAGAGACTTTCTCAGAGTAGTACAGAAAAAAAAACTCAACTTGAGTGATTACAGTCTTTCTACATGTAGTTCTTTGCAACTCTTCCAATACAGCTTTAATCTTTACTATCATGTTCCATAACAGCCCACTAAGATTTCAGCACTAATACTGGGTCCACTTTTTCTCCTCCAAATCTATTAACACTCACAATCCCTTACTTTTCTGAGCCCCTAAGTCCCCCTACTTGTCATTACTGGAAATCATGCTTAACAGTGAAGAGTAGGACACACACAGAGATACAGAGAAAAAAAGAGATAGGTGTTAAGCATTGGCTAAACACCGGTGATAATGACCCTTTCGATTTGGTGGTATAGACAGAAGAGGGGGTAGAGGGGAGAAGGAGTTTCCCATACCGAGGAGGACCTGTGGCGAGAGTGGCTACGTCTGCGTCTTTTGTCTGCGTTCCTGCGGCTGCTTCGCCTGCTGCGACCACTCCGACCACTGCGCCCGGAAGACTTGCTGTAGTGGTGCCAGTCACGGTCTCTTTCCCTGCAGGTAGCATCGCGGCTGTTGTCCTCACAGGCCATGTCCAAACTGCAGTCCCGGGTCTGTCCTTCCCTAGAGTCCAGCCTCTGGTTCAAACTGCGGGTCTCCAGGAAGTGCCTGCAGTCAAACAAACAAAAAGAAGCACACACGTAGATCAAAAACAAGGACTCAAAAGACTAGGCCAGGTTATGAACGGCACAGTTCCTTGTCTGTGATCAAGCTCTAAAATGAAGACTGGCTATGATGGTCTTAAAAGTCCACCTATTGCTTGACACTCTATACCCTAAACCTTTTTATGTAACATTTGTAATTAGCAACATACTAATCTAGAGCCACTTAACACCAAACTTCCTGTTCAATGAGAGGCTGCAGTTCAGAAAGCATTTTATTTGGGGATTATCACTGCACAAATAGTACCTTAAGGACCATGCAAATGCCAACATGTAATGCCACACATTTGGGTGATTTTAACATTTATACAGCTTCATTTATACAGTTTCCTTAGCAAGCATGTAGGATTTCCTTAAAATGCATGCACCCTAACAGAGGGCCACATTGGCAGAGTTGGAGCGTGAGACACTAAGTTTCTGAAAGCTTTTCAGTCTGATGGTGCGTAATATGATCTGTGACTCTACACATGCAGATCTCTGTACGCCAGAAGTGAACATTTCTGCCAGTATGAAATGCCTAGAGAGAAGGGGGAAAAGACGCTGATGTGATACACCTAACATAACAACTCATACTGCTTTCCAACAGTTCTGCACATATGCCTTGGTTATTAACATTTAAATATTTGCTTGCCAAAGTTTTTATGTTCCCTCAGTATATCTCCGATCACCTCCAGGACACCCGCCCAGCAGGTCATCTAAGCATATAAAAAAAGACCAATAAATCCCTGGGGCCCTAGCACCCTGGTGGTGTCAGTTGTCATCCAGGAAGAAGTCTGCCTCTCTACAGAATTAAAATTAGATTACATCTGGAAACATCTAATGTAACTCCATGAGCTATCATTCATGCCCACAAGAAGCTAGAATTGCAAAAAACACATATCACAAAAGATGATACTGAAATTCATACAAGGGAAGAAGGATGCATGAAGTCCTATCTGTCTATCTGATTTATACCATAAACTTTACTAACCTAAGCACAGCAGCACAAGCCAAATAATTCTCAAAGTAAAAACAACAGTGTAAGTTGATTTGTCTGATACTGTTTAATAGGATGTAGACTCTTAACTGATTTGCAAGTAGTTCCTCCCTAAACTGAAAACCTAATAAAATCTTAGTCTTTAAATTTGACAAAATAATTCCAAAAACAAATAGTTATTTACCCCTCATAGGTCTTTTGGTGACGGTGGGTTCTTCTGGATTTATTTTCTCTTTCACTGCTGTGTGAATCTCGTTTCTTTCTCTTCCGACGCTCCATTCTCTCTTCCCAGCTGTACTCATTGAGCCAGACACCTGGGGAGCGCATTCGCTTGGAGTGGCGCATCTGGAAGACATGGACAAACAAATTTTTAACTTTAAACGGAACTTGAAATTCTGACAAATACTAAAACAAATTAAATCCATATATTAAAAGATTTACCATAACTGTTATTATGGGATCAATTAAAACGATACAAATGTGATTGTTTTTGAATAGAGCCCTGGCAAGAGAGACGCTGTTATGCATTACATGTGTCTGCTGCCAGCTAAAACAGGAAGTTGTATAACTGTTAAGGCCACCTTTGTAAAATTAAAATGATCAAATCAGGTGATCAGTCAGCCACGAGAACTGGTCTGCACCATTTATACTAATAGGTAATAAACATCAAAATCAACCAGTGAAAGTTAACATTGGTTGCAACTCTTTCACCAAGTCAACACTGCGTAGCTGACTGCAAACAAATAGATAATATGCAATGAAATACCTTTAGGAGCTACTGTAAAAAACAAAATACTTTGAATCAAAATTATTCATCTATTCTTCGTAACGCTAACTTAAAAACAATGGTTGAAAAATGTCTGGGGACCACATGCACACTTGGACGTTACACTGAGACAAACGTTGACGTATGGTCGACGTTTCGTCAACAAGTTAAAGGCCTTTCACGGCCAGACATCAACCACCACTTAACATCCATTATTGTATTGCTATTTTGTTAATTGTCACTATACATATGGTACTTAGAAACAGTTTTATGATTATAACTTGTCAACTAACTGAATGTGAAAACATAAAGCAGGAGATCGTCGAATTTTAGACTGATCTCGAACCAAAGGCCCGTCGAGCGCATGAGCGTTTATTGTTATGAAACAATATTATTAACGTCTGCTAGCATAACTTATTACATTACTTATTCTAACTAACGTTACCAGTTTCGTAGTTAAATTCCGACCGACCACCATTGCACAAAGCTGCATCCCAATTCGCCTAATTACAACATCCGAGAGAATAAATTCTCGTAGTTAGCTAAAGTGAATTAGCCTGTCGCCATGTTGGCGAGACGTCGAATTTCGGGAAAGCTAATTGGCTAATGTTAGCTTACATTAAACAGTAGTTAACGTAATAGAGTGGTAATTGGGTGCGAACCAAGAATTGGTCTTACCTTCCTTAAACAGCTACGGGGTTCGCGACACTAAATTTAGTAGTTATATGAAAAATATGAACAAAGAAGGCGGAGAAATATCTCTAGACAGTTGTCTCCAAAGATGGCGAGCTTCTCTAGAATTCGACAGAACGTTCTAAAACAAATTCCATGACGCAACTCACAATAACAACGCCCACTCACGTGACGGTGCGAATGGTGTTGCCCTGGGTTCAGTCTGGCAGGTGCACACTTCCTCTCAGGCTCGCTCAGGCTGCATGTGGCAACATCAACGTGTGACTGAGGCTAAATAGTTTTACACAGCAATGGTGTAATCATTTTAAGGGTTTTGTTGTTGTTGTATTTTTATACCCTTCTTCTCGGAATTCAATGTGTGAAAGCACAGGATGGATAAATATATAATTTAAGAATGTCATCAGGCAAAGATTTATGTTTATTATGAATGACTATTTATTTGTATGGAGAAAGAAAAATAAATCAAGTTTGCCATGAATTCTTGAAGAATTGTGACTGATTTTTGAAAGAATGACATTTTAGTTTCTCTTGTATGCACTTGATTTTTTATTCAAGAAGATGAGCTGGTTTGTTTGTGTTTATGTGGTTATAATATGTATGAATGTATGGCTGTATGAGCGGTGGACCCCAGGAAGAATAGCCAGTGCTTATGCTGGTGCTAATGGGGATCCTAATAAAGAAAGAAAGAAAGAGAGAAAATTTGAGGCTGTCAATAATGTTTAAATGTTAGTTGAAAACTGTATCTGCACAAAATTCTCTATTGTATCCAAACCCCAACCAGACTTAAAACATTAATTTTGTTCCTATTTGTCTGAAAAAGGGACCATAGCAGGACCTTTTCAGACTTCAAAAAACAGAAGGGACTGGAGCACAAGTTTGCACTATTAAAGGCTGCAAATTAATCAGTGTGGTCTGGTCCCTTCTGTTTTTTGAAGTCTGCTGTCCTCAAACAGAGAAGCACCTGATTCAGCTGCTTTTTGTTGGAAGATGCGTGGAGAACCCTGTTTCTACTAGGACCTTTTAAGATTCAGAACCTCGACTGATGAACAGGTTTACCTGAAAATATCAGGATATCTGATGGTCTTCAACATAACCTGACCATCCTGGAACAATACTGCCAGAACTGGGCCTTGGATGTAAATGTTAAGAAAACCCAAATCATGATCTTTCAAAAAAAAAAAAAAAAAAAATCTTGAAAACAAATACCATTTTACTCTGAACAAGACCCTTATTGAACAAGCAACAAATTATACTTACCTTGGTTTGAACATATCTGCATCAGGAAATTTCAATATGGCAATAAACACACTCAAAGAAAAAGCATGCGGGGCAACGTATGCAGTAAAAAACAAATTGTTCAACATTAATATTCCAATTAGAATTTGGACAAAAATATTTGATAATGTGATTTTACCCATAGCCTTATATGGAAGTGAGGTTCGGGGCCCGCTCAGTAGATTGGAGCATGGCTCATGGGACAAACACCCAATAGAGACCCTCCACACCGAATTCTGCTGAAGAACTCTAAACGTTCAAAGGAAAACACCAAATAATGCCTGCAGAGCAGAACTGGGATGTTTCTCATTACTGTTAAATATACAAAAACAGGAAATATTTTTGGACAAATCTAAATTCAAGTAGATGTGCACTTTCAAAGCACTGATTCAAAACAACACAACAGAATAAAACTAATTATGAATCAATCAAAAGATCTATATTTAGAGCATTGGAGAAATGAAACAAAAACCCAAAGCAAACTAAATTGTTATTTGGCCCTAAACAGGCTGAGTATCTCCACTCGGTCAGAGATACGAAGCAGAGACGGATCCTGACCAAATACAGGCTCAGTGACAACCAACTGGCAGTAGAAACAGGAAGATATAGAGACAGAGATGCACTTCCTCCTCCACTGTCAGAAGTTCTCGACTTCCGCTACCGGGAAATAGCCAAGAAAATACCAAACCTCCAAATGTTAACTCCAGAGAAACTGGCAGTTCTCCTGGGTGAAGGGACAGCAGCTCCTCTAGCAGCTAAATATGTATCTGCCTGCCACAGCCTGAGGGACTCACAATCACTTTAAAATCTATATTTATAAGATATTAAGTAACTGTATCCAGTTCTATAAAACTGTGTTGTACTATATTGTATTGCAATCAGTTGTATTGTACTGCATCAGTGTAATATAGAACCTGCATGTGACACCTGTGTATTTAATACGTATATGAATCCTTTGTAAACTGCTTTGGCAACATGTTTTTTTTTTTTTTTTTGTTCATGCCAATAAAGCTATTTGAATTGAATTGAGAGAGAGAGAGAGAGAGAGAGAGAGGGAGAGAGAGAGAGAGAGAGAGAGAGAGAGAGACCACTGTTTTCTTGTATATATACGATAAAGTTCTGTGTCCTGCCTGAGAGATTTCACTCAGGGTAAAATAACCCTTTGTTAAAATTGCGCTCGGAATTGTGGGTAAGACATGGCTGCGCCCTGAACCTAAGAAACTGCACCACCTTTACCCAAATGTGACAATTGAATTGTTTAAGATACAAAACAGTTGACATTGTCGGTGTCGAGCATAAACTGTGAAGATGTCGGAAAATATCCTGAAGGAGGGCGTCGCTGGAAAGACGCTCACACGAGCAGTAATTGCTGAAATGCTGGCGAAGAATTTCGAGAGACTTCCTGACATTGATCAGAAACTCTTCCTCTATGGACCCATGTATCTGGGTGGCAACGCTGGTCTTGCAGGACTGGTAGCCAACAGCTTGTACCGCAGAACCCTGAACGTCACGCAGGCTGCGGTCACCTCCAGCCTGCCGATGGCCGTGCTGCCCTTCCTCACAACATTTGCCCTGTACAACGCAGCGGTGTCCAGCCCCCTCCTGTCCGGCGACCTCAACTGTCCCTCCTGTGCCCTGCTAAGAGGTGCACTTGTCGGTGTGGTCGGCGGTGGCGTGTACCCCATCCTCCTGGCCTTACCTGTGAATTTCGGCCTCGCCTCCAGGTACAGCACAGCACCGATGCCAGAGAAGGGTAATGTCCTCCGGCACTGTGTGGACCTCTCCAGACCGATCATGAGGAGAATGAGGGCAGTCCTGGTGCTCCAGGCCTTTTTCGGGACCTACCTGAGCTCCAGAAACTTTGAAACGTACACAAAACTGGCCCAGATCACATTTGGCTCAGGTGGAGAGGAACTCGAAGACTCAAATGTATAAACATCTAAATGAATTGGTTCTTTTGCGTTGTTGCAGGTTTGTTGCGTGAGTTGTATGATGTAATAATAAACCATTTCATAAGGAATGGTTCTGTGATTAAAACATAATTGTATGTCTTTTTTTTTTCTTTTAAGGGATTGTCACAGTTCAAATTGAAGTAACTGCATGAATCCACTGCTTTTTGTGCATGAAGATGGTTATTTTTAATGAGAATCAGTATGTAGATGAAACTGTTATTGTTGTTCACTTTTTGCATACACTTAAACAATATAAGTAGTTTAAAATAGCTGAAATGATTATTTGGGAAATCTATTGGTCATTCTCAGAAAAAATAATCAGCAACAATTGTAATGATCAAAGCAAAATCAAGCAAAAGATGGGCTTGTTCCAGCATCTGAAATGTGAGGATTTACTGCTTTCCTCTGTTTTTTACATTTTAAATCTGACATCTTTTGATTTTAGATGGTTGGACAAAAGAAACAACTATGAAGCCATCACCCTGGGTTCTGGGAAATTGTGACTGGCATTTTTCACTACTTTGTGGCAAGTTGTTACAGCTGATTAATTGATTAATTGAAAGGATTGCATCCCTGTTTAAGATATCGTTTAACATGAGGTTGCAATAGGCTCTTAGGATCATTCTAATGAATTTATCTTTGTTTGGTAAACAGCCAATCCACTTAGACATTTTGCTATTCACGCAAACAGTTGAAAAATTTCAACATGCAAATGAAATTAGATGCTTGCAGATCAATAAAATGTCAGGATATGTCCGTCATCATCTTGGAAACCCTGACTGTTTGTATGAATGTATGGTTGATAGAATGATGTCATCAAGGCACAAACAATTGAATGGAAATGAATCAAACTAAACATTATGATAAACAAAATCCAGCGCAGTCAATTGACTAAACATGGTTTACTTTTATTAAAGGCTTCTTAGGAACTTCTCACAAATTTTCCAGTGATGTTGAAAACAAAGTGTGTCTGCTTGGCCTAAATAACAACCAGGTAAACACTGTATGCACCCGAATCCTTGAACTGCACACAGCAATGGGTGTGTGTGAGAAAACAGTTTTTTAAGATGGAGTGCAATGACACTATTAAAAAAAGCAGAATTGATGTACTGCAGGCGATTGTCATTGAAAACACATGTTCAACACAGGAAAAGTTTTATTAAAACTGGTCATCACCTTGAATGGCAGGTTCGACATCACATCTCTGGCTCTCTATAGTCATAACTTATCTGGGGAACGTGTTACAGGGAAAGCAAGTGTATGGATGACAAACAGGGAAGGGCGAGTTAAAGTCAGTCTGTTATTGAGAGGGGAAGGTGCTTCTTAAGAGGAAACACTGACATCAATCAATTATCGCAAACTGAATAAGACTGTTTTTTTTAAAAAAGCTTGTAATTACATAGTTCCCTCTCCCTTCCCCATAACCCTCCGCACCCACCCCACCCACCCTTAAAAACGTCTCCCGAACCACAACGAAAAAACTGCCAAAAACAAAGCTCAGTGACAACCCCACGAAACAATAACACATTTCAAGTCAGAGGAACCTGATTTGTCATGACAACCAGCGATTCATATGGCACAAGTTTCCCTCTCAACTTGATAGAAAAACAAAAGTCTCCAATTTTACATTGTCCTTCCACAGAATGCAACACCGCATCATCACTACAAAGTTTGTGTTGCTGTAGTAGTCTTTACAAGGTGGATACTGTTAATGCCCCTTTAAAAAAACAAAAAAATAACACCTGTCGTAGCATGCCGTTCCACTTCATATTCAGTAAAGGAAAAAGTACGATAAAAACAATACGTCTGTCAGCACAGAAATCTCCATAAATATATCAGACAACTGAACGTCAGTCAGAGAAGAACTTCCTGGAGAGCAGAAAGATGAGGGGTAAATGTCACCTGTACACAATCTACACCTGGCCTGGTTAAGCTATACTGTAGTTTTCTTGCATTAATGGCACAATACATTTAAAATGAGTAAACACTTTTTTCTTTTTAAAACAGTTCATATTCCCCACTCCAACATTTTCTCCAAATAAAATACAATAAATAAGAACATAGGAAGAGATGACCTATGAACAGGTTTCTCCAGTCATTCTCATGCAAGACATTGTCATCCTGAACAGACATGAATGCATGAACAGGTGTCTCTCATCTGGATCACACACATACACACTCATACACGCAAAAAAAAAAGTACATGTGAGACGAACTGGTGAAATGCTCAAGGCATGTCCTCTTCTGCTATTCCTTCAGTAGACCTATAAAATATTTGACAGCTGATATGGGCTAGCCAGCGCCCTTGTAAGTTTCATTACAGTACATTACAAGTAAGGAGAAATAAAAGTAAAATATAATACCTAGACAAGGCTTTGGACCAAAAGGGGGAGAGAGAAAGAGAGAGAAATAGGGAGAGAAGCAAATACAAAAACAACAATAGCATCAGTAGGAATTTCATTTTATAAAGTGGTTTTCCCTGTAACTGTACTCTCTATGGTAGTAAACATGTCTTCACAGAGTAAACACACATCGAGGGGAGAAGGAGAAGTTGTGTCCCTCTCCAACACACCGTACCTCATCACTGATAGTTCATATGCTGTAAAGGCATTTTGTTCCAGTTTCCATAGCTTAATTTTTTTTCAGTTTGACTTTTTTTTTTTATCTTGTGTCTTCTTTTTATGATTTTTTCACACTCTTCTTGATGAATCCTGTTCATCGGGTTTCTTTTTTTTTTGTCGTCATTTCTTCATAGAAAAACACCTAAGTACCAGCTAGGCTCCTTCACAGTTCATTTTAGTGCAATGAGAACACGCGCCCCCTCGCTGGTGGGAGGGTTAGATGCCGTCAGTGCCTCATGTCTTTCCCAGAACGTTAGACCTGACGAGAGAAAAAAGAGATGTTGATTGAGGAAGGTGTATCTATAGACACTGGGTGGCATCTCTCATTAGACTGGTGCTATGATTCTCACCTGAGTGCTTTCCATCTATCCTTCTCTACCTGGTTCTCTGGACTCTCACTCTCATAGGATGCAAGGTAGAGTCCTGCAGAAGGATAAGAAAAGAAAGAGATAGAAAATAAGTAAATTAGTGGGGAAAAAAACTATGGTGAAAATACGTGGATCAAGCATGTGCAGAAGAGTTTCTAAAAATGAAAACAGCATGGTAGGTTCTCACCGTCCTCACTGAAGATGGGAGCAGTGTGGAGGTAGTGCAGGATGGCCCGATCCTCCTCAAACGGACACTCCACTTGTTTCCACGTCATGAACTCCCCGACCTGCCGTGCCAGCTCCACGAATTTCTAAACAATGAAATGACACTGAGTGAATGTTTTCTAAGGTTATTAGTACATGAGGCAGTGTCAGGTGAAAAGGGGTAGTCTCACCTCAAAGTTGACATGGCCGTTGGGCAGCCGATTGGCACATCCTTCATTCAAGAAGTAAATATCTTTGATCAGCAGACTGAAGAAGGGAATCACAATCTGAGGAGAGAAAACAAACAGGAAGATATGGAAAAATATTGACTTGACGATGAAAAGAAATGACTGAATGGATGCCTGCACGCTTCCAGAGAAACAGCCAACGATGCGGAGCCGAACCCTACCCTTTCTCTGTTGCTGTTAGCAGTCTGAGAGCGATGGGCAGCCCCCCTCAGGGCAGTTCTATAGTTGTAAAAGTTTCCTGTAGGATCCATCTGATGCTGTCAAAGTAAATGGAAACAAACAATACCCTGTCAACCTCAAGTTATTACCTGCCTTGTACTTCTTACTTGGTGAGTCTGTGAGTTTGTGTTTACCTCCAGAATGAAGAACTTGGCGGTCTTGGCTTTGCCCCAAGTCTTCTTCAGCCGTGACACGGGACTCATGTTCATACCAGCTAGAGAAGGAAGTAGATTGTAACTGTTAATACAGTGTCGGGCATTAGAATTCATTGGAACTGCTGATAGGCTCATGCGAAAAATTAAACACTCACAGATGATGGCCATGAGGGAGTTGAAGTTTCCAATGTTGAAACACTCCCTGGCTACATCAATGAAAAACTCGATCACCTGGGCTCTCTGCTTCTTCTTCGCAGGCTGCGGAGATAAGACGAGAAGGAATTACACACCATATGAACTCAATTTGAAGACATTTTATTATAATTCTCACAACCCTAATTTACACTGGCACAAAGAGTTACACAATCCATTTCATACCCAAGAAAGTAGTGACACAAAATAACCACTAGGGGGCAGTGACGCTTCATAACAACAAACTGTCTTGACATGCTCCCCCTCTTTTTCTTTATACTGTAATAAATAATTTCAAAAAATACTATTTAAAATATTTTAAAAAATGAAATACCAGGCTTAATAAAATATAAAATATGTACATAAATACTGATCCAAATATACACAATAGTGTTACTGACATGTTGATGTATAATCTAAACACCTTTTGCCTTTTACTAGTCTTCAAAAAATATCTTGTCTCCTCATCTTTATGTCAATTTCACGATTAAAGTGCTTTTCATCAGTTGTCCTATTTTGTGAACAGTGTTCATAATGCTTTGCACACCTTTTACTCACTTTATTTTTGGCATTATGAGTCTATTCTGTGTTCTGTTTGCTTCTGAAGTGTTTGTCAGAGTAAATGAGGACCTGGTGCATCAGCATTTGCCACTCACCATGCAGATCTCAGTAGCTACCAGGTAACACAGTCTGTTAAACCACCTGACATAAGCCTCCAGGTTGGAGGTTTTCTTCTTCTGGTCACTGAAGCATGGCTGCTGATGACATACACACACATAAACAGACGTGAGCATAGGCAGTGCTACCATAGGGAATTCCTCTGATCCTAATTAGCTTCCTATCTACAGGCTGACCCCCCTTCGCGAGTGTAAATGACAAAGACAGCGAGCTGGGAGCGGAAATAACACGATCAATGGAGAGCACAAAAAAAACCAAAAAAAAAACAGAGGAAGGACAGAGTGAAGGAGACGGCAACCAAACACGAGGAAAAATCCACAGTGGACCGGCGGAAAGTGAGAGAGTGAAAGCATTCATCAGTTAAATGACAGGACAGATGAAGCAATCGTGTGCTGCTACAGCTTGTGTCAATACAATGATGTGCTGTTTGTGACCTTAGTGGCCTGCTGACCATTACGTGGCCCTGAAGACGCAAATCTTAATTAGACATAGCCACACATTCTCCACAACATAAGAGACTGGGCTTTTTACATCAGGTTGGTGTAAAATTCTGCCACCATCAGAAACCTTTGACAAAAATGTTCATATTTAATAAAACAAAACGGAACATATGTCTAAAAACTGCTGTGGTTTGACCTTTGATAATAAGAAGTCAATTTTAGAATTCATATATGTTTATTTCTCCCAGAAATACATTATATACATATTTAAAGATCCCCTCCAGATGTGTTTTAAGACTGTTAAAATACTCTGCTTGAACACTAATTCATGACTGATGTTGTTTTTCCATAAAAAAATTCAATTACCATGTTAAAAATTCTTCAAATGACATCTACTCCCTCTCCCTCACTCTGTACATACATTATTCTGCACAGCGAAGCTCAAACATTTACATTCAACATCATGAAGAATGGATGGTGATTTATAAATAATATCAATATTCAAAATCAAAGTTTACCTGAGTTCCATCTAGTGGGTCTTTCTGAACAAAGGCTTGGACAAACTCCTCCGGTTCAATATGACTTAAATGTTCCTGGAAAACACACACACACAACGATAGCTGTAGTCCCATTAATAATTCTTTCATTTCAGTAATGGAAGGCAATCAATACGAGGAAGTAATGACTCATTGACATGACTCATTGGAATTATATTTCATCAAATTGACACTTGAAGTAATATTCACTTCTATTAAAAGGTAACCACACATATATATATATATATATATATATATATATATCAAAATGACTCATTAGACCTATTTTCAACTCATGATGTTAAAAAAAACCAAAACAGTACTACAGACACACACACACATACACACACGAATACCACACATAGTGACAGAAACGCTTCACTACTAAACACATCTTGTTTTTAATCAGTATGTTGTTAAAACCCACAAAAGAGGTCTGTATGTATGTGAGCACTGTACATGCCTGTCTCTCTTTCTGCTTCTATGTGTGTGTGTGTGTGTGTGTGTGCGCCAGAGTGTGAAGCTGTCAGGTCATATATATCCACAGCGGTTTTATCCCCTTTGTTTGAGCCCTAAGGCACATCACTGACTTCTGGGGTGATGTCACCGCTCAGACAAGGGTACACACTTACTCAGGCACACACACACACACACACACACACACACAAACACACAAACACACACACACACAACCACTCCCAAATACACGTGCCCGCATTAAGACACACATGAACACACTGACGGCACCATGTATGCACTGTGAGGGACACTGCAGACATCTTTCGCCCATGTATGTTTCATTGCACTACACCCTTTGTTCTTTTGAACACGCTGGGTGAAGACCAGTTAGTGCTGCAATCACTGACAAGTAATAATCAAGGTTAGACCTCAGAGATCTTCGGACCAGAGTTAAGTGTGCCAGTTTCAGTTTGCTACTACACCCCCCACTATCTTTCCTTTGTTCTTTTCAGATTCATACATTTTCAATCACCCCTCACATCTTTTCATCTCCATCCCCGCTCGATTTGATGTCTCAGATTCCATGTTTATGTCCTTGCCTGAAACTATGTCTCCACCCCTGCTTTACTATCCTCAGCTCCTTCTCTCCCCGCCCCCTTCCAGCATCCTCTCCACTCCTCCTCGTCCATCCTTGTTATCATCTCTTACCCTGACCTCTGTCTAACCCACACTTCCCTCCCTCCCTCCCTCCCTCTCCTTCTACTCACCAGCTCCACGTGGGTGAGCTGCTGTGCCAGTGTGTACGGGTCATTGCAGATGGAGAGCATGTCCTTCTGGATGGGCGGAGGCTTGGTCTTGAAGGCCACCAGCTTGTCAGAGATGGAGGAGGCATTGAGGGAGACCTTGACGATGCTCTCTTCCCCCTGGCTCATCAAGGCCAGCCTCTGGCTAAGCTTCTGCAGCACCTGGTTCAGGGTTTTCCAGTACGCCTGCGGAGAGGGAGAGGAAAGGGAGAGGAGAGGATAGGGAGTTGTCAGTAAGGTCTTCATTAATGTGAATAATTTATTAATGCTTTATAGATCAGTATTAGGCACAAATCAAAAGACTTTCTGTGTTACTGGGTTGTGAGCAAGTGGTCAATTATTTGCCAAAAGAGCATACCTTGTCATCTCTTTACTTAACAACTTACAATTGAGTATAAAATAAGTAATCAAGCACACTGATGAGCCCAAGAATTTACAGAACTGTGTAATTTTTCAGCTGCATTAAAACAGGTTTTCACTCAAAAGCAGCAGTGTGCTGTGTGTTGTGTCCAGGAATGTGTGTTTCTGTGCTCCTCCCTCCAGATGACTGGTCACTGAGGCCATTAGGTCAGTCTGTCTCACAAATGACCCAGAGCCATAGCTCCCACATGTACGAACACACATGCACACACACATACTGTAGACAGCCAGCTGTAAATAGCAGCACATTCATCACCACCTGCCCTTCCCCTCTTTCTGTCCTCCCTTCACCTCCCTCCGTTTTTCCTTGTCTTCCACCCTGACTCCATCCTCCACCTCTACCTTTTTCCTCTGCTCTCTGCTCTCTGTGCCCCTGTATCCCATCCCCCCCCATTTTCTCCATCCATCTCTCTCGCTCGATTATCCCATGAGGCTGCAGATAGAGCCACTCCTCTAACATCCTTCCTTCCTCTCTCCTCTCGCTTTCTCTCTCTCTATAGTGCAAGACTGTGTAACATGGAGCTGTGGCTACTCACCCTACACTGACACTCTGATTCCTTCCACCACCTCGCCACAGAGGTAGTGATGATAATTGAATTTTGTTCCCCATTAGAGCATTCCTCACTGCAGCTACAGCTTATAAGAGGCTATAATGGCCACAAATACAGTGTAGATCAAAATCAGGCCATCACAAATTGTTACGCTGTAGAAACGGATAACTTGATGAGTAGCAGGCTATTATTTAACTTTATTCCTTTAAAAGAAGATCTAGGGTCTTTCCAAAACTGTACAAAAAAGCATCCTATCTTTTAAAGATGACCGAACCATCTCACATTAATGTTATCATACGGCTGAAGTTTCATGTCATCTGTGTACCTCATCACACGGAGCTATCCTGTGAATGATGTCTTTAAGGTGTCCAACCATCTTCTCGTCCCTGAAGTCGGTGGGGAACGTCTCTGTCCACTCTGTCAGCAGTTGCAGGATCTTGGGACCAAACTTGCGCACTTTTGCCTGTAGTTGAAGAAGTGAAAGAGATTTACCACTTTCTATTTTTGTGATTCCATAAGCAGAACAAAACAATTTGACAGTTTGGCAAAAAAGTAGTGGTTGCTTAGATGCAGAACACGAGTGAGTCTGAGTGTTTTTGCTGAGGCAGTCTGTTTGCTAGTTAGTTAGTGCACATGCATAAAGGAGTACTGTATGTATTTGTGTGTGGTGCAGTACTGACCGTATCGAGTGGGCTCTGATCCAGCTGCTGCTGTTTAATGCACAGCTCACACACCCTGGCCAACAGCTCCGGAGGAGGGATGAACAGACGGGCACTCAGCAAGAAGGTAAACACATAGGCTTTCTGTCAATTGACAGAAGGGGACATTCGGTAAGACACTGCCACTACATCAATAAAAAACACTGCAGCTTTCTGTAATTAAATGAAGAAAAGTAGCACTTTAAACAGAGACATGGTACTAAGAATGTAATTGGAACTACTGTCATTACCACTATAAACTGAAATGGACTTTCTGAGGGAGTTTATAATGAACAGTGGTGTGACTGTGGTTCATCGCTGTTTGTGTCATTTACCTCGGGGTAGTAATCAGCAGTGGGCACCAAGTTCTGGATAAGGGTGTCCAGGGAGGCAGAGGTGATCGGGGGCCCATCGGCCAGGCAAGCCCCGGGCCCCTGGCCCTCCTGTGCGGCCTCCTCCTCCTCCCCAGGCTCAGCGCAGGCCAGATGGGGGCTGAAGCCACTGGGAGTGGTGAACATGGTGCCTGAGCACACAGTCTGGGGCATTCCTGGCTAGAATACAAATAGACAGAGACAATATACCGTCAGCAACAATATAGACAGAATGAGGAATAAGGATATGGTTTGTTTTTTATTGAACAAAAATTGAAGTAGGGTAGCACTTTTGATCTGGTAAGGGGAAGTGTGTTTTATCCAACACTCTCTCTGCAGTCAATCTACAAGGCCTCTCTACAAGCCTGAATTCTCTTACACTCCTCTCCCTCTCTTCTCAGTCCTCTGTTCATCCTCCCAGCGTATCATCTCCTATTCACTCTAACTCTACACAGCAATGCACTCATTCCATCCAACCGATGACCCACTGCTGTCGTCGGGGGATACAGAATACCCCCCAACAGCTGCCCTGTCTCCCACGTCGACAAGACAGAGGAGAAAACGGAAATGTGGGTCACTTAGTCGCCGTGGAAACCGTTGCTGCCTGAGAGCAATTGCGCGGCCTCCATCACTGCCCTGCATGTCTTTCCCTTCAAGAATGCTTTGGGTTACACATTTAAAAAATTCAACATGCTCCTTCCCTCAATGGACCAACCCTGCAGCTGTAGTGGAAAGGAGCACTTACTGTACTGTACGCTAGAGTAGAGATACTACGGAGACAGAGTATATTATGATCCTCAGGGTACAATTATCATCATCACTGTTATGTCCATCTACCTGTAACTTCTCTTTTGTCAATATTTCAAAATGGCAAGTTAGAGTAAATATAAGATTTGGATTCAATTGAATTAAATGTTGTACAAGCAATTAGCAAAGTAATTGTTCAGAAACAGTTTTGATGATAAGCTTTGATTTATTATGTTAGTTTATGAAATTTGACATAAAAATAGCCTCTGCTGTGCTCGTGCTCTCGCTGACTAACCCTGGCGACTATGTCCACCTGAATCACTCATCATCACCAAAGACGACTGCTATCTCTGGGTGCCTTCAGGCTAGTTCAGTGGCCTGAAGCCTTTCTGCCTGCAGGAGTCACGAGAAAGGCAGCAAACCCACATGCTGACAGTGAGACCTTGAGCAACATGCAGGAAGTTATTTCAGATGTAAGCACTGCTGTTATTCCTGCTCTTTGTAGATCAGACAACTGCCAGGGCCGGGCCTGAATGAGTACACATGTACACATGAACACTCACTAAATATATATATAAAAAAGGAAAGCACAATAGAGGTGAAAAAAGAACCATTTCCCCTACTTTTATGTTGTTCGATAAGGCAGAGCTTGACTAGAAGAGACATTAATTGTCATTATAAGACTGTAACCTACCAAAAATTATGCAGCTATTCAATTAAAAGAAAACCTGAGATCTGAGAAATTAATGGCAAAACCAGCTATCATCCCTAGTCCCTGGAAGAATCCTGGGAATGGAATCATTTCATCCTCGGTTGACCTTCAGGCTCCCTTCCCCCCTCGCTGATCAGCCACCTCGATAAACCGGTGTCACGGGTCCCTGGGGTAAAAGGTCAAGCACACACTGGTGTGTAGAAGTGCAGCTCATGTCTCAAGTTTCCTGTGTGAGGGGCTCAGTTGTCCTTTGTTCTCCCCGATCCCCAACACATGAGCATGCAAACACTTATTTGTACATTTTGTACACACCTAGACACGGACGCATACAGACAGGCACACAAAAGGCTGGGGGATGGGTAGACTTTCTATGAGGCGCTTTTAGAACCTTCCTTCCTTCTTACACCACTGACACCCACAGCCATATCTCTAAAAACGTATGTGGTGATTTAAGACGGCCGACATCGTCTTGTCTGCTCCTAAAAGCTATAATCATGGCTCCTCACTCTGTGAAACACTGACAACAGCCAATGAGAGGAAAAACAGGTATTTAACCGAGCAGATGAAACTCTGAGCATATAAATATTGAAGCTATATACCATATCGATTAGGTAGAACACTTTCTTAAAGGTGACCTATGATGCACATTTCCAGGTCTATATTTTGTAAAGAGACAGGAGCTGTCTGTGTACATACATTTACTAAGAAGACTGTAGTTTGAGAGGCTTTTGTGCCTAGAGTAGATGACTATATAAAAAATCTGTCACGAGTTGACGTCAGCTTGTCTTAAAAAAAAGAAAAAATGTTGGAAATCTAGCATTCAGCGCAGTCTGAAACCTGAGTTTTTTGCTCAGAGGGATTATTTTATCATTTGTTCTTCTTATTATTTAAAACTGGCCTTGTTTAATATGAACATCTGACATTGTAACATTATATATACGACAGAAAATAAGGAAAAGTATAATAGGTCCCCTTTAAATATGCTGCCATGCACACATAGAGTTTAATGAGCCTTCAAATGGTCTATTTTGCAGGGTTAGACATTACTAGGGAACCCCAGTTGAAAAATATTACTACCATAATCTAAAATGCTGCTCTTTTGAGCTGTTTTCTTTCCACAAAAGTGATTGTCACTGTCTGGATTCGGTTCAAATGGGGAAAGCCTGTGGTGCCCTTGCAGCGACCTCCTCTAGATTGGATTACAACATGCTGCCACTGTGAAGACATGGGCTGATAAACAGAGAAATAGACAAATCCAACAAGCCTCTATAACAACATAAATGCAGTGGGAAAGCTTTATGGTAACTGGGAGGAACTTTCTCTGTGAGGCCAGACAGGAATACAAAGTGTGCACAGCTCTAGGAGCCTGTGTGACTAAATCCAGGAGTTTATCTGAGTCATCTCATGCATGCAAACACACACACACCCCTCCTTTACAGCGTTTGTACTCATATATATACGGGGGTGAGTGAGAGTTTTATTTTACGTGCCCACACTGTCAATGATTCCCTTCATTGCTTGTGATAATCTTCACTCTTCTTATTTCTCATATTGCTTATGTTTACATTTTATGATAGGCCAGTCATCAGTGTGTGTGTGTGTGATACACCAAGGCCTTGCTCTCATTGTGCCATTAAAATAGTTGTGAAACAGATTTCAGTGGTAGGTTTAAGATCAAAATAGTGTCAAAGTTTGAAATGTTTGAGCCCATTATAGTTTCACAAAGATGAGGGAAACTGCATTGATGCATTTTAAAGTGCTTGTATCGAGTTAAAGCAGGATTTCTGCTGAACAGCAGCCACTTTGGTCAGTTGCTTCCTCATCATTAGGCGACCTGACTGGTAATGAGAACAGAAAACAAAAAACATGTCTCTAGGTGAGTTACACTGTATTCACTTATTGTTTTACTCAGGCATATACTAGAGAAGAGTCATAAAGTAAGAAAACTGAACTCGGTAATGTCAGTTATACAGAAATATCTAGCCTACCTAAAGTTTGCTAACATTAGCCAATAACTTTAAGCTACTGGTCGTACCAGACCAAGTGAGTTTGTAGCAGAAAAACCCCTGAGTGTATTGAATTGAGCAATGGAGAGTTTTACTTTTTAGGAATTCAACTTTTTTATTTGTTAGACCAAGATTGGGTTATTTTGTCTTTCAAAAGTTACTCGAACTTGCTTTAAAACTGCAAAATCCTGTTGTGTGGGCTTTGTTGGGTTTTGGCAACATCTCTAGTGCTGAGCTGTGATTCCAGTAGAGTTTTTGTGCTTTAAGTCCCACAGATAACTTTGAAATCAAACAGTGGGGGCGAGAACTGCTCATTTTGACTTCCTTTAATAAAATCCATCACTTCTTTTAAACCCCAGGAACTAAAGATCAACACACCCAACATCCAGTTTTATGACTTCCCAATGCAAACCCGGAACAGCTACTTCCAAAGAAAAGCACGGTTTACTACTTTTTATAACCACATTTATTATTTTACAACCATATTACTTACACCACTTTTTTCCTACAGTGTGACCAAGAAGTCATCCACAGCTGTATTCTATGTATAACTTGTTTCCATACCCCATGATACACCCAGCTCCCTCTGTGGCTGTCATACTGCATCAACGCCGCATGAAAAAACACACAGAGAAACGAGCAGAACAGGTGAGTGTAGTGGTGTGTGCTCTAATCCCCCCTGAGATCTCCAACAGCCAGCCACCAGCAGCCCTGCACTCTGTCTAGACAGCTGGGGGAGTGTCATTGTTCAGGCCCCTTGCAGCGTATGTATACATGTGTGTGTTGTCTTGTGTTTCTGTCAGGCTGTTATCGTTACCATCGGGGGATCCGCCTGCTTTGTTCTATCATGATTAACAGAATGGCACTGTCTGGAGACAGGCAATCTTTATCAGAACACCCTTGACTGTCTCTCTGTGTGTGTGCGGAGTAAATCGGAGGTGCATAGTCACCGTGATGATGAAACAATGGCATTCTTGACACGACCTAGCAGCTTGAAGCTGTCTAGCAACTTCACAACTTTGTGAATCTCTGTTTTCTAGTAGCCCCATCTACCTCACTCTCTGTAAAACCTGTTTCACCACATAGATAGTATTACTCATACCTGCAGAGACTGGTGACACAGATGCTGACAGTCTGTTCTGCCACTAAGGACTTAAAGGGTTAATGGATGAGAGACAGCTCTCCATTAAGACTGAAGAGGCTCATTCAGAACAAATCAAACCACTGTCTGACCTCTGTTGTTAAAGAGTCAAGGGTCAAAGGTGAGGAGTTAAGGATCCTTGGTGGGGGTAGATGGAGTACAGTTGCAGCATTGTTTGCATCCAAACTGTGGGGTCATTTTTTGTACTAATGCTCTGTTGCTTGGCTCAGTTTCAAGGCTTCATATAGGCTTTGTCTGCAGTTAGGGACATTACAAAAAGGTCTTCGTGACTTTTAAGGCCATCAGAGCTGACTTTGATTTATTGGCAGTGCTGGCCACGTCTATTAATCATCACCCAAATTGAAAATTATGGGCTAAGAATTTGTCGACAGGTCATATAGAGAGACTAGATCCTTTATAAAGATGCTAATAGATACAAATTTCTTTGAAAATGACATATTTTGTCATTTCTACTGTATGTGAGGGAAGAAAAATATTGTAGTGTTTTGTATTTTTATGTATTAATTGTCCAGATTCAGAAACAACATTTATATCTATGTCCAATAGTATTCTTCCTCAAGCTTGAATAAGTCAGAGACAAGGGTGTTCTTAAATTGTTTTCATGTCCTTGAGGGTACAGCTGATACACAAAAGCCAATTCACTCTATTCCTGCACCTTATTCACCTGATTTCTTTTTTTGGTGACAAGCTTGATGAGGTGTGTCGATTAGGTGTGTGCTCTTGGATGAACAGATCAAATATACTGCAGGGTGTGGGAGTTTGTTAACCACTGCTCTATAGCTTCCCAGGAATTGCATGATATTATGTTTTCAAAATATGAAAAACTTTGATTTATATTTCTACAGTTTTATTTGTGTGCGTTCTTAAATGAGGTCTATTCACATCCTTGACTCTACAATCGTTTTTTTTTTTTTTTACAGAAAGGATATGACATATTGATACTGAGAAACACAACAGAGCAAGAGTGAAACCTAGGACGTGTTGCAATGCTGTTCTTAGAGGAGCAGCACATCATCAGAGGTAAGCACAGCAAATATCCGGCATGGGTATTGCAGCAACGTTGTGTTTTGTTTCTGTAGGAGGGAGGGGGAGGAGGGAGAAGGGGGGTGATATTCCCCTCAGGGCAGTGTGCAGACAGTCTAGGCTCTCTGAATGTTAAACTTGCCTCCTGCCAGACTCGCTAAACTCCTCTTTTCCCTTGCAGACTCCATCATATGACGCCCGATGCTTCCTCCTCACTAACTAATTTACATACTCCAACACTTCTTTTCTAATTTAAGACCCACATGTTCACTCCTTTAACACATTCCAATTTCAACACTTCATCTATTTTTGGGAGTGTGCTCTAAAAAAGCAGTTCCTCGCGTATTTTTGGTACTGACACTGTTTTTGCGTGCCTTAGTGTATTGCAGCTATGGCCTAAATTTTCCACTGTGTTCTTTGAAAGCTGAAATGATGCGACTAAGAGGAAAAAAAAAAACTGGAGTATTCTCATGATGGCAGGGGCTTAAAAGAAAGTAAACACCTCTTTGTCACCCAGCCTCTCCCCCTCCCTCACTCCCCCTTCCCCTTGTCCCCCTCCATTCCTCTCTCCTCCTTTATCTCCCTCTCCACGCCCTACTTTCCAATGTGCCCAGTCAGGACGCTTGTACAGATGGCCTTGCAGCAGCCTGCTCTCCCAGTGGGAGCTGCTGGCATGGGAGGCTTTTTGGCCCTCTGCCCCTACCATCATCCCCAGTCTCCACAGGAGCCCAAAAGTGTACTGGCGTCCAGACTGAACGCCGAGATACATGGGCAGAGCCAATCGGGCTGCTGGGCTACACAGTGACTGCCTGGCAGCTCTGACAACAGAGAGAGAGCGCAAAATACCGCACATATGTCACAGCACACGCGTCGCAACAAAATCAAACCAGCGCACTATTGGTGGTTAATGGTGTGTGTGTGTGTTTGGGGAGGAGCGGAGTTGAAAACAAATGAGTTCATTGTGTCCTGAAAAAACACATGCATGCACACTTGCACCCACACAAGCAGCCAAACACAGGATTGAGTTACCGCAGAGGCATTCCAGCTCCCCACCCATTCCCCAGCCAGTCTCTGTGATACGAGCCTGACAGAGGTTGGGAATCACACTCAGGGCTCAACAGGCACACACTCCCTAAATCCCTTTATTGGCATTCCCCCGTAGTGTCTGAGAGGGGTCGCCCTGACATCCTGGCACCTGTTCCACACCCACCCGCTCCATCAAATCCCGATGTAAAGCTCACTGGGAATTCTCCTGCATGTACACACCCTGTGCATGTGCGTAGCCGGTCTCATTCCTGAGCGAGTTTGGACACAGTCGTGTTCATGTATGTGTTTTTCTTTGTGTATGTGCATGCACTTATGTGTATGGGCTTGTGAAAGGGCTGAGAGAGTCAAGAGTGTATCTAAGTCCAAGTGAAGTCACTCCTTCACTGTGAATGCAACCATCTGTCCTGCTGTTCTCCAAGAGGTGCGGCTGTGCTTCGATGTTTTCTCGCATCTTGGGCAAAAACACAGAGACAGAGAGGGGAAAAGCAAGATGCAAAGACTACGTGACATGAGCGAATCTGCACACTTTTAATCCCCACAGTCAAACTATTACCTCACTAAAATTTACATTTAGAGGCAATGAAGATTAGCATTTACACAAAATCATCAGCCTCAGAGAAAGCCTGTGCTTTTCAGACAAACTCTAAAGGTTGAGGAGCACCATTATCCACCGACTCCACTTTCAAACCACTTCACGCGTGAAAAAAAAATACATGCCTGAATCTATTTCCCCAGTTTAAAAATGGTATAATAAAATGAACTGAAGGTCTCTGACACATATGATGGGTTTGTGCAATCTGTCATGTTACATAGAGATAATTGGAGCTGAGCACAGGCTGGCTCTTAGTGGGCACGTAGCATGTGTCTGAGCCTTGAGTGCCCTAAATCTGTCATTCACAACGGTCATAATGCTTTAAAAAACAGTCATGTATTATTCATAATATCCCAATTTACAACCACCCTTGATGCAATGCTCCTTAGAGGGGAATCGGGCAAGAGTGATTTTGTCTCTGTCCTAAACAGACATAATTTTGCCTGAAGTGCCACTTATGAGGAATTACCAGCTTAGTAAGTGAATGCAAGAATCTGCGAGTGAAAAACAGAGTGGAGTGAAAAAAAGAAAAGCTGAATGAAACAATGCCTATGTGTAGCTACCTCAATAGTCCCTTGAGCACCTTTAAAAAAAATTCGACTGTTCATCTAAACACCCACTCAGCATTGTGGTACTCGCAATCAAACCTGCCAGATAGATGCAGCGAACTAATGAGCGAGATGGTAACAGATGCAAATCTAATAAGCAGACGTTACTAATTTCATCATGGCTGTCTGCTTTCCTGCTAAAGTACATCTATCTGCTCATTACAACCAGCATGGGCAGAGGCCATGCGGTATGTCACTGTTGATGTATGATGTCAAAGCTTACTAATTAGTGCCGGGGGATTGCAGGGTCTGGTCTGTTCGTAACTCATGCCTCGTGTATTTTGATATGATTAGAGAAAAGCAGAGGTCAGAAAGCAGGCTTCAATCATCCACAACCAGCTTTTTAAGTTGATATTTGCTTTTTGATATTTGCTTGTTTGAAAAATGCTTTCTGAAATGCAAGGAGATTAATGATGCATCCATATTTACTATGCCACAACTTCCATTTGTGCTGGATGAATTGATCTCTCAATTACAGCAACAGTATGGCACCACAACAGTCACAGATAAACAGCGACTTCCCCGTTGGCATGCTGGTGCCATCGATATCAAGAAAGGGACTTTGCCAACATATTTCGTGTACTGAATGCTAAAATTAACTATTTACAAGCGGAACCATTGTATTACAGCTGCTTTTATCATTCATGGACTAGGTTTCTAGTGTCAGTTTCGTTTTCAACCTCACTCCAACCCTCCAACTATGCACCTGGAAGCAAATCAAACTTTTGTTACTTGATACTAGTGCCAATATGATACCTGACACCCAGTACCAATACCAAATAAATAATTAAATGAGAATATATAGCGTTTTATGAGAGTATGAATCGGATCAAGCATTGATTGATCAAGCGGTGATTTCTGGTGATTTATATACCTTTCACCTTGTACCTCAGTTGTGCAGAAGCTTTACGGTCTGCTAAACAAACAAAATTCTGATGAAACCGTTCATACAGTTGACATGATGAGGATCATTTCATTTCTTGGGTCCTATATCTGATGGAATTAATATATGCTTATTTCAATGGTTTATTGAACAGATTCGCTGGGATCTAATCATATTCCATTGCTTTTTTTTGACCCAACCAATCCATAAAGACAGACTGTCAATAGCTTCCCATATGCCAGCATGCAGGCCATGTGCAGGCAGCTAAGACCAGCTCTGGAGAGCGTAGAGCGTTTCCATGGAGTCAGGGCTCCTGTTGGGAGGTAATTAGATGCCTGTTGAGTCCCTACTGTGACCCCCCCCCCCCCCCCCCACTTCTCTCTTTCATTCCATAATCCCTTGTTTCCCCCCTCTCTCTGTCTCTCTCTCTCTCTTTCTCTGTCTTTCGCTCTCATGACAGAGCAGCAGGCTGTGACAGAGTGATTCCACATGTGAACCCTGCCTGCCTCCACCTGTCAGCGAGATCAGTCTCATCATCCCGGTGTCAGCAGCAGCAAAAGCTACGGTGCAGCCGAAGGACACAGTCAGGTACACAGGCCATCACGACGCTCTGTCCCTTTTTTCAGTTGAGCTCCCGCTGGGCTGAGGAGCTGTTTATGTTTGGTGCAAAAAAAAAAAAAATTGACAGTCTAGAGGCACTGGTGGTAAAAAAATTTAAGTGAGAACAGTGTTTTTCTTTCTGCAACTGTCATTTTTGTGCTGTTTATATTTAGTTTCCTTTCATTATTATGTCATTTCCCCAAGGGACCCCTTATAAATCGAAAAATGGCTTCAGCATAAAAAAAAAAAAAACAGGAACAAAAGATTTCCGTTCCTCTCTGACTGATCATCTATCCATTCAACACATACAGCTTGGGGCTGGGTTTCAAACCTATCCCAGCATGCACTGGACAAGTGAATAAACACTCAATAGAAAATTTTGTTTGATTGCTTCATGTGTGTTTAACAGCCACAGTATGAGCTTAACTTTCTAATGCGCAAGTAACAGAACTGCCAGTAAGATGTTGGAGTGGATTCCTGTTTCGACTGCTCCGTAATAAGGCGGTAGTGGAATTCTGTCATGTCTGTGGAGTAGAATAGCCTGTGATCTATAACTCCAAAGACACACACACACACACACATACAGAAACCCCTTCCCCCTTACACAGCCATAAAGTCAAGTCAAGTCGATGTTATTTGTATAGCCCAATATCACAAATTTGCCTCAAGGGGCTTTACAGTCTGTACAGCAATACAACATCCTCTGTCTTTAGACCCTCGATTCGAATAAGAAAAAAAACCCCAAGAAACGTCAGGAAGAGCAACAGAGGAGGGATCCCTCTCCCAGGAATGGACAGATGTGTAATAACCTTGTGGTGGTGATAAAGCTGTCATTGCTACCAGACTAACAGCTACTGTGTTTACCTCCCTGTCGACCTGCTGCAGACAGACCCTGCCCCCTCTCTTTCTCACTCTCCAAACACTCACACACACACTCACACACACACACACACACGCACACACAAATGACTGGTCTCACTCTCTGGGAACTTGCCTCTCTCAATCTCACGTCAAAAAAACAAAAACAAACGATGCCCTCATTAACAGCACACCTGTTATTCTCTGCAGACTTGGCCTGAATTGGAGGGGAACATGTGCTGCAGTCAATGTCTGTACCTGCAGACTTGTTATCGGTGACTCCTGACAGACCTCCGCTCGGGTGACTCATGCCTGTACAACCCTTACCTACTGTACTGTCAGAGCAAGCTGCCATTTCAAATCAGAACCGTTCTATAGCCAAGGGCATAGAGTGGTTTTATGGGCTCAGCAGGGGAGAGCTCAACTGAATAGGTAAATGCAGAAGAGGTAGAACAAAGAGCTGCACCGGGTTGATCACTGGAGGTACAAAGTCAAAGAATGTTAATGATGGCACAAAATAGAAATAATTCAGATTTTATCCAGAGTTGGATGACATGTAAGACTGGAGAGAATCAAGGAATTGATTTACAGCGTCTCACAAAGGGAACTCTCATACAGCGAGCACAACACAGAAGGAAAAAAATGTTTGTTTTTCACCCCTCTGGGCATACAGAAGCACATAGTGCCAGCAAAGGTGAAAGTGAGAGAAGCTGCCAATGCCTCCTGGAGCTCCATGCTGAGAGAGGAGGGCCCATAAATGTGATGCCCCACTCCGGTGCTTCCCTCCTGGAGGGGCTGAGATTTGGAGGAGAGCAGAGCTGAGGGCGTGGGAAGCGCAGACACCATAAGTGGCTTTACTGTCAATATCAACAACCCAGGCTAGAATTTCTCCCCACCTGACTGGTTTCCAACAGAGTCGGTCTTACTTTCATGCACCTAAGCTGCAGAAGACAGATAACAAATCCTTTTGGTTTGTGTTGGTAAGCTACATCGCCCTTGGGTAAAAAAAAAAAAAAAAAAGGCTGCTTTAGTGGATGATGCAGATTTTTTTCATTCCTGCTAAAATAGAGTAAAAATGTCACCAGTGCCACACCTGTTCCTTCAGGCTCTGAAATAACACAACTCACATGTATATATGCAGAGGTAGAGGGGAAGAGATGCAATGGAGTGCTTGAGGAAATCAGCAGTGAGTTTACATAGAGGCTCCACTCCCACGTTAATAATTACACAAAACGAGATAAGCTTTGCACCATGTAGCCAAACCCAGTCAACAACATAATAAACATGTGACAATCTATTTGTCCGAGTTATCAGTTAGCTATCTTTGTTTTCAATGCTGTAAACACACTATTACAATGTCAGATGCATGCGTATCCAATATTCACTCCTTTAAATGTGTCAGAGCCAGAAGACGCAGTGACTCCAGTCCCTGACACGAGCTGGGTCCCCTCACACGCCCTGAAACAGGCACAGTGCACACCGCTGACTCACGCCACAGACTGTGATGCTTTGCATCGTAGTAAAGGGATGTAAGCGGCGGTACACTATCTCTAACAAGATAAGGAATTATGATGTCATCACTGTTGCTCGTAAAGTTTTAACTGTGACGACACAGTTCTCTTGTCACAGTAAACAAAACGCATGCGTGGAACATCCCGACACACACATACTCGCACGCGTAAATACGCACACACAAACACTGGCTGTGGGCGTGAGCGCAATCTCAATATGCTAATACGGTTGTAGTAGTAGGGTAACCTTGATTTTATGGGTTACTTACCAGCACTACACTCTGATCCCCATCTTTGATCCGACTTGTATCCGATGACAAATCAATAAAACTGCTGTTCCAGATATTCCCAGATTAATTAGCCTTCACACAACAGCCCGGTCAACTGGCACCGGTGGGAGAAGTGGAGCCGGACTCCAGAGGCACAGCCTGATTGATGGATGTGGAGGAAATGTCTGTTGATAGCAGCCTGTTAAATGTCCTGGTTGTGGACAGGTTTCCACCGGTGAACAGCGGACACAGACGGAGAGCTGACCCCGCGAAAGAGTGCGTCCCTGAAGGCGTGGCGACCCGTCCTGTCCTGCGCCACGGAGACACCGCGGACCGCACAGCGCATCAACACGTCCTCGGAGCAAGTGGTTAGACAGGAGAGGAGAGAGAGGGAGCTACTCACAATAGTCAAGTGAGCCGAAATATGACTTCCGCTTTGGGTTTTCAAAATTAGAGACGAATAGGGGCTGCACTGTTGTCTGGGTTGTAGAAGACTGTATTAACCAGGGCAAGTCCGAGACCATTAAGAGCGCCCAATTCACATTTTGGGCCCCCTGACACAAATGAGCTTTGGAACCTATTGACACCATCAGTAACAACAACAAATTTCGGTGCTTTGTGTATATATCTTGTCACCTTCAAGTAAACAAATTAAACCATGTCATGGCACCATATGAGCACGATACAGACCTAAATAATGAAGGTATTTAAACTATTTTTTGACCAGATTAAAGTTACTACATAGAACTTTCATTTTGTGTTGATTTCAGTGGCCCCTGTGGACAAAAGTGTTTTCCCAGAATTAAGACTGAATTTCCCATGAGCACCACCGCCTCGTGTCGTAAAGATCTTCACTAGTGACTAAACTATTTGTTTTGGAAGTGAGTGAAAGAAAGATGCTACTTATTTTTAATACAATTTTTCTTTATTGAACACAGCTGTTTGCAGGATGCATAATGACAAGGTAATGTATCTGTCTGTGGCTATATAAGATTAATAACAGTAATATGATGATGGTGAAGCAAAGTAAACTTTATTTTAGTACCGTTCATACACTGTTACATGTGAGGCTGCATTCACACCAAATCCGGCACTGCGGCACCTTCCCATAGGATTGTGCGAAGGCGTGGGAGTGTTTATTTGTGCTTTAGAATGTAGCCGCTGTGAAACAATAAGAGAATAACATTTTATTTCTCAGATTCACTTCTTTGTTCTGTCTTGCACTCTCCCTCTCTTTTTCTCCCGGCTTTTTTGAAATGAGTCAGGAAGCCAACAACAAGTCTAACTTACTTTTAATGTTATCAAATGAAGAGAAATGTCCTCCCCCTGTCCGGCAGACATTTAGAGTAACTATATAGAAATAGCCAATCTTCTCGCTGATGGTCTTGTTTGCTTATGTAGATCATAGAGAGGCATCAGTATTAAAGTGAGACTGTTTCATAACCAGTTTAAAGTTCCTTGTTGTAACTTTAACGCAGGACCAATTTAAAGAGCATTGTCATTTTAGCTTCATTTGAAACTGTAATTTTGGGTGCATATGCCCAAACAAAATTGCTGTTAATCCAATGACAAACTACAAACTGGGGCCCCTGATTGGGTCTGGGGGCTATTGCTCAATTTACCCAGTAAGTAATCCAGACCTGACCATCAAGAGCCCAAAACATTGTACCTGTATACAAACTGCAACATACTTGCAGTTTCTGTCGGAACTAAAATCAGTACGATCATCAATGTTATCAGTACTTTATAGCTTGTAGCTTTTATTTTGAAGGTAAAAATGACTTCCGGTAGTATGTTGTAGTCTCTGTGGTTTGATGCTGCTGCAGGCAAACTGGTAGATTCTCTCTCTCTCTCTTTCTACCTCTCTCCCCTCTTTCTCTCCCCACACACACACACAGACTCACACACACACACACACACACACACACACACACACACACACACACACACGCACACACGCACACACACACACACACACGCACACACTTCAGTAGAGCTCTGATGCTCAAGCATACTCTCTCACCTGTAGACTGTACCCTTGTTTCACCCGATGGAACTACTTAAAGATGATGAAACATCTAAATCTACACCTAAACATCTGTCCATCTAATGAAATTACTTGTCCTGTGGCATGTTAGTCAGTCAAGTTGCGAAAGATGCTGACAGCAGAGCTTTGAATCCAACCAGGACCATATTGAATCAAAATTTATTATTCAAAATTGCTCTTCACTCAGCTAATGAGTCAACCTATTATTCCCAAGCTCCAGACTAGCGAGGTTATCCAAACATTCGTGGGCAGATTACAAGAAACAATGAGTGCACTTTTCATTTGTAATCCCCAGGCAAACCCTCTTCCATTAACACGGCCTGAGTGACACTCGCTAACCATGACCCCCAAATGAAGGGGCCATCGCTGAATATGGAAATAAGACAGGTTGTATTTCCATTAAAACCCGAGTTAATTAATACCATTAACCTAATTTAAAAGCAACAATGAGGGAATGTCCAAACCTCGCTACTGAGAGGAGATGAGAAGCTAGAATGATGGGTTAAGGGACTGGGGCGTTGCTTTTTGTTACCCTGGCTGCTACAGTCATCACGTTTTCTGCACGGGAGAGATGGAAATTATTGGAGGGGGGTAATTAATTTGAAGGAAAGTGTTGTAGAGAGACGGAGGGAGCAATGGACAGTGAGAGAAATAATTAAGCGGATGAGATGCAGAGTGGTAGAGGTCCTTGTTAGGCCATGAGGGGGCTGTGTGTGAACTAGCCGTCCCTGGAGCTTTAACGCCTGCTGCTGGGCCTTCTGCATGAGGGAAAGAATACATCTGACTTTGCAGCAGAGGACAGAGATTATTTGCCATAACTATGATCTTTCCCTAACCTTAACTGTACTGTAGTTTCCATGCACAGATTTTTAAAAATCGTTGGCACTGGATGTAAAAAAAAGAAAGAAAGAAGATTGCGTTGAGATTATAAATCAAGTAGAGCAGGCCAAAGATGAACGAGAAACCAAAGCACAATAATGATTCAGCCGGGCATATGAGAGAGGACACGGAGAGCTTAAAAATGTTTGATTTACTGAGGTTAGTTTCCATATGAGGATGTTTGTCAGTGTTTCAGACATTCGCTTACTTTACTCTGCCTCTCTAATCAGTCTCTTAGGTTAGTTCCCCTCGCCTGTGCGTGTGTGTAGTCACTTGAACAGAAGCCTCAACTAATGATTACACAACAAGAGCTGTGTTGTGGTGCCTCTGCACATGTGAGAATGGTTCTTGTTATAGTTTCCAAACAGCTTTTCTAGAATCGCAGAGGAAGCAGATAGAGGCGCATTCAAATGTTTCACATCGCCTCGAATCCCCTGCCCCAACTCACCCCCCCACATTACATACACTGAAGGCGTTGCAACAGTATCAGTGACAGATGCTGATAGCAGCTTTCACACTCACAATGTCTCAAAGTTTGTTTGCTTTTTTTTCCCCCTTTTTTCAAAATGATTTGCATGCAGTATGTAGGCCTAACACCCGCATTGCGCCTTTATCAAAAGCTGTTGCTTGGTGCATGAGGGAAAAACATCCCAGAGAAGTGCTGTTAATAAACTTGACAGTCACAGATCAAGTCAAGCCCTAACAGCCGGTATAGGTAAGAATGCTGTGTTCACGAGTATAGTATTCACAGAAACGGCAGTGTTCAACAATATTAGCTCGACGTTAAAGCCGTTTTAGACAGTGGGGGTGACTTTGCAGAAATGTCAGCTGTTAAACGCAGGTGTCTCATTAATGTTTACTGATTGACCCAAAGCCTAGAAATCTTTCTCTACAGAGCAAAGAGTTTTTACTTTCTCTTCTCTCTCTTTCTTCTGCTGTCTCCCTGACTCCCGGTCGCTCTTTAGTTTTTCTGCTTCTGTCTCTGTGTCTGCTCCCAGTCCCCACCTCTCCCCCTCTGTCTTTCTCTAACAACCCTGTTTCCTTGGCTCTCCTGCCGGGCCCAACATGCCTTGCCAGGAGTGTACTCATTATTTATGCTGCTGAAAATGTACCAAAACAACATGAAATTGCATTTGCATCTGTTACAAATATAAATCACTTCTAAATGGGGCTATAAGTTCTACTAAACAAATTAGGCTTCCATTCTAATGCTGCAAATGTACTGTGCTGTGCAGTTAGACCTTGTTAATCCTCCTGTACGTGATAAAATAGGTTGTCACATTCAAGGAGGAGGACCTATGATGTAACATGAGGATGTTCAGAAGAACTTCCCTTGCGCACAATAGGATGGACAGACAACTAGTTGCCAGAGGATGAGTGGGAGGAAAGCGAGAACAGAGAAGAGGCATTCAGGAGAGAGATAGATTGAGAAGCATGAATAGGGAACTCAAAGTGAAGTCTTTGAACAGATTCAAAGACTTCACAGGACAGATTCCCGGACGCTTTGCATCTATGAGAGCTGAGAGACCTTTGCTGTCTGTCATTTGTTGGTGCACTGCTACTTGTGAAGAGCGCAAGCTGGCCAAATTGTTGTTAGTGCCATGCAGATCTTAGTCTAGTCTGCCACCCTCATTTCCCCAGGCGCCTCTCTGTCTCCTTGGGCGAATGGCTCGGCCTGCACGCCACCCGTCCCGTGTCCCCCCTTTTCAAAAGAAAGAGGGATAAACAGGATGAGGTGACCAAAAAAAAAGGGGAGGGGGGCGCTCTTTTGTGATGGCTGAGGAGTAAAGGGAGGGTTGTCTGACACTCCCAGTCGTGGGCCCCCCTCTGGCAGGCAAATCGTGAGGACTAGTAGTGAGGACTAAACAGACACAATAACAAGGCCAGAGAGACCCACAAGAGCCAGAATACTGTGTTCCAGGCTAAGACAAAGATGTGTCAAAACTTGATATACCAAACTTTATTCCAATCAAGTGGAATCTTTTAAATCTGGGTTATATTTGGTTTCTGGGGCATCACTTCTTAGTTTTTTTTATGTGTATGTGTGTGTCTTAGAAATTCATGTTCACTCTGTCAGTAAGGGGATACAATCTACCTTACACTGTATGTGTGAAAACTAAAAGGAGAGTCGTTGCATGTTGTACAGTAGGAACATGAGAAAATTGTCAAAACTTTTTTTCCTGTGGGGCACAGTGTGTATTTTTATACACTGTGCGTCTAACTGCGCCTGTGCAATAGGGTGATAAATTGATGGTAATTCAGATGGCATTGTGTTAGCTGTACATAATAATTGCAAAAGCAGACCGCAAAGTACTTTCACACAAACTTCCCATGACAAATAGCATGAGAGAGAAAGAGACAGAGGCGGGGAGGTACGGAAAGAAACAGAGCCAGAATTTAATAACAGATACACCCACATGTCTGTCTCATATTTCTTTTTTTTTCTTTTTTTTACCTTAGCCAAACCTAATAATTTGTGGCAACAGATTATAAAAAAATTCTACCTCTGATGTCTGCATAGGAAATAAAAAAGTTTACTGAATTCTATAGAGAAAGCCAGTGTGTTTAGAAGCAGCCATTCACAAATGCTGTTGCTCAAGGTCTGAAGACCCCGACTAGTTTACTGCTGCCAGACGCTATCACACATCATTTGAAAGCTCCTATAAACCTTCCATATAGAGTCTGTGGGGGTGTATGAGGAAGCTTCATCATCTTGAGGTTTTCTTTCCTCACCTGCGCAAGCTGCCACCTGTCATTAACAACCAGAGGAGACAGTGATGATAAGCATCTATTCACGGTCTCATCCACCCACACACAGCACTCGCCCCTGCTATTCCGTCAAAGAGGAAGATGTAATTAATGACGTTATCATGATGTGTGTGCCTGAACGTCAATCACACGCTGAGTTTTCCAGCAGCTATCGTAATCCCACTCATGTTTGCTGTGGGACTCCCGGGGTGAAGGGGTCTGTCTGTGTTTAGTGTGCCCAGGACAGAGCTCCTTCAATGGGCTAGAGGCCTCTGCCACACTCCCTGTGGTTCTGGGATCAGCAGGGTAGAGGGGATTACATGACCACATAAAGGGAAATGTGCTCTCTGCTTGAGGGTTTCAGATTTGTTTTCCTAGACACTAGAGTGAGCAAGAATTATAAATCATTGAATCTAGCACTAAACATAGTTCTATCAAAATGCTAAAAATGTGGAGACATTCCTAATTATTCTCATCCAAGTTGGGGAATCTTCAGGGTTACTATGTTCCTCAGTTGTTTAAGAGAATGATTATTTGATGTATCAGTTGACGTCTGTGCTCCTTATCAAAGACACAGATGCGCAAACAGCACTGATCCAAATCCATGTCAGCTGCAATATTTAGCAGGACTAAGGGGAGAAGATGTGTAGTCTCGTTTGTCAAACAGCCTCATGAATCTTCTTGTGTAGTTTGCTTATGCATTCAATGATTTCAGGGCATGAGCGTGTTGTATTTGAGCTGCTCTGACATTGTTGTGCCTGACGGTTTCTGACATGTGTTATGTTGTATGTTGACACTGAGACGGAGAGAAAGGATACGGGACTGACTGGTTCATTCAAGGTCACTGTGGGACTCTAGCAGTCCATGTTGACAGCATTGGTCCTGACATCATGTATCTCCCAAGGCTTTAGAGCAAACACTGTACACACTGGCTGCATGCCTCAGTGGCAGTCAGTTCTTACAAAATATTACAGCTTCGGATCAAATGAGATTATTCAGAGTTGCCTAATACAAGTATTTACCTGTTTACACTGACTCATTTACAATTTTAACAGAATAGATGATACACAAAGGTTTGACACTGAAGCCGAACATTCATTCTCACATAATCTCAAAATGTATGAACCAGATTTAGAATTTATACTACTTAATTATAATGACAACAGATTTTATTTATTATAATAAATTATTGTCGATAATAATGGTTAAAAAACAGCTGAAACCTAATTTATTTGAATCATATTCAGTACTAAAAGTAAGACTTAAGAGCAAGATAGATGATAAAGGGTGAAAGAATAAGTGCTGCTGTTATTAAATTTCTTGGCACTGAATATATGAATCTGAATTTAAAAAAATCATCCATTGCCATGGTTCCACTGGTGGTTTCACATGACCTTTGCCAACTGTCGTCATTTATATCCAAAGTCTTTCGTGAGTAATGGAAGCCTTTGTGGTCGATATATGTTAAGAACATGGAGGTGTATTTACTGATGATTAATAGTGGTCTGTAAAAGAGGGAGTGCAGTTTAAAACCTTCATGTATATTAGAATCTCAGTGGGGAACTTATTCACACCTTGCTACGTAACAGACGTTTTCATTCTTTCTTTTACTTGTCTTCTGCCACTTGTTTACTCTCTCTGCAAACAAATCTTTTCGGCCATGAAGGCTTGAAACAAAGCCAGAAGGCTACAGTGCTGAATTCTTTATAATCAATGGCTATTATTTCCTTTGGCTTTCTTATTTGCCTTTATTCAGCACACTGAATCACCTTATAACACTTTTCTTTTTATCATCTTACGTTATATCCTTTTTGTAACCTTGTCTTTGCTCTGAGCTTTTCTTACTGAGAAAAAGAAAATAATATTTTTATGATACTTTTTTGTTCATTTTCTTAAAGCTGCAGTGCAGGACTTTCGTCTCCCTCTTCTGGCAGTGAGAGTAATTACAAAAACACATAAGCTCTGCTGTAGCCTACTCTATCGCTACTGTTGCGACTGTAAAATGGTGGATAAATGGTTTTGAGTGTCACACAACCCCCGAAATGATCAGAATTTAATTAATTCAGTCCGATAACATTTGAAAAGTCTAGAAGGGCTGCACAATTAAATAATTTTATCCCCATTCAGGTTAGCAAAGAGCTAACTGGAAGTTAGCTGGCTTGGCCGGTAGAAGACTTTAGTGTGCATGCTCTGTGCAGTATACATTCATCTGGCCAGTGCAGGAATATCAAACCTGACACCAGATTAAAAACTCTGGTATACTGTGAAATACAGAGTCTGTCAGAATCTGTCAGTAATAGGCTTAATCAGTATTGTGTGAACTCGTTTGGCAAGGGCTTGAATGTAATGGGTGTTCATTTATATGTAAAAGTTCCACACTGCACGTTTAACTTTCTACATTAACCACAAGCAAAGTAGCACTTAATTTAATTATACTTGGTACCCTTAGTTGACATAATTTAAAAGGAAAAATTTTGGGGTGCATTTGAAGTTGTTAATTTCCTGTACGTGCTAGTTAAGCTGTCCTAATTTGATGTAATATGCGCAAAATTAACTGTAAGAGCCTTTACTTCTAAGGGCTTTACTACGACTAAGAGCTTTGATCTGAACACTATCCAGGAACCTGTGACCAGTTTTTGAAGACATTACTTGACAGGAACACTGATGCTATTTCTGTCTCAAACCTGCACACTGCTCAGTTTTAAAATGATGGATTGACAAGCTTGTCAGTGGATAGGACTGAACAAGATCCCATAAGAAACAGAGAATAATGTCCTCTCTGAACTTTTCATCAACAGTGAGCTGACAATAAATGAGTAAAAAACTCATCTTTACCTCAGTATCACTCACCATTTAATCTCTCTCATGTCCGCATTCTGTCTCTATACACTTCTTCCTCCTGTCTCCCCTTATTGATCCTCTCCTCACTTCCCAACCAGAGGCTCCAGGAGGCAGTGTGATTGACAGGCCTGTGCTCTGTCTCCACTGGATAATACCCCTCCTACCTCTCCCGTTGCCAGGGTGACAGATGGGATTTCTCTGCCGAAGCACTCCGTCTCCATCTCTGTCACCTCAGATTGGTGAGTGAGTGAGAGAGAGAGGAGGGGTAGGTGAGATTCAGTCAATCCTACACTTCCCATGACAAATGACAGTGGTACACACAAACAATGTACAGTGAGTGTTAGTTTATGTCTCTTAACTGCTACAGTGTCTCATAGTCTATCACACTCTGCTCAACACCAATCTTGCACACTATTCTCTGGCTGGAGTATTAACCGACATAAAAAGCATGCCAGAGCCTGTGAGGGCCTGTCCGTGATTCACAATCATAATATTCTTCCTCTCTAGCACCATTTTCTGGCTGCCTGCCCTTTCCAAGGTAGGAGTTCTTTATTTAAAACCATCTAGAACAGGTCAGAAACAGCCTGGAGGGAACTACTTCTCAGGCTCTCATTTTGTTTCACTATCCACTTCCTTTCCTCTGTCGGGCTTTCTCTTGTCACTAAGCATCAGCTCAGTGCTACTGAATAACAACAGTGTTACTATTAGCACAGTTCATCATTCACACAGGCAGTGCCCATGGCACAATTGGGCCAGTGCCAAGTGAGATGGATGACATCATCCATTGTCCATGTCGCCAATCCAATCAGGCTCCCAGACACCAATGTGGAGCCTTGGACATGATTAGCTTTAGCCCATGACATCATCCTTCAGCTAGTTTCCCTACGGAGACACTGACATCATCCAATGTGAGTCAATTATTAGAATTGCTGGTGTCTAATAATCTGTTTTGGTGTCTTTATTAGTAATGATTACAGGTCCTTGATCACTCCTGAAAGAGTTTGAGCATCTATCCTACTGAACCAGGTGTGAAGAATGACTCATATCTAGACTGTCTATGTGCTGTTCTAAACAATCTGGTGCATTCAAATCCTCATATGCGCATGTGTGAACCTGCAGGAAATCTCATCATGCACACCTGCTTTGTTTCTGGAATATTTCCTTTTCTTTTCACGTCCTTTCCTGACGATCCAATTTGGACAAGTGTGTTTATGACAGAATGAACAAATAAAATCAGATCCTATCAGAATCTATCCTGTCTGATTCAATCTGATCCGATCCTATCCCACCCTATCAATCCGGTCTGACCCTATCCGATATTATCCTATCCTATCCTATCTGATACGATCCAATCCTTTGCTATTCTAGTCTGTTTCAGAATCAAATTAAATCAAATCAAATCAGATCCTATTCACATCCTAACCAGTCCGATCCTTTCCAATCCTATCCGATCCTATGCTATCCGACCCTATTGTTTCCTATCCCATCCTATCCAAACCAATCCTATCTTATCCAACCTTTTCCTTTCCTTTCCTTTCTGATCCTACAGTATCTGATCCTATCCTATCTGATCTAATCCAATCCAATCCTATCCTATCCCATCCTTTCTGAATCTATCCTATTGGGTTCTATTTCATTCTATCCGATTCCACTGAATATCAACCGTACCCCCTCCTCATCTCTCTGTCTATGAAAAAAACTTACAAGCCTCACAGAGCCAGTTATTTATTTAAGGACTACTTTATTGCTTTGCATTGTATTGTCAAGTGGTTCTTTTATTTTGTCCGTCCTCTGTATGCTGTATCTTACAAGACAATCGCACAAACATACTATCATGTAATATTACACCTATTACACAAATATAACAAACAGTTGCTCCTGTAGGTCCTAAAAATCACATTACTACTTCTTTCACCTGTAGCAGAAGCAGACAAACGTTGCTCTCTCTGTCTCTTATTGAACGTGACTCTTACTTTTGGAAGCCAATACAGCATGGTAGTTTATTGTAATAGGGTTTACCTTTACAGGGCAGGAAGACAGTGGAGCCTCTCTGATGTGACAGAGACCTTTAGAGGAGGATGTAGCTCAAACTTTTGTTCCTCCCCTCCCTCCCTTTCAGTAATCTGAACAGCGCTGAGTCTCGGCTCCCGTGCTCTGTTCATCAGACCCCAGTCCATCCTGATAGGCTCTCCTTGGAGACCACTCACACACACGCACACACAATGCGCACTTACAGTATTAGGGCTATTCGAGAATAATGGAGTGTGACATTACCTCATTGGACCTTACCCACAAAATGCACACATCCCCACCCGCACACAAACACATGCACAAGAAAAGAAAGTAATGAGAGTCAGTGGAGCCTATCAACTTCCTGAGCGTTATCTCACCCTGTAGATGTCTCACATGAGGACACAGGGCAGTTCAGTTGTCCGGCGGCCCTACAGCACACACACATACGCACTGTATGTAAATGCCTCATATTACACATGTTGGCTCCTGAAAATCTGCCTGTGTGTGTGTGTACAGCATTGTTTTTGTGTTTCTTGCTGTTTTTGTTTGCTCACGTTCTATTATTCATTACTATACACAAACTCATATTCAGTCACAGTGTTTTTATGTGTAGGTACAACAGCTGGTGAGTCTAATGAATCAATGGATTCATCTTTTTTTCCTACTAAGCTCTGTCTTCTGTTAGATCTCCTCAGCAGCAACAGTAGTGAAGCCCTGAAAAACACTACATATTGTAGATTTCTGCGTTCCTGTCTTCCTTTGAAACAGACCGACACTCTCTAAATAAAAAAAAGAAATGAAAAAAAAAAAGATCTGGAACTCACCTCTGGGGGAAAACTAAAGATAAAGATAAAGATAAAGATTCCCCCCAGAGGTGAGTTCCCACGGGGAGATGAGAGTAAAATACTGTCGGTGAACTTAATGACAAACATTACTGGAATGTGTGAGTGGGCACACACACTGAAACGGTGCTTATCATACTCTTATCAAAGGTATTTTTTCCTGTGTGGTCAGAGCTCTGTGGGGGTCATGCCTTCATCTCTGAGTGGGTCTTGATGGAACAGAGACAACACTCTGAAAGTATGCCACCCTACGCAAAACCACAAAACCCCCCACTTCTATTTACTGCTATGATTCTGGTTTCTCAGATGCAGTCATCATTTCGTCAAAGAAAACTTTAATGAAAATTATTTGTTGGCAACCTTTTTTCCCACAATGAAAACAAGACTAAAGCTTAATAAAAAGTAACATTTGAAAATGAGAGCTATGACAAAAGGCATTACATTTTTCTGTCAGTGAATAAAAACTAAATGATAATGTGAAAGACACACAAATGGATAAATTAATCGCTGTTTTAATGCAAAGTCAATTACTCACATGCATCTGTGGAATCACACACTGTATCGCTCTGGATCAGTAAAACAGTATCCTCCACCGCCCCAAAATGTCTCCTGTTTATAAGATGATTTAGCTGCTTGAACAGTTACACTACTATTAATAAGAAGCAGAGTAGCAATACATCTCTTACTTTTTTTATCAAAAGGTAAGCTAATTATCAAGTGCTGTGGATGTAACATTAATGTTACTTTCAGTTGTCCTGCTATTCAAAGGAATGAGTAAATTATAGGATTAATGTCGGCAGTCAACCATCTAAATCTTCTTACACGTTTGCTAAACATTACTATGTCATGCAACGTTTTAGCTTCTCTCAAGCTCAAGGTCAGTATTTTAGTGGGGGATTGTAATTTAAAACAAATTTCTGGCATTTCTATCACTTAACCTCTTGGATTAAGTCAAGAAACAGTCACCTGCACTAGACTAGATTAGTTAGATTGAGGGTGCTATGAAAACCAGGGATGCAGGAATGGGTGGATCAGGACAGGAGCTATTCATATTTGAAATTATATTCATAAAATCATTATGTAGCCTAAAATGGTAGTGGGTTGCATTCTAATAGGCCATCTTCAAGGTCAAACAATTTATATAAATGTTAATTATATAATAAGTGTTAATCACATTACACTTAAAAGAGGCAACTCTGATTTGGCTCCTTCGAGAATGCCCCAACTCCACGGCTGAGTCCTATCCGTTCAGCGAGCTAACGTTAGGTGGGCGGGCTGGTAAAGTTAGCTAACACTGACTTGCAAAGTGGTTCGACATTTAAGCAACACTACAATCTTACTTTAAGATAATTTAAAGTTTGGCCAAGCAGGTTCATTCAACATACGCCTATCTTTTCCTATGTTCTATTTTCAGTCAATGATCACAGTTAAGCTAAACAGCATGTTTCTCACCTCTGTAAACAGTCCGACTCAAGTGTGATTTAACAGATTGTGACTGACAGCCAAAGCATGCTATGGCAAACAATCAGGGTTTGACTGAACCAACTCTAGGGGTTGGAGTTTTTTTTATTACTTGTTTTTGTCAGTTGCTGAAAATAGTAAAATGATCATTGATATAAGCTGCTTAAATATAATCACCTGATTGCAGGGACTGAATGATGATAAATTTATTTTAAAAAGACAAAGAGTGGGGTAACTTTGCTGGCCCTAATTGAATAATGGGGATGCATTTGCTCCACTTGCTCCACTGCTCAGGCGCCTGTGCCTGTACACCTGGACCCTGTTTGCTACGTCTTTTCTCTGTTTCCTAGTTTTCTGAGGTGCCATATTTTCAGAGTGTCCGTATCTGAAGGTGAGTATATTATCTCCCTGTTGGGAACCAGACATGTGAGAGACGAAGCAGACAAGGGAACAAGGTGAGGCGCTGAGCTGTCTGCAGTGATAATGAAGGAAAAACCAGGTGGACAAGTGTGACTGTCAGATTAGTCATGAGGGGCTGGATACACACACTCTCTCGGTATACACACAAACGCACAAACACACACCCATACTGTCACTTTTGACAGCAGTTCACCTATATTGTTCAGTAGGTATGTGACATGTTTAATTACGGGTGGATAATGAACATCATTTCGGATGCTCAGACATGGAGAATGGTGTTTACAGTTATGACGAGGATGCCTCAGGGGTTATATTCTCTGCACCCCTATGATCCAACAAGACCTGGATAAGTATGAGCAGACACACACACACACACACACACACACACACACAGCTAGTTGCCAGTATATTAGGTACACCTTGCTAAAACTAATGCAGTCTAATACAACAGCCCTGCAGTAATACCGTACTCTTATAGAAGATAAAATGCTTAGATTTTGTTGAAATGTATTCCTTTATATGTTTCTAATCAGATGTTTCCAGTCTTTCATCCACCCCATTTACGTCAATGAGTGGAGAAACTCATAATATTTATAATATGTATTAATCTATTATTATTATTATTATTATTATTATTATTATTATTATTATTATTATCATCATGGGTTCTTTTTTTCTTTTATTTTCTTTTTGTGGATTTACTACATGTACTGTACTTTTATTACATGGTGTGTGATACTATGCCCTCTGAATACTGCTGTTAACACTAGTTGTAGTATGACTGTGTTTTCCATGTCTTTCAAAAATTAAAAAATAAAAATAAAAACTTAAGTTCCAAAAAAAAAGCATTAGCTTCAACTAGGCGTACCCAATAAAGTGACAAAATAGTGTAAAACCAAGCACACAGTCACACATCCATATAGCCATCAACAGCCTGTTAGGAAATAGTTCCAAAATACATGAGAGGATTTTTTTTTAAGAGATATGCTTTTTGATTCCACTAATTCTGAAGTGATACACAAAAATACAATCATTGCACAAAATAATTTGAAAAAATAATAAAAAAATATCAGTTTTGTTATTGTTATAAGATAAAATATAGCAACACTCTTTTAAAATATATTCTACTGGTGTTCCTACTGTACCCTGGGGGGTTTTGTCAGCATTCAACGCTGACAGTAGGATTAAATGCATTGTCAAAAGGTGAGGGATTGTGGGTAATACTTTAAACATGAAATTTACCACACAAAGCACATTTCTGCCTGCGCACACCCTGGTTACTGTCCTGGTAGTTGCTAGTCAGCAGCGCATGTATCAGTAATTCTGACAGCACCCTATGAGTATGAGAAGGAAAAAAAAGTGAAAAAATGTGCTCTCTGCAGAGAAAACGCCTCAGCAGCGTCACATCCACAGAAACATGCCTACACATAGACAGGCACATAGAAGTGAAAAAGGCCCCGAGACTGACATTGGAAATCCAAATGCAATCATTTAGACTCATGTCCACACAAGCAAAAAAGACATTCCATTAGAGCCATTACTTCAGCGAAAGGATGCAGAAGCCCACTTATGTTGGTTATAGCTTATTGTTCATGACATGTGTGGCTTTACATTACAAGAAAATCCATAGTCTGCCGATTATTATACAAAAATCCCTGCTGCTGCTGCTGCTGCTGCTGCATGAAGATCACTGTATCATCGCTCCAAGTCACGGACAGCTGCAGAGAACTCTTCAGGGGCACTGAGTGGGTGTACGATTATGATCCCTCGAGTACCATATATTATGCAAAGAGAGTTGCCATGAGAGTGCTGATATGACTCATGGACAGTGTAGCCAGGGTTAGGATTATTTTATGTATGTCTGTAATGTGTGTGTGTGTGTGTGTGTCACCTTGTCCAGGGCCCAACATGTGCCGAGTAGCCTGTTGTAGTTTTAGCTACTGTGCTACTAGTTGTCCCTCGTGGTAGAGAAAGTCATACAGGATTCTCCTTTTTTAAGCAGTCGACATAAACTTCCTTCACTGAAAAACAACTTCAGACTCTGGAAGACTTTAGAGTCTTGTGTTGTGAGACATTGTTGCCATGTGTTTGATAGCAGCAGCTGATCGAGTGAATCATACCCTGACGAAAACATCACTTTCTACATTTTTTCCAGGAGAGCTTCATTGCACCCTCTGTGCTGTAACACCTCCTGCTCTCTGTCTTTTTTCTCTCTTTCTCCCTGGTCTCGTTCTGCACCCTGATTTCTCAGTACAGCTAGTCTCCATCCAGGCCTGCAGGACTTCTGCATCCATGGGGGAATTCACAAAGACAAGAGAATCAGCAATTAGGAAAGCAAATGTATAATAATTAGTGTGAGTCTGAGAGACAGAGAACAGATCAAGAGGGAGGCAAATCAAGAGTGTCAGATAGAGAGAGGTAGTTAGATTGCGTGTTTGTCAGAAAGAGAGAGAGAGAAAGAGAGAAAATAGAGGAGAGTGGCAGAGGGAATGAAAAAGATTTGTGAGGAAGAAACATCTTGTCTCATTATGCATGATAATTAACCCATGTCTTCCCCTCTTCTCCATAATTAGCAACACGCTGCTCCATCATTACTGGGATGGATACAGACTGGGCACCGTCAACCCAGTGTCACGGCAGTTTTCGAGATAGTCACGAAATTTAATCTATAGATTCGTGTACATGGATACAAATTTTTTTCGTGACACCCAGCACAACTTTTAATTGGAAGTATGTTTCGTGCCTGCACCGCGTTTTTTTTCTCACAGTTGAGTCTCAGGGGCACAGAAGCTGTATTGTTTTTTCTCATTTGTTATTCATTTTTAACTATAACCACTACATTACTCAACATTTAATCACAAGATTTTATCCTTGTTTTTACTTTTTTATTTTAATTTTATCAGTACAGTCAATGGCCTGCGTAAGTCCGGTGGGCGGACTGTAAGTAGCCTATTTTCCTCACCGTGTTAAGGTTTTCTTTTATATATGATATCTTTAACGTTTTTCAACACAAAAACACAAAGGCATCCTTGGTAACTCAACACTACAATAGGTTAATGTTAAGGCCATCGGTTTTAATTATTTCTCCTTCGATTCTGAGAAATAATGTTTTTTGTCAGTTTTTGATAGCGGTAGGCTAAGGAAGTGCATTGTGTTGTGGGCGGACGTGGCGTGTTCGACTCCTGTTTTGGGCTATCTGCCGTTGATGGGCTTCATTCCATTTCAAATTGCCACCAGTCCACCACAACCTGAATCAAAACGCCACTTTCTCTGTTAAAAAAGGTGTTTTATAGCTTGTGATTGTAAAATGTAAAGTTGCTCATTTAATTTTATATCTCCAAGATTATGTGGCTGAGGATATTTGATATGAAATCATCTTTCTTAAAACATAGAGTCTTCCTCAATTAATATTGAATCACATCATTCAATAAAACACTCGTTGTGCCTGTAGTAATGAGTAATGCACTAGATTGTCAGCAGTATTGTAATCTCTGAAAGTGACTCATTTTGGTCGCTATTTCCACTAAAAAGAGAAAACGCACAAACAAACAAAAAGCTTTATTTTATATATTGGGCCTTCAAAGTGCTCTATGAAACTAGGCCTGGGATGGCTTGTGTCCATGAAATGAGAAAATTAAAACTTTGTCTTGGAGCTAAACCAAATACATCATTGGAAAGGTGTCAACCTGGAGAGTAACATATGTCAGTATGAAGCATCTACATGGCTCCTGCTTTCACATTCTGACCTTTGAACCTTGACCTTGGTGCATGTTTGAAGGCTTATAATTCAGCAACAAAAGTGGCGGACCAACTGTTATAGAGAGTTCTTGACCTCAGTTATCATGTGAGAATAGTCAGCAACTGAAGGTGCTCTCAAATATAAGTATGATTAAATTAATTTTAAAATTTGATTACACAAATGTGTTTAACTCCTCAGTGTACTCTCAATTCAGTATTTATACCTTCCTATTCTAGGAAAAATACTAATGTAGTGGTTATAGGTAAAAATTACAATTGAGAAAAACAGTACAGCCTCTGTACTCCTGAGTACTGACTGACAGAAAAAAAAAAACGCGGTGCAGGGATGAAACATATTCCAATTGAAATACATTAGTTTGATGTAAGTCGTGCTGAGTGTCATGAAAAAAAATGGAAAAATTGTGTCCATATACATGATAATAGATTAAATTTTGTGACTATTTCACAAACTGCCGTGTGACTGGGTGGGCACCCTATACAACAGCGCTGATAACACTCCTATGGAGACACAACATAACATGTGTCACAGCCTATTCACAGCTTCTTCCTACGTTCTTAACCTGCCTTACTGAAATGGATACATTTCAGATTGCATCAAATAAAACCATATAATAAATTTCATGTCATTTCTCAGCCCTCAAAACCAATTTCCTACCTGTGAGGGAATGCTATTTGCGCTCTTTTTCACAGCCCCAACCTTGTCTTTCAGCCTTACAGCTGCTCCATCACATCTGTATTTGCCATTCCGTGATGTCTTCCATGATGCAGGGAATTTATTATCAGGCACAAGGCTGGTTTGTTTTTGATAGTCCTTCCACGGGCCCTCTGTTGGGTTTCCTAGCAACAGGTCTCTGTGAGGGCTGGCACGAGGGGGGAAAGCAGTGTCCCCATCCTGATTACCCTCTAATTACTTTAATGGAAGCAAGGCTCTTTGGGTATGTGCCTTCGCCGGCTCATAGTCTTTTGCTAGACTCCCATAGATTGGCAGCAATCAAAGAGGTCACCCATTAGCCATCAACTCTGCATCTACCTCTCATTTAATGCTGCTGGAGCCACTTTAGCCGTTTTTTTTCTTTCCTCTTTTTCTCTTATCACTTATTAGAGAATCTATTCTCTTTTAAGATGAACAGAATGATGTTTGCATTTTAAGATAATAAAATGGATCAGTGTATTTTTTTTTATAACTGATTGCTGTGAGTGCTTTTTCAAGGAATTTTGAGAAAAATAAAAAAGCTTGAGAAGTTTTGCTCTTTTCTAGCAATGCTAGTGGTGTGGCTCCAGGATGATTGATCCACTACTTGGTTCAGACTGTAAGATCTCAGCATCTATTGACTGTATTGCAAATTTGGTACAGAAATCCATGGTGGCCAGAGGATGAATCTCAATGACTTTGGGGATCAGGTTGTAATTGTAATCTCTCAATGCACATTTCCAGGTCTATATTCTGGGGCTTCACAGGAATATCTTTGCATCACTTACAGTACAAAAACTTATTGTGGTCCTTTATGCAGCCCCTCAATTCAACGTCTGTCTGAAACCGGTCATTTTAGCTTCTGTCTCTTTACGGTCCCCCTCCCGATGAGCCCACTCTATTCTGATTGGTTTAGCTTCCAGAGACGGTCTTGGCTGACTTCTAGTAGCTCGGGAGGCTATGTAAACAAACACTAAAAGTCGGATTTCACTTCTTTTTCACTTTGACCATGTTTAACACAGACATCCGACATCATAAAAATAACAGAAAATCACAAAAAACATGATGTCCCCTTTAACTTTTCATCTAGTACTATCATCAGGTCATTTTTAATTTTAACATTTTAACTCGTCCAGTACTTTAAAATACCCAGGAAACTGATTCCCATCAGCCTCAGCACACATACTAAGCTAAGATAGTGAACACGGTAAACATTATACCTGCTAAACCTCAGCATGTTAGCATTGTTATTGTGAGAATGTTAGCATGCTGATAGTAGCATTTAGTTCAAAGCACTCACCTCACAGAGCTGTGTGGCTGTAGACTCCTAATCTTGTTCCTTTTCAGTTGGTCACACAGATTTTCTTCACATCCACTGTCTGAAATGCACAAATATTGTTACAGTGCACCTACAGTGCAGTACAATAGGACACTCCTTTACATGTGCACATGCTGCATAGGCAGCTTGCTGTTGCCTGGTACAAAAAGTTCCCATGGAGAAACAGAACCTGTATATCTAAATTTGTGATGTGAGCTTGGATTTGTGTCTTTGTGTCTGTGTACATATTGTATGCATGTGTGTTCATACACATGTACCCCACTGGCTATTGTGTGGGTAGAGATTGTGAGTCACTGGAACAAGTTGTATGGTAGTAAATATTCACCGCACTGCATGCTTCACTCTCACTGTTTATGGCTGTGATAAAACTCATCTCATATTAGGCGCTTTGACATAATGAAGCAAAGAAATCCATATAAATCACCTTTAAAGTATTCCGCTATTGACTGATTTATTAACATATTTTATCATTTGATTAATTTGAATGCAGCGACTTTGTACATGAACTGCTGAAATTTGCAGACAGCCATCGGCCTCATCCGAGACGAAAATGAGTCAGAATACAGATGGGAGGTAGAACAGCTGGCCCTGTGGTGCAGTCACAACAATCTGGAGCTGAACACACTCAAAACTGTGAAGATGATAGGACAGTGGACTTCAGGAGGAGCCCCCCCAACACTGCCACCCCTAAGCCTACTCAACAACACAGTCTCGGCTGTGGCATCCTTCAGGTTTCTGGGATCTACAGTCTCCCAGGACCTGAAGTGGGAGTGCGACACAGTCATCAAAAAGGCCCAGCAGAGGATGTACTGCGCCAGCTCAGGAAATACAACTTGCCTCAGGAGCTGCCGATCCAGTTTTACACTGCAGTCATCAAGTCTGTTCTATGCACATCCATCAGTGTCTGGTTTGAATCGGCCACCAAACAGGACAGGAACAGACTACACCGGACAGTCAGGTCTACAGAAAAGATTATCAGCGCCGATATGCCCACCATCCAGGAACTCTATACATCCAGAGTCAGGAAACGGACGGGGAAAATCACTGCAGACCCCTCACACCCTGGACATGACCTGTTCCAACATCTCCCCTCTGGTAGGCGCTACAGAACACTCAACACCAAAACCACCAGACAGGAAGAGTTCCTTCCCCCTCGTCATCACACTCATGAACAGTTAACTCACTGTGGCACTGTGCAATGACCCTTCAACACTACAATACCTACTGTACCAACAAATTATATATATTTATTTTAGCATTTTTTGACACATAATGTGCAATGTGGACTGCACTGTGCATAATGTGCTTTTCTTCTTCGCGGTATTTTTATCCTGTTTACAGCTCATAGAAACAGTTTCACCTGTGTATAGTTATTCATTGTATTTATTTCTGAAGACTGTTGTGTTGTTATTCTGTGTAATTACACTGAGAGCCAGTAAACCGGAGTCAAATTCCTTGTATGTGTAAGTTTGGCCAATAAAGATGATTCTGATTCTGATGATTGGACCACTCTCATGTACAGAGTTGTGGAAGATGAGTGACAGTCACACTATATTGTATAATATAGGGTACGCTCCATATATCTGCAGTGATTTCTTACGTAACACCCGCGCTTTTACTATTGAAATGCCCACATCCTGAGGGCACAGTTTGAAATGCAAATGAACACAGGCCAAGTAAAGAAAATTCCTCTTAACGTCCATGAGCCTTCCCAGCTCAGTGCATTTGCTTGTGTCATTTCCACTCAGCCTCCCGCCACAGCCCATCTCCCTGCAGAGCGGTTACTATGGTGAAGAACTGAGAAACAGTGTTTACCAATGTTACAATGCATTTCCATTTTCTCATTGCGCCAGAATTCACTGAAAGCATCCCTGTTGACTTCCTTTAATCATGTTTATTTAAAGTCAGAAGATAGCAGACAAAGCCTTTCACAAAGCCACCGTACTGTTGCTCTAAAAGTTTGGCAGTGTCGATGCCTATCTTTAAGATACATGGTGTTGGAGGATCAGTGTGGAGCTGTTGGTGAGTCAGAGTGTGTAGGCCTAGCGCAGGAGGAACAGAAAGAGGCGTCTATGTATAGAGCACGTCTTCGCAGCCAGCTAAAGACTCTGACAGCTTCAATACACAGCTGATTACATAACAGCATAGCTGTCATAGTTCTATAGAAAACATATACTGTATGTATGTGGATGAAGCATAAGGGTTTATACTCCTCGTCCTGGGGATTTGTTTTCATGCGTACCTCATCACTAAACAATGAGACTTTGAAGATGTTGTGCCCACTACTACCCACACACCCACACCAATCAGTCAGGGCAGCTTATCCAAAATACTATTCAAACCCACTCGTGCATGCATGTGCATGTGTGAGATGTGTTATTGGGGGAAGGGGTGATAAGAGTGGGTTCATTTTCTGTGCATGTGTAGCTGCGTCTTCAGAATCTCCTGTATTTACACTTGTGTGCTTATCTGTGTGTGCAACACATTTTGTCGCTGCAGAATGTACGTGCATGCATGAGTGTGTGAGCAAATATGCCTACACGCTGTGTTTGTGTGAGAACGCTTGTATCTGTGCGTCTCTGTGATTCTGTCATTTCCAGCCTCCTGCTCTCGCTTTGTCTCCATCACATCTCTCAGTGTGTATTCCCGCTGCATAGAGAGAGAGAGAGAGTCTATATAGAAGCGAGGTGTCAGATTCTCTGCAAATGTTCCAGCCACAGTTACTGTATCTGATGATTGTTCACCATTTCCACAGCGAACTGGGAGCCAGATTGTTTTTGTGGTGTTCACTGTGGTGGCTGCTCAATTTGATTTGAGGCTAGGAAAAACAGAGCAAGGGGATTACTTTGAGAAACGTGTATATGTGTGTGTAGAGCGTGTACACCCATGGAGTGTGTACTAAGCAGTATTCTCTCGCTTGCATTAATGAGTCAGCAGATTCGGGGCGCTGAAATGTCCCTCAGGTGCAAAGAGCGGAGGGAGTGCTTGAAAAGGGCATCTCCTCATTCGACGTTCCATTTATTGCATAACTACCTAACCTCCTGTTCTGTGTCATTTATATTTTCCTGAGGGGAATTAAACCCCAGTGAGGAGGGGGAGGCTGTTAATCTCTCACTGTCTTATTGATACACAGGGAAAACATTAGGGGGAAAAAACGGAAACAAACACTAGCAGAAAATGTGCTTGTGCCTTTTTTCATGGATTATATTTACCATGTAGATTTTTCACTTATTCGTCTATAAAATGGAAATGAATTGCTCTTCAGATTGATTCCTAACAAGTCACACAATTTCTTGTTAATTAGAGAGAGACTGGTAGCATGGCATCAGCTGCACTTCACATGTACCCAGATGGCCTGTGTTAATCTATGCCAGGGCCTCGGGCTGCATTTATAAAAGAGTTTAGAGCACCGCCACAGTCATCTCAATGCTTCCAGTACATTACATTGCATTCACAAGGAGGTTTGTTGTGTTTAATTGTGCTGAAAGACACTGATATAAATTACAAATTTCTTAGGGGTAAACCATTATTTATTCTGTGGCCTTGTGTTGGGTATGAATAAGAGGTATATTCTTGATGCAGGGGGAATTTTATCAGCTTTCATGCTTTTCATGCAGCTGTTCATACTTAAAAGACTGTGTAATGTTGGCAAAACGTGTGCAAAGTTCATTACAGCCATGTGATTAAGACTCTCTATTCCTCTAGGAATGATGTGATTTGGTGCCAATTCATGAAGTAAATCTCAAGATATTTCGCTAGATAAGTGACAACTTATTGCCAATTTCTAAGGTAATGATCAAAAGGTACCCATCCTCTGGTTACCATAAACATCTACACCAAATTTCATGGCAATCCAGCCAACAGTTTCCAAGATATTTGAGTCTGGAGCAAAGAGGTAGACCGCTGTTTATCGTAATATTAATCTGCAAGTCAGAGTTTGCTCAAAGGAGTACAAACTGTTGCTTACTTTGAATCATCTTTATAACTTTTTTCAACCCCAGAGTCATTATGATTGCTTCATCTATTACTTTGAATATTTTAAGCTACATGAATAGTTGTCTCTATATCTTGGCGACGTCTCTGTACACACAGAAAGCCTGGGGGAAATGGCCTGTGAAAACAGAATGGCTCGCTCCTCTCTATCACTGCTCTACAGCTGCAGCGCGCGCACACGCTTTTTTTTTTCTCTCTCTCTCTCACTCTCTTACACTAGCAAATGAATTCCCGCTCCCACTGATCATAGTCATTCACTATCATCTGTCTTCATTGCAGGGGCTTGGGAGACAGCTGGTATAGAGCTGTATTAGGGTGAAAGATTAGTCTCTGCTATATTCTGCTCCTTACATGAGGTCCCACATCAGCAAGTGGATAACTAGCCCCTGTCCCCTTGTTCTCCCTCTCTCTCAGCTCAATCATGAAACCATTCCCGTAAGTGGGCTTTAATTCACATGAACAACAACACTCATGTAGGCCCCTTGGACAGACAGGCTTCATTCTTGTAAAGGAACGGGTGAGTAATTTTTAGAAACGGTTAGCTCGGGCAGAAAAGGGGAATATGAGCAGATGTGCACACAGTAATATCTGCATGCATGCCTACACTTACACACTTACAGACAGATGGGACACTTGCATGGGTAACATCAGACTGTTGTACACAAGTTATTCATGGAAGGAAAGCACAACATGTCCTCCTCCAACCCCTGGGAGTCCGGTTGATATATAGAAAAAGCTCCGCAAGCCCGCAGGCTGCTCAGACACTTGTTATGGAGTGAAGAAAGCCTCTGTGCTGCACCAGCTCAACAAGAAACCTGCTGCGTGTGTGTGTATGTGTGTGTATGTGAGAGAGATTTATGGTCTGTGTTTTAGGCTGATTGTGTTCCTGTGTGATTCATTACATGATCCAGTGTACAAGGTCTCCCCGATCAGAGAGAGAGAGAGAGAGAGAGAGAGAGAGAGAGAGAGAGAGAGAGAGAGAGAGAGAGAGAGAGAGAGAGAGTATGTGTGTTCAGGCCATTCAAACTTGAAAAACTTAAAAAAAAAAAAAAAAAATCATGGTTGGCCAAAGAGAGGAAGTGAGAAGCGAAAACTGAGACTCCCTTTGTTCTTGTTTCTTCTGAAGAAAATATAAACAGATTAGAGACTTGTATCTGCCAAAAAATTTTGCTGAGGTCCTCACATTTCCTTCTCCAGACTTAAAAGTTGAATATTTTACAAGAAGAAAATATAACAGACTGTAAGCCTAGCAGGATATTTTGTTACCAACTGCAAAAAGTTGCTCTACATGAGATAATGTGACAAAATTGAAATATATAAAATGTCCAAGTGCAGTTTTGAGTTGTTGTGAGCTTAAAGTGCAGATGACATTTCACTTATTTGGTGAATAGTGAAGGAATTGTAGCCGTTTCTATATTTAAATGTATATGAAAAAATATTGTATTTATCTATTTACTGTTTTAATGTTTTTGCAAACTCACCATCAATAATAATTAAAATTCTTTAGACTAATCTAAAATCTATTAATCTAATCTAAACTTGATTCAAATGATGATATCCTAATTTCAGAATAAAACTCTTCATTTGTGTTTCATTTTCTGTTTTCATATTAGTGAACATGCATACAATATGTTCTGCAACTGGGACTTTAGCCCTCGTACCCACATTGACTTCCTCATTACCCGCAAAACCCTTTACATGTGACATCATCACCCATAATGCTTCAGTAATCTCATTTTACAGTGGGGTGTGTTTCTGTTCTCCTATTTGTCATCATCAGATTGTAGTTCATTACGTTGACATTTCCGGTGTGTGGTCTCACTCCCCCCTCTCACTCTCATTCATCATGTTTGTAATACTATACTTATGAGGATCTTTACTGGCACAGTGCAGTCCATATTCCCAAACCTTATTACCCGACCCAAAGAGCAGTAAATGATTTCCCCATGAACTACCCCCCACTCTGCCTTCCAAAACATTATCATCATCATCAGCATGATGATCATTGTAATGAAATGATTAATTCAGTTAATATTTTAATTACACAACTGCAGTAGCATTAGTTGTTTTTTGTCTTTTCTTTTCAATGTCTTGCACTTCAAATTTTAAATGTTGAATAACCAGCTTACATTTTCAACATTAAAATCTTCATCGACTGGGAGTGTGAATTATTTGAAACATTTAGTATATGAATATTATTACATTAAAACTATAACTCCACCCGTTTTACACATAAAGGTCAGTTTACACATCATAGCGAGTACTACTCAGTGAGTAAAAACTGTTGTATGATGTGTTTTGTGGCTTTGGAGCAGCTTGTCAATAATAAAATAATAAACCATCAAGATTAGATCTTGGCTTGATGCTATGAAGTTGCATTATGGGATATGTTTGATCCAACGCTTTGGCAGCTTGACCAATACTATTTCTCATCTTTAAAAAGAAATATGTCTCTTCTGAGTCCCTCAGTTTTGTGAAAATTCCACACTAAATGTGCGTCAACATGATGTTTCCGTTCACTGAAATTTCCCTGCACTCGGCTCAGAAAAAGGAAGTGATGTCACCTTTCTGATGTGGGTAACAAATAAATATTGATTATAGTCATCACAAACTGCAAAGTGTGAAAAAATGACGTTACACTTTGCAGTCTGGTAATGTGACAACGTACTAAAATGGTGATGAAACACACAAGAATAATAACTTTCAAACATAGTGCAACACTGTTTCTATTGGCTGACCGAGCACATCTGCCTGGTCAAAGCTGAACAAAGGTGAGCTCTGACCTGCAAATCCACTTGAGCCATAGACTGTACATAAAACTGTATATATTTAAATTATATACAGCCTATGACTGCAGCCAGCTAGACATTGCACCAAAACAGGAAATGCACACCTAAATACACAGCATGTACAATGGAAATGTAATGTAATTGCACCTGTAGTCACTGGTGCACCCTTTTGATCCTAAAAACCAATTCCTTGCTCTTAAAACATCAACTTGATTACGTTAGAACTGGCCAAAATTTTCCATAAAAGGATAAAAAGTCCTCATTAAGGTCTGAAATTGAAATGACCTCTTACAAAGATGGTACACACACACACACACACTCTCTCTCTCTCTCTCTCAAATACGTATGCCTCACACACTGCAGGACAGGTGATGTGATACAAAATGTATTCAGAACTACTTAGACAGACCACCTGTGGTCAATTAGCCTGCTTCAGAGAGGGAAACTCAAACTGCTCTGCCTGCAGGGAAAAGCATCTTTAGTCTTGTCATATAAATGAGAGGCAGCTTGGATCCGCCTCATTTATCCTCCGTCAGTGGTGTTTTGGCTTTCAAGTTGAGTTGCTACAGCAATATAGTCTCTGTCTGGCATCTGGCATTACTATAGGAATGCTTGAGCTGACCAGAATAAAATAGCAATCTCAATCCATAATATTAGTATTATGATAAATAACTGCAGGGGGGCCAGTATATGAGAGTGGCCGTGTGACAGTTGATGAATTAGCCCACATGCTAAAGCTGACATGTACGTGTAAATAGCCCCAAGTCATTAAGCGCTCTGTCACAGGGAATTTTACAAACAGACTAAATGCTTATTAGATTTTCTAACAGTGAAACAATCAGCTGCAGTGGGCTTGACACATAGAAAGTGATGGCTGGAGAGCTGAATGTGAAATTGGAGAGAGGAGAGGAACCCAATGAGAGAGTGGTACATGAAATATAAGAGGGAGCCATGCATGCATATAAATGACCAGCATCTTCACGGAGAAACACTCAATCTTCACAGAAAGTTACGACACATTTGTTATTGTCACAGTTGACTGAGTACTTTATGATGTGTGAATATTAAATTAAAGTCTATACCAAACTGTTCAAGGTGCACCAAAGTTTTCACACTCCTTGTGAACACCCATCTCAAGACAACACTGCAGACAAAACTTGTGAAGATATTGTATTGTCCTGCAGTCAGGTGGATCCAATTAAAAATCCAATTTTCTGAAAGGCAACAGACATTTATCAGTATGTCTGCTTTGTCTCATATGGCTGTATGTTATATAGAGATTGTGGAAATACCACCAAAGAAGAAGCGATGTAAAGCATATTGATTACAACTTCCTGTAGTTTTTTTTAAATCTATTCATTTGATTGCTGAATTAATCATGTATTAATAAACATACTGGACCAATAACACTACATGCCTCTTGATGTTTTTAAAATGAAATCTGGTGGATGAACTTGCTTAAGGATCATGTGCTAACATAAAACATAATTGTTAATTATCATGTGTCCAAACTTTTTCTTTACATATGCAACTATACATTATGGAGGAAATTTGATGTCACCCAAAATACACTAAATCTGCAAAATCAGCATTTTTAAAAAAAAAATTGTTTTCCCTATAGTGTCTGCTTGTGGCAACTAAAGCCTAATGAAGGTTTTCATGGTTATCTTTAGGCAACTAAGCCTCTTAGTCAAGCTTAGTGAAAGATTGCATTCATTGTTAAATGCTGAAAAAAAAAATCAGTTACAAATCAGTTGTATACTAAAGTAATTAAAAGGAAAAAGGGATGAGTTTCCCTGTCTGGAGATAAATAACCTTTATTGGCCCTGCACTACAGATTCTTGATCATCTGGAAAGTTATAGTTGTAATGAATGTTTCTCTGGCACAGAGGAGGTGTGGGGGTGAAGGCCGGAAGGGAGGAAGAAGAAGGAAAAATGATCAGATGTGGGCGTATGGAAGGACGTTTGTACAGGAGAAGCAGAGATGTCTGCAGACAAAGAGGAGGCTGAATGTGTGAGAATTAAAGTCAGAAGGCAGAGACAGAGCGGAAGAATACAGATATAGATATTTCTATCTCTCTGAGGCCCGAGAGGTCCTGTTACAGAGCGGGTCAATATCCTTCAGCTTAGCGTTCATATATATTACATTTCGATTATGTGGGGGATACATGTTGCACACAAAGAAACAGATTCAGACGGATGCACTCACACAAGGGAACAAAATACAATCACAGCTATTCGCCAGTTGTCCCACTGAGAATAACCATGCGAATTCATTTTGAAGCAGATCATTTGTTTACTGTATGTGCCCTCCCTTGGAGGACGATCTGTTATTATATTGTTTTTCTCCCCAGTTCATGGTGATTTACAAAGCCCTCCTGCATCTCTCTTTTACTCCTGCTGTCATATCTGGTACATGTAAGTTCTCATCATACCTGGATTTAAAATCAAAGAAAAGCCAGACAACAAGATGCCCGGCTGTGCCCGTCATCATTCTGCACACAATACACAGGACTTCACTTTGAGCTAATCTGCATGTCTGCATTTCATTGTTCCCACATCTTTATCTTTTTGTTTGTGAAGAATCGTTCTTTGTCACTAGATGATAGGCATTTCCTTAACAGGTCCTCAGCTATGCACATACCAAGTCGTCATAGCAACATTGTCTGCTAGAGAATGGGTCTGAACCCATCGTTTTGGGTTAATATATCCTGTTGCTGCTCATTACACATTCATGCCCACTTAATAGGCAATTTGAAAGCATTTAAAGGGGACGCATTATGCACAAATATTCCAAGTCTATATTTATATTCTGGGGCTTTACTGGAATATCTTTGCATGATTTACAGTTCAAAAAACTCCTTATTTATCTTATACCAGCCCTTTATGCAGCCCCTCAGTTCTTACCTTGCGAAGCAGCTGGATTCGTGAGATCATGACATCACAAGATCACGCAAGAATCCATCTTGTCAGGCTTCAAGTTATCTGCTTGTGTCTGAACCACCAGTGGTTGGACCAATCAGTGTCCTTATTCTCTCGTGAGCTCATGAATTCAGCTGCCTTGCAAGGTAAGACGGTGATAGACAGATGGTTCATCCAATCACCTACCAAGTATTTTTTGACAGTGCCTGCCCTTTTCCAAACAGTTTACAAAGATGACTTCTCAGATGGTTCTGTGGAACAAACCATCTGGTGCGTGAGGTTACCTGAGTTCAGCCTCTGTCTAAAACAGGCTGTTTTAGCTACTCGGTCTTTAATGCCAATGAGCCAAATCTGTTCTGATTGGTTAGCTTCTGGAAGCTGCTCCTCGGCAGACCTCTGGCAGCTCAGGAGGCTACGTAAACAAACAATAGTAGTCAGATTTCACTTCTTTTTGTCATTCTTTACTCAAAATGAAAACTTCTCAAATACAGCCGTACATGTTCGAGCCAGAATCCAATCCAATGAGTGGACAATGTTAACAACCATGGAGCAACCGTAGCAACAGAGGCTGAAGATTGGACGGCCATTTGTGGGCATGTGTGAACAATCTGAAGTCATCATGAGGAGGAAGTTAGAGGTAACATTGCTAATGTAGCAGCATGGAGGGTGCTGTTTATAATTGATTCCACTTGGTGGTGGTCATTGGTTCAGCTTTATATAAAGGTGGCAGTCTTCCCCTGCCTCTTCCTCTTGCACTCCCCCATCGCGTCACTTCCAGTCCGGGAGGTCTGGTCCGTCGAAGCAGCACTGAGTGTGCCTCGCTCCATGGTTTTGCCTGGCTGTGGTTATTTCGGGTAAATGCTGGTAACCGCACGGGTTTCTCTCTCTCCTCACTCTCCTGTGCCTGTGTTGGATGCTCTAAAGGTAGGTTGCTTCTCTCCTGTACTCCCTTAATTCTATTGTTTAGTGTAGCAAGGCTAACTTTGTTTAATGTTAGGGAACCTTTGTCAGCTGGCCGAGTCCACCGGTGGTGTAGACGGACGTCACCACCAGCTGATTGGAGCCGTTGCTGTTTTGTCTCCGGTCCATTTGTCTCCTTTTGTCTCCTGCTGTTTTGGCTGCTTGCTGTGTCTCAACTGCTGCTCTGTGTGCTCAGTGTGCACCTGCTGCTGCTGTGCTGTTGCCACAGCTTCGCTTGGTCCACGACTGTCTCTCGGCTGGTTGGAGGCCTCTCTCTCCCTCTAACTCCGTTGACCGCTGCGGCGACACTAACAAAGTGTTCAGAGCAAGGAGGAACAGCGTTGGGCTGTGAAGCTAATTTGTTTGTGGCCAAACCATGTAATTACAATGTCCGCGTCAGTCACATGATGCACACTGACCCAAAAAGCATTTTCCCCATTTCCCCCATACACAGTAATATACATTTTTCTGAGGGTCACAATCCCCATAAAATTACTAATTTTATTATCTGAATTTGATCCAGTCAATCCTATAACATTTGGAAAGTCTAAAAGAGTCGCATAATTAAGTGATTTTATCCCCATTCAAGTGAGTGAGGAGTCAATCAGAGGTCAGCCGGCTCAGCCAGCCAGCAGAAGTACTTGCATGCTCCACAGGCCCAAAAACACAGATTGGTGAGGAAGTCTGCGAAAACATGGCAGTAATGTGGCAGATTTTTTTGAGCAACTTTCATGAGTGGGTGCCATCTTTGAACACAGAACCACTTCTCCTTAATACATCCATGGATCAGAGCAGACTGAAGCCTGTGCTTTTGACTTTTAGGGCACATTTTTACATACATTCACCTCAAGTTTTGGAACTTTGACCATGTTTAACATAGATATTTGTCATGACAACAGTTTAAAGATCACAAAAAGCATAATATGTCCTGTTTAACTTTTCCATACTCAGTGTGTCATTCATGTATTTGTAAAAAGTAAGGCTGACAGGACCACAGGCTGTGGATAAGATGGACAAGACGAAATGTTGTTACGGTTATTGAAGGGAAGTAAACGAAAGACGCAAAGAAGACCTAAAAGCATTTAGCTCATCCATTACCTCAGACTGCAAGGTTAGAGGAGACTGAAAGCACTGGAGGCCAGAGAGGCTGCGTCTGGAGTCTGAACCCAGATCTACATCTAAATCCAGGCCATTCCCAGCTGTCTGGCTCTGGCTGCCCACCAGCAGAAAGCCCTCCTTGCAGCTGCAGGCACTGGTTGCATAGTTAACTAGCAACCTGACAGAAAGAGGAATCTATTTCTACAGAATCCAACTGGGACTGTGTGGTGTGGTGATGGGAATCAGGTGATGCACAGTGTGATGGTCCAATTCCTGACCTCCTTAAGATAGTGTATGTGTGTGTGAGTCTTACCCTTCCTTCCATTACACAGTATTAGACGTTGAACCTCTGCCTTATCCCAGGGGTGACAGCAGATTACCGCAGCGAAGATTACCCAGAGAGCTGTGCAGCGTGGTGTGGTGCAGGCATACGGCCCAGTTTCTGATGCATGGCTGATCTATAAATTCACTCTACGCTTCAGGGAGAGAATTTTTTGTGTATTTATGCTCTCCTGGACAACGAGTGACCCCTGACAAGAGCATCACGCCTCAATATTTCAGGGCGAGTAACATGCTTACAAAAGGACAGAGACAAGTGAGAGAATCTAACACAGTCACAGTAAAGGCTATCTCTTATAGCAACCTCCACACAAGGTGAGACAGCAGAAAATGCCAAGACACACGAGTGTGCCAAAAGTGACACAAAGTAATATTGATATTAGATACGTCAGCTGGTGTCCTTAAATTAACCTGTGTATGAAGTAGGAGTACTTTAATAGTACAGTATTATTTAAGCTCATATACCCTTAACCCCTTCATGTTTTTTCACAATATTATTTATCTTCAGGAATTACCTGTTGACCTGTCTGCATATTCTTGTGTACTCTTGCTTTGGGGCTGTTTCAATTTAGGGGAATCTTAATGCTATTGGGATTTTTTTTGTGCAATTTGATGCTTTGTTGCAACAGATTGTGGCCCTTTCCTGTTTCAACATCACAATGACCTTGTGCACAAAGTGAGATCTATAAAAAAAGAATGTTTTTAGAGTTTGGTGTGGAAAAAGTGGACTGATCTTAACCCCATCAAACACATTTGGGATGAACTGTAATGCCAACTGTGAGCCAGACCTTATCACCCAACATCAGTGCCCGACATGATTAATGAAGCTTTGGCTCTCTTCCTGACAAACTGAAAACATGATACTGCAGTTTTCTGTCCATATTGTGAACTAAATTGGTATCCACTACTATAGTGCACGGTAAAAATTGAGAAGTTTAAGTCCCTCTCCAGTCAAAAACGTGTTTTGCTTATTCTTGCTTCACTGTGATGTTTAAGCTTTACTGTGTAGAAAGATGTATGTGCACAGTTTGAAACTACAAGGCTGTTCTCAAATTCAACTGCTGAAGGGGGAAAGTTTCTCTGTGCTCATTGAAAATCTCAGTTTAAGATGTGTATCTGCGAGCATGATTTGTGACATCACAACTAGTTTGCAGCCAATCGTGGTCCAGTATGGAACTTATACAAGTGTGATGTGGAAACTTTAAGTGCACACACACTAAGAATCGACTTTTCTGGAATTTTTGATGAGTAGATGTCATTTTAAGGATTTTAATGAGATAATTTAACATATCTGGAGGGGATCTTTAATAATTTTGAACAAGATAATGCAACAACTTTTTCTGTTAGCATCCGACAACTGCAGCAACAACAAAACTCTTGAAATCTGTTGAACATTATCAAGACAATCGGTGCTTTATCTGTGTTAAAATTAGTGGGTAGTCATATATTACTATCCAGTATGGTAGCTAGTACCCAGATAGATTAAAATATGGACAGAAAGCTCCAGTATTATGTCTCAACTTTTCATAAAAACTAATAAAAGAATATTTGACAGGCTGAGGTTACTTGAACTGAGTCCGGCTTGAAAAAGGGGGCCGGACTTCATCTCCTCCGGTAATATTGCTTCTTTCATTCTCCAACAGATAGCAAAAGCATATCTCCTTCAGATAGTGCAGCGCTCCATGCTCTAACTGATGGCTCCATCTCATGCATAGTGAATAAGAGTCTATACAGTGAGTTAATGACTGACCGGCGACAAGGAAATGGCCAAGAGGAACGTAATGACTGACATGGCAAAAGTAGGTCACGGGGTATTTTCTACATCATGTTTTCATCCAGCTGAATGCCATCCATCCACCTCCTCCTGTTTCTATCAAACCTCTACCCCCCTTTTTTTAAAAGCCATCTCTCCCTCCCCCATCTCTCTCTCTTTCTTAGCTCTCTCTTCCACCACCCATTCATTGTTACCTAACTCTCCCTCTCTGCCTCTCTCAGTGTCCTTCCATCTCTCAGAAAATCCCTTTAACAGAGTGAGGGCCTTTCCCTCTCCTCCTCCAGGCATGTAGTTGGTGCAGTTAATGGATAGTTGAGAAATGGCTACCGGCAGCAGGGGAAGGAAGGAGGAGGAGGAAGAGGTGCTGGAATGGGCTTCTCTTTTGTCTGTAAAATACTATGGATAGGAGACAGGCCAAATCTCATCACAGCCCTTTAGAAAAGCTCTGGACACATTTTCATACTCCACACAAACTGAGATGTGCTCTATTGAATTTGGTTTTCTTGGCTATAAAAGCTATGAATCTTGATTTAAGAAGTCAAACCGTCTAAAATGATATCTCATTCAAACAAGGTTTACCTTTAAAAAGGAGGCACTGAAGACAGTGGTGCCTTTCTAATGTGACAGGAACCTTTAAGAGACCTGGCCCACATTCTCACCGCTTTTCTCTCTCTCTGTCCTCTCTCATCTCCCTTCTTCTGCTCTCTTCGATAGGCCAATTTAGATTTTTCTCCCTCTGACAGAGCTCTGTAGCCTTCCTCCCTTCTCTCTGCCCATCTTCCCTCTCATGCTTGCTCCCATCATTACTGCCACTCTGTGGTATTGGAGCTGGCTTGTTGCCTCCTCTACTCCTGTCTGGATGCTGATCTAACGGTTAAATAATGACTACACATCTCATCTTTAACTGCTGGCTGATCAGGGTTAGTAGTCTCTGTAATCTCTCTCTAGGTTCTAATTGATTTCTTGAATAGGAGACCTAATAAGATCCAGGGGAATAGTCATTATTGGTGTGTGAGACTGGGTGTTGCCTCTCCTTTAATGAGGCCTCTTATGAAACGGAGAAAGCAATTACACTAACAAGGTAAGAGGAAACGTCTCCGCAAATGTGATGAAACAGGCTTGTGTTGTGTAGGAATGCAGCAAGCTTTAAAGCTCAGGTACAAATAACGCCTCCAGCTCCTTCAGCAGTCATAGTTTGTACTGAAAAGCATGTTTAATGATTACAAAGAACACCTTCAAAAAACTAGCGGGGGGCTTTAAGTGTAGAATACAGTCAGTGAATAAAAATATGATAAACATTATTTTCATTATACCACACTTAATGTGTCTATAATATTGAAAATCTCTTCAGAATTTATCTGATCTAATTATTCATATCCTTATTTCATGTCAAATGTAATTTTAATGCAGAAATGCAGTAGGTCTTGTCTTGCTATGTCTCTAATGTGGGAAACTGAGAGAACAAAAAAATACATCCAGCACAAATATAAAAAGTATGAGGACAACAAACTCACAGGAGGACAAAAAGAGATTAGCAAGAAACAACAAGAACAAAAAAAGAATGCAAATCAAAACATGTGGTGTTTACAACGAGATTACTATTTACAATATTTACACTGATTGTACCAAACAAGTGGAGGAACAGGATGAAAATGTTGTTGCCAAATAAAAGCTGGCAATAAAACAAAACTCATCCTGACAAGCCTTACTCATCAAACAAAACCCAAACCAATGCAAAAATGCCTCGCTTATCTATAGACACATCTCACAGAAACAGGGGAGGAAACATGAGTGACCAGATGATCAGACTGGACTTATTGGGAAGACAAAATGAAAATGAACAGTAGATTTTGCAAACTGAGTGTTTCAAATTCTGTATTTACTGTAGTTGTATGGGTACACAGATTTTTTCCATGCAATGAACTCTAACACAAAATGCAAATTAAACTTACAACAGTCAATGAGAGAACAGACTTGTTTTGTTCAATGCATCCTTTCATAGAGTGTAAATGTAGAAGGTTGGCCCAGTGGATTTTAATCTAACCATTACCAGTTAGAGCTCAACCTGCCATTCACAGGTGGGAAGAATCAGCTTATTACACCTGAGCTGCACCCAAACAACAGTCTAAACAGGTTTTGAGAATGTTGTGCGAATACAATGGAGTTAAAAGAATTAAGTATGCTCGAAGTTTCAGCATGCATATTATATGTGCTCATATTTGCATGTGTTGTTGTGGACACCGTTGTCACATGATGCAATGCATGAAGGAAGAGCTCACAGCTGCAAAAAAAACTGAAAATTAGTATCCATGCATTATGTTTTAATATGGTCAAATTGGGATATAGTTCTGGACAGAGGGATGGTGGGCAAGCAAGAGAGAAAGAAATACAACTAAACAAGAGAGACGTTGCAGCACTGTAGCCTCTTGACTGTCATGTAACGAGGCTGTAATGGCTGTGAAAGCATCATTTACAGATGACGCTGTGAATGACGTGGCCTTGCATCCATACAACATGTAATAATACTGTATGAATCACTGTCACTGCAGAGCTTTATGGACGTGATGTGAGCTGACATTAAAACGTGAGTTCCCTCACGCTGTTGTGCAATTTTTACTCGACAATGTTCTCATTCTAAAAATAGATTAAAGATGTCTCGCTTTCTTTGTCATCTCTCTTAATTCTCATGCTCAAAGTGCAAACGGGCGCCACATCCGGGAAGATTCTACAATGATCCTCCTTTATACGGAGAAGCAAATGAATGCCCTCCCTCTAATGCAAATAGAAATAATATTTCAATTGTTCTGCCTGACACATTTCCTGATGGGAACCAAATCTCCAAAATCTTCAAAAATCCTGCTCATGAAGACGGAGTGGAATTGGGGAGGAGCGAGCAGGCGGTCATGTGTGCAAACGAGCCAGGCGGAGAGATAGAGATGGAGAGAGAAGAGAAGGAAAGCATTATATTCAATAATTTGATCTTATATGGATACTCTGTAAGCTTGAATGAGCCTATTTCCTGTCATTGTGTGGGAGAATTTAAAGAGTATCTGATGAATGTGGGCCTCTGCAACAGCAGGTGCGTTAAAAGAACGCAGTCTCTGCTTATTACATCTCCGCTTTATGGTCTCCCCTCTCACCCATAATCACATCTTGTAGAGGATAAGGCTCTTTGTATTAATACCTGGATGTACTCATGGAAGGATTGATAATGGTTTGGGAATTATGTGTGACAGATGGAATATTGGTCTTCTTGTTGTGCACCATAAAACCTTCCCATATTCCTCTACGGAAATTTGAATGACTATCCAGAGAAGGAAGCCAACGATTGCGCTGTGAATCTTTTATTATTGTCATTTGCAGCACAAGTCTCCTCTGAGCCTGAATTAAAGAGCAAGCAATCTTTCTATAGATAGCAAATGTCTGTGCCTGCAGGGCTGGAAGTGGTAGGTGTGCAGAAACACACACACACACACACACACACACACACACAGACGAACATGCACACACAGCAGAGAAGTAGACAGTTGAGTATGTGATCGTCAGCCCTCCCACTGAAGGAGACAGTGGTGTGAAATAGAGACATATGCCTCTGGCTCTTCTTAGTGTTACTTTCACCCAGCTTCATCTCTGCTTTCTATGTCTGTTCTTTAGTTTACCACTCTTTATCTCTGCACACCAACTACAGCAGCAATGGAGCAGACAGACATATAATAAGAAAACAGGAAGCTGAGATAACAAACAGCAATCAGCTTTGCAGATAAAAAGACACGTCACATTTTTATCATGTTTCTTATCTTTCCAGCATTTACCAGAGAGCAAATATTTATTAATTACATTGTCTGGCAATGAGCAAAGTCATTTGGGTACACTTCCTTGAAAGCTTCCTGTTAACAGTTGTATCATTAACATTCAGGTCAGGTTGACAAGATGACCAAATGGGGAACTGCCACTCTGCTGCAAATAAAGTAATAAAGTGAGCTGTGATATCTTTACAATCTGTATGACAGAAATGATTAATCTGTTCTGCAGTTATTAACATATAAATTCATGCCATCGTACAGACGGTGTGAAGTACAGTATGAGGTTAAAATCTTAAATGTTATAAAAAAAGGTCTTTGTTCAGATTGAGATGTGGCTATGACACATGAGGCAGCACTTAGAAAGAGGCAAGACAGAGGAATCAGTTTACAAGCTGACATGTGTTCATCACTTGTAGTTTGGCTGCATCAGTCCCTGTGTCTCTGTGTATGTACTGTATGTGTGTGTGTGTGTGTGTGTGTGTGTGTGTGTGTGTGTGTGTGTGTGTGTGTGTGTGTGTGTCTTCATTTGTACTCACATATCCACCATTACAAAACTTACAAAAACAGTGTTGTCTCTTCCATTCTCTTCCCTATAAAGCTGCAATGTTTAACTGAATAATCGATCAGTTGATTGGCAGATAATTAATCAGCAACTATTTTGATAATTGAATAATTGTTTTAGTAATTTTTAAAGAAAAAAAAATGCAAAATATTTTCTGGTTGCAGCTTCTCAAATGTGAGGATTTGAAGTGTTTCTGTGTCATACACGATAAATTGGATTTTGGACTGCTGATTGGATTTGAAAACAATTATAACTGGCATTTTTCACAATATTCTGACATTTTGTAGACAAAATGATTAATGGAGAAAATAATTGTTAGTTGCAGCCCTACTTTCCTATTCCATTCTTTTCATCTTTACCCTTTAAGTTTTAACCTTGTCCCCTTTGTCAATGTTGTTTTACCTTTCCAAATCTTGATGTTAAATATCAGTTTCATATTACATGGGTATTGTTTACATAGTTTTTTCTATGAGTAATAACTTCAAGTTAATTGCTGAGATGTGGAAATAAAACACCTGAAAAACTGCTGAAAAGAAGGTTTTATTGTGACTGATGACAGTAGAGATTGACATGAAACATGGAGGGAGAGAGAAGGGTCGATGACATGCAACAAAGGACCCAAGCCTGAACTGAGCCGGGACATTGCGATTACATGGTTATTTAGATAACATTGCAAACAGAAAATCTTTATTGTCCATCGCCAGGAGATGGGAATGTGTCTTTGACATGGCTCACACGGTAAACACAGAACAAAAACATACATGTAGCAAAAATATAGCTGTGAAAAGTTTGTACATGAAATACCAAAGTGCAAATGACACAGGGACGCCCCATTGAGGGATTATTACAGTCATTTCAAGAATGCTTACTTAGATAATGTGACTAAATTGCTGGCTTGGCCCAGATCACAGCAGTTACTTTGTTATCATAATGGATCGAAATGATGGCTAAAACTACAAAAATAAGACCCCCAAGTTATAACAACTCATAATTTTCCCATGAGAGACATTTGGGTCTATATGTTGATGGGTGAGGTAGAGCAGCAGTGGCTCTGTGTGTCTGTTAAAGTAATGAGAGCGAGGCACAGCTCCTGTCCGTTTACAGTGTAAACAGCACAGAAACGGCCTTCCTCCACTGTTCTCAGGGGGGGGATGGGAGCCTGGCAGCTTCAGCAATAGAAACCCAATCTACAGTACGCACACATGCCACACACCATCACTACAAATACAGTCATCACCCGTGGAGTCATTATGATCGGCTTCCCACTTTCTGTTTAAAACCGTCTGTGCTATGTAAAAGCACAGCGTTGCGTGCGACAGAGTTGCATGAATGTTCATCCATTAAACAGCGCAGCCTATCTGCGTTGTTTCATAAAACCACACCAACCGTGAGCTCATAAATACACATATCCCTGTTTATCTGCAGCGTAACAGCCCTCAGTTCTGCTATCTCAGTGTGTATCAGTTGTATAAATAAATATGAGCTGTGGCTTTCTCGGAGCTTATAAATAGAAAGGGTCCTGGGGTAAAGCCTGTGTCTCACTCATGCTGCATTAAGGCTTTGCTAACCTGGGCAGTGCTACACATGCAGTGCTGCCTCAGCACAATCGCACGCACACATACACACACTTGGGGAGAAGCCAAGAATAATAAGATTACGATGCATTCATTTACATGAAGGGATATTTGCCGCCCGTCATGTGTCCTGAGTGTGTATGTGCAGGGTGCACCGAGGAAGGTGACAGCTCATATATGTAATCCACACTGCTGACCTCTGACCCTCACATTGGCTGTTCCCATCATCCCATTGTTTGCTCCCCCAGACCCAATCAGCCATCCCAGGACCGTCTCCCACGGCGACCCAGGGCTGGCCAATGAGCCACGCTCTCCAGGCGCTCTGTGCAAACTGGACGTGTTTCAAATGTGTGTGCTCAGCCACACACACACATTCTGTGGGCCTGGGAGCCAACACTGTGAGCCCAGATCGTCCTGTTTAAACTGAGAAACTGTCAGGACTCTGTTTGCCTATTAGCTGCCAGCTAGACGGTCGGACATGTCCTTACTCCTCACAAGGGCGTGGAGAAGAAAAGCTGATAATCATTGCAATTCCTGAGGTGCAATTACGTCAATTCACAGATTTTTTTTTTCAGTTTTTATTTTTCCTTTTTGGATAATTAACACTTTCTTTCCCATTTTGCACTCCTGCCTTCCTTTAGCATTTGTTTCCTCCCCTCATCAAGTGTGAAAGATCATCATTGGGCCCTTTTAAAAACTCATTTTAGTGCTCTAACCTTGTTGACGGCTGTTGAGGGCTCCGCAGTGTGCAGGAGAGAGCATTGATATGCCGTCTCCCTCCCTCCCTCACATCCACCCATCCTTCCCCAACCCCCCTCCTCCCTTGCTATCTCACCTCCTCACTCTCTGTATCTGTCTTTCTGTCTGTTCTACCAGCCTTCAGCTCCACCTCCCACTGACAGACAATCACATATGCAGACACTTCAAACATGCTACTTTTCAAAGAGATCTTTGGAGGAGAGCTCAGAAGAAACCCTGAATAAGTCCTCAAATCGGCAGCGTTTTCCCCTTTACCCTCCATCTTCTCGTCTGTGTGCTTGTTCTGTTTCTTTTGACTCCTGTGGATAAATATTTTCATCCTGCTTAGTTTTTTTCTTTTCACTCTCCTCAGTTCTTCCAAATCTAACTTTATTCTGTTTACTTTGTTTCTGTCTCTTTCCTTTTCTCTGTTTATTTCCATTATTTTACCCCTCACTCCTCTCTACCCATCCAAAATATCTGTAATAATTGCTTTTATTCCCATCCTTTTCTCACAGATTTCCTCCTCTTCTACTCACCCAGGAATGTGACAGCAGGACACACTAATAACTGCTCGGCTCAAAAGGGGATTTCCAGTAAAATTCTCTTTCCCTCCATTTCATTTTCAGTTTGAGTAAAATGAACATCTGTCTCACCTTACTCTGGGACGACAGCTGTGTGATACAAAGTGTCCGTTGCATGTATACATATAACACATGCAGTTAGTCAGACAGGCAGGTTGGTTGTTAAAGGTGTTGCTCTGGAGCGCTCTCTCCCGTGCTGTGTACTCTAAAAGAAGTTGTTCCCATGGTAACACTGCCAGGTCTGTTAATTGACTGTCAAAATGTGTGATGAAAAAAATCCTGCAAACAAATGTATACCATCGTATTACTGGGTAGATAATCACATCACACAGCTGCCTCAAGAGATAACTGTAAGAGCTATCTAATCAAAATGTTAATGATATGAGCTATAATGAAACTGTAGAGCCTGTGGACGCTCACACGCAGGCGTGAATGTGTCAAGAAGTTAAAATGTGCCAAGAGTTTTAATTGAGGATGCGTGTAGTGGAGGGATGGTTTTAAAAAAGCAATATAATCCAATTTAGCATGGCAGCAACATAACCTACCCACACAGGGATACCGATGACGCACATCTCCAGTGTATAAATTCATGTAGGATTGTTTAAGAGAGAGAGGAATATAGGCAGAGTGAGACAGAGAGAACGTGTGTGTGTGTGTTTGCGTGGATGTGAGTGTGTGTTGCCAGAAGACACCTTGTTCATGTTCTCAAAAAATCCGCTGTGGTGAGTGAAACCTTGAAACAGACATGTCTTTAAAATGGATGAGAGTGATGCACAGATGCTTCATGACATGAAGAGTTATGATTCTGCTCAACAGGGTCAAGGTCGGCTTTGACTCTGGATTTGATAAACAAAGTTGAGGTGTCAACCTTGAACAATAGAGACTGAGTCACCGCACCTGTATGTATCCCACTCCTTAAAATGGAGCCAATGATTCACACCTCTCAGATGTGCCTAGATAAGTTAAAAAATCACCTCCAGACATGTTTTAGGACATATAATAATACTCTGCTTGGAACATTAAATTGTGTCTGACATTTTTTTTTCCACAAAAATGTTATCTGGTTAAAAATCCTTAAAACTTGAGGAAGTTTCAACATTACACTTGGGTAAGTTGTTTACCAGCCCTCGAATGGCTTCAAGCTAGTTGTGATGTCACAAATCATGTTCATAGGTAACCGCCTTAAACTCAGATTTTCACACCACAGCAGATGAATGTGAAAACAGCCTTCAAGTATCAAACTCTGCACATATGTCATTCTGCACAGTGAAGCTCAAACATCCAAGTCAAGGAACAAGAAGAAAAGCACAGTTTTGAGTGGAGGAAGACTTTGTGTATCCTTTAAGGAAACCCCCCCCCCCCCCTGCTCTATATATATCATTTGATTGTGATTTAATGGACTCAGTTAAATGTATTGAAACTCAATACTTGAGCCAACATTGATCTGAAGTCTTTAAAGTTATCAGGGGAAAAAAAGGAAATTTGAAGACGTTAATGAAAACTAGGCAAACTCAATCTACTAATGATCATCTGATATGATCGAGAGAACCAGAAAAGCTGCTAAATGGACCTTTTGTAATTGTTTTATCAACTAAATATATTGAATTTAGTTGCTAAAGCTCAAAGGATTGGAGCTATTCTTTAAATATGAATAAAATGAGAAAAAAAGGCCTTGGCCTAGAGTCATATACAGCACTTTTCACATCATCAAAGGCAGACTCTTAGCTACTGAGGTGACTGCAGAATAGCAAACCGTGGTTGTTTTGATAAAACACAAGTAAACAGCAAGGAAATGGTATATAATCTGCTCAGGTAGCACTGCAGCTTTAAAGCGCACATGCAGAGAGAGAGAGGTTGGGGATCAGAGGACAGAGAGGCAGGAATGTTAATCTTTCAAAAACACACCTGCATGCAGGAATACACCAATGCATTACAGACCAACTCTACCTGCTTTTTTCCCTTATCTCTCCTCTCTCACTTACAGTCCAAGTTGCTGCATATCTGCTTGTCTCCTTGTCAACATCCACAGCCACACTTCCCCTGATTTTACTTAGTTTTATACTAAGTGATGAATTTGTATCCTGGAGTATATGTGCATTATGCCTCTCTATAACCACTCAGCAGTTCAAAGAGATGCCGGCTGTGCGTTGCCCTTGGAAGCTTCGCCTGTTAAGCAGACCCCTGTCTCTTGTTAACAAGAGCCCTCCTCAATTACTCCATCGAGACACAAGCTAAAATAGCCACAGAGCCCTTCCCCTCTCCACCCTCCCTCCCTCCCTCCTTCATCCATGCACCTTTATTATTTAGAACAACAGGGATCTTTGCTGCCATGGATTCCGTCGTCATGGCTACAAACAACTACGCAGATGTACAGGAAGTGGAGAAAGACGAAGGAGGAGGGAGGGATGGAGGGAGGGAGGGCCGGAGTGATGAGGGGTCTTGGAGGAAGCTTAACCTCTGCGTGGCAGAGATCCAGCTGTGATCCAGTTACGGGGTTAAGGGATGACGGGGTAAAGACGGCATCATTTTTTTTCAATGACAGATGAAGGTCAGGGCAAAGTCTCAGAGGGACATGAGAATGATTAAAGCAAATGTCTGGTATTCCAGCTGGTTGTTTTCATTCGGTTGTCCCTGCCGTCTCAAGTATGAACATTTCAGAGCATTTTCTAGCCTCACCTTGGAAACACAAACATCCGAAAAGTATCCCACAATCATCTTCCTGTATCAGTTTATGACGCCACATGAAGGACTTTAGGAAACTCTGCCCACATTTAAACCCTGCATGGTACGTCTACAAACAGATAAAACATTGAAATTCCCTCTGTGTAGCCTTGAAGGGCGCAGAGTGATTTACATAGGGCAGATAAGAGCGGAGCTTTATCAGTGTTGACGGACAACTGACTGGAATGAAGTTTGCGGTGCATCCTTGATATGTGAAGCGTTGCAGTGACACTCCGAAGCTCTCGTGGAATGCGTTGTTATCAGTGGTGTAAAACAGTGCCCTCATAGGCAGCACACATGGTTAAAAAACCCCACCAAAAAACAGTTTGAGAGACGTCACTTCCTGACACTCTGCTCAGCTGTTTGACTGGAGGTGATTTAAGGACAAAGTGCAGAAATGTGTATTGATGTTTACTCTGATCAACACAAAGGGCCTTTGATAGTGGTTCCTCCATGGCACCAAGATAATGAGGAAGCTCTTCACCCGGTTGATAGATACAGTAGATAATAGTGGATCAATAGCTCTTACCTGGTCTCTATGAAGCTTCAAAAACCAACTAAATGTCTTAAATGAGCTCAAGGTACACCGCCCATTTAAAGTAGAATCTCTTCATAAATGTGTCTGTAGCTCCATCTTGTGGTTTCAATCCTCAGAGCTGAGTATGGCAGCTGTGTCAGTGAGAGTGTGTGTGAGTGTGGCTATTTAGCCAATTACTTGTTTTAACCCTTTCTCCCTCTCTGCTTTTTTTCTCATGACAAACTCCTCCTGCCATTGTGTCTTTCACCTGTACCCCTGAAAAAAGAAAACTTTCCCGACCAGAATTCCCTCCTGCCCCATAAAGCTGCCACCTCTCTTGATTTGATTAAACCAAGGGATGGTGTGATTTGTCACCTGGCTCTCATTGATGGCAGCAGTGGTTCGGTGCAGAGCAGCTCTCGCAAATTAGATAAATGCTCTGTAGTACATTCCGCTGGGTGAACTCAATGACTCAGCCGAAAGTAGTAAGCCCAGGCAAGTAGCATGCAATCTGGAAAATGTGTCTTCTCTTTAACAGGCTTGATTCAAATTTTGTATCATATCAAATCTTTGCATCTTTGTGGTTATACATGTGTGTCTTTGGCAGATTTCGTTGCACAAACATTGTGGATACAGTAGATTATGGGGCTTATTGTGTGTGTTTCACACTTTGTACCCATGGCCACCGTCTATTTCTGTGGTTGCAGTTATGTGTGACTGTCTTTAGGAATGAGCCAGACTATATTACACCCTGGTCCCTCCCTCAGAAGCTGTGCTAAAGTAACAGCTGATGTCAGTCTTGCTTAAAGACACACACACACACACACACACACACACACACACACACACACACACACACACACACACACACACAGTCCCTGTCTGCTACGCCCACACTACAACCTGACTACCATTAGACAGCAGCGTCAGGGGCACAGCAGAGAGCCAGCCAAAGGGGAGGCGGGCTCTTACATCTTCTTCTCCCCACCACACATTACCTCTTTCTTGGCACAACCACCAGGGAGGCTCCATAGCACGCTCACAAATCCACAATCTAAGGCTCCCAGAGGAGGGGAGGTCACTTATCTAAAGCTGTCTGCACCCACATGTGCCTGTTTGGATCATGGAGCTGCATTGTCTTCCTGTTGATACCCCCACCACAGCCAGCTCCTGCTCCACGGATCCCCTGTACGACAACTGCCCACCTTTTGCCCAGCGAGGGAGGGCCAGGGAAAAGGAAATGGAGAGTAGAGTTCTGTGCCCTGCTGTAACAAGACTCCCAGGCCCCTGCAGCCCTCTGCCTGGTTTGGCCCCAGTTGTGGCTGAGGTTCCCACAGTAGTTGGTGGGGGAAGAGGGCCTGGCGCCTGGCCAGATCACAGCTACTGCAGCTGGAGAGGAGGCCTGGGAAGACAGGACTGGGGAGCAGAGCTGGGTCCAGGCATGAACAGAACACAAGGAGGAGAGAGAGGGGGAGAGCAGGGGAGTAGCTGGGGAGCAGAATTCAGAGCAGAAGACAGAGCTCATCCGAACCAGAACCCCAGCCCATCGCAGAGCGAGGAGCACCGGAGTGCTCTGTCTCTCTATGATAACCTCCCTGACGCTGTCACCCCTGACAGCCTCCAGGACACCTTTGACATGGAGACGAGCTTCCAGGAGCACTTGCAGGAACAGATGTACCAAGCATGGGCCCCTGAGCAGCTCCAGGGACTGATGGAAGGTGAGGGAGGGAGTGAAGAGAGGAGCCCTTGGTCCTCTTGTGAGATCATCCTCGCTGAAAGTGACTCCATCAACCAGGACCAGAATCCAGACCAAGAAAAGGAGCATGAACAGGAGCCCGAGCTGGACTCAGGATCCTGTGGATTTCAGCAGGGGGGTCCAATGCTGCATTTCCAGCTGTCCCCAACGATGTCACCTCCTCAGCCACAACTTGCAACAAGTTCCACTCAGCAATGCCAAACTGGGTGCCAAGCTCCTTGGCCCCAAGCTCAAGCCCAGCAACAAGAGCACTCACCTTGGTCTCCTAGGGTGCCCCCTCCCGTACCCCAGGCTGACCCCTCTGCCAGCGCGCTTCGCAGCCTCCTCACCAGCCTCCAACAGCAGATAGTCAGGCAGCGGGAGGAGTATGAGGCACGAATAATAAGGTAATGTTCATTTTGTTTTGTTTTTCATTTCAATTTCAAACTACACAGCTCACATAATCACTTTACAGAGATTAGGCACACAGTGTTAAAGACAAAAGGGAATGTCCTAAATTTCATGGGCTTACGCTCTTGGCTTCAATATTACATTTTCACTTCACTGACTTAAGTATGAGCTTTTTCTAGCCCCTTGGTGTATTTCCAGTGAAGGGAAACACAATGTTCCCAGGCCCAGAAAGTGCGTGTGTCCAGTCAGCTGTGCTGCTCTGGTCACTCAGTTGACCCCAAGCTTCACCTTATATCCTGTTTAGTTCACATTGTATCAACAACTGCTGGGAACATTGGCTATGTTAAGATGTAAAACAATTATTGTCTATTCTGTCGCCAATGCTGCTTTTATGTTTCCAGTTTAGAGTGTAAAGCTGTATTTTAACTACTCTGATATGCCGTATCTATGTGTACGCTCTGCATGTGTGTGTTCTTTTGATCTCATGTTTTGTAGAGTTTCAATTGGAAAAAAAGCCTATGCAGTTGACCTATAGAAACAGCTCATGGCACTGGAGAGAGAGCTAATTTAAGGGGCCATGCTGCTGACCTAGACACAACACATACCTCATTTATTACTGATATAGCTAGAGCAAGTCTCAGTGTAATGTCAGACATTGGCAATGGTTGGAAAGGACAAGAGGAAAATTACAATGCAATTAGCTTGATATAGCAGTTCATAATAGTATAATAAAGGAAAGATTTTCAATTATTATAAAGTATAATTCATATTATTCCTTATAAGTTAAGAATCAAATTTACCAAAACCAAATGACCTTCAAATCCACTACTGACCTTTTCTCTCACTCTAAACCATTGGTAGAATTTCACAATCTAGTTTCTGCCTTTTACATTGACCCACTAATTTTGTAAACCTTGTTTGTCTCCCCTTCTCCGCCATTTCTTCAACCTCAGCTTGGAGCAGAGAAACGAGGAGCTGCAGGTAGAGGTTGTTCGGTTGAAAACGAACCTTGTGCAGCAGCGACACTGGTACCAGGCTATACAGGCTAAGATCGTGGAGGCTGAAAGGGCCCGGGCTGATGCAGAACTACGCAATTCAACGCTGCAGAAAGACATGGACGGGTTCTTTGACACCTTTGGGGAACTCAACAATGAGGCCAAGAAGACAGAGTACATTGTCAAGAGCTTTTGAGAAAGAATATGTGTGGTGTGTGAACGAGTGTGTAACGTGTGGGTATAAAGGTGCAAGACCTTGTGTAGTAGTTTGTCTCTACCTAGGCAGAACGTTTCTTTCCCTCTTCAATAAGAATCAGATAAATATATAAAACAACATAAATGAAAGAAAATGAATCACTGATGTCCACTTTATTAGCTGCGTACGGGCAAAAGATGTTGGCCAAGTGATAATATTGTGATCATTGCAAACAGAACAAAAATGCAAGATGTACAGTGTTTACAATGGAGCTTTTTTAAAAACATGATAAACACACAAGATGTTCTGAGCATTGTAATGCTCAGTCCTTATCTGATATGATTTTCAGGAGTGAATTGGCCACTCCTCAGGTCATTTAAGGCATGACTCAAAGAACAAGGTCATGGTTTTTAAAAGAAAAATATAGTGTACAACATGGTGCTTTAGTCCTCAGTGACTCCATAATGTCATATTTCTGCATGTCCATCACACTGTGCAATCAGTTCTGCAAAAAAGCAGCTCCACAGTCCATTTTATCTTTAAGTTTCCATCTGGAGCTGCAGGGTTCAGATCCTCATTTCTAACCACAACATGTCTGCTTTTCGTTTGTCGTTGGGCCGACTTCCTCCGTAGACTTTGCCTTTACAAAACGGGGTGACTGCTGTCTTTAAGGACAATTTAAAGGAGACAACGAAGGAGAGTGCTGCACAGTACATATTGATAACACATACACACATATAGGCTTACAAGGCAAAAAAAAAAAAAAAAAAAAAATACAACATCTCTCAAACAGGCTTTCATAACCGAGAACATCAAGGTACTGTAAGTAAAAGAACTGCCCTGAACGGTTTTCTCTTTATAACAAGAACTACAATATCTTAACAGCATCTTTAATGCCTTCATGCAAGTTAAACACCATTATTTGTGTTTTACTGCCTTTACATGTGTTCTACATGGTGTCTGATTCATGACTGATTTGGTAAATGCTCCAGTACTAATGGAATGGTTTAGAAAAGGAGTAGCCCATGCACTGGTTTGTCAATGAAATGCTTCGACAAGAGGACTGATTTTTATGGGCCTCGGCGTGATTGTGTGCAACATTTTGCAAGAACAGAAAAATAAATACCACATGTATCTCTTTGCCTCTCCTAAATTTTAAGGATTATGATGTTCTTTTGATATACACATTGATATTAATCAGTACCTTATGTAAAATGGGGGTGATTGCAATACACAGTTTTACAGGTACGGTGAATTTCTTAAGAAAACAAACACACTTTATCTATTTGTAATGAAACAGCCACTATAAGTGTCAGATCATGACATCTTAACATACAGTACGTTAAATCAGGAAATAAAACTGTAACACTGCAACCACAGCTTCCCCATGCTGTCAGGAGTAAAAGCTCAAAATCCATATCACTCAAGCCAATTAATAAAAAAAGAACCACAGTGCAGAAAGCACCACCGAGGGGATCTGCAACACCGCTAGCTAGCAAAAGGATCGCTCAAACTTTCAATTAGTGTTTGATGAACATCAGATGGTTGGTGCAATCAACTTATGTTAAGCTTTTGTTCGTTTTGGCGTAACATGCGTTAGAACAGCTGCAGCTGTGGTTTATGTTCAGTGCACGTCTGCTCAAATTTGATGACAATAACCTCTGGTCTCAACTTAATATTCCCTAAAAAAATAAAACTATTAAAATACAGGCATACAGAACAAACAACAATCCCCCACCTACTCCTGGTAACCTGAAAATCAATATTGATGCATACATTATTTATACTCGATCAAGTTAAACAATATCCACAAAGTAGAGAATGATAAACCTTTGACCCAACAGATAGCACAGCTTTGACCTCTAAGCAGCAGTCCAAAACAAGTTGAAGAGGATCAACTAGATCACACATGAAAAGAAAATAGAAAAATAGACCTATTCATTGAGGTTGAGAAGAAAGAAGGAAAACACAGAACGAAAAAAAAAAAAAATCAGAAAATGTGGGGGTGAGGGAGTAAACAGAAGAAAGGAAGGTGATGGTTGATTGATATTTGGATATTGAAAATGTGAGGGGGGGGTGGGGGGACTGAGGCAGGCAGACACATGTGGCCATGGACTGTGTTCACTGACTCTCGTCCAGTGGTCCCGTCAGTGTGTCGATGCTGCTGCTGTCTGTGTCCGAGGCCAAGGTGTGCTCCGTGGACATGGATGAGATGTCATTGGCTGAGGAGGACTGAGAGGCTGAGCCGGACACCACATCTGATACATGACACGCACATGAGTAGAGAGAGAGAGAGAGAAGAGAAATTGCACAAATTAGATAATATTTAGAGTTAATCTAATAAATCGTCTATAAAGTGGCATATTTCATGCAACTAGTCTTAAGCTCAATGCTTTAAACACCACTCATCTGGTTCACAATATACCAGATAATGAATGAAGATGGTAGATGTACACACCTGAGCAATCTTCTTTCATTAGGCCATTCTTGTTCCTCTCCTCCCAGTCAATCACCTCTTCATAAATGAGTTCTAAGGAGAAATACAAAATGTTAGGTGTCATCAAAGTGTCTTAAGAATGAAGCTATAATTAAAATATACAGGAAATCAAAGTTGCACTGCTGTGATGTTTCCCTAGAGGGCAGTGCATCCTACCTTTCCATTGCTCGATGGTGTGCTCTCTCTCTTCAAGCTGCTTATCTGAAATCTGGGGAGGAGGCTGTGCAACAAAGACAAATACATATATCACAGAAAGGCCACACAGAGTCACTGCAATGATTAAGCGTTACACCACTGAGCCGCCTGGAGTGGAACAGTCTCCTCACCGCGTCAGCCTCCGCTGGGTCGTACCACACGTGAATGTAGGGGTGGTTGAGGGCTTCCTCTACAGAGATGCGGCATTCAGGATCAATGACCAGCATTTTGGACAGCAGGTCCCGTGCTTGACCCGCTGTTATGGCAACAGAGGAAGGACACTGTTACTATGGAAACAGGACTATGACATCATTTCATTTAAGCGGTCTTCATGACAGCTGATTACTTCCCCTCACGGTGTTGGGTAATGTCTCTGGTAACGTCAAGATTTGTTCATCTTGTTTCAGTGATGTGATCTCTAAATGCCACAAATAATGGCAGAAAAACTGCGTCGTTATTCTCTGGACTAGTTGTATAAGAGGCTCTGTTTCAGCCTCTGTGTCCCTGTAATTGTGTTAGGAAATGTCTCATTACATCAATATACTGCAGACAAATTTCTCAGCGTCACTATGATCTATACATCCAGTCCTCAGTAAAAGATTTACAACTAAATAATCCAACAATCTTCTAAAATATCGACTATAATATGAATTTACATTAAGTGTATTTGAGTGTCCAAAATACTTACTCTTAAGCTTGTCATGTTCTGAGTCAGAGGGAAAGGCCCAGTCCGGGAAGAGCTCTGCGAAGCTGACGCCTGGATACTGCGGCTTGTTCATCACATAGTTCCTCACGGTCTCCATCAGACGGTTCATAAACTCCAGACTGGGCGTACCCAGGACCTCAATCACCTTATTCCACTGGTCAATGTCTGAACAACACGCTAGTTATGGAAAAACCTTGCCGCATTATGGAGATGCACATATGTACGCAGATGAAAGGAACATATGAGAAGGTAAGGGATCCAGGGACAAATAGGTGAAATTGCATACCATGTATATATATTGAGAGTGTTCAGTGCGGGGAAAAAAAAGCAAAATAAATACTGATATGCACATTCAAGAAGCCTGCTGACTTACAATGGTAGTGAAAGGCTATTACTTTCACCGGATGAAAAAGCAATCTATCCTAGAATAGCGCGGCACCCTGCATATGCTGCTACTCAGGTGTAAATGGACAGTGCCACTGAAAGGAGCTGGTGAGTGAAGAGGAGACCAAACCCATTAGAAACAGAGACACTGCCCATATAAATGCAAATGGTTTAAAAATCACTTCAATTTGATTCCTTCTACCTATCCAGTCCCATTGTATTCCAGAGAAGGCAGACATCTCTCTCCAAAACTCAGCAACCCACACCAAAACTATCTAGATGGATAAATAGCGCTACGGGTAAGAGGAAAAATATGTCATTTTGATTTGGGGGGTGAACTGTCCCTTTAAGGTACTACAGATATCTGAATAACAGCTCCACTGATTATTGAAGGGGGTTGAAAACACATAGCTCTCTGTTCAAATTGGGGTCTGCTGGAAGTCTTGAGTGGTCCTATTCAACAGATAATGTTTAGAGGGCAGAAGAAGGAACTGTCTAGACATACAAGTGTGCTAGAAGAACCAGAAGACAAGAAAACTGTCAAGATAAATGAGATGTGAAAGATGGAAGGAGAGGGAGGACGGAGACAGTAGTGAGAGCGGTGCAGGATACGGTCGGTGCCCTGGAAGATGACACTGCCTTTTACCATCTCTCCCATGATACACCCCACTGACCAGATGTCCACTGGGAACAGAGAACACACACATACAGACAAGATATTCAGTAAAAAAAAAGATCACATAACATCAACAACATAGTACGATTCACACTAAATGCAAAGAAAACGACACACGGAGTCTCCATGGTTTAAATTTGAATGACACACACTGAAATGCAGAACACTAGTGCTCTGTATTTTTGTATATCCTCCAGCTGTGCCATGGCCTGTTGCTTTCATCATAGTCATCTTCAGGCTGGCTTTCTTTTCTCTTTCTGGCTTGGGAACCACACGCTGCCTCCCAGGCCTTTCTCCTCAGCTCTGCTTATCAGTTTACACAGCTGTTGCTGTGAGAGTGTGTGCTAAACACAGTAGGATGTAGTTTGTTTCTCTCTCTCTCTCTCTCTGACTTGACTGTTTGATACAGAGCGTGTGTATGTGGAAAATAACCATCTCTCATCTCTTCCCTCGATTTCAGATTAAACTAAAAGCTCTTGGTGCTCCAATAATGTCTCCTGGTCACTTTAAGAAAACTGCCAGTCAAATCTACATAAACAAATTTAATCATACATTTTAACAGTTACATTATGCATCATGACTGCTCTAATCTGGTACAGGGCTAAAACATTTTCCTGTTTAGCCTGGTCACAGAAAGGCCTGATAAGACTCCTTTCCTGTTTGCAATCATACCTCTAAGAGACGTTTGATGCAAATCTTTGTAGTTAAGTTAGTTTGTAAAGGTCTCAGCAGTGAAATAACTGTGTTAAACTATGAATGAAACTACTATTTATTTATTTCTGTCGGTGGGATATGTCCTAACGAACTAAATCAACAATTCTGTTCAAACACTTTTAAAACATCCTCTCCTCCTGCCTCCACTCAGAGAAAAAAAAAACTAGTAAGTCTAAAGAGACAATAATGGAAGAATAGAGTCCTTTCCAGGAAAGAGGATTTTGTGAGAGATCATTTCAGCCATTATGCAGCCAACCGACCACAGGTCCACTGCAGCAGAGTAGCGGCATAGTGAAAAAATCAAAACTGACTAGAACCTGACTGATAACGGATCAAAGACCGTTTATAGACAAGAGTTTTTACCAGTGAACATGGTTTGAGAATTGACAACACTGTTTCTAAATCACCTCCTGCTTTTCTTTCTCTAGCTATTTTTTTTGCACACTAGCTGACATAGATACAAGTTTTGATTGAATGTGTGATCAGCCAATATCAACCGAGGGTGATGGCCTCTGTCACACTGTATCAGGCTCAGCACAGAACTACAACACCTATAATTTATTCATGGTGCATTTGCCAGACACAAAAACTATCAACAATGTCAGTTGATAAAAGTGAATAGCTGGCTCTACAAGAGTGCCTCTTCTCTGTGTTGAAGCGTTTATTATTTCTGAACTGTTTACCATTGCTGCTTTGTCATGTCCTTCCAATAAACATATGAAAGTTGATCAAATGATCACAAGAGCTTTGTTGATGCTGAATTTAAAGATAATTCCAATAGGACGCAGCTGCTCAGATGTCCTTCTTACCGTTCTCCTTATACTTCATGCCCAGAATGACCTCTGGGGCGCGATAGTATCTGGTCACCACATAGGGGGTCATCATGAAGTTAGTGCAGGCTGTTCTCGCCAAGCCAAAGTCCAAGATCTTCAGAGTGCAATCTGACTTCACCACAATGTTACTGGGCTTCAGGTCCTGAGGAGATAGAAACGACAAAATCTATAGAAACATACAGACATAAAACATCCACCTGGAAGTATTTTCTTCAACACATGCAGTAGCTGATGAAAGATTAGACATAAGTCATAGCAAGGCCACACACTGGTGCACTGAACTACCATTATAAAATGTCTTTAGTCTCACTATAATCTTAAAGTCTGTTAATCATACAGTGGGACCGAACGGGTTAAATACCTCCACACAAGTCCAAACTACTCAAGCAAGTATTAAAAAATGATACTTTTCTCATGCAAATTCCTGAAATTAGCTGACTTGAGTTCAAAAGTTCGAATGTTCTCCTTCCACTTTTTGACCTGGTTAAAAAAAGTACTTACTGTAAGACTCAATGCTTTATTCATTATTAACTCCTTTACTGCTCTGCACAATCCACCATCCTTACCCTGTGGATGATGCCAGCAGAGTGCAGGTGCCTGATGCCACAGAGGATCTGGTAGAGCAGGTAGGACATTCTCTCATGGTCCAGGTCCATGTGGATCACTTGGCATAGGCTGGCATCCATCAGCTCCATCACCAGATATCTGAAAGATGAGGAAAGAATGAAAAAAGTAAAGTAGGGATAAAAAAATGTTATGGTCATAGATACAAGTGCAGAGAAAGGGATAGTAGGAAAAACAGGCACAAAGGAGAGGAAGAAAAGGTAGTAAACGTGTGTGTGTAAAGGAGCAGTGACAAAAGCAAAGGAGCTATTTAAATTAATAGAGCAAGATAGAGCAGAAGAGTTTGACAGGTAAACAGAGGGATGCTAGTACAATGGAATAAAGCACTTTAAGAAAGGAAACGCTTCCGCTAAAATCTCTGAATCCCACAGAAAAAGAAAGGACAGAATAGATTGTTACAGCTAAAAAACACGCTAAACTGCCACTCACAGATCCTGGAATTCCTCCAGGGACTTCTGAGGCGTGAACACATTGATCAGACGGATGATCTGCAAGCAAAGAGACAGGCCATTAGTCCACTCTGTTACTCTCCCATCTACATACACTTCACAGTGCAGATCTAGCCAACTGAGGGCAGAGCACTAAGTGGGCTTGTCTGAAATCTTTCGCTCTGATATTTGTATAGCAGCGAGCTCACCCTTTCACTTTCTCAGGTTTGTACATTATTTCATTCTTACTTTTTTTTTTTTTAGAGCGCTTTGTTTTTGTCATTTCCCTTCCTACTGCAAATCACATCAGTTAAACAAAAGAAGGATATAATTTATAACTCAGAGCTGTCTTATGAAACAATACATGAGAAGATGTAGAGTTACATTTCGATTCGACTGCCAACAGTTTTTACTACCTGGAATATTTTATGGAAAGGTTTTACTAGTGTATGTTTGCTGCTTTATAGGTCTGTAGCAAACATACAGCGCATATTCCAGCAGGTAGGGAAAAAGAGCTGACATCAAATCTGAGTCTTACATTCTTGTGGTTGACACATTTTAGCAGCACCAGCTCCCTGTATGCACGTTTAGCATGTGTCTGGTTCTGGAAGGGCCGACACAGCTTTTTCACCGCCACTGGTATACCGAGGACTGTATCTAGTGCAGAGCTGAGTACACATTGTATGGAAGATGGAACAGAGAGAGAGACCAAGGTTAGCAAGGAAGAAAATAAATACATCCCACAGAGCAAAGATTGTCTGACTCACCACCAACTTGACTAGCAAAAAGCCAACTACCTCTTCATCTCTTAAAGTACTATAGATTTTTTCTCTCCTCACTTTAAACAATAAAAGTGGCTGCACAAAGTAATCAAATCCTCAAAATCAGTATGAAGAACATGACTTCAGTCTGAAGCTTGGCTTAACCTACAATATGGAAATGTCCACCTAAAGAAATGTTAAAAAAAATTCGGTTAGGTTATCATAAGTGCCAGCAAATTCCTTTACAATATGGATGTTACATTATGAAAAACCTTATGTCCAGTTGTGAAATTTTGGCCTCAGGGGGCAATTGAGGAAAGCTCATGGAGAGTCCAAAATGGAAAGGGCTTATTGAATATGACATCATGGCAAACTGCCTGTTACAGTCTGACATTTGCCAGTGAGGTCAAAGGGGTCACAATAAATATTATGAAGACCATGAGTGTCCGCAGCAAATTTTATGGAAATTTGGCCATTGGCTTTCTTGATAACGTTGTCCTGGACCACCATGTTGTTCGAAGGGAAAACTTTGAACTGATAGTGGTGCTTAAAGTTTAACCAAACCATTACAGAGAATCCTTTTGGGGAAAATCTGTTTTAAATGTAAACTCTTAAATCACACTGTCGGTATGACTTTGTGCTGCGCAGCCAAACATTGTTCAAACACAACTTTATTTTAAACTCAAGTGGAAATTCAACGATGCCAAATGCGTCAGAGTGAATTCAGGAGAAATTTGTAAAAAAATAGTTTGTATAAAATGATGCACATGACATTTTGTATATTTCCATTTGATGTAATGATGCAGCTATAACAAACATGGAGTTTTCACAGCCTCAGTGAAATAAAACAGTGTGGGATATGACGATTTTTCTAACTTTAAAGCTACTTAAAAGGGGGAAACTTGATGTTAAGGGGTTAATGGTAATTTAGCTAATACTTTCTTGCTTTGGATTAATGTGCTGGACAGACACTGCCAAACTATCGTCATCATTCTTTTCACAGCAGACATTCTGACTTGTCATTAGTAGGAAAAACACAGGTGTTACTAATAACATTAATTATGTTTCTGTTCTATTCAAGTGTCCCAGTAAGCCATGACAGTCTGACAGTGAGCCAGCATGCACAATACCAGGACCCTGGCACTGAAGCAGCTAATTAGATTCAGCCATCATTGACCACTTGGTGGGCAAAAGTTTACTTTAGTCATGCAACAATGACAATGCGTATCTAATTAGGAGGGACTCAGGGTATTAACAAAACTCTAGGATGACGTTAATGAAAAGTACGGCCGCTCACCAGACGATGCCCTGGGCCCCGGAGCCGATGGCGCGGAGTTGCTGGTAGCGTTTGAGTACGGTGAAGGTGGAGTCTCCCACCTGAACGCTGTAGAACTGGCCTTCCGCCTCACTCATCCTGCTGAACAGTCAGGACCACCAGCACTGTCTGCGGGGAGACAACAACAACACACACATAAACAAACACACACACACACACACTCAGATAAACAAACGGCATGACTGACTCCATACCAGGCAGTTCTACTGTATACAACATCTCCTATCTCCAAGCAGTTAAGCAGAATGCTAAACGAGTTACAGCATGTTAAAAAGCCTACATAAAGTGCCAACATACTAAAGGTTCTTACACTGTTGAAGGACTTGAAACCTTTTTTAAGTCCACTCAGTCACTCAAATGATCCACAGTGAATGGCAGGGCCTAATATGGTTCCATCTGTCTGTCCCTGGCATCACTCCCTTCACTTTCAGCCCAGTCTAAAGCCAACCAATCCATTATCGCTTTCTAGCCCAGTTTGTTCTTCTGACGAAGTAGGTTGGAGGCTGTACATGCTTTGGTGTGTGTGTGTGTGTGTGTGTGTGCAGTGTAGAGCAGAGGCAGCTGACAGCTTGGGGTTCCTAAGGCTCTCACTGCCATCTCTAAACTCATGCTGACACACTCATGTTCGGTAAACACATACATAACACACACACACACACACACTCATGTGGACAGCCTGCTCATTATTCTCTGATCTGCATCCAGCTTCACTACAAGTGTGTGTGTGTGTGTATGTGTGTGTGCAGCCATCAGCATGGGGTAAGCACATGGTGCTTGATACATGTTAATAGATGTTAAAGCATGATGTGTTTGTGTGTTTATAAAAAAAAATATGGCAGTGTTAGCATTGATTCCTCGGGCAGGGAGGAGGAGTATTATTCTTGGCTGGGGTTTGTATGTGTGTGTGTGTGTGTGTGTGTGTGTGTGTGTGTGTGTGTGTGTATGTGTGGGCGAGGACACGCAATTGTGTAGCTATGCAACAGCGAGCAGTCACGGCTGTTTGTCATTCCTTCAGAAAACAGCCACAGGTTAAATGGAGTCTGATATTTTAGCCGTTCTGTTTGACAGGCAACAAGGACGCGAGCACTCACTGGGTTTTTTTTTTCATGGTCAGAAAGAAACGGTGCCAAACAGAAAGGAGCAGCAGGGGACAGGTTGTGATCGAAAAGAGCCAGAAAAACACCTCAAGCTGCTCGAATTGTAAAGCTATTCATTCAGCTTTGACTCACAGAATTAAAAAGAGCTGCAGCATGTGAGTGGTGAGCTACATCAGTAAGTCCGCTCGGCTCAAATGTCAGTTGACTGTTGTTAGTCAGAAAAGATTAGTGTAGTGATGGAAGATTTTGCCTCTAACATCGAATAAAGTAACATTTTGTGGTTTTTCTTTCTCTCATACTATGAAATGACCAGCAGCCAAAGATGCAGCCACAGTTTGGATCACAAGGTAGAAAATTAGGATTAGAAAGAAATCTTTTCTTCACAATTAAGAATCATCTATGACAGATTTTTTAAAAAACTGTACAATGCTAATAATTACAAAGTCAGCTGAATCATTCAGTACTATTATTATTATTTAGTAGCAGTAGTAGTGATATTATTATTATTATCATTAATAGTAGTATTAATAATAAAATCATTATTTTTTATTATTGCTGGTGATTAGAGAAACTAATCTTTAAAAAGACATTATAAGTTGACACTTAGCTTGTTTATTTAAATGTAGTTTTTGATTAAATTACTGATTAAAAACTATCAATAGACTCATCCTTGCAGCTGATATCTTTTTTTCAGAGATGTAATCAGTTTTGACAAATACCTCTCTGACACAGGGCACCAATAAACTCAACAAACCAACACACATATAATAGTGAAATGAGTGTTAAATCTATTGGTACATTAGTACTTTGAGGAAAACATATAGTATATATATATATTACTTAATTGTTTAATAATATATTATTTGCTAATCTTCATTCTTTTTCAACAATGTATATATAAAGATGCAATAAAAAAGGAAATTACAAATAATGGAGAAATTGGTTGTTATTCTGAGAATGTTTTAAATAATAGTATAACAATGTTTGTCTTCACACAGTGAGGTCTGTCACTATCTTTATTGGCCTCAGTCATTTAGTACTATTCTGTGTAAATACATTAAAAATAGATTAAAATGCAATTAACTCCACAGCCCACACAGTCTTTCAACCCCACCCCACCTCCCCCTGTAAATACACATCTTAGCTGTGTTTCCACAAACACACATCCCTCCTACTTACTATCATTCATCACTCTGTTCGTTTTCATGGCAACTACTAATTTCCCCTCGTCATTTTACACATCTCGTTGAGGTACCTTCCACCGTGTTTCTGTCGTTGTTTGATTGTGTTATCTAATCCCACTTTGCTTTGTCTTCTGTAAATGTGGGTTTTTAAATCACTCTCTTTTCCGTGCTGCTTTGTAAATCCACACAAACTGTGAAAATATGCCTTCAGATGTACAGTAGGAGGTGTGGGTCTGCAACCACACCATTACTCAGATGAAAAATGAATCCGTCTCATCTCGAGCTACTTTCTTCCTCTGCCTCCGTGGCTTTTTCTCCTCCTTCTCACATGTGCGTCCAGCTGGCCCTGTTACTAAACCCATAGGGGAGAGCTGCAAAAAAAATTGTACTTTCTTTGCGCTTTTCTCACTCTTTCCATTTTCCTTGGCTTTGTCTTCCTTTGTCATCCTTTCATGCTCCTGTCATTCCCTCACTCTTCCCTGTGGCTTTCCTCAAAGAAATCCCCACTGACGGCCTGAATAGTACTGACAGACTTTTGTTGAATATTGGGATTATGACATGCAGACAGAGCTTTTCCCACTTGGTTACATAAATGTCCAAAAATGCAGTTGCAAAAGGAACAACATGCTAATGCCTAGGCTGTGCTCAATTAGACTAAAATGAAAGTTTCCTTGACATGCAGGCAGCACAGATTCTAGGTCATAAACACCTCTGTGCAACAAAAATGACTGAAACGCTTTTTCCCTCTGAGAAAAATACAGGCGTTGCTATTTCAGTTTGAAAACTGCATTAGCTAACAGTGGCATTTTGATATTTTTCTCCAGTATTTTTTTTTAAGTAAACATCCTTCGCACTGACTCAGAACATACACATCAAGTTAAAGAGCATAATGATAGAGCAATTAATCATAACCAAAACCCATTTCAGCCGCAGCAGGCACAGCGAATGCACCATCCTTCACTTGCTGCCAAGCTAGGCAGGCCTGTAAGCTAAGTTACAGTTGACTCAGCACAGATATCGGGACATTGATTAGAAATAACTGATATAAGGTGAAAATTGCAGGGAAGCTCAGACAGCCAGACAGACGCTTGCAGACACCTGTTATAGTTCTGTCCAGCAGGCATTGAGGGGGATTCGATTCGATTAGTGGAGATGAAAGTTAATGTCCCCTCGGGAAATCTAGGCCACAGCAGGGAGGCTACAAGTGGGACACATCAAACGCTATGAGGATATTAAGAAAAGAAAAGAATAAACAAACATAACCGCTTGTTCCATCTCTCACATATGTAATAAAGATGTAATTGTAGCAGTAAAATCTAATTATTTGCCCACATTATGACAGTATGATAATACGGATAGTACTGCAAAACCTTTATCTAGAGCACATTTTTATAAACGTGGAGGAAATCATGCCCCTAAATGGCAAAATACTATAAAAACAAGAAACCAATCATAGGCCAGACAATTAATCATATAATAATGGTGATCACGAATCTGGTTACCACAATAATTAAACCTGATCAGCCATAATTAGAGTGTTGCCTGGTAAAGAGCCAGTTTCTAACATATAAACTGCCTGATGATGAGAATGCTGTGAATAACCAGTTTCTACTTCCAAGTTATTAAAGCCCAAATCATTTCAGCTGCAGACGAGTATAATGTAACTGCATGTTCTACATAGGAATACATCAGCTCTCTGATAACATTTTTGATCCAGTTTTATTTATATTAAGCTAAGGAGACGGACCGAAGAAAGACTGAGGAAATTATTTTAGATGAAAATATTAATGTTTTATTTATATGTTTATTAACAGTGTTATTAGGTGCAAAACCAGAACTATCTTGTTACTAAAGATGTGTAAATCATTATAATAAAAAACTGTGATATTAATATTTTACTAAATTCAAGTCTAATTATAGCCTAAAGTAAATTACATTCATTCGTCTAAGCAACGTACTGTTTTTTCCTGTTTAGGGCTGCAACTAACGACTATTTTTGTTATCGCCAATTATTTTCTTGATTAACTGATTAGTTGTTTGTTCCATAAAATGTTCACTATTTCTCAGAGCCCAATATGACATCTTCAAATGTCTTGTTAAGACATTCAGTCATAGATGACTAAAGAAACCATAAAATATTCACATTTGAAGCTGGAATCAGAGTATTTTTTTTTTCTTAGAAAATCACTCAAAATGATTAATTAATCGCCAAATAGTAGGCGATTCATTTCATAGTTGGCAACTAATCACTACTAATTAATTAATCGATTATTGTTGCAGCTCTATTCCCACTGACACACATTAGGAGCAATTTGGGCTTCAGTGTCTTGCTCTAGGATAGTTCAACATGAGGACATGGTCAAACCACCAGCCTTTAGATTAACATCCACCCCCTCTACCAAATGAGTTACAGCTGCCTCATTATGCAGTAAAACAACTGCTTTCATCCTTTATCGTGCCACCTCGCTCAATCTTATGGTATTCATTAAATACATCATGAATTGCTTCAAGTTTAACGGCAGTAGCATGTACCATGATTAAAAATATCAGGCAGATATAAAATGGCAAAAGGTTGAAATATGAATGAAATTGTGGCAGCAGGCAAGTACAAATGTCTCTTTCTCTAGTGTTTTAAAATACATAGTTATATAAGCATATGATTTTGCTCATTTTACTGCTGAACGACTGACCTTCACGCAAACATCACCATCCTCAACCTTCGCTCATCATGACTACTGTCCAGTTCAGTCCAGTCCGAGCCTTGGGGTCTGACATGGCTGTGGCTCTCAGTTGGGAGCTGGATGGGAAGTCAGTGAGCTGGCTATGATATCTGATTAGCATGGCCTAAAGACTCAGCATCTCATAGTGATGAAGCAGAGTTACAAAACACACACAGGGGCGGATTAAAAAAAAACAAAAACTGGGCTGCTGCTGCACCAGAGATGTGGTCTGAGCCCTGAGACTAGTCTCTTTAAAAAGGATGAAGGATGCTACAGATGTGTTATTAGAAAAAGATGGCAGTACCACATGCTGTTGACACATGGCATGACTAGACACAATCCTGGTACCCCTTGTTGTGTGTGTACTGTGTGTGTACCTATGTTGCCAGTGTAACTAGCTCAGACGACCCGTGCCAAACTGTTTTTTTTTTTCTTGGGTGTGTTTCAGTGCAGACGTGACAGATTAATCCTGTGTCACAGTTGAAAGTTGCCTCTGACACACCGGGCAAAATAAACTAGATGGAGGGGGATCTATAGCACCAGCTTTCATCACGTGCACACCTGTGTTGGTGTGTAACTGTGGTGTTGGTTTGGAAACCTGATCGTACTCGGCCTACAGGGATGTCATTCATTCAGCTAAAATGTACAGCTGCGTAGGTCCATGGGTAAGCTAAGGACACGTACATTCATGTGTCACAAAAAAAGGTATAAAACTGAGAATTATTATAATTACCACACGCAGCATGCATGCCCGCTATAAAACAGACACACATACACACACGGACAGAGGTATGAAGTCACCCATATATGAACCACCGCGGCCGCAGCAACGCTGGTACGGTGGCTTAACAGTCCCAAATCAACGGTTCTCACAAACGCAATCTCAGTTACACAAAGCCAGTGAAATTCGCACCACGTCTGGCAGATTTATGAAGTTCCCGAGGCCTAGACTGCCCGTCTTTCTTACTTCTGTGGCAGCAATGCGGTAGTCGGGGCCGGGAAGCTGGAACTGAAAGCTCGGACGGCGGCGGAGGAGGCGGCAGCGGCGGCGGCGTCGGCGGCAGAGACCTACCTTCTCCCTTCGCCGCTCCCAGGGCACTCCCATGCATCGAAAACACAGAGGAAACACTCTCTCCGTCTTTCAGTCACAACCGAGACTCAGAAAAGTTTAGGTGAACGGCTGGCCGGGCTGTCACGACAGACAGACCTTCCCCACAGTTCCAAGCTAACTCCAGCGGCGGCACGGAGAGACCATGGGAGAGACGGCTGCGGAGGAAGGGAACGCCACAACAAGCGGAGAGCCTGCGGTTGACGTCATCACGCACGGTTTACGTGAGCGCAAACTTCTTACTTCACCAAAAACTTTTTGTTCTGTATGTTTATTGATTAAAAGCACACGTAAAAATTACAGATTCAGATCATTTAATTGATTTATAAAAAATAATCATAATCAAAAATCATAGTTTATAATCATGTAACATCTTTTCCTGCAATGTACAGTTATCAGATAAATGTAGGAGAGTAAAAAGTATTTGCTTCTGAAATATAGTGGTAGCATTATATGGAAGGACTCCTCAAGTAAAGTAAAAGTGTCTCAAAATTGTACTGATGTACTTAAATCATACTTCTTACATCCCACCACTGTATAAGATGCACAGTTAAGCATAATGATTTGTTGAACATGACAGTAGTTACCTGCGGTGAGGTCTGAGAGGATAACCAAGTGTAGTAAAACTACACTTTAATCTGCTGTGGATTTTAAATATTTTTGTTGCTAATATCATTTCTGTCTGCAATATATCTGATCACTGCAGCCATAGACTGAACTAGCACCATTTTATACATCTCCTGTAAATAATACATTAGAAACACAAACTCAAATAAATACTATTAACATATCTCACTATGCCTAGCCTAGCAAATAGCATCAAAATCTGATCTTACTTACAGCAAACACTAGCAGGTGGAGAAATAAGGAAAAAACAGCCACACACTTTCAGTAGAATGCTTTGTCTATTTATTGATTGATAGTGTCTGTTTGTGTCTATAAAATATACATTATAAAATACAATCATAGTTACAGATATAATTCAAACCCCCTCTTTAACCCCTATAAAATAAAAATCAGATAAATACAGAATATTATCATTATGATAAACCCATACAAACAGCTGACAAAACAAAGTATTATTAAAAGTCATGGTACTTTTTTATGTTGCTGCATGATTGCTCTTTAAATAATTTTTAAGTATGTCCATTGAAATTATCTACCCTATGACATGTATACAGAATGCCTGCAAAAAAAGATCATGTTCTACCACAAACTACCTTTGGAAGCTGCCATTCTGTCAAACAGAATAGACATACAGTATATTTTAAATTAAAATGAAATAATAAAAATGGAGCAGAAACATGTCAAAAGAATACAATCAAGTAATAATTTGAAAGCTAGATATCTTCTCTTAGCTTCTGCTGAAAATATTGTATTTATGGGATAATGACCCACCAGGCACAGTGACTGAATGAATGTGCAATAAAATACATATAACATGAGATTTTCATAACCAAGAGATATCTCTGGCACAAAACTGCATAATTCCTACATTTCCCATGATGCAATGGATAGATTAGAAGCCCCCAATGGACATAAGAAATTCATAAAATGAAGAGAATGGATCACTTCATTCATGATTGTGCACATTCATAATGTACATTTGGTTCCCATATTGCACAACTGTAAACACTTCAATATACCATATCAATGCTTTTCTATTAAGCCTGTTGTGTGTATTTTTGGCTCAAGTCATAATAAGAAAAAGGCACAGCATGTTGCTTTGGATGTGTGTAAGGTGTTTTCATAGATTGTTCCGCAAGGCCTCGATGGCACTAGTACTTCCTCAGCAGTGTATTGGTCGGACTTCACATTTCTCTTTTTATAAAAAAAAAGTCATTGTACCGTATACCTCCCTCTTCCATTTGTCACTCAGACTCTCATCTGCGCTCACACACACACATACACAGACACACACACACATGCATACACACAAAAACATACTGAACGTTCAATTTTACAATTGCACTGTAAATCTATGAGCCTTCCTCTCTCCTTTCCTGTACGTTGTGAACTGTAATTATTCCACTGTCACAGACTTGGCCAAGTTTCTGGGACAGTCAACCTGCAACAAGAGACAGAAGTTTGTTAGAGCAAATTATCTGTAATCAATGATTCTGTACTATACATATTTCCCACTTTGGAAACATTACATTGTATTAGGGTGCCAAGGATGTGAAGATGTGCCATGATACAGATTTGGCTATATGTGGCATGTTACATGAAGTGTACTGCATATTAACAAGGGAGCATACACTTTCATTTTATGCTAAAACAAGTGCACATTTGCAGGCTAACAAAAAATAGATTTTAAAAAGCTCTCATTGTAGTGTTAAGAAAGAAAAAACCATAATGCACACACTGATGCTTGAGTCACTGACCAGTCCCTGACCCTATAGTAAAAAAAGTAATTATATTACTGTGGGTCATCATGCTGACATGTAAAGAACGGTGCCTGTCAAAATTGGTGAGAGAGATGTCTCTCAAGGCAAATGTGTAAACACTCAGTTCACAGTATTTATAATTAAACTTGAAACATTTCATTTCAAGCAGTGCTGCAGCTGTCATGAGAAAGTGAAACAAATTGCACACACACACACACAACCACCATACAATATATTAATAATTAATTAACTGCAGGCTATTACATGTCATAGTCTCCCAGAGTCATGTGCTGCATTTAAATTCAACTAAAGTCCACATTTTAATATAAATTAAAATATAATTTTTAGGTTGTACCACCCAGTCCCACATCTGGTGGAAAAAGCTTGAACTGCTGCTTGTATCTGAATCATGCATATGCATATTATGACATTTAAACAAATACATAACTGTGTCAAAGCCACGTGCAGATAGAAGCAACTGCAAACATTTCAATAGCAAATTATATGTGCAAGATGTTTTAAAATATATGTGCAGTCAAATTCATACTCCCACACAGTTTTGAATTAGCATCATAGTATAATCTTGATATCAATGTGTGAAAATATCTACTGACCTATTTAAAATTATCTGATGAAAAGTTAATAGTTAATAAGTTCAGGTTAATACAGTGTGTCCAGTGATTATATTGTATTTTAATAAAACAATGATATTTGCAGTATTTAGACAGGACAGTTTCAAGAGGGTCCAACTGCAGCACCTCAGACCTCCCTCCTCAGACCTCTCTCATGCAGGTATTACCGCCCCCCACTGGTTGGAGGATGTATTGTATCTTGTTTCAGAACTCAATTGCCAGGTCATAGTCGACAAAATATAATTATATGAAAACTACATATTAGAAATCTAATTATAAATATATGAAGACAATATATAGTGCAATAGTGCCCTTGTCTTATGAAAGTCGGAACAAACTTTTAAATTAGGCCATGTAGATCTAATACGAGTGAAGATTCAGCAACTAGATTGCTTATTTCTCGTCTCAAGTTTGTTCAGAAACAGACTGTGGTGGACTGCTGAGGTGAAATAAGTGAAAGTTCATACAACAGAACCCTACTACTCATGCTCAAACCCCATTGGTTAACAGAACTGAGGCCTCAAGAGGGTGGTCGGTCTGCAGTTGGACCCTTCTGGATAGTTATGACGCACATGTCCTGATAGTATATCATAGAAAGACTTAATATTTGATTGTTTGTATGATCTTCCTTATGTCTGCGACTCAGATTAGTAATCAGCTAATTAGCAGACAGTTTGACATTTTGGTTCATTACTTAACACAAATCTTAAACAAAAAATACGTGAAGTACCAAAGACTGTGTTTTTATACTACCATACACTACTGCTACTATACTTACACTACACTATTATACTACTATACACTGAGAATTTGCATGGTTGCATTGAGTCAAAAAAAAAAGATGTCTACATACGTCATATCCACGCAGCACAGCCAAGTGGAATGACAGGAGCTGCAAGGGGATGACACTGAGGATGCCCTGCAGACAGTCCACAGTATGTGGGAGCTCGATGGTCCTGTAGGCATTTCTGGTCACTTCGGTGTCGTCTTGGCAACACAAGATGATGGGCCGACCCTGATGGAGAGAGAGAGAGAGGCATAGAGGACAAAACCATTAACATTAGTCAGTCCATTTTTATTTAGTCATTTATGAGAATACTGTGTGTGTGTGTGTGTGTGCGGTTGTCTTACTATGACTCTTATCTAATTTATTACCCCTGCACCTCTTACATGACGTACCTGGGCTCTGTGCTCTTTGCCATACTTTTTATGACTGATTGGTTATATATTTGTTGAAGTTTATTCTACTATTGCTATCTGAATGTCATGTTTGTGTGCATGCATCTGTGCGTTTCAGAGCCCTATTAATATATTTTTCCAGGACCTACCGCTCTGGCAGTGACTTGTTGCAGAGCGTTCTGGCACTTAGTGTAGCAGGCATCTTTCATGATGACCATGATGACTGGCATGTGTTTGTCTATGAGTGCCAGAGGTCCATGCTTCAGCTCACCAGCCAGGATGCCTTCTGAGTGCATGTAGGTGATCTCCTTGATTTTCTGCATTAGAAAAATAGGAATAAAAGTAGCTCAGAACATAATCCTGAATAAAGATAACACACACAAAAGACATTATGAGTGTCATAATCATGTCAAATTGCAATTTTTTTACACATACTACACTGAGGTATTCTCGACTCACCAGCGCCCCCTCTAGGCAGGTGGCATAGTTGAAACCTCGGCCCATGACCAGAAGAGACTTTTGCTGATACAGTTCATGGGCGATGGCCTTGATCTTGTCATCCAGAGACAACACCTTCTCTATCATTTCTAGGAGAGCAAAATAATAATGCGTCATGTGGATGTGGAGGTCTTGTGATGAGATTATGACAGTGTTTTGTTAGCTTGATTTGTCATATATGGCTAAACATCACCGAGCATCTGCCTGTCTACATTTACGGATGTGCTCATGTTGAGACTGTGAAGGGCATAGGCTTGCTTGTTTATTGGTGTCTGTTAAAACACTGACCAGGTAGCACTCTGAGGCTGTTGATGATCTCCAGTCTTCTCTTCTGTAGGGAGAGTCTGTCCTCACTCATCATCAAACCAAACATGATGAGGGCAACAAACTGACTGGTGTACGCCTGGATCACACACACAAGAAACACTCATATTACCCCAAGCTGTACTGAACAGTGTGGTATCAGCCTATTTAGAAAATAACACTGCTGTATTATTGTGCAGCTTTTACAGAGAAGAATTTTATCATTAAATTGTGTGCAAAGTGCTTTTAATACTGCTGGACAGCTTATATTAAATATGAAAAACATGTGTATTTTGCATATTGCTGTTGCCAGATGAAAATGCAGTGAACATTTGAGGAAATTGTGTTTAGTTTGACCACCATGTGATAAGATAAAGTTTATCTGAATGTTGTAGAAACTGTACCTTTGTGCTAGCCACTCCAATCTCAGGCCCAGCATTGATGTGGACTCCGCAGTCTGTTTCTCTACAAATGGAGCTTCCCACAGTGTTGGTTATACCCACTGTCAGAGCACCACGGTCCTTGCAGTAGCGCAACGCCATCAATGTGTCTGCTGTCTCTCCTGAGGGAGCAAAGGGAATGAAAAGATATGCTTATGATGCAGAATTACAGCACAAGGAGGCCACTGTTATAGAAGGAGAGGTTCATCAAAAGAGGATCATATTGAAGGAGGTTTCAGGTAAGAATTGTCAAAGAAACAAAAAGACAGTCATCTCAAGAGAGTGTTTAAGATCAAACAAAACTGAACCAGCGACCTCAGGAGACAAAAAATATGAGCAAAGACTGTGCTGTGAGAACAGGTGTCCTGGAGTGTGTGTGTTGCTGTCACCTGACTGGCTGATAAAGAAACAAACGTCATCTCTGAAAACAGGTGTGTTGCGGTCCAGAAAGTCGCTTGCCAGCTCCACCATGACAGGCAGCTCTGTCAACTCCTCAAGGATCTGTCTGGTCTGAAAATGATCAAAACAAAAGCAGCAGCTTAACCATGATCATCATCATCATTACCACTCTCAGTGCAAACAGCAATATCATGTATTACACTCTATTTTACCTTTATGATATAAAACTAATTATCTAAGCTGTCTTTCCTACAACATGCCATCATCAAGGTCAACTTAATTTTTGATCTCTCTACTCACAGCCACTGCAGCATGGAAACTGGTGCCACAGCCAATCATAATTAGCCGTCTGCAGCGTTTAATTTCTTTCAGGTTTGCCTTGAGCCCTCCGAGAACCACTGAGGAAATAGAAAACAGCATACTGTTGATTCACTGCACGTTTCTGGTCCCTTAGGCATTAGCTATTGAATATGTTTTACATTCAATCATGTAAGGATTGCCTTGTTGTGCATATTATGTGTACAATTAAAAGGTAGTACAAGTTTAGTGAGTAAATCAGGCATCTTTGAACAATTTCAAATATATAAAATCATTTTACATGTACATGTATAACGTGGAAGCTGAAGGATTTGAATGACAGAGAGGGCGGTTAAATGTGGACTGTAATGATGTGCAAATATTTTTTTAGTCTATGACTGTACTTTGAATAGACAATGGTAAGCAGGACACACAGCAAACTACAGATCCTGTGTGCATAACCTGAATCACTCCCTGCTAATACTTATTCAAAAGATCAGGGACTTGGTGGAGTGTCTGACATATCCTTAAACCTTGAAGGTAGGACAGGTCACCTGTATTAGAGTCGAAACAAATCCGGCCTCTCATTGTGTTGACCACCGACTCCGGCTGCTCAAAGATCTCTTTCTGCATGAAGGCGTCAAAGTTTCCTGCAAAGGGAGGAGAATATTTTGTATTATGACCCAGGACATGACACATCCTTCTAAGAGATAAGAAAAAAAAAACAGTGGTATACGGAGCCAAAGTCTATGCAAAAAAAAAAAAACCCCAGCAGTATTATGTTTTAACTTATTCAGCCAGGAGAGGGCATGCAAGTATAACTCTATTAACCAGACCTTATTCGTAGCCTGTACTACATGCATGTTACCGTTTGTATGCTACAGAATTTGTTAGAGGCTGCTTTGTTAGTGTCATTTGTAACGTCTGAGCTCTTATATGCTCATATAATCTCCTTTTTAGGCAAAATTACTTTCTAAAATAAAATAAAAGCAATGTATTGGTCATCATAAGCTCCACCAAATGCAAAATTGATTTTTTGATCCATCATCTGACCTTTCATGATCTGTTGCAGCTCCATCTGTAGTGTTTGGATTGCCCTCACTGGGTCCTCACCGGCCTGCCGGTTTACCCTGTGGATGGAGAGTTTCCCTCCGGTCACCACTGCGATGTCATTATCCTCCAGGTACAACACCTTGTTGGTGTGCTCAATGATGGCACTGTGAGTCGAGGAAAAGACAGAGACATGCTGATGATGTGATTTTTACAAAGGGTACTAAGCATGTTTCTTATTTTTGTGGATTATTGTTCTTGTTCTAGAGGAAAGAAGTCAATAAGAAATGACAATTCAACGATATATTCCCATGTTGGATACACAGATAATTAGTTTCTCACCTGGCGTCAGAGGCGAAGTAATACTCCACAGCTCTGCCATCCCCCACAGAGTCGATACTGTTGGAGCAGTCAGGACGGTTATGGCTGTTCTTCTCCTGCACTCCATCCTTGAAGAGAGCTATAGGGTGAAAAGCCAGAGGACAAGGGTCAGAGGTCGCACGGTGGCTTTGAGTCACTAAAACAATCAAGATGTTCTCATTGCTTAAATTCTTCCTCTCAACTTCCAGATGTAGTCAGATCACTGCTGTGGAAGTGGGTGGGTTTGCTGTGTTGTGAAATTCTGATTCGTGAGTAAGATCATAAGAGGAAACTTCTAAATGGCTTTACGGTAACAAATGAACAAGGAGTGAAAATGATGTGATAGGCCTCTATCCTGTGAAAATCATCAATGCATATTATTTGTCATCAGATTTGTTCTATTTTGCTGAATGGGTGTATGTGTCCTTTTTTAGGCTCAGGAGGAAGAGCGGGGACAAGGACAATCCTCTCCTTAGTTTACAATAGGACTGGCATGACAAAGAGTCAAGCATGGTCTTATTTGGCACTTTCACTGTGGTGTTTATATGCTGTTTAAACAGGCACAAGGTAGACCTAACACAATACACAAAGTCGATTTAAGTATGTGATAATAGAGGTATTTGTCACTACACAACTTATCATCTTCACATGTATGGGTGAAAAACATAAAATGTTATAAAAAGAAAAGTCCAAGAGGCATTGAAAAGCCACACCCAGCTTAGCTTTTTCCTGTCATCACACCACCTCTTCTTTGTACTTTGGACACATCTTACTCGAGCCATTAAGAACCATAAATATTAAGTAAACAGATAAGATCTTTAAGACACAGTCCTACGCACAGTAGAGACAAAAGAAGCAAAAATTTGAAAAAAAACAAAACACGCACGTTGTTACTAACAATGAATAATCATGATGACAGATGTTTTCTTCGAAACACATCTGTTTGAAATATTACAAAGAATCTCAAATTCTGTCTCTGTTTGGGCGAGAACCACATTCTAAGCAGAAAGTATCTGAATGAAGAACAATTCCCTGTAAAACTACACACAGAAATACATGGCAACTGTTCAAGTAAGAGGGCTTTCTAAGAAGAAAGTGTTTACCAGAATTATTGCACAATAAATAACAGAGCCACAAAACATTCTGTAGTACTTAAACCGTTGGCCAAGAGAAACATTCTGACAGAGTCAATATGGATTTGATACAATACATCTGAGACAATGAATAGAGCAACATTAAACTCCAGTGAGAAAAGACCCCCTTCATAGGATATATGTTTATGGCTACTGTATTGTGTAAGTTGGCCACTTGGTGTGTATGAGTGAACTCTGACTGTGCTTAATGAAAATTCTTAACTTTCTGCATATCCTGTTAAATTAGAAGCAATTTATTGATCCTGCTAACAAGCACTACCTGTGCAGCATAGCTTATTCCTCTGTGTTATATCAATGAGCCACACAGTTTTACTTGGTGACATTTCTTTCATTGCTATGAACACATACACTGTTGCTCCTTTTGACTAAATCCCACATACACAATCCTGCTGCTGTAAATAACTCGCTAGCGCACCAAATCAGTGGCTGAAAATAGTCCCCAACAAATATTTACTCTTTACTCCTGTTTGAATAATGTTGACTAAAACGTACATTGCCCAACTGTCTCAGGAAATGATTTAGCCATTTTTAAAAATAGTATATTCATCACCCGTTTTTTCAAGGTTTACAACCTCACTAGGTGCATGAAGCTGAGAGACGGACTAATACATTGTTGCTCTTGGTCTTTTCATGGGCTTTGTTGACAACAAATGTAGAATAGTGTTATTGTTTAAAGTTGTGTTTAAAAGTGGTTTTAGAAAAGGTTAAATGTGATACATTTTATTTGTGTTTTATGTTTTATTTTGGCATTTATTCTTTATACTTTTTTGCTGTGTTAAGACTGAGGAAGCAGCTCTTGGTCCACCTAACCCTGATCCACATATCTTAAACAATAACTCAATACGTCTCAGTCTACTATGACAGAGATATGTGGAGCTAAACACAGACCATTTTAATAATAATAATAACAATAATAATAATAATAATAATAATAATACCCGTCGATACCCAAAGCACTTCACAGTGAAAGGAGGGGACTCATCTCAACCACCACCAATGTGTAGCACCCACCTGGGTGATGCATGGCAGCCATTTCGTGCCACAACGCTCACCACACATCAGCTTGAGGTGGAGAAGGAGGGATTCATTGAGCCAATTACACTGGGGGATGATTAGGTGGCCAGATGGAGAGAGCCAGGTTGGGAGTTTCGCCAGGAACCCCCTACTCTTTACAATAACTACCATGGGATCTTTAATGACCACAGAGAGGCAGGTCATCGGTTTAACGTCTCATCTGAATGACAGCATCTCTTACGGCACAGTGTCCCCGTCACTGCACTGGGATTTATTAGGACCAAAGGAAAGATTGCCCCCTTTTGGCCCACCAAACACCATTTCCAGCAGCAACCTAGTTTATCCCAGGAGGTCTCTCATCCAAGAACTGACCAAACCAACACCTGCTTAGCTTTCGTCATTCAGCAGAAACAGGGTACATGATGGTATGGCTGCTGACAATACAGTATCGAACAGTCTTATCACATATGACTTATGCAATTTATTACCTATGTGACTGAGTATCTAGTGCTCAGAGGCACGTATGCTGTAAGGCGATAATCAGCAGTGCTATTAAATTAGATAATGAAATACTACATACTCTGTCATAAATTTAATTTATGTCGTCTATCTAACCTCTGCGTATGCTGCTGTGAATGTATGTACCTACAGCAGGTCTGTGTGTGTGAGAGTGCATTTAGGCAATAATTGAGGTTGAAGTGTAAGCGGATAATGGCAGACAGAAAGAGAGGAACACAGCTCACCACTGTTGTACTGGATGGGAATGTGTTCGGTCAACAGCTCATGCTTGCTTCGCACACCAATGAGCAACGGACTTCCTCTCCTGCCGGGACAAGAATGAAGCAGGCATGGAGAGAGAGAGGGGGAGAAAGTGTGGGAGAAAGGAGAGGATTATGTTTTGTAGACACACAACAATGTCAGACACACACTCTAATGTTGTACCTTGCTGTGAATGTTGAGGCAATTTGACTACCATATTATCCTAAACATCATTGTAACATCAAGTTCACACAATTCTGAGGTTTGTCCCTGTGTCAGAGTTCTCCCCACTAATATCTTATCTTGAACATAGAAACTGATCCTTCAACTGTCTACATCCCTTTAGGATTTCCTCACAGTTCCTGGACTGAGTCACACTACTTCCTCATTGGCTGAGGGATTCTATGTGGGCTTCTCTGATTGGCTGTGGATGCTGAGAAGTTACGACCACATGTGGACTAGACAGGTGAGTGAGGAGGGTGTGATGAAACCAACCTTAAATCCGAAGAAAGCTTTACAGACTGCACACAGTACACCAAAACAAAACCTCTTCATGGCAAGTTAGTTATTATGATACAAGACTCTTGAGAAACTCAGTCCAAAAGGCCTCTCCTTATTTCTTCTTTTTCCCCTCCCTCTTTCTCTATCTGGATCCCTTTTTCTCTCTCCGGTTAAGCTTTCTCCGGGGCTCGGCTACACTGACGTAAGACCACTGGTTGTTTTAAGGGGTGTGGGGCTTGAAAAGGGAGGCTTGCAAACAGAAACATGTGGTCGCTATCCAATACAATATTTACCCTGAGGGAGGGAGAGACGGGAAGAAGGGAAGCAGAGGGGGATGAAAGAAAAGTAAGAGAAAGAGGTGGTGGGGTGGAAAGAGAGAGAATGGAAGAACAACAGAATGAGACAAAGCAAGAAACGCTGTAAAGAGAGTAAAAGTCCTGCCAGGAGATCGATCCTTGACAACAAAGGGCGGGTGACAAGCATCACTAAACAAACATTCCGGTATCATGAGCGACAATGCTGATAATTCAGCATATTTGCCAAAACTACAGTCTCTCAGTTTATCTAAATTGGTGCAATATATTATCTAGAAGAAATTTCTCTAACTACAAGCAGACAATGGACAATTGAGAATTATTATCCTTGCCAGCGTTGGCACTGCCAGGAAACCTTTTTGCATAAACCATAAATCAAAGCCCACTTATCTCTCTACATTTCTTTGCCCTTCTGCCCTCCTCCTTTTTCTCTCTCTAAGTCTCTCACTCCTTTGCTCAGGCACCTTCCCTCTCCATGATCCACGACGGCTCACTGAACCAGGTAGGTATAAAATAAGATAAAAAGATGAGAGGTGATTAACCAGGAGTCATGCTGGCAGGGGCATTTCCCCAAGGCCGAAACAGGAAACTCTCTAGTCTCTCCGGTAATGAGTCACAGAGAAGCCAGTGGAGGGCCAGCAACCCGGCGGCCAGAGGCCCAGGAGGTAGAGAGGGAAACTGAATTCAACCTCTGCTCTGCTCCCTCTTTGCCTTGGTCTTAAGACACAGATAGGACTGACACATGCAGTTGTGCGGGAAATTACGCACACTTACGCGCTCGAAAAACAGTAGAATTAGCCATTAGCGTAAGCAAAGCGCAAGCAAGAGTCATAACGTGTCAAATGTAATGGATGTTAGCTGAGATAAGCCAGAATGAGTGAATCAAAGGAATCTCCTGAAATCGTATTTGGGATTGCTTCACAGCGAGGATGACTCATCTCCATTGAGTCCAGATCATTGCACAGATACTGGACCATAATGTGAAGTGAAACATCAGCAGTGTCTGTGTGTGTGCGCGTACTAACCTGGTTGACACAGCCTCTCCAGGGAAGTGACGGCTTTTAAACACGAGAGCGAAAGCCCCCTCCTGAGACAGAAAGAAGCAAGAGGAAACGCAGAGTTTACATGAGTGTGATGAAAGACTGATAATACACTAGCGTCAGGGAGGAGGAAGAAAAACAATTCATAATCTCAAATTTAAAAAATGTAGCGCTAATCAAGTATTCCTAGAGAGAGTAACGTAAACATTTTCTGAACACAAACAAATGTTTCTCCTGGCCCTGTGGGGTTTAGTAGTTGTGGTGGGGGTGTGGTTGAGTCTTGGGAAGGAGCAGGGAATGGTAGTGGGGTGTGTGTGAGGGAAATAAGACCTCTATTGTATAACATCAGCTGTGTTTCGAAAGCACTTTCTGCAATGCCGCCTGTGGTGGTTAGAAGCAGAACTGGCTGGTTGTGTGCGTGTGGTGTTGAAAGTTTAGGGGGGGGCGGGGGTAAGCATGTCATGGTCGTAGTAAGGCTGTTTGTGGGTCGAACTATCTGGTTCCCATTACTCCACATTCAAAATGGCTGCTATTACCTCCTCTGTTCTTCTAAGTAGAGACAACTCAAAAGTGTCAAACTCCGAGGAGTAAAAGTCATACAATGGAAAAAAAGAGGCTTGCTTCACCTCACCCGAAAACTCAGCTTCTGTAAAGAGGTGATGTCACTTGTGATGCTGTTAGGGTGGTTGCCATAGCGGCTGTTTTGTGATGGTGTACTGTGTTTTAATGGACAGGAAATTTAAGCAGTTTCACACACTGTAGAATGAGCCAATGAGTGAGTATGTGTGTATGACCGGATAATGACACTTAGTGACATGATGCTGTCCCTCATAGTTACCAGAAAACTGTTTATAAAAGTTTCCATTCTCAAAAACGCCACAGAAACTGTGGAGGGAGGAAATAAAAGTGAAGTTCTCACGTTGTATATGCTAAAAAAAGGGCAGTATTGTAACACCACCTGTCCAGCTGTTAAATGTGTGGTTGTGTGTGTATGTGTATGTGTGTATGTGTTGGTTGGTTTTGTTTTGGAGCAGTCAGTATTGTCAGTGATGTGCTGATGTTTGAGCTACTCACCAGCTGCTGAATGACCCTCTCTACCAGCGTGGAGAAGGAGACGCTGTCACTCTCCCGGTTGTCATAAACATATTTGATCAATTTGGGAATCACCTCAGTGTCTGTCTCTGACTCAAACTCATATCCTTTGGTGATCTGAGGTAGGTAAGAGATACAGAATATATTAACATATATATATCATTTTTACATAAACATGCAGAGGATATGAAGTCTGTATTGGTGTGTAGCAGGCATCCAAAATGACTCAAAAACCATTGCTGTACGAACGACAGTTACAAAAAAGGGATCATATGTCAATTTCATGATCTTCCACCTTACTTGTTAAGGATTAGTTACATTTACACACAAAAACTGTTAGGACATTGTAGGTATTTGAACAAACAATCATGCTGTTGTTTGTCTTGTGAGGACAGTGGCCATTGTATATTTGGCGGGGCTATATTTGCAAACTTATGAACCGAGAGGTAATTGAAATAATGAGCATTACTTCTTTTCTCACGTCACTGGTGTGAGTGAACAGCTATTTACATACAATAGTTAAGTGAAAATATTATTGATCGATCAAGTAACATCTTCAGTAGTTTGCTAAAGTGACACACTGCAGTGGATGACACTAATTTTCCAGTAATTTTATGCTTACACATGAGCGCACAATCTTCACATGTAACAACTCTCCACCATTCAGAAAAAAGAATTTCATATTCATTGTTTTTTATGTATTTAAGTTTTAATTTAATAATTTGATTTTCTCCTTCTATCAACAAAAAGTAAATTCCTGCTGCTGTTTATTCCTGTAAAAAGCATTCATAATGACTAATGTGAGAACAAATCACTTTTGAAACATTCTTAGTTTATTAGTAACATTATATAATGTTGTGAAGAGACAGTTCTGGTGCTGAAAGCCGGAGTGATTTCAGAAAATTTGAAAACTCATAAATTTTTCTTCTCCATTAATATAAAAACATGCAATTATATTCTAGTGTCTCCGTATGTACATTGTTGCATTCCTGCAAATACATTATATATACTTATATTTGTTTAGTAGGTCATTTGTTTGCAGTGGTTACCTACAGGAGCAGTGATTTCAAAAGTGTGGGGGTTGTAGGGGTGGGACATGAGAACTGTAACCCCCCCTGCCTTCGGCCCCCGTTCCAGTCTCCACAACATGCCAAATCAAATTGAATGCCATGCAGCTCTACATTTTCTTCAACACCATATGCAAATAATATTGAGTTCAAAATGTACATTATAGCACCACACCCTTCACTCCAAGATATTATATTCACCAGCATTCACATACCACAGTATTAAGCAATGACTTCAGACTTTTTAGTGTCTGTTAAAAAAACACGCTTTTCATAAAAATATAAAGAATAAGACTTTAATTCTCTTTTTTGTTATCTTTCTTATTCTTCATCCATGATACACAACAAGATGAAAACTAGCTACATTGAGCTACATTGTCCAGCATACCCATTACTCAAATCAGGCGTCAGTGGGTGAAATTGGCAAGAACACAGCAGCTTTCACATTACAAAAACAGAACTCTACTCAAAACCGGAGTGACAGAAGCACCGTACTTCAACTGTCCTGGCCTGGTGGGTTGTTCAAATGGCTGTGATTGGCTGGATGGCGGTTCAATCAATCTAACTTGACCAGTCGGTTTTCATGTGCGGGGAATTCAGTTTCGTTTCATCAATGACTACCTCAGGAAAAAGTTGGAGGTGGGGGGTGGAATCATATTTCTGTGAAAAGTGCCAGTGTTGCAACACCCATAACACCCGCAGCTGTGACGTGCTTGGTTACCTTGGCAGTGGACAGGCTGACTTATATAACTAACCCAACTGAATGTACGAAACTAATGAAATAGCCAGCAATTTACATTTGTCTAACCTGTGGCAAGTGTTGGTATTTCAGTCTGCTTTGAACCATGGGCTAAACAGAACAACATTACAGTATATTGACACATTATTTAGAATTTAGTATTATAGCCAGTCATATAGCTTGTACAAGAGGAATTCCTTGTGATAGGATGACTTACCAGGTACTCCTTCAGTTCCTTATAATTGGTGATGATGCCATTGTGGATGACGACAAACTCTGGAAAAAAGTCAGCGAGAGTGAAAAGATTAGATAAAGGGGCTAAAGGCCAAAAGCTAGTCTTAGCAAAGCTGTAATAAGACCTCTCGTTGTTCTCTCTCAGTGATCCTTCATACTCTAACTGCGTTCATGTTTTGTCAAAGCTCTCGACAAACTAAAAACATCTGCCTTATCCGTAGATCCTAACTATTGCAGTCAATTGGAAAGTATAGCAAGTCTAACTGCCAACCAGGTCAAACTGGTTGTCATTATTCAAAGAATGTTACTTTGAGCACAGGAAGATCGTGCTCAGCAGTGGATTTAGGAGCAGCTAAGATAACAACAATGCAGTGTTACCACAATGACATGGTAGAGCGGGATAACAAAGGCAACCACATGTGCTACCAAAAGGGTTACAAACAAACAAGGTGATAAGTTATCATAAATGACAGGCCAATTAATAATATACCAATGTAGAACAATACTAAACTGTAATATACTGCAAACAGAGGTGACTTGGTAACACAGTTTCTTTCCTGTTCTGTGCGAGAGTCTCACACTTTGGACTTTTATGAGGTTACATACCTTGGTCTAAAGCCAAGGTACATTATTGACAGGTCTAATAACATGGCACACTAATGGCAAAGTGAAGGGTGCACAGCTGATTAGAATAGAAGGTGTGTATGGGTGTGTATGACAGGTATATGATGTCTTAACCTTCTATTTTAATGCCCAGTTTTGTAGTTATGAGGTTATTATTATAGGCTGACAAATAAAGTATTCATAACATGTGACTACTGGAGTCATTGGAAAACAAAATATGATCATTATTATTAATTTCCTTTTTTTAATGATTATCAAATGCAACTAGTGTGTTTCATTGAAGTTACTTTTACCGACGTTCCTACATGTTTTTTGCATAGATTTATGGTGGTTGATTATGGCTGTTGATGCGTTTATATACTGAACATGTAAGCATGCATGAAAGTACAAATTACCATTATCCTTGTCGGAGCGATGAGGGTGGCTGTTGAGAGCGCTCGGCTCTCCGTGTGTGGCCCATCGAGTGTGAGCGAGGCCAAAGTGTGTGCAGAGCTCCTCGTCCAGTTCCAGCGAGTCTTTCTCTGAACAAGCAAAACACAACACCAATCCTTTCACTGACATGAACAGACTGCAGGGAATTTCAAAGACAGAAAAATGCAGCTCATGATGCTCAGTGAGGGGAGAGTGGTGCTTTTGAGTTTTATTTTCACATTTTCCTCAAAATGTTTGCATCAAGAAAGGACGAGGAAAATAACACAGGTCACAATAACGAGATTTTCAAATAACCATAACCAACTAAACGGAGCATTTTCTGCCCATATACATGGAGCACAGTCACTAAAAACTTATTTACTATCATCACATGATCATGCGAAAAAATCCCTTTACTTATTTATTGATACATAGAATATCTGCTGATAGAAATATTGATCAAATGTGGAAAACCCACTGTAGAGTTCCTCATCCAGAGCCTTGACCTTCCCCTTCTGCTTGACCAAACAGATGGTGTTGCTGTTGATGTCAGAGGTCGTCTTGTTTGGGCCATCCACAGCGATACCTGCAAACAAGCAGGAGGGGAATGAAATGTGTACTTTTGTAGGGTCACACAGAAAGACACTAAACACACAACTGTCACAGATTCAAAGTATTCTATATAATAGTGGTGAGAGGTCAAATTCAGCTTTAGATTCATCAAGACAAGACAAGTACTTCTGTATCTGAGGTATTATTCATTGTGTATGTGTGTGTGTGTGTGTGTGTGTGTGTGTGTGTGTGTGTGTGTGTGTGTGTGTGTGTGTGTGTGTAGGACATGTCATCTACCAGCCATGAAAGGACCTTTTAGTCCTGTGGTTTCATCCTGCTCAAATAGGATGAACAAACACAAAGCGTACTTACACTTGTGGGTGTGTGTTTCTGTTGCATGTGAACATTATAACTTATCCAGATGACAAGAGGTTTTTGAAGTCTGGAGTCACTGGAGCTTCTTAAAGTACAGTGGGAGTGTGTCTAGTAGTATCTATGATGATACTTCCTCTTCTGTTTAATGATTTAGGTGTGCCTAAATGGCACCTGCCTCATGCTGTCAAGTAATTGTATGTGTCGCCTGTAATACAAGTCACACATCATTCCATTCAAAATAAAATGGTGTTAATAACATGTGGTAGGAAGCAGTTTAGTGGGTCAGGGTGTTGTCGTGTCCTTACTGTACTAAACCAACGAGTGACGTGATATTGATTGTTAGTATAACCATAAAAAATGAATCATCAATCTGTGTGTGTAATGTTCACACAGATGAATGGGTAATAATGTTCAAGTAGTCTTTTACCTGCAAATAATAAAATGTTTTTTTTAACCGCAATGAAATGTTGCCTCGATTAATTTTTGGATGTGACACACAGGTGCTGGCAAGGAATACTAGGCTTTTGTGCATGATGTGTGTGTGTCTGTGTCTGTGTGTGTGTATGGAAACACTGTGAAGCCGAGTGTCTCACCTGCTGAATCGTAGCCTCTGTACTCCAGTCTCTGCAGTCCCTTCACTAGCGTCTCAAATATCTCCTTTCTGGTGCGAGTCACTCGATAATTTAGGTAGGCAAAGATCCCTTTTAGAGAGGGAGAAAGAGAAACAGAACTTGAATCCTCTGAGATGCTTAAACTTGTAGGCAGAGTTTACACAACTGCCAAGTGTGCAGTCTTTTGATTGAATCTTTGATATTTTAACAGTGGCCATGTTATGTAACAGTAATATCCATATAATATCCACGGTCTGGTTTGTCGATTGGTCATTAAGGAAGAACAAAGCTGGTTAGTGAGGTTGACTCTTAGATTTCAGCTTTATCATTTGTATCATCTATAATCTTCACCCAAGTTGTTCACCTAATATTCTTGGGAAGGGAGCACACAACAGGCAGATTGAGAAACCAGGAATGGCATCTAATTACATTTAATTACACGAGTTAGTCAAGATGATGCTTCTCTTTATTAGATCAAAAAATAACAGCGTGTATACAGCATGAGGTTACTGGGTATGTTGTCCATATATATATATATATATATATTAAGTGCAGCCTCCCCCCTACTGTGTGTGTGTGTGTTTGTATGTGTGAGATCGCGCACGTACGTCCTATAGGAATATTCCGGGAAGCTCTGCTCCCGCTGGCACACAGCTGGCCATTGACGGACGCACATTGCGCGCAGTGTTGCAGCAGCCAGGTAGGCAGGTTGCGGTCAACTCCCACAACCTTGGCCTCTTCCTTGCAGAAGCGAGGAAAGGCCGAACGACTGTTAAAGATTTACTTTCGGCTGTAAATGTCCCTGTTCGATGGTTGGACATGCGAGAAGCTGTCAAAAGTTGCCAGACCCAGTATTGGGCTCAACTTTACGTTGTTGTGGTGGGTGGATGTGAGTGAGTCACTTCAGTGACACACGGTAACGACCATCAGTTGCATCTTATTTGAAGTGTGATTGGTATGACTTGACTGTTCTGCAGTCAACACCAGTGAGGAAAAAAAAAATACTGACACGTAGCAGTTGTGCGTAAAGCTCTTCAGGAATCCTCACAGTTCAGAAAACAGAATTTTTTTTTTACAAGTGTTGCGATTTAACCACTACAACTGATCAAGATCGGTAAAACGACATAAGACCAAGTAAAAGCTGATAACCTCGCACATTACTGGCTTCATCGCGTAGTTTATATGCAATAAAACAGTAATGTAGAAGGCCACTTGGAACTGCAGGAGCCCGTAAAGGCGATTTCTATGCGTAATACGCGCAGTTACTCCAATAAGTTTAACAAAAAATATTATGTCAATTAAAAAAGAACTTACCACACATGACTCAAGCTTTGCCGTCGTTGCTGGGCACTGTTTTATGACAAAAAGACTTGTAGTTTCCCGGTCGGAGTGATGCTTCGACTTCTCTCGTGTTAAATCCAGGACGACTACACACTCCCACTTTGCATTTAAATGGTGTTTCCTGGTAGGGCAAGCGTCCCACGCCCCACCTCCTCTAACGCCACTCCTGTCACCGTCCTGCCTCCCCACAGGTGTTCACCACTTCATCTGTCACAGATGGATAGGTGCCTATTAACTCAGGTATTTTTCACCCCACCTGATAACGTCAGCAGTACTGAAGAGTTTGTGGACTGTCGACGAGAAAACAAAATCATAGATAGTTCAGTCAGGTTTGACTTACACAGTATATCGTCAAGCATCATCTTATTTGGCGAAGGTGGTCGTTTTGTACTGATTTCTTTGTATGAACTTGAAGTGTTTTCACCTGACTTTGAATGAAGAATCAGACTGTAACTGAAACAGAGCCAGCAGTCAGTCTTCAGTCTATATTCTGGGAGACTTTTTAGTTTTTTCTACCTGCTGCTCCTTGTTTATAATAAAATATCTGCTATCACTTTATTTGAAAACCTTGTGCTCTATATACTAACATTAATAACAAAAGGAAAAAAGTATTATAGTATAGTAATATTATTAATACCTGATATGAACAGTGGTGAATGTAATTCAGTTCAATGTTATGTCTCATGTGTCTCATGTTTTTGGAGACACAATTTATATTTTTGTATTAATTTGTCTTTACATAGAAACAATTTTCTTCATACTGTTACTATGAACTGTTGCCAAGTGAATTGTACTGTACTTACCTGGGAGTGAGTAAGAAATGAGCAAAGAACAAACAAGGAACTAAGAGCTTCTTAATGAAAATGGTTATGAATTTCCCTAATTAAGGAAAGTTATGCAACCGTAACAAAAATAGTAATAAGGAAGTATTGATGTTATGTGTTTTGTGTCATTTGGAATATGACTAACTTCTGTCTGAAGCCACAGAGCTGCTGGCTCATTGTACTGTTTTCTGTAATATGCTGAATTCACTGGGCGTCCGATTGGTCCTCTCTGATTCATTGGTGCTGTTGGTCAATACATTTAAACTGTACAGATCCAGGTGACTACATTTCTGGCAACCTTGTACTTTGCCTGTTTTCACTTCCCGCAGTAAGGATGAAGTGTTGACTTTGAGAGGCACCCGGAAGAAAGTACAAGGAAAGGGGCTCCAAACAGAGTCAGATGCATACTCATGTTTGAAGTGAGAGGGTTGAGGTCACATCATCAGTCCTTCATTCAGTGTTATTCAGGAAATACTTGTCATTTTAATTCATCATTACTTAACCATCTCCTCATTCCTTTTTGAACGAACTAATCAATCACTTTATGCATACCTGTCTAAGAAGGAGCTGATCCACTCTGTTGAAGAGTGACGTACATTCACTCAAAGGAAATAATGTCAGAACTCTCTTGTCAAAACCTATCCCCCCCAATTGCTCATGTTACTGTTAACCTGCTTTTCCAAGGAACCTGCAGACACAGTGGGAGATTACCAAATCCTCTTTGGCACAGGATTGGCTTTGAGTTGTGCTCTGTGTGGAATGAAAAGGAATATGTCACATGTCTCTACTCCTACTGATGATGATGTGATGCCAAGCACAACTTAGAGCAATAAGGCATGATAGAAATTGATTGACTTTGACAAGTCTCCTTGTGTTCCTTTCCTGACACAGGTTGTTTCCTTATCATCTATGAATATTTCCTGGACTCTGGAACATTTCAATTCAGTTTCCTGGTTAGCTGGACTACTCCTCATTAGGTAATACCAGCAAAACATTTTATAGACGCCCCAGGTAAGAGGTACAACTAGTTGGACTGAGCACAGTTGAGCTGAAACTGAGTGACGTCAAACATGAAAAATGAATAAACTAAATAGGTTATTCAATAATACACAGTATTGTCTTAGCACTTAATTTCTATTGCCATGTTAATAAATCAAAAGCCCAACCAAAACAGCCTTCCAGCACTGAAGTCAAGCACATACTGTAATGTTTCAACCTTATCACCTTGATTACTCCTACTCACTCTAGTTTTCCCCACACAAAAGTCCTGCCAAAACTCAGATCTGATGTCAAGGCAACATTTAAAGCAATAATGAATGATGGGAACTGATTGACTTTGATGTGTTTATATGCACCAACATGTGTATTTGCATGGCAGATACTGAGGGAGTTCAGATTCTTGTATAATTTATGGTTTAATTGTCTATTAAAACTACATCTGAAATACAGACAGCATATATAAAAACATATGAAAGATGTTAGTGCGAGGAAAAAAACAGAGTCGGAGAAACAGTCACTGCCTGTATCTCAGTTGGATGAATAACAACAGACATTGAGTGGGTAGAGGGAGACAGGCCATGAGAGTGTGTGTGTGTGAGACACAGTGTTTAGGGAGGAAAACCTACAAAAATGACAAAAAAGTGGCACAAAATCAGAATTAGAAAAGTATGAAATGGGTGAGCACACATTTCATACTGTGTTCTCTCCCTGACCACACCGTGTCCACTTACTATCCACATCTTTGCTTGAGGAATGTTTGAGTGTCTGGCCAAGTCACACGCCTCACCTCGCTTTGTCCAAACCACATCGGCCCATATGTGATCATGATGAAGAAGAACGGGGGTGGCCTATCGTGAATGTATGAAAAAAGATAATCCCATATTTGCTTTGAAATATCCCACATCCAGTCATCCAAAAGGGGAAACCCACATAGAGGAAATGCTACTCAAACCTACTAACACTGTAGTGGTGCAGTACATCTATCACTGACATGTATCTTGACATGTATTTGTGTGTTTGAAGTGTCCTGAAGTTGTGTTTAAACCCATTTTTAGCACAATCCAACATCACTACGCTTTTCCATGTGAGAATCCTAATTTGTACTATATATTGACATGTGTTTAGGTGTGTTGAGGATGTGCGTGAGTGAAAACCAGTGACAGAAGCCAAAGAACTGCATTCCTCTCCTGGCTTAAAGGATTAATAAGTATAATCATGTTTGCACTATGACTTTGTTATCCAATGAGATCCACCCCAAAGATCAAAGGTTTCTTAATTGCTATGGTGATATAAAATGATGTGCAGACTGCAAGGTTTCACAGCTTATCAAGGAGTTTTAGGGCGTTCCAACCATTTATTTAATTCTCACTATTTGCTTTTGAGGCTTTTAACCTTTCACATCTATAACAGTTTCAGGGTTGGCCCTATCTTGTCCTTCCTTGTTGGCTGTGAATTTTCCCTTTGTTCCAGGAAGTTGATGGGTGAAGCTCAGACCTTGTCAGAGATGCCTGGGCGCAGGATGCTATGGCTGAATCCAAATGTCCAGACTTCATCGCACTTACAGACTTGCAGACTTCGGTCCCCCCTCAGGCCACAGGTCCAGAGGATTGACATTTGGATTCAGCCTATAAATCTGCAAGATCCTCTCTCTCTCTTCCCCTGGCCTGCTGACTGATACTGTCATTTGTTTGTCCTTTGTGTTTCACTTACATGCACCCACACACTCCTCACCACTCACATAGAGATTGCATACATACTGACTCACTGACAGACACACCCTATTGTATTGCTTATTTAATTAACTTAATTAAAACATTTAGCATTATTTTAAGACTATGTGCTGTCTCCCTCTTTTGTCACATACGTTTGAGCCAGGTTGAGATGTACATGTTTTCTAATTTGCTGAGTTTCGGAAAGATAGCATTAGTGATTCATCCTCTCTCATTGTTATATGGAATACCAGGTTATTATGAGATTAGGGGCAGTAACAGATATAGACAGATAAACGACTCCAATTGTGGGTGAGCCCATAGGAATGACAGCATTCAAAGACGACAAAAACGTCTGAAACCACCATGACGAGAAAACAAATAAACATTAATCTACCCATTCATTTTTCTATACTAACACAATAAAAAAATAAATGTTAATTGCTTCATGTGGCAGGTAGAATATGCACAAAATATGATGTTGGCAATAGTCGTATATTTGAGGGTTGTAAATGGATAGATATTTGAACTGTGATCTTAACTCAGAGTTTATGTAAACATTACTTATGATAATAAACCAATATCTGTTTGAATGACGATAAAAGCAGCTTAACAGCCAAGTCACAGAGATAAATTGTATGGAGACACCCTAATCTCTGGCTAGATTTAATTAGAAGCATTGCAGTCTGGACTATATGATTAAGATTATGAAATATTATGTACTTTGGTCAATTGCACAACACGTCGCTTGGGTATTAAATTCATCCCTTATAGTAGCCAAGAAATGAATCATCTCAAACACATCCACATTTTGCTTTCAAGCTTACTCACACGGGCAGAGTCGGACACGCAGTGTGTGTTAAAAGTTTTCTTGTGTCTGAATCTTCTCTTTAAGCGTTAAATACCGGCAGCTTGAAATAAATGTTAAAGATCTGAGTGCATCAGCCGGATGTGGCTCTTGTGAGTTGAGCACCTCCAGCTGACTGTTCAGACCCTGTCGTAGGGGATCTCCCTTCCACATCTGCTTCACGTTAGGGCCTGGGGGCCAGTACAGGAGGGCCCAACAATACACTTCTGCTTCTCTCTCTCTCTCTCTCTCTCTCAGTGGGGGATGGCAGGAGAATGCCTGATGAACACCACAGAGACACACAGCCTGATGGCAAGAGACTGGAAACTGGGTTACATAAACCAGGTAACAGTTTTAGCTGAATGTATCTATTGATTTTTCAGTTCAGTCCAAAAAAAAAAAAGGCACAATAAACAAAACAACAAAGAGCAAAAACAAAAAAGTGCATTTCATGTGAGAAAGGATATGTCACTCCTCTCCACCTCATTCACATACATACATACATAAATAAATAAATATGACAAGCAAAGAAAAAATTAGACAAAAATACAAAAAAAATGTATGTAAAATGTATATGATTCATTTATTTTACTGCTGTTATGCAAAAATTGGGTATGTCAAAGAGTGCAGAGCTAGATGTGTGTTTTCATGATCAGGGAGGGTTATTTTGTTATTGAATGGTAACACAGTGTTCTGCCCGCAGCATACAGAGACTCACAATTTCAGATTAGATCTTGATAGTTTCGTGTCAGCAGGAAAGAAATCCCTAGATGTAGAGCTGTGGGCAAACAGGTAGAGCTGAGAAATCCTCACTGACACATTTTGCATTTATAAAACAGGTCAAAAGAGACACACTTTGGCTAATATATGAGAAAACATTAAAACTTTAATGAAAAAAACTGACTAACTTCTGAAAACTATAAATACTGTATATATATATATATATATATATATAAAGACAGCAGGTATGCCCATCCCTACATAGCTGCACAAAGATGCAGACATTTTCTGCAGGGGCTCTTCAGGGACAGCAACAGAGGTCTTCAGAATTTATGAGGTACAGCGGTTTGTTATTACGTAACATAAGCACACTGATTTGATTTGTGTGTGACCTACATCTGTGTCAACAGCCGTAACATGGTAACCCTCCCAGGTAGTGGACATGACTGACGTTTGCTTTGACAGGATACAGTACCTGAACACAACCATCAGCTCTGCCCGGGTCCCTGTACCCCCCCGGCCTCCTCCTCCTCCTCCTCCTCCTCCCCCAAACAAGCTCCTCTCAGCTTGGTGGGTTCACCTCAGGGCCAGCTCACTGTGAATCAGACCCAGATGTGGTTCTGGAGTCAGATGGCGTAGAATGTACACTACGACACAGCGAACCCACCCAGCAGCACACGTCAAAAGGGACCCCCCTCAAATCCCTCGTTAAGTTTTGTCATCAGCTGTAGATAGCCCCTGAAAAACAGCACATTAGTCATCTCTGGGGTTGGTAACGTTTACACAAACAGGTTGAATTTAATAGATAAGAGATATTATGGATACTTTGAAGATTTGAATGAGATGAAATTCCAGTAAGTCTTGTATGACTCACAGATAACATTATCTCAGTGTCTCTAGTGTTTTTTTCAAGGCATAGTAATAATAATTAAATGAGCAGTTTACACAAAGACACCAAAGAGATGCACACCTTTGTTTGTTGCCACTTGACGATAGCTACTAAATATCTATTTATTATAAAATAGTTGAATGAACACACTCAACAGCTTCTGGAATGATTTTCTGCACAATCTCGGTGTCACCCTGACATAAAGTGTTTCTACCACTCCTTCATCTATTAGATGAAAGTTCACACACTCTTCCTCAAAGATGACCTTTATACACATTTAGACTTTAACACTGTTTTCCCAGACATTATTACTAGTACACAAAAAACCTGGATCACTGAGGCAAACTGATCTGCAAAAAAACAAAAAACATGTGGTTTCTTGTAAACCATTACTAGCATTTTTTCCTACATATGTGTCCGGATCATAGTAGTTTGGCCAGACTGGCAAGTCTAAATTGTGTCATATGGGTGTGAGGACTTAAGGTGGAGTGGGTTTTTGTTGTTTTGAGGTTGTTAAGGAAGGAACTTAGCCAGACTAGTTATTCAAAATATAGATGAGTAAGTGAGTGCATCGTGTTAGATTGTACAATGAGACCCAAGTGTTTGTTTTAGTGCGCGGTCACGTTGGCAGGGTGTTGCTTGCCATCGCACATCTGTGTGTGAGCTGCATGATCTGTGTGGGATCCGAGATGGGGGTGGGGAGGGGAGAAGACGGGGCTTTGCAACCACGTCATGTCAGACCCAGAGAGAGAGCCATCTGTATTATGTCATGACTGTTGGGGCACTCCACCCTTTGCTCCTGTTTCTCTGTTTCCCCGATTCTCTCCCTTCCAGACTCTCCCACCCACTATTTCTCTTGCTCTAGCTTTATTGCAGAGTGTTTTTGGTTTGGTGGAACTGACACACCTCTGCCCATTTTTTTTTTATGTGCAATGCTGCATGCCTGTAATAGAAATGTGACCCAAGACTAAATATCTTCATCTGTCTTTAATTTTTTTTTTTTACCAAACTTTTAAACCAAATCATGGCTGTGCTTTCTTCATCCATCTTTCTGCATTTCATCTTGTGTCTGTCTACCCATCCCTTTATTTGCCGCTAATAACTGTCCACCTCCAAGCTTTTGATGGGCAGCTCTCTGTCCGCACTTGCCTGTCTCATTTGATGTTCCCCTTCACTCCTCTAGCACCACCTGAAAACCAGACGTGTGGACGCCCAGCAGTCTGTAATTAAGTAAATGTGTTTTCCCTTTAGGAGAAATGAAAGTTAAAGTTTAAAGTTGATGAGAATGTAAGTGCCTCAAGTCAAGGCCGTGCTACTTTTTCAAACCCGTATCCCAAAAAGACCAAATCGAAAGGAGGATGCAGTGCTGACTTATCCTTTTAAAAATAAGGCAACATACAGTATAACTGTTTTGTATCTGCATTCTAGTGTGTTTCTATAAGTAACAACATTACAGCAACAGGCACATCCTGTAATAAATCTACCACATATCATGCACACACAAAGACACACACACGCACCCACACACACACACACATACACACACACACAGACACTGCTGCTCTCTCTCTCTCTCTCTCACACACACACACACACCGCTCAGGTTAACTTAAGTCACTTTTGGGGTATTTATATAGACTTTGTCCAAATCAACTGGTCTTAAATCTGGTGTGTGTCCCTGAAAGTGACTGAAGTCATACCACACACACGCACATGTTGTCTTAGGTCACTTTTGGGGACATTACATAGGCTTACATTCATTTCCTGGAAACTCACCTTAACCACTGACCGAAAAATCAGTGACTTTTGTCTCCAATTGGACAAGCCGTCCCCAATCTATTGGTCTTAAATCTGAAATTTGTCCCCGAAAGTAGCTTATGACAGACCCAACCACCCACCCACACACCCACTCACCCTCCCATGCACACACATACACACACACACACACACACACACACACATCAGACAATAACTGCTGAGAGCTTTAATGAGGCCATAAACCCTTCCAGTTCATGGCTGTGCCCACGGGGAAGGACTCTGTTCTCTACTGTTTCTCCCTGCTGGCTCATTGTCTGCTTGCCTGGATGTTTGCTTTGATGTGAAGAGAGGAGGCTGTGCTCTTAATAGTATTCAGATATCATTGGTGACATTAAAATTTCTGGTACAATAAAATCTTTCTCTCGGACAACAGTAAGACACAGTTAATTAAATCAATGTGTACACACCAGATGACCCGATAGATTAGTCGCCAGAGACGCTGTAATACTCTCCTCCAGATTCTTCTCATTTTTGCCCTTTATGCTTGTGTGGTGAAATTAATTTCCTGTGAGCAATTATCCGTCACACTTTTTTACTTTGTGCAACAAAAATGATGTAATGGCTGCTTAATACATCATTTTACTGCAGTATACACACTTCTGTTGTTAATTCTAATCTGATGAAGGTCTGAGCAACTCAACAAATAAAATATAAAAGTCAAACTAATGAACAGGATCTTTCCCATGAACTATGCTGAGCTTATTCTGCCATCTTCTGGCCAACAAGTATAGTTGAGGGTTGGTCTAAAATTTTTCCATGTTATCACCATAGGGGTCAAATTTCAGGCAGCTTCATGTATTGAGTGCACGGTAGTGGAAATTTTTATTTGGTGCCAGACTTTTGAGGTTGTTAATTTACCAAAATGATATCACTATTACTTTGATGCACGGTTTACACTGACTAAATATGAATACAATGTTTTCATCAGTCTAGTTCTAGTGGTGAAGGAAGTCCATCACATGTAAAAGTCTGCACTGAAAATGTCACATAAGTAGTTCTTTGAGTATTAAGAGCAAAATGTACTTAAAATATCAAAAGCTACAGTTCATAATTCAGTAAAATAAATAGTTGACATGGAGCCAAGTTTAATACTGTTGCGTAGTTTAGTCTATAAAAGTGCATCATATCTTATAAACTTGTATTAAAGATACATAAGGACTGTAAAGTCTTTATGTGAGAGGTAACTATTGACTAAAGCTGTCAGTTAAATGTAGCGGAGTAAAAAGTAAAATATTTGCATCTGACTTGTAGTGGAGTTTAAAGGATAAGTTCATGATTTTTCTAATTCTGTCTTCAAACAACAGTCAGGTGCACAAATGAACACTGAAACAGGTTTTTTTAATGCTGCATCATTCTTCCTGTTAGTACTGATCATCAGAAGAGCCCTACCTAATGAGCTTTCAATGTAAATGATGACTATATATCCTCAGATATATATTCAAATATTTATCTGAGGATAATACGAGGCTTCAGTTAGTCAAATCAAATGGAAAGTCTTTTTAGTATCAAATTACATCTTTTTTTTCCCTGTTGAGCTGCAGTGCAGGATGATATAAAAAAGGGAATTTTGTTCTAAAATAACTTTGGAAGACATTCACTTGATTTGACTCATTAGGACCACTGAAGCCTCATATTATCTTCAGAGAGTCATTTGACTACATTTCTGCAGTGAACAAGGTCTGTGGATTTTGTCCCCCATCACTTATATTAAAAGCTCTTTAGGAAGAGATCCTTTAATGGTCAGTATGAACGATTACAGCAAGCAAAACCTATTTTAATGTTCATGTGGGCACTTGACAATTGTTTTATGACTGAGGAAATTGTCAGCCTATCCTTCAAGTATTAAGTAGCCTGAAACTGAAAGTCAAGTAAAGTATAAGTGTCTCAAATTTGTAGTTAATTACAGTGCTTGACTAAAAGTAAACGGTTAACTTTAAAATAATAAGGGTAAATAATAAAGGCTTAATGTGCATTTTCATGTTGCCTATATTTGCATTATGTTTTCATGAAGAAATGAACCTGAGAACCACTTTTGCTTGTTAATATCAGATTTATTTACAGATGTAGGAGAAAATCTCCCTTGTGCAATTATTTACTGGAATTCATCAACATTTTCAATCAAAACAGCAGGGATTCTTGGATTGTGACACACAAAAAAATGCAAAATTGAAAATGACCACTTCAATGCTTTGTATTCTTATAGCATATTGAAACATATTGTGATTCAATATAAAAATGTGAGAAACCCAACATACAAACTACTATTTAGAATGAACAATGTTGATTTAAAGCAGAATAATATGAAATATACTTAGGTTGAAATAATAATAAAAAAAAAAAAAAAAATCACTTCAGGTCAGCAGTCATACTCTTTCGTCAGGTAAAATAAGATGCCAAATAATATATATAAAAAAGTGGCACGAATGCAAAAAGCAAACACGCTGCACGTTTAGGCACAATATCAGTCATACCTCACTATACTCTGCATGCTAACAGAGAAAAGCACCACACAACTACAAAACTGTGAGCTTATTAAAAAAAAAAAAAAATACAAATGAGGCCAAAGAGCATTATGGACCGAAATAGCTGGTCAGTTTTAGTATTAGAGGCAATGCTAAAGGGATTAGCTTAAGCAAAGGACTGACGAGATATTTCAACAACTTCAATCTCGTGCCACATCACTGAAAATGGACCGAGGACAACAAGGCAATGCATGCCAGTGCACCCATTACGTGACATAACTACAATAACAATACAAAGCAGTACCATTAGGGATAACAAATCAAGTTATTTGATTTGATGGTTTATTTGGACTAATTAGTTGGAAGAGATGATGTGAAGTACAATAAGATTGCAATCCATCTGAGTCGGGTCCGCTGAGGGATGTAACAGTGCGGTAATGTCTCTGGGGTTGGTGAGCTAAAAGTATAAGTGGTCCTCCATCCCCTCTGTCTCAGTGCAGGGAGGCAGAGGGGATGGAGGAGGCCAGGAAGGAAAATGAGCAACCACACGGAGGAGAGAACTACGGAGCATGTGGTACAGAGGTGTCAGTACGCGGCTGGTTTGGATTCAGAAGCCCGAAGGTGTTAAAACATTCATGTCCCGAGGTTTGAGTTTGTGTGGCCTTGGCGACACCCGCTTGGCGTCGATGCCTGTGATTTCAATCTTAGGGGGCATGAAGTTGGCAGGGTCCTCCACCTTGAGGTTGACTTGGGTGTTGGTGCCATCCATGGTGGAGGACTTCTGCAGGCCGAAGTAGGACTGCAGTGAGAAGCCTGTAGGAGAGAGGATAGAAAATATGGCTTTAATGACCTAACCCTAGTTTTCGTGATCAAGTTTTAGTGTCATGATTGAAAGGCCCTAGTGATAGTTTTTTAAAACCACAAAAATCTGAAATATGTCCACATACATAATTGGAGAGTTTGGGTTTTGGATAGAAAAACATTTAGTGAATTTCTCAGCTGTTCATAATTTAAAGTATTGGCCTGCTTAACTCCAGTAATTTCTTCATGACTTACAATTATTGTTTCTTTAGAGTTAGTTCTTATATAAAGTCACCTGCCAATTATTAGGAGTGATGGAGAATCCCCCAAGTATTGGCCTGCTTAACTCCAGTAATTTCTTCATGACTTACAATTATTGTTTCTTTAGAGTTAGTTCTTATATAAAGTCACCTGCCAATTATTAGGAGTGATGGAGAATCCCCCAGTGAGTCTTGAATTGGTGGTGGGGTTACCTTTTTGTTTACATTTGAATCACAGATAGAGGCTTTAATGTAGTCCCAGCCTGACACTGGAAAATTCCCACTGATTTCACATGCTATTGAGTTGCAAACAGGGTTCATCTGTGCCAGTGCTACCAGTACTATTGTATTCAGAGAAAAAACAAAACACTGGGGCACAGGGTTCAACCAAGTATAAATCTCTCACCTGTGCTGGTGTCAGAGCCAGGGTCAGTGGGGGACTTCTGTACCAGAGAGCGAGTTCCAAAGAAGTTCCACCTCTCTCCTCCTCCTCCCTCGTTTCCTCCCATGTCTGTGGTGGGGCTGAGTTCTGGGGTTGCAAGAAATGGCACAGGACTCAGCTGGAACCAGCTCCTGTATTTCCGCCAAGAAAGAGCATCACATGAACATACAAGCAAAAAATAAAAAGAGCAAGGAGATGCCATATGGCACCTAGTATGAGCAAAACAGAATGTCATATTCAGAAATGCAGCATGTTAGTTCGCTACAGGATGTGGTGTGAACAACATCTATGTACATGGGCTCTACTTCCACCCGTTACAAATACAAGATTTTAGATCAAATAACAGTATGAACTGAATATGATCTAAATGTTTCAGCTGCATGTTGCCTACCTGCGACTAAGAGCCGGTGATGAGTGGGGACTAACACAGGGGGTGACAGATGGGGTGACCGAGGGTGTAACAGAGGGTGTGACGGAGGGTGTAACGGAGGGGGTGACACAAGGGGTGCCACTCGGGGTGGATTGTGCTGATGTTATAAGCCTGTCCTCCTTGAAGTCCCCGCTTGGCATTCTCAACTTCTGCAGAGAGAAAAGACAAAAAAAAATTCAAACAAACAATGAAAGATTGTCCTCCACTGATCCAGAATCAGCCTGTATATATTACAAAGTGATTAAACAAGGCTTTTTATATCTATAACCACAGTTGGCTGGTTGTTCATTTGTGACTTATGTAGAGCTGCAACCATTAGTTGATCGACAGAAAATCGATTCAGAATCAGAAACAGATTTATTGCCAAATAGGTTTGTACAGACAAGGAATTTACCTTTGTGTTGTGGTGCATAACAATCAAAATATGCACAAAACTTAATAATATAAAATTTACAAAAAAAATATGTGGGGGAAAGAGCTGTTACAAGTTTAAAGATTAAAAAGTTTAAACTGAGGGCACAGCCTGGTAGCCTACTGGTTAAGACGCATGCCATAACGTCTGCAGTTCAAAGCCGAGTCAGATTTTGTAGATATGGATATCATACAGATTTATCAAGAAAATAATCAGCAGATTACTCTAGAATGAAAATAATTGTTAGTGGCAGCCCTAGACTTATGTATCTTGTATAAACAGCAGACCTGTGATGCTATTTTTATCCCATGTCCATGTTAGACTACCATCACATGTTTGTGACAGATTTGTCAGAGACGTAGCATTGATCTCACTTAAAGAGCAAACACTCCCTGAATACACAATACAAAAGGTCAACAGTGTTTTTCTGGAGCTACAGATAAAAAAATAAACAACAAAGTGCGTCACAGATCTTAGGAACCAATAACCTGTCACCCTGTGTTTTGAGTGGAAAAAGAGAGAGAACCTCCCCATGATTAAATTCTGTTAAATATAACAAAATCACTCATATTACTGTCAGAACTAAATTAACCACTGACCAAGAAACCTGTACTATTTAAGAACCAATAATGCAATGAATGTCAAATGCTTGAAATTCACTCAGAAAACTGGTTGCAGATCTATCTGCAGCACCTGCAAGACCACCAGTCTAAACATATACCCTCTGATTTTCTATCAAATCCTCTTCTGTGCAAAAGCTAATTTCAGATTCTGATTATTCTAGCAAACCAAATACATGTTCCAACAATACTTGCCTTAACATCTAGGTTTATTTTGGTAACAATCTCTGATAGGATTTCTGCAATGTTCAGTCTCCATTCAGTGTCGGTATATTTCCATCCATATGTTGGACGTCCTTCTAAACTCATATCCACCTTGAATATTTGGTCCAGTATTCTGCTCAGGACTGTGGCCATTGTGCAAATGAATAACAGGGGGCAACCCCTATGTATTATCTGGGTCATATCCTCTTAGATTTAATCAGTGCCCCAAGCCTGCTGGACCCCAGCCAAACTACACAGCCTTTCTAGTAGTTACACGTTGTTCTGAACTTATAAATTAGGGTTAGGGCAGTGGAAAAGTCAAATTTCAATATTGCCTTCTTATTTGTACACCAGTGTAAAAAATGTGTTGCACACTAGCCCCAGTGCCTCTCATGTATTTGTACATGAGGGAAATTTTTATCATCTTGCAATGATAAAACATATGAGGTACCATCTGAAAACAGCGTGAAGCTTATTTTGAATAACCCCTACATGACAAGACAGGTGGAATAACCCCAGTTTGAACTTCATGTATTAACATCAAGTTAACCTACATGAGGAGCATAAATTGGGGCTATGTCCACTCAGGAGGCTAGGGTTAACTTAAATCAGGACACAACGGGCATAACCATTAATAGGTCACCTCGGCAATGTATAAATAATGAAATCTTCCACGGACATTGAAGGTCTGTGATGAATTCATTTTCAAGATTGCCGTTAAATGTAGCTTCGTGTACCGTTAGTTAGCAGCTAGGTGCTAACGGTGACTGCCACATAACAACCTCAAGCTACACAATAAGCATTAACGCTACTGTGTAAGTAACGTTAACGTTAATCTCTTTGATTCTGACTAAGTTATGAGCTCCACTGCAACCTTTCTTATGTTGACTCAAGGCTAATAATTGCCGGTTAGATTTATAAAGACATTTGTTTACTCGAGTTAGCTTGAAAGTCAGCTCTACTAGCTAGCCAACAAGGTTGCTTTGCTAACGGCCTGTTAACCGGCCGCAGAATGCAAGTTAACACGCAGCGTTAATAACTTCTTCACATACCTTTTTATAAAAGGATTTCTTTGACGTTCCAGTCCGTCATGTTTCTTCATTTTGTCCATAATTAGCTGTTCTAACAAGTGTAAGGGAGGATTATTTCTCGAAAACACAAGCGACACAACTGTACACAGACCGCAGTAGGCCTCCAAACCGTCCCTTTTTGTTAGGAGCTCCGTGATTGGTCCATCTGAGAAAATAAGGGGGCTCGATTCATTTAAAGGCGTTGCCTGGCAACACTGCTGATATAGCTCCAGTCTATGGGAGCAACACAGGGCTGATTACGTAATTTGTTTACCAAGATATTCTTCCGTGTCCGGCCTGCAATTACAACAATATTTCTCGCAATAATACTTGCTCATTGTAAGACACCATAATGTTTAAGAAGGAATATTTCCCTGATAATGTGCTTTATTCAGCATCACAAGTTGGACCGATCAATTCATAGCAGGTGAAACGTGAGCATGGTTGATAGGCTATAGTGGGCAGTGAAACTGGACAAATCTAGACAGAAAATAAAACACAACCTTTGTGCATGGACACTCTCTCAGGTGCTGTGTGCAAGCCATAGGTGCAAGCACAAAGATGCATGCACAGCGCCCTCTTCTGTTCCTTTCTAAAACAGTCTTTTTGCTAAAGCTCCCACCTGGATCCGTGTACAGAAGATTGAGGACAATGTTTAATCATTACAACTGGTCAACATTTAACACAGTTTTTTCTGTGTGTGCCAGTTCAGTTATATTTTGATACTGGAGACATTCTTGTTTTCAGTGTTCATTCTGTGCACCACATTATGATCACGAAAACATATTTTCAGAGCTTGTGTTACATTGTAACATTTTCAACAAAATTTCTCCACTACCTTGGAATCTGTTAAACTGAATCTAGCCAAAAGTCCACTAACGGCAAATAAACTTTAATAAAAGTGAAAAAAACTCTCATACAGTCTCACTTACTGCTGTTTTTTTTAATGACATTTCACTCTTAACAGTCTTCACCGGGTATGTCTGAACAGGTACACCTGATGAAAATCAGATCTTTTGTTTACACAAAAACCTTCCAATAAACCAGCACCAAGACAGTGTGCATAAGTTTTTAAAATTGTATTCGAGTTTTGCTGCCCTACGACACATATTGCACATTCAGGTGTGCAGAGATAATTTTCCATTATTATTTGAGGCCACATCAAGGCCTCATATATGTTCATACTCACTGGCAGTGTGCCATCAGCCCGTCGGTGAAAGCGGGTCTCCTCAGCAGAGAGGCCCTTGTGAGGTGAATACCCAGTGTCAGTCAGCCCTGCCTGGTGCTCAAACCTCTGGAGGTTTTCCTGGGTGTGCTCTATGTGAAGATGGACATACAGTCAGCAGTGGAAATTAAATTAATCAGTCTTTTAATGTACTGTGATCCATTATAGCAAATTACGCTGCAGCTTGTTCATCCATATTTAGTAGCTAAGACAACAGCCATTGGGAAAATCCCAGGAGGTGAAGCTTATATAACTCTGTGGCATGTAGTGAAGACATTAGTTTATCTGTGTTTTTGTAACTTACATGTCCACATATTTATCAAAATGCAAATGAATGTTCTTCAATTAAGTTACTCAGTTGGTTTTGTAGACTTACTGATCATAAGCGAGTTCATTAAAGAGGTGGCTTTGGCTTTCACCACAGGCACTGGGGACTTGGCTGGCAACGCTGCCTCAAAAGTCGGCATCTTCACACCGCTCTCACCTTCCTGGTTGCAGAGGTTTATACTGTTAGGATTAACTCACAAACCAGTCACATAACAAATAGACAAGCACATCAAATGTGAACAGGCATGCACATAAGCTTCAAGATACAAGCCGATGTAAACATTTTCTTCAAGTAACTCTCAGTAACTGTATAAGTAACTCTCAATTCATATCTCCATAACAAATTGGGTCGGAAAGTACAAAAAAAAACAGGATAGCACCTCTGCAGTGTTCCTAAACTTGTGCTGTGGGATGACAGGATCCTTCCAAAAGATGTTGACAGTCAAGTCTGAAGGTGGTGAATTCATGGGGGCGTCCATGTGCTCGTCATAGCTGATATTGCGTCGGGTCATTCCAATAGGAGCCGACATGGCAGAGAAGAGTCCGGGTGACGTGCCAGACTCTATCGCTGAGGCATAATGTATTTTACATAAGTATAATATTTCTGATAACTCTGCAAAACCACCAGCCCATTTCACAAGGTAGAAAATGTATCAATCAGTAGTGAATATATCGATGACTTTGCCAATGAAGACCATGCATTAAACAATTATTGCCTATTTTATCGTATCCTTCTCCCATTACCTGGCATGTCTCCCTGTCTGGAGGCCATCTCGACACCAGATCAGAGGGGCTGACCACTGGAGAATTTGGAGGGTGACGGTGCGAAGGTCCACTCAGCTTGGCTTTGGACTCCAAACCTGAACACTTCATCACATGACACGACACATGTTTATCATTAGGCTGATAGAGAGGCTTGGTCCTGTGGAAGCAAGGTGTGTAATGCAACAATGGTCAGGCTAGTTGATAAATAAATGCACGTTAATATTCTTATTATGTAATACGTCAGAGAATAAACACACCGTCTAAGACTGGACTTGTATTTACTGTGCACAGCGCATGGTGTCCTGTTTCTGGCCAGCCTCAAATAGAAGCAGAGAGTTCAGTTACCGGCAGTGTCATTAATATCAGTTTATGTCAGAATCAGCCTCACATACCAGCCTCTACGTCCATCCATGAAAGAACAGCCAAACTATAAATCATATGAGACTATTTCTCACAAGGAAATTATAGTTTTGGAATAAAGGAAATGGTAGAACTTGTCCTGCAGTTAGTTCCTTGTTTATACACCAGATAAAGCCTCTCTATAGTGCTATTGTGTTATAGTGAACCTGTCCACTTCTGTGACCAGTGTTCCTAATCAGCCTGGTCTGAGCTCACTTTCCACTGGAATCCACCTGCATCTTCTCCACGTTAATTCACTGTTGATGGGCAGAAATTCTGTCAGAATTCACCTTTTGCAGATATTTGTTGGTATTTGTAGTCTACTTTCCAGACAGCTGATATCTAACACTGCTCACGTCAGCACTGGGAAGCCAGATACAGTGACTTGCAAAAACAGGAACCGAAGTCACGCCATGGGGGTGTGGGAATAACGTCTACATGTAAACTAATATTACAGCCTATAAACAAAAGCATTTTGGAATATTTTCCGAGAGACTATGAAAATTATTAAACCATATCTTGACTGGTATGTTCCAAAATCTCTGCATGCATTAAATTTAATTATAGCCGGTGTCTTTTGAAATATACAGTCATTGGCAGCGTTTAAGGACAACAGCTTGTCATGCATGCTGCAGAATATTAAACACCCACCTCAATATCTCCTCTCCTGTCGAAGTTATTCCACAGCGGCAGTGATTTTTCTGTCACAGTCGCGCCGATTTGACAGACTGACCGAACAAATACTGTATGTTTGCTCACCGGTTTGGTCATCCATGACTTTTGGACATGTAGAGAGTAAACAGAGCTGAAACGGCCACACAGACAGCAGCACCCGGGAACGCGCCTCTCCGTCAGCGGAGCCGGCGGAAGAAGTAATGACGGGAAACTTAAAAAGCCTTGCAGCCTGTTTGGGTGTTAAGTGTAGTGCTATGTGTAATGATTGCCTAATTGTAGTTTTATAGGCAGCAATACCAACAAGCGTGAGGAAAACATGCAATGCTGTTGTATTTCAAAATTGAGATTGATAATAATAGGTTTTAATAGGTTAATAATAGGTTTTCTATTAAATGTGGGTAAGAATTGAAATAGTCTTTTATATGTGATATATATATATAATTGTGCCCAGCTTAATATATATGTGTCACTCACAAAAACCTGTTCACACATGACATCACATTGTAGACAAAAAGCTGGTTCCCATTGGTTAAAGTTATTGGGTAGGGGTTGGGGTTCATGTGATTATGGTTATAAGGTTAGGGGTGAGTTTCCAGGGAATTACTGAATGCCAGTGTGTGTGTGTGTTTGTGTGTGTGTGTCTGTGTGTGATGGGTGTAGAGGATTACAGCCTATGAGACTCAACTGAGCTGAGCCGCCCCCGTCAGAGCTGAATGGGGACATGAGTGGTGGCAGGATATTGACCTTGTGATCCCAGAGCTTTGGTGTCCTCTGATATCTGACGCATGTAATGACTAGTACAACACATTAATCACATCTAGAGGACACCTTAGGGTCTGATATTTAATGTTTGGCAACCTAAGCCTGCTTGAGATCAGAGGATATGTAAACTGGCACATATGCTGTATATTTCTTGCATTAGCAGCCCTGGACCACAAGGTAGCACTCTTGATATAGGATACAAACAGACTTGGAACAGAAAACAATTACTCAACGCTCCCTTGATTTTCTTTTCTTTTATTATAAAACGAAATTACAAAAATGCAAAAAACTTGGTTTACAGCAAATACATCTATTTATCTAAACAAGCTGGTGGAGATACAATAGAATAGATATACAGTGTCAGTATAAATAGAAGATAAATAGAAATAACATTTAATCCATTGTATTTCTACATTGGTTGAAGGTGCATTTGTCAGAGGTCAGCAGAGCCTCTTATTGATCCATGGAGTTAAAGAGACAGTCAGACGGTGGCGGTGACCTGAGTTGAAGTGACTTCAGTTGGTCTGTTTGTTGTAGAAGACCTCTGCTTTCTGGATCACACATAATAACACAAGAAGAATACACATTAGACCCATTACAACAGTGAGCAGAAAGCATTGTGTTACTAAGCACTATTATTTCTATCAAAAATAGTGTTTCACAGAAATATCAATATCATGAGTGCGTGGTAAGTTTATGCTGAAGATGATATTGTTAAGTATACTCACAGGATGTTATTCATGAGTCTTTTCACTGCTTTTAACTTGGGGTTCAGGCAAAAGCGAAGGCCCTTGTTCATGGTGACACTGTTGAAATGGAAAGTAGAAGTGAGTTCAAGTGAAAGAAAAGGCACCCTTTCCTTACCAACACCTAACAGATGAGTCATGCAGGCAGACTCATTGGTATCGTGATTGTATTTTTTTTTTTTTTTTAGAGATCTCCTTTCAAAAGTCATGGCAGTGCTTGCTTAGATGTCACAGTGTCTTGAGCAGGAGTTAATAATCCTGTTGTTTGTAACTTCAGTGGCTGTTCTCGATTGCTAATATATTTTGGAACAATTATAACTAACTCTGTGCTTTCATTCAGGTCAGACAATTATGTGACATTTTATATGGCATGTCATTCCTTATAAATGTCGGGCTTTGTTTGAGCTACACTTCTATATCAACTGAATTTTTCAAATACTTACACAATCTCCACTTTGTCACAGAAGGCGGTTGCTGGGTAGATCTGGATGTCTTTTATTTCAGTTTTTCGGGGAAATTGATTCCTGACACGTTGACACAGACAATGCTGCCCTTCCTCCACTAGAGAGGAAGACAAGGGAAAAAAAAAATTAATTTAATCAACAATCATTTAGACTGTGCAGAATTCCAGCTCATAGCTACCAACATAGCCAAAATAAACACTTTTTATTCTTGTACTCTCATTGTTTGTCTGTCAACAATACAAACCTAATGTTGTCTATGTAATATTGTCTATCCAAAATGACAAAAGGAGGGATAAAAACTTACTTTGGGTTGCAGAGATGCAGACCACGACAGCCAGGAGCAGTGTCACTTTAATGATGCAGGACATTGTTGGCTTCCTCTTTGGTGAAAATGGCACTGGTGCTAGAAAAAAAATCTTGTTCCTTGTGGTGAAGATGATAGAAAGACGTTGTAATAAGTGTAGCTTGAGTGAAAGACAGAAGGTTAGGTGACAGAAGCACTGTGAGGAGTAAAGGATGAGGGTCATCTTTTATACTCTCATCCTTCCTGTGTTCAGGGGAATTTTCCGAGTGGAAAGTGAAACTTCAAAACTGTAAGAAAAAACCCCCAATCATCCCACTCTACTCCTCCTCTAGATATAGTACTAATAATTTGACCAGATTTGACATTGTAATGGTAAATACTGTACATGCAAACACCCATGTAAAGTAAAACTTTTATATCAAATCGTTCCCATTGTTTTCTGTAACCTTTCCACTGTCTCTTATGAATAAAGGCATACAATGCCCAAAAATACTTGAAAAAGAACACACACACACACACACACACACACACACACACACACACACACACACACACACACACACACATATATACCTAGTAAGTAAATAAGTAAATTTTATAAAAACTTTATTTATAAAGCACCTTTCAAAACCAGAGTTACAAGGTGCTGTACAATGCAAACAATTGACAAAAAATTGAAAGTTAAAAACAGGAAATATCAACATAAAACACAATACAAACCATAAAAGTACACAGAAGGCAAACACAGAAGTCAGATATACAAACAATAAAAACAATAAAAGTTACACATTATGGGACCATTATGAAACAGACGAGTTTTTGAGAGCTTCTTAAAACTATTGACTGACTCAAAAAATGTTTTATAACTGGGGGAAGTTATAAGAACAAGTGTAAAACCACAGGCCCCTTTGGTTTTAAGCCTAGATTTAGATCACTTTTAGGAACATTACATAGACTTACATTAATTTCCTGGAGACTTACTCTAACCCTAACCATAACCACTATTTGCCTAACCCTAACCACTGACCCAAAAAACAGCTTTTTACCAATTTGGGACACAGCTTTTGTCCCCAATTGGACAAGACGTCCACAATTAACACGTCTTGAGTCTGAAATGTGTCCCCAAAAGTCAGACCACACAAACACACACACACACACACGCACACATTATACAGTAAATGTGTAATCATTTGTGATGGTGGAAAGTAAGACTTTTGTATTCATGTCTTTTTTGTCTACTGACAAAGCTGAGTTGGATTAATTGCATAAAATGACACATGGATGATACAAAATAATTCATCAAAGACAAAATAACAACAAAATAAAACCCCAAATAAAGAAAGAAAATAGAATGATGACTTGTTAAAATCCTTTATTTCAGTATATTATTTCACACCTTCTGAAGTTTATCTCATTTGACATGTCAGTGCACTGAATGTTTTCCTGACATACTTGGTGATAGTTTTGAGATGAAAATTTGAATCAAGTTGGTTTAAATGCTGTATGTGTGACTTATTTTGTATTTGCCAGACAAAGTGTGGGCAGGGGATCTTTTCAGCTTGGGGGTCTGTTCATATTTTGGGCGCATCAGTGGTTAACACCTTTAGCATTTATAGCACCAAATCAAATGTGTGAGTACTCTGGAAAAAAATGAAGAGAAGTATGATTTCATTTCTTTCCACAGTGGTTGCGTGGTAGTTTTCTACTGTAATGACACGTTTGCAATGTAAATAAATCAGTATGATCAACATTATCTGATGGGCTCCACCACAGGCTTGTAGGTAAATGCTTGGTTTCAGCAGAAGCAGTGGTTTAATGTCAGTTTCAGTTTTGTGTTCTCCGTCATTTTTTTCTATGGCAAACTGAAATCCCATCTTACGTCATTCTCTCCTTCTCCATTTTTAATTTCCTTCTCTTTTCCTCTTCATTTATTCTAAGAAGGAACAAAATAAAATGAAAATAAAAGTGCATAGTCATCTTCTAGTGAAAATACTGACATACTTGTCCTGTAAATCGCACTATGCCATTTTGCAATGAAGTGCATTAGAAAACACGTGACTGTTAAAAAGATGTTAACTGACACTAGATGAAAGTGTTATATTGCCACATTACTTATCCAAGCAGGTTTCTGTTTTGTGAAAATCATGTATCTCCAAAAGGTCAACTTCCCCCAAACTACAAAAATAAATACACAAACAAATAAGCATATTTTATTTTCTTTCTTTGTAATATGGGTGCATTTTGAAAGCTATGAGGGTGTAGGCGCATATTAACCTTCAACTTATCTTTAAAATCATCACATTTGGAGATACATAGTTAAACATTATCGCCAAAAATGATAATAATGCATGTGCCTTGTTTGCAACTGTCGACAGGCTAACAAACCCTTCTTTGTCAGCAGCCTCTGAACTTCTATCCACCAGGGCCTGCAATGAATTTGCCTCCTTCTTCTCTGACAAAATTCAGAAAATTAGACAAGCAGTCAGTGTCTCCATATCAGGTACAGGGTATGTGTTGTCCCTGTTTTCACTTAAAATCACCCCAAATACCATGAGTTTTATCTGATCAACCACAAAAAATTGGAGGACATTATACAATGTCTGAAAACCTCCTGCTGCGGCCTTGAGATTCTGCCAACAGGCTTTTTCAAAAATGTTTCTAATTGCATGGCCTCAGATCTTCTACAAATTGTCAACATGTCTCTTCTCTCAGGTGATCTTGTTTAGGTCTTCAATGACATCAACATAAACACAGACAGTGGTAGAATTTCAGTCTTAATATTACTGGATCTCAGTGCTGCATTTCACACAGTCGACCACAACATATTACTAGACTGGAAAACTGAGTGGGACTTTCTGGTACAGTGCTAAACTGGTTTGAATCCTACTTCAAGGACCAGTGTGTAGAATTTAGTGGCTCTAGCAGAATGGATTTGACAGAAATGGAATATAATATTCATAAATGTGTTTTAATTAGTGTATAATCCCATAAAAACAATTACAAATACAATTGTATTTTCGTTACCTTAGAATGAGCCCTTTATAGCTACATAGGCAGCAGGTCCTCTTCCATGGAGCTCGTCATGTTGCACCGCCATGTTTCTACAGTAGCCCAGAATGGACAAACCAAACACTGGCTCTAAAGAGGGCCTTTTGTGTTTTTCATAAGTTTCGCAGCCACCGTAGTTTCTCCTTGGAAGGGTAGGGTGAAGGGTATTTATCTAGTTACAATCTGCAACCTCACCACTTGATCACACTAAATCTTACACACTGGTCCTTTAAAGGACAGGGACAACTTTGTGTCTATATGTAACCACGCATCTGAGAGGACAAAAATGACATGCAGAGTTCCTCAGGGCTCCATTCTGGGGCCTTCTCTGCTCAACATCTACATGCTTCCACTGGCTCAGATTATGGAAAACAACAAAATATGTTACCATAATTATGTAGATGACACACAAATTTACAAAACTATATAACCAGGGGACTATGGTCCACTACAAGCACTGAGTAAGGGCATTGAACAAATCAATGATTGGATGTGCCAGAATTTTCTTTAACGAAACAGACAAAACTGAATTGTTTTTGGAGCCAAGAAAGAACGATTAAAAGTCAGCACTCAGGTTCAATCGGTAATGTTAAAAACCACAAACCAAGCCAGAAAAACAGCCATATTGCCAATTACAAGACAATTACAAAGTCAGCCTACTATCACCTGAAGAATATATCAAGGATTAAAGGACTTGTGTCACAGCAGGATTTGGAAAAAACTGTCCATGCATTTATCTTCTGTAAACTGGACGACTGTAACAGTGTCTTTACTGGATCACATCACTCCAATTCTCAGATCTTTACACTGGCTTCCTGTTTGTCAAGGAATTGATTTTAAAATACTGTTGTTGGTTTATAAAGCACTGAATGGTTTAAGGCCAAAATACATTTCTGATCTAATGCTACGTTATGAACCATCTACATCTCTCAGGTCGTCTGGGACAGGTCTGCTTTCTGTTCTCAGAGTCCAAACTAAACATGGAGAGGCAACTTTCAGTTTTTATGCATCACATATCTGGAATAAACTCAAGGCTGAAGACTTTTAAATAAAATACTTGTTCATTTCTTACACTACACTGTAACATTTATTCTTGTATTTTATTATGTCTTATTCTATTTTAGCTTATTTTCATTTTCTATTCTATTAACTCTTAAATAACTATTTTTAATTGTATTTAAATGTCTTTTATAATGTGTTTCTTTTGCATTTTGTCTTAATGCTTAATGTTTCTTGTAAAGCATTGGCCTTGTTGTTGAAATGTGCTATACTACATAAACTAACTTTGTCTTGTCTAAACATGAGGTGTTTTTTACTGTCTTCAAGTCAGATTTTAAAATTGGTTTATGGTAAGAATGTATTTTTACTTGATGTTTCATCAAACATATTTCTAAATCTTTGAAATAAAGACTGAATTTTAAATTCTGTTGAAATCTGTTAAAACCAGTCCATGCTATTTAAAGACACTTGGGTCTTCCTTGACAATAAAGGTCAGTGGAAGGGACTTCCATCTATTGCTGCATATGGTGCAGACTAAACACAAGTGGTCAGCAAGAATGGCTTCTCTAAAATGAGTCTATACCCACTCATCCACATTACAACACATCAAAAATGTAAGTCACAAGACATTTTCTGGTTGACTTGTCAGGGGATTTAGGAATCACACAGCAGTTTGCAGTGGCACAGTATACTTAATGCCACCTCTAATAAACTCCACTTTCATTCTGAAAGACAGACCGCACTTAGCAGGCTTGAATATTTCATATATCCCCCCAGTGAATATTTAATAGGTTTTACTTATTGGGGACTGTAGAGTGCATCGACTCACATCATTTCAGTACAGCATGTTCCTTTGCACATTCTGACTTAAAGCACAGGAACTAAATACTTTGCGGTTTACATCTGAGTGGCAGTACCTATATGACCATCATGTTTAGTGGAAATAGTTTTTTTCTGATTGCCCTATTGGCTGTGTAGGGTTGAATGTGCGCTTGGGTATGTAAGAGAGTTATCAACCATAACTATTTTTAATAGTTCGTATTTCCTTTGTGTGAAGCTGTGATCGCTCACCAAATGTCAAAACCACAATGTGTGACCCGTGTAGGAATGAACCAACAGGAACTAATAACGTCAGCAGTCGCTTCCTCTGCAGACTTTGAGACTGGTGTAGTTGCACTTCTCATTTCACTTTAAAAGTCAAAATCACTTACATTAGGAAAAAGCTGATGAAATACACAGTAATCAGAATGAGAAAATGATGGATGGACAAAATACATTTGTACAAATGTTGGGACACACGTGATAACCGCCTTATCTCTTGCTGCAGCTACAAATCCATATTGGTCATTGTCTGAACAAAGTGGTAACAGCTTGTGTCTGTCACCCTACAATATATATACGATTGTGGAGATTCATGCATACACAACTCTGCAACATAAGTAACTCAGTGTGTCAAGCTGTACAAAAAGAGAAGTGTTTTTGTGTTTCTGGACAGATGATGAAGGTCTAAAGGGTAAAAATTAGTTTCATTTGATGTTTTGATGATTCTTTAGTGTGGTCAGTGGCTGAAATGATCCCTTGTCTGCCCCATATTATTCAGTTTATGATATTTATACCAAATACATTATAGCTAAATCAGGTGATTTTAACCTTATAGGCAGTGCAGAAACAATAATGAAACCTGATTGCCATAAACAGAGCCAACAGGGGTCAAGACAGCTGCTTTGGTTTGTCTGAAATAGCCTGCAGGGAAGGCAGATTTTTAAAAATTGTAAAACTCATTAAACAAAATTGATAAAATGTCTTTATATTTGATAATATACATGTCACATCCTTTCACGGGACCACCGGCTGTCAGTAGCTGTCAGTTCAGTAACAATAGAGCTTTCCTTTGACTAGAGTGCACTGCAGCAAACGTAAAGAGGGTTGCAAGTTGCAAGTCAATATGACCACATGAGCCTTTTTTGAGAGTTTCCAGCCACTGTAGATGACTTTTTTTCTTGTGACGGTGACGGTGGTTTTCTCACAGGAACCATCAGCGTGTATCCGCCCCCCCCCCCCCCCTTATTCCGGTATGTCTGTCTTCCAGTTCATGTTTCTGTGATCACTAATGAGCTACTCCTAAGTTGTTTGACAGGATATTTCTGATAAAATACAATTTGAGTCTTATTTGATAGTTTTGATAGTTTTTGCCATCTTTTATTATGATAAATGTAGCTGATCTAGAAACATGACACACAAGTGTTCAGATGATCAGATTAACTTTACTTGTTGGCAGAACCAAAAGTGTACACTCAAAATATAATAAATACATACATATATATATATATATATATATATATACACACACACACACACGTATATACATATGTATTTGGCAAATAAGTTGGCAAAAGTTACCAGGGGAATTTTCTGTTAAGTGTGGTTTGGTAATAAGGTCACCAAATGCCTTTGTTTTCCCTTTCAAATGTTTCCCTAACCTGGGGGGCTGGTTTCAAACATGTATGATCCTCTGACTGCTCTTTTTGAGTAAATCATTAATATTGACATTAAGATGCTGGGCCAAAAATACAAAATATAAGACATAAGTTGTAATAAACTTTAATTATACTTTCAATTATTAGAACAAATGGGCAATGCTGTTTATTTCTGGGAGAGAAAGAGTCTCCAGATGGGGCTGCTTCACTTACATGTAAAGCTAGGTTGTAAAATGTAAAACCAAATGATTCCATGCTGTTTCACCTGTAGTCAAAATGTTCAACTGATAAGACTTCAGCATGAACTTTATCATCATCTGCATTACCTTTGGAGTTATGATAAACTTGTGTTTTTATGTTGTGGTTCTGTACTGTTTATGTCGAATATTTAAGATATTTCTTTCTTTTGGAAAGAATAACATTTCATCTTAAGGTAAATTCATTCAAATTACAAGTAACATAGCTTCTCACTTACTGAAGTGGCAGTGAACATGCAGTTAGTGTGGTTTTACTTGCACAGGTTTTTGAGACATCCTGCCTGCATTCTACCGTAACACAATGGGGGTAGATTTTTATTTGTGGTGCTTACATCACTAAGACATTACATTTAAATAATATAACAGCAACATGTCTCTCCAGAAACAGTGTCCCCATTGTTCAATGAAAACTGGTCAAAATGTGTGATGTCTTTTGGGGAGACATTCGCCTGCATTATACTAGGATGGTCGCACAAGCAGAAATTAAAACCTGGAAAAATAAAAACAAAACTAACTATGTGGCTTGTGAGCAGACATTGCATCAGACAGATGTTAGATCTGTGAGGAACACAGTTGATTATTTGCAATAATTATCAATTATCAAAGATAATTAACTAATTATGAGAATTAGTAGAATTATTAATATGAATTAACAAATACGGGGCACCACCCAGAAACTGGGACCAATAACCAAACAAGATAGTCTCATAAATGGGAGTTCACCTAGAATGTTAATATCTGAGAGATATCAACATTCGAGGGTGAACAAAGAAGAGTTGAATTCGAGCTCTGACTCCTTCAATCAGCCACTTTTACAATATATTACACACAATAATGACAAAAGAACTTCTCTTTAAAGATATAACAATGTTTATTAAACTTAACAAAATACTTAACAAACTTAGCAAAATTAACAAAGTTAACAAATGCTTCATTCAATAAACAACTTTTCTAAAATCTAATTCTACCAAACAAAACAGCTATGTACAGGGTTGGACACATGTGGGAGCGTCTCCGCCTGCTGAGGTGTGAAAATCGCAAGGCATCCTTGGAAATGGAGTTTGTAATGGACTCCCATTGTCTGTAAGCAGCATTTTGGCGCTATTCCTTTGTCTTGGGGGAAACAAAGGAAAAAGCATCTCGTGGTCAGGCCTCACAGGTTACATGTAGGCCTTCTCTGTGTGACCTCGTGGTTTGAGGCCCAACACAGAAGAAACAAGTTCTCCGGAACAATATAATGGAACTGAGAGCAGTTCAAAGAAACTAAGGGAACCGCGAAAACCACAAATGTCAGAGAAGCCTTTTCAACAAAGAACACAAAAAAACTGTGGGACTTTGTGAAAGAAATGGCCAACTTGAACTCGGGCAAGAGGAAATTGCATATACTGAATGAACTGGCAAAAGCAAATAAACTCAGCAATTTCCATAAACATTTTGATTGTGAAGGGAGTGACTGTACTGATGAATGTAGAAACTTGTCAATTGTTGTGATGTGATCCAACACATAGAGTAGTAATTGATTCAAGTGCTGTGGCCAAAGTTTTTAAAAGGTTGCACACTAAGAAAGCCAGTGGGCCAGACGGTATTTCGGCTCTTCTTCTTAATACATTTGCTGATGAGTTGACTCCAGCTTGGAACCCTCTATTCTAGCTATCGGTCAATACATGTACCATTCCTACAATATGGAAAAAAGCTGTTATTATTCCTGTTTCAAGAAAACCTTGCTCACAGGCAAATAATGATTTTAGACCGGTAGCATTGACATCAATAGTGATGAAATCACTTGAAAGCGTTATGGTAGGGAACCTATTAAGTGAGGTACAACATCTCTTAGACCCCTACCAATTTGCTTATAATGATGGTAGAGGCACTGATGATGCTCCAAACATCACATTTCACTTTATTTTAAAACACCTTGAAAATCCTACAGTTTGTGCTAGACCGATGTTTATGGACTTTAGTTCAGCATTTAATACCATTCTCCCTCAGACTACTATTAAACAAGCTGAAACAGATGAGAGAGAATCCCTATATAATCAGGTGGTATCATGCATTTCTCACAGGAGGACAACAGCAGGTGAAAGTTGACTCAACTCTCTCTGACATACAGGTTTTAAGTACTGAAACTCCTCAAGGCTGAGTAAACGCTCCCCTTCTTTTCACACTATATACAAATGACTGTAATAACCAGTAAACAAACAACTACATTATTAAGTTTTCTGACGATATAGCCATACTCAAGTTTACTGAAAAAAGATTCAGACATTTCTGTTTATAAGTGAGAGATTGAGGTTGTGCAGTGGTGTGAGGGGCACAACCTGATTTTAAACGTCAAAAAAACCAAAGAAATGGTCTTCGATCTCAGTTCTGTTGGTGATCACAAGTGGAGTATGTCTGTTAATGAATTAGTCAACATCTGCATTTTCTGTGAAGACTCAGGGTCCATGGAGGAGATAAAAGCATTATGTTATTGTTCTACAGGGCGGCCATTGAATCTATTATTCATTATGGCATCAAAACATGGTTTGGTAACCTGTCTGTTAAACTCAAATCACAACTCCAAAACCTGATCAAAAGGGATGAGAAAATAATTGGTATGTTGCCCCCATCTTCTCTCCAGGAGATATTTGAGGAGACAGTGAGGAGGCAGGGCCTTAAAATCACCTGTGACACAAACCACATCCTTCATAAAGAATACAAGCTGATGCCCTCAGGCAGAAGGTACAGGTGACCAAACTGTAAGTTGAACAGGAATAAATTCTCCTTAGTTCCACTATCAGTCAAACTACTAGACAGTAAGAGATGCAATGTGTGTGTGTGTGTGTGTGTGTGTGTGTGTGTGTGTGTGTGTGTGTGTGTGTGCAATAGGAGGGGTGAAGCATTATGGCGTCCGTTGGGGGGAATTTGCAACATCGTGGTGTAGGTCATCTGTGCAATATTTCGGTGTGCGTGTGTGTGTGTGGGCGGGGTGGTAGGGTGAAAGGTTATGGTTTTTATTGAGGGGAATGTGCAATATCCTGGTGTGGTACATCGTGTAACATTCTTGGTGGGTACATTCAGCTGTATACGGATCTGTGTGTGTTACTGCATGTTAACTGTCGTTTGATTGTATATGTATATGGCTATAGTGTGTCATATATACACAATATATCCATATACATATACAATCAAACTACAGTTAAGGCTGTGTGCTGCCATGTTTCCTCAAATGCCCAAGACAAATAACCATAAAGGCTAATCTATCTATCTAGATACATATATGTTTGTTTATTTATTTATTTTGGGGTGAACTTTTTTTCTGTAACTTTTTTTCTGTGCCAGTTTTCAGACAAACGTGTGTTCTTTTTGTCCTCTTATGGGGTGGGGGGCCCTACACATTTGGGCGCAGGCAACTAACTCTAAATTGACAGGTTGAAAATAACTACACACCTTCAATACCATAAATACTGCAAGGACCTGACCTGCCTATTTGAGATTTTAAGGTAAAATGTGTGATGTGTTGCTCATGTCTTGTGTATTATTAGGTATGACTGAGATTATGTATTGAGTAGTGAATGCCATAAGCCTGCCCTCTAGTGTTTAAGATTCAAAACAACAGTTAAGGATGCTTTGTGTGTTTTCTGGCAAAACCTGTTCAGACGAAAACAATTCTGGTTAAATGATCATCACAGATCATCTCTGTTCATCATCTTCTGCTCTTTGTAATATTGAAATGTACTCATGTGAATCAGTAACTTCGCCTCTCAGCTCATTATTATGCCTGATAATTCCTCTTGTTTTAACACAGATGACCTCCATCCTGCATGTCTGGGTTCAATGGTGTCATCTTTGCTCAGACCGTGATCCGCCACACTTGTGTTTACCAGAGCTGCATCCCACGACAGTTACCATAGAAACCCCGGCGGCTGCACCAGCAGAGCCAAGAACGGGAGTTCATGCACATGCAAGAAAACAAAGATCACAGCATGGAGAAAAAAACACTGATCACACTGGTTGAGAGTATCAAAAGAATGTTTTATTTAGTTATACTTAGCTCACAAAACACTGGATAAAAGGATTTTGCAGATTTGTCCATTTTTTATGATTTTGTATGACCACCAGCATACATAGCCTTAGCATAGGAGGGCTGTAATAGTAAATAATGACATTAATATAATGTTACAGATGGACAATCATGACAATATTTACTTGTCTCAGTATTTTTTAAAGTGTATTTAATCATATCCCTTATATATAACTGCATGAAACATTTCCACATATCTCTTAATGTTTCTTAGTGTCACTGACAGGAAAAGAGTAGGATACTTTTCAGAAATTTCTTCTAATGACTGTCCAGTTTTGCATCCTATATCTCTGCAATGGCGGGCAGCATACAGGCTCGCACGCGCGCCTCTCTCCAAGCTGACCTGCAGTCAGAGATCCACTGGGAGATGAAGGATTGTTTGATGGTTGGATTTGTCCTCTCCCCCTCTTCCTCACTGTCTGCTAGGCTCCCTCTCCTGGCCTCTAACCTGGACAGGCTGTGTTTTGGGGAGTTGTTTGGAGTGGAATTGTTAGTGCTGGTGTGTAACTCTGGGCAGCTGCTCTTGCGTTGCCTAGGGAGGCCTGGATTTGAAGCACGGGGGACGCTGTGCGCCCTGGAGCGAGCCTGTCCCTCCCATACTCTCCCATTCTGTCTTATAAACCTTCCCTCCGCAAATGCCCTCCTCACACCTTCTGACTGACAGGTGGAGAGGTTGTTCTGGTGTCCATAAAGATACTCCAGAGGGTCAGAGTTGCCAAACATCAGTTCACCATTTAGTTCTTTCTCTTCTCCCTGCTGCGCACCCACGGCAGGTGCCTCCTCTCTGGGGTTGAATTCAAAGGTGGCTGATGTAGTCCCACTGAGTCGTGACAGCCGCAGCCTCTGGTGCACGGTGTCCAGCTGGCGTATGTGGATGTTGTTGGGAGAAACATCCCTAGTGGGGAAGGTGGGGTGGGCCAGGTGGCAGATGGAGAGGAGGTAGTCCTCTGAGGAGACAGACTGGCCATGGCCAGCCATGTGGAGTGTGTTGGCCTCATTCAAATCCCTCACTGTCTCCTCTGTGCCCTCTCTGATTGTGGGCAGCAGGAGTCCTCTCTTGGACAGCAGTCTGGACCGCGGCCGCATAGCTGAGAGAGGGAGACAAGGAGGGAGGAGAGAAGGGTGCCATGTTTATTGCCAAAACCATAAATGTACAGGAGTATACAGTCAGAGTAATGCATATAAACCTGGGAAAGGTGTTTTTCAATGATTTATTTTCAATTTTACTTTAAATTCACTGAATCTTTAAGATGTTTTCTTACAAAAGCAGATTTAAACACATATACTCAACGTGGTGATAACAATAGACACTGATTAATAGTATCAATCCTCAAATTGAAATGATAATGTGATTCGTCCAGGTATAAGGTTATATGTGGCTGCCTTGCTGGTTCTGGTTTGTTGGAAAACATGATCACATCCATGCCATTTCCATTCAAGAAAACATCTGATTCAACAGCATTTTGGAAATGAAACAAAATATCTATACATAGCAGAAAACAACATGTTTGAAGGATACTGTGTGTTTTCAAGTGTCCTTTGTGCCAAGACCTCTTCAGCCTGATGTGTTTTGTTCTGAGATCATTTTGCTGTTACATCTGGATGTCACTCACATGATAAATAACAGTTAGTAGACTGGAGCCTTTTGAAACACAACCATCTATTTTGGCCCCTGTTGTATCAATCAAATTTAATTCACATGTAAGCTCATCTGTCCTCCTCCTGACTCTCCCTTTTCCCCATTTCAGACACCATCCCCTGCTTACTTTGGAGTGGCAGTGTAAACAGCCCAAAATACAAACAATCCCTGCAAGGAGCAGAGAGGCAACGTAAATAGATGAGTATTTTAAATGCCATCCTACTCATGTAAAGCCACAGAATGTGTCAGCCTATGTTTTCTTATGTAACCCCATATTGTTATAACCCCGAGTGTAGCCCACAATATATTTTAGTCTCGACCTCCATGCCAAAAATAGAGCATGCCAAACCAAAATGCCAGCCTCTCCCAGATTCTTCCAAGGTGTAACCGTTGCTAAATTTAGACCACACCTTCAGTATACAGCCACTAAAAATGGTTCAGAGGCTGCAGCTCCGGGGCTGAAGCACAGAATAGGCACCCTGTGTCGTTTCACATCATGCATTTGCAGTAATAATGATTATGTAAGGTTTTTTCTGCTCAATTTGCTTTCACACTCACCTGCTCGCAGATGTCGAGTCCAGTAGATGTTTTCTTCTCTTTTGTGCTCTTGCAACCTCAAATATTAGTCTGGAGCCTTTTCACAGTTCAGTATCTGTTTTTCTTTTGTTTTTTTATTTTATTTATGATGCTGTGACTCCAGCCAGTGATGATGCTTCTCCTTGAGCGCGCTCTGTAGCTCCAACTGTCTCTGACCAGAGGCAGCAGTAGAATGCAGATTTATCTTCTCCTCACAACCCTCCTCCCTCCCTCCCTCTCTCTCTCTCTCTCTCTCTCTCTCTCCCTAGCTTACTTTTGATTTGATTTGCCCTCCTTCCCTGGTTCTAAAAATAGACACACCATCCATTTCCTCAGCCCGAGCACTGTCATTGGCTGACTGTATTGATGGAGAGAGGAAAAACAGAGGCAGAGAAAAAGGGAAGAGAGAAAGAGAAAGGACTAAGAAATAAATATAGAGAAATGGGGAGAGTGATACAGAGAAAAAGGAAAGAGAGAGGAAAAACAAAACAGTAAGAGGGAAAGAGATGGAGGTTTATTTTTGTCTCTCTTTTTTAAGAATGTGCCATTTCTGTGAAACACTGACAGTCACCCCCTGCAATTTTGGTAAATCTGCCAAAATGAATGATGCTTTTTAACAACAGACATCTACTTACTGTGGCGCTGTTGTTAACATATTTGGCTTTAATTGTGTAAAGAATGTAGACAATCAGATGTGCATGTGAGAGCTTTGCACGTGTTTACTGTGTGTGTGTGATTGTAAGACACATTGTTGAGATCAGAGGATTTAACAAGCTTTTCACCCGAGGCTTATCATGAGTCACTTGTGTCAACAATCTCACTCCGTTGGATGCATTTCTCAGTTATTCATTAAACCTTTAAATCTGTGAGACACTGTATAACTGTTTGATCTTCCACAAACATTTCTTTATTATGCAGGCTACTGAAATGTGTTTCCCCAAGACTTTGTGGTTTAGGCCCCAGTAGACTGTAGTTAGTGTAAAAATAAACTTCAGCGAAGACCACACTGACTGTAAAGACCTATTTCGAAGCAATGAATAAAAAAGCATATATTTTAACACCAAACAAGCACTTCAGCTTGTACTGACTGTACGTTTTGAGGAAGAACCCATTTTTAAGGATCTGGGGCAGATGTAGAAAGAGTTACATAAGCAAAACCATTGTCCACTGATCAGCTTTGTGGTAAAAATTGGCTGTAATTCGTGTCTTGCATCAAGATAAAGATTTAATGATAAATAATAAATAAATGGACAGCAGGTGGTGCTTTTTTATTTCCCTGCTCAGATGTTGATCACTGTGAAACTGAATTGATCTCATGGAGAAGAGTGTTTCTCTGGCATTAGGTGCTTTTGGACATTTGAGATAATCTTTTGAATTTTTAAAAAGGTCAAATCACAAGGAGAGTCAGGCTTCTGACCACTGTGGTATTTGTAATAACTGCATTCATTTTACAGGAGTTAATTTCACAAACATAACCTCTGCCCAAAGGAAAAAAATATGTTTTTTTTTTTTTGCAGATTAAACAAGAATTTGTTGTGATGTTTATGAAGTTACAGTGTTATTATGAAACCTGTTACAGTTATTTTAGAGTAGAGGACTACTATTGCAAACACATTTCACAAGAAGCAGCCAGGAGACATTTCGATAGAAGACTAATTTTACACATTTTACTTCACATATCCTCACTTATAATACTGGATGCTCTATATGTATTATTAGACAACTAAAGAGCTACATATGCATTTAAATATATTTCTGGTGTGACACATTGATTATCAATATTTTACATGGTGTGTATATTTGTGTAGGATCACACAACTGTTCACCAGAGGATTCATGAACATCCTGCTTCAGACCTTTCAGTCAACAATTCGCCCCTGTGTCTGGGGAAAAAGGCTTTCAGTAAGAGAGAGTGTGTGTGTGTGTGTGTGTGTGTGTGTGTGTGTGTGTGTGTGTGTACTGGAAGCAGCATGACCCCTGATGAGTCAGATGAGTCACATCTTCTTTGCATCCAACCTATAAAAAGATTCCCAGCTTTTTATGGATCTCTAATGGACTGGTCACAAGGAACTAAATTTGCCTCAAAGACACACAAAAACACACACAAACGCGCACACACCGGCACGTGGCTTTGTTCAGTTATAGTCTTGACAGACTCACAGGCACCGAACTGACTGCGTTTTGCTAATCACAAACAGCAGGCACAACATCAGCCAGGCTTCACATCTAAATAAAATGCCTGGAGTGAATTCATGAGAGAAACAGCAAAAACAAGATCTAGATCATTTTAAGCTCCAGGTATTCATATTTATTGTTCTGTGTGTGTTTACAAGGAAATAGCTGTCTTATCAGCAGTCATGTTAAAGCGATTATGAATAGGTCCATATGTTTTTTTAATGGGCTGATGACCTCAAAGCTGTGTAGCCCAATGCCATTTATGTGTGTGATGTATGTACTGTAGAAAGATAAGGCAATAAGCCACTGTGACGTCATAACAACTGCTGTCTTATTAAGGTAAGATCATAGAAACATACCTACTTTTGAAGTAACTTTGGCAGAAAGAAGTCTAAAATTAGCTGTGCTATTTTTTTCCTCAAGATTTACATATGACATTTAACTAAAAAGTCATCATAGTGATAATATTCTTCAACTTCTGTCTATTTTTTGTTTGTTTGATCACATACTGTAGATCTATATTTTTCAACACATAAATACACAACATTATATGAGTATGCTGCGTAGGTGACTGAATTTATATAGCACCTTTCTAGTCTTGTGAGCACTCAAAGCGCTTTACAATACATGTCAACATTCACCTATCCACACATTGATGGCAGAGGCTGCCATGCAAGGTGCCAACCTACTCATCAGGATCTAATCTAATGCACATTGACACACACACACACACACACAGACACACTGGCAGACACTTCGACATGTGGACTGCAGGAGCCAGGGATTGAACCGCCAAGCTTCCGATTAGCGGACAACCCGCTCTACCTCCTGAGCCACAGCTGCCTCGATTGTGATTGTGTGTTTTTTACATGTATGTGTATATATGAAGATTGTTACTGATTGTTACAAGTCCTGCCCACTGCAACACATGGATTTAAAATAACAGGCTTTGGCAGATAAACTCATCTTTTTATGAGTAGAAATTGCACTTCTTCATTCTCTAAACATTGATTTTCATGCAGGTCAATTATAAAGCTTATTATTTACAATATTGTCAGAGTGACACAACAGAGAGGGTGTTCTGACATTTGAATGGTTGAATGTGATGGTTGAAAGAATATTAAATCTTGATCTCATGGAAGATGCAGAGCAACAAGGCCTTTTTTCACAGCAGACATTTTGACTTTGACTAGTAGGAAATGCACAGATGTTACTAAAAACATTAACAATGGCTCTGTTCTATTCAAGTGTCCTATTAAGCTATGACAGTGTGACAGTGAGCCAGCATGCACAATACCAGGAACACTAAAATTCAGCCATCGTTAATGTTATTAGTAACACCTGTCCTTTTCCTCCTGTGACATGTCAAAACGTCCTCAGGGAAAAAGGCCTATTGTTCTGTATCTACCACGAGATCAAGATTTTGACAAGACTTTTTCAACCACCAAATTTGACCTTTTATCCCAGCTTACAACAAAAAATGATATACAAAAATTTGTATACAAAAAGATTTTCAGAAAAGGCATGTTTTTATGCTCAAAGGCAAAAAGCAGGTTAAATACTCCAACTCCTCTTCAGCGTGCCTCTTCTCTCTTTCTTGAACCTCTTGTTTTCATCCACTGATGGGTTTGCTATGAATTAGATTGACAAAGGAGGATGCTTGTGTTTTATGGCTGATCAAAGCTTCAGTGTACAGGTAGAGAGAGGTGGACTCTTTAGCTTGAAAGATGGATAAATGGAAAGGGTGCGACTGTTGAGCGTGGATATTGATTTTCATCAACAAGCTTCCAGCTGCCAGAGGGGTTCTGGGAAATGGTCATATGCGGTAGTCATCCTCTGAAGGGCAGAGAGGGGGGATTCCTCAGAAAGATGTCTTCTTCCAAGAATAAGTTGTTTTGAAATATTTTTGCAGAAAAGATTACATCACAGGGGGTGAAAAACAGTCGCTTATATGGCATTATCAGATATATTATAGCAAAACTGTAGCTTCATCTTCACCTCAGTAGCACTGATTATAAAGGGCTTTTAGACTGCAATAGTCTTTAAGGTGTCACAATTACTGTTACTGTACTATTGTATCAACCCCTTGTACCATGTACATGCTTTGAGTAGTGAAGCACAAGGGGTATACCATCCATGAGTCACGTGAGCTGTCATGAACTTGTTCGTTTTTATCTCAAAAAAGGAAAAAAATGTTTCATCACTACTGTGTCTAAAGGAGCCTGACTAGGAGCCTTCTTATGAAACCTGATTTCATAAGAAGAGAATCCAATCTCACAAGACCAGAAATAAAACACATTGATGAGCCTTACAGTTTGTGGCATGAGGGCTGACATTACATTGTATTAAGGGGACACTGCACTGTTTTAATTATGATTGTTTATCATCATATCACACTGAGAATAGATCCTATTCATATTTCTCTACTGGTGTGTTTTGTCCACATAATTGCATGAACCATGTGCCGCTTTCAAAATGGCTCTCTGATTTCTGCATCGTTTCAATCCAACAAGGCGTTTGTCTGAATAAATTAACAAGCTAAGCACTTGTCTCAAAGGTCAACAAATATATCATATAATAAAAAATAATAATATAAAAAATATAATATCATCTGCTATTGTATAAAAACATTTCTCCGTATTGTGGACTTATCATAAGGCACAGAAAGGTGTCAATTGAGCTCATGAGGAGTTAGACACATGTTAGACCTTCGTATTTTCCTTCCCAACACCATTTTGGGTGTACATAACACTTTTCATTCAGTCCTAATTTGCTGTTCAGCTTTCCTGACAGGAACTTATGAGTAATCTAATATTCTGATGCAGTGAAGTTGTTTAGAGTTATTAACAGCCACAGGGCAACCTTTAATGATCATAACAAGAATGGTGTGGATACTTTACAGAGGCCAGCTGGGGCCAGTTTTGGGAGAAGAAGCAAATCAAAAAAAGACAAAAACAAAAATCTTTATCTACTGATAGATAAAGGATGTAAACAATTAGGGTTCAACGTCAAGTCTTGTTCATCTAGAGAATCAGAAAAATGATTTTCCTCATGTTTGTATGTGGAACTATTGTATGTTACATATACTGTAAGAATGGTAATTAAATTTGGTTTCTGTTTACTGTCAAAGGGCAAGTGTTTGAATGAGTTGACTCAACATTTCACACAATCTGTGAGTAACCAGATGTAAAGTTGGACGCAGAGCCTAATCTGAGAGCAAGAGAGTGGGTGCAATGTAACGGTATATTTCCTGTGTCAGTAATCACATTAAATGTGTTCACAACTCATTTCTACTCTTAGCAACACAATTATTCTGGGGCTCATCTCAAGTCAAAGGGTCAGTTTGCATGGCTACTGGTATCTAATAGTATTATCTTGGCTATCTGCCACCACACTACAATAGAAATGATGGAATCTTATGGTACTTAAATTAAAGAAAACATAAATTAAGAACATGATTTTTTTCAGAAACAGTATCCAGACCTTGTTGTGAACTACTTTCATAACTTTTCTAACCTTCTATACAAAGAGTTTCCTGTTTAAAAATTTAGCCCTGTCATTGGGGCATTTAGGCATGTCATGTTGACTCATGTCTGGGAGCTGCTCCATTAAAAGGAAATTAGCTTATCATCGCTATATTAGTGTCAGTATTAGCAGTCAGTGATTTTATATTTTTAGAAAGTCCAAAGATAGTCATTTCCCGAACCTGCTACTCTGATTCTGTCAAAGGCAACATGAACACAACCAGAATACAATGCACATAAATTTAAGTGCTGTGTCTCCCTCTATGTGCCAGATATTGCATTACTGTGCAAATGAAAGTTTAATATAGACTGAGAAAAAGCTTGTAGCATGCTTGTGATAATTTGATGATTGTTGCTTAACTGACTCAAACTGGATTAGAAGCCGTGAAGTCTTCCATCACTGACTTAAACTGATCAGCAGTCGGGGTCGCAGTGGTTGTCACACATGAGTGATATAACAGATACTGATGCAATCAAAAAGATAAAGTAGGGCAGCAGCATGATAGTTGACACTGCAACAAAAATCACACAACAATTACAAATTTGCAAAATACCACAGGCACTTAAACTTTAATAAATATTAAACATTAAGTTCTTTTTCATATGTACAGATATCGTACAGAAAGATCCGTAGGTGCTTTTGCAGTTGCTGCAAGTTAGAAATGTAGCAATAATAAAACTTTTAGAAAAGAAAAATAAACTGGCCCTCAAAACTTCTATTTGGATAAAGTTAATACAAACAGACTTGTTTATTTTATTATTATTATATTTTTGCTTTTAGCATCACTGACAAAAAAAAGCACCATAGTTGACTGACCAAGATAAACAAAAAAACGCCATAAAAATATTTTTTTCTCTTCTTTGCTCTAACACCTATAGCTTAATGAGATATTAAAATATATCATCAAGATTCAGGAAGCACCATGTGTTTGGCAATGTCCCTTACCACTCCATATCTTAACTTCCTGAGAGATGAGAAACCCCATGCATGTGCTCAGACAGACGTTTGGTTTGGAAAAGGCAACACAACTCAAGCAGTATAAACTTTGACAATTCAATTTAACTGAAAGTAAACTTTGACTTTCTGTTTGTGTAGCATTACCATATCACTTTCAGGCCTCCAAAAGCTCCAATTTCCACATTGTATAGGGTATTCAGAGTGCTGGCCACTTAACAAGGCGACAGATACATATTCATTTTGTCCTACAGTAGCTGTTTTTAGGGGGTTGAGCGGTACTCATATCTGTTTTGGGGGAAATGAGCTGCAGTCCTGGGCAGTAATATATCAGATTTGGATTCTAGGTGGTAGATTTTGTGGCTCCATAAATGCCGGTGGCGATGATACCATTTGACAAACTACATTACATCTTATCAACATCATCACCGAATGAATCCTCAAACAAGGCTGTGGATGGTTTGGGTTTGGAAGGATAAAATCTTGCATTTTTAAAGTGCTGGTCAAACTGGATGTATGCTTTCCATCCCTTCTTTTTTTCATTATTGTTTTTACACAGGCGAGGTGATTTGCTTCAAATCTGCTACAGTCTGTACTCTAAAGGGCTTTTCTTTATTCAAAGCAACTGTTCAAACATTTGGTCATGATATTTTCTCTCCGCGACAGTCCTGATTGCCACAAAAGTGATATGAAAGTTTGTTTTTTTTTGTGTGTGGAAAGGCCTGATAGAAAGCACCATAGCAGTTCAGAGGGGTTTAAACAGGGCTTACAAAAGTCTGTAAGGAAAACGTTCATCTCTATAAGAGAAATGAGAAGGCTTGGTCTATTGTGCTGCCTGGCCTCTCTTCATCCTGAGGAGAAAGTTCCGCTTCTCCTCCAGAAGCTCCTGAATGCGTTTGTTCCTGGTTCTTTCCCGGAGGTTGACCCGACGTTTTGGGATCAGGTTGTTCTGAGAGACGTCACTGTCTACGCCAACGATCCTGTTGTATAAGATGTCGATAGAGTTGTTCTCACTGTTCTCCTCTGGCCTTCGCTGAGGTCTTACTGTGGAGGTCGTTGTAGCTACAGTAACTGTTGTTTCTGTTGTCAGAGAAATGGTGGTGGGAGGTGAGGTGGTGGTGGTGGGGTCTGGCATTGTCGTGGGAACAGGGACACTCACAGGAATGTACTCAGACAGGTCCACCCAGGGCGAAGAAGCCAGATCCGTCATATCCTCGCTGTTGATGGTCGGTATCACCATAGTGAGACCATCATCCAGCACCATGGTGTCACTGGCCACCCCCATGTCGCCATAGGATACTGTGATGTCATCGCCACTTAGAATGGCCCCACTGGTTGCTGTGGTGTCACCGCTGCTGGTAATTGTGACATCACTGTATGGCATGGTTCCACTGGGCATTGTGGTGTCTTCAAAGTGGATGCTTCCAGTGGGTGTTAGGACATCATCAAAAGTGCTAGGAGTTGTGGCTCCAGAGTTTGTGTTGTCATGGAACCACAGTGGAGTTTCATCTGTTGTTGCTGTGTTGTTGCTGATGTATGTGACATTGACTCTTGACTCAGGGAAAGGCGTGCTCGCTGCTGTAGCATAAACACTAGTGGTGGAGGAAACTGTGGAAGAAAAGTACTCTTTTGATGGTTCTGGGCTTGTATACGGAGTGGTGTAATGTGAAGATGTTGTTTTAAGTGTTTTCTTTTTTGGATTTGTCTTTTTCACTGTGGCCTTATTTTGATTAACCTTGGTCTGTGAATTTGGTGCATTTTTGGGACCTGTTTTTGAGTTCTTTTTGGGGTTTGTCTTTGTTTGGGTTTGTTTTGTAACTTTTGTCTTTGGCCCAATGTTCTTTTTGAGATTGGCTTTTGGTGGAGCCTTATTTTTGGGAGTAAGTTTGGGTTTTTTCTCGGGAGTACTCTTTGCTGGAGGAGTCTTTTTGGGAGTAGTCTTTATTGGAGGAGTCCTTTTAGGTGTAGTATTTGCTGGAGTGGTCTTTCTGGGATTTGTTTTTACAGGAGTATTCTTTTTGGGATTTGTTTTTACAGGAGTATTCTTTTTGGGAATAGTGTTTGTTTTCTTTTTGGGATTAATCTTTGGTGGAACATCTTTTCTGGTAGTATTTTTTGGTGCAGTATTCTTTTTTGGATTGATCTTTGGTAGATTCACTTTTTTGGGATTTTTCTTTGGTGGAATATTCTTTTTGGGCTTGTATTTTAGTGGGGTGACTGTTTTGGTACTGTTTTCTGTGGGACTCGTCATGGTTGGACTGGTCTTTCCTGGAGAGTCTGTGGTCGTTATCAGATCTAAAGTTGTTGGACTATTTGTAGTGCTCTGTAACTGTGGATTTGTGCTCTCATCTATGTCTGGGACAGGCAGAGGCAGGGGATGAGCAGTGATGCTGGGAGATGTAATAACTGAGGTGGTTGCCATGGAAAAGGTGGTAGGGAGGACGGGGACACTGGTGGCAGGTGCTGGATGAGTGGTGACCATTTCTGTGGTATGCAGTGAGGTTGGGGTGGAATGAGGGACGGGAGTCGTGAAGGTAGGAGGATGAGTGATGGTCCAGGGATTGATGGTAGAAGCTGAAATGGTGGTGATTACAGCTTCGGTGGGTTGGATGGTGGTGATGAAACCAGAGCTGAGGCTGCTGGTGGGTGGAGGAGCAGTAACACTGGGCCAGATGGAAGTGATGGGGGTGGATCTGGGGGTGGAGCTGGGCAGAGGGTCTGTGATGGTGACATTGCTGCAGGACTTGCAGCACATGCGCTGGTAGTCCGGTAGAGAGCAGTAGCGCTTCAGCACCTCCATACGACAGAACACTGAGCGGTCTCCATGACAACGCTGGCCTGTGAAGGAGAGAACAGAGAGCTGAGACAGGGCGCAGCCAGGGGTAGAGACTACGAGGAGGTGTGTATATGTGTTTGTGTCTGATTCCTGGGATATGTTGGTGTATGTGAAAGAATGTGCAACAACAAGAGTATGTAAGCTGCATTAGCATTAGTCTGCATGTGTATGTTTGTATATATACAGGACATGCGTAATTGTGTGTTTTAGTGTTTGTGTGGTTCCACACCAGGCAGAGTTAAGTAGTAAAGCCAGACCATTAACAGAGGATGCAGGAAGGAAGAGGAGAAAAACCCAAACATCAAGAGCAGTCATAAGATGAGTTCAGAGCAACTGAAATGGAAAAAGAAGGGTCGCCAGTCTTGTGTTGTCAATGTAATTGTTTGACTTCTGAATTTTTCATCTAAAACATCTGATGTCTAATTTTGACTCCCACTCACTCATGCACAAAGAGTTGCCTTTGTCTCAGGTGTGCGTCATTTCCCAGATGTTACTGGAATACTCCACTTCTTGACTTGTACCCTTATTGTACCATGCCAGTAAAAATAACTAAGTTCTCCTGGCAATGTTTGACATTCTGACATTTCTCTGACAAAGAATCTAGCCAGTGAACATTCCTGGTGAGAGAAAGATCACACTTTTTAAAACATTTTTATTGATACAACTTTGCTGTTGAGAATGACAGGAACTGAAACAATGAGATGTACGCCCCCCCCTGCTCAATATATAGATATATTCTTTTCTTAAGAAAAATAATTCAACTGTATCGAAAGTTACAAGTTCACAGTCACTTTGGTAAAACACTTCATTACTTGGAAATCAACCAGTCAATCTGTTTATCGATTGAAAAAAAAATGAAGTACATAAATGATATTTGCTGTTTAAATAAAATACATAATTTCCATGATGATGTAAAAACTGGAATGGCACATTAAGTGTCATATGAAACATTTACAAAACATTAATAAAATTTCCCTGATAAATCAAAGTGCATATAGACGCAGTGCACGTAGTCCATCTGAATGTTTCTTCAACGTTAGCCAAACGTTAGCCAGCCCCACGCAGCAGGCCAGTGAAGCCACAAAACAGTTACCCATAGTATAGAATATTATAGAAGAAGATAACAGTCATGAACATTATTAAATACAGTCAACACCAATGTTATATACAGTATCGCACTGCTAGGTCTGGCTTGGTCTCATACAGTCCAACTCCAGCAGAAGGAAACCTTGGATAGCTCGCTACATAGTCACAACAGAAATATGTGATCACAATACAATGACAAGTCTGAAGTGTTTTTTTTTTTTTTCTAGATGCCGTATGTGTCAATACCCTAGGCCCTTTGTAAACCCTTCCCAGTAGTCGGACATTGGTCCAACATCACCTTGGTAGGTTTGATGGTTGGCGGGTGTGAGTTTGTTAAGTTGGTTTGAAGCTGCCTCTATTCCGAGTGAAACATTGAATGAGTAAAGCCATCTCTTTCACAGATAAATGCCATTACATTCAATCCAAGATAAGGCATTGTTCATGTGGTTAATGTTCATCAAAATAAAATGAGATCATCGGACGCTCTCAAATCAAGGTTTATGAGGTATTTCTGTATCTGATCGCAATGTGTAAAAGCCCGAATGATGAAGCACCCTTACACACACACACACACACCCGCACGCGCACACACACACACACACACACACACACACACACACACACACACACACAGCAAATACACATGGAAACATACACATACAAACAAACACACTTTCACCAACAAGACTGGCATTACTCATACACTCACACATTCATTTACTCACTCATCTGAGCTTACATACAAGACAAACACTCACACACACACACACACACACACACACACACACACAGACAGACAGACACATACACACACATACACGCATACACGCACGCACGCACGCACACGCACACACACACACACGCACACACACACACACACACACACACACACACACACACACACACACACACACACACACACAGATGGACTAACACTCTTACATATACACACACATAGAAGTGATGGATGCAAATGTGCATGACAAAACGTGATCCTATGCTTAAAGAAAACAAGAAGCAACAGTAAACCACTGATCCATCTGAGAGAATGGAGAGGCAACTAACTGACCAAGTCCTGCATAATATAGGTCTAACCCCTTTCCCCCGAAACACTTTACCTTTATTAAATATTCATCTGTATTCATGTAAAATCAATAAAAAAATACACATAACAGTCAAGGATCTAAGCGATCAATAGCAGTCCAAAGGTTTTAGGCAAATAAGCTACAGCTTATTCATGGTAAAACATTATTAATATTATTGTTACTCATATAGATTTAGATTTATAGGTATATATAAATACAAATATATTTATAGATGTATTTGTTTAAAGTCTGCAAGCACAAATAAGCTGCATTTATTGAACTTTAGTATAACAGTCAAAGAGAGGATGGCTGATGATGAGGTGAAATGGGAAGCAACCTCAAGCGGTCAGACTACCCTGTTTTTTGTTGTTTTTTTTTATTAGCTTTTACTTCAAGATTCTTCACCTCACAGTTCCCTCCCCCCCAAAAAATCAAAAGGTTTACGTATGTCACTTCCTGTCCCTGTGCTGAGTTCCTGTCAATCTGAGAATGGAATGAAGAATGAGACACCATTCTCATCCCCGAATGGAACCAGGATGTCAGATGAGCACTTTAGCAAAGATGTCCTCATTGTGACAAGATCACATTCACAATAAAGCTTTCATATTTTTTTATAACTTTTTTTTTTCCTATATAGATATTTATATACCTTTTCTGTTTATTTTCACACCTGTTTCTCCCCACGATGACAGTGCGCTATAAAAAGAAAAAAGCGCAGCTGCATCTCAGGAGTGGTAACCCATGACAACACGCAGCTAGCTCGCGCAAAACACGGCCGCCACATGCAGAGGGGGTCCCTCACACATGAACGACTCTTCGACACGTCTCAGGAGGTGCCACTAAAAAATCTGTTCACCTTGCCACTTCGAATCCTTTTCACATCAAATTTTTTGTTGATCTTTTGAGTTTTCGACTGGCCAGCGGTTACAACACAATGCTCCACAAAGGAGAGAGAGAGAGATAGAGAGAGAGACAGAGCAAGAGAGAACCAACTAGCACACACAGGAGCCAGAGACCTCCCCCAGTCAGAGTCGTCTCAGACACAGAGAGAGAGAGACAACATCCCCCCCAAAAGAGAAGCGAAAGCTTTGCCGCTCGCTCACGGGCGTGGGCACAGGCACAGGGCGTAGGGGAGGGGCGGGTCAGGGGGCCAGCCGGGGCCGGCCCTGCAGAGACAGGAGGACAGAGATGGGCAGGGCCCAGCAGAGGACAGACATGCAGCTGCGGCTGCCGCTGTGGAGGCCAGGCTGGGAACTATAGAGGGAGTTTTTACGTGAGGAGGTCTTCTGGAAGTTGGTGTTAGGGCGCGACAGCCACTGGATCAACATGTTGCCGTTCTTGTTGAGGTCTGAAGAGCCCTCTGCAGAGAAAGAAGGAGGAGTGATGGAGAAGGTTAGGGTGGCACAGGAATTCTTTTACTGGTTATGTTTTTTTCTTTTTCTTTTTCTTTTTTCTTTTCTATTCTGATGTCAGGGTCTGTTTGGCTGACTTTTAAAGATCAGAAATCATCTTATTCCTCACTGTCTGACAGTATCATATATAAGTATTCTGTATCAGATTGTTCCAGGTTGTCACTGCAGCTATATGATCTTTACAACTGAGTGAAATATTCAAATCCAATACATGTTTTTATGGCTGCACCAATTCATCAAATGGAAATATTCTAGATTTCTTGTGCATCATTTTAGACATATTTCAGCCTGACATATTTGGTATCAGTGATGTGTAAGAGATGAAGACAGTTCTGTGCAATTTAATAAATTTGAGTGTCCATGTTTGCATCCTTAACACTCACTGGGACATGGATCCATCCGACAGACTCTGATGGTTTCGGGCTTACTGTCTAAACATAGGCCGATAGTGTTGTCCCTGGTGTGGCACAGAGCTTGTCTCTGCTGGGTCCCATTTCCACATGTCTGTGAGCACTGGAGAAACAGGACGCACACATACACACAAATCAACACATTACTCTGAGCAACACATTGAACATCACTTGATTTTCTAGGAAGCTTGTTAAACCCGCCAAGAATACAGTTTGGAGGACGTCTTGTTATATTTAAAAACACTGAATGTCTGATCAAAATAGCAGCTGTTGGGCATCAACTCAAAAATATCATTACAGGTATTTTACTCTGAAAAAAACCCTTATTGGTTGGACATTATTTTCTGTTTTTCAGTTTTATCCATGTCCAGCTTTCGTTCAGTACCTGTGACCAAGGTCCAACTTTCCACTGGGTAGGGCAGGGGTGTCTGTTGCAGGACCTGCGGGCCTCTGGCCGGTCGTCGTTGCAGTGTTTATTGTGGATGGAGCGTGTGGTGTTGTCATCTGACGGCTGGACACAGCTCACTGAGCGGATTTGCATCCCCGTCTTTCCACATGGTTTGCTGCAGTTCTGCCACTCCCCTGTCACCCAACTGGAGAGAAACAAGAATATTGAGGGCATTCAGAGTGTCAAAATGCTGAAGTAAAGAACTACAAAGGAAAAAAACTGCCAGCTGAATGTGGAAAAAGGATAAAAATGTCTGTATCACAGTTTAGTTAGATCTCCCAAGTTATATTTTTACATGTTATAACTATACAAACACTAATACTAATCCATCAACCACTCTTTCCTGAACATACAGCACAATACAATGCATACATGGGTGGAGGGCAGGGCTTCTGGTTGCAGTCTCTGGTATCTCCTCTAGGTTTCATGTTAGACTTGTTACAGAAGCTCTTGTGGACCATCTTACTGTCTACTTTTCTTCTGCAGCCGTATCGCAGATACTGTTTCCCTACAGCAGGAGTTAATAGAAGAAGAAACAAATGTAAGCACAAATAGACAAAGACAGGCATGCAAATCTGCCACAACAGCTGTAATGTAAAAGAAGCAGCAACAGTTTTTTGCTTTTGCACCTCCACCACAGGGTTTGGAACAGGAGGACCATCTCTTTGGGGCCCACTCATAGGCACTGTCCTCTACCAGCATGTTGTTCTGAATGGCAGAGTCACTGTCCATGTTCATCATGTACTTATAGGACAAATTCACGTCCTCATCTCGGTGTAATTTTACCTACAGACAGAAAAAGAAATTCATTACAATACTGTGATAGAAGCACTTTGCTGTATGTGTGACTGAGGCACAACCAGCTGGAATTTTAACTGGGCCATGTGACAAATCCTCATGCATAAAACAGAAAACTCTCATAAGGTGCAATGTGTAGGATTTAGGTTGCAGGTGAGGTTGCAGACTCCCCCCCCCCCCCCCCCCCCCCAGGAGAACCTACATCGGCCACGAAACTTGCAAAAAACATTAAAGGCCCTCTATAGAGCCAGTGTTTGGTTTGTCCATTCTGGGCTACTGTAGAAACATGGTGGTGCAACATGGCAGGCTCTGTGGAAGAGTCCCCATCCCTATGTAGATATAAAGGGCTCATTCAAAGGTAACAAAAAACATTTTCAGATGATTACACAATAATTAAAACAAACTTATGAATATTATATTCCATTTCTGACATGTCTGTTCTGCTAGATGCCGCTAAATTCTACACACTGCACCTTTAATGTAAGTGTAATTTTGGAAATATAAGTAATACAGGAAATGCTTGTGCATAGTGTGTACCATAATCAGAATGCCATGTGTGAGAGGGCCAGTGGTCTGAAGAGTCTCCTTGTCGTTGTCATTCTCATATTCCCACTCCACCCCCTTCTCTATGACAGAGCGGGATTCTGGGTATTCATTTTCTCCGTTTAAAAAGAACAGTCCAGATGCCACATTCTTCACAGCTGTAGATGGGTGAGAAATGTACATTGATTATACTTGTATGACACACATATACAAAGATATAGACATACACGCTCACAAAAGAAAACAATATGAATTGTCAAATACCTAAAGTGTGTGATGTTGCTTTCAGTTCTTGGATCAGCAAGTGTCTCGCCCCTCTGGGCACTTCAAGAACTTTGAGGAAACCTGAAATTAAGCACACATCTGGTTTGTGAATTCAACATCATAAAAATATCATTTTACAGTTTCCTGACAAAGAGCCTCAGCTAATTCAATAAAGAGCTCTAACTCATTAAAACCAAGTATCCCTGCTCACTGGTGTAAATCCCAGAAGTCTTGACTATTTTCATCTAGAGTAAACATCTGATTCTGGGAATTTCAGTGCTATAATGTAGGTCTTTCCCAATGTCAAGAGTTAGATAATATAAACGTTAGCTCATAGAGTGAGATTTAATGTAACTTCTTGGCAATGCTGGACTCACATGGAAACATATCAACTCAAAATTCATAACAGTGTTACAAATCTTCCTCTAGAGGGTGATGTTTAGCTGAACATTACTAAATATAGGGGAAAATGGGTCCAGATTTTAACATTGGCCAAGTATTTATCTTGTGCTTGATAGACAGGTGCTATACTGATGGAACCAAATCAAGTCCGTCCTAGATTTAGACAAGGGGTCCTGTGATTGTGAGTGTGTACCCATAGACCGTAAAATAAATAAATGTGTACCTTGTTTCTTGGCAGTACGTGTGATGGTGTCTTTGAAGGTTTTGCAGCTGGCGTTGTCTCCTCCACACACTCCACACTTGTCTTCCTGCTTTGAGGAGCCCACAACATGGTCACAGCCAACTTTCTGTTCATGAGGACATGGAAAGTTTAACGACACATCAACATCTAAACACAAGCAGCTCTCTTGCTTGCGCACACATTAACGTCACTCACCTCACACTCCCCACGCACACACACGCTGTACGGGTCCTTGTATGAACAGCGCGTGCCATCCAGGAACATTCTCTGCATGAAGACCACGTCCCGTGTCTCCTTGGATTGGCAATGCAGCTGGCAGCGTTTGTTAGCTGAAGATCAAACAAAAAAAAAAACACACAAAAACTCAATTATTCCAATTACTGTCAGAATGACACATTTGCAATCCATTTGGATGAGTTCATCTTTACAAGCAACATGTGATTATTTTTTATGTTCTGAATGAGCTCCGCATGAGTCAGCGTGACGCTGTGTTTCATTGTGTCTGTGTGACTCATACTACAACTACATGAGCCTCCAGAGACAAAACCTGGCAGTTCATCCCAGTCAGGATCAACACGCCTACTTCATCACGTTTATTACACATGGACATAATCCAAAGACCTTTTCTTATGGTGCTTTGACACTAATAAGAAGGTGGCAGACATACTACTGTAGAATTATAATATGTGGAAAAAACACACTTTTGCCATGTTGAAATGAGAATGCACTGAAACAATATCTGAATTGCCTTCTCAGTGATCTGACTGAATGCTCATCTACATTGTGAGAAATACACTATGATGCTCAAGGGGGCCTGTGCTGCATGCATTATGGCATTTCATTATACTTTATTATATATGTATATATATGTATATGTATATGTATATGTATGTATATATATATAGTTTAAGTTTATTTCTTATTGGTATGAAGACCATTATAAAGACTTTTGTCTTTTATATCGTCTGGTTTACTGTAAGTTTATTGGACTGTAAAGGCTTAAATTAGGCTTTTTAAATATATTTTAAACATATTTGTTAGACTATTTATAGTTGCCAGTTTTTCAGATATACATATATATATATATATATATATATACAGCTGTACATTACAGCTGATGTACATTAGCTGCCTGTTCATGGTCAGTCAGCATTCTCTGTATTCAACAGTTCAACGTGCAAATAAATTCACAGTGTAGAAAAATACATAATTAACTTCACTTTTTAGACCCCCCAAGGTGTTAATTAAGGGGTCCAACACCTGCCGAGACCCCCCATACTCCGCATACTACTCTACAAGGAGAGATGGGAGACATCTTGACAGACCAAAGGGTTGGATGAATACCTCTAACCAGCTGGTTGAAACATCCGCACACACAGGGCAGCCTTACATTTAAGGTTTCTTTGCTCAAAAGAATTTTACAGTCTATCTGTTGACTTGGGAAAAGACCCAAATAGAGACACAAAAACAACAGTGTGTCAAACGTCTCTAAACAAATACTACAATTTCACACTCGTAGCAGACATTCTTTTTTTCTCCTCGCACTATCTGCAACTCAGGAGATGACAGACCATGAATGGAATTCAATTTCACCTCCCTATGTACTTTTTTCTTTCTCACACACACAGACACGCACATCTGTCCTCGCACACTCTCACACACATACAAGGAAAAGTAATTTGAGACTGAGAAAGCCTTGCTGAAAAATATGGCATTTAGAAATGATAGGAGCGGAGAAAAACAATTTAGCAAGGCCCCCCTTAGTGGAGTGTGCGTAGCATGACCTCCGATTAGATATGGAGACAGCTCAGCATTTTTCTCTAGGGCTGCCCTTTAGTTGGATGATAATTTAATACCTACAGTATCAGGAAAGAAGTGACACCTCCACTTAGAGACAGGGTGGGTCTGACAACCTCATAGACACACACACACGTACATTATCGCACTTCTCAATGATGTGGAGAGGTTTTTGGATATTAGGTGGAGAACATTAGCATGTAAATCTGATAGTTTGTCCATATGTGCCAACTGATAGAAGCTATAAGGAAGGGGAAAACCATGGAGGTAAGAGGGGGTTAGTGAGGTTCACAGGGAACATCAGGGAATGGGTGGAGAAACAGAAGACGAAGAAAGTTCAAAGAAGATTGTTTTTAAAGAGATTTTCAAAGACATGGAGTGCTTTTATGGGAGGGCGTAGTCGTACCTCAAATCTGCACTCAGACTCAGCAGGACAGCCAGATGTCAATGACCATAACAGAGCACAACCTATATATAAAAACCTCTAAAACCCAACCACATTCAGGATTATGAGTTTGCTCCCTGTTTTTGGTTTCATATTTACAACTTACACAGTGTATCATGACTAAGAGTTTGTCATTCCCAGGCTGGTATTTCTGCTCTGACAGCCTTTCTGTTTCCATCTCTCCATCATATGACTTTATCCATCTTTCTATCTGCGAGTGTATACTCACCTTCTGGGTTTTCATAAGGCAGCCAGTGGTGCTTGTTGCCATGGACTTCAAAGCGAGAGTCCAAAGCGTGGCATTGCTCCTCTCGCGTGTCACTGTAGATATCCTCACACTCATTGATGTTGCACATCTGGAACTGGTAAATCGCCCCCACGCAGGTGCGGCCTCCGTTGGCTGGTCTGGGAGGACAGCAGGGAGGACGACGCATGAATATTTTTACCTGACTAAATGTATGTTGTGTTTCATCTGCTCTTATTTGAAATCATGGGCTAGAAATGACACCATAAATCATCTTGAAATATGTTAATGGAGCAAGTTGCCACTGTGCAATTCAATTCTAATCACACTTTAGAGTCAGTTCAACAAACAAACAAACAAAATAATTTAAATTGAGATAGTTTAGTGCTTCAGAGAAATTCAGCATAATTAAGCACAGAATGAATCTTTTATACACACTGGGAAACACAGTTTCATACCTAGGATTGTCACATTCGCGTGTGCGAAACTGTACTCCACCACCACAGGTGCGGGAGCACTGGCCAAACTCACTCCATGAACCCCAGTTTCCATCTTGCTTGATGATGTCAGGGGTCAGCCAGATGCAGTGACCTTTAAAGCAATGCTGCAATGGGCCAAGAACATAGTAGAGGGTTGCTCTTTGAATAGTGTGCCATTTAAATATTTAATTAACTTCATGATGACAGGTTCAACAGAAAAGTGGCAATGCCTCTTAAAGAAAATAGAGTATGGTAGTGTTTGTATACCTTCCCATTCCCACACATGGTGCCATCAATGGGTGGTCCTTTCTTGGTCTTGCAGAAGAAGGGATTGTCTGGGTGGCTACACCACAGCTGCTTACATGGGTCAAAAGTGCGATACTGCGGGGCAAAAAGAGAAACTCCTTCTTACAATTCAACGCTATAACATACAGCACACACACTGGGCAACAGACTGACCCTCAATAATACAATTCAACAGCTGGAATGAGACTAAACACTGAAAATAGGAAATAAAAAGAGATGAGAAGAGAGATATCACAACAATAACCACAACACTATTATACTCAACAATAACAACATAAACCCTGTACTGTGTCACTACACTGTACACTACGCTCCACTGAGAAACACACAGCCATTCATGCAAACTAAACCAAAGGATGAGAGAGAGGCAAAACTCTCTGAATGAGACAGCCCATGGTTTAATTAGGTCACAAGGGAGGTCAGAGGGCAGAGGGCAAAAGGTTAAAAGGCCAAAAGGTGAGGTCTCATTGACCTCTAAAATGCCCCTAGACACAGATCAAGGACCAAATTCTCCTCCTTGTCTGATATAAACCATTGATGAGGATACCACCAAACTGACCTGAAGTCCAGTGTCTGAGGGGCCGTGCCCTCCTCCCTCCTTTCCACAGACTTCCCTACCCACCATGACCACAGGGGACTTTTGCAGGTCAGAGGGCAGGTCACAATCAATGGCTAAACTGTGGTAGGTAATCACCAATGACATCAGACTGGAGGATCCTAAAAGCTGAGGTGAAACATGGGAAAACAGCCTCTGTTCTGGCTCAGCCCTTTCCCCATGGATGGGAAAGAGATCTAGCCAACCTTTTCCACTCGTTTATAGTCATGAGTGTGCCAATATAATGCGGTTCTTCCTGCCAGCTCTGCAGTGATTTAACACAGATATGCAGGAGAAGAGTTGGTTTATTTTACGGTTCAACTGTTGAACCGTACCATAGCTACCAGTGAACCAGGTGAGTCACAGTGTTTTTAGGCATTTCACAGCCACTTTGTCTAAAAATGTGAGCATTTTAGAATCCTGCAGGCTAACGTCCAAAATATGACGATGGGTGGAACAGAGAAACGAAGTACAGTAAAAAAGAAAAGTAAGGAGCAACATTACAAACAATTACAACTTCAGAGGACAAATAGAAAAAGAAAATCAGAGAAAAAAAATGACGGGCCACATGTCTTCCAGGAGGTGGGGTAACCTTACCTGCGTTCCTGACTGGCCCGCCTTTTGTAGCTGAGGGAATGGGTTTGACAAGAGAATAGAGGGTAATCTAGCAATGTGTGCAAAGCTCCTAAACAAGCCCTTTTGTCAATCAAGCAACAGCTTCCCAACAGCGTGCCACAGTGGCTTCACAGTCATAAGAGCAGGTGAGGGTGACAGGGGGAAGGTAAGATGCCTGCCAAGATGCTGCAGCTGGGTGAAGCTTATCTACTGTGTGACTTTTTGTGTTTACAAAAGCACTGGTTGTAACGGGTTCATGTAAAGGCACTGTGGTACCAAGGTAAGTGTTAAGTGTTAAAATAAATCATGTATAATTTATTATAATTAACATTAATAACAGAAAAAAAAGAAATAGCTATCAAAACCAATTACCTGCTTTTAAGCAAGATGTCAATCCCACCAGTGGCCAGGAGAGGAAAGCAGAGGACATCAGAAGAATGTGAATAGCTGTGTATGTGCGACTCTCATTCCATTATAGTGTAGATATATGTCAATTCACTAAAGTTCCCCCTAAAATGTATCTTAAAAGGATGCTCTTTCAAAAAAAATCAGCTTGAACTGACTGAATTCAAAGTGAGTTTACCCCCACTCTAAGATAAAGTGATGCTAAGTTTGAAAAGGTGGTGGCAGCAGAAGTTGGAGGAGGGTACATTATGTCCTTCACAATGTTAGTAAGTGTTGGTATAATCTAGCTATGTTAGTAGTAGTGACTATCAGACTATGGGGATCTCTTACCGCGGTGCACATCGTGTAGCCCACACCGAAGTCAAAGCGACACTGTTCATTCATGGAGTAGTGCAAACCAGGAAGCTGAGGCAATGATGGCCAGTTGTGGTCGAAGGGGTCATCACGGAGACAGTCATAGGAACTGTGAGAGGAGTCAGAAGAGACTGTGATGAAATTTTTATTTTCTTTGCCTATTTATTCATGTTGTTTAAAGTCCTTAGTTTTTCCACTGTTTCATATGTGATGGATTACGTGAGGAGGATCAGCATCCCTTCAGAGGCCGCCAACCGGCCAAAAAGTCATTAAAATGGGTTTTATGAAAAGTTTCATAGCCCACTGGCCTGAAATATGGGCTGAAAACAATCCAATTTTGGCAGTAAGACTTGTACACTTTGTAATATTTTCAAGATAATAATATCTAATCCGAAAAACAATAAATATTAGCACAAAAGATCAACTTGACGCAAATTCTGTGTAAAATATTGATGTCAGTGTTGACCTTTAAAAACCCATATAATCAAATCCTAGTATGAGTGAGAGTGTGTACTGTATCTGTGTTTGTGTCTCACTGAATGTAGCGTCCCAGCTCTTGCATGCTACATCTGGACCAGTGAAAGCGGTGGAAGGCAGCCTGAACCAGCGGAGCCATAATGCTGCCCATGTGCACCTCGTCTCCACAGCGGTTGCCCTGGCCATCGTGCTCCATCCCCAGCCTGCAGCAAAAGGGAGAAAAAACAGAGGACATGAGTGAAGTGAAGGGAATAGAGACAGAGCAGTGCAGACAGATTGGGAATGTGTGGGAGGAGAAGGAGCACAAGAAACAAAGGAGGGAGGCAGTAGCAATTCTCTCATCAGATATTGGCTGAGGTGACCAATGGACCAAAACTGTAATAAATCAATACAGTCCTTTAAGTGACTTCTTTGTTGTCTTTTGCTGTATCATGAGAATAGGCTTGAAGACATTAGTATGGCAATGCACTTACACGTGTCCGGTCTCGTGCGCCACCACAAAGGCAGAAGAAAAACCGTCCTCGTGGTTCAAAGTGCAGCTCCTCACTGGATGGCACATGCCCGTCACTGGGGCGTAACCTAAGCAACCAGAAAGAAAGATACAGTATGCACTTTTTTTTGGTCTTGTACTGAAACCTTTGGAGAGTGCAAAACTTTTGCACCAATGACAATGTGCTCAGCAACTTACAGACCAGTTTGTTTATGTAACACATCTCACAAAATATGCACAAATTTAACAAACTTACACACCAACACATTTAAAAAGAACAGGGAGTAGAAAAACCTTGCATTGCTTACCCCCTTCTCAAAATGATAAAGTAACCTAAACATTGAAGGTATTCCATTTACAAGATAAATAACAGTCTGGCAATCATAAATATTTCTGATTAGGTCCATATTCTGTAATTGTTCAATCTCTGTACATTTCCCTAAACTGAATAATACTTTATTATTATTCTTTAAGTCACTCTGCAGGGAATTCCTTTGACTTCAAACACTAAATGCTATCATACTGTATGTGCAAATGTCAGTCATGTCAGTCAAAAGACCCTAATGATCAGTGACATCAAAGTGATTTGGTTGCTCACCTCTCAACGTAAACCTGCGACTATCTAAAGATACACACACACGTATTAGTCTATTGCACACACACCAGCACAAATGTGTGCGTCTTTGTGTGTCTAATCCTAACCCTAAACCGTCGCCTTCCACCCCTACATATGCCAATCTCCAACTCCCTGTGTGCTTGTCTGTCCTGTACTGCCTTTAATTGTGGAGCTGTGGCCGGTCCTGCTCTGTCTATTGATTTTCTGCTGCTGAAGGCTGAGCCCAAGGGCAGCTGAAGGGCTTCTGGATAGCTAGGCCACTGCCTTTAGAGGCCTCTCCCCTGGGCCTGCCTGTTAGCCTGCACTCTGCTGCACAGAAAACCACCAACCACCAAACCCACAGTGCACTATGCAGCTGTATGAGGCAAAGGAAGGAAGATGGGAGTTTTCTATGAGTTCGTTTTAGGTCCGAAAAAGGGTGGACACACAGTTTTGGATGATACATTCATGCATCATCAGAATGTGTACGTGTCCTTCATTACCCTGCATGCCTGTGGGGCCAAATTCCTGTCGTGTGAGGAAGATGGCGTGGTCGTGATACTCAGCATCCCCTGTGTCCTGCTTCTGCTGCAGGAAGGCCCAGCGGCACACATTCTCCAGACTCTGGGAAGGGTTCCCTAGTTCAATCAGACTCATGGACTGGAAATAGAAAGAGAGACAATACACACAAAGAGAGTGAAAAAGAGAAATTATAACGAAACCCCCAAGAGACTGTGTACTAAAACTGTTTTTTTAATTCAATTCTGGTACAACAACATTTAATTCAACCCTGTAGGGGGCAGTGTCACAATGTTATATATTGTCAGCACATCCTGCAAATTGCTGAGGTGTACAACACACAGAAACAGACACACACAGTAATATAAAGTATAGTCACACAATAAAAGCATCCTGTAATCTTGATGATTTCAATAATGAACATGAAACCGAACACGGTGGCTGCCTATTAATGAGCTATGCACTAATAGTCAAAAACATGTCCAATTACAGAATATTTACTTATGATTAAATTCATAATACCGACACCCACACAAACACCCAGATGCCAGCAATTCCTTTCATTCACCTTCACCTCTCATGCTCTTCCTCATTAGGATCTCCGCTCTCCTCCCCTCCCTTTCCTTGCTCCCATACAAGTCTTTCCATCTCACCGCTCTCTTTTTGCCTCGCTTTCCACATTTTGTTCGCTTTTTTCACACATGCACAATGCACAGTTGAACCAAAAGTGTGTGTAGTGTGAGTGTGCTGCAGCGAAGACATATGGCCTGCCTCTGCACACATGATGGAGTGTGAAGTCTGCACAAACACCACATAGACAGAGTGCACTGAGTGTGTGTGTGTGTGTGTATGTGTGTGTGTGTGTGTGTTTGTGTGTGTGTGTGCTTTATCATGTTCATCAGGTGCTCGTGTGTGTTTTTCTGATCTTTAAAGATGTGTTTCTAATGGTGTACCGTGTGTGCATGTTGTGTTGGAGTGTGTGAGTGTGGGTGTGTGGGTGCGCCTGCATTCAGGGTCACATAGCCAATCTGCAGGCTGTCTGGGTGCAGCTCTGTTGCCACGGTAATTGGGGATGATGGACAGCCGGAGCTTTGGCTGAAGCTGCATAGGGGCTGGCCCAGAATGACCAATGTAGGAGTGTGTGTGCGTGTGTGTAGGTGTGTGGGAGTGTGTGTTCCAGGGCTCTAGTGGGACTGTAGACATGTAGAGAAGAGAGGAAGAGATAAGGCTACAGCAGCGTAAGTTCATCACAGAGCACCTATTCAGCAGTAAAATCATTTGTATCATCCTGTGGGGTAATCCCTGCCCTCCTCTATTCCTGCCATCTCTTGCTTTATCTCTCTTTTTCCCTCTCTTCCTCTCTTCAGCACAGATAGGCAGATAGAATTACAGTCGAGAAGAAAAGGATGCTACCCCCTTCGTCCGGTCTCTCTGTTTATGAATGAGGGAGGGCGATCATTGATTGTTTATCTTTGCCTGGACTTCCCATGATTCTGTGCTGCAGTCTACTGGGAGGAAGGCTGATTGCATAACGGGCAGAGTTTCTGTGTGCTTTGGTGCTGAACTGTGAAGGCGTGCGACTTGAAAACACTCCCCTGGGATACTGCATGCTTTTAGTTCCTCTTTTGCTCAGTCCACTGGAATAACAGGCTCCGGGCATCAGTGCGTGCTGATGAGTGTGTGTGTGTGTGTGTGTGTGTGTGTGTGTGTGTGTCTGTTTGTTTGTTTATAAGTGTGTACGACTTGGCTTTGCTTACTGTAGATACTTAAAGTGATTGTAGCAAAGTCCTAGTATCAAAGATAGTGCTGATAGAGAGACAGGGCATCTAATTTCCAGGAATTGCATCTCAGTCAACTTTTACGTAGATCTCATGTTTTGTCTTACCTTGCCGTAGCCCAGCATGATAATCCGCACAAGCACCACATTGATCTTTGCTCCCAAAGATTGGTCATGGTAGATCTCATTCACCTGGAGTCGCACAAACACACAAAAAACACAAGTTTCAAAAGAAGAAATGAAGCAAAATCTAATCTAAAATCTAGGATTTGTAAATTGCTTTTTTTAATGGTTAATGAATAATGCAATTCTTCATAGATCAGTTCTAAGACATTAATAAGAACTACTTTTTTGTAGTGATGTGATGGAGATAATTCATTTATTAATGCATGTGTGTTTCTCACTTTCTAATAAGCCACCATGTGTACAGTTATAAATGTTACAAAGTCATAAATAAATAGTTTTTACAGTTGTGAAGGAATAATTTGACATTTTGGGGAAAACACTTATTTGCCTTTTGACACAGTAGCCACTGCCAACAGCCTGTTAGCTTAGCTTAGCACAAAGACTGGAAACAGGGAAGCAACTAGCCTGGCTCTGTTCAAAGGTAACAAAATTGCCCTATTAGCACCTCTAAACCTCACTAATTAACATATACCGTATCTCATTTCTTTAATCCATACAAAAACAAAACATATAGACAACAAGTTGTGGTTTGACAGGGTGGTTATGTGTGGGACTATTTTTGTGGCTGTGAGCAGTGACTTCCTGGGACTGCTATGCTAAGCTAAGCTAACCAGCTGCTGGCCTGCCTTCATATTTGATGGCTGAACATGAGAGTGGTATCAATCTTCTCATCTAACTCTCTGCAAGAAAATGAATAAGTGTATTTCCAGAAATGTCAAACTACTCCTTAAATAAATTGATTTTTTTTGTCCAGATGCTCTGCAGCTCTTTCTCAGAAGGTAAATGGTCCACTCCAGTTGCCTCCCTGATTAATTAAAGAGCTAGCCAAACAGATAAAGCAAGTGTCATGCTGGAGGTTGATATAAATCAACCAAAGGTATTTTTCACAACCTCTAAACCTAATTACCTCTTACTAATGGCTAATAACTGAATTATAAAGCATAATTATATGACTTTTATACCATGAATAAATCCATTACGTACAACTTTTAAACATGTTTCCCTTATAATTAAATGGAACAGAAAACAACCAAGAGTGAGTAAGGATCTGACTAAATGTTTTCCACCAACTTAAGGAACAAAGTGATAAGAGAGACGAAAAGACGAGAAAGGAACCAAAAAAAGAAAGAAAAGGAAGGTGACAAGAGTGCAAAGAACTCTGTTTCCCATGAGCGCAGATGGAGAGGAGATGAAGAAATAAGGAAGAAGGAAAGCACCTAATGCAGGGAAACAAGGTAATGTGTGACAAGGGAGATGCAGAGAGCACTATACTGGCAAAACACACACACACACACACAAAGAGAGTGAGAGAGAGGCAAATTGGCGCGGGAGTTGAGGCCTGCTGTCCTCAGTGGTTGTGTGTGGTGCCTAATGAGGCAAGGGGATGTAAAAAGAGACAGCCATAATGAGATGGCTGATGGACATGCTGCGGAGAAAGAGACACACACACACACACACATACAGGTGCAGAGATGAGGAACAAAATTGCAGATACATCCAGTGAGAGAAAGGTATGAGACAGAGTTGAGGAATAAAGACAGGAGTGACAGAGGGAAAGACACAAGAAGCTGAGCAGAGAGGAGAAAGGAGCACAGTGGCAAACTGAGAAAAGAGAGAGCTTGGAAGCGAAAGAAAACAATGCCTCCTTAGAAAATGAATGTAGCATAGAGCTGCGAAGAAGACTTCAAAAATGAGAAGAAAAAAAAAGACTAACTTAATGTTCTGTTCCATACGCGGTGTAAAGTAGGAAATTCCAACATCTTGTTATAGGAAAAATCCATTGGAGTGATCCTTCAAAATTTCTAATTTGTTAACCACAAACTTTCTGGAATAAACTTATTTGATTACATCAACATATAAACATGGCTCTAATTTAACAGTGTTACATCACTTTCAGAAACCTCAAAACAGAGGCTATTTTGATTTTCAGCAATGCGTGGCCTTTGTGTAATTAGGGACATCTGTCTGCTAAATGATCAAATACTAATAAACCTTAGTTTACAAATGACAGCATTACATGCTAACTTACAAATGTGGCCAAATATCACTGAAATGACATTAGTGGTTTTAGTGGAAACAGCATTTTTTGCCTGACTTTCCCCTAACCCTAACCCATATGTTGGTTTTCCGAGCTGGAACACTCTCGAAATAATGGAGACTGTAATTAGCATATGACACTAACTGGGAATTTTTGACCTCTAACTGTGAATGGAACAGAGCATTATGTAAAGGAAAACACTTGAAGTTGTGACCATAAGGCACGACTATGCAACACAAAGCCATTAAAGAGTACTCTAGCAATGTTCAAAACTGAAGCAGCAGAGGCTGAGATATCCTGACTTTGAGTCCCTGGTACAGGATGAGCTGCAGTGTGAGCTCCAAAAAACATTGCATCCTATGCTTCCAAATTCACTCAGTAACATTTTCTCATTGGACCCTCACAACGCAGGCTTTCTGTTAAAAAACTGTAGTGTCCAAACCAAGCTGGGAGAAGTAAACTTTGTCGCTTCCTCCAGAGCCACAGAAGACATTACACGGTAGGGTGCAACTGTTTTTACTGGCTGACTAATACTTCCTGTTTCTGGTAAACTGACTTTAACATGTAAAATCAGTGCAGTGTCACCTTATTGAAATAATAACCCATATAACCAAAGCATAACATTATAAATAAAATACACAAAAAGTTCAGGAACGACAAAGAATGTAAGTTATTTTCCAAGTTCTCCTTGGATTGTGTTTTAATATTTGATGGTGGTCTTCTGAAATGGAAGAATTTAAGATTAAGAGACACAGGAGAAGACGCGGGAAAGTTTTCTTCTAGTGACCTTCAGCTTCATATTTTGGATGCTCCTTTAACTAAAAAAGATACAGAGTTGCTAGGCAACCACCAAACAAAGACAGAGAGTTCTGTTCTCAGTTTAACCCTGTCTGAGACTATGTATGTGTGTGTGTGTGTGTGTGTGTGTGTGAGAAAGAGAGAGAGACTGTGTGTCAGCAGTTTTCATCCTGCCTGCCTGTCTGGCTACCTACTGGTATTTCTGTCTGTGTCTCTCACTCTGTAACGTTTGTTTCATTCCCTTGTTATCTTGGCAGGCTGAAGTATATGTGAGGAAGTGACACACACTTGTGTGTGTGTGTGTGTGTGTGTGTGTGTGTGTGTGTTTGTTTGTAGCTGTGTTTGTTTATCTCAGATGACATGGACACTTGGGTGGGTCAGTTCACACGTCGCCTGATCCAGCTTGTTTCCTTGACAACTGTTAGGCCAATTAGGGGTGGTTGATTTCCAGGTGACCCCGTCACCACAAGTTCCACTCTAATGAGACACACACACACACACACACATGCAGAGAGGCAGCGTAGTGTCCTTTCAGTCCCAACTTGAGCTTTATATGTCTTCATGCATTTTAACACTCACATGCAGTTGGATCATTCACACACAGATACTGTACACTACATGACAGATATGTCACAGCGATTCATAATCCCAAACACACCCACATATTCACCGAGCTTACCCATGCATGCACATACAAACACCCACACTGCCAACAAACACACACCCAGAGTTCCTTGTTAACAACTGTACAGGCATGTCTCTCATTATTGCTGCTGGCTGATGCTCTGAGGGGCTACGCCAAGTGTCATTTCTTACCTCCCAGCCTACAGGTATGCAAGATAGCCTAGATTTGCCCAAACTGTGAATGTGTGTGTCTGTCTGTGTGTGTGTGTGTGGTTACTAATGCAGGCCTAGAGGTCAGTGAGGCACAAAATCATTACTATCAGATAAATAATGTAGTCAGGGCCTGTCACTTAACGCTGCAAGAAGGAGGATGAAATGAAGAAAGAAGGAGAAAAAAACTAGCAAAGGAGGAGCAAGAGCGACATAAGACTGAATCAGTAACTGTTTAACCATAAATTACAGGTATAATTGAAATGTTTGACTTGAATAATGAGGATTTTGTTTGTTTGTGAACTCCTCATAATTGGAAATATGGACTTGTTTTACTCATGTTTACAAACAAAACTAAGGCGAATAAACCTTTGACAGCCTCAGAAAATATTAATTTAGCTGTTGCCGGTCTGTGCGTGTACATGCCTGTCAATCAGTTTGTTTGTTTCAGCGTTGAGTTAGAAATTGAATTAAAACCTGACGGATGAAAAGGAAGAAAGGCAAAAAGATGCTGAAGGCAAAGAAAGGGAAAGGGAGAGGTGGGGGGGAAGAAAAGGAAGGAAAGAATAAGAGAGGGATAGTTGAGGCACAAGCAGTTCTGTCACAGGGCAGCGACTTTTTGCCACTTTTAATCTGCACTTAATTAGCTGCTGGCACCTCATATTTAGTAGGTCCACACCTACATCTACTATTACAATGATACCTCACCTTATATTTTATGACATAAATGATAAGAATATGTCTATTTCTGTCTGGATTTGTCTATTTCTTTGCCCTTAAGACCAAGGGATACATAGTAGTAATACCCTCATAAGGGCTTAAAATACATTCCAGCTAACTTTGTAATAATATGAATATTTTCACTGCGCTTCATACACTGAGCTCACTATCATGTTTTTTCTTCAACTCATCATGGAGAGTGGACTTAATTCGCAGGAAACCATTTTAAAAATATGCATTAAAAACACTCTCAGCTGCTGATGAGACAGAACTGAGTCATCAAATAAAATTTGGCACAAGTGCTACATAAATTAGATAAGGCTTTGGACAGCATTTCTACGTCTTTTTGTCAACACACATGGGAATACTTAGAAATTGAGACCCAGAATTTGAGCTCCTATCTGACAGTTCTCCTTACATACAGTATCTGTGACACTTCCTGCTAACAAGGTGTCTATTATTACCTGGACTCCCATTCCTTTCCCAGCTCTTCCAGCCACTTAACAATATGACTTTTCACCGCTCAGGGTTTTGGTAAAGACGAGGCTGAAGAATCTACTAAATTGTGCATATTGTATACTGGAGGCATTAATGTGTTGCTCTCAGAACACAACAATATACATCATCAAAATTAAATATGTACACACATTCACGTATTCATCAATAACACACTCACATACACACACCCCTCCCTCATTAGCAGGGACTATTCATATCCATGGAGAGTGTGATTAACACTTTGCAGCACCCCTCTAAAGGTCTCCATTAATGGGTGAGACGGACAGGTAGACAGACTGATCATCATCGGCTACTAAATCTATCACCATGATGTTTGCCACAGGAAGATTACAACAATGGCCCCCACTTGGCATTTGGCGCACAGCATATTTTACAGTATTTACCACAACAATGTTACTAAAACACTCTTGTTTTCAAGAGCCCGTTTCACTGAAATGCTTTTCTTCTCTGTCATTTCCTTTTTTTTTGATAAACCACCTTCATTGTGTCAAAAGGTGTAGAAAGTCCATCATAGTGGAAATGTAATTATAAATCCTCATACAGTCATGTGCAAATTAATGTACAGGCATTATCTGCCATACAAAATGTATGTCGCTCGCTGTACGCTAGAGCATGAAAAATTGTCCAGATATACTACGAGTGATGTCGCTGCGCTGAGTCCGGACGGAGCGGAGGGACAGACAGCTGCTGAGTGCCCGCAGCTCTGGAGGAGAGAGTTGGGAGCAGGCCCAGAGCTTTGGGACAAATAACACCCGCGAGTAACACCGGATTCTGCCCTGATCCGGAGCCATTTATTGGCAGGAGGAGAGCTCAGAGTTTATTTTTTTTAAACTTTGAACAGTAGCAACAGTGAGTGTTCAGTCCGTCTCTGTGGCTACTGGTTAGGAGGGTTAGGGGGTTTCTATCAGTTTATATGTAGCAACGTCATCATGCAGAAACCTATGTCAGGTCACGTGGGAAAAGGTTTTTAGAAGGGCTTGGGAAAATGGCATTTTGATAAACTAAAACATACGTACTTTGAAAGAGGAACATATGGAACACTACTGGGAAGCTACAGAATGATATAAAAACCTCAAAAAAATGTAATTTGTTCTTAAACGACCCACCTGAGTGTTTGATATCTTAAAGCACTTATTGGCAGGACAATATTGTTTGTCAGTCATAACTCTTACAAATAAGCTTTACAAAAGTTGTTATTCATATTTTTTGGTTTTCTGATCTGCCAGCACTATGGTTGAGGTTTGGTTACATTTAGGGCATCAGGGATCATTTACTTTTCCTGTTATTAGGAAACTGGATGCCAACGGTGCTGAAGTCACACACTCCACTGAAATAAATGGGGGGTAAAAAGGTCTTGTAATCTGATAAGTTGTATTATCAAGCCCCAGACAATGTTACCTGTTTGAAAATGAAAAAAATATGGGGACATGCGGTTACTAGAAAGAGGTGAGGTTACCAGACCTCCTGCTCCTCAACTCTGCTTGAGGCTAGCAGCTCAAGGCTAACGCATTAGCATAACGCACTCTAATTTCTGACTGTCAAGAGTCGAACATCTTGGGTAACGTAGGTGCAAAGTTTTGACAAGGAAGAAGAATGTATGGAATAAAAAATACAATATCTCTGGTTCTGCTGCATTGACTTTGAAAAACTGTCCATTGTGAGTCTGACAGTGTTATAGAAGTGTAGAGAGAACATGATGACAACAATGATGAAGCCTCTGCTCAACAGTGCAAGGTGTTTATGTCTGTTTAGCCTCGAGTTGTCCCACTTTAGCCTTAATCTCTGTCTCCCTCTCAAAGAAATCATCACTCAAATGAAATCCTAATCCTATGGTTTTTTTTGCTGCTTTTTTGATGCAGGTCTGGTCCGTTTATTGCTGTTCATTTCCCCAGTGCCCGTTTGCAGAAAAAAATGGGCGTTTACATTTCCTTGTCATGTTGCTTCCTCTGTTCCCCATTCTGAATGTGACTTTTTTTTTTTTTTTACATTATGCGTGGTTATTTGTTTGTGCATATATTGGCATGCACATTCTCATTCATTGACGGTTCACGATATTGTTAGTGGTTAATCAAGTCACATGGCTAGACTCATTCTCAGTCCATTGATGCAATTGAGCAGAAAGACATCATGGAGGTAACACATGGGAAAGGAGTGGGAAGAAGAATTACCAATGCACACATTCAACTCAACATACACATTGACACACACACACACACACACACACACACATTTTGACACTCCGGTTGAACTTGGCAGACAGGATTTAGTGGTCTTCTGTGGGAGCCCTTTGATGTCCTGAAGACAGCAGTGCCGCCCCCTATCCTCCATACACATGCAAACTCACTCACACACACACACACACATACACATTCCAATTGACCAAATTGTCCACCTTGACTCTTGGCTCTTGTCTGCAGTCATTCAAACAGACAGACAGAGATGACAACACATGAGAGTGATGAAAATTAAGATTTACAGAGTAACCTTCTGCATTAAAACACCAGCGCTTCATTTATCTTTTGAAGGTGGCTGTGTAGTGTAGCAGCTGCTCTAACAAAAGACAGCGGTGTGTGGAACTTCACACACTTATTTAGGTATGTGTTAAAGGTATAAACACGTACACACACGCATACAGAAAGGCGGAGATCAGATACAATAAGAGTAAGCCTGAAAGTGAGGAGAGAAATTAGACAGAGGAATTCAAGTAAAGTAAAACAGGTGGAGAGAAGAGGAGAATTCTTAGTAGTATTGTTAGTTTCCTGTATGACTAATGCTGTCTTGAAATTAGATAAGAAAGCATCAGAGTCATATCTGTAAGTACACAATGTACTGGAGATGGTAACCCTGCCTTTGTTTCCTATAAATTATACAGATGATATGGAAATAGTCATATGTAATTCAATAAGTTATTAAAGTGAAATTAATAAAATACTATTTACTAATAAAAAGCTCAGAAAAATGCAATAAATTGGAGAAAAGGATTCCTCTTTTGCCTGTGTGGTTAAGCAGCCACACTATGGCAACTTTTTCTCATTACAATAACTCAAAAAGTTGTTCTATGTATGAGTGTCTTCAAACGGAACCTGTGGCAAATAAATGTTCTTAAATCTCTCTCTGTATCCTAAATTTTCCTTCTACTAAAATATATCTCATTGTCACTCACATTATACTTAGAAAGTTTTTTTAACATCGTTGAGGATTTATTGCCATCAACTTCCCGAGTGAGGGAGGGGTAACAATGCAAAGGAGCTCAGTGTAGAGTGAGTTAGTGCTGCTTAGAGACTGGGAGAGAAAGACAGAGAGAGAGAGAGAGAGAGAGAGAGAGAGAGAGAGCACACCCATCCTGAAGTGAGCAAAGCAAACTTTCAAGAAGAAAGTTGCCCAGATGCCACGCGTAGGAGGCAGCCCTTATTTATTTATTTCTGTTTATCTGGCTGTCAGTAATTTATTCCGAATGCGTGTTTAAAATACTCCTTCTCCCTCTGTCTCTCCATCTCTTCCCCACAGATTAGAGGGGGGCTGCGACAGAGCTGCGTACTCCCTTCTCCTATATTGTCTAACAAATATCTAAAAGGGGAGGCAGAGAGCACAGCGGCTCTTGTTCTTTCTCAAGCGCTGAGCCGAGACAAAGAGGTGTGGCAGGATTTGTTGCTGTATGCTTGCACCTGCTTAACAGTCGGAGATTGGTTCCTTGCACAGTGGGTCGCAATACAAGCAAAAGCAAACAGGAGCACGCACACAAACACACATGAATGCGGGCACACACACGTACAAATGCGTGCAAATAGCACTCTCACCACAGGTTTAATTTGCAAAGATTAAAGTCTGCAGTGTGTTCAGTGTCACACCAACACACAAGCTTATGTACACACACACACACACATGCAAAAACACCTGGGAGTGTGAGTGCTTGGCTAAGTGTTGTTGTGGCCTGGAGCATACTGCCTGCTGCTTCTGCATCTCTCTCTCTCTCTCTCCCTTGCACACACACACTCACACACACTCACAATGAATGATGACATGACACAAAGCCTGATGAAACGATATGTAGGAGAGCAGAGGGCTCACCTAACACACACACACACGCACACACACAAATGAAATCTCATCATATTCAGATAGAGAAGAAAGGATTACCCGCGGCTGATTGCTGGATGAGAACATGTAGGAAGGGAATTGAATCCTCATTTGGTTGGTGTGTGTGTGTGTGTGTGTGTGTGTGTTACCCTCTTTCTTTGACCTCTCTGTGACTTATTTCCCATTTAACTCAAATGGAACCATTTTCCCATTTACTGTAATGATTTCATTTTTTAAAGGAAGACAAGTAGTGTCACTTTTGAGCATTTGGGAACCTGTGTATGATGAGTGTTCATGAAGATGCATTTATATGTTTCTTTGATAGTATGTTTGTAATGTGACACCCTAGAATAACCTCAAATGTTGGCAATTTATTTGACAATGCTGGATTCAGTCAAACATTCTATTATTTGACATATATCCATCTACTGCGCCTGATTGTCATTGTGCGCATCCACCTGTGTGAGTCACCAACACTTACAATGTTCATGAGTGTGAGCAGGTACTTCTGGACGTGCTCCTTCCCGTGAAACTGGACCACCGAGTCATCGACGCCCAGCAGCACCTCGATGTTGTAGGCCCTGTCCAGGCTCTGTCTGCGTGTTCGTCCCGCTCGTGTGTGGTTGATACTCTGCTTAACACCGCGGTACAGAGACTCCAGGTCCATCAGACCACCGAGATCTGCACCTGGACACAGAAAACACAAAGTTTTGAAGCTAACATGTGCAATGAGAGCAGGAGATTAGATGCAGATATACTTGCATACAAGTACAAACAAAAAAACACTTAAACTCCTTTATTTTTATTTGAAATGAGTAATTGCCTGTATAAAAATCTCATTAAACTGCATCCAACTTGTGTTATTATCTACAAAGAGATGGTATTTTAATTAAATAAGTCTGTAATCTGTGATAAACTGCAACCAGCCTGAAGTTTGGACGAGGACCATGGCAGCCAGCACTATTTTGTGAATTATTTGTTGTCACAAACCAATGTTTTACCAGCTGAGTTAACTCAAATTAAAGCCATAGTCAGGCTGAATCATAGAATCTCTGTAGTTTGATCCCACATTTGCACATTGTGCAGTAGCCATTTTCATTGGAAAGAAACACTCAAAAATTATCTTTAACCTTTATCTATAGAAAGCATACATTAAGTGTGTCCTGACATTTACCAAACATGGCTCGTATTATGGCGTATGTTCCTGTTTATCCTGTTTGTTATCCTGTTTGTCGTTACCTCACTGAGCAGCAATTTCTTGTAAATCTTTAAGTGTTTGCATTCTTTCAAATCTGCCCAGCTAGTGTGTGTGTCTTTTTTCTCTCTGCAACGTTACAAAGTTTTGAACACTTTTATTGTGTTCTTAGTGTGTGTCCATGCTACACATCCACCTCCATATGCACATGTGTACTCATTTGAGCCCTTGCATGTTGATGTCTGTGTGTCTGTCTTCTGTTTGCTTTCCGAGACACCAGTTGATAGAATCGAGCATGTGTGTCCCCTGTAACCGGTGGTAACGGTGCGGCTATCCTTCACAGATCCTCTCCTAATCAACCAAATATTTCTACTCCCATCTGAATAAAAGCAGCAGATGGTGCTTGCTAAACACATGGATTAAGACAGCTCCCTCACACAGGGGCTGCCCACCCTGCTCTTTTCTTGGCTTGCTGCATGCTGGAGGAAAATGCAAATTACCCAAGAAACTCGATTTGAGGTTATCGGAAACTGTGCAACCTATAGCAGCCCTGATTTGATCAGATCACTAATCACGTCTCTGTTTTGGCCCTCATAGGTATGTATGTCATACTATGTGCTGTTGTGTTGTTTGGACATTTTGGATGCTACAATTCTGGCTCCTACAGTAAACGATTTTAAGTATCTGCTCTGATCCTGTTTCTTTTTCCTTTTTAAACCAAGCAAAGAGCTGGAATTAGTGAGGAGAGAGAAGATAAATCGTCCTGTCTCCAGAGCCAAGGCCATCTTCCCTTCACTCCCTGCCCTTCCTCCTCATCATCCTCCTCTCGCTCTCTCTCTCATCCTCCTGGTATGTAGACACAGCATGGCCTTGCGTGTATGGAAGCCATGGAAGGCCGTCTTGCAGTCTTGAACATGTGGTCTCAGTGGATTCAACAAAGCACTATCCTCTCTGACTCCAGCCAAGGCCTCCCACAGCCAAGGATGATACACAATGCTGCTCATGGAGTAGTGTGTGTGTGTGTGTGTGTTTGTGTGTGAATGTGCTTGTGTGTGACCGTACACACACTGTGTGTACAAACATTTCCAATTGGGCTATAAATCACTGCTGCAACAGGAGCTCTAATTTAGCTGAAGCTTGGCTAACTGTAACAGATATGCTGTTTTTGACTCCAGAGTTTTATTTGGAGGTGCTGGGTGGTGAGTTGATTCAACACGTGGCATGAAGGGACAGTTGGAGCTCTTGTGTTTTGACACATACAGTTACAGCAAGTGTTGAGTGGAGGGAAAAGAACAAGATGCAAGGAGAAGATACAGGGGGAGACGAGGGGAGAGAGAAAGAGAGATCTGCCACCTTGTCTCCCAATCAGCAAGGGGCATCCCGCTTTCCCACTCCCTCTTATGCAACGTTTCCAAGGCAACGGGCTCATGGGTAAAACAACGACCGCGTGGCTAATATTGGCTTCTGAGTCGCTAGCAGAATGAATCTGGAAGTCTGAATATGATCCCATATCTGCCCACATTCCTTTGAGTGACAGAATACTGTACCCACACAGAAAGAGAAACAGGAGGTGGGTGGAGGGTGGGGGGGTGGCGGTGGGGGGATCGACACTAATACGGAGAAAGACAAGACACCATGAGAGGAGAATTTAAAGACTTTTGCAGCACATACTTTTGTGCTGTTTCCTAGCTCGTCTCACTCACGCACACACACTGAACATTTCTGGTCCTTGTTAGTGGAGGAAGCTGGATTTAAGGCGGTGTACTTCACAACAACCCTTGGCTCTTCCTAGTTATAGCTGCCTTTAACGAGCCTGATGTCATAACCACACCATCTGCTTTTAAAGACAGGTCCAGATATTTTTACCTTCTGCTTATGTAATGTTGAGACAAAACACAGAAAAACAGTATTGTGTTCTCACTTTAAAGTCTGCGCCTTTGCAAAAAAAAAAAAAAAAAAAAATTGCAGTGCCTTGAAAACTGCAAATGAGACAATGCAGGGACATTGCATAACACGGACCACAGCTGTATGTTAAGTGGAGGGAATAACTCAAAGTGACACCGGCAGAGTGGAAAACGAGGAGTGACTAAACCAAAGGTTGAAAGGTGTTTGACCAGGTGGCGAACTCTAACTATTTAAATGTCTCAGTTTCATCGCACTTCTGTCCTTGCTTACACTTGCTAGAACACTGTTTTTCTCTCGCTTGGGCTGTTTTGGAGCAAGTTTTTCTGAGCAAATTGTGGAGAAATAAGGTGCAAGAGAGATTGAGGGAGGCGGCGAGGGAGGTGAGAGGTAGAGCTGAGGGGTGTGATGGATGAGACAGAGAGATGAGAAGAGACCAGAAGGACCTTGGGTGTTGCGAGTTCCGCTTCAAGCTCCTGCAGTGATGGAGAATATCGCTCACTTGTAGAACATCCCTGTATGTCTGTGTGACTGCGGGCGAAGCATCGGGATGCGCTGCCGCGTTTCTCACGGCAATACCTTACATTAGCGTCTGAAACCAAAGCGTTATCACTCTCACTCTGGGATTGTTCATTACAATGTTCTCTTTTTCTTTCCCCAGTAAGGATCGTTTTCAGTCCCAAACCTCCTCCTCTTATACCCCTTACATGCATGCACACACACACAACACACACAACCTCTCATCCTACCTGCAGCTTTCTTTTCCTTTTCCTTTCCTACCCACCCATTCTCAGTCCTCATTTACATTTCCATACTCTGGTTTCTATGTCCCTATATAAACTGCCCCCCCCCCCCCCCCACCTCCACCATCACCCCCACTATCCCGACACACACCACCCTCTTTCTCCCAGTATTCTCATTCAGGTGGGGTATAGAGCACGGCCTTATTAGGAGACAAAGGTTCTTTGTCTTTCAACCTTTGCAAAATGTCAAGAATGTCTGGTTGCCCACTGAATACGAGGTAGGGGGAGAAGGGGGGGGGGGTTGAGAGAGTAAGGGGAGACTACAAACCACAACGAGAGAGAGAGAGAGAGGGGATGGTGATGATAATTCAGGTCAAGCAACATCTTACTAGTGAGCAGTGGTCTTTGGTTTAAGGTGAATGTTTGGCAGTCAGGTGTGGCACATCGCTCTGCTCCGCATTCAGAGGCTCTACTGTATAATGACTGGCTTTGACCTTATGGCGGCTGCTCCGACCAGCCTCGAGGCAGGCATGCGTGACAGTGTGTGTATGCAAACATCTGCATTTGGATCAGTGTGCATGTTACAGTACATTTCACAGGCCACATATTTACAACACTGAGCCTCATGAATAGTGATTTATGTGGCAAAGCAGACTCAGTAAATGCAGTATTTACATAGTAATTACAATATAGTGAATTATGCAGTATTGTATTGTAAATACACACTCACACGTGGACATAGCAAAATATACACGTGACCACAATGGTGTAAATACGGGGTTGGTTGGCTGGTAATGCCTGCTGGTTTATAGCGCCTGTAAACTTTTAAAACAGACTAACAGAAACCAAATGAAGCAGGGAAAGGCAAGTAAATGTAGGAATACAGATTGATTAGCCATTAATAGAGTCTCAAAGCTTGTAAAGTCTTGTACAAAATACAGTAATGTGTTAACTTGTGTGGTTAAAACAGGTCACGGCTGCTGAATTACTCCAGATGTAAATGCTGCACTATGTTCTATTCATTTCTTATGGGATTTGATATAAGTTATCCACACTTTCCCATTCAACTGAATGAGAAAGTGTGTCCAAACTTTTCATTGGTACTGTATGTCTAGATTAATCACTTAAATTCAAAGTGGCGTTCACGGCATTGGAAGAAAAAAAAAACAATCCAGGGTTTAGAAATTGCTGTATTTGTTGTAGAGTTGTGGAAGTTATCATATATTCTGCTTGTGTGTTTCAGGTCATACACTAAAAAGTGTACTTTTGTAGCCCAAACAGATCCAAGTTTCTGCCTACACGCACAGTCTGATCTAAATCTTTCTGTGTAAAGGAAAATTTCTTGTGTAAACGTAGCTCTTGCTTATGAGTGGCAGCAGGCAGGAGGGGAGATTGTGAACTCATCAGTGCTCACCTGAGATCAAGGCTCCACACGCACATGAACTAATTTACTTACAGACACGTCTTAGTCACATAGCTCAGGGCATGGACATTTTGTTTCCTTGGTGACAGCTTTATGGGTTGTCAAAGTGATGAGTGTCTTGGACAGAGGACTGCTAATGCTGCTGCTAGCATCTGGGCAGGTAGCAACATGCCTCGCTGTCCCACACAGTGTCCCCATACTGAATGCTCATTATTTCTGAGCTGTCAAATGACAGCTGTGAAGGCTAAAGAGTGAGGTACACATAGTGAACTACGCTTCCCATAATCATACTGCTGTTAATTATTTAGGATGGCAATAAGCAATCTAATTTTACATGGACAGCTCCCAAAAGACCATAATAATTATTCATACATCAAGCACTGAACTTTGCCCGTTTATTAATAACCGCTTTAGGTTAGGGCTGTTTATTTTTAACAGTGATTCTATGATGCTGACGAGATGTTTTGAGTGGTCGAGCCTTGGCTGCGACTTCCATGTCCAAAGATCCATAATATTTAGGCTGATGCATTATATCTACCTATCTGTGCTCCCTGAAGTTGAGTAGAGGACCGTTTTTAATATTGCATGAAGCAGCCTTTATAATCAGCAGGCTAGAGGGCCACCTATCCTCACCGCAGCTCGGTGTGTCTGTGTGGATTTCTGGTGGTTCAGGAGACAAGGCAACCTTTAGCTCTCCCCTCTTACATAACTGTCTGTCTGTCAGAAACACACGGGGCTGTTGGCTGCTGGGGAGGTGCTGTGGTGCACACCGATTCCCCCTGTGTCCTGCTGTGCCACGGTTTCATTAGCCTAGCTGCGCCATTTCTTCATAAACTCTATAATGTATGCAGAGATACACATTCATAATGCAAAGCCACCACATGAAATAAGCTCTACTGAGGTTTGAAACTGACAAAATTCACACTCATGATTGCAAATGTTGTCACAAATGAGCCCAAATTGAGTGGTGATATTTCTCGTAAGGAGCCGAGTGAGTGTTTCTTGTCACATCAATAATTACAGCAAGGAAGAACAGCCCATGTAAACATTGAAAACACATTTCAAAACACGGTAATCTAATCATTGCCATCCACAGAGGCAATATTGTTAGCAAAGATCAATCATGTCCCCAAACTCTCTCTTTGCTCTGTGGTCAGATTTAAGGAGCTCGATGTAAACTGGCGAGCTTTAGTGTCCAATAAGACAGCAAAGCCGGGCTGATATAGGGCTTACTGCAGGTCTCATCCAGTCTAAAACTGACTTGTCTGCTTGCCTGTCCTTCCCTGTGTCTGTCTATATCAGCCTCAGAAAGTCAGACATTTATAAAGGTCTCTTATGAAATCAAAAAATTGGAAAACATCTCCAGCCATGACAGGGCAGTGAAAATAAACACATAATAGCATCACTATGCAGACGACAGGATATGCAGACAAGACATATTCTTCATCTGCATCTCTAGTTGAGGTCTTATCAAGCCCCACTGCCTGTATGTCTACTTTAAGAAAACTTGTACAGCTATAGATCAATCTCACTGGGAAACGGTGTGTGCATCAAGAGGGAGATAAAGAGACAGAGGCTGACAGCGAGGTGCAAGGTCCGGCTCCCAGAGTACCTATAAATCTCAGCAGAGACAGCCTACCGCTGTCTTGAAGGGTTTGTGGCCCGCTTGCCACCTCTCTCCCTTAGCCTGCAGCCCCTCTCTCCTTCTTCTACCTCATCCTCTTCAATCTTGTCTCCTAAATATGATGTTTATATACGACTCATTTCCATTAGCAAATATTTTGAATGTATGAATGTTCATTGTCATCATATACCTTTTTCGCCTACATCTGCTCCTGGAAACATAAGCATGAATAACATTTTTATGGTTGGCAACTCAAACTTCAAGTGATTTTTCCAACAATACACATATTTTTTGTTTTTTATGTGCAAAATTAGCTTGTCCACATCTGTTTGGATTTGAAAGTTCCCCTGGCCCCTCCCTTACTGTGACATACTGTGAGGCGAGACTCTGATTTGTTTGTTGACCCCCCCCCCCAACTGCGATAGCACTTGTCACACCAACTAGACTGTAAATAACGGAACACTGCTGATTGTATCCCCAGTTGTGTCTCTCACATATTTAGATTTATTCCTCTTCTGTGGCAGTCAACAAAACACATGGCCCGGCCGTGTGCAATATTCAGAGCTTAACAAGATATTCAGGGTATAACGTTAACTTAACCAAAAAGCAGGGTTATGACTAAGTATTGACACTTTCTAATGAAACACGCACCAGGAGAAGCAGCGCTAGCTGAGCTACAACACAGCGACTCTGTCACTGGCACATAAATGTACTTCTCATGACTGTCAAAGCTCTGCCGGACCTCCTGTCTTTCCAGCAGAGACACAGAGAGACAATTACTGTTCGTAACTGGTCAGCTCTGACTACCAGCGGCAGCCAGAAAGTTTCCTCACAACCCCTTGCATCATTACATACTATGTACATCCATACATACATGTATGCTGGGACAAAAGTTTGCAGAATTTACGGGTGTATTTACTCTTTAATGTCAGGGAAAGAGGGAGTTCTTGGTTAAATATTAAATTTGAAGCATTATTTAAAGCAGCGATAATTGAGTTTTCAGCCAGTTGGGGACATTCATACTGTTGAACTTGGCTTTATGCATAAAATGTGACAGAACCAGTTTTGAAAAGAATGAAAAAAGAGTGCTAGATAAAATAGTTTAGACCTAGGCTCTTTTCTTACCTCCGCACAGCTGGCCAATCACTGTGTGAAGTGGGTATTAATGTCAGATTGTCAGCTTTGGGAAGTTATAATAATTGTTGGACACAGACCCCCTCCCCTCCCCAAAGTGGGTTTCAGAAGCTGTTAAACCATAAGACAAGCAGTTCGTAACCTAACAAGACGTGGGATACAGGATGTGAACCCCAGCCTTTAGTTTCAAAGCTCTCTGCCTTGTACTGCCTACCTCTTACGTATGACTTCTCTGTTGTAAAGGGATGTAATGTAGTGCAACATGTCCATTATTCCTTTTACCGCGAGAATCTGAAGCAGCGTGTATTAATAAGTTATGTAAAGAGCATTATGAAATCAACAAATATTAAAAGTCTTGTCTCTGATCCTCCTTACTCCTCTCCTTCCTGCTCCTATCCTCATTTCTCCTTCCTTCAGCCACAGCCTGAGGCGATGTCATGCCCTGTCCTGGCTGTGAAGTACTCAGAGAGCAGCCAACGCCAGCCACCTGAGACACCCACCTCCATAGTTATTATGACAGGCCAGCCAGCCAAACATCTGTCAACCTGAGCACTGTAGGGAGGGAGGGAGCGGAGGAGAGGAGGTGAGGAGGAGGGGGGAGGGGACAGAGGGAGGGAAAGATACAAGTGAAGAAGGAGAAACAACACAAAAAAGGCAAAGAATTGAGAAAGCGGAGAGATGATACTGGTTGAATTAGGAATTTGGTTCCAATCATCTTCTGACAAAGTGTGAAAGTTTTACTGTACACATTATTGGCTTGTAAGTTGTTTATTATGAACTCAGTTTTTATAACGGCAAATACAAATGGTTGGGTGACAACTGACACCAGTATCTAAAGTCTGGATCATTTGTTGTTGTTTTTAATGATCAAACGTGCACTCGAGTTGTCCTGTAAAATGTTAAACTGCTTTGATGAATCACTCTTCATTTGATTTTAGAAGCATTAATAGGGAGCAGCATGACTGTTCATTCTGGTATCAAAAGCAAAAGGTAAAATCTTTTTTTCTTTTTTCCTGGAACCTAATTTAAATGCATCTTACCTTATTCATCTTCCATTTTACACTCCAATATTAGAGGGCATCTTTATCTTATTAGTTAGCACCATTTGGAAGCCACCTGTTTGGTAAAAGTTCCCTGAAATAGGCAACAAGCCTCCAAACAGACCATAAACTCACTATAAACAGGATTCCTGTCATGTTAAAATACTTTGCCGTTGGCAAAGTGCAAATAGCAGCACCTTGGTGTTGATGTTTCAAACGACCAACCTGCAGTGAAACTGAAGTATCTAATATATTTTGCCCTTTACTGTAAGACTGTCATAGCCTTTACCTGGTAACAGACACTCTGGGCACAGTCAACTTTATTTTAACTTAACCTGCCTGCCTCTGAGTTGTGCTTTTGGGTCCATTATAGTCGCTCCCTGTTTTTGAGTTGATCACTCTTGCTGTATTTCTCTGCTTTTTTCACTCATTATTAATTTTGTGCTGTTAACACCTGGATTATTTGACAAGACAAACACAGGTGGACCAGTAAATACTTGCCCCACAGGCAAAACAGGTGGAAACAGCCAGAGTGAAATAACACAACAGGTCACACCGCCAACATAAAGACAAAATGGCCAAACAAGTTACAGGTGTCTCAGTTTATAGACCAGCTGACCTCCGAGCTCTTGTCTACTTTCCCTTCGCCCTTTACATTCCTCTTGTCTCCTGCTTCCTTCATTTCCTCCTTTCTTCATTAAGTGTATATTTGAAAGTAGCTTTTGAAAGGGTAGATATGGATTAAGAGTGGGCGGGAGAAAGGGAAAGTCTATCTAAAGGTGTGAGACAATATGTATGCAAATGTTCTCTCCAAGCAGCTCACCAGCATAGCAGAGCCCAAGCCTGCCTGCCTGCCTGCCTGCCATAGGGTGGAAGGAGGAGGATTTATCATCCAATATCACCTCATCATAAATGATAATGATAAACACATAAACTAGGCTGTAACATAGTTATTCACCATCTCTGACCCAGCTACCTAAACAGAGTAGTAAATCAGCAGAGATTACATTGTGATGTTGTAAACAATCAAGGCGCGGAGTGTTTGAACACACCAAAGCTTTGGACACAGGCAGTTGAATAAAAATAAAAGTGTTTTGGCATTTAAAAACTGGCATGCTCCTGCACCAAGAAATATTACTGCCTAGTCGGCCCACAGATGCACAGACGGAGTTCTTTTCAATTGCATAGTGCTCGAGCCAGACGGGAGAGAATTAATAAGGCACTACAGTGTATCGGTGTTACTAAATTGGCAGTGTTTCATAACAAAGTCTTTCAGAGCAGTTATCAATTAGAAACAATTAAAAAAGCCATTCATCATTCTTACAAAGCCGCCTGCGTACGGGGAGCAGTGCTGACAGAGGAGCTGATAAAATGTAATCAAAACCATAATCAGTTAGCGCTCTTTAACAGAGGCTAATCTTGACAGAGCTGAGGTATGTTTATGTAAAGATCACACCTCTGACTAGCTTCACCGGTCAGAACACTGCGCACGTCTATCAAACAAACACATGGCCACTGAAGCGGGATCTGTGCAGAAAAAGTGACAACAGGGGAGAAAAACAGGATGAGAACAGATTTAAAGTCAAGCTGTGAAGAAACTTATAACATGCTAGAGACTTCACACAAACAAGTCCATCCTTAGGCCCTTGGTGACTGTCGGTACGGCGTGTGTCTGCTTCAGTATGAAGCCGTGTGCCGGTCTATCTGTGTGCATTCTGTTGATTGACATGCAGTTTCCTGCACCGCTATTTTCCTGGAAACCCCTAGCCAAGGCTTCCCATATTAACATCCAGATTATCACTGCTTTGTTGGTAACCAAGCGTGATAAAATCTTAATGCAAAGATGCACTGGGGGAAAGCAGGACCTATCCTGTACACAGTGTATCTCTGCACATCCAACTTCCCCAGCTTTCAGTCCCCCAGAGGCAACCCTGATGGCACAGGGTGAGGCTACACCCCCTCACCTCCCAGGCATATGGCTAATCAATGCAGCCTCTTCCGTGCAAAGGTAACTCTATACTCGAGGAGGGAGGATAGGGGAGCTACCAGCGCGGCCTCCCCTGTCTCTCTATCCTAATGAAGCTCCCAGGTAATCAAATCACTGTACACACAGGCAGATGGCCAATAAGGGGACCAGTCACCGGGGCTCTTCGATTTTTATCATGACAAAGTTTTTAAAACTTACAAATGAGTCATTTCTTCTCTTTCTGCATCTAGATTGAACATGTGTCCTTTATGGCACTGGACTCCGTTTTGAAGTTTGCCACAGACACAGCTGAAGAAACTGTGTGCCTTCATGGTAACATGCTGACTTGAGCTGAATATGGCTGAAGATGCATTTTCGCTTGCTGGAATAGACTAGAGTTGCAACGTGTTATTTCAGGCATCCAGGTTTTCCAGAAGTAAAAGTCTTGTTCATTCTCTGCATAGATCAGTGGTTCTAAGATATTCCGATTTGTCAAACACAAGTGTAACTAATACAATCAGTAACTGCAGCATTGCACTGCAATAACTGCCGGAACAGATCCACCATCAATGTTATTAGTTCCACCTGCGATTTAGAGGAGAAAATACCTGCTGTGAAAAAGGTCTATGAATTTGATTCATTTAGGAGCAATAAAGAAACTCTAAAGTGCTCTGGTGCTAGTAATGCTATCACCATTCAGTCACAGCTCATATGTGCTGTAAAAATCTGATGGGCAGAGTCTGTGATATTGAGTTTGATGTACAGTCTATTAAATAAACACTTTACCACTCCCTTTGCGCCAATCAGTGGAACTTCAAAAGGGCTGGAATCGTGCAATGAATCACATCACTCCCTAAAGTTTTGTCACAATAAAAATGATGGACTGACAGATATTCTGCTGCTTTGAGCGTGATTGTGTGGGATAAAAGATTAAAAGTGATTCTGATGACTAATTTCTATGGATAGGTTTTGAAAATGACACATTCTTTACTTATAAACTATTATCTGCTTTATGTTTGGATAAAATGCATTTAGACTAATCCCATTCATATTAATAATCCCCAAACAATATTTACTATGAAGTAATTAGCTTTCAATCAATGTTAACATTGACCCAATCCAAAAAAAAAAACCCAAAACAACATAAACTCTGGCATTTCCAGAGGACAACTGTTGGCAGACCGGCTCAGAGGTGTGAAACAGGCTGCTATATGTCCTCCAGCTAGATTTAATAAAAAGAGGTTATTATAAAGGAATATTTTCCCTGCTCTCCCAATCTAGGAACTGGCAGTAAGACCTGTCTCATTCTCCTCGCTCTGCAGAGCAAGTAATACCCACTAATCCCAGACACAGGAAGAGGCTGTGGCGATGAGAGAGAGGAGGAGGAGAGACAGAAGAGCAAGAGCTAATGTCATTATTTACAGTTTTTATGCTAAGTCCTTCCTTCAACCATTCGCACCCTTACTCTTAAACCCCATCACGTTGGTTTGGGGGGTGTGAGAGAAAGTGTATACGTGTGTGCGCTGTCACCAGAGCATGCCCAGTGTGGAGGACTAGACACAGACCAAAGAGTCACAATCCCCAACAGTGTTCATTTAGAAGGGTTCACGCTAGCAGCACGGACACACGCTCACACACACAGGAAGCTCCCAGGCCCATCCTGTCCAGCGTGATGTAATGAGATATCTGCCCATTCTTTCCCAATCTAGCCTCTTCATCCTCTACAGAACAGAAAGGAGAGGAGAGGAGAGGAGAGGAGAGGAGAGGAGAGGAGGATGGGAACTAAAGGACAAGAAGCAAAAAGCAGATTCCTCTGTTTTTATCTTCTTCCCCCTCTCTGTTTAAGGGAGTAATATGTCTCCATCTCTGTCTATCCTATTGTAATGGAGTAGGTCTCACTACACTGCCTGAGGAAATTGCCTTATAGTCCCTCTGCCCCTCTTCTATATGTGGACACACACACACAAACAGACCACACACACACACACACACACACACACACACACACACACACACACATACACACACATGGCGGTGGCCCTAGTGACACTGCTTAAATATTAATGACCTGATTCTCTCTCATTAATAATAGCTGCAGCGCTGATTACTCTGTGAATACCACTGTGTATGTGTGTGTGTGTGTTACACATATGGAAGAGTGCCTACTCACAATGTGTGAGCCAAGTATTTGTTCTGCCTGTCACTGGCATATTACGCTGTGAATCACTCCAAAAGGATTACTGACATTGCATTACTGAGGTAAATTAAATAATATCGAATTACATAACAGTAAGAATGTTAAAGGTTAATATGTGGTGATGAATCCATTGCCAGTCTGTGTCAGTTTATGCGTTTTATGTGTGTGAGAGAGAAAAGAAGAAGGAATAGAGGGCGTATGGGTAATATGATAATATGAACAGACATGCACACACACACACACATGAAAAAGAATTAAACATTGGATAAGCAACACACACACAAACACACACACACACACACACACACACACACACAGATGCATAGACTTACAAATATACAGAAACACCCACACAGACGGGCACTCGCTCAGTTAAGCCATGCATGAGGCGTGTGAGATGCAGCTGGCTTAAGCTAGCTTAGTACTAGACACAACACACACAAACACGCACACACGCACACACACACAGACATCAGTATGCACTGGGTTGTAATGGAGAACTTTACGTCCCCCTGCTAAGAATAGCAATAGCTAGCCATGAAAGAGGAGAGAAAGGGAGGTTGCGGGTAGAAAGAGGAGTGTGATATGATGAGCTGTGTGTCCTTTAGTAATGATGAGTCAGCAAATTACAGCGGCACACGTGGTCAACGGAAAGAAATCCAAAATAAGGTGTTCACTAATTGAAAACGTTTGCTGGCATTGAATTAAAACTTACAGTTATATTGTTTTTGCAACTATTGGCTTATGAAATATTTGTTTCTTAAAAGCATTCAGAGGATCAATATTGCAAAATACTGATACTGAAAGAGGAATATATTTGTCTTACACAAACATGCCACTCTTAATGTTTTCCATGCAGTATTTGTACGAGTTCATAAGTGCTTTGTGTTTTTGTGCATGTGCCCCGCAGTGTGCTGTATTTACGTGGCCAACCCACAAAAATTCCAATTTCCCTGATGAATTACATTGAACTGCATTGAGACAGGAAGAGAGAGGGAGTGAAAGAAAGAACTAGAGAGAGAGAGAGACAAGGTAATCTGTGTTGCTTTTGTCACGCAGTTACACGATAAAGTGAACATCCTGCTTACAGATAGAGAAGAAGCAGTGTCCCCCAATTTGTTATCACTCACATACTGGCAGAGCTCTCAATGCGACACATACAAGACACTGTTCACCATTAAAAGTCCTCCAAACTAAATACGTTGTTTGTCATTGCCTTTTAAAATAACTGATATTAATTTTCTGATGTTTGTTTTTGGGTGCTTTCCAAAAAAATTAGGCACAAAAGGTACTTGGTTAACATTAAGGAAAGATTGTAGCTATGAGTTAAAGAAAGCAACATTGACTGTTTGTAGGAAACAGGATGTGAACAAGTCAAAGCTCTATAACAATGTCACACTACTTCTATCTTTGTACCTACGGTTATTTTAGGCATTTAAATTATCGGCCGCTGCCGTCATCCATCTTTCCAGGTCGTCCCGCTGTTCTGCTCCCACCTGACTGACACCCTTCCCACCACCTGGCCCTCCTCCACCACCACCCCCCCCCACAAGTCAGACTTCAGTTCCTGCTGAGTCCCCAAACCTGCTGCCCACCCACCCCAAGTCTCTCTGGCCACGGCTGTCGTTACCTGCATTGTCTGGCTGCAGCTGATGGAAATCATCTTATTAGCGCTGTGCTAACGTCTGCTCTGGATTCCTGGGACACATCGACTGCACCTATTTTAATTGGCTGACTCTATTAATATTTCATTCGTTTAAATACAGCACATCACCTTTCCCTTCACTGATTCTGACCCCGTGGCTGGCTGCTCAGTATGTCAGACTGGGAATATGGATGGTGGTGGTAGAGGGGGGAGATTATTTTCACTGTGACCCACCACACTGTTGCTTTGGGAGGTTTTTTGTGAGTGTGTTTCAGTGGATGGTTAAGGTATGTTTTGTCAACTGTTTGAGTGAACAGAATTTATTATGGAATTGGTTTTTGTGGGGAATTTGTGGATTTAAAAGGCTAATAGAGGTACGTTTAAAAAGCTTTGGAGTGCCAAATGTCAATGTAAAAAATAAATATTCAAGCATAAAAAGATACTTAAGTTATTTCAAAGACATCTTACTTATGTATTTTTCATTTATTTTGATTTGTGAAGCAATATTGCTCAACCCAGTTTTTAGGTCCTTAAATTCTCACGACCCCCAGCAATTAATGAAAAATGTTCTCATGATGTCATGTGAATTTGACCAGGCATATTTTTGCCGCAGACTTATAAATGCATTAAGAGGTTCCTAATAGACTGTGCGAAAACTATTTGGAAAAAAGTCTATTCCTAGCAACTGCAATTATTTCACAATTAGGTTAAGAAATAAATACACGTCTTACAAATTTCCCACAACACAGTCTGTATGTCAAGTGACCACAGAAGGGTTGCACCTCCCGAGGATGGCTGTATTTTAGGAAAGAGGGATTTGTATAAGAGCAGTGGAGACAATTCAAATGTCCAATGTGAAGCTAAAACTTGACGATTCATGGACAGCGAGGGAACAATCAAACTTAGATGCGGGTACATTTGGACACACCAAACTAAAAAGTTAGATGTGGATTCGCTGTGCACAAGCTGTAAAAAAGTAGGTACTCACACACACACACGCACACATACACACACGTATGCAGTACATACAAGCACACACGCACACCTGGCAGCCCTGGGGCTACCTCCAGGACAGAACAGGTGATGGAGCTAGAGGAAGGCAAAGCAAAAGTAGAGAAGGAGAGGAATAAGTGGGGGATGGTGATGTAAACGTAGAGACAAGGAGAGGAGCTGAAGAGAAGACTGTGGACTGTGTTGGATTGATGGTACTGTGTTTGAGAGGTGACTATCTTGGATTCACTTAGATACCAGCAACAATTGACTCTATTTACTCTATCATAACTTCAGAATCATTCAGTCCAGTTCTGAACAATGTCAAGGTGTCTTCAAATGGTCAAATATGTCAAATACCTGACCTGATGGGCAATCTTTTTTTTTGTTCTGTGGTTTTTAGTGAAGGAGACATTTTCTTCTTTGCAGGAGGTTGAGTATTGGCAACTTTTTATTATACAAGTAAGCCGCATTACTAAGTATTTCAAGCATGTTTTGATTCATTACTAAATATCTACGAGGTACATTTTGTTCTGTTCGGTAAAAAAAAATCTCCAGATATGAGTGTGGTCTTTGTCATTTTTAACATCCTTATGGTCTTTTTTTACTGTCATTGCATTGTCAGATGTAATAGTTGCTGCTGTCATGGTAATGGTTTTAGCATAAAGAGAAAGGAATCAGCTACAATACTTAAACTTCTACAAGACTGGAAAAAATAGGTCCTCTGTAAAGTTACTGTGACTGCTGCACTGTGCTGTGTTTTTTCACACAGTATTGAAGCTACACAGATATCTGTTCCATATGTTAGCACAACACTATACCTTGTACACTGTGTACATTTGCACTTTTCGTTGCTTCTGATTAAAAGCAAAACAAAAATGTGAGCCCCTACACCTGGCAGTTTAACACAATTAGACACACAGGACCGAGAACAGTTGTTATGAGTTTCAACGCTTAAGAGAGCACATAGTCATTAAAACAGCCTGAAAAAGTAAAGTTATCAATCTGAAAATACTGTCTTTCTTTTTCTTATTTCTGTAAAGTTCAGCATTTGAAAAAGCTGAGAATTTAGCACATTATTTGAGGTCTCTAAGTCTTTGTCTTCAGACGACAGAGTGATGATACTCAAACCTGACATCACACTAGGCTTTATTTGGCAGCCCTAAAGGTGAAAATTGGTGCTAGGAGGAATGTAAGCACAGGTAGGATTGTAATGTGACAGATTCGGCAGCAAGAAACTTGTGCACACACACGTGTGTATATATGAGTCATGGCTGCTCCTGCGGCCTTTAACACCCAGTCATCTGTCATCCATCAGCTCAGCTCTGCACTACTGCTGTCTCAATTGCCTGACATAATACTGTACACACACACCACTCACTTTCTCTCTCTCTCTCTCTCTTTAACACACACACACACACACACAAACACACACACAGAGTATTTTGACAATGTGCCACCATCACTGAGTGTGAGTGGCACAGAAACACACACACATTGTGTCCACACAGTGTTCCCTGATTAACGAGATGGTTTGTTCTCTTCCTCAGGCCTCGACCAATCAGGTATGAGAACACAAATCTCTCCCCGCTGGTGATGCTGAAGGCCACCGGCCACTATTTATTGGCAATCTCAGCCCTAACTACCCAGACAGAGAAAGCAACACGCTTGCCACAGGCAGACACCACCACCGTGTCTGCCTCTGTGTGTGTTTTTCATGTGCTCTGGGTGAGTTTTGCTACGGGAAATAAATACGCCCGCTAATATCATGAAATAACAGTTTGAAAAAAAAAAACCACTACACAAATACACACAAACACACAAGAAAATATATCCAGGGATCTCCTCATTTTTAGATTGTGTGGGTGTGTCAATAGAGTAGAGGCATTAAAGCCGCAAACCCGTCAAAGCTGTGATTAAAGTAGATTAGAACTTCTCGACTACAAAAATAATGTCTTCTTATATCTGTACAGAATAATTCCTTCTTTTTTTACCTCTCTGGTCTTAATTAGCAGGATTTAGCAAGATTGGTGCTGCAGCAGCTCAGCTAAACATTAGTAATTGCCGTATTTATCTGCTTTCAGAGTAAAAATAACCCACACAGAGAGGTTGTGACAGTGTGGCAGCAGTATTCATGTTTTGTTCGCGGAAATTTGAAAACAGCTCCTCATGGCAGATTTTTTCCTGAAAGGTCTCAATGACAGCTTTGTTGGTGAAACATTTAACAGTGTTCCCAGCGGTTATTTTAAGAATACTTTAATTGTTTACAGTATTTCTCTTTTTAATGGCTTTAAAATCATTTCAATGGCTAAATTACAGATACTGCTGCCATGAACTTCAGCCTCCGAGGTTTGAACTGGGGTGATGAGAAGTTTAACGAGAAAGCCCTTTCCCTCTCATCTCCTCATCTTTCCCTCTTATCTCCTCATTTTTTTCCTTTTTTCCTTTTACTTCTTCTACCTGTCCTCTGCTCATTCTCTACTCCCTGTCCTGTTTCTGTCTTCTATCTTGTTTATTTCCCTAATAAAAGAACCCTTTGAAATCTGCGCTGACTTATTACTGGTTCATCTCCAAAGACAACAAACAGCATATGTAAGACACAGAGACACAAACCTACCTCAAACACCCCAGGTATGCATTTTCATCACGCTTAACATTCTCAAACTAAGTGATGAAATATGACCTACAAGTGGAGTTTTGGGAAAGTCAACATCTACTACGCTCTTGTGATATCGATGCTGTACAGGAATTCAAACACAAAGAGACGCATTGTAGTGGGAGGAAACGTGGAAGAAGCCAGAACTGAACTTGGCCCATATTCCTTACTGTATTGTATGTGAGTCACTCTTTGAGAGGGCCTGTATGGTGAGACATGCTGTGATCTTAAACCTGGCTCAAAGTCATTACAGCAGGAAGGCCAGAGGGGATTCAGGGACAGCACAAATGGGGAGTAATCAAGAAAATGAAAGAGTAACTCAACACTAAAACCACTTTTTTGTGTTTTAAAATGTCATTTGATCCTTCATCCAGTCAATTGCAAAAGTATTTGCATTTTACTAAAGAAAAACCTGAGACACAAACCTACCTCAAACATCCTAGGTATGCATTTTTATCACACTTAAGTCTTTAAGCAAGTAAGAATTAGTAGTAATTAATTCTTAAACCATCTTGCACCAGACCCTCTGAATTACAAGGCAACGCGTTCACCCCCCATATAACCCTCATCCACTGACATATAATTACAGAAATCAACTGTCAGAAGTATGGAGAGTATTATGAGACAGACAGAGTGCAACCCAGAGCACTACTACTTGTTTTAGTTAGTGTTTTAGTGTGTGGGGCAAATCACATCTTCTACAGTGTGTGTGTCTGGGTTTGAATGCATTTTTTTTTAATTTGTGAAGGAGCTCAAGCTAAAGCTCAAACTAAAACGGGGTGTGCAGTTGCTCTGTAAGGAGTGAGGAGGGTAGAGTTAGAGGAAAGGAACGGATGGTTCAATAAAGTGGGGGAGGACAGGAAGAAAAAAAGATGAGGAATAGAGGTCAAAAGGAGAAAGCAAAGGGATGAAAAGGAAGGCGAGATAGTGGTATATTAGCAGGATAAGACACATGCACACTGATGATCACTAGCCAGAACACTGGGGTTTGTCAACTTGGCTGGGAATCCTTTCAGAAATCTCTCAGTTGTGAGCGATGGTGGGAAGTCGGGGGGAAAAAGAAGAATCACAGTGGTAACATGGGTAATATGCCAGGGAAGTGAACAAACTTTTCTCTGGCGTCAGCACATCTGCTGTGGAGGACAATCTTTCTCTCTCTCTCATCGCTACAGGACGACACATATGGCAGGAGAAGTAGAGTTAGTGCATAGGCTGTTCTGTGACAACACGCACGTGCGCGCGCGTGCAAAGAACGCGGAGGTGAAGACACGCCATCGTGCTTAGTAATTGTCTCAGCGTGATTATGACCACAGCTGCAGAGGACACGTTACATAAAAGCAAAGGGCTTTCACAGTCAGTTGAAACCGACTGTGTTAACCAGTGGCTCAATTATCTCTATTACACGCTCCTCAGATGCAGATCATGCCACAGTGGAACAAACAAAATCCTCCAAAACTGCAGACCCCATCCTGTCTCACACTGCCAGTCGAGTAAAAATAACACTCCGATCCAACCCAGATCTGATTTATGTAGCTTTTGATATGAGATTATCAGCATTGCTGTCGCACAGAAACGTTTGCTTTGACAAAACTTGCATTATCAAATACGTTTTGTGTAATGTAATGCCAGCTGCTTTATGTATTATAATACATAAACATAAACCAGAGATAGGATGACAGAGACACATACATGAATGATATCCAACTTAAGTTATGCATTAATTTTTAATCTTTTGTGGCTATGTGATGTGTTCATCCATCACCCATCACCCATCTTTTTTGGTCCTCAGGAGCCAAGGTGTGCTTTGTTATATTTGCATGTGACAATCACCCACTAACCACTCAACAAAGCAAACATTTCACTCCATAAATTTGAAATTTAGCTTTATTTTCTTGACAGAGCTATTAAATGAAACTGTAGAATATGAAAGTAATTTAATAATGGTAATCATTTATATGTCTTTCTGTTTAATATGTCCTATTGCTTTCTGTATTGTCTCATGGCCTTGAAGACAGTTGGGTTGCAACATGGATCCTGGGATATCTACAGGACACTTGTAAACAGGTTGTGTCACTCGATGCCTGGTCCATGCACCAACCTGCTGTGTCTTTCTATACCTCAGCCTACAGCCTTAGAAACTGTTTATTCCTGAAGCTGGATAACACAACTGTGTTGTCTTGTAGTATATGCCTGTGAAGACATCCTACCCCTATACTACTGGACCTTTGAACCATGATCCTATGTGAAACCTTTTCACTGACCTTTGGGGTCGACTGTAGACATTTTTGCTTCTGTTCAGACGTACTTAAGAACTGGCTGAGCGCCCAGTTGGTAGAGAGAAACGAGGATCTTAGGAAGTGACATTGGTATGTTTTATTTCTTTTAGAAATACAATGCATTGTACTTCTGATTGTATTTTTGATTACATTATTTAAAAACCAGCTAATGCTCTTGTTGTGTGTTTCTTGAGTCAATTTTTCACAATAACTGAGTTTGCTCTAATATTGAAGATTATTTTCTGTAATTATTAATATGGATTGTAATTGTAAACACTATGCTTGTTGCATCTGAATGAACACTTCTATTAAATCACAGTTAATTATAGTTTGATAAGGTTTTATTCCCCTGCTCGGCCTTTTAACCACTTGACGGTGACTACCTTATGTTGCCACAGCCAGGATACAGGGTGTGAACAGAGCCTGTGAGATGAGGAAAAGACAATTAAAATGTATCATTAGATAATTGTAGCTTTGAAAAATGAGGGCTAATAACGGTAATATAACCAAGCCAGCAGTTTGCCTCCTACCATCACTGTGTTACTGTAATTGCTGCACATAAGCGCACACAATTAAAGGTCAAGGATCAACAGTTTACGGACAACCACAACATGACCCATCTGGATTTGACAGTCACTCTGGTTCATTGGATGCAGTAAACAGAATGATAAATGTGTATTTTCAGCTCCTGCTAAGCTCTTAGCGGGCCTTGTTGTCTCCTCCCTCTCTCCATCCTCTCATCTCTGCAGCCATTCTCCACTTTTATTCGAGCTAAATCTGAACACATCAGACTAATGCTACAAGACATATCGGCCGGCACAGTGGGAGCACAGAATGGAAAACACAGGAAGATGGAGATGATTGGAATTTCTCTGTTCCTCCCCCTCTCTCTCTCTCTCTCTCTCCCTCTCCCTGTCTCTCATGTATAGAATCAGCAGTTCATCACATTTAAAATAAAATCCATGCTACATCCATCCATAATCTGTCTTATAACTCTTATTCCACTGTCTGTCTGAGCCATAAATTAGTGTGTCTGATCTCAACGCTTGTGGCTAGTATTATAGCCATCTTTGAATGAAGAAGCACAGAGCTTTGTCTTATTCAATTAAACTTCCCTAGGGGGCGCAGCGGCAAATGAACTGCAGCCTAACAAACTCCCACCACCACACATCACTCTGCTAATCAGACAGCAGCCATGAGGCGCGCACTCCACTTTGACAGTTTCATTCTTACCACATGAAAGTCTGTGCATTATTGCCATTGTGTACACAAATAAGAAATATATCCTGTCTTCCTTTAAGATTTTTTTGTTTTCGAGACAAGAGAGGTTCAGGTCAACAAGAAATATTTGGTGCCTCTTGTTTGAAGCTGCAGAAATCTAAAATTGGTGTTTAGAGATGTCAGTTTCAGAGCTTCATCAGTGAAGTGGAGTTTGTGCAGTTGACATGTGAGCTCAGTAGCTTTTATGATTTAATCTGTAGCATTTTTAGGATTTGTCATTTGTGCTTGTAAGTTAAACATAAAAGTGTATTGAAAACTCTGGAAAAAACATAGTAAGTGGACCTTGGGTTGGAATTGTTTTGTTTCCAAGGCCAAGAATGAACTTTCATGCTTAACCTAAAGGCCAACAAGGACAAAAAGTCCTAAAGGTGTTGATTATGGATGAAATCATAACAGCTACTGAGCTCATATATCAACAGATCCAATTTAGTAAACCCAATCTGATGATGAAAATCATGTGATATTAAAAGCCCCAGAAAAAGCTATTAAGTGGGCCATAGGTCATAGTTAGGATTATTTTGTCCATTTTTTAGAGCGCACAAGTTTCTGGCTTGGTGAAAATTCACAGTCTTCATAGGAAAATAAATATTATCACAGACATACAGTACTAAAAGGACAAAACCACACAATTCACTATAACTCTAATGATTTTGCATTTAAGCAACATGTTTATTCCTCATTGAAAGTAGATACTGTAGCTACTGCACACACACAGCTACAGATATATACACACACACACAGAATGAGGAAACTGCTATAATCACGGTGAGTGTGTTTGGGTCTCCAGAGCAATGAAAGCCTCATTCACATGAGAGGCTCCATTAACCTCTGAATCAGCTGCCATAGTATTACATCCTCTCTACATACACATTACTACCTACGTGGTGTTTTAGCGAGTGGTTGCTCATACCATTATATCACAGTTTAAAGGCCCTGCACGCCACATGCAGGTGTTTTCAGTTATTCTGGCTGATTAGACTTCATTTCAAGTTGATGTTGGGTGGAACCATAAACTCCGTGTACTCATCAGAATCATAAAGGTTGTCCTGCTCTAACAGATTCAAACAAAACTAACAGGAGAACACCCACACAGTCCTGAGAGGAGCCATAATCAGTCAAAATAACTGCAAACATCTGTGTTTTCACTGTGGCTGCGTAAATGCTTTAACATTAGAAAACAATGTCAAATTTTTCTGCTCAAGCGTGCACATCAAGGAAGCTTATTCAGCGATGGCACAGGCTCCCACACTTCTCTAAGGAGCGCCAGATTTAACACAGCATGTATGTGTGTGTGTGCGTATGCGTGTGTGTGTGTGTGTGTGTGTGTATAGAGTGTGTTTGCAGCACTGTGACAGTAGTGGGAGGAAGGAAGTCACACGCCATCTCATCTTCCATGAGCTTCTGTCCCTTAAGTTGACTGGTTACATAACTGATGCTAACACAGAACAGTGGCCACCTTCAGGGAGGTCTGTTGCACGTAATTGCAGCCACACAGTTCTACCTGCTGCGGTGTGCGAGCCCTGCGTTTATGCCTGCATACATTAAAACATACTTGTAATGTTATATACCACACTATATCATCATTGTGTAGCTGCACATTGACACTCCAGCTACATTGTTCATAAAATTTTTATACTTTTTAGTTACATTTCTGAGCGATTTATTCATTTTTTTAATCCAACACCAGCAACAACACTTTTTTCTCTGTTACGGAGTTTAAAAAAACATGAAACATGAAAAAAAAAGTCTGGAGAGGTGGGGGCCTCAAGAGGTTGTTGATATTGAACGTTTCTGTAAAACCACAGATTACATTAAATGTTTTTAATGTTTAATGCCAGCATTTTAAAAACTCTGAGATTGTGGTTACAAAAAAAAAAGAACATTAAGTCTGTGATGAGATGCAAACTCTGGCCTCTAGATGACTTTCCTGCATTGGCGTTGAACATTGTTTATCACAGGAAGTCTGAAAATGAAAAAAAAAAGAAGTCTGAAAACATATCCTGACTCCTACATTGAGAAATGCACTTAGCTACGTAGCAGGATTTCAACATCAAAAGTTTGGTATTGAAAATATGAACACCACATCAGAGGCAACACAGCGACTCAGAAAGGTGCTAATCTTGTCAAAACACTATGATCACCATGATTATAGTGACGCTCTCTCAATCACAACAGCTGTAATAATACTATTCCCCTTCATCCCTCCAAGGCATTCCTTCTTCTCCACCTCATCCTCCTCTCGCTCACTCTCTCTTTGTCTCGCAGACAGACAGAAACCCACACACAGAGACACACACAGACAGACTGTGTGTGGGTCAGTGCGGCAGTGGTGGCTGCAGACTGGAGCAGAGGTCGGCCGCACCCTGCTATTATCCCCCGAGTCCTGCTCTGTTTAAAGGCAGTGCAGTGGCACACTGAGTGACGGCTCAATGGAAGGCCTGCTGGGAGCTTACTAGCAGGTGAGGAGTCAGACGAGCCAGAGGGAGAACACACACAGAGGGACGCGGACAAATACACACTTACGCACCGGTAGACACACAAATGCAGTCAGTCAGTCGTGAGTGGAAACAGGCAAGAAATAAAACCAGCAAACGCACAGGGAAGCACACATACATGCAGGAATGCATGACTGTGCACACACACAAACACATATGCTGAGCGTGGTAATAAGCCAGCCGTGCTCTCCAGGGATAGAGCCAGTGGCCAAAGAGAGGGAGGGAGGAAGCAGCTGGCTGCTGAAATACTTCCCCTCCTAGCACTGTAATTTCCTCCCAGAGGCACACCTGGGCCGGCACTCATTCACACATATATACTGTATCACTGTGTGTGTGTGTGTGTGTGTGTACAGTGCACACATGTGAGTGTGTTTATTCTTTTGTGTGTGTATGTTCTGCTTGGCTGCATGTGCACACGTTTATGCAGGTGTACGCTGCTGATCCAATGTGTGTCCATACGGCCCAATATAACACCCGTATTATTACATAGTATTACACATTATTACATACATAAAACACACGTTCCATATATAATGCAAGCTGCGAGCAGTGTGGTGCTGCTGCTCCGCTGACCTAAAATCAGCTGCAGATGCATTTGCAATGTGGCAGGAACTGATTCACCATCTGATCTGAGACTAGTACCCCATTATAGGCAGCTTTTAGTCAGCGTTATACCACAACATAATGCTTTAGTAAAAGTAACACAAACTCTTAAAAAGTGGTTGTGGTACAATTTGATAAATACATTTTCTGTGTATTTTATAGTACAAGTAGAGACTTTGTTCTTTTCACTGGATCCTGTGTAAATCCTTGCTAAATTTAAATTTTTTTTTCTTTCTTTTTTTTTTTTTTACAATTCACACCTCTTTTTACTGAATAGACTAAGTATGTTGAATTTTGGACTGCTATTTCAACCTCTGAAGCCTATATTTAACCACACAATGATGGTTATCTAAAGTTTATGTTTCCAAATTCTGGAATTTGCTGCAAAGCTTTGGGTTTCCATTGCTAAAATCGCACAGCCTCAGACAGGCCTTGGCAAAGAACATTGTTTACGTAGGCTATTTAAAGTGAAGGAATTCACCTCCAAAACTGCTCATTTTAGAGCTTTAAACAGCAGCCTGAGGACGCAGAGGACAGACAGCTACTGGTTTTGTTCATATGGCTTAAACGGTCATCTTGCTCATGGGAACTGGGCTGGATAACGGAAGCGTACAGAGGCGTTGGTCTGGCAGTCAGAAGTGAGATGATGGGGTATAATGAGGAGCGCGACTGTGTAATAGTTACTTGCTAAGTAGCATCCTAATAATACAGGAAGGGATGACCAGTTTAGCTAATCCCCTAAAGGTGCAAATTTATTTAACAATTCCTTATTGCACAGAAAAACTTGTGCGCCGACAACTACAATAAGTTTGGTAGGTTAAAGTTGAACCAGGAGGTTATGGATGTGATGGGATTTTTATAACAGACAACTTGTGTAATAATTCTATAGTTTACCTTTGCTTTTTACCTCCAAATAAGTTTGTCTAACCTGAGGGTTTGTTTAAAACCTGTCTGACTGCTCGTGTTCCTGCCCCGTCTGACTTCTGTGAAATAAGACCTGGGGCGAATGATACCTGATTTTCCCTTTGAGTTTGTCTATATTCATAAGCTGTAGTAGTAAAGTAGCAATTTAGCTCCATCTTTTAAATATGACCCATAATGATGTTAGAAGAATGTCACCTTCCCAGTGTTTCTATTTGGGATTCCAACAAGAGGCAAGATGTACTGCAAAATGCCTGCTGGGACCCCTGTTAGATACTGAAAATGAGCTCAGACCATTTGTGTGTGTGTGTGGTTGTGTGTGTGCTCATGTCTCTCTAAGTGCTTAGTCACGAGTGTCCTCTTAAAACCCTTGCACCATATGACTATCCTTGTGTCACACCGGCAGAGACGGAGACAGAGCGGGGAGGGGAGAGTAAATTGAGAGAGAGGCAGAGAGATATAGGAAGAGAGTGAGTTCTCGTGGGAGCCCCCTTCACTTTCTGGATGCGAGAGACAGACATTAAGCCACAGTGACGAGCACCGCTGGCCCCTGGCTGACCCGCTCCAACCTCCTCTCAGCTCAGGCCTAGGCTGACGTGTCATTGTATCAGCGCTGTGCAACATGGCGCACACCGACAACAGCACAAGCACAGCGGCTCAGAAGAAAATAGCATAATAAAGTTTGGCACAAAACATACAAGAGTGGCAGCTCCAGATTGGTAAAACAAATGCTGGCTTTGTGCAGCTGCATGAGGTCCTGTGTCGCTGCCTCAGTCCTCCGCCCAGTGTCTACCCACCAACTAATTGCAATCGCTTTGCCTCAGACGCTGCTGGAAGCCTTTCTGCCTCAAGAACAATACAGGTCTCTGAAATGTCAATGAAAACAAGTCAACTGCATTTCTGTAACACAATAGTATGGCCTAGTGTGTAAGAACTCAGAACAGAGCTGAATGATACTATAAAAACAAGATACAGCCTAACATAATGTGGCTTTTTTAGCCCCCAAAATAGTATTTTGACAAGAGTAAAGTAAGAAAACATTTCTTCTCGTTGCTGAAATTTGATGACTTTTACACATAATATTTATGTGGGAGCATAAGGTAGCAGACTAGGGTGAGAGGGATTATGGGAAAAAGCCCTCTGGTAGTCCATCTGTCTGGGCAAGTCTCACTACCCTGGACACAACACTGCAATGGCGTGCATACACGTACTTGCATGCACGCAGTTGCAGTAACACACACACACACACACACACACACACACACACACACACACACACACACACACACACACACACAGTCCAGTCCCCCAGACCAAACGCTAAACTCCACCCTCCTCACTGTCCAGAAACCAACGCCTCTGCAGTCACCGCTGGAAAGAGGAAAGAGGAAAGCGTGATGAGAGTTTGTTTGGAGGCAAAAAGTAGCGAGTCAAGCTGAGCCCAGAGAAAAAGAGGGAAGGAGAAGAAAATAAAATCAGCAAAACAGGAAGACATAGATCAAAACACAGATAAAAGAAGGAGATAAAATGAAATTGTAAGAGGAGAAGAGAAGACAGATTGAAGGATGGAGCTCTGTCCGCCCGGCAAAAATGAATGGCGATCCTTCGCTTTCTATCGCCGCTGCGATTAATTGACGAATGTGCCACATTAATAATAAAGCTTGCTCTCCCCACTTAGGACATTGATTCACACCTCCTCAGCTTATGGTGTAAGAAACCGATCAGTCTCGCTCCATCTTCATCTCTCTTTCTCTCTTTCTTGAGCTCCTCTATTACCTTACTAAATATAACTTCCTTCCCTCTGTCTTTAGCCAGGAAATGAGTCCAACATTCAATAACTGGCTGTGAATTAAGCAGGCTTGGCAAAAGAGATCTCCGAAAATGATTGATTGATTATTAATTAATTCGCTAATGTTCCTGATTGATCTACGGGGAGGAGTGATTGTCTGAGAATATGAGGGAGGATAAAAGAAAAGGAGAGGAAAGTGTTTGATTTGGGTTTGTAGATGGATTAAAGAGAAGCAGAATGTAAAGACATCTATAATGTGCTTCCATGTTGCTCTGATATTACAGTGATATGATATAACAACTGGAAGGTAAACTTATGTTTACATAATATTGTGGTCGAGAATAGCTAAGGCAAGAGATAAAAAGGAAGAAGAAAAGAGAAATGAAGAGGGAGAGAGAGAGAGAGAGAGAGAGAGAGAGAGAGAGAGATCCACATCAAATGCTACAGGGAGCAGCACATGCCTGCTCGTCTGTCTGTCTGTCTGTCTGTCTGTCTGTCTGTCTGTCTGTCTGTCTGTCTGTCTGTCTGCTTAGCCTTGAAAATCCCAGCTCTCGAAACCAGACGACCACAGAACTCATGCCCACGCCATACATGCACGCACACACAGACACACACACATTCACACACACTGTGGCCTGTTCTATCCTACGCTATTGATCTGCACCCCACTCTTCATTAGAAAGAAAAATTCAAAGGCAACAGGAGCAGTGAGACGTGTTGTGTGTGTGTGTGTGTGTGTGTGTGTGTCTGCATGTCTGTGCGCAGGAAGCATGTATGTGTGTTCAAAAGTGTAAATGTATGATCAAGGGAGTTGTGTAAGCAGCATGTGGTTACATCCTGTATGTATGTGTGAGTTCCTGAGTTTTTTTTTTTTTTTTTTTTCAGTATGTGCATGCTCGTACGTGTGTATGTGGATGTTCTGCCAGGTATCAGTAACAGTGGGAGCAGATCTGTGTTACTCTAATGCAGTCTGTCCTCACTGGGTGTTCCTATGGAAACTCTCTCTCTCTCTGTATATTATTAGACATTCTTGAGTCAACTGCTCAGAATAGGAAGACACAGATCTCATCCGTGGCGATACACTCGTTATAAAGCGCTTCAACTTGCGCCTGTACATGTTACAGGAGATTCTCTGAGAAGATTCTTGCTTTGCTGATTAGTTGAGATGCAGACTCTTGCACCGGTCGGGGTCACGATTGATTGACTTGCAGGCTTCAGATCAATCACAGTGATTGGACAGCCACTGTCTACTGACACAAGCCGCAGGCATGCATTGCAGTGATGTTTTTTTTTTTTTTTTTTTCCAGCGAGCACAGTTCTTAAACACTTGAAAGTACAGTCTTGTTTTGCTCCACAATGAGACCTGCACCATATGAAAAACAACTCCTACAATTTTTTTTATATGTATATATGTGTATATGTTAAATTTATTAAGTGTCAATCCCAGGTAGGGATTCCTTTCCCACAATAAAAATGTTTTGCAATTTGAATAAGTTACTTAATATTATTAAAGGGACAATGTGCAAGTCTCACAGCATATCCTGAATATAAACTCCAGGTTTTGGTGTGAGCCAACATGTGGACAGCCTCTAAGTCGTATTCTCCAAATGAATGCAGATTTCTGAGCCTGCTTTATTAATTTGTTACTAATTTGCATTCAATTTTGAAACTAGCTTGAAAAGTAATAAAGTGTCACACTGTGTGCAAGTGTTATCTATCTGTTATCTTGTCTTATCTGGAAAATATGTGTTTCTGCGCTGTTTTACAGGTGCAGTTCATCTTGCTGAAGATACTGAAGTTATCTTGTGCCTTTGGGTTGTATAACATAACAAAAACATACATATTATCTGTATGTATTTTTTCCTAATTGACTGAAATTCTCACTTATTTTGTGTTCAACCTAAAAAATAAATTAATAATTAAAAAAATAATTAATTTAAATTTACTTCATCTGGTGTCAAAATGGTTCTTCAGTCCTGTGACATCACCTTGAAGTGAGTTGAACGGCCTTATTTCACTAAATTGGAGCCAAGTGAAGACAAACAGATTTAGTTAATTTTTTTCCCATTTTATTGTGAAGAAATAAGATTGTAAAAGTAATTCAATATACCAAAGATACATTCATTAATTCTTATAATGAAAATATATATTTTTTCTTTTGCGATGATGTTCAGACCTTCAGCATTAACGGCTAATTTAATATATACCCGTCTTCCTAGAGCAGACATGCCATGTTAAACTAAAAGTATGACGCTCCTCTAAACGCTCCCCTTCTTGTTGTTTCAGCTCATTAATTTCATCTGTTGAGTGGAAAATGGAAGCAGACAACAATGAGAAACCAAAGACTTGAGTGCCAGCTGTTAATTGTTAAGGCAGCTGAGGCAGCGTATCATTCTATAAAAGCTACAGAAGGTGCTACCTTTACCGATCAAACACGTGTGTCTCCATATGTCACTCCTCTCTCGCTCGGAAAATTAGTGCAGTGACAGGAGGATGCGTTCGGCTGTGTGTAGGTGTAATCTTTTTGACAGCAGGGTATGCTCATGCTGTGACTCGCTGTCTTTGCATACAATAGTTTGATATGATTATATAACCAGGTGTGTGTGAGGAGGAAAAATGCTTTAAGATGCATGTCTGTAGTTTGAGGGAAAATGAGCATAGCATGTGCAGTTTTTCTGGATGTATTGCGGAGAACATTAATGATGACAAGAAGTCAAAAAAAAAAAGATACTTGTGTAGGTTTAAAATTTAGGATGCATGATCAGGAGGCTTAAAGGCTTAAAATCAGTTTCCTTATGTGACTAGTTTAAGTTAAAATGGTTTAGATGGAGTGAAGGTGTGTATAAAAGTGGAAGATTGGACAGTGGGAGCTGCAGACTGACCTCTGTTGTGGTATTCTGCTGCTGTGCTGCTGATGGGCGCTTTCTTTACAGCTGCAGAGCGATAGACAATGTGCGTCCTTCCTCCTCCTCCTCCCTCTTCCTCCTCAATCACTCCATCGCCCCTCTCCACTGGCTCAATAAAAAACTCCTCTTTCTCCGTCCTGATCATACCAGCCTGTAACAGAGAGAGAAAGAAGAGAGTGTGGAAATTTAATTGGACAATATGAATACCAGTACATGAACTCTGTCACTGTGTTAATTTTCCGCCCGCCCCACCCCTTGTTTGCCTTTCACTCTCATCTCCATCCATCCTTGACCTCCTCTCTCGCCCTGACAGTTTAAAGAAAGAAATAGCCCTTTGCTTGCACTGTTTGGGGCATGCTGGGAGAAAAAAAAAAGAAGAGTAGTGATCCCTCCCGATGGCCAGAGTGACACCTGGCATCTAAAATGGCCAACACAACAACGGGAGATGAAACTGTCCCACTCCCATCCTGGACTAACACATTCTGTCAGGTAATTCCCTACGTCCTCCTTACACACACACACACACACACACACACGCAAACACACATCAGCCTTGCACAAATGCAAACTCACAGAGTGAGAGTGAGATGGGGGGGAGTGAGGAAAGAGACAGAGGAGATGGAGAGGAGTAAAGAAGCAAGCATACAGAACACACACGCCAAAAAAAAAAGAAGAAAAAAAAAAAGAAGAAGAAGTTGCGTGCACATACGCGGGGAAAATAGGCACTGGGAAAATTGCCCGTCACTCTCTCTTATTCCATCTGTCTGTTTAAGACAACTAGTAATTACCAAGGCAACGCACTGCTGTAGAGGAAAGCCATGGGGGAGAACACACAGAGAGGATGGAGAGGCTTTGGAGAGGAAGAGCGCCAAAGAAAGAGAGCGATAAATGAAGAAGAGAGAAAACATCAATACGATCAGCGCTTGTCTACTTCTTCCTTCACTCTGACAGGAGAAAGGAAGGGATGATGAGCGAGTTGAAGAGAGGAAAGCAAAGCGATACAGTATACATTACAGAAGATGTGTGCGATGGAGAGCTCTGTGCGGGCTGTGCTGCAGAGAGTTTTACTGAAAGACAGTTTAGTCAGAGATCCCACCCTGGAGCACAGTGACCTGCTACAAATGGTGTTAGCTTATTACATCTGTGAGAGTGTACATATCACATTTAAACTACAAACTGTGTTCATACAGATTTTATAGCCTGTCATGACATTATTTACTCAAGACATATTTCAGAAATTGAATATATATATATATATATATCTGAAGTGCAACACTCAAATTACTAGAATCAACAGAATTTTTATTGATTTATTTTTTTGGGTTGTGTTTCTCCCTCAAATTCTTACATCTCATGACACTGTGAGCTGGATAGATTGTGTCATTTGCAAGATTAACACTTTGCACACTTTGCCTGAGACTCTTTTAATGTATTATACTGAATAATTATGTTATTTACTGTATTTAGCAATTCCGTTTCTCTATGTTGTAATTGTAATACTGCTGCCGCTGCCTACTGTTCAGCACATATTGTTTGTCTGTTTGTTCTGGAAGAGCCATTTCTCCTCTGTGGCTCATGTTTTCCTTTTTTCTATTTTTTTTTCTTGGTCAAGTGTTTTTTTGTTTAAAGTACGCCTTTAAAACAATGAATTGAGTAGAATTTTAATCAGATTGTACTGTAAAGCCCTCTAAAACCAATTTGTGTTATATTTTGGCCTCAAGAAAACTTGTACATGTAGAGAAAACAAGCAAATTAAGAAAAACATTCACTGTGTCATGTGAATGTATACACAACAATGGAATACTGGAAATTACTTATTAGTAAAAGGCAAAATATAGGCGTATGGTCGATAAAATTGGAATCACAAAATCAGAATGTGATAACTAAAATAAACTTTTTTGCTGTGTACGATTTTGCGTTTGCTTTCTGTTTTTTGTGGCACATTGCTTCTGCAGACAGTATACGTTCTTTAATTGGTGAACGGTTTCTCGATTAACTTGTATTTTGTGTATTTTTAACGTTTAATGTTTTTTTTCCGCTCACATGTTGTCAAGATGATGAAGATCTTTTCCTTTACTTGCATGTGTTTTGTCTACTTGCGTGTATTTGCTTGAGTTTAAGTGTGTTGCGCTCTCTTGGCCATTATGCTACATGAATAGAATTGACTTGACTTGGGTTAAATATATGAAAACTGATAAAGAAATGAAGTGCAGTTATGAAATAAGTCACTTTTTTCATTTCATGGGCCATACTTTTATCCATGATGTATCTTTCAGTATAGTAACTGGAGCCTGAAGATATCAGATATGAGAGCAGTGTTAATTTATGAAAGTACCTACTATAGACTCTAAAAATCAGTTCTTTTGTGGATACAAGTATGCATACTACTTATTGAATCCTTTGAGCTGCAGAGGAAAGAACTTGCACGTTCCTTGAATACCTCAGAGAGGCTGATTTGAAAGGATATGGATATTAACACAGTGGTCCCTCAGAAAGAAAAAGCTGTTCTTTTTCTCTCCTTTTACTCTCCCATTCTCCTCTCTCTGTCTCTCTCTTTCTCCCTGTCAGCCTGAGGCTTTGGTCCCGGAGGGATGTCGACAAGCCACTGACCTGCCCTCTCTTTCTCCCCCCCCCCCCCACCCCCCTTTCTCCCTCTTTCTCTCTCCACCTCTCTCTCTTCTCATCCCTCCATTTCCCCGAGCCGTGGTGCGGCATTCCGATAGGAGCTGATGGATCTGCGATGGTGCATGCATTCCCACTCCAGAATACCAAGCAGTGAGGAGAGGAGAGCTGTGTCAAAGAAAAAAAAAAAATGACATGTGGGACTGGGAGACATGGTTGGATCGATCAGAGCTGCCATAGAGGGGGCGGAGGGTTAGAGAGAGGGGAAGGTGTGAGGGAGCTGAAGAACTGGACACGTCCTTTGAAAAGCTGAAGTGAATAAAGCATCAAAGCATCTGAGCACATTTCCATAGTGAGAAGCATTATCTTCATCTCCTCTAAAGCAGGAGCAGCCAAGTCCTGGTTGAGGGGATTATAGGAAGGCTTGTCCAAACACTGTGTCCAGAACAATTGATTCATCAGAGGTAGACCACCAGCCTTAATGTGCCAGCATAAGTCAGGTTATTCAAAGACAGGATTGAGGCTCACATCTAGAGTAAGCTATAGATAAAGATCAACCATGACGACACACTGTTGGTTAAACACTCCTCATTAGTATCACTGTATATCTGTGACTAGTTCTTCAGCAGACAAAGCAATCGATGTAGTGATCGACCGGATTCTCCCAACATTGTTTGACACACTGTTTTCAAAACTGGTCCAAGCACAAAGTCATTAATTAGGCTTATTGTTCGGTCTATGAAATGTCAGATAATAGTTGAAAAATCCCCTCACAAGTTGAGGCCTTTTAATTTTAAACAACAATCTCAAACATAAATATGTTCATGAAGATATTGATTTTGTTATCATAGAGAATTAAGAAAACCGGCAAATATTCACAACTGAGAAGCTGGATTAGAGGGTTTTTTTTGCATTTTTCCTCAAAAAATGACGTAAACAATTAATCACATGTACTGTATATATGTATTTATGTTTTGGAGGCACATCTAATGCACATTCTTGGGGCACATCTGTATCTATAATTGATTATCAAACATTTTTTTGTCAATTGAATAATCAGTTAATCAACTAATCCTTATAGCGACAACTGAATTAGTCACTCATGCCATTGTCACCATTAATTAAATGTAAATAACATTATCATCACACCTTTTTTACCACTGCGCTGACATCTTGAGACGGAGGTGTACATCTTCGCTCAGAGTAAAGCAGAACATGATTGAATCTAATGTTTTTGTTCATCTGCTGCCATGAATGTTGCCATTTCTTCAGTAATTGCCAGAAGCTTTATTATTCAGCATTATTGTGACTGCTCTTGCCTGTTGAGGGATCGCTGTAGCATCAGCTGTGCTGCTAGTTGCTGTTCTCTTATTACAGTAAATTCATAGTGCTCCTCTGGGTGATAAGCCTGAAGACGTTTTATTAGGTTTGACGTGTTCAAGTTTAGCTTATTAGCCCTCCTACCCCTCAAGAGACACAGTTGCTTTCTGCATTTATATCATCGTCGTCATTGATTATAAGGAATTCTTACAACACAGACTAGAAAGATCACTGCACATCTGCAGGTCACTGTTTCCAAGTTTTTGTCTCCACAACATCTGATCAATTAGATATAGTCAAGGAAATATACACTAAATAACATGAAGAGCATTATACTTCATATGGCCAGTGTTTCTGTATTAAATGTTAATGATGTCAAAATAATCCACAGACTTTGCTGTGGACAGTTTTCACTCTTTTTTGATTGTGATGATTTTTGATCTTTCAGAAAAACAGTTCCAATGAAAGTTATATCTAATTAAATGGAAACATTCCTGTTGAGGTTTCCAAATGTCATGATTCAGTGCCTTAAGCACCACAAACGAACTTCAATTCTTCAATTTGAACTGACCCTTTCAGGCTTTTTTTCAGCTTATTAGATGCTTTGTCATCTCTTTAAAGGGCAATGAATATGCACACTGTTATGGACAATTGTTGAATTTGTGTTGAATTTGCAACAGTTAATTACCATAATGATCTAATTAGTTGTAACCTGTGCTTAGCATAAGGTAACAGTCAACCAACAACTTCTTTAATAATTCATAAACAGACCAGCAGAATGCAGTTAACATGTATTTTAAATATGGCTGACTTTGTGTCACTACCTTTTTTGATACTGAGGAGAGCCAGGAGTTAAAACACATACATGTGAATTAAAGGTTGTCAAAAATGTGACTTTCTTTTGACTGTGCTTTACATAGACAAGGCTCTAAAGATGTCTCACTGGCGGGCTGTCAAATCTATTTCAGGTCATATTTCCATCAATTTAAACACTTCCTTGTAAATCATAAAGCTCCTTCAAACAGGGATAATGATGCGAATGACATCTGAGTAATTTATCATCAGGATTAAAGAAGAGAAAACATTCGCACCTGCAACCCATTACTACATAGTCACATCTGGCTCATGCTCACAACTCAACATATATATAGTGGGTTATTATTACTCTCATGGTCACTGAGATGGTGACATTAACCACAACCTTCCCTTGCAGACCTGAAGCTCATCTACAGGCTCCAAATCTGGAGCTTACACACGAGTGTCCCGTTACAACAGGAGCATCCTCTGTGTTTGAAGACACACTGAGCTCTATTTGAAGATCTGAAAGGAGTAACTCGAGTCCTGTGTAAGTGTCCTGAGGGGCACGTGAGACAGAAGAGTAGCAGAAAAGCAGTGTTGGAGTAGAAGAGCGGATGTTGTGGTGAGGATCAAAGTCACACCCGGTTGGGGCCCTTCAGCTCAGTCCAGCTCAGGCAGCGTGTGTTTGTGTGTGTATGTTTGATCTGGTGTCACTATGTGTGTATGAGTGTGTTTGATCTGATTCATAACCCTGCTACTGCTGGCTAACTTTACACACAGTTGCACACATGCATCCACGGGCAGGCAGACACTCGCACAAACACAAACACACATCCACGCACAAATATAGCTTTGATAGTGACTCACTCATACTGTGTAACCCTCCAATTCATTCAACCTTTGAGTCATAAAGAGAATCAGCCTTGTACAATAGTAAGGCTGATTTGAAAAATTAGACACACTTCAGAGCCTGAGATTAAGAGGACACATCACCATAAATATTAATAGTGTTTTATTTAATCGCATCAGCGGCAAATTATACCTTTATGCTCCCCGCAAATCTCCGAGAAAGCCGTCTTTTGTGTTTGGATTACGAGTGACGGTGGCTCCAGCGAAAATGTAGATTTATGTGAAATTTATGAAGGCGGCATGAAGCAAAAGCTATTTAAAACATTCTGGGATGCTAAATATATAAGACATTTATGACCCTTGGCAAACCTCTCTACAGCTTTACTGTCGGAGACAAAAAAGGTAGAGAGCAGAAGGAGAAGGAAGTGAGAGAACTGCAATTAAGGTTAAGTATTGAGACAGATTCATTAAGCGAAATAAATAATTTGCTTAATGTCCTGAAGAGCGAGGCGGTTGCCCAATTATGGTAATCATGGATATGCTGGGAGGATGTGGAGAATAAATCCGATGCAGCAAACAGAATTTATCAGGTGTAAACACATGAAGGGGGGGGAGGCCTCGTCATACTTACTGTAAAGCTTCTCATACAGAGACGTCATGCCCGTTCAACCTGATATTCAAATATTTTAGACTGGATGACTTTAAAAATTGTTCAATTCTATTTTCACAATAAGTGTTTTTAATCAGTTAAGTTTAATTAAGTTGCTTTTTTCTGCATGTTTTATTGGTGTTTAACTCTGACTGCCACACACAGTCTGTTTAGGAAGCGCTACCAGAGCTAGTGGAGCCGCTCAGCTGTGTGGTTGTGGAAGACGTGTAGGATCGTTTTTAACCACAGTGTAAAGTGTGAATGTCATGAATATATGAATCTCAGCTTACACCATAAACAGTATGACTTGAATGAATTTGTAAATGACTTAAAGCCTCAGAATTTCTCTATTCAAAGTGACTTTACCAGCAGTGGTTTTAACTATAACCCAAAAGCCTCCTGAAATTTGGCTTGAAATAGTAAAAATGCATATATGATATCAAATTTGAGTGTCTCGTTAAGCAGCCACAAAAATCTGAATGAAAATAAATGTTCATAACTATTAGAAAACCTGGTTCAAAAAACAGCTCATTTTGCTGTTTAGATCATTTCTCAAGACCCTCAAGACTTTTTGCTAACATTTTCTTGTTCAATATTGCAACTGAATGCAATATAGTGCTAATAACTGTCATTCAATTATATTTGTAGATATTTACTGATAGGGGGGCAGTTTGATCATAAACATACAAACCAAAGCTTGTAGCATAATAACAAAGCATAATTACTGGTAACAACTTGGTTTGGTGTAAACATTAACATTATGCATTGTGAAACTGTGCCCCCTTAAAAAAACTGACTGCATGTGACGCCCCTGTTTTCATCCCTTTTTATACTCTATCCTCTGTCAGTTGCACAAACACACACACACACACACGTATGCACGCCCCCACACGCTGTCAGGTCGAGTGTGTGTGTGTGTATTTGTCGGGGGGTGGAATCCAGATGCCAGTGTGATTTAAGCCATGGAGGACTTAGTGATGTAGCCCTGTCCCTGTCACCCTGCTCAGCTCATTACATAGAGTGGTCTCTAAAAATGGTCACTCCAAAAAAAAAAAAAAAAAAAAAAGCAACAACTCACACAGATGCATGCTTGTATTGTAAGCACAACACACCTACACAACCGCACACATATACATATGCATGGCAACCCCGTCCTAGTCGCTCCCCCCATTTCTTTCTCTCTCTGCTTTCTCCAACTCATTTGCAAATTGCTCATCTTTGACCTACATTTTCACAGTATGTCAGCCAAACTTCTGTGCACTGTCTCACACACACACACACACACACACACACACACACACACACACACACAGGAAGGGAGAGAAAGTCTGGGTCATTTCAGGTTTAAACTCTCCGGTCAGGCCAACACACACCAACAACTGCCTGTGACCCCTAAAAGATGAAAAGGGGAATTGTAAAAATCTAGCAGTGAAAGGAAGAGGGTGAGACATGAATAAACAGGAAAGCCCCTCTGTGTGAGTCCCCCCACAATGCCACTCGAAGGCTTCACTTATCAGCAACATCTTCCTGCTTATGAGTGCACTTTGGTTATGGGCTTTTCTCTGTTTCCGCCCTCATATTCCTATTTTCACAACTCCTCTATCTCCTATAACATCTACTTCTTTCTCTGTTCCTTTTCTCCATGGCTTTCTGCTTTCCACTTTTTCTTTTCCATCGTCGTCTCTCTTTTCATTTGTCTTTCTTTTTTTTTTTCTCACAATTCCATTACCATCCCGTCCTCCCTTACTCCGTCTCTTTCCGTTTCTCGTAATACTAAGTGGTAGAAGCACTCTAAATGTGGGAGTGAAGATGGTGTGCAGGCCCAGGTGTTGGAAAAAGACGACAGACAAAAGACAACAGAGCACAGGCCATGTTATTCAAACAGACTCTGAATGGCACAGACTTAAGAATAGCAGTCGTACGCCAAACCTGGTTAGCCTGACCGCATGATCTGTGGAAATTTTGGTTCAGGGCAAGAGCGTTGACACAGACAGAAACACAGTCGCTGACAGCCTGGCAGATCGACTGAGAGACAGAGCGCCAGCCAGACAGACAGTTTGCAAGGAAGGCTGCCTCAGTATCCCATTCTCGCTTTTTTTTCTCTCTCTCTCTCTCTCTCTCTCTCTCTCTCTCCCTATTCCTGTTGTTATTCATCAGGACAGAAGCTCCCTCCCTCTGTTTTCTGTCCAAACAGAGATTATGAATCAGCAGTACAAGGAGGGGACAAGGAGAGGAACCAGGGACAGAATGAGCAGAGGAGTCCGAGAGAAAGAAATGTGTGATAACCAGCTGCCAAGAGGTGATGGGTAAAGGAAGTGCTAAGTAAAAATGACACAATTTGAAAGTGATGCATGAGAATTAACAAGGGAAGAAAAAAAAAGAGGAAAAAGTAGTGGAAGCAAGAATGCTTTGGGGAAACAGCTGAAAGGCATTCTGGGGCAATGGACAGGGATAAAAGGGGAAATAGAGGAGAAAATCTACAAATTAGAGCTTTAGCTTCATTCACTCCATGATCAACTCAGCACTGGTATTCATAAAGGTCCTCCTCCACCTCAACTTTCCTCCTCCTCTTCTCCTGTTATTCCTCTCTCTCTCTCCTCTCTGTCTCATCCTTTCATTCTTTTTATCTCAGCAGTCTGACAGCTTCCCCAGACAGCCAAATGTTCTTGGCTTAACCAGGATGGAGGAGTGAGGACAAGTGTGGGGAATGTTTACAAGCTCCAATCATCATAAGCATTCACACTTTGTCTCTACTGTTGTCTTTTCACAGTGTGGCTTAGGTATTAGGAGAGCGCCTGTACTTTCTAAAGAGGGTGACAGGTTTACTGCAGAGCGCAAAGAGGCTATAAAACATAAAGCTGATACATAGTTGGATCAAACTCACTCCAGCCCCACAAGAAGGTGCATACCAGTCATGAGCTGGTGTGTGGAGAGATGTTGTGCTACATTTGCAGCAATGCCAAAATGCCATTAAGGAAAGACCCTGGGGCAGCGCACCGAAGGCGATCTCTGAGGAGATGCATGCCTATAGGGCTTAGTGTTTGTTTAAGCCTTGGAAATGACTAATTTTGCCTTGTGTACATTTGTGAATATATACATATAATACATATATAAAACTACTCAAACAAATGCAGGAGCCTGGAGTTATACATTATAACAGACACATATTTACAGAATACTGAGGTTTGATTCCTATTTCCTAGCAGTAAACAATATGGAAATGGTTGGTTCCACATTGTACAATAGTATCCAAGAAACTTTCTTTGACAAAATACTAAACGAGTTTCATTGTAAACACGCATAGTTGTTGTTTCACTACAAAACAAAATCAACTTCATGGTGGCCCTAGAATAAAAACCAGGGGATCAGCAAAGTCAGTAGGATTCATCCTCTGCTGATCATTAATGTTTAGACATCCAATTTGTTATTTCAGTAGTCCAAAGTGGTGGACCGACCAGCCGACATTCACATTCAAAGCTGATGTATATCCAATATGCATTTCACAATATCCTGTGCTGACCTACATAAAGAGAAGCACCGAAATCTTAACGAATCCACTTTGTGACCAACTTTATCCAAATAATTTGGTTGCTGACTCAGCACGTCGTGTACACGTGCTTTACTGTGAAGCAGCTGCTGATATTTAGTGTTATGTACACAAAAGTGCTTATTTACCCTCAAGTGATAACTTATTGCTAAATAAATATTTGTACTTGGGAATATCAGATTTCAGCAGTTTGACAATAACAGTCTCAATTCCGAATCAACACAATTCGGAAAAAGCTAGTACGTGGACCTTTTGTCAAAATTGTCAGTTTGTGAATGACAAAACTGACACACATTTCAATCGAAATGGAGGTTAATCTTTACAGATCTTTAACCTTTGTTGCTGTGCTCAACACACACACACATACACACACATATATAGTACCATCCAAGCACCCATCAATCCCTCTTACTGGCCCAGCCCAGCCATCGATCAGTGTGTGTGTGTGTGTGTGTATTTTGGAGTATGTGCATTTGTGTGTGTGGTCTTCCGGATTGATAAATGACCCCGATTAGTGGCGACTGACCGCTCTATGATTGCAATCTAAGTGCAGCGGAGCAGCTGTTCTCAGAGCAGCGTTGTCTAAAGCAGTCTGTGATTAATACAACAGCACTCTAATGAATTATAAGCCAACCACAGGCCCGAGATCTGCCGGACAGTAGTAATTACAACGCTGAGTTTGGAGGGCGTCTTGTGAAAAACATGACATTCTGTGTCTTTTTACAAGCGTTCCAAAATGAAGATTCAGGTGTCACTTATGTTTAAACAACAAAATGGAACAACAAGAAAAGTCTGGCAATTTCATATCTCTCCATATTTGGTCCATTACAGTTGTTTGGAGAAGGTGTCAGTTTAGATTGCTGGAATGTGGATAAATGAGGTTTGTCTGTATGTACCAGTGTTTGCGCTGAAACACAATAAACCTGCTTTTTCTTCTCAGTTACAAGAAATCCCTCCATCTCTCTCACTTGTTGTCGCTCCTCCTCTGTCTCACTCTTCCTTCCACCCACCTGACCCTCAGTCTTATCGACCCCTCCCTGATACTGACAGTCACTCACACACACACACACACACTAGCACACACACACGCGCAGATCCACACCCATCCTCATCCTTATCTCTACTCTATCTCTATATCTCCCCATCTATTGGGTATACCTGTAACCTAGCAACAGAGCCGAGTGAAGACCCTCCCCTACCTGCTCACTGCGCTGACTGCTGGACCCGAGAGCCAATCGGTTTGTCTCGGGGCAGCAACAGGAGCCAATCAAATGTTTGCTATGGCTGGGAGTTGCCCCCCACTCTCCACCTTTTTGACCCCACATGTGGGCAAAGAAACGAGCATGCGCACGCACACACGAGGCATGTGCACGTTGCCTCTCACAGACACTAACACACACACACTAGCACAAATCTCTTGAGGCCACCAGGAGAGATCAAAGGATTGGGCTGACTTGCCTGTTGATTTCATAACAACCGATCCTTCATTAGCAGAGAGGAATGTTACCTGTGGAAACCATATACACACACGTATGACTGTATATGTGTGAGTATAACTTTTGACGAGTGACAAAAAAACCCAAGCTTCTACAATGAAGCATATAAAACCGTTGCATGGGTGAAATATATTTCATATCGCAACAGTCTTTCTCTGTAAGCACAGTTAACTCAGTACTGTCAGGCAATATTTATATTCTGTTGGAGATCCAGCGACATCTTGGTCTAATCAGATATGTCCTCTGTGTTACTCTGTCTCTTTGACCACTGCTGACTGACTACTTCTCGATTTATTTCTCTCCGCATGTGGTGATGAATGAAATGTGTGATGGTAAAAGTGTGTGACTAGTGGCTTCCTGCTGTACTATTGTGGTACAAAATCAACATGTGTCCATCTATAGACATTGCTGTTGCTATGGAGCCTTGATGACATCTAGACCTGTTGTGTTAAAAAGCCTCTATGTCTCCATACAACTCTTCTTTTTTTTTTCGCTCTTTACTGATGCTCCGTCTTGGTTGTGCAGACATGCAGTACTGTCTTCTTTATTGTGCAGATGATACTCTAGATACAGATTACCTACAAAACCAGGAGTCCTAGACAATGTTTTCGACAGTCAGAGCTGTATATTTTGAACTTCCTACAAATTAGAGATCATTATTTTAGTCTTATCAGGCTAAGATCCAGATAGTCCTTTTCAGGTTGGGCAGAAATTTTGTCGTCTCTACATATGCAATAAATATAGGATTGATTGTTAAGTTTTACTTATAACTTAAACCACAGTGTTTTACATACATTTCTGACCAAATGGTTTCCTGTGAGCCTGATCGCATTCTCAGATTCTCAGAGAGGACTCTTCTGGCCAAAATCTAGACTTAAGCCAAATGTGACCTGCTGTAAGAGCTCAGACTGTGGATCGTCCTGCCTGACAGTCTGAGGCTCACTTGCTATGTCTCAAAACGTACTTTTATAAATATGTTTTTATGTAATTCCTTCAGCAGTACTCATTTTAAAAACGTTATTCTTCCATTGTTTCAATTCAACTGTTGCATTTTAAGCTGCCATTTGTTGCTTTGTCTAGTGTCATTCTCTGTTGTAAAGTTTGTATAGCATCATCCACAGATGCCTGCTGCACACATCTGTGTGGCATAGCACATTCTTTTCCTTTTTCATCTCTCTCTCTATTTTTTTTCTTTAAACTCCCTCCATGCCTTACACTTCTTTTTTTTTTTTTTTTACATTTCCACTGGAATCTGTCAAAACGCAACCACCGCCATGGACGTGGATAGGAGGAAAGGCAGCGTGTGAGGGAGAGGATCCCTTGCCTTCCTTTGAATTGTAAAAGCTCCCTCTCTTGCTCTGTCGATGGCTCCAGTTGCATCGCTTCTGAGGGGAGCGATCAAAGTGGGAAAATTGCGAGAATTAATCAGACTCTTGTTGGATAGCTGAGAGAGGGGAAGGAGGGACAGAGGGAGAAGAGACAGGGGAAAGGGATAGTCATCTCGGCACACGCAAATTTACACATCTGTTACTACAAACGCTCCCTTTCACGTGCACCCTGACATCATATGCACATATGGAAATACAATCAAGTTCCTTGTGAATGAAAATAATCAGTATTTAAGTGTAATCAGAGGAGCAAACTTTCCAGGAACTGTTATTATAGGCGTGTCATAAGTGAGGGAGGCTGAGATCTTTTATCTTTTTATAAAAATACTTTCAGGTTTACAAAAGAAAAAGACAACCGAGGCCTCCAACTGGTATTCCAAGAATTCAAGGTATGAAATCTGTTGTAGGTTTGTGCACAATGTGTGTGTGTGTATTTAAGCGCAACTCCTCAATGATATAGTTGCGTCTTGCATGCAGACTTGGAAATATAAACATTTCTTTTGCAGATGTACCAACTTGGCTTGTAGTGTGCAATGTAGGATCCTTTAAAATGCAAAGATCACATGGTACAGTGGTACAGTAACAGCACCATAAGCAGGACAGCAGGTGTTTGTGTGAAATTTAGTCTGTAAATATATTTTTGATGGGGGCTTTATAATTCTGTTGTAGTTGTAGTCCTGCTGCAGAGAGGCGACTGTAATATTCCTGTGATCCATCTGATAATAATCCTGTGGCAGGAATGTAAATGTTTATATAATATTTCATTTATAGACCAACCTTATAGAGCCTTATGGTAATATTCCTATAGTTCTGTCAACATTGTGTATTTGATGTACTCAGTTATACTGCATCATTACCTCTCAGGTTATTTCACCACATAATCTTTCCTACGTGTATCACTTCGGCTTAGTGGAAACTTATTTTCATCTCTGTGGGGAGGAAAATTATTTCACTTTCTGGCTGAAGTTTGGACTGACACATAGATAGTAGCAGGCTGGAAAGAATTACATTTAAGGAGATGGAAAGTTAAAAGGAATTGTTGTTGATTCATTCATCAGTTTTTATGACTAATAACTGCAGAAGCTAAAGCCTACTGGCCTACATAAAGGCAAATGTAGGATCTTAACACCAGCGTGTCATAATTTCTTTTGCAAAAGTATGACAAGTCTCTCCATAAAAGTGCAAGTACAAGAGCGCGCCAACTATGTACAGTATACTTGACTGGTTGCAGATGGCTGGTGCATGAAGAATAAAAAAACAATGGGAACTGAGGCCAGAAAGACCACACAGCCTCTTTGTTCTCCACCTAACTCTGCTCCTCTCTCCCTTTCATTCTTACTGTAGAGCTACTGACATGTATGAGTGCTCATAGACAGAATCTATGCCTACACGAGTGAAAGAGAATGCAACATTATCTTATTTGGGAAAAGGTGTTTTGGATACTGTTACTATCTGGCATGTGTATGGAGGACAGTGTGTGTATTTCAATCAGCCTTTGTTATCTGTGTGTGCAGGGAAAGACCTTGTCAGTTGTGGTTAACTATGAAGCAAGACTAAGACAGAAGTAGTAGTACCTGTGAATACCTGTGAATACCACACTGTAGCTTAAACAGCCCCAACATCATGCTGCAATTTAATTTAAATTTATCTGCACACATCCGATGCAAAACCTTACAGCAATTCTTGCTCTACAGTGTAGCAAGAAATGTAAGCGCTTCTTCCTTGAGTATTCACTATGGACATAACAAAGGTGTGAAAAACTGCACATGTAGAACCGTTTTAAAAATAAGAATGATACACAGAACATATGACGAATACCTAAATATCGAATAAGGCCACAATTTCGCACGCACTTGTGCAGTATAATAAATAGTGAAACTTGAGCTACTGTATTCTGGAAGTGCTTTTAGGGCTGATCAGAAACATATTTTTTTTCTCATTTGTTCAAATCCCAAAAACACGAATCAATGCAAATGAATTACTGTGATATCTTGTGGCCAATCAGATGTCACGCTTGTTTACCGGATGCGTTTAAACCCACAGAATCTGCAGTTTCAACAAGGTGAACTGGTTCTCACTCAGAGTAAAAAAAAAAAAGAAAATGTTTTGAAGTTCTAAGCAGCAGGAGGCCATTATAAAGTAACAGTGTGAACTTCACAAAACAATTTTTACTCAGCGAACTAGTTTAAAACTCGTTTAGAACTGTTTGGAATTGCCAATCAAATGTGAAAAGAAAGTGTCAATATACACCCTCTAGTTACTGGGTTCCTCCACAGAAAAACAAATATTTTAGTGACCAGCTTTTCTGGATATGTACTGCAGTGAACAATTACTATAAAAAAAATAATGAACAGTTTTGACCATTTTGTGCAAAATCCAAATCACTTACAGTTGACACAAGTCAAATCAGTATAACCTGACATATCATGAAATCCCATTTGGAGATTTTAAGCCATTTCCATCCGAGATGCGAGCACTACCACCACAGGGCGACACTGTGATGTTCCAGGCCTGTAGGAACTCAGTGGGCAGCGAGGTCTGCAAGGTCTGTCTGGTGGGCAGAACAGAGAGAGGAAGACAGGAGACGGGGGGAAGAGGCAGAATGTGTGTGGGAGAGAAAAAACACTAAACAGAAGGTGAGGCGAGACAACTGAGTGGGGGGCCATGAGACTGAGATGTACTCAGAAGGAGTGTGTGTGTGTGTGTGTGTGTACAGTACATGAGGCTTCTTGCATAAGCGCAGGTGTCAGCAGGTGCATGCAAGCACTAATACGAAGTGGTGCATTGGCATCTGTGTGTGTGTGTGTATATGTCTGTGTGTTTGTGCGCCTAAGGACAATGCTGCTCCCTCATTACCCAACTGTTTCCTCCAGTCCAGCACTAATGAGGAGCCTCACCGTCACCGTGGTAATCAAGGTCAAGCCTAGGCCAACACACAGAAACAGATGCACGCAGTCGGACACACAGAACCACATTGTGTGTGTGCACAGCTGGAATTAGCAATTCACGATCAGTATAGCCTCACAAAAGCAAGAAGCTGATGGGTGGAGTCCTATAGGATCCCACATGGTCTAAACTGTTTCATAGGAGGGATGTGGGTGTGATGTTATGTCCCTCCTGTCTCCTCCTCCTCCTCTTTTTCTGAGATGAAGAAAGAGACAGCCAGAACATGAGGGAGAGCTGCAGATGCATGCACGAAGACAGGTAGAACCAGGTAGAAAAAGACATTAAGAAGCATAAGGATGAGAGGGGAAAAGAAGGGGAGGGAGAGGAAGGCTGGGTGTGATATACAGGGGAACCAGGATGGGAGGAGGGAGGCGATGAGAAAGAGAGGGAGGAGTAATTAAATGAAAAGAGCAAGACTTAGCTCTTTAGTCTCATCCCTCAAGGCCAGCCTGACACTGCTACAGCTAGCTAATGTCATAGCAACAGGGAGAAGGAAAGTCTAATGGGTGCGGCACAGAGAAGAGGAGTAAGAGCAGGTAGAAAGAGGAGGTATGAGTGGAAGAAACTGAGTGAGGAAGGATGGAACGAAAGAGGGGAATAAAGGAGGGAAAAGAGGCAGAGAGGGAAGGAAGAAGGGAGGAAACAGAGAGAGAGATCAACACTGCAGAGTCAAGGACAGAGACATCAGGCTAGGAGTGATGGGAATGATATAAACATGGAGGAAAGGGAATGAAACAGGAGGAGGGGGAGCTGGGGGGGGGGGGGGGGGGGGGACAGTGAGCGAGTGGGCTGGCAAAAAGCCAGAGGAATAAAGGCCATACTGTCCCCTTCTCCCTCTCATTTTCACTTCCTATCTCTCCTTTCTTCTGTTGTGCAGTCGTACCTGTGTTTACCATTGTCTCCATATCTAATCACCCCCTCTGAATAATTCACTAGAGTATCAATAATTCAGCTTTAATTAGCTAAGACACACCAGACAGACTTGGCCCTCACTTCAGCATAGACGGGGCAATTGTCAAACAGAACCAAACGCACACGGTGGGAACAGTTTAGCTTTGGGCGGCGTAAAAAGGGAGTGGCAATATGAGCGAGAGATGGCATTAAAAGTCATTGTAGTATAAAACTTGACAATATTGTCTGAAAGTTACCATGTTAGCATGATATAAAATATTTGGACAGCAGGTAATTTGGGAGGTTTTTCTGAAAAATTATAGAAACTATTGCTACATAACCACTGCTTGGCAACATCTATACTTACACACAAAGCTGCATCAATCTTTGGTCACTAGGAGGTAGAAAAACACAAAATTAAGCTGCCAGATACACAACCCTAACATGTTATTGCCTTATAATATGCTATATACTAACAATTGTGTGGACCTTCATGACCATAATCATGTCCAGACATGTCCTAAGTCGAGACAACCTGCAGTGCGTAAGAACCTGAGTGCTTGAAGCACCTTGGTAGCTGAATGGTTGCTGCACATGCCACATAACTGCAACGTCCCTGGCTCGATTCCAGCCAGTGACCTTTATTGCATGTCTAACCCTCTCTCTCCCCTTGTTCCCCCTGCCACTTCACTATCCTCTATCCAATGAAAAAAAAAGGCAAAAATGCCCCCCCCCCAAAACTTTTAAAAACTTAATTAAACGTAATTATATTGGATATTTTTTTTATATTAAATTCCGTAAAACCACTTGTAAAACTATAATAAAATAACCTAATCTCAAAAGTCACTTACCAGCTTTTTCCAGAGCTTTCAACAAATCATACAGCCGTCTTCATTATGGTCATATATGTGGGTGGGTGTTGGTGGGACGGGGGTCATATCACTTTTATCAAATGACCAAATTTACATATTTAAGTCACCTGATGACACCCGAGCAAGTTACATAACATTCACTGGTCAAAAGCTAGAAAGGGAATCTCAAGTTTAGAATATTTTATCACTGATATGTGTTTGCAAGGTGAAGAATTATTCTTCATGCTCAAGCTCATGTTGTCTTTAAGTCTGTTTCTTAAAGCTTTATGGCTTTATGCCATTTTTTATGGAGAAATCAATCCACATGAACCTCACATTACTGTTCTCATTCACACAGTGACAGAAATCAGCAGTAATTTCAATAATTAATGACAAACTGCACTTCTAACTACATCTCTGGAGGTGTGGCTTTGTGCAGCTTTAGAGTAGCAGTTGTGACCATTTGTCACCACTCAGGAACGCCAAAACTCCCAATGGTGCCTCATCCAACAGAATTTGTGACAATTGTTTGGCAGCAACACTTCTGGGAAACACACTCCTGGACATGGATGAAAGCATCAAGAAAAGGTGTCACAAACAAAATCACTTTCAAGTTGTTTGGGCTTCTTTACATTTAAGAGTCTTATGGTCATTCACACCCAGCAAAGTAAAAAAAAGGGTCAGTTTCATTTCTCTCTCTCTCTCTCAGTCCCCTCCACTGCTCCATCTTCTCCATGTTCTCCAAGTCTTTTTCATTTCAGTGTGAATCGTTGGCAGGTTAAGCGCAGAACTGGGACTCTTAAAGGGGCCTACTTTATCTGTCAACTCCCTTGATATTTTCCAGAGACTCCGACACACACACACACACACAAACTAACGCACACGCATGACTCATATAAAGATATCCCCACAACGGCATCTATGTGGTAGAGATGGATTAGTAACTAGGACCAAAGCCACTATAAAAGCGTTACCAAAAGCTTATGACTCAGGTCTGTGTATGTCTGTGAAGATTTGGTGTTTGTACAGTGTGTGTATGTGTGTGTGTGTGTGTATCTTCCAGCCCGAATAGAGCGTACACCAATAAGATCTGCCTCTGGATCGATTGGGCTCAGACTGTGCCTCAGTTGACAGGCCGGGCCTGTTGTTCTCTTGATTGATCCAACCTCTGTGTTATGTGGGTGTATGTATGTGTGTATGTGTGTGCCTATACAAGACAGAAAAGAAGGGTTTATAAAATGATTAAGATACTTGGGCTTTTGGTGTGTTTTTGTTTCCATGCTGTGTAACCGTCCTCTGTTTAAATACCTTTAATAAATCCTGATTTGTGCGCCCCTGAACACACACTGTCTGTCAAAATCTGCACTGAAAGTTCAGGAGGTCAGACAACCTGGAAACTCAATTTCTTTGAGTCTTTGCTAACTTGCTTCATGAGCTCCAAATACCACCTCAAAACTAAGAACTAGGTCTGAGTATTATTTTTGAATTTTTTGATATAAAATCAATACAATACATGCATTTCAGTACCGAATCGGTAGTAACACTTTTTTTGAGCTAACCCTTTTTCCATCTTACAAAATAAGCCAAACTTCTCAGATGTTAAAAGACGTCCAAAGACAAGCAGCTGTGAAGGAAATCTGCCTATAAAAATGCAGTCTAATTTTGGCAAACATGTATGATTAATACAGACCTAAGGACACATTTTGGTCAGTGCCAAAACAAGTAGTGAATTGATACCCAGCACTACAACCAGGGCTGTAGCCAGGATTTTAGAAGGGTTAGGTCAGAACTGACAAAGAAATTTTTAATTAGCCACCAACCAAAACTGACCATTTTAAGTATTTAAAGAAAAACTATATTTATATTTGTTGAACTAATTTTTCTGTAGACTTAATTACCCTAGTTTGAGAAACCAATCTTACTCTTACATTATGGTGTAGAATAGTAAATTCCTTTAATTAATTACTTTTTTATCCGACAAAGATTCAGATTTAGTCTAAAAATCAAAATCAAACTCAACATGTGTAATATGTGTGTAATCTTAGAATATTAACTCTCCTTAAAGGGGACCTATTATGCTTTTTCTTATTTTCAAGTCATATATATAATGTTACAATGTTGAATGTTCATATTAAATGCGGTCAAAGTGTCAAATAATGAGGTAGACGTATCTAGAAGTAATCTCTGTGAGCAAAAAGCACCGGCTTCAAGCTGCTCTGAATGCTTGGTTTCCAACGTTTTTTTCTAGTTTCAGCCTGAGCCGACATCAACTCATGACGGAGTTCTTTATATGGTCATCTACTCCACGCACAGCGCACAAATTCACTGCTCCACTCCGCTAGCATTATGGTGTTTTTCCATTGTTATGGGGTTAGTCACGCCAAGCCATGACTCAAGTCGAGCTGGCATGCTCTGAGTGTTTTTCCTGTTTTTCCAGTAGCTATGGCCAACATATTGATTTCTGGAAAACAGATTTTGCCTTTCAAGTTCTAGCAATGTATTATTCTTCATAATGTGAACATGTATGAACATCATGCAAGCTTCTCTGTGGTTAAAACCATTTCAACAAGAAGTATTTTAATCTGCGCTACACACCCAGGAGAGGTCTGAAAGGGGAAAGGAGCAAAAAAAGGGAAATAAAGTTGGGAGAAACAAAAGAGGAAAAGAGGATAAAGCAGAGATGCAGAAGCAGCAGGTTAGCACTAATGGTCAATGACATGTTAGTGCTGTGGCTAGGCTTAGCGCAGGCACCTGAACTGCTGAAATATTTACAAGGCTCACAGAATGAGAGACTCATTCACTTCCTCAATCAGCTGGAGCAGAGAGGGAGAGAGAGAGCTGTGCCACTTTCCTACCTCTTCACTGCACTGAGGTACAGCACATACAGTTCAAATGGACAGCACCGCATGAATAATGTGCATGTGTTTTGTTTTACTTATTCATTTTTGCCCCGGCATGTTGGACTTTTGCTTCAGTTTGTTTACAGGTGAAGGTTTAAAGATGAGGAAGTGCAGCGACAAATTTATTTGTTCGTGTCTAATCTAACTGCATTTTTTTCTCTAGCAGGCCTCTGTTCTCATACGTGCACATTTAAGAGCCTTATTTAAAGTTTTGTGCTAATTCTTTTCATGCTAGGTGTCTGTTCTTCACTCTTTCACAACTCTTACTTTGCATTTTTCTCTTCTACACTTATTATTTTACTATCTCTCTTTAAAATTAAATCAGTTCTACTCATCTATGTATGATGGGCGTTATGGGAGACAGAGGATCACCTTCGATTTCAACACTTTCCTGCAAGCCCGCCCCTGTCATGCTTAGCATCTGAGATCTGGTTTACCGTGTGTGTGTGTGTGTGTGTGTGTGTGTGTGTGTGTGTGTGTGTGTGTGGTGCACGCCTGTGTGTCCCTGTGCATGTGTGTGAGCCTGTGTGGGTGTGTGAAAGTGAACCATCCAAACTCCTCTGTGTGTTTTTCAAGCACTTGTCAGCTTCAAAGAAGGGGGTCAAACCAACAGGCACCTGACACAAGCTAACTTCACTTACCGCTTCCATGACGACAGAAAACAAATAGAAAATGAAAACATACTGCATTTTCATAATGACAGCTCTGTCTCTCTTTCTCTCTCTCTCTCTCTCTCTGGTCTGGACAGATGACTGAAACGCAGGATGTGGGAAGGGAGAGAAATCTGTCACTTGTGTTCATCCTTCCCTGTGAAATTTTCTCTCTCTTTCTGTAATAGTGTTTTTGTTTTCACCTTCAGCTGCAAATGACTGAACTTCTTCACCTCCTCGTTTCCCTCTCCTGCTCCCTGGGAGCTCGAGGTGGACGTGCCTGGAAGCAAAGTTCCTCCTAAGCAAGCCTGACAGTTCCAGCTTAATATTTAACCACTGGACAGGCACACACACACACACACACACACACATGCACACCTCTGCGCAGCAATACAGTCCAAGAGAACTTTCTGTGTCTCACCTAAGTGACGGTCTTTGTGGCAGAACCCACTGGCTTTAACATGGCGGTTGCTGATGGCACTGCTAATGACAAGTTATGTTTTCAGGCGAAGCTGCATGAGGCTGTCCATTATCTTTCTCCCTACTGGCCGCTTGCTCTCCTTCCCTCCCACTCTCCCCCTCTCTCCCCCCATCCCGCCCCCCACCCCTTCTTTATCTCACTTTTCTTTTTAATTACCTGATGTCTCCTCTTCTGGCCCAGACGCCAATAGAGATGTGAGCGGCACCGTCTGCACTGAACCGTCTGTGTACATCTGATCTCTGATCTCTCTTCTGTCTGACTGTGTACATGTACTATGTGTGTGTTTCTCTAAGTGTGCCTATTATGTGTGTATCTAGACACAACCTGTCTGTACTTTCTGTCTGTGAATATGATGTTTTTTCGGGGCATCATTCATGTCACTACTGCAAGGAAGGCTACACACATTTTTTTTTTTTTTAACAAATTCTTGGTTGAATTTACACCAGAACTAAATAAAATGCTGATTTAAATGATTATTTTTTAAATTATTGGTTTGTCTGTCCATGATTTTTTGAATACAAATACACCCCTCCCTTTGTGCTCCTTTAGAAGCTCAACCCCCCAAATTCATGGACGTGCATTGCCAAGGCAACGACCAAAAGAAAGAAATATGAAATGAAATATGAATGATATAAGAAATATGGCGAAATTCAGAGCGATGCGCAATACCAAGTACGCCAAGATTGGACTTGGTGTACTTGCTAGTTCGGGTTCAAGAGTACAAACTTCCGGGGACGGGAGGACGCAGTACGGTCATTCTGCAATTGGAACAGCAGCGTACTTGCTGACAACAGCAGCTCAGCTTTAACACAACTACCTGACTGTACTGTGACAAAGTAATCTCAACTCAAAGCTCCACTAACACCGGAATAACACAGGAATTATATCATATATCAAAATGCTACAGAGACATTAGAGCCAGCGGGTTAATCACCAAAAAGCTGCATAGATCAGTTAATCGGACCATGTTCTCCCTGGGATGGCGACAGACGTTGACCGGCCGATCATCTCAGGAGTCAGGTGGCTAACAGCTGAGATGACCAGCTGGTCTCACCTGGTCAACAGCTCCTAAACATCTCAGAAAAACGTCAGAGCAAATTTCCAAACAGGTGTTATTTGGATAAACTAACCACATATTAGGAATCAACATGGTTACTTTCTCAACTGAAAAAATACTAAAACTTAAGAAAGTGACATATTAATAATCCTACAGCGAAAATTACAACTGTTTCTAGACTGGATCAAAGTCTCAGCCATCGCTGCAGGTTGATGTGAAATGTTCTCGGGATACTTGGCTGTCCCAAGTCCACATAAGTCAGCTACTGATGCATCCCTGATAAAACAGGCAGAGCAAGAACACTTCTGAGTATTTGGACTGTACTTGGCTAGATGCGGACAGTACTTGGGCTGTGACTGATGAAAGTTCACGAGTCCACAAGAACACAAACACAGACAAGAATGCATATGGAGAAACGCCTTATATCACAAGCGGAAAAAGAATTTTGTCTCATGTGAGCACAACAGTCTATCTACACTCTCCGCCTCTCTAAGGCCTTCCCACTTCTCAATCGACCTGCGTTCAGCATCTCTGTCCACAGAAGCAGCCGTCTGTCAGCTGCGGCTCCTGGGGAGCTGAGAGGACAGCGGCCGGACAAATTGCCTTCACCAGGCTGAATGACAGCAGAAATTTAATGAACCAAAATAGTTTGCATGTCGGCTCCACAGGAAGAAATCAACAGTGTTTGTATTTATTGATTAATTGATATGGTTAATAAGTTGAAAACACATATACAGTGGGACATTTGTGTGATTTAAACAGCTGCCTGCTCAGATTATGCTTCACTAAACACAACAGAAACAGACTCGGAGTGTAAAAAAACATGCAGGGTCTCTGTGAGACTGTCTTGGATTCAGTGTGGATTAATACATTTAATAAAATGGAAGCGCACGTGTACCGTGAGAAAACACTTTCTATGTGAATTGGCCATGGCCTCTCTCACCTACCAGGTGCTAGAGATGGGAGACTGTCATGTCCTCACACAGACAGCTGCTCTGATGACTTCCCAGTCCTGTGCACGAGCACAAACACCCCCTGCTGACTGGCCAAAGTAGTGTTGTGTGGCTCACTCTGAGCCACTGTGTTTTACATGCCCATTTACAGAGCCTGGGCTACATATGGACACCAGATTCTTTTTCAGTGCACACACAGAAGGGACAGCTAGCGGACCGTGAGGAGATATTTGCTGAATTTGACAAAAAGTGTATTGGATTAGAATTGCTGACTCTACCTTTAAATGATGAATTGATTATCAAACTTTTTGCCAATACACTATTTGATTAATTGACACTGGTTCCCCAAGAGGTAAACTGTCCCAGTTGTTCCAAATAGATGCAGACAAGCATCAGATCAGAATGTCAAGACTGTTCTTCAAGTGCAAACACACTCATCTGACACATGAGATTGCCTGTCGGTGTGTAAATCAGTGTGTGCTGATACTGTAAGGGTTTACGTCACAAGAAATAGACAATCGAAACACAAGAGGGATTAGAATAGAAAACAAAGGGGGAAGACAAAGATCAGAGAAATGATAGCGAAAACAGAAAATAGGGTTTGGAAGGATTTGGGAAGATGATCATAAACAAACTCAGTTAAGCTGACAGGTCAGAAATGTAGAACCTACACAGACGGGATTCAGCGGAAGTGACATTGATGCTCAAACAGCTTTTGGCTCACTTTCAGTCCTTTTTCTCAGCTTTTCAGATCAGAAGGTGCTCTGTGTGTGTTCCATGTACTTTCCCTTTCGGAGAGGCCATGTTTTTGTACTCTTTTTCTGTTTCCTGTGACTGATCTCTCTGGGATGCCCCTTCTCTCTCCTGATGCCAAGCTCGGGTTCCCCATCTGTGACATGTTGGAGGACCGAGATGGCTTGTTGCACTTCAAACACAACTGAGAGGCCTCTGGCACCCTTGGTTCTGCAGCAGAGAGGACTGGATACTGAGACAGGAAGTTACCTACCAATGGAGTCCTCTGTGTGTGTGTGTGTTTGTCTGGCAGGGATTTAAGAGCTTTCATTCCTCTTGTCATTGTTGGCATGAAAAAGGCAACATGAGGAGGGTTTTACATCGTGGTTTGTGAAAGGAAATATGCATTTTAATGTGAATGCTCACCTCCTGAAAAGTGAAAGGTGGTTGTTTAAATTTGAATAGTAATAGTACTAACGGATCAACCAGCTTACTCAATTTACCACAAAAAACACCAAATGCCAAACAATTGTTGTTTACAGCTTCTAAAAAGTGAAGCGTTACTTGCTCGTCCCTGTTTCTTATTATAATATGCTGTAGGCCTACAACTGATGAGTACTGTCATTGATTCATCTGTGTTAGAAAATTTCTCAAAGTCCAAGATGCAACCTAAAATATTTTGTTTTGTCCCAAACAACAGCCAACATCCCAAAGACATTCAGTTTACTATCATAGAGAACAAAAGAAACCAGACAATATTCATATTTAAAAAGCCAGAACAAGCATTTTCCCTTTAAAAAAAGACTGACAACGATTCATTGATTATCAAAATCGTTGGGATCACTTTTCTGTCCATCAACTAACCTATTAATTGACTAATCGTTGCAGCTCTATTATAAGAAACTGAATACTTTTTGGGTTTGTGGTTGTTAGGGGGAAATTTAAGGCATCACAAGAGATTTACAAGTTTACAACCATGAGTTGTTAGCAAATCAAAGGTGTAGCCTGTGGATGGGCAGTTTCAAAGGTATCGTGAGATCAAGCAACTGAAGACACAAATACTCATGGTTTTAGTCTCCTATGAATGGCGTTGTCTTAGAATTTGTGGTCATAATGAAGGGTAGGTGTGCAATATCAGTGAGGAATCAGTTGTTTGTTTTGTGGGGGACAATAAATCAGACCAAGTTTCCGCTAGAAAAGTTGGTAGGCCTGACGGGTGGGTTGGTGCTGAGCAAAATGTGTTACTGTGTGTAAAAATACCGGTGATACACGGTGTTCAAGCATACACCGATAACATTACTTGCCCATCGCCACACCGCCGTTTTGCTTTTTTTTATAGAAATAAAACCTATTTTCGCATATCAGGGCCTGCGTTCATCAAATACGAAAACTAATTTGTAAAATACTAAGTGTCTTATCAATACTTAGTGGGATGATGGACACTACAATTATTAACTGGAAGTGTCTTCTCCACGACCGTCCACAGCAGCAGAGTCGCAGCACAGAGTAGTGAAGTGAGACATCTGTCCTCCCCCCTGCTCTCTGCTGTAAACACACATAACGCTAGCTGTTAGCGAGCAGCTACTCTCATGTCTCCCCAGGTCTTGGTGCTTGTTTTCAGCAGAAACTCTCCCCGTTCTCTGCCTGCTCTCAGATGGTGGGCTGGTTGCTCTGGTAGCTGCAGCCTCACCATCACACACACACGCTCTCTCTCTCTCTCTCTCTCTCTCTCTCTCTCTCTCTCTCTCTCTCTCTCTCTCTCTGAGAGAAGTTTAAAAGAAACAAAACTTGTTAATGACTTCAAGATCTCCTCCAGACTAGATAATCCTGGACTATTAAAAGATGCACAGTATATCCCTGAGAACATGCCTCAGTGAGAGAAATATCAACATCAGACCAAATTTCAACAAGAAAAATAAAATTCAGAGCATGGGAAGTGATGAAACCAGATACTGAGTTCCACAGGGAGCATTTGAAAATTGAACTATTAAGCCCTCTGATACAGTCAACAGACTCAGTGAGGAGGTTAGATATGATCCTCTGAGGTCTACGAGCTTTAAAACCACATCTATCGGCCCCTGTTTTCTACACTTAGCTGTGTAATGTGAAGAAATAAATGACAACTGCTGAGGGACCACTGAACAACACATTTCATGGGGAGAATTGCTGACTTTAAAGGTGGCACTAAAATGACCGAACTGTGATAAAAAAAGGTGAGGAAACTACTGTAGGGGACTAGATTCACTGCTAAAATTAGTTGAAATTCTCTGACTGAAGCTCAGACCTGGAGGACATTAAACACTAAGGACTGCCCAACTTGAGTAGATCTGTCCACCAGTCTTGTTTAGGAAAAGGCCATATAATCTAGAGCTGCCTCTTCCCAAGATTATCCTAGTCAACTAGTCGTCAATAGTTCAAGCCATTAGTCAACTAGTTGTTGCACATTTATGATATTGATTGATTCAATTATTTAAATATATATATTTTTGAGGCATCAAATAATGGTTTGAGTTCCAGGGCTGGGAAAGAATGTTATATGTAACATTGTAAACACTGTGTTATATTACAGAGAAAAACTGTAATAACGAACCTTTAAAATATAGATTTTACAAGTGCACGCACGAAACAAGCCACCTGTAAAACTGCAAAAGCGATAATGATTGTGAATGTGTCAGAAAAACCAGCAAGGAGACTGAATATTTTATCTAAGTTAGAGCGGCCATGCTAGGTGTCTAATGTTAGGCTACTTACATGTTTCAGATGATAAGTCATGTTTGAGGTTGACAAATGATAAGCAAATCATTGCACGGTTTGCCTGTTTTTTTTCTTCCTGCGACTCACCAACCAATGAAAACTTGATCAACTGACACTCTTTTTATCGACCAACATTTGGTTGACTATTACGGGGCAGCCCTAATATAATCAGACCATTAACCAAATGAATAAATAACGATAATAGCTCTTCAAATACCATAACAACTGTGTTTAAGCACACACATTTTGTTCGAACAGGTGCAGATCGAATGTGTAAAAAATAAACAGGTAGCAAAAAATTATCATGTAACCCCAGTATCCTGTGGCACTTACATCAGACTACAACTCAAACAGATTAAAATCACACGATGTTGGACTCGAGTACTGAGCTAGATACAGCGTGATGACTGACATCTGCACTGATCAAAATGGAGTGCTTCTGATTATCAAGAACATGAGGGAAAATGAGAGAGACAGAGAGAATGAAAGATTGGGCGAGATGAGAGGATAAAATACTCCATTACTGTCAGCGCATTACACATCACGTCAGATTAATGATTAAGAATACACCGGTGGAGAATATGGCTAAAGTACTTTTGTTTACACACTGCTTCTGGCAAGGTGGGGAGTTTTATTATCTAATAGTGCTGGTCTATTTAATGAAGGTATTGCAGGTATTGTAGCTCATCTCACTAACAAAGATAAAGCCTGTAGATGTGTGTTTTGTGATGGTAAGCTCATCTTTATAGCAGAAAAGGATATGTAAGTGGTCATTTAGCTGTTAGCTTTTCCAAGGTTTGCAAATCCACTCAACAGCCCAACCTCGACTACTCTGCTCTCGCCGGCTGTGCCAGTTTGTTTGTGGTCAAACAGCCAATCAGAGATGACGGATACACAGTTAGTCACGCAACCTACATACAGCATGAATGACTCCTGATACGAACACATTTTATGAATCACAAGCGCTTTTCAAATAAACCTGTTTTCATGTTATTATTTTTATGGTCACAGCAGCATCTTTGCACTGAATGAACAGGAGAAGCATTGAATACTGTATAACTGGGTGGTATGGTAACTTGTGAGGATACAGTACAGTAAGTAGGCACAAACACAAACACTGCTTTTCTGCATTTCTGCTTCACCCTCTGGCCTCTTTCTTTCAGTGATCAAGCACGCACACACACACACACACACACTAACACAAATGCACAAGCACACTGGAGGTCAACTCTTCTTTATGCCAGAAACCTTGTAGAAGGCCACCCAGTGAATGGCAGCCATAACAGCTCTGCACAGCAGGCACAACACTAGAGAGAAGAGCACAGCATGTACAGCAAAGATATCTGTCAGCCCGGCCAGCCTTTTGAAAAGCATCACATCTATCGGCTACAATCTTGTGCTATCTGCGAGGAGGAGATGCTTCAAGATGTGTCAAGGAAAGCACAGTGGTAATGCTATTGATATTCCAGTGAGCTTTAAGGTTACAGAGAACTGCTTTCAGATGAAACCGGCGTCTTTGAAAAGAGAACTATTTAGACACTCAGAACTGAGAAACAGAAACAAAGCAGTTTTGAGTTTCAGAGTCACACAGTTGGGTTTGAATGGGTTACATGGAGCTGCAGATAAAGTTAGGCAACCTTTAAAAGCAAATACCATACCAAAAGTTCCAGGAAATTAATGCAGCAGCAGTAAACTCAGTGTTTAATCTTCCCTGGTTGCCACGGTAATGCAGAGGTCAGTAGGTCAGGGATAATGTTAGTGATGCCAGCTATTTATGTCACGCACACAGACACACCCTGGCTCCATGTCTGCATCTATCCATCATGCAACAGGACGCCCCTCATTAGCTAGAATTAGTTTAATAATTCCTGGCCAGACCCACGGAAGGGAATGGGACCCGGGAAAACTGCCACATTCCCTTAAATTCCCTCTCACTTATTTAACCCTCACTGGGTCAAGAGGCAGAGAAGGGAGCGACAGAACAGGATCAGGCCTCAGGGACTTGATCTGGGCAGAGGAGATAGGGGCAACGGTGGAAAAATTATTGGGTGTCATGAAGAAGTGGAGCATAACTGACAACAGAGCATCCTTCTACACACGCTGTCTCTGTGTGTCAGCATATACAGTAGTTTACATTCTGCAGTACACACAAACGGACTCAACTAAGTTTTCATCACCATCATGATGTATGTCTGTGATACCAACTTTGTGTTGGTATTTAAACTGGAAAATTGGTATATCTTATTACAGTAATAATGCTCAGTAAGACTCCATGCATATAATTTTTTCAGTGTTTCATCCAACAGCTGTACTAATCTATGAGTTGCTGTCCCCAGAGGTTGAACTGTTTGTATTCACACACACACGAACATACAGTACATAAGTTCCAAAGTAAGTGTTAACCAAAAGTAAATGCAGTCCATATAGAAACAGAGGGACAAGCTATTACGAAAGAGAAACAAGATGGAAAGATAAAACTAATACAACAGTAGCACTTTTTATAGGCTGCATTTTAGATAACACTGGGTAGAGTTATATATCTACAGGTCTATGGAGAGAAGGGTGTTATAGGTAATTGAAGGTCAAACAGGCACGCAGAGGTGTGGACACAAATGCCTGCATGTATAAAAGGAACACCCGCAAAAACGTCTTCAAACGACCCCCAGAAAAGCATGGCCCCAGCAGTCTGAACAAAACACTGATTTTGTGTTTTTTGCAAGCTTGTCAGCGTTTAATGACTCATGAATGTTTGTCTGTAGTGAAACCCACTAAATATGAAGAATTAGTCACTTTCAATAGTAAACAGTTAAAGACAGTTGGGAGCAGCTGTCCTAGATGACAAATGCCTCATGTTAGGCGATGCCCGCCAAAAGCTTTCATGGCGGCCTTTTTAATCACACTGATGTCGAAAATCACAAAGTAGTTGGTTAATCGACCATTGGTGTAAAGAGAATTACTTAACATGTAACTGCAGGAAAGCTGCCCTTGGATATTTTTTGTCCTCTACCTCATATCTCTACAAACTGTGTATATATATATATATATATATGAAGACAAGTCAAGCTGAGTGTTTGCACTGAAGATCCTCCCTGTGTAATGTTTTCTGGCATCCGCCAACGTTCTGAGAGAATGGCTTTAGGAGTAATTTTCGCCCCTCAGTCCTCTCTCTGTTGTTGCTCTCCTTTGTCTCGCCCCCTCAGCCGCCTGCCCTTCTTCTACTGCTGTGATCCTGTCTGGTTATTAATTCATAGTTAAATCTAAACGGTCTGGACACTCATATAACCCTTTCCACTACTGTTCATTTTACGCTCGGATGGGCCACCACTGTGTACCCCACGCCCTCCGACGTCTAACACACACACATGCATAAAGATGCACATGCGCATATAGTATATATTATGTGCACACATAGCAACTTCTCAGTGTGAGGAAGTAATTTTTTTTGGCTTTCCCAGCAATGAGGGTACAGCTTTGATCGTCATACTGTTTGGGCACTTCACAGAAAGAATGTAAAGTATGGCTGTACTTGTGCACAAAAGTACGAGCATTAGCATAGTTTAGATGCCATTCTGCTATCACAATCTCAAGTGGCCAACTAACTACAAATTTGTACACAGGTCCACACTCACTCCTTCAACATGCTGCTACAAAGAATATTTTCACACACACACACACACACACACATGCATACACACCCTTGCTGTCAGGATAGTGATAAATTGCAGGGAAAATGAAAAGGGGGAGCAGTAATCTGACACCTCCAGTGCTGGGCAACCAGTAATTAAATCCCTTCATTAGGTCAAATATTTGATTATGAAGAACCTGGGGGGAATCTAGTAATGACCTCCTTCTCTGGCTGGAGGGGGCCGAAAGGATGAGAGGAGAGGAGAGGAGAGGAGAGGATAGGAGAGCAGAGAAAAGGAGAGGAGAGGAGAGGAGAGGAGAGGAGAGGAGAGGAGAGGAGAGGAGAGGAGAGGAGAGGAGAGACAAAATGTTAACGGATGAAGCCAAGGCTGGCAAAGTGAAAACAAGGCAAAACACAGACAGAATGGCAATAAAGTCATCTCCATATTGTCTGTAGTCAGTGACTATGTTCTTCACACCTCCTCCCCACTTTTCCCTCTGTCTCTGGATAGCGTCTGTGTGTTGTTGTAGTAAGTCGAAAACGCTGTCCGCAGCATATTGCTAATGTGTTGATGAAGGCAGCCCAGGCCAGGGGAATCTCTCTCTGGTGGAGGACAGACAGTGTGCGTGTTCGACAGACGAGTGAACATCACTGGCCTCCGCCTCAACCCTCTCTGGGAAGCTGCTAGCTTCAGCCTGCAAGTGCATCTCCTCCACTCGGCTGTGCTACTCCTTGTACATTAGCCTGAGATAACACGGGGAGGGATTATGCACGTTAAAAAAGAAAGGTGTGTGGGATTAAGCATAAAAACAGGAAATGTCAGTTCTCGTCATTGGTGTTCAAAAGTCAGAAGTTTGGACATCCTTTCCCATTAAATTGAATGAGAAAGTGTGTCCAAACTTTTGACTGGTACTTACATGATACCTTATCAGTGGTGAATTGAACCAACTGAACAACTAATGAGGTGACTCCAAGACAAGTGCTTTTGTGCAAAATATTGGAAAATTTTGACTAAATTAGCCTAAATAAAAAACTTAAAACCTGATTTAATTCATTATGGCCCAAGGAGGACTGCAGTTCAAAGCCTAATCTGCAGTCACATTATGTTTGCACTATGTAGTTCCAAATGCTAATTACTCTATTGATTAGCTTATTATCAAATCCTAATAGCCTAACAAATATAGAACTAGTGGCCATGCTGAGGAAGTGTAGCGGCACCGGCTGCGTCGCTGTGGAGATACAGTACGCAATACTGTTGATGAAGCACGATCATTCGGCCATAAATCACACAGAGAGAAACCAGTCCTTGTTCTCTGGCCTCTCAGGCCCACGGGGGAGAGACATGGACACTCTCAGTTTATAGAGCAGAAGTATATAAACTATGAAAAAAACCCCACTTAACAGCCTCTTCTCCTATGAGCTGTTGGCTTCCATGATTAATTAATAGATGTTTATGCAAGAGTGTACCTGAACTTAGATGCTCCTGTTTCATATTTCACAGCTTTCCCTCGATCTCTCCCACCTTCCCCTCTTCTGTGTGTGTGTGTGTGTGTGTGTGTGTGTGTGTGTGAGTGTGTGTGCGCTTGAATGCCAATGCCGTCATCAAAGGATACGTCAAAATGAAGGCTCTGGCAGAAGCTGCTATCGGGATCTCAGACATGCACACACATAAACACGCACACACAGACACATTGCTCCAGCTATGCTTTCATATCACACCCTGGCAACGCCCACTGACTGCAGCATATCTCCACCGGTATCACCAAGGTTACCAGCGGTAGCCAGGGATACCATCGGAGCCGCCTCTGAAAATGTAGAAAATGGGTGTGGCCAAAGTCTTGTTGGTCGACGGCTACATCTTCATGTCAAAGATTCCACAATTAAGGGAACAAATTTATGCTACTGTTTACATTTTTATATATTAAAAACTGTGTAAATGTATGTTTAGTGCAACTGATATTTCATCTCTTGTTCGTCAAATGTGCAAAAGCTAGTTTTGTTTCTTCATATGCTGTGAAGGACGTATTATTCATTTCCAATTAGCACTTTACCTTTAACAGTCATTAGCATGCTGACTTTGCCACAATACAAATCCAACCACGTTATTAACAATCCAGGTGTTGCTTGAACCTTTTGCACCTCGGCTCATCGTATTCTGCCTCTTTGCACACCTCTGGCTCCGATACAGCGTGTGCGTGCCTGGATATAACAGACATTTCAGATGCATCAGTGACACTGGGGGTGCATGCATTAGTCAGTGAGTTAGTTAGCTGATGTGAGAGGCTTGAATTCATTGGTTTAAGGACCCCAGATTAAAAATTGGTGTTTCCATGACAAAGGAGGGCCTCCGCCAGCACCCGTGTATCCACAGCACTCACACACAAATTGAGAAAGAATATTCCCAGGCATGCTCCAAGCGTCACTCTCTCTGCCTGGAGATTGTGTGTGTGTGTGTGTGTGTGTGTGTGTGAGAGAGAGAGAGAGATAGAGAGAGAGAAAAAGAGAGATTGCTCTCCTCTTTGGGTATCAAAAACACTTGGAATATTTGGATCCATCAAGCTGAGGGACTGAAAAAAGCAAAAGAAAATGGAGAGAATATTTTATGTGTTTTTTTTATCGTTGCGCCTTTGCAAACTATCAATTATACACAAACACAGCGTTTAACAGGTGCTCACACAGAAATTCACACTTGCTGACACATATGCACAATACATATGCACACAAAAATCCCACGATGATGATTTTTTTTTTTTTTTCCTCACGTCATAATTCTAACATGAAATGCATTTTGGCAAAGTGAGAATTACATACAAATCGAGCTGTCTAAGCATCACGGACTAGCAGAGACTTGGGTGTGTGTTCATTGTGCTTCTGAGTATTTTAAGGATATATGGAGACCTTGTGAACACAACTCTGAGGTGACGTGTCAACCCTTCCCCCACTACTCTTCATTCTCTCACTACCACATACAGAATTAAAGGTGAAATCCAGCCCAAACTAATTTCAACCAACATGTTTATAAACTGCAACTAGTGATCTATTTTAATTTCTGGGTCCAATTTATTGTTCGGTGATATATTTTCTTGGTAACACTTTAAGTCCCCCTGTTTAGCATTATAAGCAGTATACAAACATTTAATAAATTGTTTTTAACACACTATAATGTAGTTGTAAGCAGATATAAATACATTTTGAAGTGTTTATCAATGTATAGTAGATGTCAGCAATTATAACTTCAACTGTGAAGACATGTTTTATAGGGAGGAGTTAATAGTTGTTGACAAATACATTCATATATTAACACTTATATCTGCTAACAAATACATCACATATTATACATTATATACATACATTATTATAATGTGTTTTAAACTATTTATTAAATGTTGGTTGTTGTAAAAAATGAGGATAAATACTGCAATCCCAAAGTGTATGACATACACAGACATTGAAGGAAACCAATAAGACGGGATAGTACAAAAGTGCAAATGCCCCATTCCACACACAGCCAGAGAGGATGTCAAGAAAAAAATGTGACTCTGACTTATTGAAGAAGGTCAAATATTCTAACAGCAAGAAGTATGTCAATCCACTACAGTCTTACTGTTGCAGAAGTGTGCAGCAGTCCCTGGAGACACTTGTTAAAAGAACTGGGTTTGTGGAGAAATGTGAAGAATGGAAAAAAAGCTGCAAATTTCTGAATATATACTTTGGGGATGTACTGCATACGATGGTCAAGTGTAGAGAGGTGTGAATAGAGAGCCTTTTTTTAACATAGCCAAACCTTGTGCTTGTCATCAGATGTCCCTGAGACTTTGTTGGACTTGCATACAAAGCTGAATATTAACAATTAAATATTCAAATGTTTCTCTTCAAATGTAACACAATTCAATTTGTTCAACTGAATTTGTTGTTATAAACCTAATGCACAACCTCCTCCCATGTACAGAACATGCATACAAACATGTCTTTGGACTCTTTCATCAGGATCTACAACATTTACACTAATGAAAAGACTGGAAAAACACTCACTCTCTATTTTATCTGAAGGGTGTCATGGACAATAGACACTGAGGTATGTGGTCTGACTCGGTGTATACATGTAATATTCTGTGCTGCAGAGTGCTGCCCCTCACATCATTTGAAATTACCTGGTAACATTTCTTTAGAAATTTGTAGCTCTTTTTAGCCCCTCGCACTCCTAATAAATAATTTGCATCTTCAACAGATGAGAGTATGTGCCGGTCATGTGATCGTGCTGCTAAATTGACCAGACTTCAATACGTTGTACTGTAACATTGAAAAATCTGCATTCTAGGCAATAATACAGCCTCCTCAAAAATTTAACAGTATTTACTCTGTTGAATGACTTTATATTGTCAAAATTACAATAATAGTACTTGTTAAACCAATTAATTAAGTTGTTTACTCTCATTACAACTCATTAAAATAAGTGTTAAATTACAGCCTGCTACTAAAATAAAGACCATACTTTGCATATACATACTGTATGTAGTATGCAAGCAGGCACAGGGGGAAGGGAAGAAGGGTTTAAGGATGTAGCCTGAGGCTGTGTCAGTGTGTGAATGCATACATTGAGTATATGTTGCACTGCATACATTTGTGGGTGCCAATTAAAAAGCTGACACATCAACACCTTTCTCTAACATCCGATCCAAAGGCTTTTTGTTAATACAACATATCAGGTTGAAAACAGCTATCTCTAATCCCAGATCTATAAACGAGTCCAAAGCCTGCCCTCCCTTCTATGTACGGCATTATTCACTCGTGCACACGCTCAGTCACACATACAGAAAAAAAAAAAGAGATTTATACAGAGTCTCCTCAGAGAAAAACTCACCAGCAGAAAAATAAAAGATGAGGCAAGCTATCAAACTGACAATCGCTAGGGAATCCCACCACTTTCAAACAAATAAATATGTGCCTGTGCACCCATAAACACCCTTTAGACATGTTCACACGCACACACTGACACACATGTGCATCCTCTTCCTGGGCTTTGGAATACAGTAGACACTGTAATTCACACCCCATCTGAGCTAGACCAGAGATTTCATCTACAGGGGAAACACCAGGCTCCTCTATTGCCCCCAATTACTGGGGCCTGGAAGCGGAGTCAACAGCCACAGTTTTATACAATCAAATCGTCTGGGAGGAAATCAGCCCCTTTTCGCCTCTGCTTTGAGCTGTGTGCTGCCAGCCAGGGCTTCAGCAATAGCCACTTAAACTATCATATTCTGAAAGAGAGCAAAAATGACTTGAGCTCCTTGTGGAAAAGGATTTTATACAATTTGGCCGAGAGACGTCCTCCACATTATTCTTTTTCATGTAATACTTTCATTGAGATCAAACGGATACCTTTATCCTGAGAACACACAAGGGCTTGTGCATTCATATGGTAGAAAGAAAGCCTATAGGTTCAGTATGTGTGTAATTTGTCTGTGTGTGGTTCATGCAGGCCACTCAGCTCTCTGCGAGCGCACTCCTATTGCCATTATACATCACAGCACAGCACCAGCGAGTGGCTGTGTCAAAAAGCCTGCCTTCCTCTCTGCCATATCTCATAGTTACCTCCGCCTAACCAAATTACCCCCCCCCCAACCCCCGCATCACCCGCCCCCCCTTCTCCTGTAGACACTGAGAGATGAGCTTCAGAAAACAGCCGCCTCAAAAAGACAGCAGCAATGTCCGGCAGCATTTGAGGAGAAACGGGCGTAAACAAACACGGCGAGCAAACAAAGATCCTGGCTGTCATATTTCTGCAGGAAAATCGAAAGCAGTTTAAAAAATGGATGAGCAACATTTACTCACTGAAAGTGAAAAACCTGGACATTTTCATATAAATACTTGTCCATTTTTACTGCTGCTTATATTCAGTTCATGAAAGCTTTTACACTGCAGTTATAAAACCTCTGGCACAGTTGGTTTGAAATAAGTGCCACTGCCACACAGAGAAAGAAAAGACGAGCACCAACAAAATTCACTCTTCACTGACAGAAAATGAACAAACCACAACCCTCCCCTTTTGGAGAAAAAAGGAAAAAGAACTGTACCTTTCAGAGCATAAAAGCTTGTCTCCAGGGCAGTACAAGTGCATTAAAGTTACACCTCCCCCTCTGGTAAGTCACTTTTGCACCCCATCCATTTGCATCCCAAGTGACTCAGTCAATTATATTAATTCACTAGATTCACATCTCTTCATTTTGATCAGTCAGAGTTAGTGCAAATTCTTGGTGGATCAAAGGCTATGTAGTGGATCTAAATGCAAACATCTGGAGCGCATTATTTGCCTGGATGATACATCCATAAATAAATTTACTTTTTTGTACAAAATGTGCTTCTGTACCTCTATTTTGGAGCACAACACTCATTACCATTTATCTGTGGGGGTGGAATGCAAAAACACCACAACAGTGATCACTTAACACTGAAGATTTCATCAACACACTGTTAAAACAACCAAGAATGTCAGATTTTCCCCTTCAAAGTATAAATGCCAGTCCAGGTGTGGTTGTCTAATTGTAAATTTACTTTTACTGCTTTTGATGAAGCTTTCGATCCATTTCTACTAAAAGATTAACGCTGTTTGTGTGATCTTCCCCCACGAAGAGCCTGAGAGTAACGTGATAAACCGGGCTCGCCGGTCATATTAGCAGGTAGAGTAGCCGGTGTAAGGCAACAACAGCTTGTGGCTCAGCCGGGGCTATGACCTCTATGCACTGTAGTGGGAGGGAGGGAGAGAGACGTGGAGAGGGCAAAAGAGATATGAAGATGGATGGTCAGTGGAGGTAAGAGAAACAACAAAAAAAAAAGCACATCAGACACAGAGCGCTTCAGTCCCAAACATCGACCTAATCTGAGCACCTTTCTCTCTCTGTGTTAGGCTCTAGACTTCAAGACACATTACACGCATGTGGTTAGAGGTTGGTTAGTTGTATTAACACTTCTATTGGTGATTATACCTACAGTTTCACTCCTCCATACACATGCCGTGAAATTACATAGAAAGAGAGGAAAGTATATTGAGAAAGACACACGCTTGACCAAACTACTTCTAAGCTGCTTGTTCTTACATTTTCTGACCTAAGCAAGTGAAAAATTTAAGGGCCTCAGCAAAAACAAATCTCCAACTGGTGATTATTGGATCACCTTCTTTTGCAAGAATTGTTGGACTACTTTGCTTTCCAACTAGAGCAATTTGGTGGGAAACCCATAGAAGTGACAACCCTAACACTACTACAGTACAACGAAGACGGTGTGACTAATACAGGATCCCACGAAACATTCGGAGGCAACGACAATTTTAGAGCTGACTGTGTTGAGTCATACTATAACACTATGAAACACTTGCTGAGCTTGTTAGCAGCTCTATAAAATATCTTTTCGTGTTTTCAAAGCCCTTAAATAACATGGGTTACAATATTGCTCATGACTCAGTTAAATTGATTACAGATTGCTCGGGTCAACTGTTCACCAACCTCTAAATTGGGACTAATTATCCTGAAAAAGTTTAGTCAGACAGGACTGGATTTTACATTTGAATAAAACAAAAGCAATGATTTTCCAGGAGAAAAAAGTCCACATTTAGGCTGAGTAGTTAAGCTAAAAAAGATTTTATAACTGCAATTACTTAATGATCTCTCCAGACATGTTTTAGGACACATAAAAATCCTCCGTTAGGAATAATAAATTGTGTTTGATGTGTTTTTCCACAAAAAAAATGTTCAGTTACCATTTTAAAAATCCTTAAAATGGCACCTTCTCCTTCAACCTCATTAAAAATCCAGAACATATGAATATGCAGTGTGTGTGCACTGGAGGCTTAAAGTTTTCACATTGCACTGGTGTAAATTGTATACTGGCCATCAACTGGCTCCAAATTAGTGATGTGACAAATGATGCTTGTAGGTATGTGCCTTAAACTCAGAAACTGTCCTTTTTCAATGTGAAAACAGCCTTCCAGTGTCAAACTCTGCACATACATCATTCTGCACAGTGAAGCTCAAACATCCAACTGTAGCAACAAGAAGAAAAACATCATTTTGACTGTAAGTAATTTAGATTATGTCTTACTATTAGATTATGTCTTAGTATTTTTTGAGTTTAAACAAAATGAATGCATGTCATACATTTGGGACTGAGCGAGTCTCTCACTCACTAACATTCAATCTTCAGAAATCGGCCTTCAAAACCAACAATATTGACACCAAGTGAAGAAGAAATGACAAAATAAAGTGAACAGGAACATGCTAGGTCTTACGCAGACTATACACAATGGAAGACTGCCTGGCCATTGTGACTGACCCTGAAGAGACTGAATCAGCATGTTCTGACACAGCAACAGAACCGGGAGGTCACCCTGCTCTCAAATAATTGTCTGTGCTGCAATCACAGCCAAAATATTTGGAAAACATCTTGAAAATTTGATCAAAAATACTTGACATGCAACTCCAAGAGTAAAGAGAGTATGCCGCACTAACTGAAAGCCCTCTGAAATCAGATGAAATACAAGTTTCCAACCATGTTCAATCATTACTCGTGTTCAATTTTCTTTGATTCGTGATTGAGCAGATGTTATTTCTTCTTTGTTGTATTGTCATGGCTTGCTTTGGCCACAAATATGGTGCTTTTTCATGCTCAGTTGAATTGGAAAAAACAGCTTTGACACAGAGAAAGGTACACACATCTCCATGCAAACAGACAGAGAGACAGTTTGAGACGAAGGGTACATAGCTAGTCCCAGAAATGTGTTTTTTCAGTTTTGGGTTTTTTTTTTTTGCCTCTCCCAACTGAAGAGATGAAACTGGATGGACTGAGAATAGAAGAGATGGAGGTGGATGGCGGCTTCATGCTGTCACACAGCAGCAAAAAGGACAGAGAGGAGGGCCCTGTCACATCGCATCAGAGTCAGCTGCAGCCACACCCGCCCTGCAAGCATACACACCCTGCTGCTGGGAGAGGAGGAGAGGAGAGGAGAGGAAACAAGGGACAACTAGAGCATAAAGCAAAGAGAAAAAGAACATCCCCTTCTGTCCTATTCCTCCATTAGTCTCTCCTCTCCAGTGTGTCTCATTTCAATTGTATCTCATTCCTCATCTAGCCTGCCTCACATCCAGCAGTCTCCCTCCCCTCTCACTATGTTGCCAGTCTCCCTGATTTGGCCACAATAGGGACTTGAGTGGTGGATCCCAGCCTGCTTGGGATAGAGCTACTAGACTACAGTTTGGGTGGTGGCGGCGGCGGTGGCGGTGGTGGTGGTATGTGTAGAAGTCGATGAAAGTGGGGAGGGGGAAGTAGAGAAAGGGAGAAAGAGGATTAGAAATGAACTGTGGAGATAGAGCACAACCTGACAATAAGTCCCTTCTCCCCAGTGTGTCTGTGTCTGAGTGTCAGTGTGTGTGAAAGAGAGAGGCAAAGGATTAGCTAGTGTGAAAAAAAAAATAATTTCCCTTTGTGTTCCAAGTGATGCTGTCAATCATCGCACTGTAAGAGGAGCCGTGTGTGTGTGTCTGTATGTGTGTGACTGGCTGCGGCCATACAGTAATCATAAGCAATAAGTCTGACAGCAGAACTTTTTTTTTTTTTTTTTTTTAATCATTCATCTTTTGCTCCTTCATTCCTGTTTTAATAGCTGAGCACTAAGGCCACACATACTGTACACAAATGCCACCACACACTCCTAACATAAACCATCTACATCTCAGTGTAGCCTTCAACAGCACTTACACAAACAAATACATGAACATACAGAAAGGGTGACAGCAAACGGCTCACTATTAACATGATGCTTTATAGATCCCTGCTGGGGTTTTTTCTTCTTTCTAGGCAAGTCAGGGGTCAGGGTTGGCTACAAAGCAGCTGCTCTGAGCTGCTCAAGGACACTTCAGAAAAGCAGATGCGATGCAAAGGTTTGAACCTGATTCCTGTTGGTGTTGCTGCGGGTGTTGATGAAGTGATCGGCCCCTGTCCCTGATTCAGAGGATACATCCAGCACACACCTCGGAAGCCCAACTACACAGTAACTCAATCTAACACGGAGCTATACATGGACAAGGTCATCTCAAAGTCTCCATTAGATCTTGGAAAACAGATTATATAATTGTATGGCAGTATCCAAAGCTTTCCTTGTACACACTGGCAGACGATCAGTCACAGTGATCAAAGCGCTAGATGTGTTTCTTTGTTTCTGCTGCTTCACTCCAACCCCCACAGAGTCAGTTATTAGAATACAATATATTATTATATAATATATTACATATGCTGGTACACTAACAATTCCCGAGGTCCTTGTGCACTAGCAAAAACCCCCCAAACATGATACACTGGGAGAGAAAAAAGTGATTATTTCTCTATTGCAGAAAACAAAAAACCAGCAGCCTTAGTAAGATGAGGAGGGTGTGAGTTTCTGTTATGAGGTGCGATTCTTGCGGCTTAGCTGCCTGCTGCACCGAGCAAACTGATTTTCGACCATAGATACTGTATGCAGACAGACAGACACTCCATTATGCAAGCAGAAAACACAAATGAGACAGCTAAACAATTCAACCCAGAAGAAGAACAAATACAACTAATTAGATCAGGCTAGGACAAAATGCACTCATATTTTTAGAGTGTGGGGGGTTCAAGTGTGCACTCATGCAGTGAAAGTGACTGGCAAACATAAAAAATCCATGATCAGTCGGGAGAAGTCTAAGCTCCTGGAAGCAGGCAAGTGACCTTAGCTCGGAGAAAGAGACAATAAAAAGCGAAATTCTTCATGCTAATCAAGAAGAGTGTCTCCTCCTCCCCTCCTCTCTCTTTCTATACTCCATCTCTCCTGACTGAGCACTGAGCAGGTGGTGACGGTTATGATGTGGCTGTTGTTCTTGTTAAGGTTTGGGTACATTAAGAATCCACTGCGCTCTGCCTCCCTCCCCCTTTGTGTTACTGTCGTTTCCCTTCACCTACCCTCGCCCCCTCCCCCCCCGACTTTCTCTCTCTCTCTCATGTTGTGTTTTGTTTGTGAGGTTTATGCAGTGAAAACTTCCAGACGAGCAGAAGCTTTAAGAGTACAAAGCCACCTGTGTGATGGCTGGAAGGTAAAACAGCTTGGCCACGAGAGACACGGGCCCGGGTCAGCCAGGGGTGGGCAGGCAGAAAGCTTGTTAAGGCGCTGGAACACGGGGAGGATGTCTCCTCCTGTTTCCAAGATCCTCCACGGAGGCTGCTGGGACCTGGAAGCTGGAGAACTGCTGATGTGGATCACATCCATCAGTTTCCTGCACAGCCCTGTGGCCTATGAGACCGGCTGGCTGACTGATTGACTGATTGACAGGCGTACTGGTAGCGGCTTTCCAGCAGGCGAGAAAAAAATTCCAACAAAGCCTGCTCTATTTTCTGTTTTACTTTTTTTTATTTCATTACGATTCACTGTGCTAATTCTATTTTCGCCCCCTGCAACATCACAGTTGCTCTCTTCATTGTTACGCTAATTTGTTAGAAATGCACAAGACATGCTATGAGCTCTACATTTTTGTCTTCTCCTTAAAATGAGCTTTGCCCATTTGGATTTTTTATGCCCTACTGTGCCCACTATGCACCTCTCAGACAACATAATGGTTGGAGTTTGAGTCATTTTCATCATGTGTTGTAGTGAATGGCCCATCTGTTTAAATGGCATAAGTAATGTGACTAGCCAGGAAGATAATTATTTACTAATGTTAATTTCACTGAACCCAATCCTTTTCAAGAGTGTCCAACTGCAGACCTCATGTCTGGGGACTGCAGGTCTGGAGTCCCCAGACATGAGGTCTGCAGTTGCTGGGTCCCCATAAGTGAGGTGCATCACTTCCTTTTCTGCCACAAAAGCATAAAAGCAAATAGACTACTTCTTTTAGGTTTAATTTAACTAAATTTCACTCAGAATGAAAAGGTAACAGTGTCTTCCGTGTAAAACATACTGTGTTACATGTGAGATAAAAATCCAAGAAAGCCACAAAGAGTGAAATGTTCAGGTATTACTGGACAGATAAAATGCATCTTTAGTAGCTAACATTAGCATTTTAACATTAGCAAGGTGTGGAAAAAGTATGCTAACAAGCTTTTTGTATACAGTGATTTTGAGTTTGTCAATTAAGTAATGGCACTTTTACATTTTTATCCTGAGTGGGAAAATGCTGGAACATACAGTAATGTTTTTTAATTTCTATATTGTATGTATACATTTTGAATGCAGTATGAGTTTAGGCACACATAAGTCACTAAACTGTCACTAGCGACAAAAGAGGTTTATGATTTCAGTTTCATTCCAGTGGATATATTACATTAACGGTCTCTTTCACATGGCTTTATAATGTTAGCTTCTCCAACAGGCTAACGTAAACTAACGTAAACTTTATGTAATGACAACCAGGTTGTATTTTTTCAGTAGTTTACTACAGTATTACTTTCACACCTAATGCACAACAAGAAACAATATTTAGATTTTTTTTAACTGAAAAAGAAAATGTTAACTCTCTTGAGCAGAGAGAGAAATGTTAACATCTTAAAATCCAGTAAAATAGAACTTTTTAAAAAGACCTCTAAAGGAAGTGATGCACCTCACATCTGGGGACCCTGCTCTCTTCCCAATGGCTCACAGACCTGTGGTGCCCAGATGCGAGGTCTGCAGTTGGACCTTTCCGTACATATACAGGCCAAAACAGAGCACTTCTTACTGGTCATTGCAACATTGAGTTTGGAATCTCAGTTACATCTCAGACTCCAGGAAATCCACATTTCATTATGACATCACAGTTACAGTGCACCTATCCACTGCTGCATCACTCCAGTATTTTTCTGCTCATTTTAGTGTCATCTAAAATAACCTGCTGCAATCGTGACATCACAGAGGTGTTTCCCTATAATCATTGGGGTTCCACTGCTCTATTTCCTCAGGCGAACCCTGTTATTTCAACCACTCAAACAATCCGTGTGCTCTGAGCCAGCACTCTGTGAATGACAGAGAGTGAGAGGAAAGAGAGGCAAGGGGGCTGGTTAAGTGCACTGAGTGAGCGGCAGTAATCACAGCTCTGGTAAAAGCACTCCTTTGCTTTGTGCAACGTTCCTCAGAATGGGCGAGCTCTCTCACTCTGACTCTCTCTCTCTCTCTCTCTCTCTGTTCCTCTATTTCTCGCTCTGTCTGATAATAGCTCTAGATTGAGTAATTGTGTGTTTGAGTGGAGCTACACTGCAGGGTGGAACCTGCAATCAGATACTGAGAACACGTTTCTCTCTCTCACTGTCTGCCTCTCCATTCATACCATGCCTCAGCAGTCTGGCCTCTCCACACCCGGCCCTCCCTCCAGCCCTGCGGTTCCTGCAAGCACTCCTCCACCCTCACCCCTCCACTTGTTTTTTTTTTTTCTACTCACAGCCTACCCTACACAGTCAGTGAGGGCTAGGGTCAATAACAGCTGTGCGCTGTGCTGTAATTGATGTCATCATTTCAATTTGAGCTGATTACAGTTGAGAGCTGCTTATCGTGTGACCCGGGGTGGAATAACACACTGTAGGGCCCAGTGAGCTGCCACGCCTGACCAAGCTTAACTGCCGGGCTGGCTGGGTGGATGGATGGATGGATGGGTTGGCTCAGCCCAGGGCTGCCTTCTCTATTGACTCCTAATGCGGAGGTAATGACTGAGCGTATTCCTGGGGCATGGCTGGCGCAAGTGTCCATGTCTCTGGCATTTAGTGTAGTTCTGGGGATATTATTGTGATGGGCCTGCCCCTCTGTCAACACACTTTCACATGATTAAGCCCTCTGCTGGCACAGAAGTGGCTCTATGTGAGTGTGTGTGTGTGTGTGTGTGTGTGTGTGTGTGTGTGTGTGTGTGTGTGTGTGTGTAAGTACCTTTGTAATTTTGGGTAACTTTACAACCTTTCGATTTTTAGTGTTATTATAGTCATAACATCATTACATTGAAATAGTATTATAACCCTGATATATGCTTAAGATTATTTTTATAGTATTTGCAAAGAATGTGCCATCTCCAAGCACCCGCCCACAGGAAAAAATAAATAAAACACCTGTCAATGCTATGGCATTTCTCCTCGCTGTTGATGTCTGAGTCTTTTCAATGAAAGTACCAAAATAACACCACTGCCTTCCAGCATTCCTGCTGTGCACTAATAACACACATGAACAGACTGAGGCACACATAAATATATCAGAATATACAAAGGGCAACACCTGCACAAGATCATGGGCTAATTATCTGCCAACTGATGCCAACAAATGATGATGCCCATACTATACAAAAAGCAGGCATAAAATATATTCTGAGATCTAGATCCTTAGCTTTCAACTTTTTTCGATATAGACAGCGGGCAAGACCCTTAACCCTCAATACCACTAGTCTGATCAATGCTTGGAAGCAGAGCTGTTGCTAAAAACAGACAAAGACTGCTCACTAAAGGAACACTGTCTCTTGCTGTCTTTCTTTTTTTTTTTTTGCCGGAGCTCTGAATCTGTGGGTGTTGGGGAGCAAAAAGCTGTCTGCCACATTCTTTTTCTTTCTCTTTCTCTGTCATTTTCCTGACTCTTTTAATACCATCATTAGGAGCGCTCTCCTGCTTGCTGCTACCGCTGCTGGCCAAGACACACGAGACAGAGAGAGCGAGGAAAAGGAACGAGAGAAGCGAGGGGCGGAGACAATGAGAGAAATGTGTGCAGAGGTTTTTCTCATGCAGCGAGGAAATGATGGTTCAAGGGGACTTTGCTTTTCGCTGCTGTCTGTCCCCCGTCACGGGTCTGAGCATCTGTCCATGCTGTAGGTGTGATCACGTGTGCTGGAGCACCTGATTCCCACTTAAGCAAAGGTGTGCAGTGTGTTTATTGTGTGTGTGTGTGTGTGTGTGAAGGTGTGCTGTGTATGTACATCACAACTGTAGAAACACGTGTCTTGTCATCCAGGTGTGCACCCACCTGGATTTTAGGAGTAAACCCCCAAGATGACAGGTAGTACACTTCCTCTGTTACAAACATGAAGATCACTTCTCACCCAGCTGGATCTCATTTCTGGCCTGCATGCACTCCTATTGGCTCTGTAGACCTGTGTGACCCTCTGTTCCCACAGTAACCTGAAGCTGCCCTACCATTTGTCAGAACCCACTGATTATCCCGGGTGCGGTGGCCCATCTGGAAGACTTGAAGTCTCACAATAGAGATAGATGTCTGGACGTGTAGCAGTACGACAAGTGTGTGTGTCAGCTATGACTGGCAAAGTAAAGTATACGGCAAATAATTAGGATTATTAATAACGATATGTTGTTTCCATTACAGAAATTGAATTGAATTAAACATTATCTGTCCGCCATGACATGTTTTGCTTCACAGCTATGACATTAAGGCTGTACTTGTATCTGTTTATAGATTGGTTTAAAAGTCGTACTCTGTAACCTTTTATCCATACTTTCTGCTTTACTTGTTGCATTTTTCTGATTTTTTCTCTCCCAGTGTCTCCTTTTTTTACCTTTTGCTGGGTCACATTAGTGCACGCTGAGCATTTGAAGTGTTAGAACTGGTCACATAATACTAATCATTTGCGACAGAATTTCTGGTCTACTTAGAAAATAAGACCATTTCACCCTGTTAAAGCTCGACTGTGCTCTGCTAAACAGGACTCATAACCAACTTTCATGAGAACCAAAAGAAAAACCACAAAAAAGACATGTGGCAACTATTTACATGATAAAAAATAATTAATTTCCAGCCTCTGGCAGAGGATTTAGAGAGTAAGCACACTGTGTTTCAATATGACAGTCCCCACTTAACTACTTCAGTGTCTCACAATGACAGAATCATTTCTCAAAATGCCAGTAATTCCTGGTCTCACATCACCATGTCTCTCTGTCTCTTCTGGACAAGAGGAAAAGCAAGAGCTCTGCTGACACTCAACATTCCACATAAGATCCCAAAAAGACACACACACATGAATGCACCTGACCTCAAACCCACATGCACACAAAATCAGGCCAACACAGCTAAAAGCCTCCTCATCTCTGAACAAATACTGCATGTGAGGCTGAATGAAAGGTCACAACGGGGCCAGAGGTTCAAACACATACAGGTAATCAACAGAAAATCCATTAGAAACAATTATGGTAATCAATTAATGGTCATTTTTCAAGTAAAAATACCAAACATTCCCTTTTTCTGGCTTCTTAAGTGAGACAACTTGCTGTTTTTCTTTTCTTATGTGACAGTAAATGAATAATTTTGGTGTTTGGAAGACAATCAAACAAAAGCAAGCTATTTAAAGACATCAGGCTGGGCATTTTGTGAATATAATGGTCATTTTCACTTGTTTCTGGCATTTTATAGACCAAACAATTGATTAATCAAAAAATAATAATCGGCAGATTAATTGATAATGCAAATAGTAGTTTGTTTGAGCCCAAATGTGCACACATGCACATGTACCTTCACACAGTGTTAAAGTCCTAGACTTAAAGTGCCAGTATTTACCAGGATTTATCTTAATCCACTCTCTTTAGCCAAAAATGCCTGCAGGATCCCAGAATTGTTACCATGTTTGTGACTGAGCCTGTGTGCTTACCGGTATGTGTGTGCTGAATACCACCTTAAGATACTGAAATGGATACTGAAGTACAACATCAAAAAGCAGTTATTACAGTAATATAACTGGCTCAACTTTTGATCGTGCTGCTGTTTTTCAATTTCCTTCAATGCCAAAATGATGGTTCACCTGTATGGCAGAATTTTGTTAGAATAGAGGTGAATGGAACAGCATACACAGACTACAAAATCTGTAAACTACAGAAAAGTTAAGCAAAGAAAAGGGGCTTGATCTGACATGCAATAAACAAAACCAAACACTACAACAACAAAATACTTTCCAAAACTGCTGCATACAATGGATTATTCCTCAGTATAATGCATCCATATAATCTGCATGCAGTGACAAATATTAAAGAATGACAACAAAACAATTTAACATACACCCTTTTCTGATTTATTATTTGCAATTCTGCCTTATAAAATCAAAACGGGAACCAAGAAATTGTGGTTTTCCAGGTAAATAAGTAGCATATTCCCAAGAAGTAACAATCCTGAACCCAAAAGAAAACATTCTACTCTAATTCATATGCACAAAAAACTGCTCGCAGACACACAAATACTGTACACAACAACATTCATGCATGCAGTGGAAACCTCCTGAGCTTATAAGTTTTTCTTTTCTTTGATTCAAGCAGTCCCCGTTTCTGCACACTCACAGAAAACAAGCGTGGCGTGTGTGTATGTGTGTGTGTGTGTGTGTGTACCCCAGCTGCAGTTTAATTTCATTTTGCCCCACACCGATCTAGCACTAAAACACACACACACACACACAGACACACTCCCCAGTTCTCATACTGTACAGTGTGCTGCCTCCTCTCAACCATCCAGAGAACTGACCAGCTGATCACAGCCTCTGTTCACAGAAATCCAATTCCCTCCAAAGGTCATTTGTCCATTCAAAGATTTTTCTTTTTTCCCTGTGCTCTCTCTCTTCCTTTCTTATTTATTCTGGTCATTTGTTACTTCTTGAAATCTATACCCCTTGCCCTCCTCAGTTTCCCGTCCTCTGCCTCTTTATTATTTTTATTTATTTTTTTGTATTTCGGCTTTTGGCTCTCTCCTTTCTTCCCCTTGTCACACGCCCTGGATCATAGCCAGAAAGAGGTTCTTGGCTGTGAATGGCAACACGGGGCAGAGAGGCTCTAACCAGGTGTCTGGGTCACTGAGGAAGTGGGCTCAGCAGGGCAGAGCATGGCTACGTGGCTCTGCAGGGTTTAAAAAGGCAGATATGGGCAGAGCTTGACAGAGCTTGGCTGTGTTTCTTGGCATGCCTAAGAAGGTTGTAAGAATTGATAAGTAATGACATGAGTTGTTCAGGGGCGGGGAGAAACCAATTAAATACAAGTGGACAGCACTAATGTGATGATTAAAAGGGTTTTTTCTTTCTTTTTTATTTTGACCATTCTGTGTGAATATTGATGATATCTTTTATAATTTTTCATTGAAAGGACCAAAAAATGTTCATTTTAACATAAATATTATTGTATTATTGTACATATTTAGGAGATCAAATAAGTAAAGTACAGTGGTGAGCCATCATGGCCAGCAAAACCTTCTCTGCTGGCTTAGAGACTGTCAGAATCAGAAAATTATATTTTTATAATTTAATATACATCATCAATGCTATATGTATTTTACAAAGTTTGTTCCCATCAGTCTATTAATGTCATTTCATTGCTACTCTCTCTATCAATCGCACTGCTTCCAGTGCAGCTCATATAAATTAGAGCTTTTATCCAATCAGATTTCTCCCCTGTGCTGTCTCCGGGTGAAAAATCTACCCAAAGGCCTTCAGTGTTTCGAGTGAATCCCTCTGCTCTTAAAGCAAATGGGGACAATGTTGTTGATTGTCATATTCTTTTACCAATCAGATTTCGGGTTTGTCATGTTGGGCGTATTCTTTGAGACACCAGAGCTTTCTAGCTTGCCTACGTCGGCATTTTTCATCGTCAGCCTGGCTTAAACAACGTAAAACTAGCCAGTACTATCTAATTTATTTAAACTTTCTTTTGTGATGTTTAGATTTTTAGATGTAGCGCTTTCCTTTTTTTTGTTCAGGTTTTTACTTAGCTCTGTTGTTTTTAAACACAATGGCTGAAGGAGGAGAAGAAATGGATTTGGTGGCAGATTTACTGGCAAAACCTTTTTCGAGACATTTTACTGGAACTGAAACATACCAATTTAGCTACTACAACCATGTCATTAAACTCTTTATAAAGAAAAAAAGGAGGATGGACTTTGTCTTCAAATGATGAGCAGCTTTGGTAAGTTTGATGGATTTCTATGTATCTTTACTATTGATTATTGCTTGCTTTAGATCGTCAAATGACAATGGCTTATAGCCTTTGTGTCATAGTGAGGTTATTCGAAGGTGGTTTAATTGCGGGAGGATAGCACTGAAGGCCTAGGTGTAAAATACACAGCCTGCCACTGGTGGAGTAAGATAACTTGACATATTATTGATACATGTGTCTCAGCAATTCAAGAAAAGGCTCATTCTGAAAGAAAACATTACATAAACGATGCTCTCATGCCCACATGTGCAGTGAAACAGTTTTTGGTCGCATCCCTTCCTAAAGCAACGTCAGTGTAAGAGATGGGGGGCAAAATCCATAGTTATCTACAGAAATGCATTCTTAACTGTAGTACAAGCTAATATGATGTTAATATGATATTTTCCCACCCAATAGGGAGTATGTAAGTACCGTTACGTGAGACAGACTTGAAAACATCAACCTATCCTTTAAAAACCTGGCCTGCCTGGCAGTGAAGTCAGCGACTCCACAAACCAACGGCCAGTGTCGACCGGTCATCTGTTATCCATACCCAACTATACTTTGATAGTAGACTTTCGTAACAATTGCCAGTAGGCGCTGGAATGACAGGCCGGAGCGAGCAGCAGCAGCAGTCAGTTGCCGCTGGCTGGTGTCGTGCTAAATGGGCATGTCAGGCCTGTGCTGTCCTGGCTCCCTGCCTGCTCTCTCGGCAGCTCGCTCAGTCCCCAGTGTCCTCAACCCTAAACGGATCCAGTTGCTGCTACTCAGCTCCAGTGGTGGGCTGATCTGGCTGACTAATGAACATTCTCCTAATGAGGGGAATTCCTCCCCCCAATCCCATCATTCCCTGTACACGTTCTTTGCCCATTTTTATGGCTGTTTACTCGCCTTTTTTTCCGCTGCCCTGAGTCTCATCCCTCCACCTCTTCCTTGGACACTATTTTCCATCTTTCTGCATCCTCTCATCTCAGCAGTTCCTGTGCACACTCTTCTGTCTACATCTCACTTTTCTCCCTTGCTGACAGCCGTTCACGAACTGCTTGCTATCTCTTTTTTTTCTTTTCCTCTATTCATTGTCAGCTCTATTTAAAATTATTCACAATTCAAGCTCTTTGAGCTACTGTTAAAACTATTTTATGATGGCTGTTTCAATTCAAATTCTATTGTACTACTTGTCCATTGCTTCTGTATCTCTGTGTTGTGAGCAGTGTGAGCCAGCTAAATGTTATTCCAAAAGCGTTGTGTCTATATAGTCATAAATGCTAAGGTTATCTGTGAAGCATCAGTGTATTCCTTTAATAATCCCTCCCCCTTCTACATGAGTACACTAAAAGGGGCAGAGAACAGAGGGATGAAAACATGACTCAGGTATTTCTCATGGCAGGCCTGGTGTTACAACCGGTTTAGAGGACAACAGGGAGAACAGCAGTGCAGCTCTGGGGTCAACCAGAAAGACTCACCAGAGACAATGATAGGGTCAAGGGGCAAAAAATGTCTTGCGTTTGCTATTTCATTATATCTTTTTGTCAGTTTTTTTCCTCTAAAGACTCAGACATGCATCATCTGCTCCCTTGTGTCCCTTCATGTCCTTCTGTCCACAGACACCTTCGCAGTAAGCTCAGAGAACAAACACTAAAGAAGACAGAAAGACAAAAGCAAGGCACAGGTAACACAGGTTGTCCACTCACCAGGCCGTCACAGTTGCTGATTGCCACAGTGGCTCCTGGTGTGTCTGTGATGTCACCCACGTACAAGCATTCATCGTGCAGCGGCTCAGAGTGCCGGGTGCTGTCGCTGTCATCACGCCACTCCATCTTGGCTCCGGGGGCCACCAGCCTGGCATTGTGGCGCAGGCGCAGGTGGTACTCCCGGCCGAAGACAGTGACGTTGTAGTAAAGCCTTTCCTGACGGGCCACCGGCTCTTGGTCCTCCTCGAATCCTCTTGGTCCTTCCCACTCATCATTGCCAACTCCTACCTCCCTCCTCTGGCGCCTACGGGGCTGCCCTCCTGCCACACGGCCAGCCGAGACAACGTGTGACAGGAAGCGGCCCTCTGCGTCCACACTCATCGGCCTCACCAGTCCATACTCCCCCAGGACATGCTGCAGGGAGTCTGAGAGCAGGACAGTTGGGGTGTGAGGAGAGAGGAGAGAGGAGAGAGGATGAGGTAGGAGCAGGTGAGAGAGGAAGAAAGATTGTTATTTGGGGAGAAAAATGTTATGATGCAAATGTGGAAAATGGTGTGAAAAAAAGAACATTAGAGGTTGGGGGGTGGGGGAGGGGGACACAGGATGGAGAGGAGGACACGTCATGGGAGAAGTATGAGGTATAAACAGTGGAGAAAATGGGGAGTCATGTGTAGGAGGTGAATACCGGAGAAGAATGGAAAAAAGAGATAGGAGGAAAAAGAAGGGATTAGAGAAATGTCAAGTATGTCATGGAATTATTGATTCCTTATTCCTAGTTGCGTCACATGGAGCACAATAATAAATAAAAGAAATAAAAGCATAAACCTTTCACACACACACACACACACACACACACATACAGACACACACACACACACACACATACACACACACACACACACACTCACACGCACGTTCGCACACACACACACACACACACACACACACACGCACAGCCCCACCCATGAACCCAGAGGCGACCCCGGAGCACAGCAGTGCGCGTTTTGGAAACGGCAGCCTCAGCAGTGCGCGCTGCGCTCCTGACACCTTCTGTGCCCTTCCACCGTCAACAGGAAAGCCAGTACAAGATCAAGGTGCTAATTGCGGCTTTCTCACGCTGTTTTCTCACTGTCAGGCTGCTCGATCCAAGAAAAAAAAAAATCTATAACCTCGACATCGACTGAAAAAAAAAAATCCAATGGAATGCATTTAGTAATCATTTATCCTATTGCCATCATCACCATCAACCAAATCATCATTCATCATCATTACTGTAGCTTAACTACGCGATAATTGCTGCACTGTTGGTAAAAGATACACATCTCAGTTTAACAGTCACATTTCATGCTTCTGACATTTTCTTGGATTCAGCAACATTTTTCTGCTTCCATGTGAAAGTGACATGCAGGTGCATTTTGGAGGCGACCTGAGGGATGCTCCCACCCCCCCACCCCCCCAACACACACACACACACACACACACACACACACACATACACACAAACACTCTGAACCAAGGCCACTTAATGCTGTCAATGCCATCACAGGGTCAGAGTTATGCTGTCACCTTATCTTATGTGGTCCTCAGGTGCCCTTGTTATTATAAACATTATAATTTGGTTGTCCATGTATCATATCTCATTTCTAAAGTTTACTGACTGACAAAACCAAACAGACTCTGTTAATATTCTCAACCCCCATGTTGGAGGAATGATTTGATAATAGTGTGATCAATAAGCTGACATCCGACTCCAGTGTCCTGTGACAGATCGATAGATGCGACAGCGGCCGAATCAGATAATGTTGAGCTACTTCTCTGCAAAATCCGACAGTAAACCGGCGCATCAGATGGCCCCTTACACCCCAGATACTATCATCCCCTGGAAAGGAGAAAGCAAAATCACAACTGCTTGCACCGCTGAGGGACCTCCGGAAAGTCTCTGCAAGCACCACAGCAGGACACACAGAAGTTTCAAATGCGTCCTGCAATGTTGTTTGCAAAAACTGCCAAAGCATGCCACAAATGAAGCGCAAGCAGGAGAAACCGGGCAGTGCTTTGCCGCTACGCTGAGCTCCAGACTTCCAGAGAGCGCCTGAGGAGCCCAGTGTAGCCCTGCTGATAGGAGATCAGCAGATACGGAGAACAACATAAACACTGACCACGTTTAACTGTACTGTACGTACCAACGCTACTGGCGATGTAAAGGCCGCTGGTGTGCAGCAGAAAGGCCGGTAGAATAATTAGGACAGTAAATCCAGGCGAGAGACCCATGGCAGCTCCGAACTGCGCAGGTGAGAGAGTGGGACTCCGGGCTCCAGTGTGGTGAAGTTCCCCGCCTGGCGCGACCAGCCACGCCACGATAGCAACAGCACAGCAGCCCGCAACTAGACTGCCAAGTGCACCGGAGAGACGGAGCTCTCCTCCCCTCTCTCTCTCTCTCTTCCTCTCTGCCGAGGTCTCTCTCTCTCTCTCTCTCTCTCTTTCTCTCTCTCACTCTCTCTCTCTCTTTCTCTCTCTCTCACTCTCTCTCTTTCTCTCTCTCTCTCCCACTCACACACACTCTCACTCAACTCTCTTCCTCTCTGTCTTTCTCTTTCTCTCAACTCCTCTCTCGCATAGTGCGTGCTCCCCCACTCTTTCTCTTAGTGCTCTGACAACTCCCCGACTCTACACACACACACACACACACACACACACACACACACACACACACACACACACACACACACCTAACACACACACCGGGCACCGGGCGCCCACACACTCTCCATGTGTCTCCACTGTTAGAGATGAGAGGATATTTCAGGGAGCGCTGGCTGACTGACTGACTGACTGACTGACAGACAGACAGACAGCTCGCATCGACAACAAATGCAGTGAAATTAACGAGCAAGATGTTTTATCACACCTCCAGTGTGTGGCCCGCCCAAAAGTAATTTTTGCAACTTGGAAGCTCTTTCTGTTATCATAACTACTGTTTCAAGTCTCTCCTCCGCGTCTCCCCACAAGCTGCATGGCTTGCATAAACTTTGAATATCCCGTCAAGCGTCCTGGGTTGGGTGTGCAGCAGCGCCCCGTGTGGCTCACTGGCGGAAACGCACCCAGTTTCGCAGGACCCAAGGGTCCAATTTACAGACAGAAAAAAAGAGAAGTCTTACTAGCCCTAACCTGCATTGCCCTCATTTAGCACATCATTTACCCTTCTTGACCACTAATCTTATATTAAACACTATTGAGCAGCATAAACAAAACCAATTAAATTTTGAGAAAACACATTTTTTGGGGTACTTTTTTCTTTCTAAGAAAACATGTACAAAGTAATAGAAAAAAACAACAGACAAATGATTCTTTGAAGATATACCAACATCAGCTATTAAGGTGAATCTGTTGAGTGCTAATTAGCAGTGTGTCAACATCAAAAAAGGTCTCAATTTATTTATAGTCTTTGGTTTCACTTGATTTTTTGCTTTTATGCCCAGAATTTCAAAGCAACACGAAGAGTTCAAAAGAAGCAAAATAGTGTCTGTTTGCAGGTACACCGGTTACAAAATCTGTAAAAGATGGCAGCAGTATTCTCAAAAAGTCGTCACCGTTATGCCAAACAGTAATGAACAGCATCAGCACAGTGGTCATGAGTGACCTATGACATCATAAAGCTCTATGACATCATAACGTGGTCATGGAACATTGGTAAAGCTCACTGACAGCTAGATGAGGAGACAACAGCCCCTGATACCAAATAGTAGTACAGTAAGAGTAAAATACTTGTGATATGAATTACAGGTATATTTATGTATATTTGAAGAGTTTGATCAACCTTTTTTTGTTTTTCATCCTATAACTAACAGTTCCCAAGCTTCAGAGACCTGCATAACATTTTGTTCATATCCCTTTCGCAAGAGCATTAGTATGCATTTTAAGGATTTTTTTAACATGCAAAAAGTATATTTTTGCTCAAAACATAAGTGGTTGAAAGCCAGTTTATATTGGTTTATAAAATTCTCTTTCAACATTGCTCCTTCTGGTCTGATTTTCAACTCCTATATGTCATAAATACATCACACTACAAATCCAAGTGTTAGTCCACCTACTGTTTACAGCTTTGGTGCCCCTATTCAAGTCATCTAACGTCCCTTTGCAGCCAAGGAGGAGTCAGTTGGATAAACTAAGAGCTAAGTGGTGTTTCGTGTTACTACAAGGAACTTTTAACTGGTTATGAAACAGTCTCATGATGCCTCTATATGACCTACATAAGCAAACTGATTGTTTCACAGCGGTTACGTTCTAAAGCACAAATAAACACGCCCACACCTCCGCACAACCCTGTGAGAGGGTGCCGCATTACCTGACTTGGTATACATGCAGCCTTACATGTAACCTAGATGTATGAACAGTACTAAAACAAAAACTTTGCTTCACCATCATATTACAATTATTAATCTTACATAGCCATGAATAGATAAATTACCACATCGCTATGCATCCTGCAAACAGCTGTGTTTAAAGAAGAAAAATATTATCAAAATTAAGTGTCTTTTTCTTTCACTCACTTCCAAAGTGAATGCACTGACAAGCCAAAATTTTACAAAATGAGGTGGTGGTGCTCATGGGAAATGCAGTCTTCATTCAAGGAAAACACTACCGCTTTTGTCCACAGGGACCTCTAAAATAAACATAAAATGAAAGTACTTGTAGTAACTTTAATGACTAAGACTCCTCCAACAACCTATCTGTTCCCTTTCACTTATTCAGAGACAGTCAGCAGAGGCCAGGTGATGTAAACTTTCTAACTGGATTAGCTAATGTCTCTGCAAAGTTAAGTCAGCTTAGTAAAGTCTAGCTTGCTTGCAACCTGGAGGCAGATTGTAGTAAATGTTACCTAAATATTAAAGTAAAGCTATAAGCAACTCAAAGTTGTTGTCATTAACTATTATGACATTAACTAAATTATAGCTGTTGTTTCCCTGTTCTAGCTTGAATTGTATCATCTTTATTTCCTGTTTAAATGGCTTGGTTCTTTGGAAATGTTCCAAATAATTCAAGTTCAAGTTCAAAATATAGTATTTGTGGTTGATTGTATTATTTAAATGGTCTTTTTAGTTTCATTTGCATAATATGGAAATGTATCATCCATCCTGGTATCTGAACTATTGTGATTTCAGCAACTATTTGATGTTTTGTGTAGCTATAAGGACATACTGTATAATGTGTTTAGGCAACATTGATACATTTGAGCTGCAAAGGTTAATCCACTCCTCACATTTCACAAAAGGCCAAACACAAAGTTAAAGTTGGAGGGGTCCGATTTATGAGATTAGAATGTTCAAATGTATTTCCTGATGTGACCTTGTCCTGTTTTTCGGTTTTCTTCATTGTTCCACTATTCCAAAATTTCTAAGCTACATAGTGAAGCACTTTATATGCATCTTCATGATTTTTTGTACCTGCTTACCTCAGTAAATATAAATATACACTGATTTAATCACCTTATTTAGTATCATAACACTTGATTTTTGTTCCATTGTTCACCACTGTGCTGGGCGGCAGCTATAGTACACTGTAACATACAGTAACTATTCTTTAACTGACATGCAAGCTATCAAACAATAGAAACTCCAAAAATGTGAGTTATATGGAGCAAGTTTCTCTGTAATGCTGCATGTTCATATGTACATACATCACAGTAAATCAGCTGCTGCTTTTGAATGACAGTGGTTTATGGTTTGTAGGGAATCCCTAAAGCCATATACATCATTAAAACTGGTTCAATTTATGGAAGCCTCAAAACAAAACAAAAACACATGTTGTGATGCAGTAATACTTTTTTACAGTTTTCTACAACCACATGGGTTTAAGTGTAGAAAACCAAGGAATGTATTTAAGCTACAATTTGTGCTGCCAACTGTTAAACATGGGGGTGGATCTGTAAGTATACAGACAGCCATCTTGTGACATTAGGTTGGATTTTAGTCATAACCACAATGACTGATCACCAACACCAAAGGCAATTCTAAGGTGCCTGTAGTTCCTTTAATGGCCACTGGAAGCTGGCTCCAAGAAAAGAGTATGTATTGCAGTGATTGGGAAAACCCACATCAGCTTCTCTCAATACATTCTGTTAAACTAATGAAGAACATATTAAGATTTCAAGAGAAGCATGTTTTGGTGTCTGTCTGCATTGATTGACAGGATTTACTCTTTTATAGTTTTGTAAACTTGCCTCAAGCTCACAAATCTAAGGCTTTAAATTGTCTCTCAGAAACCTATAATTGATTGATTTGTTCTAGTCTGTTGGTTCACCTTGTCGGGCATCACTGACTCCTCTTGATTTTCTTATATTCTGTGATGGCCATGGGCCCTAATTAGGAGTGGTTTCATGAACTCCAGGAAAAGTGGAAACTCCAGGGACTCCTCAATTGCCACATCATCACTGAACTTTTACAGGAAGCTCTGGAGAGCAGACTGAATACATTTTCACCACCCTCTTTGTTGAAGCAGTATCCGCTATTTTACTGTGCGCTATTCAGGACTTGTATGCCAGCATCCACAGAGGTGTGAAGTCATACTGAAGGCAGTCATCTTATTTCTTAAATTCTTTCAACTTACAGCAGTTTAATCTTGGTTCTGTGACTAATACAGTTGACAGTTGGCTATGAATGCATTAGCACCTGTAGTGAAAGTTACAAAAATTCAGATTGAAAGGGATCGAAAAAGAGTGTCTGTCTTGGAAAAAAAAAGGAGAACTAGGTGTTCAACAAAGATGGAGAGGCAGGCAAAAGTAACCAGAGGAGAGTAAAGGTCAAAAGAGAGAGCGGTAGACTGAAAGAGGAGAAAAATTTACAGGGGTGGACATATCTGGGCCACTGTAGACACATGCACATGTAAACACAGTCCAATAATACCTGGAGGTCTCTGCTATACAAACACAGACACTGACCCTCCACTGAGAGAGAGAGAATGTGTGTGTGTGTGTGTGTGTGTGTGTTGTACAGTGAGAGGTCATCTTTCACCAAGCATCGAGATCACACCTGGGCTCTCGGTGCATAGATCTCCAAGAGGCTGTTTGGGAACACACAGACCCTCAGACAGACAGACAATGCCACAGATGCACACACACACACCTCTGAAAGAAAGCCACACCCTTCTTGCCTCCAGTCACGACACAACACACGAAAATGTCAGTGTTCCCAAGTCTATGTACCCAGCATGCCTATCTGTGACCAGAGGATACCCCCTCCGCCCTGTTGCACCACTCCCCTACCACCCCCCTCCCCTCCCCTCTCCTCCGTTCTCAACGCCCACCACCTCCTCCCTCCCACCGTTCCTGGTCGCTTTGCTGTTGCCATGGAGATACCAAGCCCTCTACCTTGAAAAGTGCACTTGGAAGGAGCAAGGGAGAGACAGACAGTAATATCCCTCTTCCCAGACAAACAGACACACACAAACTCATGTGTTAGTGCAGGTTATTATAGCTATGTTTTGCAGGGTGGAGTTTTGTGTGTGTGTGTGTGCAGGCGTGTGTTTGTGCGTTTGTCTGGGAGGTGGGTGTTCAGATGTCCATTGCTTGTGCATGTGCAAACAGATTGTGAGTGGAGAAATAGAGCTACATGGTCAGACGAGACAAGTGGAGAAAATCTGTTGTGTTCTCGACGTGTTGCACTGTTTCAGCGCTGTATGTGGTAATATAGATTCTAATTACAAATAGTCATAATCACTGATTGCCTCAAGTGGTTATCCTTGAGTTTTATGAATTAGAGTCACCGCTGTATAGTGGCGTTCAAGCAAATTCTTAAAAAAACTTTGTGCACTATAGTATGCAACAACAACACAGAGCAAAAATATAACCCACACACACTTCCTGTACTATTCATTTATTATAATTACCTCTGATTGCCTAACAGAAAAAATCATTTAGTTTCTAAGGGATGTGCTTATTACAAGGTTTTTTGAAATATTTTTCTTGTTTGCTCAAATTTGTGTTGTATTGGTTTAACTAACTGCTGTTAAGTGCTGTTAGTGTAGTTCACCTAAGCATCATGTGCCTTTTTGCACTGGCAGTTTGACTATGCTGCATGTGTTAATGGCTATACAGAGTGAGTATATAATATTGTGTCATGCATGGCCGCCATGGCCTGTCTCTCCAATGACTCCTGCTGTCCTAGCAAGGTCAGGCAGCAGGCCACCATGTGTCCGCATGTATTAGCATGCCTTATGAGTGCAAGGACAGGTGTTCCCAGTATCTCAGAGAGGTTTCATGATGAGACATCAAAGCCCCATGACAGCACATCAGGCCAAAGCCATGAACCCCGACACAGGTGCCTACTGAAAGTCAGTTCATATAACTCCACTTGGAGAGCTGTGGGCAGGAAATTGTGTCTGTGTGTGTGCATATTTGTGCATGAATGTGCGTACAAATGGTGTGCACACAATAATAGTAAGTACTTACATAGCCGTGGACACATACGTTCAAGTTGAAAATTCTCACGTGGCTGTACCAACAGAGAGGTACGTCCATCAATAAACAGTTTGCCTTGTTGATTTATGCTACAATATGTCCAGAAAAGGGTGAAGAAACTCAGAATGTGTCTCAGATACATGGGCCAGACACAACCATCAAATAAGCCAGGGGGCACAATGTAATTCCCAGCAAATTAAGGTAAAAAAGTAAAAGGACAGACATGAGAAACAAGGACTGCTAACTGCATACAGAGCTGCCAGAGGGTGAACTTTGTAAGAGTTAGATAGATTTCAGCCTAGTGGTTCTGTGTGAAAACCTGGATGAAATGGATTATAGGATAACCATTACTAATACTATGTCACTCACAACACAGTGTGCTTCTGTTATTAATCCTCAAACTCACACCTGTCACTTTCATAGTCCCAATTCCAGCTGAAAAATAAAACATGTTTTAAATATTCTCAGTGGGAACAACTGGCAGTGACTCAAACAGCAAAAAGATTAGAATCCTTAAACACCACAAACTGTACAATAGTTTTGCCCAACACCAGATTTGAAAGGGACTCGGTCCAACTGATCAATGGTGATGTCCAAATACTAACTCCATTAAGACCAACAATCACTTGCTAGTCTGCACCTTCAACAAGCATATTGATCATCATGAACAACAGTTAAAAGCACCAGGAAGAGAAACAATGACTGTGGTATTGATTTCTGAGACTCTGACACAAAGAATGGATTCATAGACTTTAACCAAGTGAGAAAGTGTACTGGAATTTTTTTTTCCATCCGAAGCTGATGCAAAAATATACAAATTCTATTTCACTGAAGGGTTGGAGAAACACACAAGAGTATTGAGAAATGGGTGCAGAAATCATACACCGATTTCACTGTTTTTTTATTTTGTTTTGTTTATTTTTTGCACAATGTTATTCTTTCACAGTGAGGTTTACTGAGTGATTTTGTCAATACCTTCACTTTTCATTGGTTGGAGTACTGTGAAAGCCCATGGAGTTTGACCCTCGGGTCAATAGTACCTTTACTTATTCACTGGCAATGCCAATACAACGCCATCCAATGAAGGACCACCCTCAGGTGTTTATTTAGCTGGTTACATGCACACACACACACACACACACACACACACACACACACACACACACACACACACACACACACACACACAGACACACACACACACACTGCCTTTGCTATTGACTGTTTATGCACCATATGTTATCTAAGCTCTCAGTGGGTGCCTGTGGCCTATTTCCCTTTATGCCCTTAACTGATCTGATTGGCCCATGTGCCCTTTCTGATAAGTGATCACCATGTATCTGGAGCATGGAGGCGTGTTTGCTTCTGTCTATTGCAGCTGTGCTAAAATGGAGTAATCAAATGCATTACTATTTGGTATTATTGCAGTATACAGTAGATCAGTACACTAGAAAAATATTCACACACACTAACAAAAAGAATCAAGGAGTTGTTGGAGGAAATAAACTATCTTGTATTATGTTCGAAATTCCTCTCTTGCCCTGCACTGAATTAATATTTCTTAATCCTCCACTCTCTTACTGTAAGAAGATTAGGATTCAATTTTTATATTTTACTGTTGCTAATCTTTGCCTGGACTGGGCTTGTGCCAGTGACCAGGGCAATGGGCAAGTGGATTTTCCCAGGCTGCCGCAAGACCAAATGGGCCTGGATGACCGAGGGCAGTCTGACCTGTAATTTCAGCAGTGTCTCATCCCACGGAGAGGCAGCCGTGCCAGCAGAGACAGATTCTGCTCCCTGACCTCTGTGGCACAGTGGTCACTGAATTTAACCTGACCACAGGAAGCTTAAGGTCCTGCCCAGGAATGAGTACTATTGTTGTACTGTAATCATCGGTGGGAAAGTATGTCTGTGTGCATGTGTGTGAGAAAGAAAGAAATGAAGAAGGAAAGAAAGAAAGAAAGAAGAGTACATATCTGTTTCAAGAAGAAATGCAAAGACTGAGCTGGGATCTTTTTAAAGCTCGTGTCATAGGACTGGGTCAGAGAGTGCACAAAGGTGGCACAAAGGTGGCAGGCAGAAAATTTCTCCCCCTTTGCTACAACTCTAAAGGTGCTTTCACACCGTCAGCAGTGAAATCAGGGAATATTCTGTTGAATAATTCGGTGGCATAAATGCATTTTCTGAAGCTGGGTGCAGACCAAAAAACTGTCCATATGATCCCTGAGATTTATTTCAATCGAACTGTGGTTGTGTGTAGTCAGCAGTGTTGGTAGGTTACTAGAAAAATGTAATTATTTACAAATTACATATTACTCCTTAAAAAACAATAGTAATTTAGTAATAGCAAATTACTTAACTGCAAAAGTAATTAGATTACCTGTTACTTAACTTTTGTTACTCAGTCAGCTTTTAAGGTGCCTTTTAAGCAGCTACAAAAAGACATATGTTATATCTTAAGTGTATGATTCTTTGGTTTAACTAGCAGCCAGCCTACAATTTGGAGATATTTACTGACCATCAATAGCTAGCTTAAAGGACCAGTGTATAAGATTTAGTGACATCTAGCAGTGAGTTTGCAGATTGCAACCAACTGAATACCCCTCACCCCCACCCCTCTCTTTCAAGTGTGTAGGAGAACCTATGGAGGCCGCGACACTCGTAAATATGCAAAAGGCCCTCTCTAGAGGCAGCATTTGGTTTGTCTGTTCTGGGCAGTAATGTGCTCCTTGTGCTAGCAAGCTCCTGGTGCTCATAATGACACAAGAAACTTTGCTCTGCTACTGCCTGGTGTGAATGGGCCCTTAGCATTATTAATGCATGTTAGCCATGAGATTTTGGTGTAAAACTGACAAACCAAACCAGAAGACAAAATAGAGGACAATAGTCAAGCATAACTTAATGCCACACATACAGTACCGAAAATTGTTCTGTTTTTCACACGTCAAAATGGGTGCCAACATTGTTCCGTAGCAACAATAATAAACAGTTGCACTTTGATGATGAACTTTATTATGCAAATGTAGTACAGATTGGAAAAACAGTGAAATGAATTTGAAAGCAAAGTGTGTGGGACGACATCAAAAAATGAATGTGAAAACAACGAGTGGAAATTTTGCTTTCTTCATGCTGAGGTTTCCAGAATAATCAGGTATTAGTTTAAAGGACTTCATGAAAGATATTAATATGCATCAAAACTGAGGTAAACGAAAAGTGCCTGTACATTGCTCCATTATTGTGTTGATTCGATTTGAGTTGTGCTGTGTTATATTACCTTCCCCACATTATAAGAGCTGGTAGAAATGAGAATGTGGCTAACATTTCTATAAAGTGGACAAAGGGACTTTTAGTCACAATGCTGCTCACGAGGTGGGATAATCCCTCAGAGGCATGTCTAGCTTTCAGAAGAATGAGAGGTTGGATAGCACACTCACACACGTACACACACCCACACGTATACGCATATACTGCAGGTACATTATCAGTTCTGCAGAGTGCAAGAGGGCAAGAGGGCCTAGTGATTGAATGGAAACCTTTCTTCTTCTCTCCCGCATAGTGCGGGCTCAGGGTCGAGGCTGGCGCAGTCACACGTGAACCATTCAATTCTGAGGAGATTGGTGTGACACTGGTGTTATAGTGACACACAAATAGAAACAGTTTTTACTGATGCATTAGCATGAGTCCAATGTGATTGTTATCCCTGGTGTAGTGGACTCTATTATTTCTTTGCCTATTAATCGAATGCAGAGTTGATATCAACATACAGGATGTCAGCCAGTGTTAATCATTATATAGAAGCCGAGTGTGTGAAGATATCACCTAATGAGGCACAGTGGAAGTTACATGATTACAATGCCATGTGCATTGTACGGCGTTAAGAATGGTCTGTTGAGCCTGCTTAAATGTACAATTTTAATTATTTTGTGTAGTGTTTCAAATGAAAATGAGACAAGGCACAGGACAGTCATTATACCCATTGCATTCCAGCTAATTCCTTGTCATTGAAAATAATGTGAAATAAACAATATTAATCTTAAGTTGCATTATTCAGAAAATACAAGGAAATCTCTCCCCCTTGTCTCCCAGCAGTAAAACTTAAAATGCACTCTAGAAAACATTCACTATGTCTACTATATCACGATAAATTACGTATGTAACACTGTCATGAGGGCATAACAACAATATATTTGAATTGAGATAATTGTACATTTCTCTCACAAATGCAAATATGTACTTATGCTTGATAACCTGGGCTGTGTGTAAAACCAGGAGTGGTAGGTGTTTCCTGTGGTCTTTGCCCTGAGAAGCAGTTTCAGCAGGTCAAGGGTCTGAGGCCAAAGGGTAAAGGAATGAGAGTATTAGGGTGTGCAAAGGGGGAGGCCGGCTGACAAATTAGGGCATCAGCGAGGACAGAGAATGATGAATGGTGGACCAGACAGAGGAGAGGCGAGGACATGAGCAAGACATCTAATGACGGAGAGGGTGAGAGAGGTAGAGAGAGCAGAGCAGTGCGAAGATGGAAGGAAGTTGAGGCTTCCTGTTTAAAGCCAGCAAGCATTCATAAATGATCCATGCAAACCAAGAGTCGCATCTTTCTCTCTGTTCTCATCAAACCTGCATTTTTCTCACCCAACAATGTGAGTTTTCTAATATGGTCTCCTGAATGGAAAATATGATTAAAAATATGATGATAAATCTTTATAGGAAAACATGACATATTCCTGCCTTTGTTAAGAGGAAAACTCTCTCTCATCTTTAACCCACTTTGTGACCACTCACAAAGTGGGTTAAACCACCACTCACTTTAAATGTAAATGTAATGAAGCCAATCACAAAGCACAGGTGTTGTCATCAATGTTTTTATCTTGATTTTGTTAGATGACTTTACCTTCATACAAAACTGATTTTATTAACATTTCGGAATGCTTTTTGTCACGTTAACAGGTATCTTTTATGACCAACGACCTATTTTATTCTAGTTCAGTTGTCTGACAACACAAACAGAAAAATGAGTAAATGAGATCTACTAAATTGTCAATTTGGCTGCACACAATAGAGTGATCATAGATCACTCTCATAGATCATAGAGAGCAGGAGGAGAGAGAACAGAGGTTTAACAACCTTAAACTAAGCAGATTGAAGCTGGGCAGACACTGTGTGTTTTTATAAGTCTTATACGTTGTGTGAACTCACACAACACGGTTTAATCAGCCTTTCTGCAAATCCAGAAACTGCAACTGTTACGCTCACACTGTGATGATCAACTGACAGGCCACATCGTGGGTACTCCCACAAAGTAAGCACAGAACCCCTGGTTGGTTTTGTCCTGTGTTAATTCCAATAAAGTTTATTCAAACAAGACGATCTCATCAACAACAGAGACAGGCAACATTACTTTGTGCAATTATTCTATGAACGGAAAGTCAGACAAAAAAAAGAAGAAAAATATGGAGCCACAGAGGTTGGATGTGATATGATCCGTAAGTTCTGCAGCTAAGTTCAGTTTCCAGTTCAGTTCAGTCCCAGTCACGACTGCAGTTTTTAGACACATGTACTTGCTTTTACGTCCAGGCAATTAATCAGATGATATGACCCCTGTCAAACTTCACCCCAAACGACAACTGATCTGGCAGACATTTTGCATTTGGGGTTAAAGCCAGCCTGGCTTGACAGTCCTGCTACCGACCAGATGTTGGCTGTGAAGCACTGTTAAATAGGTTGAAGAAGAAGAAAATCTGGCTTTTTAGTGTGGACTGAAATCTTTGCAAAAATAGACACAAGCCATTTTCACACGTAAACAACTTTTGAAGAATCAGCCACATAAGTACAGTGCAGATGTAGTCCAAGGAAACCACATACCAACAAATAGAAAATGCACCTGCTAGAAGATTACATCACTTATAACTTCAAGAGTGACATGTCACTCAAACCACAAGAGTGAAACCTACATTGGTTGCTCTTTAGAAGCCACATCATTAAATTGAGTCCTACAGTAATAGGGGAATGACCACTCTCCTTTGCTTGTAGGTATTTATATTGTGTCAGTAGGCTAATAATGTCCACCATGACCAGACACTCCCCACATGGAAAACATCAGTACTGATTCTGATCGCTATAATTATACTCTGACACGCATACACACTCGTTCAAACACGCTAAACCCAAAAACCATTGATGACTTGACTTACTTCTCTGTTGTTCTATGTTTGCTAAAATATAAGAAGACTGAAAAAGGAGACATTAGAGGAGGAGGGAAAAATAAATAGGACAAGTCCAGCTGCAAAAAAAGTCAAAATAAAGAAACACAAAAACTAGAGGACAGCAAGCACACAATGTTCCAATCCATAGTTGGCTCTGAATTATAAACACTTATCCTGGGTTAACATAGCTAAATGTAAAATGTGCCATATTATTATTGCTTTGATAATAAAACATAATCACTCCCCTAATCCTAATTAAGCTCATGGCATGTTTTGATATCATTTCAAAATAGTGGGACACTGGCACTGCACAGTGAGACACATTTTATTTGAACCACAATTTATGAAAGTAAAAACAAAACAGACCAGACCCAGCAAACAAACAAATATTTCACAACGATGAATAAACATTATGATCCTGAAGTTCTTATGTGAGATGCCGGACATGCAGCTGTTCAGTCCAAAGAGTGCATTAAGTATGAATCAGTGAATTTGTTTGGACATGAAAGTGTATGATTGATGTCTGCAGAACAAGAGGGTGAAGAAGGGGAAAGACATTTTTCTTTTAGAGCTCAGTTGCTGACAAATTATGTTCCTGTTTGGCGAATCTGCAGTAACAACTTATGTAACAATGTGTTCTGCCAATGCAGGAAGTAGTATGATGTTAGTATATGGCAGTAAAATGTGAGGGTGTGGAGGTCAAGGAATATAAGCCCTTTTGACACTGCTGGTCCTTTTACCTCACTGTTGATCTTTTTCAAAACAGAGAGGTTTTAGTTGCCTTACTTTAAAGTTACACTTACAAATAGTAGTGACATGAGTGACAGAGAAGCATCACACAGTTCCCCTCAGCTCTAAGGAGCGTTTTAGTGTCCTTCAGTTCATTGTTTTAGTTGCACAGCCACAACTTTACTGTGTTGGTTCACTCTCACCAAAACTGTTGGCAGTATACTACCATACCTGTACAGCGCCAAACCACAGACAAAGTTAGTGATTAGCTGGTAAAAATGGTGGGTGAAGCATTTAGCAGCTAGAGAGACTGATCTTTTTCTTAGGAGTTTGCAGAAACCAAAATAGACCCAAAAAGAGAGATTATGACTTACTGCACATTTGACGGCTGATGAGAAAAACCTCACCAAATAAATGGTAATGTCTGCTGATGGATGTGTAAATAGGCAACAGTTTGTTAACATAAACTTTATAAAGTGGTAATATGTCATATAGAAGATAATAAATAAAGGCAATGAACATTGAAAATCATAATTGTATCCAGGGTTTGAAGTAAAGCACAATATCATATCATTTTTTCGTTAGTGTTTGGTTAATAGTTTGCCTTTTGTTTGTCTTATCTGATGGAAGGTTTTGAGATCTCACTTAGTTTGAGAGCCTCTTTAGGAAATAATCAAAACTCTTCTCTCACACACACACACACACACACACACACAGACATTAAATAACTGCACTTAGCCATTTCCAGTGATATCAGACAAGGCAGACAGCAGCCACTCAGACTGCTAACAGCGGTGCCATGGTTTCTACCCCTTTTGTAGCCCGGCATGCTTCCTTTGTGTGTGTGCACTTATGTGCATGTGTGTGTATGTGTGTGTATATCCTTCACAGCACAGAAACATTTTATGCACCCCAACACGATTTAATTTAGTTTAATCTCAGCCCTTCCACTGGGAATGCAACATATAATTAAACTTTATGGAACTGCCCTGCAGCTCATGCGGAGAAGCAGATTGTCTCACACACTCACACATACACACGCCATAGACACACAAAGACTGAGGATGCAAAATAATTTGTGTCGATGCATAATCAAATCATTATATAACTTATGATTTAAAATTCAACACCTAAAAATAAATATTGATAAATCCTGAGAACACGGCAGTGCATAATTGAAAGAACAGCATGAATAACCATGTAAACCTATAATGCATCTTTTCTATTACATGAAAGTGGGTGGATTTCATTGATTTGATTCTGCGCTTCATTATTTCTCCATGTATACGGGCAAACTCTGTGGATGCAATAACACCAGTTATTAGGAATGATACACAGGAATTGGTTCTGAATACATTTTATCCAACACGGCTTCTCTCTGTTCATAGCTGCTGAGCGTTATGTGATGCCTTTATTAGGTTACTGAGGACATAACATGGTCATCCGTCTATCTGGATGGGGCTTAGCATGGTGGATTCTTATTGGAGTTTCAGTTGGACAGTAATGCCTCAGTAATACTGGGCTCAGGGTCTAAAGGCATCGCCTCGGAGACGGAAGGAGATCAACTGAGCCTAGATGTGTGGATCAGATGTTGTGTAACCCACGGACGCACATGTGTTGTGCCAAGGGCATCGCCAAACACATGGGAGAAATGATGTGTCTACATGTGTTCATGCATCACATGCAGACGCGCACTGGGTACCTGATGTGTTTTCTGCACCTTAGGGAAAGGCTAGAGGCCTTTTGTTGATACATCTCTCTGTATCCACCTCCTATGTGGAACAAAGGCCTGCTCCTCTGAGACCTCCCGCATCTCCCTCTCCTCTCCTCCCCTGACCTAGTTTACCTGATTGATTTCCACTCAGCTGGCCACTTGTATAACACCGAACAATCTTTACATGTGTGTGCGTGCATGTGTGTGTGGTCAAAGCATTGATACAGCGTGAACAAAAAGGATCTAGGTTAAGGTTTTACTTTTTACTTTAACATTTAGTGAGTAAGGTGTTTTTCCCTCTACTACATCCCATACAAATATTAAGCAAACATAAGCACAAAGTAGCAACTTTTCTTATTGTCTCCCTCTCTCTCTTTCAATTCTCCCCTGTCCCCTTCACTTTCTTTTCAGACTCTGTTCCTCTAATTTTCTCTGCTAGTCCTCCTTAGTGTAACCCTAAATTCAGAACAAATGGCGTTTGACAGCTTACAATGCAGTACATCGATGCTGTGCAGCACATCTCGTCCAGAAGTGTTTTTCTGGAGGGATAAAGCAAATCAAATTCAACAGGTTTTTTTAGGCAAGTCCATTTCCCAAGCAACACGACTCTTTTCTTCTCTCCAAGTAACCTCAGTACAGTCCATCTGGGTCCAACACACACACACACACACACACACACAATAACGGAGTGTACTGCCAGTACTGCTCCTCACACCCCCTTCATGTCCCTTTGGCCTTGCAAAGTCTGTTTCTCACACGATCACACTATTTATAAATTCTCTTCCTTGCTTTTCCCTCTCTCTCTCCCTCTCATTAGCTCCACTTATGGCTGTCACGCAATTCCAAAATAATGACACATTCCTAATACATGTTATTCATTCAATGCCGTTGCTCCAGGCAGCAAGTCACATGTGCTGTACAACTCAGTTTTGGCTGCACTGCTATGACTCAGTGAGAGCAGCGTTATGACTGCTCCTCAGATTGGCTTTGTTTCACCGCCTTTACTGTTAAGGTTTAGGAAATTACTGACAAGACTTGTGACATTAGCAAGGGAAGCTGAAATGGCACAACTGCTGTGTGGGAACTGAAAACAGTGCTGTGATTACAGATAAAGTGCAAGGAAGGCAAGATATACTTGTCTAAAAGCTGCATTTGACATAACTTGGTGTTTTTTCCTCTGAACTGAGCACCTGTTGATTATAATGGTTGATTGTCAAAGGTAGGATGCTAGACTAGTGGCCAGAGAGACTCTCAGCCTGTACCTGGAAACTGTTCAAGCTGCCATACAGGCATTAATCAAGTCTGCTGAAGTGTCCTTCAGCAAGACAGTGAGACATATAATGTGTTCATGTCATGGCAATGATGGTAGAGATAGAAAAGATTCCCATATTAACAACTTGCGAGCGTTCATTTAATCAAACAACTCAACACGATATATTATTACAGAGTTGACCAAGTTAAAAATACTGTGCATTGATAAGATAACACTATATTTAATCACCATGGACTTTGGCTGACATGAGGCGTCCCCATTTGCTAGATTTTTGGGCAATTCATCTTTTGAGAGTTCAGCAAGTAACTCGGTAAGTAGTAGTGCAATGTTATTGTTACCAAGAGGAATGTCAAAAATATGAAAATATCCAGGTTGTAGGAAACCGAAACTTCCCGTTAAAACTACTCGTTTCAGCTTTTTGGATCAAGTCATAGTGGCAGAATTACCGAAACAGATGTTTATGATATTTACTTTGTCTTCTAAATACAAAGTTTGTTTGTACATTTAGTAAAATCTCATGCAAATTTTTATTTACTTCTACTACTTTACTACTGTCAGAAATAGTTTGCCTATTGCATCAAATGATTACACAGTTGTATTTGGTGGGAAAAAGGCCAGCTTTTGCTCCCTACATGAAGCCATGTTTACTAATTGGTGCAATATGACATGATTAGTGATTGTAAGAGTCAGCTAATGTTTATCAGTTTACGCACAACTCTTTTGCACGAACAAACCAACTTGTTGCTTAATGCGTTTCCTTTCACCATGAATGAATTTTCAACATTTTTACTAACTCCAGCTTGTAAACTGAGAATCTGAACGTCCACTGAAAGCGATGAAGTTATAGTGATGCTGTGGTCTTGGGTCTGTGTGCTCCAGATTAGTGTTTTCTGGGCACACACACTGCCTAAGCCACAGGCTGTGAGTCACTGGATCAGGAGGAAGAATTCACAGCTAAACAAACGTAGGCCACCAGCCAGGCCAACCCACTCCACTGGCAGCCATGCATGGACATGAGATCACACACACGTATGGACATGAGCATGCACAGATACTGTATGAGCTTTGCACATAGGGCAGCATGCACACACACGGTTACACAGCCATGCACTCACACACCACACAGCTACTCTTCCTTGTGACTACCGTTTACTCAAGCACCCTATTTCTTTCACTCAATCATTTTGATGCATCCTTTGATAAATTTGCCCTTTTTGCTGTTGTTATCTTTATCTCTTCTACTCGCTCTTTCTTCAGCTGCTGCACTTATCATGTTAGCAAGAAAATCTACAGTATCCCTCAAGCCTACAGTGATAAAGTCTTTTTTATGGCTTGAACGTATCGCTGTAAGTCATAAGTGGCTCACGAGAAGAACAAACATACTGGTGGAAGGTCATGGAGTTCCCTAGCTATCATTTCACCACCTCCACCGCCATCCACAGAGAAGGGCAAAGAGCACATTTATCTCACAGGCCATTATATATCTTCTTACTTGGGCCTTTTTATTCCAGTCTACTGACAACATAAATGCAGGCTATTTATTTAACAGGATTAGGAGATAAGGCTGCTTTCCACTTGACCAGGGCACCAGCGCCACACAGAAATCCTCCCATGTCCCACAGCCTGCAGCTAATACTCGTGCTAACCGCTAACACCTTCATCCAGAGGAAGGGGAAAGGGAGGGCTGCAAAGATAGAGATGATCCCAGACAGTGGGCCTCTAGGCTGGATGATTTATTTCATCCTCTGCCTGCTACTTGGGAATCTGGGAAAGGAGCATATGGCCACTGTCGCAAAGTGTAGCAATAATGTCTCATGGCATTGCATGTTGTTCTCAAACTGGATCCAATTAAAGAAAAGAAAAACAAGTTAATACGTCTTTTTTTCCACATAAGACATATCTTTAAACTTTAACAGCTATATGGCTTATGTTTGGAAATGAACATGCATGATGGCAATTTCAGAAGGGCATAAAATCACTGTGGTTTTTGCAGCTGCACGTCATGGCAAATATGAAATATTTATTCATTATTTGATCTTCCTGTGGTATCAGCACACTGCTGACAACCACTAAAAAGTCTGTTGACATTGTCTAACAAGAGGGTTCAAGACCTGTTGAGATCAGCCACATGTCTCATGCCAAACAGCTTGTTTCCGCCAATCAGGAAAACTAAATATAGCCGCTAGAAAATACCTACACTTCTTATTAGTCTGCAGTTCTCCATCTTTCCATGTGGGGACGTGGCAAGGGGCATAAACTTGTGGTAGAAAAGAACAAGATGCTCCTTTCCTGACATTATAAAAGATCAGGGAGCTCTAAAAGGTCGCTGTTGCCATATTCTCATTCTCGGCGGTATTGACACTTGGTATTTCTCTGATCTTTTGCTCTAATTAAAAAAAGAAAGAAAAACAGTTGCCAAGTCTGCAATTCAAGTGTGTTTGTGTGCTGTGAGCGTGTCGTCGCCTATGCCTATGTTGCACAGTTTTAGGGAGTGTGTTTGTGTGTGTGTGTGTGTGTGTGTGTGTTTATACACCAAGGCAACAGGACATTCTTATGAACTCTTCAAATGTACATCACTGAGTCCTTCCAGGAAACCCCATTTTCTTCATTCCTGTTGATGCCGAGCCAATATCCATTCCAGGAAGTCATGCTGTACATCAGAATGTGGAAAAACAGTCTTGATAGTTAATGGTTACAGATTTCTGTAATAAATTCACGTAAGTGTTGACATGACATGACAAATGTTTTGTATAATGAAACATAGCCTGCCTCTTTGTTTTTGATATTATCGCCAGAGATTCCAAATAATAGATGAGGAGAGGTGCTAATGGAGACGTCCTCCTCAACTGCAGCTTCACACGTCTTCTGTCATATTCTCTTTGTCAGTATTAATCTGCCCCTTGGTGTTATAATGTCCACTGTGTCAATGTTTATGTACAGTAAGACCACACCAGTCAGTTAATTTAACACATCTGACCGTTTTGAAGAGCATCCACAACCGATATCAGCTCTATGAAACTCTGAAATTGGCACTTGTCACCTCAAAATAACTATCACTGAAAAATCAGTCCTCAAGTCCATTACCTTCCGTGTGCATGGGTAAAACCATTGCTGACACAATAAGACTCTCAATTCTGAAATCAGGAACTCAAATTTGAGACAATCTGGTTCCTTTACTCCACAGCCTAAACTTATAAAAGCAAGATGAGTTGCCATTTTAAGCTCTTTACATCAAGAAATAAGATTTGAGTGTGGTGGTTGTCATTATAGAGAGGACATGAGTAAAAAATCCTTGTCATGGGACAGTGTTAGATCAAGGTAAATCCCAGCGATGTCTGTGGGTAAATTGTAAGTAACAGCGTGTCACAAAAATGTAAGGGAAAGTGTTGGATAAGTGGCTAGTGAGTCATGTTGGACCAATGTTTGCTATGTTGCATGTTTGGGCAGAGGTGAGAGAAGACGAGCTGGGAAGAGGGGGACGGCAGGAGTGAAGGAAAACACAGGTGACATACACACATGATTTACAAGTTCAGTCAGAGTTCAATACTCAGACCAGCATACATCATACATACCTTCACTGTCGAATCTCTCCTACCTTTCTTTCCCTCTGAGCCCCTTAAATCCGTCTTTAACCAATTTAATCTTGCTGTCTATCTTTCAGTAGATAACCCCTATTTAAGACCAGTCGCTTAACCACTGCAAGCATCAACAGCACATTCTCCATAAGTGAGACACTTGACAGGTGAGACCAGCATCCTCAACCAACTCCAGACTTCTTGAGATCATGTGTAGTAGAGATGAAATGGAACGAATGAGACAGAGGCAGAGGGAGGAGAACTGTGGAGATATAAACAGATGAACTGTAAAGTCCTCCAATATTTGTGCAATTTAGTTTCCATATCCATAAACGTTGGGAGGGATCCAGAGTTCATATTAGTTCACAGTCTAACCCTTACACAATACCTCACACTCACATACACACTGTCTGTAGATGAGGATCATTGGACTCTTGTGGAACCAAAGCGCATAAGGACTTGGCAGAAGGAAGCGACAAGAAAAATCCACAAACACAACACATATGGCCTACTGTACACTTAAACATCTGTCTTGCCATACAGAACTAGCACATACTGTAGACAGCTGCAGTCTCTCAATGCCTTTGGTGCTTTGTGTCAAAATCCTTTGCTGAAGAGGAGGAAACTGTTTCTTGAAGGTCATGCCTTCAGCTACTTAATCCCCTTCACATTCATATACTACTGCATCTTTAGACAATAGATAGATGATAGAGAGATGGATACATAGATGGATAGATAGAATGGCCAACAGTGAGGCAAGGGGGAAGCGTAAGGCACATTTTAATCTATTAATCATATTGTACATAAGTACATAATTTGTTTACACTGTTTAAAGTAAACATGTTATATTACTAGATGTATTATACATGTTATAATATATCAGTCAAAATATTATATGAAAGATTTATAGGTTTTTTCAAAAAGATCCATCCGTTGGAATAGTCGGGGGATCTGAATGTCACCAGAAGGGAAATAAGGGAATGAATAGGGAAATACTGTTTATTTATTCTCACTTTTTGTTTTGTCAGTCTGGACTGACCCCTTATTTTTTTATCAATAACTTAGTTAAAAAAAATCTCTCTATATATATATATATATATATATATATATATATATATATATATATATATATATATATAAATAAAGCATCACTTTATTCATTGATGTGAGTTAACATTCATGAAAAAAATAACTCATGTTTTTTGTTGAAAAGGTCTCTTGGACACACATAATAAAGTATTTTAATCAATTTTTTAATTGCCAGTGATTTATGACTGCATTTAGAGTAGAGATCCACCAATAATTTACAATATTTGTTTTGTGTTTTGAACATACTTAGGTTCTGAATGGGTTAATGTGCAAATTAAATGTAAAATGTATATTGTGCATTGCCAATCAGTGGAGGAGCTTCCCCTCCCGGCACAGAGGGGAGTCATTGTAAATGCTATTGTGGTGGGCAATGACCTCCTGTAACGATCCTTATTGCAGCAGAGCCTCTGACTGAAGTCACTTTGTTGTCTGACCAGAAGGTTGTGTAGGTGGTGTGTAGTATTGTCCATTATGTTGGACAACTAGTGCAACATCCTCTCCACAACCCAGAGCAGTCACCAGCACAGAGCCCACATCCTTTATCAGTTTGTTCTGTTTCTTAGAGTCGCCGGCTCTGATGCTCTTGCTCCAACAGATGGGTGCAAAGAAAATTGCACTTACCACTTTAGTTCACCCTTGGATCTGTATGACATGTGTAAGTATCATATACTGTGACCTTTTTTCATTATCATCTGAGCTCTTCACTAATCTTGTCAACCTGAGGCATTCTTACCTTGAATTTGATATAGGTCTTTACAGCAACAATAAGAGAATCTGTTCAATTTAGTCACACATTTTTAAAACGATTAAGCCTGCAGCCCTGACTGTTAAACACTGATTTCACTTGTAACCTTCATTCTCTGCTCCAGTTTTTACTTTGCTGTGATTACAGAAACAGGACCATTGCACATTATGCAATTCAGGTAATTCAGTAAAGGTGAAAGAGAAGAGCAAAGAGAATACTGAGACTTACAGCAACACTTGTACGATCAACTTCATTTCTAGATGCATTTGATTTGTCCCAAAGGAGCAGGTGTTGTGATCAAATCTTAAGTCTCTTTCACACATAGTTCCCAGTAAATTATTGGGATAACCTTTCAGGCTCCACTGGTGATTATCACTATTCACACAAGCCAAACTGAAAGATCTAAGTGTACGTCAAATAGATTTTCACTGTCATTTTAGTTAGCTCTTATCATGCTGATGTATTGTCAAGTGTTCATTTTTCTGGTAAGTTCTTTTTAATTAGTTATTTGACAATATAAAAAGGAGGTGTGACGTCATGGTTGACAGCTGTGACAGCCGCTCTCAAACCTCTGTCAAGGGATGGGATGGCTGAGGGGGCGTGGGCCATCATCCCGCCACCCAACTTTACAGGTTGCAAATGACGTCACACAAGCAAGATGGCAGCTCTCAGAGACGTGTCGACTATCTTTATACACAGTCTGTGGTTTGTATTGACTGTGATGAAGGAGATCTTTCTTGGTTGGAGTAAATTATGTTATATTTATATATTTGTTACTTTTCACCCACCTGATGTTGTAACAAATTTACAGAGTTAATGAGCCCCTGTCTGAGTTACGGGAGACAGCAACCCAGGGCTAGCTACATACTAGCTACAAGCTGTCCCACAAGATATTTAGCTTAAAGAATTGCTCTAACTAAAATGTTTTAAATATCAAATACTCACTATTTGTAGTCTTGAATGTTGGCTGTAAAAAAGGCTGTTCTTCATGGAGCACCTCGGCTGTAACTGCCTTTTCACACCCAAAAGTCTGAACCAAGGTCCAAACCAAGGTTCATGTTTTTGTTACAATATATTTGATCCGGTTAGCTTTGGTTTTACATTGCAGTTATGGAGAACTTTGAAGAACTTTACATAACATACCTATGTCTTGTTGTCATCACCTACGTGGGCTGCGTCTGTCATGTGGGTGAGTGGAGCAGGTGGACCCAAACGCAAGAGACGGCAGGCAGGCTGAATACGAGGCTGAATTTTTAATGAAACAATACCAAAAGTCACTGGAGACACGGAGACACTGAGTCACAGGAACACTAACCAGAAACACAGAACAAATGCAGAAAACTGGACCATAAATACACATGGTGTGATTGCAAACTGAGCACAGGTGAGTGAAACAAGACACAAGTGAAACACATGAAGCAATCAACAAAGGTGGGAAAACACAGGAAGAAAAGGTAACAAGATACAAGGAGAAAACATTTCAAAATAAATCAGGAACTAAAGTTATCAGACAACAGGTGACACAACACATGGGCAGACTGGGAGCTGATAAACCAGGGAAGACACTAGGAGCAGGGCTGGGCTAACAAGGGCAGGTGAGAGGAGGTGCACATGAACACAGGAGGAGTAAGGAACACACAAGGGAAACACAGAGAAAACCAAATCCAGGCAACATAAGTGCAACACAAAACTCAAGTGAACAAAAACACAAAGAGTCAAAAAACAGCATCTCCCTATACTTGACATTAACTGGTTTTTAGACGGGCGTGCATCTGACTTTGGTGTGCTGTCAATTCGATGGGTAGTCTTATATCGCTGTTTGAATTAATGGACAAAAATAAATGAACAGATTCATTTTGTTGCCACTATAATAATATTATTATGGCATTACTGTCTTCAGGTGGCATTGCTTTCCAATCCTCTCAGATCCTCTCTCTTTCATCTGAAAATACCTGGAAAGTGTCGGCATTTTTATTTTTTTTCCACTAGACTTTTTATAACGTTGTCGGACCACGTTTCAGTTAAAACCTTGGTCTCCTCCTAACAAGTTTGTGTGGACATTTCGAAACCTTTTCTTGAATCTTTAATCTTGAATCTAACTGTTGGAGCGAACTTTCAACAAGAAGTATTTGATACTCACAATTACAGGTTTTTTGGTGTATTCATCTAAAATATGCAGGGGCTTGGGGCTTATCAAGTGATGTTTTGCTCAATAAAAATAGCATCAATTTGACGAAATCTGGAAAAAAGAAAAATGCTTTAAATAAAAATAGTTTAAAAGTATTTAGAAAAACGAAAAAATATTGGTTAGGAGAAAATAATAAAACACTAAGAACTTCAGTGAACTTCAACTTTTAGAAGGAAGGGTGTGTTAAACATATGCTTGGTTTTTACATGCTTTACATGCCAAACAAACAAATTCACTACTTAAACAAGATCATTCTTTACCAAGCCAGGAAGTCATTTTGGAGATTAGGCATCAACACAGTCTCTCTATTTGGTTCAACAGCTGAATGTAAACAAAACAGATATAAACAAAACTGGATGGAAGGTTTTTCTCAGGAATTTGCTGACCAAAGAAAACACGTCTTCACATATTTCCATTAAAAGTGATTTTTCTGGGCACATAGCACAGTGTGCCAGATACAAACCATCGACTTCTAATGTTGTGGGATTGAATCACACATCAGCCCCTCCTTCAACAACCTACCGCTGTGGTATCATTCCCAAATATAATGAAAAACAGGTAATAAAAGCTACTAGATAAAAACTGATAATGCTGTGTCAGTTGCTGTAATATCCATGGTGTGAGGCGATAAGTATTACATTATTGTTATTGGCTCGTATCCATATGCCAATAACAGAGTGGGCCTGAATTAGAGACAGGGTTTGTCCCAGTGAGGAGCCGGCTGTCTGCCAGACACACCTGACACTACTGCCAAATGACCTCTGGCCCTTTCTAACGCTTACTGCAGAGCACATACACACACAAATGCAGGAGAAGGAGAAAATTTAAAAATACATGAATACTTAAACAAAATCTGAACATACAGATCCCTAAATTGGGTGGTCTTAATGGTTTCGTTTCCTGTGGTCACCAGTGTGGGTGTATGTCATTGTGTGTGTATACATATGTACAACTGTGCGTGTAAATCATAACTTACTATCTATGGAATCAGTGGTGTCTGTTTTATATAATGAAGACAAACTAGGGTCGGGTGTTTTGGTAAACACTCCTCATTCCTAAATGCAATACTATCCAGCTGTAAAAACACTGGATCAATCCTCATGCTCATTTATCATGGTCCAACTGCTGCCAAGATACACAGTACAGAGCCCCAAACACATGCTGTACATGAACACATATGTTCAATAGGCAGCTGCATTCGCGTGGTTCACTTTTCACTTGGTGGTAGCCAATTATTTTTCATGGAGGACTACACAAAAGATTTAGATGTTAATATTGGTCAGAGTTATTCTTTGTCAACTGTGTTCGGTCTCAAGGTTAAGCTACTCTCATGTGCTCTTTGAGATTTTAAAATCCAGATAAAAGTTGTCTTCAGAAAAATACCATCTCACCACCAGAAAGCAATGCAGTTGCAGTGAAAAAAAAGGCAGCTTAGATGTTTCTCCCAGATGAATTTGGTCAAAATAAACTTTCATAATTTAGAATGGGTGTTATATCTTGCACATAGCACTCTAGCTGCACACTCTAGCTGTCCTGTTTCAGGTTTGTTTATTTAGCTAGTTGCCCTCAACTAAACAAAAGTAAACTTCAAATTTACTTCTGCAAAAACTTGAAAAAGGAAAAATCTGAGGTATTCCATGTAATAATTTTGTTCAAAGTTCCCTTCCACTCAAAAATGTGTTTTGCTTCTTGTTCTTCAATTGGATTTTTGAGCTTCACTGTGCAGAATGATGTATGTGCAGAGTTTGACATTAGAAGACCTTTTTCACATTCACCTGCTGAAAATGGAAAGTTTCTCTGTGCTCATTGAAAATCTGTGTTTAAGGGGTGGGCCTATGTTCATGATTTGTGACATCACAACTAGTGTGGAGCCAATCATGGTCCAGTATGCAACTTACACAAGTGTGATGTGGAAACATGAAGCCTCCAGTGCACATACACTGAGAATAGACTTTACAGTGAAGGAGGAGAGATCCTGTGTCAAGCAGTTAAACTTTTGAAATGAACAATATTTGCATATTTGTCAATAGATTTTTCCAATGACAAGAAGCAACAGATGGAATTTTACAATTTTTAATGTGGTAATTGTAATCATTTGAGGAAAAAACATATTATTAGTCCAGAGTATTTTTTATATTTCTTACAACATGTGTGGAGGGGATCTTTAATTTCTTTTATCACCCACACACGGACTGCTACTATGAAAAGTTACTTGAATATGTTTATGTGATATGGGTATTGATCAATTAACTTTTTGGTCATTATGATAATGTATTTTAAAGAATGCTCTTTTGTAAAATAATATAATGCATGCCAAAATAAACCTGAAAACTGTCTCTAAATTTAAATGTCTAATATTTCAAAATCAATTAAAAGTCAGTTTAGGTATGAGTATTAAAGGGTTAAACCGTACAAAATATTATTTTGATTTTCCAGGGAAGATGGTATTTGAAGTTTTGCGTCAAGGAGGTGAGTGAGATCTTTGTTAAAAGGGAAGTATAGTGAGTGGGCTACATGATATACACTAGAATAGTGTACACTGCTTAAATGAAATACAACATTAAATTATTTTGACTGATATATATATATATAGTCACATATTCAACACATATCAGTTTCACTTGATACTCAACATCTTGCATGTTACTCTACCAATTGTAATAAATGTAATTTACAGACCTGTGCCTTGCTTTTCATGCTTGGTTTAGCTAATCTAGGCTAATATGATGTAAACCAGCTAAAATGATCTCTGTCAGCTAACTCAGTTATTTCAGTGTAAGTGAAGGATTGACTCGTCATTGAGAGATTCAGTTATGTTAGGTAACTGTCAAATTAACAATCAATTCAAGCATATATGAAAGACAAAGCCCAGTTTTAATGCTGTGTACAAACACTGGTAAAGTAGACAAGCCTTTAACCGCATCAAAGACATTAATAACACAGATTTAGCGTTAATCTGTATTAAAACAAATTCTGATCAAATTGGGAATCATAGAGGTTCCTCATCTTATGTTTTGAGATACAGTACAATACAGGGAACATTAAAGGGGTTGTGACTCTCTCTGGAGAAATACACTTTGCATCTACAGGCGGTATTCAATTAAAATCCTTACAGCCCTCTCTGCAGGCAGGGGATAGGTGACAATTACACATATGCTCACGTACACACACACACACACACACACACACACACACACACACACATATATGCACATATGCACATTGGGAGGGGATTTAGAGAGACAGTTCCAGAGTCTGACATCAATAAACCCAATTCAAACCTCCAGCTTACGTTCCACCACAGAACTGATTTCCACTAACACTCAGGACTACACGGAGAACATGTTCTGTATTGATTATTATACAAATGTGTATACACATCAAAGATGAATTATCCACACAAACACAGAGTTTACACAAACACCCTTACGGTACGTTATTTACATACTTTCTCTTCCTCTCTCTCTTGCAGACTCTCTTTCACATGCATGCACGTGCACACACATACACACACACACAAACACACACACACAGAACAAATAAAATCCCTGCCTGTCGCCTGTCCAGTAATGTATTCGGCTGCACACCTCCAGTATTTACTAAGCACGCTGCTGTCTGGCATCTCCTTAAAGGTGAAAACATCTCAAAATGTCCCTGGAGAGAACCAGCTGGACCCAATGAATTGCTCACAATTATGATTAGAATATAGACTCCTAATGTACAATGGAGTACAGCAACAATGCAATATATCACTAAGAATATAACCACAGTCACAATGCAATAGAACAAAACAAAAAAAGAAGTGATGCAGGTTGCTGAGGCTCTTGCAACAGAATCATTGATAGGGAACTTTTTTGATATTATTGGTTTTCTTTAATTTCTGTACTGTAAAACACAAAAGATATTATAGATATTATAAAGATACTATAAAGATCCCCCCAGACATGTTTTAAGATGTATATAAAACACCCTACTTTGAGTAACAATTTGTATCTAGTACGGTTTTTCCACAAATAAAGTTCAATTATCTCGTTAAAATCCTTAATGTGACACCTTCTCCCTCATTAACGATTCCAGAATCTATGAATATGCAAATTATTTTTTTAAATTTCAAACATTTAACTGCTGTCTCCTATTTCATTGAAAAGTCCATTTTCAGTGTATGTGCACTGGAGATTCCAAGTTTCCACATCGTTCTTGTGTTTGATACTGGATCCGAATTGGCTTCCAAACTATTTGTGATGTCACAAATCATGCTCGTAGGTACACGCCTTAAACTCAGATTTTCAGCGAACACAGAGGAACTTTCCTTTTTCAGCAGATGAATGTGAAAACAGCCTTTTCGTGTCAAACTCTGCACATCATTCTGCACAATGAAGCTCAAACACCCAACTGTAGGAACAAGAAGAAAAACACATTTTTGAGTGGAGGGGGACTTTAAATTTAATTGTTAGGATGTGGCTGTGAAAACATGTATTAAGAAAATAGTGAAAGGAAGTGTTTTGGAAAAGACCCATATTTGCATTCATCTCAAGTCAGACAGGATTTCTACCTCTCGTTTCTGTGCTGAAGCTGGACTCAGGTGGCAGTTAGCCTAGCTTAGCATAAAAAACAGGACGCAGGATAAAACAGCTAGCTTGGCTCTGTCCAGAGTTCAGAAATCTGAACACTGACACCTCTAAAGCTTAATTAACTTGCTTTATCTCATTTGTTTGATCAGTAAACTAGAACTATTTCTTGATAAACCCTTCATCTATTTATCCATCTGGCCATCTTGCCCACTAGTTGCCTGGTAAACTCACAGCAAGAGGAAGTCTATTATTGCGTTTCCATCCACTTGTTTTCACTCAGATTTTCAATTTGTGAGTAAATAACCTCAGTGGAAACAATGTAAATCTGAAAGTTTGAAATATCACAGAAAAGTTTTTTGTTTGGCTGAGCTGGAAAGTAGGTTTATCGATAAAAATGAAATGCAACAAATGCAATGGAAATAGACTTAGTGAATAAATCATGATGTACATGAAGTATGTGACACTGTGAAACTAAACAGGACCTAAACATTTATATTTATATTGCACTCATTGTATGATTCAGCACCTATTTAATTTCCTTCTTTCAATTATTCAGTTGCAGCAGTTAATTAGAAACCAGTGAACCACATGTTGCATCTGCCAATTAGGGACCAGCTCATGCGTGAATGAGGGAACAGTGTGGCGTGGTCAGAGCTCTCCGGGCCATGTGATTGGCTGACTTTCCTCGCAGATGAAGAGGTAGCGCCTCAGAAGGGAGAGAAAAAAAAAGGGACAAGCGGTTAGATAAGTGCCTGACCAAAAGTTATGCAACACTCATCGATTGAGGAGTGTAAACATACAACAGAAGCCACTTATCCTGTCTGAAGTTTGTGTTCTGCTGGCTTGCTGTCCCTGTCTGGGGAACCCTGTCTCCTCTCCAGACAGCCCTAATGATTTAGGGAGTAAATGATCCGCGATGGAGTGGATTTACACGTGTGGGACATCCAGGATGATTCATGGATAATTCATGGGTAAAACAGCCTTTCAATAATTTCAAACTGAGAAACATGCATAATGTCTCACCCCTGGACCCTGAACTGACCTCTTTGCCAAGTGGGTGTCTGTTAGCAGGACATTACCCCAACACTTAAACACCGTGACAAAATGGAGATTGAACAGACCTCCTGAGAAACCATTTCTGACCAATAACTGAATAATGGCCTGAACTAAAAGCATAAATGACCTCTGAGGTCATCTGAACCAGGAGACAGGATCAACAACTCAGTAAACATGGACAGAAACCCCCCCTATTTTGGGCCTCTTATCTTTCCCCAGACCATAGCCATAAACTCTAACTCACATTCCTGGAGTCTCTCTGCATATCTGAGCCAAACTTGAATTTCATGTAAATTAAATGTCTATATTGCATTATGTAATGTTATTTGTCATGTAAATGCACGAAGAATGGTATAACTTTAATAGTTGTTTGGTAATCTACTGAGGAGATATTAAACCTGCAGTGTGGAACATATAAATGAACGTCCGTTACATTCGAGCCAAATGAGTTTACATAATGCTGATTAAGCTTATCACTGGCAGATAAATCTCTCTGTATTTCACAATATACAGAGTTTTTAAATCTCATGTCAGGGGTGACATTTTCATGCTGGCCATTTGGCCGTAAATCATATGGTTCTTCTAGACTTTCGAAATGTTATCAGACTGAACAGATCAAATTCTCAGTCATTTCGCGGTTATCCACCGTTTTACAGCTGCAACAGTAGGTTACGGCCAGTGGTGGTGTACTGGCCATCGAGCATACTGGGACAAATCCAGGTGGGCTGGTGGACTGTCAAAACATCCATTTTCAGCAGCCCTCTCTGTGTGCCTGGCATTTGGGGTGCACATTACTCTCACTGCCAGAAGGGGGAGACAAAAGTTCTGTACTTTGATTTTATTACCTTTTTACTACATGTGACAATACTGCCCCCGAGTGGTAATATTTGAATTTCTTTATGTTTAAAGTTAATTAATGTTTATACGATAATGATGCAATTGTATTTTAAAATCACTTAAGTGTTTAACTTTTGATCTATTAACCTCATGGACAATCATATTTTAATAGTTGAATTAAGTAGCTGTATTGAAAGAGTGAATTTTCTGAAGTAATGGGAATGTAAAGATATGTTTGAAGAATTTTAGGTTAAAGTTTTCTTGTATTATTAAACAACAGTCATATTAAATGCTTTTATATTATGAGATAAGGGTTATGTTGAAATTATATTTGAATATGTTTCTGTAAGTATAATCTAGTCACATAGTCATTGCTTTAACTTTATTTCATTTTGCTATAGTATTAATACTTTTATTTCAGTGTAGATGGTTTGAGAAAGTTGAATCAATTACGGTTGGATGTTTGGACATCATGTAATATTAGGGTCCAGGTATCATTCGTAATTCATTTGTAATTCAAAAACCAGAAAGTGGTAAATCTGTTATTTGTTTCCAAACAAAAAACAAAAAAAAACGTTTTTGGTGTCAGAATTAAATAACGAAAAACCAATCAAACCCAGCCCGTTTTTGTTTTTTGCCGATTCGTTTTATCATTATTCCTTTTTGGATTGAATATCCAGTAGGTCTGCGGACATTCGGCCAATTCGTTTTTGCGAAAAAACCAAAAACTGAAGTCACATGTTTTTTTTCCTTTTTTCATTTTAAACCAAAAACGAAAAACGAAACACGTTATCTATTCATTTTTCGTGTCCCAACGAAAATCCAGAAAACCAAATTCAAAAGACCGTGCAATTTTGGTTTAGAAATCAATTATTTTTGTCAGTTTTGTGCGATAGCGGAAGCGGCTACATTAGCCTACCCATGATCCTCAGCGACCATTGCTATGGTGAAGACGCCAGCGACAGCCGCGTGTGTGTGTAAATGGGATGAAGACAGGGTTATAAAACTGAACTTTACATTTCACACCCCTCATTTAAGCCCTACACTTTCACTTTCGTAATTTTCATCAAACTGAACTTTAGATGCATTTTATTCAACCTCCACTGTTACATGATGTAATTTTTTGATTTTTTTTTTTTTTTTTGGTTTTAAACGCAAAAACGAATTGGCTTGATCTCCGCAGATCTAGGCCTACTGGATATTCAATCCAAAAAGGAATAATGATAAAACGAATCGACAAAAAACAAAAACGGGCTGGGTTTGATTGGTTTATCGTTATTTGATTCTGACACCAAAAACGCTTTTCCGTTTTTTGTTTTGAAACAAATAACAGATTTACTGTTTTTTGGCTTTTGAATTACAAATGAATTACGAATTATCTGATGATACCTGGACCTATTAGTATGAAGGTTAATGTTTGACATGTTGATAGAAAAATTGACTTATTACAAAATGAATGCATAATGTTGAAATGTTTTTCTGAATAGTTTTACAATATATGGTACATGAAATATTCAGAGATAGTGACTGAAGTGTGAATTTGCATTTAAAACTATAACTTAATTCACCGGTGTAAGAAAGTTATTTGCCATTTCCAGTCGAAATAAACCACAATTTAAGTCCCTGAAACAAAAAAATTGAATATTCATCAGTAATTTGGTGCAAAAACATTCAAAACACACCCAAAACTCTGCTCATTTTGTCCAAACTTATAAAAAAGCCTCAAAGAGATTTTTCTGTTCTGGTCTCCAGAACTCGAGAAAAATTCTTAAGATGTCTCGTTTACTTGTTTTTTGACCAAGTACATGCATATTTAATCTTTTATTGAACAAGTTTGTTTGCTTTTGCTTTTATTTGTACCATTAAGTCTTGTGTTTCCATGTACAGTATTTTAATTTTTAAGTAAATGCTGCTGAAGATTTGAGTGAAGTCAGATTAAACTTGATTGAGCATTAAACTCAGGTTACTACAAGACAACCAAAGTCTGAATCCTCAACTTAAATGCCTGAAGAAGAAAGCGACGCTTTGGATCTGTGCTTGCTAAGAGCAATACAGCAAATAGGAGTTAAGCCGATTTGAAGACTCATTCCCGAGCAGCCTGAAACAGTTTGACTCCTCTATACATAGGTTCAATACCACTGTACCACTAAGACTCATCTGTAACACGGACCACACTGCACTGCCAAGCTGTAACTTGCAGCCAACTACCAAAACAATGCTGGACCTGACATCTACAACAATGAAACTCATCAACAGTAAGGCATAACATGGCTTTGTGATCAAGGGTTGATGTTGAATAACGTTAACATTAAAAGATAATTTCTTTAGAGAAGTTGAAGTAGCTTTCCCTCAGTATTCCCTGTTGCAATATGTTAGCTTCAAGTCATTTTGAGTCACTATTCCTGAACAATTTTCTGTATTTTATTTTATTATCATTTATAGGCCTTATTATTAGTTTTTTTAATTTATCATCTTATGCTTTATCATGTATCCTCAAGATGTTTAGCTATTAATAAATGTCTTCATTTATCCTAAAAAGTGGTTGGATGTTTCCTCTGAACACCACAGTAAACAAGAGGTCACTGTCAGGACAAGAACTTATGGTTTTGTGACTGATGAATTGACCAAATTGAGAATTAAATTCAAGCTTTAATGTTTCCCTTTGGCCATTGAAGGTTACTTCTCGGAGATGATGCCCAGATGAGGCTATGTTTTGTTTTAATAAAGTGTTATGTCACAACACATGGTTGGGCTTGGCTCCTGCCTGATGCATCTGCTGCACAATGGATACAGAAAAGCTACAATCACTTTCATTAGTGACCTCACTAGATTCACTTAAAATGTCAATACCTCCAGCATATGTTCCAGGAGGTCCCACAACATAATGTGGCCCTTAACTCATGTTGAAAGGACCCCAGTTGTTGTCGCAGAGTACTTCAGGCAGTAAAAATATAGAGCCTGCTTTTGGCCAACTGTGGTGGGTCATCCACATCAGATGAGCAGTATCTTTCATTCAACCAATAATGTGGGGTAATTGACTCAGAGATGTTGCTAATTATTTACATTAGATCTGAAAGGCATTTGAAAACATTGAGCTGACACTTAAAGGACCCATAAAATGTTTTTCATCCAAGAAGCACACAAAACATTAGGGGGAAAGTGTTGCTGGCTTTACCGCACTGGAAAATTGGAGAGATCCACAGGCGGCACTGACAACCAGAAACCTGACCTAGTCTGGGAAAAACTATGCTTACATCTCAACAGAGGAATGCCATGATTACGCAATTTTAGGTCAACGTTGAGGAAATTATGAAGCAGAAGATGTTTTACATATTATGCTTATTCTGCCTAACTGTGAGGGGAAATGACTGTTTCTGTTTTTTTCATTATTCTTTCTAGTTTAGTATGCATACTGTTGGTGCACAAGATAAGTGTGTTTAACACAATGTTTGTTGGAGTAAACAAACACAGCTTTCTTTTCTTTGGCAACACACAGGATGCTTCTGATATGATGGGGAATCATCCGGACCCCAGACGGAAGACACATACACATATTAAACAAATCCACCCCCAATTATAAAATGGACGCCTACTCAACCTATAACTTCCTGGAATCTCCAGAGTCTTCTGCCAGCTGGACAGGCTGAAGTCAACCAACACACACACACACACACACACACGTAAGATGGAAAAATAGACAGTGTGCTGGGTCATAGATGTGTTCCACATACACAAAAAACATCACAGATTGTCATTTCATTTGCTCTCTCTCTCTCCCTCTCTCTTTCTCTCATTACACACACACACAACCACACACACACAGAGTTGGACACACTTTTCTTCAGATAACATTAACAGAATAATTGTTTAGCATTTGAGCAATGCTTTGAATAACAATGTGATGGCACTGATGACATTCTTTTGGCAAGCTTTTGAGGCATTCCTGAAAATGTTCAGCCAGCTCAACATGAAAACCACACACTGTGAGTCCTGGTGATGTCAAACATCACAAGCAGTCATGTTAAGCGTTATCACTGTAACAGTGGTACAGAAACAGTATGCTGTACTGCTCATTATTGCCTTTATCCACAAAACATTGTCTCTCACACTGACTCATGATCTTTATGCTGTTTTTACTTCTCCCATCATGTAATTGTGTCCTTTATGTTGTAGCCATAACCAAAGAAAATTCTGCTTTGTTTTATTCTCACTTGTTTAGAGCTTATAACACATTCGAAATTTGTGCATTTGAATGTTTTAAAAAAGGCCAGCACTTGTTGCTCAGCTTTGAGGTTTCATTCTTTATGCTGGAATAGTGCTCAGTAGCCTGTACACACTTTAACCGTAAATGCAAATGCGTATATGCACGTTCAAACACATGCACACACATGCATAAATGTACATGCAAACTTGCAGTATAAATAAAATGCAAACACACACACACACACACACACACACACACATACACACACACACACAAACATGCACACAGTGGCCCAAGGCCATTATCTGAGGCAGGTCCAAGAAGGGTTTATTGGAATGTCATTTCACTGTTTTTAGAGGGGGATCAGATTTCCAATTCCTCTTGACCTCGCTCCTCCCTGCCTACCCTCGGGGTCTGCAGCAAATGAACAGGGTCGCCATGGTAAAACAGGCCCCGCCAAACAGCTGATCTGCAACAGGCCTCCTGGAGGCAAAGTTGATCCGATATATGTGCAGCCAAAAAAATCCAATAAACAGCACATCATACCGTGATTAGTTTTATGTCTGTCGTCATAAAACAACGGTGAGGATTTACAACATTTCGTCACATGCTGGAACATTTTCAGCAACAGCTGGGGAGCTGTGTTGCTTCATTTGAGGTTTGGGTGAGAGAAAGTGCGAGATGAGTTTGTGGTAAATGGAGAGTCTCTCGCCTTCATGTTTTCTGTGAAATAGTCTCAGTTTTTTAGCACCCTCTCATAGCACCCCCATTCACACATTGACCCCTTTTTCAAACCACTGTTGACAACCACATAACCCTGTAATAGAGGGTGTCAGGAGCAATCTGGAAACACAGCTCTCTGGGAGGCCTCCCTCAGATACATGTCCAATCTGTCCCGCTCAGGAAACACACTCTGTTTTACACCGCCAGGAACTTGCTGTCACTGTTGTTCTTGTTCCAGCATTATTATTTTTTTCCTTTTCTTTCTCATTTACCCTCTTTCAATCTAGTAGTCATACTTTTACTCTACCTGAAACAGTAGGTTTCACTACACTGTCAATGTCCCTGAGTGGATGTGTCCCTGAGCTTAGTGCAAGGAAGAGGAGAGAGAGAGAGATAGAGAGAGAGAGAGATGAGGGATGGATGGACACACACACACACACACACACACACACACAGAGAGAGAGAGAGAGAGAGAGATAAAAAAAGGTAATATAAGGTCAACAGGTTCAAAGTCCTGGGATAACTGGACTACAGGACTACAGCTTGGGTGTGGGCATATATATTGCTTCTTGAAATGTGTAGTCATTTTTATCTATACTAGGACAGTCTTTTACAACTGATTTTAAGCATACATTTAATCAGCATGATGGAACGTAAACAATTACACACAATAAATACAATACAATACAACAATACAATTACTTATCTTGCCAAGATCCTGGAGTAAGTTGTTGCTGATTTGCAATTTGCTTTTATGAACAAGAATGATCTCTGATGAGAAGTTTAGGCTATGGGGCTGCACTGAAACACTGGTACTTAGTGTGATGAATGACTCGCTTTTAGCAGCTGATGTTGGTCATTTATCAGTTCTAGTTCACCATGACCTCTGCGCTGCATTTGATACAAGTGATCACTCTAACCCTCTTGACCCTCATGAGCACTGGTTTGACTGCTTTAAACTAGTTTGTATCTTCAAGAGAGAATTTTACTGTTAAGATCAGGATCATCAGCTTCTTTCCACCAAGATGCTCTGTGGGATGACCCTGGTGTTGGGACTGATTTTGTCTCATACACTGTATGTGTTACGTTTGAGCCGTTTGTTTCATAAACACTAGGAATGTGCAGAGAGCCCAGTATTTGTATGTGTATCTGTATTTGTTGAGGCAGCAAAATTATTTGTATTTGTATTCGAATAAAGTTGGAAAGAGACTTAAAAATCCTGTTTTTGTTTTTATTACACTTTTAATTTTAGAAAATAAAAGTGTTACAATAAGTGTTCATGAATAATGTATCTTACAAAGGAGGTCCCCAGGTCTCAAACTGGAGTCTACCGGATCATAGACAACTGCTCTGACTACTGAGCTAAAACTCATCGCCTCATTGCAGACAGACCTCTACCTATTTATACACCCATAACACAGAGACAGCACAGTGTGTAACATGTAGGGAAGAACTTCAAAGGCAATTACTGCTTTGCACTTTTCATTGTTGCCTATTTTTTACAACCTGACTTTGTGGAAAGGAGATAGGGAACAACTGGTGATGGAGAGTCCCTTCGGAGCACTTCACTTGTGTCAGTAGCCCAGCTTTATCTCAGAGGAACACCTCCAAGTCTGGGACTCATGTCCAAATTAGGAAATGTGCGTCATGTAGCAGGTGGATGTGACTCCCCTCATTGAGACCTGCTGATCGATGTAACAGCGGAGCAGAGGAGAGAGACTGAGTTAGCGATGTAACCGACCTGTGCGCTGGTATTTGACATGTTTGTTTTTTTTCTTCCCAAAAATGAATAATATTTAAAATAGTTGTATGAAACAAATATTCATAAAAAACCCACTATTTGCGCTTTGCCAAATAACGTATTTGTATTTGGGCACACCCCTAAAAAACACAATATCAGTTTCTATTTTTTTATGCTGACGATATCCAGTTTTACTGTCCTGCAACCAGCATTACTCGTGTATCGGTGCTTTTTTGATATTCAAAGCTGTGTAGCACAAAATTTAACTTAAAATCCTATTCAGGAAAATTCTCAAGAAATTAAAAAGTGGTATAAAGTCAAGCAATGTGATATGTATCACAACAAGCTAGTTGAAGCTCTGTAAATGGAACAGCACAGTGGCGTTAGAGCAGTGTGACTCACTGACATGTTAATTTTTAGACAACAACGGAGGTCTGCAGCTCAGAGGAATATGATATATCAGGCTTTGGATACACACACAATACTTGTAATAGGATCAATTTATTGTTGGTTTGGCTCTGCACGAGATTTGCTAAAATATAGAAGATATAGAAAATCATCAACCATATTGTTAAACAGTGATGAAGTCATCCTTCCTTCAACTTTCTAAGATCATAACATTCCTATGTTAATAACCTTGAAACCTTTATCCGTGCATTTATCACAACCGTCTAGACTGTGTTAATGTTCTGGATTCTGGATTTGGCATCAAGTCCCCAGCACACCTCCCACTTGTTCCGAAAGCTGCAGCTGAACTATAAACTAGTAGAAAAGAGAGAACTACCCCGACCCAGTATCCATTCACTGACTCACTGAAAAGACTTACAGATTTTATTGATTATATCAAAAGTACATTCTGTCTGGTTCCTTGACACTATGAGCTTTCTGTGCTATGTCAAATTGTCAGATAAAGCCACACTGGTTGCTGGTATATCAAGACTGAGAGCTGAGGATGATCATGTCTTTGCCATTAGTGCACTTGAGCTTTGGAATAACCAGAAATCCTGCAAAAATCAGGTTGGAAAAGATATTGTCATAGACATTTTATGTAATTTTTTGGGGTTTTCCAACAACTTTTATGTCTTTTTTAAACCTGCCGTGTGGAACTTTTACATATAAATGAATGTCCGTTACATTCAAGCCCTTGCCAAATGAGTTCACACAATGCTGATTAAGCCTATCACCGCCGGATAAATCTCTGTATTTCACAGTATCCCAGAGTTTTTAATCTGGTGTTAGGTTTGGCATTTCTGTGTTAGCTGGATGAATGCACTGCACATGCTCTATGGACAGAGCATGCACACTTCCTTGGCTGAGCTGGCTACCTTCTGGTTATCTCTCCACTAACTTGAATGGGGATAAAATAATTGAATTATGTGGCTTCTAGACTTTCCAAATGTAATCGGACCGAATGGATCAAATTCTGATAGTGAAATGAGTCATTTTGCGAGGGTTGTTTGACACTCAAAATAATTTATCCACCATTTTACAGTCGCAACAGTGGCGATGGAGTAGTCACGGTGGAGCCTATGAGGTAAGCACGTGTCGACAGTGTTTTTGTAATTATTCTCACTGCCAGAGGGGTGAGACAAAAGTCCCACACTCCAGCTTTAACCCATTTTACTACTTAAGGCACTTTGTAAACATAGTTTAAGGAGGAGGATATATAAGCTTATCATTCATGTCTACACAATGCTTTACTATTATAATTAACACATATTTATTAATTGTAAAAATTATGAGATTTGAATAAGTTATAACAGAAATAATCAACACGCAAACACGTAACACACCATTCACACAACTCCCCTCCACCACACATAAACCTACACACACACATGCTCCTTGTTAGCCTCTCTTTGGAACATTTCATTGTGCTTAATCAACCTATGGCCCACTAAGAGGATGATAGCAGGTATTAGAGGGGAGCAGAGAAATACCTGGGTGGACCAGGTCACTGGAACAACACCACTCATATTGGAAAAGGTAATATCTCATCCACATGTATTAGGATGGGCTTGTAAGCCAAACTGCCTCAGTGTGAGGGGGGCAGAGGGTGCACAGATGCAGTATAAATGCACTGAGTCATACTTTACATACAAAGGCTCACAGCCACAAGCAACACACTCTTCACATTTTTTCCTTTGTTTGTAATGAGAACAGACTTCACCCCACTTACCATCCTTTCTCTTTCACTTTCTCTGTATGGGACTCGACCATGGCAGCTGGACTGCAGGTGTGTGTGAAATCCATTTAAATTTCTTTTTTGCTCTCTCTCTTGCTCTATTCCACACACGTCTGTATTGTCATGACATCTTAATAGAAAAAACATGTTGCCAAAGCATACTGTATGTATACTATATATACTGTATACTGTATACACACACACATATATATATATGTACACATACATACATATATATACATAGATAGATAGATAGGTATATACACACACATACACACACACACACACACACACACATATATATATGTGTGTGTGTGTGTGTGTGTGTGTGTGTGTGTATATATATATATATATATATATATGTATGTATCGAGAGAGAGAGAGAGAGAGAGAGAGAGAGAGAGAGAGAGAGAGAGTTGTGGACAGGGTATGTGCATGTAACTTTTTTGTATTTTCAGTCTGTAGCTGTTTTTCATGATTTGTGCTCCATTTCCAGTTAACAAAAATGATGCTATTTCATACAATATGGGGGGTTAGGGTTAGGGTTAGGGTTAGGTACTCTTGTGGTTGAATTTGCACAAATTGCTGCAGCAAGTTCCAAAATCTTGTGGAAAGCCTTGTTAAAGCAGTGCATTAATGCCAAGGGTTTGGAAATAAGAAATTCAACAATCAAACATGGAAAAGTTCAGGTGTCCACATACTATTGACCAAATTGTGTAAATAAAGAAAAAGTGTGAATACAAAGAAACGCAGTAGTACACAATACTTGGAATGAAGCAATTAGTGTTAAAACACAAATAAAATAAGAATTGTATGTGTATTAAAAATATTATCATTTTTGGACATTCCTTAAAGGGGACCTATTATGCTCATTTCCAGCTCTACATTTTTATTCTGGGACTCCACTACAATAGCTGTGCATGCTTCACAGTTAAAAAAAAAAAGTATCTTATACTGGCACTTTATGCAGCTCCTCAGTTTGTTTTATGTCTGAAACAAGCTGTTTCCTGTCTCTTTAAGGCCCCCCTAAAAGTGGGCTTTTAGGGGGGCCTTGTCTTCTGATTGGCCAACTTCCAGATGCCAAGGGGCAGCACCCAGTGCTTGTGAGCACCACCTCATTCCCTTGCTGGTGTGAAGTTTCTGAAAGCAACTGTAAACCTAATAATAAGTAACATAATTTCACGTTCTTGACTGGAAATGACATCTTCTCAAATCCATCCATAAATGTCTGAGCCTGAATCCAATACATAATATGAGTGGACAGCATGAACATCCGCAGCAACAAAGATTACAGCCACAGGCGCAGTTGGTGTGTTGGTTCAGGGGGCTCACTGAACCCCCTATTGGCTGTAGCCAAAAATGCATGTATGGATTTAATATTATCTATATATTTTTTATAATAACACAGAACTAATATTTTATTGTAATGCCTTGCTCTATAATAATAAATACAGAGGATAAACTAATTGTGTGACTGTGATTATTTTTATAAAACATTTGGTTCTGGTATTATTTCCAGTGCTGTGGTATGGTAGCCTGCATGGGCACTCCTGCACACACACCCATGACAAGCAAAGAATGAGAGATTACATGTTTCGTCAGCTCACCACCACTGCCTTGAAAGAAGACATTTTGACATGATCAAATAATGGGTATACGTTATTTCTTTGCAAAAAAACAACAATGGCCCAGAAAAGAAACTGCTGGTGGAGAGACTGAGTCAAGCGGCCCTGATGAGAATACCACTGCAATTGCTATCTTTAATGGTGGCATCACCATTGCTAGCAGCAACAGTACTGAAGCAGCACCTGCTCCTGTTGGCCACCAAGGGCTGGTTGGTCTAGATCCTAGCAAGATACCTGGAACTAATGGCTCAGATGGTTTGCAATGTCCCAGCGATCTAAGTGAAAAACATTCGAGCCCCAAGCAACCAGTGCTTCCCATTTACCCCAGACATGCCACTGGCAATACTTATCGGGCCTTTTCTACGTTGTACTATTCTAAGCATCCATGGCTTGAGCACTTTATGTCAAGGGACGCTGTCTGTTGTTTTTGCTGCTGCCATTTCTCTATGGAAAATGGGGAAGAAATAACGAAGGTGTACGGTATTGCAGTAAATTGTCTGAGGGGCTCACAAAGCATGGAACATCCCAGGCACACTTAACTTGCATGCAGCTGTTGGCGAGCTACAAGCAGAGTGAAACATCTGGATCATGGCAGCAAACTGTCTCACAGCCACCAGGCTGCGGTGGAAAAAAACAGGGAGTACTTGTGCAAAGTTGTAGATGTCAAACTGCTCTCTGGACTTGTACTACCTTTATGTGGACACCCTGAAGGCAACAGTTCGGAAGCAAGAGGTAACTTTTTTGACTATATGTGATTTCCTCTCTAAGTATGATCCAGATTTTCATAAAATACAGGATAAGCACTTCAACTGTACTAGCTCAAACTTTCAAAATTAGATAATTGCTATGCGTGCAGATCTTGTTTGAGGAGAAATTGCCAATGCAGTGTGTGAGACTGGTTTTTTCACTGTTATTGCGGATAAGCAAAATCATCAAAGTCCGATCAACTGTCTGTTTGCATCAGATACACAGAGTAGCTACAGGTTAAGGAGTGATTCATTTGCTTCATTGACTGCTCCGCCTCCCGTGATGCTGCTGGGATTATTAAGGATATCAAGAAAGGGTGCAGTCATATGGACTGCAGGATGTTCTGATAGTTTCACAGTTGTATGCTGGGGCCTCAGTTATATTGGGGCATTTAACTGTTGTGCAGCAGTGTATCAAGGAAGAATATCCCTTTGCCATCTACGTAGCACTGGTGATGAAGCCCATGGAAATTGTGCAGCCCAGTGAGACGCGTTGGGCATGCAAATGGCGATGTCTCTATGCTGTTAAATCACAGTATGTTGCTGTCACACACTGTCTGAAGGAAGATGCAAGATGAAGGAGAAAAGTGGTCAGTGGAGGCAAGTGGTTGTATCAGCACATGACCACCCCACAATTCATCACCTGCCTCATTATCCTTGAGGACCTACTACAGTCCACAAACACAACACTTGCAGATGCAGCCTCTGCGATCCACTTCCAGCTGTGCAGAGGAGAGGAGGAAGCTTGGGATGGCATATGGAGCCAGATCAAACAGTTTTGTGATGATGTCAGTGTGTCGGTTTCACTGTAGAGAGCGGGCCCTCAATCAGCTCGCTTGGAGCTGGTTGAGACAGAGGGTTTAGACCCCCTCTGTCACTTGATCAGTATGTAGTTGGGGCTGCACTTGGGTGGCGAGATGGAGGTAATGGGGAGATAGATGGAAGATCTGAGGCTAACACCTTCTACTGTCACCTATAGGTCCCTGTGCTGGACAACATGATGGCCAAGTTGGACAGATGATTTTCAGATTAAGCCATGTGCCTTGCAATGGCACGTGATGTTGTGATAAAGTGTGAGAAGAAAGGCATCGACCACCCTCTGAATACTTATGCAAACCATAAGATCCACCCACGACTGGTAACAGCAGAAATGGACCTTATCAGATGTGCTATCTCATCTCCCATTACCCTTCAGAAGCTTCAAGAAGAAGTGAGCAAGGACAGCTTACCAAAACCTTTTCCCACTACTCCAACTGGCACTGATGCTGCCAATTGGATCAGCAACATCGGAGAGAAGTTTCTCTACTATGAGGAGGATAAGAAATTGCTGATAAACTGATATCTACAGTGGCCTAGGAGAGATTCTCTAACATGGCCCTGCTGCACATTGAGGGTGATCTGACTTCAAAACTGTCACATGAGAAGATAGTGGACATTTATGCCAGCCTTAAAAAGAGACGCCTTTTGTTGCATTAGGTAAGCTATTCATTGTTTTTCATTCTCAGGCAGTAATTTTAGGCTAAATGCATGCATATGTGTTCAAGTTGTGCAAGTTCGGTTTCTATTGTAATTGTCATAATATTCCATCATTCATTGGGCATATTAGTCGGGATATGAAAATGTATCTGCTGGTATCCTGATTATTAATTTTCATGTAAATGAAGCCTCTGTTGTACATATTTAATTTCCTCTAGATTTTTTTTTTTTGTGAACCCCCAACCTTAAAGTTCAAACTCCACCTATGATTATAGTAGGATGTCTCTGTTCGGTAAATATTATGCTGACATGACATAACAGTGGATTTAGTCTTTCAATCACAAGCCGTATATAAAAATCTTTCCATATATGCCCCCGTTAATACGTGTGGGAAATGCGTTAAAATGCCGACTGAAGTGGAAAATGTCTGCTGTCAGGAAATAACAAAGGTAATGTAGCTAGTAAAATGTTATTCTGCTGTTGCCAAATAAGTGTATAGTATTTCAGTGCGCCATTGGTTATTTGTATGCTGGAGTACATTAAATGCCTATAATACTACTTAAGTAGACTGTTTTGTGAGAATGTCTACAGTACATACATTTTCCAAGAGGACTGTAGTTTCACAGGCTTTTGGCTTGGAATATCTATGCACGACCATGTACAGAAATCTGGGACATCAGCTCATTGTGAAACTAGAAAAAAACATTGGTATTCAGTGATCAGAGCAGTCTGAAGCCTGAGCTTTTTGCTAGCAGGGATTACTTTGACATATGTGTACCTCATTATTTGAAACTGGCCACGTTTAATATGAACATCTGACATTGTAACATCATATATATATATATATGTGTGTGTGTATATATATATATATATATATATATATATATATATATATATACCTGTAAAAAGCATAATATGTCCCTTTTAAAAATGACTTCTGTCTTCACCTTTTTGTGTTTCAGTGGGCACAGACACTAACCATTGTTTTCTTTGTTTCAATAGCCAATTTGTAATCACCACAAGTGTAATTTAGTAAAGATTTGTTGGTTTCCATTTTAAGTTTTTTAATTGAGTGGATTTTTGTTTATATAGCTTTGTTTTAATTATTCTTTTCTTTTTTTCCTTGAGGGTTGGACTCTCTTGCAGCAGACATCAGATCTCACCACACCCCTTGTCTTACAGGTGAGCAAGATATAGCCCCACATTCCTTTGATCACCATTCCTGAACTTGAAAGATCCCGCCTCAGACTATTTTATTGCTAAGATTCCATACTGCTCCCTATACCTGGAGCATATCCTCTGGCTTGTAAGCAATGCATTAGCTTGCCCATATAAAAGCCTATCTTAGCTTCTTTGTTTCCCAGCAGGATTATTTAGAAAATGTAGAGATGGAGTATTTTTCTGTAAAACAGAAAGAAGGAGCATGAAGGCATTCCCACTGGCACAGAGGGACTCAGTGGTGACCGAGTGTTAAATGATGCCTGTCTCTCTCTGTCTTTCACTTTCTTTCTTTTGTTTGTTTTTGCTTAAGAGACTCTCATGCTACACAGCAACTTATCTGGGTATGTCCTGTCTGCACAAGCTATTACGGGACATTCTGGTTCAACACATCCTCATAATTAAACAACCACATAGGTCGATTGTACCTGCACTCCAGAACGACCCATAGGAGCATTTTAAGAAAGACCTGTAGGAACGTAATATGCTGCTTTCAAAAACCATTACAAATCACTGTTAAAAAATAATAATGTTTTATGGTGTGACAATGCTGTTGGCATACTTTGACAACCTGTTAAGGCCCGGTTAGGTTTAGGCACAAAAACCACTTGGTTGGGGTAAGGGAGAGATCATGGTTTGGGTTGACATGATCATGTGAAACGTGGTTTCTACTTCCTTAAAGTTACACAACCTTCATCGTCATGGCAACAGTAAACACCACAACAATCATTGTTAGGGTTTTTAAAAAAATGTCCTGACTCACAGTTGGAAATGGGAGGTGAACAGCGGTCTCCTGCAGCTAAGTCCACTTTTTGCCATCTAACTATCTAGCCATTCACCCAACCCGCCTCCTCCTCCTAATAAGGCAAATTGTCATCTTATATTGACGTCATCTGAATTGCATCACCTACCCAAGTCATAATTACTGCAGCCACTAGATAGCATAACTGTAGGCTGTTTTTGCCAGCTGAATTTTAGACCTATGCTGTAATTTTTATTGTGAGGACGGGCTGTCTGGTTCTATGTGTGTGTTGGAGTCATGGTTGGTAAGAATATACCTACATGTGAAGCTGACTGCACCAGCTCTTCTAAAGTTTGAATTTAGCCTACTCTAGTTATAATGTAAATTTTTACAGATTTACTGTATTTTTTTTTACAGGTTTACACATCATTTAATTAAAACCGGTTGTACCCAAGTGGTAAGTACCACAGCTTGAGGCTGAAGTCAATGTGGAAGTCCTTTAAAGTGCAATGCCACAGATGGCCACTAGATGCTGGCTTCAACTGACTCCCACTCAAAAAGCATTAACTTCTGTCTAGAAATACTAAGTCAGTATGTTTAAAAACATGATTTTTAGAGGTTGTGCTCCACAGCTTGATGCTACAATGACTTACTGTTCTTGCTTTTGATTGGATAGCTCTGCAGGTTTCCTAGCGACTGATTTACACATTAGAACCCGAGTTCTAGCTAAGAAATTTCTTAAATTTTAAAAGGTACAACACAATTTAGTAAATCACTTTTGAAAAGTTTGAAACTTGCTATTACTGTAGTAACTTAAACACACACATATATATACAGATATGGAACAGATAAATGCCCACAAAAAAAACCTCACAGAAAAAATAGAAAAAATTGCTCACCACCAACACGTACATACACATACCACACACATGTCTACGTCTCAGCTTCATGTGGCATGGTCGTGAATTAAAGAGGGTAGCAGTCAGTCAGGTTTCCCCCTTTAATTAATAACTGCCTGTTATTATCAAAGCCACACTCATCTTTAGCAGGGAGGAGAGAGGAAGTCGTCCCTCTATACCTCATAAAAAACCAGAAAGGGTGGCAAAAGAGAAGTTTGAAATTCACAGCACAGGAGTAAAATACAGGACATATGGACTGTAATAGCAGTTGGCCAACACGTTTTGCTGCCACGCTGCTTTTTCTGTCGCTAATACATATGATGAGGGGGTACATGCATCCGTTGCCAGTTGCTTTATGGTAACAGGAGCAGAGATTACACATATCTTTAACTACAGTTGCATGTCTCCAGCATGTTTCCACATGTGTTGTTTGTCTACATGTGTTGTTCTGAGCTTTCTGTGAGATTGCATGTATGTGTGTTGTGGCTGTTATCGGGACTAAGGTCTAATAACAACCTTGATACTGTTCTCACACAGGCCTCTGAAGTTGCCTCCACTCCATCAAGTCAGTGTGTGGTTGCCCAGCAACCAAGGGTCCGGTGTTCCCGAGCGACGCTGTTTGTTCCCTACGAATGATCCGCCAGAGAGAGGGAAGATGGGCGGAGGTGAGGATGAGAGAAGGAAAGACACAAATTGGTAAATGGAAGACGCAGCCTCGAGGGGCCCTGAATCAATGCCTGAGCAAACAAGCTCTGTCTGTTTCTCTCAGTCGCCATCTTTCTCTCTGTTGGATAGTTCTTCTGCTTCACTGTCTTGTCTCGCTCTCTCTGACCCTCTTTCTTTCAGATAGTCGTAGTCTTATTCAATATGGACTATTTTACATGCACTCTGTCAGCTAATTAACTCCAATTTTTACTTTAAAATGTTCTTAATTTCTTCTAAATTATTCAGCTTTCCATCTCATCCCACAGGCTATTGTCTTTCTTCTTTCACAATTTTCTGCTCCTGTACCATTAATAAAAATTATGCCTCACAAAATAAAATCTACTTTCTCTTTTCCATCTCTATGTAGCTAAAATAGGCTATAAACTTAAATTTTAGTGATCAAAGTTAAGAGTTTCCATGCTTCTAAATACACTCCCTGCTATGAGATTCATTTCTCCTGACTAGGAATCAAATATTGTGTTCATACTTACAATGTGATTATAACATGATAATGACAATAATGAATGCTCCTAAATTACATTCATTTTTCATGTTAGCAGTTGTCACATGACTTTTACTTATTGTGTTTCCATGCTGGAAAGTGCAGTCCCTCCTAGATTTGGTTCAGTGCTATGATTTAAAGCTTGAAGGATCTACTGTATGTACAATAGAAGATTGGTTCCATGATAGATAAGAGATCAACTTAATGGAAAAGTATTGCTGCATAAAGGACATTTATCCTCTACTACTATGAACACTGTAAGACCAGCTTACGTCTTTCCTAGTCAAACCTCCCTTTGTGGCTCTACAATCCACACCAAAGCACAAAAATGCAATGAAAAGGCTTCATACGAGCCATATTTCTCACACAATATGCAATGTGAGAAATAAAGATTTTCACAAGCCATACCAAAATAACTGTGGCTTGACCAAATCATTCCACAGGCCAGGCTTTGACAGCAACAATCAAAACAGATTCATACACTGTGAGGGATTATGTGGAAAATGTGGAAGATCAAGTCTTGGTTCTCATTTTGAGGTCTGTGGAAGTTGTATGACATCAGCGCATGTCTTCACGACTTTGTGATCTATCATTTCGGTAAATGTTATGAAAGTATTGCATTAAACGTTAAGCGCACTTTTCCTTTAGAATAGTAAGTTAATAGATCCTGACTGATCCTGTTACACACAGGTTCAGACAAAATCAATTTGTTAAAGGTGGTCCCAATGGAGTCAGGTTCAAAGCAAACATTGAATGCACAGTGAAGTGTGAGAGTGTACCTGGCCTTTCTGCCAAGTTTGCCTCACATCAGTGCCGAGACCTAACCACACACATACACACACACACACACACATACTGAGCTCCACAAAGGACACAATGTACTCAGCACCATCTCTTGTTCTTTTCCTCCTTTTTCACCCTTTCCCCCTTCCTTAACCTAATTATATCTGTCCTTATCCTTCTTTCTCCTCCCTTCCACTGCAGTGCTGGCGTTCTCACCGCCACTAATGACACGGTGTGATCTCCACAGAGTCCCCCGCCAGCGAGCTGGGGTCACATATGTTCTATATCATCTCCTGAACACTTCCATATGGAAGCATGCCACCCATGCCAAGACCTGACACAAACACAGTGCCTCTGCAGGAAGAGGGAGAGGGAAACTACGACAGACAGACTAACAGAAATAGTTGGGGAAAAAAAAAAAGGGAAAGATAGACAGAGAGAAAAAGGGAAAGAGTGAAGATATACACAGAAGAGTGCAAAGAGAGAGAGAGAGATGGGAAAGGAACAGCCAATTAAAACCAAAACAGGGAGAGTGTGAGTATGATGGAAAAACGCATACCAGCTCTCTTTTTTTCCATGTCTGGCTGTTGACTTAGGCAGACAGAAGCAGTCATAAACAGGAAAGCCCAAAATGATGAAGCACCACACTGCTACTGCATGTCTCTGTCTCTCCTCCCTGCTTTTAAGACTAGTTTTTTTTTGTCATTTTTTTGGCAGTTCTGGCCTTATTTCAAAAAGTTGCACACCCTTCACTGATAGTTTATAGATGTTCAACTCTACTTCAGTTTCTTTTCGCTGGGCTTAAACCCAGTTCAGTAGAATTGTTTAGATTTCTTAAAACCATGATGACTGACATAGTCTGACATTTCCGTCAACCTGTTTTAAATGCATTTCCAATTTGTGCATAAAAAGCCTGAGTGAGCGCAATAAATCGCAAAAACAGTACTTTTGGCTGAGTTGGAAGAGTTGGTGTATCAATCAAAAGAAAATGCGACTAAGTGCAATGGAAACAGACTTAACGAATAAATCATGGCATACACGGCGTATGTGACTTAAATGTCAGTCAAACCAGTACTCAGATCTCTATGTCCTTGATGAGGGGACTTTCTCTCTAAATAAATAAATAAATAAATAGATAAATGAAACAAACATAAATGCCATATTTCCATCACATTTTCCACATGGTTTTCCTTTTTTTAATTTTGTCATCTCATTGTGCCCCTTTCTTCAGCAATGGTTTGATGGCATCAGACTGGAGAATTAGCTCCATCAGATATTTATTTATATGTACCTAACATCTCCTAATATTCACATAACAGTATTGGATGGAAACATGAATTCGCATTTTCTTTTACAGATTTTCTGGAAATTTGGTTAAAATCTGTTGTGATGGAAACTTGACTATTGACATATTATCACCTACAAAATTGTTACAGCAAAGGTGTTAGCAAACAGTTGCCTACAAGACACAGAGAAACATGAGCATTCATTTGGCATCTTGTTTCTGGCCACCTGTTGAATGTGAGCCTAACATTCACTATTCTTTTAAACTTGGTTTTTGGTCCCCACCAACTCCTGAGGGAAATATCTAGTTCTTTAGCTGCTAAATTCGACACTATGTTTACCAGCTAGTTGCTAACTTTGTCTATCTCCAGTTTGGTGCTTGGAGTGGGTTTATCAAAGCTTTTTGCTGAATACAGACTAGTGCCTGCTGCTACCAGACCAGGGTTGATGAGAGCAAAGTTGCGGGCTGTAAAACCAAAATAATACAGTAAAATGCTCTGTAGAGCCGAGAACTGCAGAGTCAGATGATAGATCTCTGAGGGCTTGTCAATACAAGTGAACTCTTTCACATTATACAAAGTCATGTGAGCCATTGTCAATATAAAAATTTTGATTATTGAAGTTTTAAGCCCAGTGAGCCGCTGATGCAGACTTAAACTATTAATCAAGTTGTGCTATACATCATAAATGGTGTTAAACAACATTCTAATAAGTCTGGGGGTTTAAATAAGGTTAACTTGTCCTATAAGTCAATTGGTGTATGCATTATTTCCTTACAAGCAACACTGACTATAATGCTTCTGTATTATAAACAGCTTCATTATATAACATACACAAGCACACAAACTCTCCCTCTAACAAAGCCCTAATCGCTTGCTATAACCCTGAGTTAGAGACAAATGAAGGAAGGACAGGAGAAGGAAGGAGAAAAACAAGTTGGTTGCCATGCAGATGTGTGTGGAGGTTGTGAGAACGCCGCTCTGCCACTAATCAGCCCATCACCCAGACAACATCAAGCCTGTTAACATTACAACTTACACCGACGATGGAGAGGAGATGAGACTTCATGCTGGAAGAGAGGCAAACAAGAAAACAAAGCAATATGCATGCAGCATTAATACACAAATATATTAACAGGTTTCACAAGTTTGAAGTGTGATGACAGAACTACTAATGCAGATCCATATGTGAAGAGGGTAGACTCGCAAGCATATGCACAAACACACATGAAAATGCACACATAATGATGGGTAATGAAATGTTTGTGTGTTTTAATGTGTTAACGTGATGTTTGGTGCATGATGTGCAGCATACCCACACTATTATGGCAACAGCCTGAGCTAGCTTTTCCTCCAGGGGTGACATATGGTATGGAGTGCTATAGGGGGCAGAACAGCCTGTTCATACATGTGTGTGTTACTGGAGTCATGTCCTTCAGTGCAGCGTGTAACATATAGACATGCAGAGGGGATACACACATCCAAATATAGACTTGGTGTATAATTAAATAAACACACAAAAGCTGAGGCTGGCATTACACACAATGATACACTGAACAAATACATACAAGCACATATAAGCACCCATCTTGGTTAGTAATATAGTAGTAGTATTAATATTGGTATTATGTATCATGAAAACAAAAACTGAGACAATAATAGAAGCATACTGTTGTGTTTCTACAAACAACAACATATCTCAGTACTAAACACTTTTGAATATAACTTGTTTGTGGTAGTATTTTGAAGCTGTATTACTTACTTCTTTTAGCCACCTGGTGGCAAGCTGAAAACACACACATTAGTTTTACACACCCAGCAGACACTGAGCAACATTAGCATTCATTTTAAGTCGTGCTTCTGGTCACCTGACAACTGTAAGTCTAATATTCACTAAAATAGCTCCTTTTTGGTCTCCACCAACTCTGAGGGAAAGAAATGTGGCTCATTTACTGGTAAATTCTTCACTATGTTCATCACCTAGTCGCTAGATTTGACAGTATGTCGTATAGTGCTGTGCAGGTAGAATACAGTGAGTTTATCAGAACTTTTTCACTGAACACAGCTGCATCGTGCTGCTTGAAACAAAGTTGATGAGACTGAACCAAAAAAGTGAGGCTGCAGGTCGTAAAACCAAAACAATGAGCTGAAAGATGCTAAAATGCTCTGCAGGGCTGAGAGAAAGTGTAGACGTGGGTGGCAATACTCAGTGGTTTTATCACTTCAGGTTACCCTGTCATAGTAATTTGATACATTGTTAATATATAAATATTGATTAGTGCAGCTTTAAAGAAGAAACAATTTGGAAGACATTTAAGATATACAATGCACATCAGATGTAAATAATTTATACCTCAAATGCAGCAAAATGTTCTATCTAAAAATAATCCCATAAGCGAGTATGGGTTGTACCCTTCACTTACAGTATTCCTGATTCCTGTTTTGATGCGATAACTATCAACCTGTAATGGGATTTTGAATGTAACCAGTCAAACTCTGACACGCACACATCTGTGAGGGACAGTAGATAAGTGATCACAGAGAGATGTGATCCTCCCTTCACTCCAGCAGTGCAGTCACAGAGCTCTAAAAGTGAGATATTATGTTCCCATTACCAACTGATAAAGTGATAAAGACGCACTGTGTGAAAAATTGAAAATGTAGAAATTATGTCCTTGATATGACCTTTTCAATTCTTTTCCCGTAGTATTTTCCACCCTAATATCATGTGTTGGAAACACTGTCCACATAACTATTTTTTATTTGTAGACAGTTATGCATGCTTTGTGGTGAGAGTGCAGTCAGGACAGTCTGGTCTCCTAATCAGGGAGCATATTGGACTATGTCTGTGTTTGTATCTGTTCTTGTTTGTGAGGCGGCCAAACATGTGGCGAGTGCGCACACACACGCGCGCACACACACACACTAACAAACATACAAATACAGCATGGTCTGCAGATGTACCAAACTCACAGCAGGCAATCACACAAATAGCATCATGTGTCATGTTTAGATTCATATACTTACAATATATAAATATATTAATATAAATTTCTCTGTAAGATATATAATGCTCGTGCTTACGCTACACCCCGTTAGTGTGAAAGCACAAGAGTGGGTGTTGGAAGATGAGATGGGCTGATGGTGGCTCAGTGGACATATGATCCGAGGAACTCTCATTTGCAAACATACCTGTCCTTGAATTCTCTGTTCTTTCACCACAGGTTTCCATGGAAACCAGGGAAACCAGGGAGGTTGTGTGTGCATGTGCATGAGAGAGAGAGAGGATGAGAGAGAAGCCAGGTAAGAAAGTGCTTGCACCTTACAGAGCTCACTTCATTTTAACACCTGGTTGTTCCCATTAAAAATTTGAGCAAAGTGATTTTTAACGGTAAAAGGATGCTTTAGGTGAACGGCTGGAAGTCATAGACTGTAAAAAATAATGGACGTACCCACCGTGATGTCACGCATTGGTTTGTAGACTCCCGTTTTGAAGCCTCGAGTTTGCATTTTGACCGTTGCCATCTTGGATTTTTGGTACCAGAAGTGACCATATTTGGATGAGAGGGTGGAGCTGACCCTAAAGCTAGCTGCTAGCTTGGTTAGCGCTGTGCATTTACAGTCTATGATTAACTGTGATAATGCTAATGCTAATGCTAATTTACACTAGCGAAAAACAGGCTTAAAACCATTAAAACAAAATGTAGATACTGGAAAAAACTGAACAACCAACTCCTTAGAGGGTCTTTTAATACAACCAAACGCTGAACAAGGCTTTTTAGGTGACCTAAATGTTACAATTAACTTTTGTGAACTGAAAACACACTGCAATAGCGGATGGCTACACCTATACACTGTGAATCTGAGGTCATGCCATGGTTACCTAACCAACGTCGTGGTAGAGACTTGCCTGTGACACCTGTCACTCAAAGTGGCCACGTCCTTAATTATGTATAATTTTAAAATTTAAACAGACCCCATACGGTTGTCATGAATGGGGAAATTAGCTACAGAGACGAAAACCGTTTTTTGTACCAGGCTGTAAACATGTTTATTTCTGTTGTAAAGTTTGGCATTTTAACATGGGGGTCTATCAGGGTTGACTCGCTTTTGGGGCCAGTCTCAAGTGGCCATACGAGGAACTGCATTTTTTGGCACTTACACATTGGTTTCATTTTTCAGCCCCAGAGGTTGCAGCTTGCTGGAACTGTATCGGTGAAAAAAATACAGTTAAATCTGGTAAGGAGTCATACAGCTATGCAGTGGTTAAATGTGTTTTGAAAAGTCTGAGTTTTGCAGTAAACATCTCTGAGGAGGACCTTATGTGAACCAAGTCTAAGACTTTGCCCTTGACACACCAAAGTCAAAGATCAAGCACATAAGCACTGGGCTCATTCTGAGGCAGCCCTCATCAGCCACAGCAATACCAATGATGTATTTACAAGCGACAGACAGAGAGGTCCCAGTGAATTTTTAATGGAAGCTCTGTTTGAAATTTTGAACAAGCTCAAATTGATTCATGATTTTTTAATGGGGCCTCGAAGCTTCCAGAATCGCTGATTGTTTCTCCCACGATGAGCAAACATCCACAGCAGGGGGAAAGAAAAAGGGGGCCATGAGTCAGACAAATTTCTGCCATTTTCTCCCAACATACACTGTTAATGTAACACAGATTTCAAGAAGCCAATATCCTGTCCAGTCAGTCTTGATGTTGTTGCATGTAACCTGATGACACTGAGTAAAACATGACTTTCTGGGGAGCTTCTCCCTGGTCATTTAAAGCTGTCTACCTTCAACATGCCTAAACTTAGCTTCAGACTTGGAGGGCTGGGGAAAAAAAAACATCCTTTTTCCTAAGAGTGAACATTCACATGAAGGTCAAACTAAAATGTAATTAAAACAGAGTTTGAGGTCCAACTACTGCTGTATATCTCTTGGGTCAAGTCCCAGTGATGTCACCTTAGTGAGCTCACATATAAAGGAATGTTGTTCAGCATTTTGGGAAATACTTATTTCCTTTCTTTCCAAGAATGAGCTCAGTAGATTGATATCACTCATGTTTGTGAGGTAGATATGGAATTAGAGCCAAGAAGCAAAAGGTCTAGCTTAAAAAAAACTAGAAGGAAAAAGAAAACAGCTGGCTTGGCTCTCTCCAAAGATCAAAACTACACCCACCAGCACCTCTAAAGTTGACAAATTAACACATCCTATGTTTGTTTTGGCCTTACACAATCGGAAATGTAAAAATGTGTGGGAGAGTTTTGTGCTGTAACTATGTCTTTGTGTGTGTTGAGTGTCCAAGCACCTCCTTTTCCTAATTCCCTCAAAGAATAAAGTTACTTTCTCATTGACCAAACTTATTGCAGCTAATTTGTCTCTCATACACAAATTGATTTAGCAGAATGTATAACAGTCACACTGTAACTACTTGCATGAACTAATGATATAGTAAGTTACGTATATATACTGTATAACTTACTTAGTGCATAATGTATGTGGGGGAGGCTGTCAGTAGAATGTGTGTGAAAATATGAATATCATTAAAACAGAATTGAGAGGCATGTAATGACATTTGACATTTTTAATAGTTAGAAAAAGGATTGAGTCTCTACTCTCTAATTTTTAAATTATCATAATAGCCATATCACAACACAATATGAAAACAGAATATACTTCTAAAATAATTACAAAACGTAGGCTCAACTATTAGCCTACTGTTGCATTAAACAGAAATATTTTGGTATGAAAACCATCATTTTTGAAGACAAAGAATTCTGTATTACACATAAATGTCTAGTATTTTGTGACACCCCAAACTGCTGGAAAATTGACTGACTGATGACTGATTGAAAATTCAGAGGCTTATCATAGACCTCTTCCCACAGTATACTTGCATACATTCAGATGCACGATTCATGTTACCACGTAACAATATGGCGGCCACACTGACATACCGACACAAAGACTAGCAGCACCCAATGGGGTATCTACGTGTATCTATCTATGCTTCCTGAAGTCTTGTTGTCACAGCCAGGTTTGGCACTATTGTGCCTGTACAGAGAACTCTAAGCTGTGCTCATTTAACCTATCTGGCAACCTATAGCTTGAGACATTGCACAGAAGTGATAACCGACGAATAAGCTGTTGCTTATTAATAAATAGTTTAACCTTAATCCAACCAAGTGGGGTACCAGCAGACCCAAGAGGTATACTTTTTGTCATATTTCACAGGTGCTTTAATCTATCATTCGAATTTTTCATGACTTTGTCATTTAATTTGTTCCTAATGACTTCATATTATTGTTTTCTGTTTCTGTTTTAATCAGTACTTTTTAAAATTACCAATGTATTGGGGTCCTGGGGGACCTCAGTCAAAAGCACCCAATTCCGCCTATGCAGTTTTAATAGATGGAACTATTTATTGAGTTCATGTTTGCCATGGGTCCTAATTTAAAGTATCACACACTATCAGAGGGGTAGGGGCATTCTGTCAGTTATTTTGAAGGCTTTGTGGAAAGATTGTACTTATAAAAGCTGCAATTTGTACTAAAGAAAAGTATATATTTTCGTTTTACACAATATGCAAATTAATTGTAACTCTCCTGAAATAGTAATAATATGTTTTTATTCAGATGATATTAATTACATAACTAATAATGTTTTGAGAAGAAAGAAGTTTACATTTATGGTTGTTTCTTACAGTAGTTTATTCTTGGGGTCCCCAGGGACCCCAGTTGGTAGTCCTTGTATGTTAAATATGTTGGTAGGATGAGGGTTATGCATATAACTCCCCTATACTGTCTGATACAATGTGTTAATTAGCCAGCTTTAGGAGTGCTGGTATGTTTATTTTTGAATGCTGTCACATTTGAAATTACTGTTTGAACATGAGGAAAAAAAGGTCCTAAAATGCACTGTTTGAAGAGGAAAGTCGAAATCTTGGCTAAAGGTAAGGTTGTCTGCTGACTGTGTAAACACAACTGCCATTCAGTAGGTTCACAATGGAGGCTGTGAAACGTTAATTCTACACTGTATTTTAAACTACATGGGTTACATTTGAAGTAAGTGGAACTAAATACTTGGTTCAAATTCATTCAAGCTGTTTTTTTGTGGAGGGGTAGGGTGGGTTGGGGGGTTGGAATGACAATCTGGAGAGAGATAACTCCTTTGCTTCGAGTTCTTATGCTACGCTGAGCTAAGCCATTAGCGCCTCCCGACTCAAGCTACTTAATGCACAAACATGAGAGTGGTATTGATCTTCTAACCCCACTTTCCGAAAGAAAGCAAACAAACGTATTTTCCAAAATGCTGAACTATTCCTTGATCAATAAGAAGTCTGTGTATGCTATAGATTCTAAATAGTACTGACAATGTAAAACATGAATTTACATGAAATAAGTTACAGTGACAGATGCTACGTGTGTCTGTGTCTGTGTGTGCTGAAGCAGGGAGGGTAAACTTCTTGCCAGTAAACCAGCACAACAGTCTGTGTGTTCAGGATGAGCATGCTTCTGAACAGAAGGAAACTTTCAAAACAAGTCCTTCTGGTTTGTGTCCCATAATACAGAATTCCTGCTGTTCTCCGAGTGCTCTGCTTATGTTGTTGAAAAATTCTGATTTAATCGATCTGGAATGAAAATCAACAACAGTTAAGCATCAAAGGGCCACAGTCATTATTACGAGTAAAACTTTCAGTCTGTTCTAGGAATTTATGTCAGAACAGGATGATAGAGACATGAAAATTTGAATATAATCTATACAGATCCTCCTCCAGTCACCTCATCACCATATTCAAATATTTGAGTTTCTTTGTAAATAGTCCATCTCAAACAGTGATTCAAGATTATCTCCAGCAGTCAAAACCCCAAGCAAAATGAGGTTCAGATGTTCAGCAGAGGCAGTCGGGTTGCCTTTCATGGCCCTACTTTGCCTTGTAAACTGATTTGCTTGTTTAAAAATTGTCCATAAGGTCACTGGAGGAGGACTTCAGGATTCAAAAGTTAACCTTGCTCCATCCAGCAGTAATAAATCATGAGCTGCGAAAGTCAGGTTACAGCGATTGCATCGTGGAAGAGGTTCAGGTGTCCATTCCTTCCCCTCCCCTCCCCTGCCCGCACTTAATTTATATTACAGGTGTAAAGCAGTCTCTGCTCAGCTAAAGGTCTCCTCCAAAACCCTCAGGGCCACGGCTCACCCCAGCATGCAATAATTTATGAACAAAATTGCCAGGCTTTACGAGACAGGAGTGCCAAGTTTGTGATACCTTTATCTATTCTGGACACAGACTCTGACTGTCTAAAATATAGATCAAAGATTGTGGCCTGGGTGTAGATTAAGAGAATGTAACATGGAAAAGATGGGATCATTTACAAAAAACATAATTCAACTATAATTCAGTTCAGGAAACAAATCTAATATGTTTTTGTATTAAAACAACTTTAAGAGACAGAACAATGGTGTCATGATAATATGACATTTAGGAGGCGTTTGCCATCTTTAACATGTCAGCTTAAAAAAGACATCAAGTCTGCAAGGTGATCATTAGACCAGCAAGGAGCTATGGATCATCAATTTGAACTGTGTGAGGCTGAGATCTCTCTTCTCTGCCTCAATGTCACACTAACACTCCTCCATCCCTGGTGCATTTTCTTTCGCTTTTTGTCTCCTTTCACTCTCCCTCTAAGTCTCCCCTTCCCTCTCAGTCGTTCTATTTGTCCACATGACTCTCTCTTTCTCTGCGTCTGCAGTGCATCTGAAGGAAAGCCACATGAGAGAACCTGGCGTACCGTATGATGGGTGCAGAGGCCACACACATCATTCAGTCCTGGCAGATATTTGTTCTCTTTCCGTAGAGGAGGGCAACACTATTAGACTGCTTAGAGCCATCCATCATCCTCCGCTCAGAGTCTGCGCTCAGTAGCATCTCTCTTTCAAGTTTTTGGAGGTCAGAGGAACAGAGTGAGCCATCTCAGTGTTCCCTGGCATTTCTGCTTTACGCTGGCGGCGGGGAGCTGCTGGACCGAGAGACGACAGGAAGGAAAAGCCTGCCATTTCTGCAAGAACAGGCACGGGGTCAAACTAATAGACTGGTTTCTGACAACAAACACTCAGGTGTCGCTAGGCGCAGGTTAAAGAGATGGCGGGGCAGCAAGTACAGGTGCCCCCAGTGGTTGTGTAACAGGAGAAGGTAGTTCAAAGGCTTCTGCTGCTTACACAACAGACATTTACCAACTTTCTGCTGTCTGTCACTGTGTTACACAGGCTTGCGGTGCTGCAAGGAAATGTGGATTTTCTGTGTTCCTTTCAGTTAGCCTCTGCTGGCATAATTTGTGGGTGTGCTGTCCTCCATTCACCTAAAAGGTATGTTTTAGCTTAAAAAGTACGCAAACAAGACTAGGTCAAAAGCTAGTATATTGTTGGACTGTATATGGTTGTGCAAAATTGTGGCCATCTTGTCATAGTCAGTGGTAGTGTCTATAATGTGAATTCCTGGATATTAAATGTGCATCTGCAATTTTCTGTAGTCGTCCCAGTAATATTTGTTGTTAAAGTGTACTGAAGTAGCATATCACATAACATGGTTAAGCTATGTTTGAGTCAAAAAAAGGTTAATTATCTGTTAACTCCCTACTGTTTAATCTGTTTCTATCTGTGGATATTTTTTAAGACTCACTCTATATTGAGTGTTTTGTCAGAGTGATAGTTATTTGTGTGCTCTCCCTCATGCCTCTTGGCACATTGAGAGCTGTTTTCTCTCACTCTGCAAGCTTGTGCTGTTTGTCCCAGCTCGGATGCAGCTGAAGCCGCGTGAACCGACGTTGGAAGTTTGTCATGTGCAGCAGCCCCAGGCGCACCACTGGGTGAGCTGCCGACATCCTCCCGAGGAGCGCCAGGAGGCCGCGGACCTATCGAATGCGGATTGGACCAAAACATCTAGTTCAGCATCTGCATTATTACGTCAAATTTGTACATCTTGAGATGACAGAAAATACCCTATTAACACATCCTTTTCAACATCTTAAGGCGTTTGGACCAACCCCCCAGGAACAGCGCTGGACATTGAAGCCAATATGACATAGTGGCCAAACTGTGTAATTACAACTTCCAGGTCCGTCACATGAGGCTGTCCGGCCCGAAAAAGACTTTTTCCCATAGACTTACACTGTGAAAGAGAAGTCTGTTAATCAGTGGATACATTTTTTGAGCATCACAATCCCTGCGAAATGACTCATTTCACTGTCAGAATTTGATCCATTCGGTCCGAGCACATTTTGAAAGTCTAGAAGAGCCGCATGATTGAATAAGTTTATCCCCATTCAAGATAGCCGGGGGGCTAAACCGGAAGTTTGCTGTCTCCACCGGTGGAAGTCTCCAGTGAACATGTTCTATGGGCGCATTGGGCTCATAAAATATGTCCAGTACGTTTTCATGCAGGTAATGTCTTTACAGCAGGAAGAGACTTTTTATGGCTTCATGCATCACTGAGCAACTTTCATAGGAATGAACGGGGCCCTGCTTCCAACGCTGTATCCAGTTCTCTTTATACATTCATGGTTTGTGCCATGAAGGCTTCCATGCTATTGGTGGGTGTTAACATACACACACTTTTTTGATATAGGGGTGGTGTTGTGCTGTATGCACAGCATGCTTACGTTGTGGTCATGTGGGCTCTTGCTAGTGGGTGTGTTTGGTCTACATACCTATCATGTGTCTTACACAACTGTGATTTAGTATTGAGACAGTACATTTGTGTGGGGTGGATCAATTTGCAGCCAGGAGGGTCTCACGGCACTGCAAGAAGTTTTAGTCCTAGCTGTTTGCTGATGAAAATTCTTTGTATGTATGGTCATTGTCTCCATTTTCAGTCCTTGTCTATTTGTGCTAGGGTTTAATATTAGGAGGGGAGTTCTGTGAGGATTATTGCTGGCAGCTGTAGCCTACTAGCCAAGGCTCAGGATTTCATTCCACTGCCCTGGGTGGAGTTCCAGGGCTTGCTGTATATTTGCATTTATTATGTGTTTGGATTGTTAACAAGTGGTGTGCTTATCCTTTATCACCTGACTTGTGATTCAACTGCTCGCAGTTGATAGAAACACCAGTATCTGGCCGTTTATAGTGGCAATTATTTATTAAGCCTCTCCAGCTTAATGGATTTAGTACAAATACTCAAAATATATATTTTGCTCTATTCCTGTGGGGTGTGTTCGGTCTCTGACAGTTTAGAAAAAGGCAGAGAACCACTGCTTTTATTCAAATGTACTGTGCTCCAGCCCTTTTGGGTTAGTGTATCACATTATCAACATAGGCCAACTACATGGGCATTTCACAAAGAACTTAAACTTTGTGCATATAAATAGAAGTGACTCTAGTCTGGGATTTAATTAACAAATACCAACATTTGTTCTTCCAGCTGACAAGACAAGCTGAGCATGCCAAACTATTCAGTCTTATTAATTAAAAGGAGAAAATTGCGCACCTCTACTTGGGACCAGGGATGAATGCAAACACTAACCATACTGACCCTAAGCGCAGAGCATGGATAGTGGATTCTTAATACCTGCACCTTGCAGATATGCATTTAGGGTTTAATGATATAGGTTGTAAATTAATGACGAATGATCTCCCCTGCCTTCATCAAAAATTGATTTTGAATTGAAAAAACATTATGCTCGAACTTTATTTGCGTAGCGACCTGAGCATGTGAGTGGAGTTGAGCGAAAAGAAACTCCACTCCCCAGCCACATGACTGTGTGTGTGCTCTAGTCCATTGCTCCTCTTTCTTACCTTTGCTCCGCTAGGTTACTGTTCCCCGCTCCCAAGAGGAAAAAATTCACTCCAAATTTGTTTTTTTCTGCTAATCAGCCAAAAAACTGTGGTGTTTTGAATCAAATTGTTTCAATAATCTGGACACCTCATGCTATTTCTTCACCACAACAGGAAAAGGTGATAGCCTGAACAAATGCATTACCAATATTCAACAAATGAATTATTATCCACAAATTATGGAAAATCTCTATTTAGATTTAAATAACAAGGAATACAACAAAAATACTCAAATGTGTGTGTAATGCACACATTGTCTAAAGAAAAAACTGTGTGTTACAGCCTAATTATAGGCTATATTACTGATGGAAAACATAAAAATAGTAGGCTACTAGGTTATCACTCTTATGCATTTTGGAAATGGGAAAGGAAAGAATCATGGCGACAGTGAACTTGGTCCAATAATAGCCTGCTTTAGTTAATGAAACTAAAAAACAGGTGGTAGGATGGGGGATTTGAACACTTAAAGGTCCAGTGTGTAGAATTTAGTGGCATCTAGTGGAACAGACTTGGCAGAAATGGAATATAATATTCAGAAGTATGTTTTAATTTGTGTATAAACACCTGAAAACAAGAATTGTTGTGTTTTCATCAGCTTAGAATGAGCTACATATATGAGCTATATATATCTACATAGAGAGCAGGTCCCCTTCCACTGAGGCTGCCATTTTGCACTGCTGTTTTCTACAGAAGCCCAGAACAGACAAATCAAACATTGGCTCTAGAGAGGACCTTTTGCGTTTTTGGTAAGTTTAGCAACCACTGTAGGTTCTCCTACATGCTTGGAAGAGGAGGGTGAGGGGAAAGCTATTCAGTTAGTTGAAATCTGCAACCTTACCACTAGATGCCACTATATCCTACACACTGGACCTTTAATACCAAATATGGAATATAGGAATATGCCAGATATATCTAGCTATCTGGGGAGGGGTACTGCTTAGGCAATGCAACACTGTGAGTGGCACAGAGCAAATTTGAGCGAGCTTGAGCAGATTTAAGTGATATCTCTTCAAATTCAAGTATCTGTACTTATATACGCCAATGGTTCAAGTGCGCTTCTCGCTTAGGTTAAATTAATGACGATGTGCTCCCTGCTCCACTCCAACTTCGCTCCTCTCACACGCTCTGATAGCCACTTTACATCCTCTTCAGGTTCTCATTCCTATCCAGAAAATGAACAACAGACCATATGTGTGTTTTCATTTAGTCTCAATTATATAACAATTTCTTACTAAACACAAATGTGGTTTTTAAACAGGAAAACTGATTCCTAATCAACAATCTATTCATGAAAGGACAAAAGTTAAATTGGATTTATTTTTTTAACATAATAGTCACAATGTAAAATATAATTCACACCACCATTACATTACAAAATACCCCTTGGCTGCACCAATAATGTTCCCATTAATCAGAAAGGATCAGTTTACATCGGAGTTAGTGGCTTGAAGAACACCAAATTTTTTCTTTTTCCTTCATTCAACAGGTTGCCATTTGTACTCTAATACTGCTATCTAGTGGGCACTTAGGCGAACACAACACATTAAATGAATATGTCAAGTATGATATTGTAAAATACAGATGTTAATAATGTCACTGTAAATCAATATTATTTCTTAACCTAAATTCATACAAGCTAGGTTGAGCGGGGAATTGTTTTCTCTCTAGTAATTATTGTATGTAAGGTTTCCCTTCAGAAACTGATGAAGTGGTAGCACCCAATTTTAAATGGTCCAAACACCTTAAGATGCTCAAAATGGACGTATTAACAGGATATTTTCTGTCATCTTAAATCGTACAAATTTGACCTATTAATGCGGACGCCAAACTAGACATTTTGGTCCACTCTGCGTTCCATTCAATCACTCACGCACCCAGTCAGCCACAACAATGCCTACACACGCTCCTCCGAAGGTTGTGCAATCATGGTGTGGGAGTCCCGGTGCAGTTTGAGGTAGGGCATGCACTAGTCTGACTCGCCGGATGTACACTGTGGGTATAAACCTGCCATTCTCCTCTCCTTCCGCTATCTGCGTGTTACCATTTTCAAAATCCCTGTCGCTTTGTGAAACAACAACAACGTCCAAGCTAACAACCTACATGCTGAAAATGGCAAATTATGTTTATCTTCTTTACAAGTATAAAAGTCGTATAACATAGTTTGTCCTTGGTTTACTGCTTTCAGGTGGGGGGGCAGTGTACACTGAGAAAAACTCGGAAGAGACTCAGCAGCCACACATTTCTCCGTTCTCTGTTTAAGAGCGGCTGAGATTGACACTAAAATGAGAATAGCTGGTCCACCTTAAAGGACAGCCCACCTTAAGTGAGCCAGTTCAGGTTAGGCTAACCCATTGTTGCTAACTTTGGGGCTAACCCCCTTCACTTTTCCAGCAGTTGGGGAAGCAACAGACGAGACTTTTCTTGGTCTTGGGAAGCTGCATCATTTATTAAATGACATGCTGTAGTCTATACTGTACATTTACTGCCAGACTGACAACTTGCTGCTAAACTTTTCCTCTGCTCCGCTCGCATTCACTGTCACTTTTCTGCCACTGGCTCAACCACACACTCGCTATGCACACATATTATGCACTGCCTTATTCCTTAATGGAGCTATGCTACTCTTATAACAGTACCTTTCATGTAGAAGTCCTGTGAAGAATGAGAGGGAGGATGACTATAAACAATTCCATAATAACGTAGGGTGTTATCATGCTCACACAGTGTACAAGTGAAATCATTAGTAGCCCATTGATATTAACAATCATGTGAAATTTTAGCATAATTTTGCAGCAGCGCAATAAATATAGGGGAAACTCTGTACATCTTTTACTGTTTTATGTGGCGTTTTCTTTTGTGGGGATTTCACCATTTTAATGCCATCGCTCAAACAAGTCCCCCCCCCAACACTAATTTCAAGGGTACTGTCCCTGCATCCTGGGCTTAGTGTTGCCCAAGACGATTGTGATAAAAAAATGTAAAAAAAATACAAACAAGCCAGAGTGTTTTTATCCCCGATAGCAGAACTGGTAGTGGGTGCAGCCAGACCTTTCTCCAGCACTGGCACAGCGCTGTGGAGATTGGTCTGGCTATGCAAGACTAGGCATCTACTGGCTTGGCTGCAGGGTTCTCTTAGCATGCGATAAATATGGAATGAGCTGCAGTCAGTGTAATTGCTGTAAACAAAGTGGGTAGCTCTGGGTCTGAAAAGTGAAGCCAATGCGGAAGTGTCTGAAACCTGCATTCTCTCTAATGGCCAGCAGAGGACGACTCCACTGGCTCCAAAAATAAGTCTAATTGTATGGAAGTCTATGAGAAAATGTTCCTACCTCTCACTTGATTCATTACCTCAGTAAACACTTTCCTAATGAGTTTATGGTCTCAATCGTTAGTTTCAAGTCTTCTTCAATACAGCATGATGTTCATTTTGTCAATTATGGTCCCATTTAGAGGAAAATAGGCAATATAACAGGGTGTGCTTTAGGGTGTGGCTACCTTGTGATTGACAAGTAACTACCACATCGACAACATTGGTTAGGTAATGTAACCATGGCGTAACTCCAGATTCACAGAGTAGACATAACTGTTGATATTTCAGTGTGTTTTCACTTCATGAAAGTTAATTGTAACATTTTGTTCACCTAAAAAGTCTTGTTCAGTGTTTGGTTTTACTAAAAAACCCTCTGAGTCGGATGTTCAGTTTTTCCGGTAAGTACATTTTGTTTTAATGGCTTTAAGCTTGTTTTTCACTAACAAAATTAGCATTAGGATTATCACAGTTAACCATAGACTGTCAATGCACCGTGCTAACCAAGCTAGCAACTAGCATTAGGGTTAGCTCCACCCTATTGTCCAAATATGGTCACTTCTGGCTCCAAAAATCCAAGATGGCAACGGTCAAAATGCCAAACTCAAGGCGTCAAAATGGGAGTCCACAAACCGGTGGATAATGTCACAGTGGCTACGTCCTTGTTTTTTACCGTCTTTGCTGTGAACACCCCCTGAGGACATCATAGAAAACTGTTTGTGCCAATTTATTGAGAAAGAGCAACCACTACTGGTGAAACTCCACCACTCGGCTGGCTGACCGGTGGTGTAACTTCATCACTCAGTGAGTCAGTTAGTGACGGACAGACATTCCTGTGTGTAGGGCTCTGCTGTTGCGGTCCAGCCAAAAAGACACTGCCAATCCAAGCTGCTCATTAAGAGCTGAAGCAACATCTGACACAGGGGACTGTAGTGGGGAAATTAAGAAGACTGGCATCAGTTCCCAGGGAAGTTAATACAGCCATTAAGTGTCCATCTGTGTGTCTGCTAGGTTTCAAAGAATTCCAAACGTGTCCGCGCGCGCACACACACACACACACACACACATACACACACACACACACACACACACACACACACACACACACAAACAGCTGCTTTAAACTTGCCATGAATACAACTAACATATGAAAGACAAACAGGTTGATTGATGGGCTGAAGGCTGAATCAAGACACTGTTGAATAATAAACAAAAGGAGAATGAAGTCAGAACCGCTCATCAATACAGGCAGTCGAAGCTCCTAACCTGGTCTCATGACAACAGAGCCGTCATGTGATCTCTGCCACAGGATACAAAGGCGCTTTTCCCAGAATTCTCAGGGGCTCACACGCCAGCTGCATCATTATCTCTTCTCACCTCAGCTCTTTCCCTCCTTCCGTCTCTCACAATAGCTCCCTTTCTCAGCAAATTATTTGTCAGTCCCTCCTTGACAAAGTTGGTTTAAGACGCTGATGATGCCCTTCCTTCACCCCGAGTGATGTAGAATACAACGCAACAACAATAGTCAGCTAATCTGTCTGTACCTGAGAACTGGAGTGGAGAGAGGCCAAACACAACCTGCACGCCTTCTCTGGCAGCTGAGATGAAGCCACGTCTGGATCCTGTGTACTCATCTCTTTAATGGTGGATCTGGTGGAGTTGGGCTTGGCTGTGTAAATTTACCAACCCAGCATCAGAGTGATTGGCAGTGCCCAGGGGGGGAATGTGAGAACTTGGCAGCATGTTTTCCAAGCATACCATACATGTCTCATCAGTCATAACACCGGCAATGGTATCCAGGTTAGATGGTCAGGACTTGTCAACCAGCACTGAAGCAGAAACTCATACCTTGCCAAACATTCAGTCTTGTGTTATTTGAACAAGCATGATGGACAGAATAATAAGTAAAACAGTGATCTAATTTGTTGATGATCTAGTCCTGTTTTTTGGAGCAGCAGGCAGGAGCAATATTATATCAAGTGCTTGTTGCAGGCTGTGCGAGTGTCTGTCAGCATGGCGAAAACAATAAGTAGCACAACTTATTCACATACTTGCCTTGAGGAATGCTGCAGGACATAATGAGCCAAGTGGGATAAGAAGTTGTACATGATAAGGCAACAAAGACTGCATAATGAAATGCAGAAATGAAAGCAGCGACCAGCCACAGAGGCAGCTGTCAGTACCTCTGCGCTCAGATGTTGCTCTGGTCAATAGAGATCGATATTCTAAAACGCCTTCTAACTAAACACACACGCACACACTGTGGCCATAACTCTCTATGAAACCCACCCAACTCATCAGTCTGTTAACTATTAGTTCCTTTTCAAAACTGTCATCAAATCACAGTCACTAAGTTGCCTTTCTTTGTTTCCTATGCACTTGCAGCTGCACACTAGAGCCCATAAAGTTATTACAGATTACAGTACAAAAAAGCACAAGAAAGAATTCACACACACAGACACAATCAGCCTAATTTAAGGAGAAATTAAGACATAAAGATGATTTAGTCATTAGTGATTTTGAGTGAGTGAGTAACTATTTCAACTAAAATTAATTAAAATGTTCACAATGCAGGTTTGTCCACAGCACCCTCTACTTCATCAAATGTTTATTCTCGTTCGTTTTTTTTAAGTAGGTTTTATAAGCTTCATTTTGTACTGTGATTTTTGTTATTGTATCTCAACTTTGTAACTTTAATTTTTAGCCATGCTAGCAGCATGACTCCAGGGATGGCAATGTCAGTCTGTCAGCCAGTCCACCACTTTGGTCCAGATTGAAATATCTCAACAATCATGTGATGGATTGCCATGCAATTTTGTAAAGACATTCTTGGTCCCCAGAGGATGAATCCTACAGATTTTGGTGATCCTCTGACCTTTTCTGCTGCGCCAAACATCTTTGGAGATCACCTGACTTTTCCTCTACCTCTCCCCAACCTTTCATCAGGTCAAAATTTCTGTTTGTTCAGAGGTTGTTTATGACCAAATACCTGCCAGACTGATGACATTCCCATCAGGCCCAGCTGTACTTTGTGTTTAGTAACATACTAAACTAAGATAGTAAAAAAATATACATGCTAAGATTAGCATTTAGCTCAAGTGCAGCCTCACATAACTGCTAGCATGGGTGGAGACTCTTAGTCTTGCTGTTGTCCTTGAGAAGGTTCACTTACTAGCTGTTTCCTGGAGGTTTTGACCATTTACTACAGCCTTCTTCAGTGAATGGAGCTGGCTCAGGTGCCATCATGTGACCGATAAAGTGCAGAACTTAGGTCACATGATAACAAGTGGTTGGAGGAGGTGAAGGTGGAGTTTGTGACACATTACTCTTCAAGGATGGTCTTTTTGATCTTTCTCCGGCCTTCCACTGACTCTTTGTCAATGACCTTGACAGATTCCATGTGATGACATCTGTGCAAGTTCAATTTGCTGAAGAAGGCCTTGGTATTTGGTGAAAAGCTTTGGAAAAAGGCTAGTAAGTGAAAGTTGAATTTAGAATGTTTTATCACAGACTCCTGTAACTCAAATCTCATATTTTGTTGTTGTTAAGGGTCATTTAATTTCCGGTGAGGTTTACAGTTACAGTTGCTGTTTGTATTGTGAAATTTTTGACAAGTTTAGTTTTTACACTGTAAAATGTTCTCTTTAGCATCTTGGTCACAACTTTTTAAGGCAGACTCTGAGGTTTCAGACCTTTTTAGCTTGTGACCCATTAAAATAAAACAAGGTCTATTCGTGACTCATCTTAGTGGTTGTGAGCAATTTAACAAAAAAATGAAATTTCCCTCTCAGACTGCTTTGTTTGAAGGATTTTAGAGACCTGAAGACATGAAAGAATGAATCACAAGAAAAAAGAAAAAAAGAGAGAGAAAAACAAATTTTGTGTAACTTTGTGTACTTTTAATCATCATATTCCTATTTTGGGCCTGCAGGTAAGAACCACTGCTTTAAGGGATCCTTATCAAAAATGTTTGTACATGTTATGTGCTTATGTTTTAAAAATGAATATTGCTGTTCTATTGTTTTTTTAAAAGCTCAAATATGAATAACTGTGTTGGTCTGAAAAATGCAGTTTCGGTCGCACTCTTCTGGGCACACACACATAAACATTCACATAACCACGTCAACATCTACATTATTTTGGTCAGAACACACAATTATTTAGCAAAACCTGTTACAGCTGGAACTGAAATATTACTTATCTACAACAGTAGATTATTTCTGATTTTCCACAGATTCCACAGTCCTTCATTTCCCTTCATTAAATTGTTTCAAACCAGAGTGTTCATATATAAACATGAAGCCTCTTGAGGTGGTGAGTTTCTGGACAGTCAGACAAGATGAGATGTGTATCTTCAGACTGTTTTTCTCCTGTCAAACCCCACTGACCCATCCAGCACACTCTCAACCCAGCACGCAGTGTTTTGAAAACGTGTCAGCCGTAGTTCCAAACTATGCCGATAACATCCGCACTCCACATGTGTGTGTATTTGAGTGGATCTGGGATGAATTATTTTTCAGGCTTTACTGAATGAGCTCTCCGTATTCCTCTGTGTGGGATTGGATCAGAAATCTGTGTTTACATGCAAGTGCAGGCAGACGGGGACACAACACAGACAGCAGTCGGATCTGTAAATTCAGCATACCTGCCTGCCACTGTCTGCATTCTCCTGATGCAGCTGCAAACCAGCTACACCACAAAAACAGAACATAAAATACCAAGAATATGAAGCATTTTACTAGCTAAATTCTGACACTGAGACGTACACAAACACACAGAAAGGGCGCTTGAAAGTTCAGCACCATACATCATTAACAGCAGCCTGTTAGCAGGGCACTGATATGTGGGTGCACTCGTGATGAATGTAAGTTGCTTCTGTGTTTAAATTGGTTAGTATTTGGAGGGAGGTGTTCAGGGGCCCTCACTATCTGAGCGAAAAACACTGAACTTTTGAACCAGAAGCCTGGATTAACAACTGACCTGGGAGCAGCAGAGTCTGGGAAACTATAATTAAGGTTGATTAAAGAACATTCCTGGGGTCTGTTTCTGCATGTTGAGTGAGCTGCAGAGGTTTCAGGAGACCTGGGCCCCTATCAAATACGCAATTTCATAGCTGAGAATGAAATATGTTCCTTCATCAGGAAAAATGACACCCCAAGGCGCCTCCCCAAAGTGATCACACACGTATATTTGCAGGCAGTTAGGGAAACACACATGTGCATGCACGTAGGCACACAGAAACATACACACGCAAACAAAAAATTCCCTGATTGTGTCCCATAGCAGAATGAACAGAGAGGAAAACAGCACTGAGTGCTTTGGAAAGCCAACCAGTCATTACTGCAATCATCCCTATGGTGTCCACAGTATAATTAGCTGAAACAGGCAGCACTGTACCTATAAATACCAGAGACTAAACAACAGTAAACAACAGGACAACCGCAGCCAGCAACCTCTCACATTAGACTTCAGCTCTTTGCCACAAGCTCAGACAGCAGCAGCATCAACAATAACTGTAGTGGCAGCAGCGACAGCAGCAGCAGCTTAACTCAGCGATTGGATGCTCACAATGAAACTTTCCTCAAGTTATTTATCATTACAGACGCAGCTACAGAGGAACGGTCGCTTTGTCGAGGTCATCCTTACATCACCACCAAGAGCTTCTACTCCTCTTCTCTCTCTCTCCCTCTTCCTGTCTTCTCTTCTCATCCATCTCCTCCCCAGTGTCACATAAATCCATGTCAGTGTCATTCAGTTTGGTTTGACCAGAGTGTTAAAACGAGGCTGGAGTTAAAATCCATCGTTATACTTCTGAGGCCTCTGGTATGACTTTTGGGAGTCAGGCCCGGGTTCTGAGGAAGCAGGAGCATTGTGTCATGAGCAATATGGGACTTACCGGAGCTACAGCTATAAAGCACAGGTGTTTATGCAGCCTGTCTCCAGCCTATGAAGATACTAAAGCCATATTCACATGATAGTGGAATTACAAGACTCTGTTTCTCTGTTTTCCTCTGTTTCTCAGCTCAGAATTCTTGGGGGGAGATGGGGAGCCTGTGTACGGTAGTACATTGGCAAGCAGCAATTTGCTAACTTTGCTTTATTGCAAGTTTTATAACCTATTGTGGTATATCGTGATTATCAACTGAGTAATATCATTAAAGAAACTTAAACAGTGTTTTCTAACCAAGTAGCTTAATATGTAGACTGATATTTTTTGCCCAGCAGATGTTTCTTATTTTGGTCTCAATATGATACATTCAGCACACACAACCTATTAATTTATCCTCCATCTTTAATTACAACTCAAGCAGTAGACACTGGTTGCGCCCACAAAGGTCAGCACAGCTTGGGTCAAAGGTCAACTAATTTAAATGTTGGGCACATCGCACCACATACATCAATGCAGGACTGTCGCATGGGAAAAACAAAACACAATAATGTGTATATTAAGTTGTTTTCTGCAGAAATATGACCATGGCTTAGCAGACTGCAGTGCATCTCGACAGAGGGCTTTTCTCTGTCATTCACAGAACTGGACAAGTAAAAGACACCTTGACAGACAGAATGATGCTGCCTCTGACTAATACCGATTGTTTTGCCCTTTCTCAAATTTGCATTTTCTTTTCTTTCTTACAACACATCATCACGTCCACCTGAACCGACGCTTCAGCCATCAGAGTCTATCCTGCCACTGATTAAATTTAAGACACACACACAAACAGGAGTTGTCACACTCTGCTTCAGCCTTTGCTGGAGCCTGTGACCCACAGATCCGAGTGTACGGGCCCTGAGTGACAGACGAATGCTCCCCAGCTCTGAGAACAATTAGCACAGCTAGCGCTGGAGACAGAGAAAGAGAGACAGAGAGAGAGAGAGGGAGACTGTCATATGGAGGCAGCTCACTGGAGAGAAACGAGGGGTTGCGACCCTTCTCCAACACACTGTGTCCAGTTGCTAGATGCTCCACACTACAAGACTTATTGACAATGACCGCAAGAGGCAGAGACAGTGACAAAAACAGAGCTGGGTCCAATTCTCACTTCTAATTTCGTGGTATCCGTGGGGAAGACTCAGGCTTCCTCTCACGCTCGACAGCAGATAGGCTAATCCAATTGAGTGGGAAGGCCGAATCAGACCACACAACCATGTCACTCATACTGTAACTTCGGTCCATTAGACACAGACTGAGCCAGTCACCCGCCTCATTGTATATTTGCAAAAACACCCTTGAAGTAGTGCAACGTCATTACCAGTTACCAAACACAGACAGCAACAGATCATTGCAAGTTTGACCTCTCACACCTCAACCACAAATAAACTCAGGAAACACGGTACATTGCATTGTTTTGAGAAAAATCAGAGCGTGTGTGTTTTTTTTTCTCTCTCTCGCTCTCTCTTTGACCAAATACGTGCTGTGAATTCCTGGCATGACTTCACAGGCAAACGGCCTTGTTTTTCTGTGCTCTTTGTGGATAATATATGTTGGCAGTGGCAAGGGTGCTGGCGGTGAAGGGATTGTTCATGTGTGCATTTGCGAGCAGGTGTGCTCGTTAGCTGGCGTATCCTCCATCTAAACTAGGTTTATATGTCTGTTGTATCTCTTCTGTCATCAACATGTTGAGAGAGATTTTTTTTATTCAATATTTCTCCAACCAAGGCCATACAAAGTATGTTATGTAATTCAAGGTTGCATTACTTTCCTTTGCTCATATGAGCCTAGTAATTTAAAAATTTCTAGCTAACTTTCAGATAATAAATTTAATCAGGAGGAGACACAGCAGAGCTTAAATTAGTGCGTTCAGCAGGACAGTATAATTTATGTGAGAGTTGACAGCTGAAAACATTCATTTCACAAATACTGTGCACCAAAGCAAGTCTACAGGAAACGTACATAAGTTTGTCTTCCTTGTGCAGACATTTTATGGTGTTTTTATGGCCTTTGACATAAACAGCACATGACATCTTAAAATATGCTTAAGGTTGCTCGTCCCAAATCAGAACAATAAAACTCAGCAATGGGAAACAGCATTTGGATGACTCAAAATAAAGGAACTCAAAAAGGAAAATGGAACAGAACATTAAAAAAAGACTTCATAATATTTTCCTTATTATTCACATATGGACCCAACAGTGTGTTACTTTAGATATCCAAAGCAAACGTTAGATATCCAAAGCAAATAAGCAATAAGTGTATTTAAACTCTGTAGAAACAAGAGCTAGATGCCATCAAAACAAACAACTAAAAGTGTGTTCAGTGGTGCACCAGTGACTTTCACTTCTCTGGTTAGGTGTGATTAAAGGGGACATATCATACTTTTTGGGATTTTCATTTTTTTATATGATGTGGGATGTCTATGTTAAACATGGTCAAAGTTCCGAAACTTGAGGTAAACATATGTAGAAATGCTCCCTGCAAGTTAAAAGCCAGGGCAATCAGAACAGACTGGGCTCTTTGGGAGGGGGGCCTTAAAGAGACAGGAGCTAAACAGTCTGTTTCAGACAGAGGCTGAACTGAGGAGCTGCATAAAGGGTCAGTATAAGATAAATAAGGAGTTTTTTAAACTGTAAATCATGCAAAGATATTCCCGTAGAGCCCCAGACTAAAAATATAGACCTGAAAATGCACATTATATGTCCCCTTTAAGCTCACTGCATCCTGGCAACAGGTGACTCCAGTTAATACACTCAACATCTGGTCAGGATGCCACTTGACCACCCTGCTCTTACAGGAAAAAAACCCTAAAACACACACACGTCCTCCATCCAAAGCTGCTGCTGTCCATTACACATAACTCCAGGCTCTCACCTTCCTCTCTAATGGGACAAAACCACACCCCGTTGGTTTAACAAGAGTAATAAAACACACACACACACACACACATGCGCCAGCAGAAACGTGCTGTTATACAGACCACCAAATGCTGAGGTGTCATTCATCATCATTTTGGTTAAAAAGATTTGCTCCAAATTATATCACTGTCTTTTGTCACTGTTGAGCAAAGGCCAGGATCTGTTCTGAGATGATTTTCATTCAGTGAGTATTCTGGGGGCCCGGCCTGCTGTGTTGGCTCCGTGTGTCTGGTCTGGCAGGTCCAGCCTCAGTCAGACACACACACACACCCAACTATATTTCATGTGCTCATTTCTGGATCTTTACAACTTGAATCTACAACCTAAAAAAGTATTCAGATATCGTGTTAGGAGGAGTTGGCTGAACATCACACACAAGGCAACTGGCCTAGTAGTCATGCTCACGCACACACACACACACAGACAGACACAAGTGGGAATTTCAGAGGAAAAGGATTAAAAAAAAAAAGGATGGTCAAGTGGGGGGAGGAGGAATAAAGCAGGATATAGAGAAGGAAGAAAACAAGCAGGAACAAGAGAGGAGAGATAGAGAGTCTCTACATCTGCAAAGGACTTTACAGGCTTTGCAATCATGCTGCCACGTCAACACAAGACATAGTCGGCCAACATTGGGGTGAAGCAGAGAGGAATCTCTCTTTTCTCTCTTTCTCTCTATGCGAACGCATACAAAAAAAACTACCTTGTTCTCTCCAACATCCTCTCACACATTTGGCCAGCTGTTCCTGCGAGAAATTCCATTTAAAACAAGAAGCAGTTCATGACCTCGAGAGGGAAAATCGCTTCTTGGACCGCCTTTGATATTCTCTTCCAATTTCTTAACTCTTCTCATTTTAAGCAGATTAACTCCACTGAATTAAGGCAGCTATGTTGAAAAAGCTCCTGGTTTCCATCTAAGCACAGTCAGGTGAGAGGTGTGTTTACTGTCACAATTCATTTCAGTGTAATTATTATGACGCCTTTGGGCTCATTGTGTACAACTTCTCTTGCATGAATGTGATTTGTTCACTCTAAGTACAGAGGTTTGTTTGCGTGTGCTAAAAACTGAATGTGAATGAACTGATAATTATCATTTTGTGCTGCAGAACTTCACATCATTTTACTTTTATTTTGTGGTGCCGACTTTCCTGTGGGAAGCTTAGTTGCATTTGTCCACAAGTCTCTCAGGTTTCTCCTACAACCACTTCACCATGTGCCACTCATTTATGAAGGGGAGCTGGTGGTTTACATCCCTGCAGGTCTTTTAACTGGTACTAATTTCATGGACACAGCTGCAGTGATTTAGTGTGGAAGTCCACTATTATCTGAGAAAGGTCTCTTCCTAGTACCGGCATACAAGTGAGAAGAAATTGTTTAGAATTTTGCACAATCAACAAACACATCCGATAGACTTCAGTGAATACCACATTGATTAAAGGGCAGTTGCGCATCAGCAATGTGCGCTGGTTCATGGCCGGCCAAGCACAATGAAAAATGACAAGTGAACCAGGTGTTAGTTGAGAAAAACCTTCTTCTTCTAGTCAGATCACCAACCAACACCAAGTAATCTGTTGAACAGGAAAACTTTTTCCAGAACCCAAAGTAATGTCTTCAAATTGCTAGTTTGTTGACAATTGAGAATCCCCCAAAATATTCAACTACTCTATTACTATATATTCAACTAATCAATTAATCACCTAATCGTTCCTGGAAAAGTCTTAATACTGCTTAGTTAAGAATTAACTTTCTGATTTTTATTTGTTAGTTCTCACAAACAGGTTGTAAACATCATTCTGTATACATAAACATACTCCTGTCATCAGCAACTTTTAATTGGTATATCAACAATAAAAATACATTTTATTTATACCTCTCAGAACAGATGTTACAAACTGTTATGTCCTACACACTCTAGTGGCATTTGATAAATCCTTAGAATACAATTACACTGTGCATCACTATTCAGCTTCCTGTTCTCACTAAATTCACTCCAGCTGATGTTATGAGCCCTCTGTGACTCGTTCAAACCTGACATCATGCATCCTTCAGTGGGCGACCTGGATGGATCAGTTTTCAGCACTCGTTTGAAGGTGATTCTTTGGCTCCACCATGTGTCTACAACTGATAATACACAAACTGTCATCCCCAGGCTGTTTTAGGTATTAAATGTTAATGTTAAACTTTATTGATCCCCAAAGGGAAATTCTCTTTTCATTTGCCATCCTGGAGGAAAATCAAAGGTCAGGCTCAGCTCAGTGTCTCTTCAGGGGGTGAGTGTACTTGCTGACACAGAGATTCAACCAGGCCAACCTCCCTCTAACGCACTGGTCTGGAAAGCAGTGTCACGGAGCGCAGAGGGGTTTTAATTTTAACCAAATGCCCACTGATATTCACATCATTTGATGAAGCTGCTGTAGAATTTGGTTGAAACAAAGACATGCAAAGCCACATCCTCCTGGGCCTCATGATCCAGCCTCCGCTAGCTGTTTGACACACTTGCATGTTCAACATCAACCACCACACAATGCTCCTAACTGCGGTTTGAATAGCTACATGCTGCTGTTTACAATGGGAGGGAGGAGACATGTGAGCTTTGTGAACCAGTGATCCGTCTGCTTTCACAGCATGTTTGCTGCATTAAATGGCTGATAAGGTCACTGGAGTGAGGAAGAGAACCATCTATAGTCACTTTATATTGTGTCAGCTGTTAAATCAAGTCTGAAGAAGATTGGAAATAATTAAAAAAATGAAAACAGAAGCAAAAGGAGGCAAGACAAGGAGAACAGATATAGAATTTATTTTCAATATCCATTGCAAAGAATAAGAGGTGACACAGCTTGAAACAGATAATATAGAATTTATTTTCAACCAGAAGTAGGAAAATACATAGGTAGGTGTAAAGGAAACAAGCAGAACCTGTAGTCAACGGAAAAAAAAAAATAATTAAAAGAACAAAACTAGTCCAAAGAGAATCGAGAGGACGGCTAAGGGGTACAACAGAAAGCATTGTTTACCATTCAGTTTCTTTTTAAAACAGTATGTGTTGATTTGAAAACAGCTGCCTTGATTTCTCATCTGGGTTAATGGACATTCTACAACATTGTGCAAGTGTTTTGTCATTATTCTTTTTTTTTTTTTTTTTTTTTTTTGCTGGTATTTCATGAATGGTAAACAATAGTTGGTCCAGTGCATAAACACAGTGACACAGATCAATACATGTACTCAGCTGACTACAGATAAGACAATCCTGATCATTGAACAACTACCACTAGATCGGCAGGGAAAAGGAGATGGAGCAAATATACAAGATGGATGATAAATGGAAGAGGACAAAAAAAGCATAAAAAAAGGAGGTCAGGTAACGCAAAGGTCAGGAAGGTCGGGATGAAGATGGAAAGTTTAAAAGCAAAAAACGACCACAGTTTTTGAAAGATGAAATAGCTACATTTTTCCAGATAAAATATTAAAAAACCCCTTCTGACTGTGTCCAGGTATTATTGCCAAGTTGGTTTTTTTTTTTTTTTTTTGGAAAAAGGATGCATTTAAAAGGAGCCGATGGATTGAGAAACCAAACTCCCAACAACAGCGACGAGTATGAGCATGGATGCGAGGTGTTCATGTAATTCAAGGAAAAGGACCAAAGTACCTTGCTTTCCTTACAGCCCTACGTTTCATGAAGACTATGATTTGGATAAGAAAAAAAAAAATGTTGGTGAAAAGAACTCGCTCTACAACAAAGAACTGAACTACAAGCAGCTTTGGTGTGCACCGTTACAAAAAGAGATGCAGCCTGGGAAAAAAAAAAAAACAAAAAAAGAAAAAAATCACTTGACGCTTAACAAGCAAACTATGAAACACAATGCAACAGTGGAAAAGTACAAAGCCAACAATGTGATCACTCGCTGAAGCTTGCAGGGTGACATAACTCTGCTCTGTGATTAGCCAGATGCCATAGTCTGATTTAACAAGAGTGATGAAGGGAAGGGTTATGGGGGCATCAAAAAAATGAAAAGACTTAAGAGTCAAATCAGTGACTATTGATAGAAGCTAGCTAGTGTAATAGATTTAACCACTGTGATGCACAAAAACAGAGTGAGATGGACTAGAAGTACTCAAAAATCATCACAGGACCAGTCTAGCGACCAGCGGCACATCGTTAGCTTAGTCTTACAGACACGTTTTACACCAGTCAGAACAGTGTTTTCTAGCCACGAGTAAGACAGCTCTGCTGCCCTAACCTACAGACACTAGCACTCTCCAGCTAGTGCCACGCAACATCCAAAATAAAGCTGAAAAAAAACAAACAAAAAAAGGTTCAATATCCCTGTGCTGAAAGTTTTAACTGATACCAACGATGCAGGTATTTTTCCCGCCCCAATAAGCACGCAATCCTTCATTCTACGAGGCAACATTCAACTTCTCGAGTCGACTCATCAAGACAACATCTCATCATGATTTCTACAAAGGATTTGGTTTGTGATGGGAGAAGAGTATATGGGGGGAGAGAAAAAAAAAAGTAATGAGTAAAAGTAAAAACAATGTAGCAAACATAACACCATCATAGAATTCATGATTTATACATCAACAACACAATTCAATATCTTTTTAGAAAGGAAACATGAGATACATCTTTTATTCACACTTTACAAAAAAAGCTAGCCTTTAAATCTACTACAATACTAATGCCATTCAGGAAAAAAAAAAATTTGGAAAATCATTGGAAAACAAAAAAAAAAAGTTTAAAAAAAAACAAACATGGGGGTGGGGGGCAAACAAATGGGACAAGAAACCTTGATATGAGGACTAAATTCATACTTCCTATTTACTTGCTTCCCTCTTGCTTTAAAAATGTTATTTAAACATGTACATTAAAAATCTTTATTCACTAATGTGATGGGACAGGGAGTGAGGGGAGCTGCATCTGAATCTAGTAAGTGCTCATCATCGGTTGTATCTGTGTAAAAGCCTTGAAAGTAATCGTCCCGCTTGTTGGTCTGGGATGTGACAAATTTGATTCATAGCAACGTGTTTGCCTGGCCTTCAGAGAGAAACAGCTGAGCTCACTGCCCCTCATCCCTTGTTCATCCAAAAGTAGAGCAAAAGTGGGATTACCACCTTTTTCCGATACAGAGGTAGGGGGGACGGGGGGGAGGGTCCACAGATGGCACTATAGCTGCAGTGACGAGCGTAAGGAACTATACAAAGTGGTTGAGCAAAGGGATTTAAAAAGACACAGCTCAAGTAATATAGAGGGCAGGTTAAGTCTGAGGTCGGGCGGTTGAGGGTGGGAGGAGTATTAGGGTGATGGACAAGCTTGGGTGGAGATTTTAAAATCATATCTAGGGTTATATGGCCGGGGAAAGGAGCTGTTGGTGTGTTTTGGGGGGGCCTGGGCATGGAGCTGTGCTAAAGTACAAAGAGGGTGCAAAACAATCCAAGAGAGCAGATTTATAAAGACATCCTACTCATGTTCCTTAAAGAGAGGGGGAAAGGGTCAGTGGAGAAAACATACCTGATTACTAGAGAGCTCAATGAATAGGAAGGATATACACATCATCATAACATTGTCACAGCTCATAAAAAAGGAAATCAACATTAACAAAAACCAAAAAAAGGACATAAAATCTTCACAAATGTCTCAACAGTATTAAAAAATAAAAGGAGAAAAGGTTGTTCAGGCGTTCGTCAAATGTAAAATAGTGCAAGACAACGACAACTGCTACAGTGAGGCACGATGTTTTGTTGTACATGTGGGGTTCATATAGGTCGTATCAGTCACACGCCACAGGTGTGTGTGTGTGTGTATGTGTGTGAGATATATAGATGAACGGATGTGGTGTCACTGGTGGGCTGTGACTCATCTTTGCGTGTCCTTTTTAGTCTGAACTGATGGCAGCAGTGTGGATCAATGGCTTTGTTAATGGGCAAGAAGCAACAGGCAGAGTTTACTCAGTGTCTATTTACAATCGCAGCAATATGCCGGCAAATCAAATCAACAGCAGAGAGAGAGAATGGGGGCGGGGGGGGGGGAGGAGGGAAAGAAATAAAACAATACTGATACATTAATTACAGTTTATCTCGAGGGAGTGCAAAGTAGTGACTGCGAACGCCTTGAACAACCTCTTCTTAGTCTTTTGTACAAGCTGGTAATATCAATTCATCTTAACATTAACTGGATAAAAATTTAGCCATAGTTTACAATACAATCTTTTTTTTTCAAATCTGATCATAATTTACTCTTAGTACAAAAAACGCCAGAAAACAGGTCTTTTGTGGTTCATATACAATCATGTAAAGACTGAGTCTAGATTTTCTATTCTGTACAAACACTTGTGAAAAAAACCACTGCTTTTTGTGTATGGAATTTATGGCTGGGGAAAGTCACTACTGGCCTCGGAGACAGTGCTACAGATCTGCCTGCAAATTATGTGTGTGTATGTTTTGCATGTATGGAGCTGGATGGCAACTCCAGACAGTGAGAGGAATGCTGGTTTTACTCCTGTGTATCATCCATTACTCGCTCTCTCTGCCTAAAAGCAATCGAGACAAAGAAAAGATTTGTGAAAGCCCCCCCCCCAAATCATTTTGCCCATCAGCCTAAATCCCTTGCCCCTTTGCCCCAAAAAAGGTGGTACGTGGGCCATATGAGCTCCTAAGCACAAGACTAGCCTAACAACTATACAAGCTGGGGTGAAAACAGTCTGCAAAATAGGATGGTAGCTGCTCTCAGTTTCTCACAACATCCTTCCTTCACAGATTAACACTGCCAATGTAAAAATCAGGCGATGTCGTTCTCGGACGTCTGGTTCTCGAGGCATGTGTGGGTTTTGGTAGCTAATGCACCAGGGCCGGGGTCAAGAGGTGTAGACTATCTTGTAGCACCACGGGAGGCCGTGACCACACGAGAAGGCCTCAGCACCACAGAATGACAGCAGGAAATCTCACCTCATACGAGCTGCCCTACATCCACCTCCAGGGACGCATAACTACCAGCTAAAGCTGCTCTAACCCAACCACATCTGACTCAACACGTGTTCATCCTACAATGACTGAGGAAGTACGCTGGCTGCCCAGAGTACAGGGGAAAACGAGCACAAGCCAATGATGGGAGGTATGAGACTGACATGTCTGCTGTCTTTGCTGGTTTCAGATTTTTACAGGACAGACAGACAGACCATCAGCTATGAAGCTTTTCGTGTGAATGTCGTCCCCGCAGCCGCTTTCTCTTAAACCAAAACAGTGTCCCATGTGACAAATCTGAATGAGCTACCATCCCCTCTAGTTTGAAAGATAGAAGCAGAAGTGGGTGGGTGGGTGGATTTTGAGGAGGAAAGGGAGTCCAAAACACAAAATATGATACACGAACTGGACTGAATCGAGCAGTTAAAAAAAGAACAAAAAAGAAAAACGGAGAAAGAAAAAAAGAAAAATATAGAATATCTATAACATTATACGAAATCCCTGTCGGCCAGACCTCACTGTACGAATATTTTACAGGTTGTGTTTTTGTCTTCCTCCTCCGGTGTGGTGGAGGGAAGAGCTGGTAGTGGGAGGGAGGAGGGTTGAAAAGGGAGAGGCTGCGGTTTACAGCTCCCCCTGGTGGTGTGGCAGGGACTCACTACCTGCGTGCAGGCAGATGGAGCCCATTGACCTGGGGGGGCAAGTTGGGCAGGAGCAGCTCCAGCTGGCTGAAGAGAGAGAAGTGGTCGGAGGGGATGTGGGGATGTGGGCAGCCGCTGACATTGTTCTCTACGAGCCAGTGGGGGTCCAGTGGGCCCAAGATACCCAGCACGTTCAGGTGAGGCTTGGAGTAGAAAATATAGTCGATGACACCCTGGAGGGAGAAAAAAGGAAGGAGTCACCTCTACAGCAATGTTTCTAAGAGCAGATTAATACATCTTTGATACTATGATGCTTGTTTAAACTTATTCATCCCACTTTGTACATTTTCACTTTTGTCTAAACAGACTTGATGCTAAATGTTGCTGCCTATTTCAACAAAGACACATCTGTATGCTGCAAACCCAGTCACCTTGAAGTCAAAGGTGTAGTTGGTGTAAGGCATCAGGCCGTTCTCATAAGCGCTCTTCAGCTTGAAGCCGTGGGTAATCCTGCCGTTGGACGTGCTGTTCTTGCCATTGCAGTTGAATTTGGTCAGGCTGTCGCTATAGCGAAGCTCCTTGAAGTCCTTGTGGGTGCAGTCCACTCCGCCAGTACTCAGGTACTCCACTACGCCTGAACAGACAGACAGAGAGAGAGGGGAGAAGCTGCCTAATCAGAATCAAGAAAATGTCAGGAGGCACTTGTAGGTCCCAACTGGCCAAGCCAAGTGTGTTCCAACTCTAACAGTGGGCAATGTTAAAGGTACATTTAGGCAATTTTGGTAGCGTTTTGAACTAAAAAAGAAATAGATAGATAGAAGTTTGACACATTTACCGAATCAAAATGCTAAAACAAAATCAGTCTAATAGCAATCCAGTCCTGGTTTACGGCTGTCATCTTGTGGGCTAAAATGGATGGGATTTTAGAAGTCGCTTTATCCAATGCCAGTGACCTCCAAAAACGTAAAGGTCAGTCATTCATGCAAATTAGATCCCAGATAAACATACCTTGCAAATAGGGCTACACATGTATACATAACTTTTTTCAAGCTAAAATTGTAATCTGGGTCTATCATCTGGGTTATGTTTATTGTATTCCCATAATTAATTTGATGGAGGCGCCATACAAGACATCAACCTGCTCATCAGGAGATGCTTATAGCTAACAGTTTCGCTTAAAGACACCACAGCATATTATTAGATGACAGGAAACAAACCAACAATCGTACAATTACCCATTAATGTAATAATGCTATGGTTGTTTTATCTTCAATGAATGTATAGTTTTATATAAAAACTCTCTGTGGTCAGATACAGCACAGCTCTATCAGCCTTGCTTACTTACCAGAGTCAGGCAAGGAGTTGAGGTCAGCGCACAGCACCAGTGGAATGGCATTGGTCTCACCGGAGACAGAGGACAACTTGAGGCTGCGTGTGGCCTTGTCCACTATGTTCTTCACCTCTGACAGGAACATCATGGTCTGGACCAGCTTAACATCAGAGTACTCTGGGTCCCAGTGCATGTGGGCATTGGCTACCAGGAGGAGCTGCTTCTCCATGCCGTGCAGCGACTTTCCAGCTGAAAGGGGGAAAGAAAGAATGTGAGCAGCAAGAAAAGAGGAATTAAGACAAATTAAATACACTACCCAAATGGAAAATGTATCTGAACAGATAAGATAGCCACCGAGGACATGTGTAACACCACCCACAATCCTCTGTATTGTACATCCAGCTTCTTAGTAAGTTTCAGATAAAAGTCAATTCAGGATTAGCAGAACAGAAACATGTACAGTAAATCTGTAATGTCAGACAAGTAAAAAATGCCAAAGATCAGAAAAGGGGTGTCTACTCACAGGAGGCCTCCATCATCTCTTTGCGGACCTCAAGCAGTACAGCTACCCCGATGTTGTCCTTGGTCATCACCCTGTTCAGCATAGCCTCTGAGCCCTCGGAGTTAGCCATAGCCAGCTGGTTGAACTCCACAGTATGCTTCTGCACTGCACTGAACCTGAAGGAAAACAGAAAGAGATGAAGGAAGAGACACATTTCAGAGGCAGTGGTTGGAACACATGTATGAAGAGAAGCACAGAAATGTCTCACTCCAGATTAGCCTTCAGGACCTCTGGCATGGCAAACCTCAGTGTTTGAGTTTAACTCAGAGGTACAACCCTTAGGCTCAAAATGCTTGTAGCTGTGTTGCACAATGGCTCATGCATGGTACATTTCAATTGTATAATCTATCTTATGTTTTATTACTTTGAGGCCTATAGAACTGACCTATACTGGCTGCTTGTCACAGCTAAGAATAGAAGTACGACAAATTATTATTTTATCAAAGCACCAACTTTGCTCCCCAGACTTGGCCTCATTTTGTTAAAATCATCTAAATAAAAACTGTATGCCTCACAATACCAGAGACGACGGGACACTGTGAAAGATTATGATTTAAATGCTTCTACAGGGTACAAATAAGACATTTTACCACTTGTCCCTACAATTTTGCATCTCAGTCATCACTATAACATTAATGATATTACTGTTCATTAAAATGGCAGCAAAGATTTAGAATTTCAAATCATTTAATTTCTTGCACTAACGACCAATTGATGTACAGATGCAGCTTCAGCTTTCTATGTTTTTTAACAGGCTCCTTCCTCTAATTTAATAAAAGCTTATAATAGTCATAGAAATGCTATCATTTTTAGTGAAAAGCTAATGCTAACACACACCAACAGTGTCAGCAACAGATCAACGCTACATTATGTTCGCCACTTTAAAAAAAAACATTAATTACACTACAATTGGGAAAGCAAAAATATTAATATAAAAAGAAGCTCTAATATTTCTTCTTGTCTTTTTATGTAACATAATGTAACATGTTATTAGAGTATGTAGCTCTAAAATGTCTTGGATGGGATGAGTTGTTTTATCCCATACAACAAACAGTCATACTTAAAAGAATACTTCACCAGAAAATTGTATTTTTTATATTGTGTAACACCTATCAATATTTTTGCATAAAATGGTATGTTGAAAAGTGGATAAAGGATTATTAGTGATGGTGATCTTATAAGAATACTTACCATGAAAGAAGCTGAACATTTGTAATTTTCACCAAATGCATGTGCTATGGTACCAATCCCCACTTCAGATTGCTATGAACATCAACTTAAATACAGTTCTCCGCCTACATTACACCATTGGCTTTAGCAATACTAAGATGAGCACATAAAATGTTGTCACCATTTGTACGCTACAGTTAATTATTGTTTGTTGATCCTTGAAGAGCTTTTCATTTGCAGAAAAATCAAACTAGTTAGTTAAGAAAAGCTGTGAAAGCTCTACTCAGCTGAACTACTCCTTTTGATGAACAGAGTGGAGGGACTGAAACCACTCATTTCAAAGATTTTTTTTGTGGTTTCAGCTGTCTTAAAACAGTTACAAGTTGCTGATTTTGGCATTTACACAAAAAAAAGAAATGAAAATTAAGAAAAATATTTCTTCAGTCCTATTAATGCCAGTCAACAAAAGATGTGTAAAGGACAAGAAATGCAAAACTGCAGTTACATACTTTTCTGTCTTGAAGAAAATTGCACATCCGTCCACATGTTTGCGGTCCGACTCCGACATGGTCCTAGCTCGTGACTTTGGACTGAAGAACCCGTCATAGCCCTGCTCCTTCAGCTCAGGCAAAAAGAAATTGTAGTACTGCTCTGTCTCAACTTCCTGTAATTAACAAAAAGCATGTGTCAGAAAGAACAGGACAGGCTGACAGACATGTAAGCATAACAAACCTCCCTTTAAAAATAAAAAAAGAACAAAACATAATGCTATATTGTATATTTTAATACAAGACTAAGGCAGCAAGAGGTGGTGTGAGATACTAACATTTAAAGAAAAAAAACTATTTGAGTAAGAAAAATGTCAACAACTGAAAACGAATGCAGGAGGAGTATTTGCATTTATAAATACAAAGCAGCATTTGTGTGCAAGAAATCATTTATAGATTTGTTTTCTTCCTCAAGCTACACATTAACCCTGCTTCATGTGATATGGGCACGTGTGAAACAAAGTATTATTAGAGACACTCCCTATTTTAGTTGGAATACTTTGGTTATTAAATATACGTTTTTAGGAACTTTCATGTTAATTCATGCGAAAACCTAAACATGTGCTTTGATGTCCATCTCTCACCTGCAAACTGATGATGTCTGCATTGCAGCCCATGATCTCCTGCATGATGGACTTCTTCCTGTACTCCCAGTTTAGAGCCCAAGAGGGGCAGTAGCCATACAGCTGTCGTGTAGCGTACTTATCACACAGCACGTTGTAGCACATCACAGAGAACAGTGCTGACAAAAGGAAAACAGAAGGCATATCTCAGACACACTAAGGAAACTGCTCTTTTCATTAAAATGTTACACAGGCTAGTTGCTCAGGTTGAACCACTGAAACTGTGCATGGTCTGTTACACTACAAGTGTCAAAAGTGTTGTCTTTGGGTTGAGCTCAGTAGTACTTCCCACACAAAATGAAAGGTTTGAACCTAATAAAAGAACCACATTTTTACACATGCTGCTCACCTGTGAATAAAAAATAAGTCTATATGTGGGAATCTCTACAACAACAGAGGTGGACATTTATGTAAGGAGCATTTTTAGTGTTGGGATGAGACTTAAAGTCTTCATTTTCACAAATAAACAGCAGTGTACAACAAAGAAGGTTATAGAGGCCGTGCGTATCTATTCAAAGTCATGTTTCATGTATGTGGTTCTTACCCGAAGCCCGTGTTCTGTCTGGTTCCTGAAGAGAGATCCATGACCGGGCTGGAGGCTGCTCTGTTGGTACTGAACAGAGATAGAAAACGGTTCAATATTGGTGACAACAGGAACACAGATAACAGCTACTAGACTTGAGCTACACTTCTAACAAGGTGATTTGATATTCCTGCCTAAGAGAGCTTACAAAGCATATGGCACACAACTTCATCTAATGAATTCCACCAAATTAGAGGGACAGTTGTTAAAACTGTTGGGCAGATAATTGTGTTTTGATTCACAATGGCCCCATCTATATATTCTGATGAGCCTTATCTTTTCCTGTTCCAGTCTCAAAACGGCCAGAGAGAGGGGAGACTCACTGCGCTTGATAGCCCCTGCCAGATTGTCTAACAAGTAGCTGAGCAGTCTCCGCGTGCCATCAGGTTCCTGGTAGAGGCTCATAATTTCTTGTGCAAGTGGGTTTCCTGGTGAAGGAAAGGCAAAGTGGGCTGAATCATCTAAGAGAACAATGGGATTTCAAGGCTAGAATGGCTACAAAAAACATTGATAAGCCACTCACCTTTCAACCCCAGTGTTTGTAACTGAAACAGTTTCCCCAATTCAAATGGCAGAACCCGCAACTGGTTGTTATTTAAAAGCAGTTCCCTGTGGAGGACATAGAGGAATTTGATCGTCAGAAACCAGCCCTCCTGAGAAACAACCTTTCAAAAACATTATCAATCACCCTGCTGACATCATAAAAATGTCTATGTAAGACCTGTCACCTTTAGATTCACTGGTTAATGTGGACTTCTTTCTTTTTTCCAATAGACAGACTTCATATAATTAACTGAAGAACTGACCGTGCCAATTTTATAGGCACAAATACATGTATTCAGCATGAGTGCCAAAATCAAATTCAGGATCAACCATCTAACAGCTACTGCTTTCCACTGAACAATATGCCTGAATTAAGAGATAAACATACAGCCTGAAATCACTCACCTGAGAGACACCATGTTGCCGAGCTCTGCCGGCAGGCTCCTGATCTTATTGGATGAGAGATCCAGGTACACCAAGTTGTGTAGTTTGGCAATGTCTGGCGGGATGCGTGACAATGAGTTGTCACTGAGGTGCAGGGCAGTGAGGTGGGTGAGAGACCACAGGGCCGTGCTGAGACTCCTTACTCGGCCTGCAGGGACACACACACACACACACGAGAATTACATTCCAGTGCCAAACTAGTATGCCTTTCGCAACGAAAGAAAAACCAGAGAACTTGTTTCCCATTGGTGTGAATGAGCCAATATGACTTCACTGATTTGATCTGAAACCCAGCTCACCAACAAGGTTTCCTGCTGGTCCAAACATGTCTCGCTTATATATGAAATGGTGAACAGTAGTTTATCATAGTGAGTCACTATGTTTAGTAAAGGGTTACTAAGTTACATCCCCAGTGTAAAACAACATAATAGTGACCTCTTTTAAAACCAGAGAAACCCTGTTTGGAACTAAAACTGGAACAATAGTCAATTAATCAATTAGTCAATCAAATTAACTGGCCACAATTTAGATAAAGAAGTTAATCATTATTCATTTTTGAAAGAAAAATGCCCCAAATTCACTGCTTTCAGCTTCTGTACTGGTTTAAATGTGAAAAGTTGCTTGTTGTCTTAGTGATCTATGATATTAAATTGAGTATCTTTGGGTTTTGGACTGTTGGCCCACAAAACAAACAATTTAAAGATGTCAATATGGGCTCTGAAACGAATGGAGATTTTACACAATTGTCTGACATTTTATAAAACATATGGTTAATCAAGGAAATAATTGGCAGATTAATTGATAATGAAAATAATCATTTGTTTCAACCACACATGAGATTGACATGTGCAGAGCCACCATGGTGGACCCAGGTCTTATCTGAACAGTGGAGATCCAGAAATTACCTGTGCTTGATGCTGTGATTTAAATAGTTGATATACAAATAATGATTACTTTTAATATAATATGAGACAACAGTGTGACGCAATTAAATTCTATGCCATCGTTGAAAGATGTGTGTGATTTCTGAATATGTTGTGGTTAACATTTTTATACAACCAGTACTTTCAAGCAAGACCTTCAACAGAAGAAATAGCATATCCATGGGGGAAAAAATAGCAAAGAGACCTTTTTCACAGTAAAACCAATAAATTTCCTACACAACCAGGAACTCTGACAATACTCACCGCTGATTTCCAGCTCAGCCCAGTATGACTTCTTCCCGTTGGCTGCTTCCTCGCTGGACATAATTGTGTACATCCGCCTGGGATCTGGCGGGTCATATTTTTCCTTGGGCATTCCTATAACACTACAGAGATAAAAATTGATTTTAAGTGTAAAATGTCATTCCTAATACAAAGTGAAAGTTCCCCATATATGCCATCAATTGTAAATTTAGCCCTTAAACTAAAGCTGAAATACTCTAAATAAGGTTAGCAGTGATGCATCTGACTAATCGAGTAACCCCATCTTCTTTGACATTTAAGCTCCCACATGAGCACATGTTGACAAAAATATATCAGGTGTGACCTTTAATTAAAGTTTTTTTTTTTTTTTTTTTTTTTTTTTTAAATCAAGCTATGGTTGAAGAAATAGTTTGCTATCGATCTTCTACAATGCAGTGTAACGTTAATTGAAATTTTAACAGGTTCCTTTGAAGGCTGTGATTTCACTGGAGTTACATAAGTTAATAATCAACATTAAAATTAACGTACTACATTATTTTTTAATGCAAAACTTGGCACACCAGGCTGTTGACAACTAGGTAAAGCTTATATTATCAAAAGACCTGAAAATTAAACTGCATTTTAAAATCAAGTACATTGCTACTTATGGTTATACGGTGTGCTTCTCGTTGTCGCTAACTGATTAGCCTAGCTTAACCTAAATAGGTAGCCATTAAACTATACATAACAAACGCTAAATAGCTAACGCTAGCTCAATTGCTAACTAGCAACATGGAAAACGGACACTCGAAGTTACTGAAATTGAACAATTAGCGTAAGCGGACTTTAACACTCCGCCCCGTTGAGTTAATAACAGAGACACAAATTTATATTAAAAGATACTGTACAATTGTTGTTTACATAACAGCAAAGCACTGACTTGCGCATTAACACTAGGCCACGAAACAGCGCATTAGTTAGCTACCGCTAGCTAGCCTCTAACAGCAAGAATCACTATCACTGAGATAAACAGTGAGCAAAAGAGCTCACAAAGCTGGATTTACAAGTAATTGTGAGCTATTTAGCTTAGCTTCTGTTAGCCAGCTAGCTAGAAGCTAACAAACCCCAATTATTCGAAGCTGACCGACTTCCTATTCAAATAAGTCCGACTTCAGAAAATCATCACGGTGGTTTCAGCATCTGATTGAGATTGTGGTGAAATCAGTGAAAATAGTTCAGTATAATCAGAATTCATTTTTACCTGCAAGAGCATACCAAATCGCGAGGACGACTGCGTGTTCTCTTTTGTTTTCTAGCTACTTCTCACCCGTTTCCGCTGCTGTATCATGGCGACTGTAAGGTTTTTTTTTTCTCTGCCGATAACAGCGCTTCATCCTATTGGTCAGCGTGAAGACGGTCCAACCAGCTGTTGAACCAGAGTAAATAAAATCCTGGACTGATGAATGATGGACCATGAGATGGATGGATAGGATACCACAGATCAATTTAATGTGGCTTATTTAGAAAGGTTGCATATTTAGCACACTGATCAATTTATCAATAGCTGTATAGTCAGAACAATGGTCTATTGGTTGCATCTGCAAGAAGAGTATGCTTAATGACAATAAATGTCTTGTTGGCATAAAGACATGATAATTATAAAAAGAGAAGACAGACATAAACACAAGGCTTTTATTTAAAATACAAAAATGTTACCAAATTGGGAAAAACAGAAAAAGTGGTTAAATCTTTTGACAGGTAACACAGGCACAAAACAAAACTCAACTCTACAAGAGAAAACAAACAAACAAACAAAAAAACATTCATGTACGTTCACATACACACACAGACTCCTGCAAACATATCTTCCTTTAGAGGCACACATACAAGTGGAAACACACTAACACAAACACAAAACATTGTAACTCTTTTTTCCTCTTGCATAGTAAAATTTTTTTTAAAAACAAACAAAAAATATATAAATATTAAATAAATACACATTTCTTTATGATTTCTCGGGGAAAATGAGCATAATTAAGTTTTTTTTCCATTCAACACTGAGAGACATCTAGCAGGTGGTCCTGTAGATAAGTGAGAGACTCCTCCATGTGGAAAGGTAAGGCTTGGCCGATGTCAGCCTGGGATCTCGACAAGAAGGCCTCCACAGCTTCACGAATGGCTGGCTTTGTTACTATATCATCCGGCTTGTAAACCAAGGTGCCAACGCTGCCTCTCTGTTCAGTGACTGAGCTGCACAGGTAGCCTGTGGATAGCAGATGCCAAGACGTTAGGAGTAAACCAAAGTCAGCTCTGGAGATAGAAGCAATTTTACTTACTGTTGAAATCCTTTAATATTTAAGGACATGGTGCATCGGATATCAGAAAGTTAATATAACCTATGCCTTCGAGGCATTCTGCAGCAGAGATATCTTTTGAAATGTTTAAATGCCACCCTATCAAGAATGTACTTTCCATTTTATGACATTACAAAAATCTTAAGACAAAATCAACACTTAAAACAAAGCACCAAGAACAGGAACATAAAAATATGTAAAAAAAAAAAAAAAAAACTTCAATACTGTCATATTTTTGTAACTCAAATACATCCACAATAGTTAACAAGTCAGAGATACACAAGTTGGAAAATGAATGACAGATGATTAATGGTTTGTAGAGAGGAAAGTAAAAGACATCCAGCTCTTATTTGATCTTTTTAGCCAAAGTAAAGACTTTAGCTTCACCCTCTTTTCTTTCTCTGTTGTACAAACAAGATTAAGATAAAACACTTCAGGAAAATCCCATTTGGTATCACACCACATATCACACATTTACTGGAGTCTGAGGTTCCCAACAGGCTCCAAAGACTGTCTGGGCTTCCTGGCAGCAGGACACTGGCAAGCTGGTGCAGTCAGTAAAGATGCTGGTTTTGATTCTGATAAGACCATCCAACTCCCTGTAGTTTTTTTTAAATTAGCTGAATAGCATGAGGCCGATCATTGTGTAAATAACAGACATTTATTTAATGTTTCTCAGACTTCCATTGTCACTACCAAAAATGATATTCTCTTAAAGGTTACAGAATTTAAAGGGAGACATTTTTCTCATCATATCTACACACACTGTTGAGCAGTGTGTTGGTATTTACCAACATCTCACCTTTCATTGCTTTGTTGTAACTGAGTAACAACATCCAGAGAAGATGGACCAACTCCTCCCACTTCTGCCACTTTTCAGTACCGTCCTAAAGAACACAGTCATGGATCAGTTGCACTGAACAGTCACTTGCTGTGGCTTACTGTTAATTGTTAGATTTACCAAAAATAAGCATCCTAAATTCTTCTTCCATATTACCCAAATCTTTTTCTGATATATTTATTCATACATAATACATCAAATATCTTACCGCTACATCTGTGAAGGGAAAATGCAGTCTTATAAGATAAAGATAAAAAACAAGATATGAGAAATATTTAGAAGTATATTTATACTTTATGCCATTTATAATATTCACCGTCGGGTCTGGTGTCAGAGTGCAGTTCTTCAGAAAGTGAAGCAGCAGACTGAGCGACATGGGCACAGAGATTTTCAGCGGGCATGCATAGTCCAACAGATGTTCCAACAGCTTACATCTCAGCAGCTTGCTCTGCAGGCTCTCCAGCAACAGCATCCTGGGTGTCAGAAACAGATTAGTCAAAGATAAAAACTGGGGAAAAGTGGAAGATTGTGCAATTGGAATAATCATGCAATTTCTTTGTGTGGTGAATTATGAGTTACCTAATTGATGCATTTAAAACAATGTGTTAAATTATTAAATGTGTTTCCATTTAAACAATACAATTAAAAACTGTTACGGCCGATTTAGAGCAAAGATTTGTGACGAGGTGAGATGAAAAATGCAACTACTTGAAATGCGCAGGTCTGCAACGATCTGAAACCTGCCAGTTTACACCAATGGGACTAGACAAGGCGGTGTATCATTTCCATAGCAACAGCTCTCTGTACTTCTTCCTGGCTTTTCAGGCTTTTTTGTAGCTGGATACTTTGTAGTGTAATATGAATAAACATAGTGATAGTGAGTTACTTGCTGCGGTTGCAGTTCTAGTATTGATGAAACAGTGAAAACATAAACAGGAAGGTTGAGAATTTGGATTGCACTTTCATTGCAAATTTGCAAAATGCAAATTTTAAGGCCTGTGTCATACAGACACGACTGTTTGTCAAACAAATTGATGAGGTCATCCTCTCTTTCCTCTGTTCAAAATTCTGCCATTTTGACCAGCTGAAAGTTTGTAACTGACTTGACCAGCTGACTTCACTACGAGCTGATTGGCTGTGAAACAGGTGATGTGCCTTATGTTCTAAAACCAGCCACTGTCATCTGAGTCGCAGGCAACACCACCAGCTGGCTTAAGTCTAGCTGAGACGGGCCGGTTTACACTGCTGCAACTTTTCCCTGCAATGTTCTCAAACGGTATCGTCTTGTCTTGAATCTTTGGTTTAAACTGGCCATTACACATATCAAAAATATTGTTTAATGAATGAAAATGAATCCTGTGTTTAAATGATGAATACAATCCTAAAATTTTATATAGGTTCATAAAGTTACTTTTGAAAGGGCTTTTAAAGTTTAATTTATGTTAATGCCTCTTGCTATAATATACACTCTCATAATTTATTTGTCTCCTGCTTTACTGTTCAGTTTCTGTTTCATCCCCACTTGTGTTTAAAAAAACTGTCTTTAATTTAAAGACAGTAGCACATTTAAAGACTTCAAATCAGAGGCCGTCCAGCCCACAGTTCTCACTCACAAGTCATCACTTTCAGTACTGAGCCACAGCAAGAAAATGCTTTCTGTTTAGCTGACTAATGAGAGCTTCTGTTACTAATCTGTAAACTGAACCCAATTTAAATTTTACTGCGGCTCATTGGCTGCATGCCTTTACATTAAACAGAGACTGTACATGTTTAAATAGGAGACAAATAAATGGTTAAGTGGATATGATAAAATGACTATTAGTAGATGGAATTTTAAAAAGTAAATTTAAAAGCCATTATTACAATCATTTTGTGAATCCACTCATTATTGATCCATAATTTAAAGGACGGAAACTGAATGATTAATTTACACATATGATACTTTGAAAAACCTATTTATACAAATATGCTTATATCGTATAATTTAAATGTAAATTTAATTGCCTCATAACTTGTCAACTAAAAGTACCAATTAAATAATTGACTATAATTAACACTTGAGCTTCAATGGGAAAAGATAAGCCTATCAAGTAATCAAATCAGTATATCAACGAAAATCATTTCTCCCTCTCACAGTGATGAGTACGAAACCTACTCCACTTGCTTTCTTAACTTTCACCTTTCCTCCTCACCTTTGTGCTCGTAAAGGCGCATTGCTGATGAGCATATGGAAGAGCTCATTGGACAACTTGACAGAGCTGAGAGCTGGAGAGCGGTCCACGTCCAGAGCCAGAGACAGCATCCTCTGGAGGACGGACACTATTCTGCAGGGGAGAAAGGGCCAAAAAACAGGCTTTATCAACTTGAATGTGGTAAGGACAGTCGTGATGACATAAAATGCATATAAGTAAGGTCTGAGTAAGGTTACATTTATTTCTAAAAAGTTTCTTTGTAATTCACCTGATATGTTCATCTTTCTCTCTGGCTGCTTCTCTACTCTCTCCATGTTCTGTTGATTTCATAATGGCAGAAAACAGCCACTTAATGACGTCTCTGGAAAGCAAACAAGAAAGAAAGAAAACACATGATCAGTATTACTTTAACAAGTGAAAAAATATAAATAAAATAAACTAATCATTAGTCATGTACTATAATGCAATCATCCTTGTGATTTGTTATATTTTATTGCATATGTCATGCTTTGGCCTGTATCATAAAGCAAGTTTAACTTATCTGGGCTCTGTTCTGAAGTTATCAAACCTCAGGAACTCTAGTACTGGCAACCTGAAATATTTAGTCACAAACCTGGTGATTGCCTGGCTCTGTTAACTCTTGATTTCTCAATGCAGCTATGAGTTTCATTTACACAAAAGAGGTAGGGTTTTTGAGAGCAGTGTATTTAATATAAGGTGAGATAATTAAGGCTCAGAAAAAAGGAGGGGAGCCGTGAAATGCAAAAAAGTGAGAGAATTTAATATGCTCAGTAAGTGCACAAAGACAGGCACTAAATGGCATGAAGAACACAGAAACTGCTTGGATCAGCTGCTACTCTAGATTGCAACACGTTTCCAGCTTGGCACTCCTCTTTAGGCAGCAATAGGAAGAGCGCCAAGCTTAAATTCTCTGACTTTTTTGCATTTCACGGCTCCCCTCCTTTTTTCTAAATATTTTCATTGACCCGTTTTGGAAGCGGTTTCCCACTGCCCCCATTAAATGGAAACTATGTCCTTACAGTGACAAAGAGCATAGTAAAAGTTACACAATATAAGCCTATGGCTACATTATAACACTAAGAGAGTGCAGCCACATCAGCAACTCTGTGAGGCTTTACTGCACAGCGATGCTAAATGCTAACAACACCAGCATACTAATTTTAACAATTTTAATATGTTGATGTTTAGTGGTGATACTGTTTACCATGGTCACCATCCCTTAGCATATAAATATGCTAACATTCTCTAATTAGCACTAAAAAAAAGCACAGCTGAGGCTAATGGGAATGTTATTAGTTCTGACACTTCCAGTGAATGAAGTGGTTTATAGACGGGCAGTTTATATGTTTTGATCTGATCCTCTGACCTAAACCTGCTCTGAAGGTTAGCTGTGCAAGACATCTTACTATGGTGATTTGCCGTGGAACTGAAAAGTCTGGGTTACATCAACAGTTAGCTGGCTAACCCTCAGCTTTTGCTTAATGATAGAGGCCCCTGATTACCAAAATCACCTGACTCGTGGGAACTGCTGATCACATGACAATGTTGCCTTGGCGATTGAGTCATGAAGAGCAGAGATAGAACGTTTGGCATGGAAGTCATCCTCCAAAGTTTGCACGATGTACTCCAAGAACATGCGCACAACTTCCCATCGAAGTCTGTTTGTACGGTCCTAATGAAGCGAGAGGGGCCCAGATAAGCACATGTCAGTTTAATGAAATCACAAAAAGCTGTCCACTTTATAAACATTTCTGCCTATTAGGGCTAGATGATACTGACAAGCACAAATGTCTAGTAGTAGTAGTACCTGATTGGCCATGACTGAGGTCAGCAACTCCCAGTCCCATGGAACTGTGTTTTTATCAGCCATGTGGTGTCTGCAATCAGAAAGAAGCTGTAATCTCAGAATTCAAAGATGCAAAAGGGAGATGAAAGATGTAAGAGAGGATGTAAAGGACAGATGAAGGGTTTAAATAAGACAGACTACGTAGTGTAGTACAACGGATAATTTCAGGGCAGATATTTTGACTTGTCAAAACAGGAGAAGCACATATGGATTTAATGACATTAATGATGGCTGAATTACATTTAGGTGAACTAGTTTCATGTCTTTGTTACTGTGAATCCTCATTAATGTTATTACTTACACTTGTGCTTTTCCTGCTTTGACAAGTCAAAATGTCTGCAGTGAAAAAGGGTCTATTAGCTTATTCTTATGGTTCTCTCACCTCTGTGTCCTCATTAGCAGATTGAAGGCATGCAGACAGACATGATGGGGACACTGCGGGTCCAGCAGAATGCCATGCAGCAGGTGGGAGGTGATATCCCTGGGAGGATAATAACCAGGCTCTAGTAGGTCAGACAAGAGCTGCAAAGTACTCTCTGGATAGTTCTCATCAATTGTAATGTAAACTAGGCTCAGGCTCTGCCGGCATAGCACCTCTGGAGTTTCAAATCTTTCCTCTTCCTCGTCAATCTAAAAAGAAAACATTTAAAAGAAAAAAAAACTGTCATGTGTAATGAGTTACTGAACACAGCAGAGAAATTCAAGTATCAAGAGAAATGTTTCTAACCAGGGTTTGAGCTGCTCCTGCCATTATTTTCTTGAGTGTAATTGGGCACACAAAATGCCTGTCCTCTCGACTGGCCCCTCTGAAGTCCATGTCATATCTGCTCTCCTCATTCACTTCTCCATCACTCCCCTCTTGCCAAAGGAGAGACACTGGACTGTCAATTCCCAGATCCCCTCTGTATGTCCCGGTCCCAGAGCCTCCCTCCACGTCCTCAGTTTTAGTCACTGACAGCGGAGGGTCACCAGGGATGCTACAGCACAAAAAGTCAAGGCTGTTTGAGGCCTCATCAGTGTTACCCTCCTGAAATTGCCATTCAGAAGTATTTTCAGCTCGTGTATCTTCAGAGGTGGGCATTGGGTCAGCTTGGCTCTTGAGGTTATGAGATATGGGACTTGTGTGGGACAGAGATACAAGATCAAAAGGCTGAGAGGGGTCCAGTTCAGTGGGAGGAAAGTGAGAGGACGAGTGATCAGAGAAGTAGCCTTGTCTAGATTCTGCTCTGCTCAGTTCCAGCTGGTCAGTCCTTGATTCAAAGGCTGGCGGGGAAACATTGGAGCACTGGAGCTCTCTCTGTAAGGAACCTTGTGCTTCATCTTGAGATGAGGCAGAGGGTGTTGGAGATGGGATGAGCGTAGATGAGCAAAAGTCATCCTCTTGAGTGCTTTGCTCCTTTGAGGTTGTGACAGAGCTTCCTTGATCCATGCAGGGAGAGTCAGCTGAGCTTTGTAGAGGTGGAGATATTTTATCGTTAAGCTGTGTGCTTGTTAATTCATTACTGTTCTCTTGTTGTCCCAGTTCTATAAGAGGTTCAACCACCTTAGGAGGAGACTCATCCACTGAAGGCTCCATGTTAGGACCATTTGATGTGGTAGTCCCCAAATTACTAATGCATGCTGGTGCTGCACTGTTTTTGTCCAGTTGTCTGAGGTTCAATGACATTTGCGTACAATCTTTGGTTAAACTGACAGAACACATTGATGTTTTCAATTCTGTGACATGAGTTTCAAGAAAAGGCAATCGCACTAATTTTACAGTTGGTGTGCACAGCAACATTTCCTGTTGATGTGTTTCATTGGCCTCCGTTTGGTGTTCTGCTTGAGAATCCAAACGCCTGTGCTTTGGTACTAGGTTACCACAATCGTGTGCTGGTTGAGAAACAGTTGAGTCTCCTGAAAAGCATTTCTGTAAATTAAAATCTTGTTTGTTTGAAGGTGAATTTAAATTTGGACTTTTTTCTTCTATTTGACAATCATCTGTTGGCAAATTCTCAGTCTCCCGTTGTGTCCCATTTGTTAAATCGCTCTCAGTCAAGTCTACTACTGCCAACGCAGCAGGATTTTGTCTTTTGCGCAGTTTCAGTTCTGGAAGAGTCCATCTTGGGTCTGTGAGTTCAATATAATGCTAAAGAAAGGAAATATAAATCAAAACAATATGTCAATAAATGCTGTGGTTGCTTACATCAGAGAAGATTAATATGGCTTCTGATTCTCCTTTGTCCAAAAAATGTTAGTATAAACACGTTTCTCCTCACCTATTCAGAGGAATATAATTATTTTGTCTTCCCCCATGATACTTTTATAGGTAGCTATAAAACAAAAAACTATTTACCCTTTTTTCTTTGCCAATGTTGTAAACAGATATTAAGTTCTTTTTTTGGCCAATGCCTGTATTGTTAGTAGTTAGTATTGTTAGGTCTGATATGTTTTATGATATGTCTCACAAGTTGACAATAGGGTAGGGCAATAGGACAACATATACTGCACTAAGAGATGTTATAAATTTGTCAGCTGTCAACAGATTTTGTCATAGCTTTTACACAGAGGCAGCTTTCCCATATCTACTGTATATCTCTATTAGGCCATTGCAGACAGATCTTGCAAATCAATGAGCAGGATAGTTTTACAGCCATATTGATACATGATTTTTTGCATCAACGTGATTCCTTGGTACCTTGTCAGGAATTTGATTTGCTGATTTAGCAAAAAACAGACACTCCAATCTGATTGTTTTATCTATAAACAGTTCCTCAACTGATTGGCCAGAGAAATATTACTAACTACTAATATTACTAAATAACCAATTATTGGATTACAAAAGAACAAATACAGTAATAGAAAAATGCATCCATATTACCAATTCGGCACCAATGTTAGCTAATGTTAAGAATGAATCATTTGCCAGAATAATATAAAATTAATTTATGAGATATGTAATTTTATTCTAATTTTAAGTTGCCTTTTTTATGTCTGACCGGGAACAACAGATAAAAATGAACCTCTTTAAGTTACGTTGGCTCATTAAACCTATACTTCCTAATGAATGAGCATTGTCCTTGTCAGATAAGTAATTAAATGAAACGCTTCTTGTAGCCAGCTTAAAGTCTTTCATTTCTTGTATTTGAGATTTTCTCCCAGTCTTCTTTGCGTCTAGTTCTGCAATATTCTCTTTTAAGACACCTTGGACCAGACTTCACGGATTCCATCTGTGGGTACTGTCAAGGAGATCCGCTCAGCAAAACGCTGCATTCAGCAAACCAGAAACATTTCATCAGCAGCTAATCAATGCAGCATTTCCCGTGTCAACCACATGATCTGGTCCGACATAGGTTCAGAGGATGTGTTCACTCTCGGTGACCATATTACTGAAACTCAGGACAGCATTGACAATCATCACTTTTGCATCCTGTCATTAGTTGTCAGCAGTTGAGGCAGTACCACATTGCCAACCCTCTCACTGATATTGCAAAGTGGTAGCTTGAGAAAGAAGCTCTGTAAAAATAAACTGTTTCAAGGAAATTAATCCTTGGAATAAAAGGTGTTTAAATGTTTCCTGAAAAGTGAGATGGAGAAGAACTGAGTTTGTCCAAGACAGGGAACTACTTTTGACTTACCTAGTTGCTCTAGAGCCCAATTATTTTATGTTTATATATGACTGCATTGTATATCTGAACATTGGTCTCAAACACTTGACACAATACATTGTATGTAGTATTGTAGTACTCTGAGACGGGACTTAAGACCTCCAGTGTTTCCATGTAGATAAATTAAAATTCCTGACCCTGTAACTCATTTCAAAATGTTTTTTGGAACGGTTCTGATATGTGCAGCTCTGCTGCTTTACTCTCTACAAATCTGGTCAGAATGCTTGATGAGTTTTTACCCTTTCCATGAACTGCTGAACAATATTATATTCACATTATCTGAAATTTTAGCAGCGGCGCTCATAATTTTGCAGAGGCGGTGAATATAGGGGAAACACTGGATTTGGACAGCACACGCACACTTCCAAGGAACACGCCCGTAAAGTCAGCGAGTCTGCAAGAGCGGTGAAGTCCAGACATCTGGATTCAGCCTATATCTAAACTCACGAGCAGGCCAGGCCTGCAAGTTGAGAGCCAAAAAGTCAATCAGTTAGTCAGTGGGCAGGGTTTTTGATTGACACTTTGGGTGGAAGTAACAAAAGTTGCTCGCTGTAAACCATAAATGTCAGTTGGGTATCGTGTATGATGAATGGTAGACAATAGACAGTAACACAGCCCAGTTTATTATGAGAACCACCGTTTCAAATAAAATGTCAATCAAGGTTATCCAATTAATCAACAATTTATCACTCTATTTTTCAATTCACATTCATTTAATCACTTCCATTATTAATTTGTGAACATTTTCATCTCTTCCATTTTTTTCAGTTATTTTTTGCTACTCCCACCCTTGAGACCACTTGCCTTAAATGATAAATTTTGTGTTGTGAATGATGAATGATGAATCTAAGACGGGGAAAATGATGAAACACCTCTCTGTTTTCATCATATCGGCTTTAAATGAATCAAATCAACTGATAATTTATCACTTTATTTATTCACTTCCATTTTTACTCAAGTGGGTGGCTCCCGTTCTGAAAAGTGAAGCCAATGCACAAAGTCTGAGAAAATTACCCTACTTCTCACTTGACTTATTAACCCAGTAAACACTTTCTTAATTTCTTAAGTTTATGGTCTCAATCGCCATTTTCGAGTCTCTTCAATTTGTAAATTATGGTCCAATTTAGAGTAAAATAGATGATAAAGCAGAGTATGCTTTAGGGCGTGGCTATGTTGTGATTGATAAATCGCTACCACAGTGACAACATTGATGATGTAACGTAACCATGGTGTAACCCCAGATTCACAGAGTATAGGCGTAGCTATTTCACAGTGTTTTCAGCCCATGGAAGTTAAATGTACCATTTTGGTCGCCTAAAAAAAAGTCTTGTTCATTGATTGGTTGTACTAAAAGACACTGTTAGGAGTTGACTGTACAGTTTTTCTGGTGTTAAAATGGTTTTAAAGGCCCCATAAAACGGAAGTTAGAATGTCTTTAGCCTCTGTTCTGTGACATATTTCCCAGTGAAATAGAGTATTTCGCTAGTGAAAATTAGCATTAATATTATCACAGTGAACTATAGACTCTAAATGAACCGCACTAACCAAGCTAGCAGCTAGCGCCCGTGTCAGCTCCACTCTCTCATCCAAATATGGTCACTTCTGGCTCCAAAAATCTAAGATGGCGACGGTCAAATCACAAAACTTGAGGCTTCAACACGGCAGTCCACAAACCACTGGGTAATGTCCATGGATGTATAATAAGAGCTGGATAGGGCACCGCCGCTCAGCCTTGCAGCCAGTTTTTCCCAGTGGCCACTTGCAGTATTGCAGTGAAAAATCCCCCTGCAGTCCAAAAGGCATTTTCCCCATAGACCAACATTGTAAAAGAGACTGTAAAACTGTTGACAGGACCCCTTGAACTGCAAAGAACGTCAATTATGACTCATTCTATTATGAACTTTTGATCCATAGAGGTTATGTGTTTGTAAAACTTTCCTCGAGTCGAGAAAAGCGATTTAAAAATCTGTGACGTCATCACAATGTAAAGTCTATGGGCCGAGCGGGAGCTCGCGGGCGGGGCCAGCGGGGGAAACACTACTGCACATATTCAGTGGGCTGCACAACACGGAAGCAAACCCGGAGGCTAGAAACTTTTTTTAGCGTATGCGCCAGGTGAGCAATTCCTATAGGACTGAATGGGCGCCATTTTTAGTCCAGGATCCAGCTCTTATAATACATCCATGGTGACGTCATGGTGACTGTGTCTATATTTTTTTTTTACAGTCTATGTTTTATACCCCTCTATTTTTCAATTGACATGTATTTTCATCACCTCCATTTTTATCACTTAATTTTTGTTACTTCCACCCTTAATACATTTCAGTCAAAATAATAACAACTCACCTTGACGAGCTAGCAACACTCAAACAGAAACTGGTTCGCGTAAATAACCCAAGTGGAGTTTTCTTGACAGAGGACGGCGCTAGTGAGTAACTTAACCAAGGTTAGCCTTTACAATGTAGTTAAGCTCGGTTTTGTTTGTATTGGATTTAAGTTACAGCTGCAGTGACATCTTGAGGACGTTTCTATGGTAACTAGCTTTTTTCATTTCACTTACCGTTGGGAGTTTTATGCCTGCGTAGCCAACGTCAACCCGCACCGCCGCGAGGGGTGGAGGTTCAGTCCTCATCATGACATTATTGTAGGAGCCGACAATCTCCACATCTGAGTCGTCTTTGTCACTGTCGGAGCTGAGAGTGATCACATCATCCATGTCTGCTCCTCATGCATTCATTCATTCATTCACTCTCAGAAACTTCAGCAGCTTATGTAAGGTAATGGCACGACATCCCCGTGATAACCGGCCACAGTCTTAAAGACAGCAGGAAGCAGATCTGACGTTACTGTGAACTTCCTCATCATGTTTCGTAGTAAAAGACGAAAACAACAAAGAGAGGCGTGTAACCTTTAGATGTTTGGCATTTCCTTGTTGAGATCGTTAGCTTAACTTCATGATACACTTGACGCTGCCGGTGGTTTTGAATTCTGTTGTGTCTTCATAATTTATAAGTAACAACTAGCTTAAACTACGCTACAGCCGTAAAATGCGGATAAAGTCACGGATGTATTATAATAACATGCCATGGCGTCCATATGGCTAGATCAACCAAGGAAGTTACTCTTTAGATCAACTGTGCACCTGGCACGTGATCTAATACTGAACGCTTCCTGTTTTGTTTCCTCTTCAATCTTCTTCTGTGTCAAAACCAGCTACAGTTGAACATATCTCCACCTACTGGACTGTGATGTCTCAACCTGCCATCATTTCCTACTGTTAAAACCTGATATATATCCTGTAAATAAAGTGAGAATGCTACCCAAACTTTTACAACAAAATCAAAACGTCAAACAAAACATCACACGAGCCTGTCCAGTGTCAATTAAAACTCTGATTAAGCTTATTTAAATGCGCCTCATATCACTCATTTACAGATTTGTTAACCCTGAAATCTGACAAAAATATTACATATATATATATATATATATATATATATATATATATATATATATATATATATATATATATATATATATATATATGTATGTGTGTGTGTGTGTGTGTGTGTATATACATACATAAATACATACAAAAATGTATTTAAATTCACTGCAACACTTGAATAGAGCAGAGCCATCATTAATGTTATTAGGAATACCTGTGTGTTTCCTACTGTGACAAGCTGTGAAAAAGGCCTATTGAAAGCCCTTTACTGACAACAGTGCAACATATCAGGAGGATAAAAGAGAGTTAAAAAATGGCTGAGGCAGTAAAAAATATTCAGACAAATTGATATATTGGGTCAAAATTCTTGGAGAATATAGATATTTTTTTAATTATTAAAAAAGAGGAAACAAATGAGATAATTTTTCAGTAAGTCTGGTTTTAAACCAGTCACTGGGGTTATTGGATAAGTGGTTTGCATGCAGAACAAGAGCTTTAATACTTAATGTCAAGTCAACCAATTTAAGCTATGAAAATGCCAGATGCCTTTTGATAAGCTATAGGCCTAACTGACTACCATAAATGCACAAACCTCCCTAACAATCGACACTGAGGTTTTGTGACCATGTGTAATCTCAGACACCACCACTGGAGAGCACTCATGTTGTGCAAAAGATTCTGAAATTTGTCAAATATGTCCATATATACTCTTAATAGGAATTTCCCTAAAAGTGAACTGTGAACAAAACTACATGCAGCTCAGAGCGAGACCTAACCTAAGACCAATAGTGTTTTTTATCCAACCTTATTAGCTTCTCAAACATACAGAAAAAGAGCTGTCTGGTAAATTTCTGATGGCAATGTGATACATTCAAACCTACACCTCATACTGATGCCTGCCTGTTTTATTAGTTTTCTGATCCCTGGAGCTGCATTCCTGATATTCTGTGAGCCCACTAGACATGAAAAATAGAAAAAAAAAATTATCAGTGTCATACAAATCCTTGTGTTATAATGATATCAACATGCTGTGTCAGGGTCGAGTAGACAGCAGGAAACAGATGTAATGCACTTCTGCATTTGTAAGCTATTCACAGATGACATGTTGAACCCCATGTTAGATGGTGTTTTACAACTTACTTTCCTGTTACAATGATACACAAATGCTGTGGGTGTTTTTGTGGCGCATGCCATCACTATAGGCTGCTTCCTATTGATGGGAAGCTGTGACACATAGACATACTGGTGTGTTCAGCTGATAAGAATAAACATGAAGCTGTGGAAAATGTTGTGCACACTGAACTGTTTGTCAGCCTTGTTTATGTCATGTTGCAAATAATAATATCTCTGCAAAAACAATTTTAAAAAACATTTGAATTCTGTTTGTTTTTTTTCAAAAGTGTGTTCTGCGGACGAGAAATATTCCAGGAGAAGACAAAGTATTTTTTTGTAACTTGTGCTTGTTTTTCAAAGAAAGGCAAAATTTTGAAACTGCGTTCACATGTAATTGGATGAAAGGAGCTATTAACCTCAGATGCCTGCAACCATTACTCCCTGTGAGGAATAACAGGAAGGATGAGTCATCATAGTCAGACATACACAACCTCCTGACACGTTTTCAGCATTGTGAAGACTTTTTTAGGATGATGATGATGTAGAGACAGAAATAATGCTTCGGTATATAGGTGGTAATGGCTGTGTGTCTAAGTGCGCATATCAGGGTCTTTTGTGTTTTAGAAATCATCCTTGCCTTCTGTACTCATGATATCATAATGCTATGATTTCCGAAGCACACATGTTGCAGTTTGAAAACAGACAATGCTATCTTTTTTTTTTCGTTGATAAAAGTAGCAGCATGTCATAATGACAAACACACAGCAGTGGTTTGATGCCAAATCATTATTGTCAGCCAGTCCATATTATTGTGCTCAGTTCATTAGTTCTGAGAACACAAATATTGCCACAACGTCAAACCTAATTCAGCAGGAAAAGGTGATCCAAGTTCAATTAGACCGAGAGGGAGAGCTGTGGAGACGTTTGAAATCCCAGATGAACCTCCAAACACTGTGATGCCCATACATGGACACAGATTAAGGATGAAATACTTTATCAGCACCAGAGCATACATTTTCCCTGTTTTTAAAAGGTGAACAAAAGCATGTCTGCACTCATTAGTAGTTACTTGGATTGGGGAGCAGTGATGTCTGATATGAGGCCAGCTGGCTTCAGAGAGAAATGTTTTAGGAGATCTGTGAGCAGTATTGGACCAACAATAGAAAACTTTGCTTTTCAAGGTAGGCTGTGAAATCAAAATGCAAAATCTGGAATTCAATTGACTATCTAACTATTGTAATATGCATTATAAATGTACCTTTTCTGAACAACCTTGATGGGAAATAAGCATCTAAAAGTATTTGTATTGTACTTTCTCATACAGCATTTTTAAAAAGAAATTTTCAGGTGATCTATGGAGTTTTCTGCATATCAACATTTGATTTGCTGTACTTTTTCTTGCGAAGTCAGTAGTGAAGGACAGACCTATGAGATGTCTGAGTATGGTTAATGCAGCTTGCTGTCTGTTTGTTGAGTGCACTGAACTTATATTTCCATCAACAACATCAACAGGCAGGCAGAGTTTCAGTCTTCATCAGCTGTCCGACTGAAATTAATTTCAACTCATGTTTCTCAATTTAAATCCTCTCTATCTGAAAATATCAGTATTCATTATTGAACACTAATAACACAAAATGAAGTGTATGATATTTTCCTTTGCTTTGGGCTCTATCAGAAGATATTCTCATGGTACAGAGTGGTCCATAAGGACACTCACCTGAGACAGGCAGCAAAGCATGCTGGGAGCAAATATTATCCATCATCAATATTGCAATAAAAACATCATCAACTCCACAAAGTTTATTTTCAGGAGTTTTGAAAAAATGTCTTATCTAAAAGTTCCGGGAAGCAAGAAATGAACTTCAGTTCATGCCTCAAGGCATAAAACTTACTTCGCACATAGAAGTAGTACTTTATTTCACAGAAGTATGTAAAAAAAAAAAAAAAGAAAAAGTGATAAACAATTGAAAATGAAGGTTTTCCTGGGCCACAGGGTACAAAATTATCATTGCTTGCCAGAAAAGATAGATAACAACAATAGAATCATCAGTCAGTATGAAGACAAATAGTTTTAGTCTCAGATCGGGGATAAAGCAAGCAGAGAGAAGGACCTGGTCTGACATGCGTTAGAGACAACTGTGTTTATCCCTTCCTATCCCAGCCAGACAGTCTCTGTGACACTGATAAAGGAGTTAGCCAACACTCTCTGCTGCAGTAGGTCAGAGGTCACATCTGCTGTATTATCACATTTAGCAAAGAATGAATAATAAGTAAATAAAGAATAAAAAAACAAGTACCATCAGGGGGAATATCCACAGGCTCCAGAAGACACTGTCCTAACTTTTAGCATGTACTCAATGTCATAATACCTTGAGACAGACTGCTTGACAAATCTAATATTTGCATAACTCTTTGGAGCTATAAATAAATACTAAAAATTGTAGGAACTGCACCCTCTTGGCACAGAGTGACTATAGTTTATGAGGAAGGAATAATGTTTCAAAGTATCTGTCTGAGTGAGTGCTAAGTCATGATACATGAAGGGTGCGCCAGTATTCAAAAATAACAGACAAGACAGAAGGAAAGAACAGCACGATGCAAAGACAAGTTGTTCTTCCTCTGCTGAGTACATTATTTTCTATATTAGGACTGAGTTTATTGTCATGTTTATGTCATCACTACTTATAAAATGAAAACAAGTATGCTGTGTTCAACGGTAGTAGAAGTACTAAGATTTTTACTTACCAATACAAATAGTACCAATACCAATACCAACAGTACCAATACAACAACGTACAAATACAACAATGTAAAAACACATTATCAGCTATTATATTGTAATACTATCAGCTAAGTACACTTAAAGTATGAAAGTAAAAGTGCTCGGTCTGCAGAAAAATGGCCCCTGTGATGGATATATTATGATATATTACATTGTTAGATTGTTGATACTGGTGTATCAGTTCTTAAGCAGTCTTTTACCAGTGGTTCCCATTTTAGGGGTCAGATTTATCTTGTGACCCTTTGGAGGGTCACAAGATAAATCTAAGAGGCTGCGAGATGATTAATGGGAGAGGAAATAAGAAAAAACAAAGTGCTACTGCACATATTTATATTCTTTTTTTCTTTTTTTTAAACTTTTCTCTAATCTTTGTTTTTTGTGAAATATTGGATACATTTGACATTTTGCACCTTGAATTTTTAGTTAGTATTTTATAATATATCTATATCTATATCTATATATATATATATATATATATATATATATATATATATATATATATATATATATATATATATAAAATCTTTATCTGAAAAGTAGTAACTACAGCTGTGTATACAGTATTACTCAAGTAAAGTACAAGTACCTTACAATTGTACACTGAAAAGAATAGAGTACAACTTGCACACCACACAACAACATTTATAGTATGAATAGTCAAAATAATAAAATGCAATGCACAAAATTTAAGAAAAGCATGATTAAAATTGAACCTCTAAAAATTGCCTGTAGGATAAATGTATACATTGTTTGCAGCCAGAGGAGTTCTGTAGAACTTACCAGAGTCTAGCTCCTCGAATTAGAGAACATAGGATGTGAAGGTTTCTCTGTTCCTAAAGAGCCCCTAACTGTAAAATTTTCTGGCTCACACCAAAACTATTAAGTCATTTAAGCATGCATGCACACATTTCTTGGAAACCCAAACCACATTCTGCTCATTAATACTGATTTAAGATGTTGATTTGAAGTGGATCTTTGTTTCATGTGTCCTGTTATATAATTTTAATGGACACCTGTGAACCAATCAAGAGCAAAATGGGGCAAAATTATTCTTGGAATAAACATCATAATGACTCTGACACCAAAAAATCTTTGCCATAACGTGTTTTTGTCATCTACCAACACCATAACTCAAAAAAATATAATTTCTCTCGACAAGCACAAACCCATTAAAGTTTCAAAATCATAATTTACATGGATTATGATGATCAGACTTCCTCTCAGTGGATTTGTTTTGCCAGGATCACAGTAGTTTTTGGGTTCATTGCCACCAAGCAGCATGTAAAGCGAGAGGGCTGAGCATCCCCAAAGCCCCACCAGATGGTCAGGGCTTAGAGTCCTGTCTCGTGGAAATGGGGCGTGACAACAGGAGCGAGAAAGACCGGCAGGTGGAGGAAGATAGAGGGGCGAACTGAAACAACACCTTACACAACCGACAGGTGTCAGCTGTTACCACAAGAACATGAAAGAGATAGCAGGTCTGACAAAGTTAGACAGGGATGAGCGTGTGTTCGACATCCACCTCCTCACTTTTCTATTGTGCTGTCTACATCTATGTCATGCTCTCAAGCTGTTTAGACCATGCCTGCCACACACCCTGCTTCACATTGCCATCAAATTCAGCAGCGTTTCAGACACCACAGCACCCTTAACATTCATTTGAGTGACAGAGCGTGCCAGGTCCAGAGAAGGAGGATGCTGATGGTGGATCAGAGCCCAGTGACTCACTTGTGCAGTCTGTGAACCCAGGGGCTGATTGGTGTCACAACAGGATCCTTCACCGGACAGATACGGTAGCTATAAACTATTAAATGCACCATCAGACAACTGAAAAGATATTTACAGTGTTTAAGTATCTGCTATTTTGCAAAAACCCAAAGAAAGTATTGTCATGTTAGATTTTTAAGATTCTGCTACAATACAGCCTCTCTCTAAGGTAAAGCTCCCTCGTCTTCCCTTGTAGATGCTCTAATAAAGCGCAGTCAAGCTACACTAAGTAAAAGAACCACAAAGCATAGATTGTTTTTATAGCACAGGATTTAATTTCATGGATGTTTGAAGCTTGTGAGTTACAATTTCAGATCAAGTGAAAGCTTTGGTTATACCACAGATCTGATAGTAATCCGATGGAACAGATGAAAAGTGGTCAAAGACTCTATTAAGATAAAGTTATAATAAAACCCTGGATCTTATTGTTTGAAATAAAGAGCCAGTTATGCCTATTATGTACTGGTATGTGTTCTGTATACAATAACAGTTTATCTTGTGGCTTTAATCTGTTTGTCTAAGGTCTGTATAGAAACCGACTTCCAACTCATTATAAAAAACATGGTGAATCAATCATGATGAAAAGTGAAGATTAAAATACCAGAAATGGTCCTGTTTTCTTTTCTCTCAGTTTTTTTATTCCCTTGAATAATGTGCAGTATTGGATGGACTAGAATTGTGTGCCAAAACAAATATACATGGTTAATAAACGGAGATATTTTCTGTGATAATAAAAAGGCACAATTGCAGGCTGATGCAAAAAAGAACAGGGCAACAGGCCAAAGTCAAATTTAAAATGAATGCTCTAATAAGCACTTGCCTGGTGGCAGGATGCAGAGGGATACCTTGAATACTAATAGTTCACTTTCAAATTCTAGCAGAGTTAGAGAAGTGGTAAATTGTGGAGATTAAGAGTTAACAAGAATTGTTTCAAGGTAGATTCAGGGTAAATTACTTCTTTTTCTCAACCGACAAGAAGAACGTAGCCTAATTGGATGTACTAATGTGGAGAGATTAGACAACCTCTGTAGAGTCACAGAGACTCTGGCATTTTATAGCAAGTCTTAGTCTGCTGTCACGCAAGCAGTGAGGTATTTGGTCATAAACCAAAATATCCGAAACATTTTACAGTTTGACCTGATGATGGCACTAGTAAAAATGTTAAGGGAGCACTAAAGTCAGTAGGATTCATCCTTTCAGCCCCTTGCATATCTGTACTAAATTTCAAGCCAATCTATCCAGTTATTGAGATATTTCAGTCTGGACCAAAGTGGTGGACAGACTGACATTGCCTATACCTTAAAGCTACGTTGCTGGTGAAGCTAACAAAATTGTATCTTTCAGCGGTCCTTCTGCTGTCAACTTTTCAATTTTTGAATCAATGATTCAAAATGCAGCCCCTGAAATGAATCCACTGGTGTGACAGCATGACTTGTCACTGATTTTTTGTTCTAGTGCTGACCAGCCACGATGATCAGTCAGTCATGTATCCTAATAACGTTGGTGATCTTCTGCTTGACATGTAGTAGAGCAAAATTGACACTTTAAAAGACTTAATTTTGACTGACAAAGCACAGATTTTTTTTTTCATTTATCCACCTTCAGGCCAAATTACACATTTTATGCTCACATTATGTGGATAAGAATAGCAACAGAATAAAATAGCAACATTTTTTAATACATTTTTCATACATCCAATAGTGCTTGCTTGTTTAATGAGCATTACAGCCTCACGTAGCTATATAGCCTTTTGATTTTATTTTCACTGTAAACATACCCATATATAAAAAATGAATGAATGAATGAATGACATCACATTAGTAGAGCATTCAGGACACACGTTCACCCTTATCTGCATCATCTGCTAACTCATGTTTAATAGTTTATTACAATGACCATAATATCTTGTGAGTCATCACAGAGTTCTGAGTCATTGCTTCACTCGGTCTGGACTCGGTGTCCAAAATGAAGCCAGTAAGTGGATTTTGAAGTTTGGTGGGCAAAAGATATTAGAAGCAAATACTTTTCCATGCCTTACAGTGTTGTGAGTTGATCCCACAAGTGAACACAAAATGGCTTGATTTGCCTAAGGCCCTAATACTCAATTGTTGACTCTTATTCCTCACCCATTGTTCTTAATTTTAAGCCAGAGCCAACAGCTCACAAGGGAGTTAACCAAATCACACCAAACAGCCTGAAAATGGGACACTATTAACAAGCTGCAAATGTGTCCTTTCCCTTAAAATGAGATGGAGTATGTAATTCACTGAAGTGTTTTTTTATAGGAAGCCTTTTCTCTAGGGTCTTGGAAGTGAATTATAAAAGTGCTGTCCTTTGCTGAATGTGTCATTACAGCTCGTTTGTTTCTAGTTTGAACATGTTTAAAGCAATATTTTAAATGATGAACAGTTATGGTGTCATGCTTGCTTACAAATTTTTAATGATTTAACATTTTATCACATTTCCTATTCATGTAATTGCCTTTATGTGTATTGCCCTTTGAGCCTCTCCTGATAAGAAAACATCCCGAACTTCTGCTTAGATCGCATAATTCTTTCAGGGAATGTGCTGACATGTGTGACCTTCAAGGCTTCATTAACCTGGTCACAGTTTCAAATTCCTGTGTGGTTTTGTCCAAAGCTGTGGAAAAATATGAGGGAAATCTTGTTTGTTTGGGACACAACAAAGGTCAGACATCATGTATTTATCCTGACCTGCCAAGCCTACCGACAGCAATAGCAACACTAGAAGAAGGTGGGAGATGAGGAAAGATGTGTGATCTCTGAAAAAAAAAGAATGTGAATCACAGTGTGGCTGTGACACTCTCTCTCTCTCTCACACACACACACACACACTCAGAGTCCTCCCCCACTCCCTTGTACGCTATCCCCTACATGTATACACAACAACAAGAGCCAGGGATCCTGTAACACATATACGCAAATAATTATGCATATACAGTATTCAGGTAATCAAAGGGGGGTCATGGCTGAGTTTCTGCAGGCTGAATTCCCTGAGGAAAATGTTTATGATAAAAACAAATCACCTGCAACCTGAGATGAGGTTTTCACACACCACCTCAGGCCATTTATTCCTGGAACGTTACATAATGCAGCAGTGGGTTCTGCTCACAGCCAGCCTAAACAGCCTCCTTAGAAGAAAACAGGAAGGTAAGAGGATTGAGCGAGGGAAACGCAGCCATCAGCCTCTTCTGTGTATGGCATCGTCAGTTATCAGCATCACTGTATGTCATACCATATTTTCCATCACCTCTATTTATCAGGAAGTGACCATCTTTCTCATTAATCTCCTGTGAGTCTTTCTGAATATTCCTGGACACCCATCCACAAGTGTCTCAGCCATCACCTTATCTATGACAGGAATTGAGAGAAAGGCACATGTCTGAGCTTATAATAAGCGCTGTGATTTGGCAGTGAAATGGTGCTCAGTATTAGTAATCAATGCTAAGCTAATGAATAATTGCTGGGGGCAGTAATTATCACTAAAACCACATAAATCAAAACATTATCTGCTGGCAATGGGACAAGTTGTCAAATCACAGTGCATATCTAATGATTGATGAGCCATTTAGCTGACTTGGTAAATATTTGTGCTGCTCCTGTGGCTTCAGAGAGCTGCTAACATTTTAAAATGAGGCTGTAATTGAATCTGGTGCCCACAGAGAGGTCATGTGTGTCACAATAGTGGCAAACATATAACGCCCTAATATCAGATTTACCTTTTCAAACACTGTTTTTAATGTCATTCGGAAACTGTAATTGTTGGAATATTGAGAGATTTGATCTGTCATTTGTTCATTTGTGGGACGACCTTTAGCCACACAGCAGCGGGGACCTCAAGACGGGCATGTGGTATATATCCACCCCTCATTAGGTGTGATGACTGCATCATAACAGGAAGCTGGATTCAAAGTGACAGGATGCTGGGTATTGTTGTATTACTCAGAAAAGAAAATACGGAAAGCCGGAAGGAGATAGTTTTCCTAAATATAGTTATTCTATGTATAGTTATTCTGTGTATCTGACAGCTTGCTATGTCTAAATATAAATAATAAAATAATGTATGTGTATATATATTATGATTATTTGTATGTGTGTGTGTGTCTGTGCAAGCATGTGTTTCTTTTTTTCTTTCTTTTTGGGATACACAGTATATTTGCAGCCCATACCATATATATACAGTATATTTTTGTGATACATATGAAATGCAGAGGAAGGCGTGTGTGTGTGTTTGTGTGTGTGTGTGTGTATTTGTGTGTGTGTGTGTGTGTGTGTGCCAGGGAGCTAGAAAGTATATTGAAAAGTTTGTGCAGTGACTTTCGGCTTCAAGAGATATTCAGAGAAATGCGTTATGTAACCGTAAATTCTGTTCTCATGAAATTCTGGATTAGAGAAAATAAAAACATGGTTGAGACAGTTTTGTTCTTTCATTCTAAGCAATTGTCTGCACTTGTTCTGTGTGGAAAATAAAGCCGGTGCACTAACAAGACAGATCATTTTGTTGCTGTTTTGACTGTATTTTGTCAAGACCTGCAAGCAGAACAATTCTGAAATGTTGCATAATTTGTGGAGATAGGTCTGGCTGTGTGAGACTAGACACAACACAACTCCGTGTCTCTGTTTGTAAAGAGCTTGTTTGTGTTGTGGGCTGCTGGTTACTGAGGCCAGTGTTTTTTCTGTTTTTATGCAGCAGGTAGACCCTTACGGGAATGTCTAGAGACCACTGATATATGGTGACAGTCACCTTTAGATGTTCTTCACTGTTTTTTATGTTCATCCTGGGGAGTGAGATCAGAGCGAGAGAGAAGAAGGGAGAGAGAGAGCGAGAAGGGAGATAGCCTTATGAATCCTCCTCCACTTCCTCCTCCGAACCTACTCTGTGTTTCGGCTCATCGCAGCCTCTAAGAGATGTTCTTACCAGGCCTCCAGACAACTCACTTTCAAGGACACAGATGCACACACATACACAAACATTAATGTTGGCATCCATCAACAGCTTCAGCTGGACTGCAAATCCCATACTGATAACCTTCCAGCAGATGATATTTATTTTCAAAACAGATTTTTTTCTAAATCCAAAATTAATAAAGTGCTTCTGGTGAGCAAAGCTACAGTCTGTTCACTGGCTCAACAGCATTTTTATTTTTTTTTTCTTATTTCACAATGACCCCTGAGTGGCTGTGTGTGTGTGTGTGTCTGTGTGTGTCTTTTTGTATCACTCCTGACTGGTAAATATCCCCTGGCTACACAACTGCCTGCCTAACACCACTGCATACATGTTATATAACTGAATCTCCAGAGGAAACAGATGCATGCTTCTCAGCAACAGGTACCATGGTCACCTCCATCTGTGCCTGCAAAGAACAATTCCAGAATATAATGGAAAAGTATGAATAATGGAAAAGGGTGAGGGTGCATACAAACAGGTCTTAGATGTACGGTCTAAGGTGGATAATGAGAAATGTACCTCTAAATGCAATATTCAAGTGTAAATCAGTCAGTCACTGTTGCATGAAAGCCTTTTTACTTTGACAACCGTAGCCTCTTAATTGGTGGCCCTGCCGGGCTGATTAAGTTCAGAGAAGCCTCCTGCAGTGCTGTTTTACCTCCATATCCATCACTGACTCTTGATGGGCATTTCATCCTACGCATGCCTGTCATAGTGCTGCCACTGGCATGAAAATGTTTTTTTTTTTTGTTTGTTTTTTTAAGAAATAATTATTAAAAAATAATAATGGAAGGCTACAGTGGTACATTTTGTTCTGTAATACAAGAGTTAATGTTTCTATACATGCTATACCTAATACTGAGAAAAGATAAATATGAAAAGAAGAAAACATCCAAGTGTGAATGTATGAAATCAAACACAACAAGCCCAAGGGCTCGCCTGAAGAGAAAAACTTCGAGTTTCCAAGAAATCTCAAAACCAACTGTCTAAACAATGCTCCCCCCCCCCCCCTCTCTCTCTGTCTCTCTCTCTCTCTCTCTCTCTCTCCCTCTCTCTCTCACTCTTTCTCTCTCTCTCCTTTTTAAGTTTAGAGATGGGTTGGTCCTCGGAGTGATGTCACCTCACTCCTGTATGGGCATTCAATCCACCAACAGTGTGTATCTCCGGTGCGTCTCCAAAGCGATGCTCTACACCAAAACGCAAAAGCAGCATTACGCACGGCGATTTGACAGCAGATAAGCTACTTCACCAGTGGAGCTTTGGATTGTGAATTCTTTTTCTCATATTTGTGATGTATTCGGAACTTGGTGCGCGCAACGGGACTATTTGGAGGACTTGGGGTGAAGGTTTTACTATTTGCGGAGGAAACATTTGTGCGGTACCGCATCTTATGTGGGTTACATTCTTTTTGAATTGACCAGGAGCGTTACGCGCAACATATCTCCATGCCTTAGTGGAGGGCAGGTCAGGGCACCTCGTCTCAGCTGTTTGGGAGAAGAAGAGGACGCACAAATAAACATGGTACGCTGGGACAAACTGGAGCCAGAATGGATTTAACCCAGTTAAATCTGTTGATCGAAAATGTTTCCAACGATGAGAACACCACGGACGCACCGCTTGCCCTGCCACACACGGAGGCAGCCGCTGCGCTCATCATCCTGGTGGTTACTGTGATCATTTCAGTAACCATTGTCGGTAATGTGTTGGTTATTGTGGCAGTGCTGACCAGCCGGGCTCTCCGTGCGCCCCAGAACCTTTTCTTAGTCTCACTTGCCTCAGCAGACATCCTGGTGGCCACACTAGTCATCCCCTTCTCCCTCGCCAATGAGGTCATGGGCTACTGGTACTTTGGCAGTACTTGGTGCGCCTTCTACCTGGCGCTGGACGTGTTGTTCTGTACCTCATCCATCGTGCACCTGTGCGCCATCAGCCTGGACCGCTACTGGTCAGTGACAAAGGCGGTCAGCTACAACCTGAAGCGGACACCTAAGCGCATCAAGTCCATGATCGCCGTGGTGTGGGTAATATCTGCTGTCATCTCCTTCCCTCCTCTTCTCATGACCAAACATGACGAACGGGAGTGCTTACTGAACGACGAGACCTGGTACATCCTCTCCTCCTGCCTGGTGTCCTTCTTCGCTCCGGGTCTCATCATGATTCTAGTTTATTGTAAGATTTATAAGGTCGCCAAGCAGCGCTCCTCCACTGTGTTTGTGGCCAAAAACGGCCTGGAGAGGCAGCCGTCCCAGTCAGAGACCTGTTTCGTCAGGAAGGACCGGTTCGAGATGGAGAGCCCTAGCAGCCAGAGCTCCGGCAGCCACCAGCAGAGACAGGGGGAGTTGGATGACATTGACCTGGAGGAGAGCTGCTGTCCGTCGGATACTAAACCCCGCAATCATCGCTTTACCAAGCGAAGGAAGGTGGAGGGGTCAGACTGCTGCCCTCCTCAGAACTGCCGTCTCTCCTGGGCTTCGGCTCGGGCGTTACAGTTCTACCCGGAACAGAAGAACCCAGCTGCGCGACAGCAGCTGGCCGCGGCCAACAAGACCAAAGTGGCCCAGATGCGGGAGAAACGCTTCACCTTTGTTCTGGCGGTAGTGATGGGCGTGTTTGTGCTTTGTTGGTTCCCCTTCTTCTTCACTTACAGCCTGCATGCTATCTGCAGAGACAGCTGCTACATCCCTGGCGCACTTTTCAACCTCTTCTTTTGGATTGGCTACTGCAACAGTTCAGTCAACCCCATAATCTACACTATTTTCAACAGGGATTTCAGAAAAGCCTTCAAGAAAATAATTTGTACAACTTCTAAACGTACCTAAAACACACAGACACAGAGAGGGTTCCTGGGACAAATCTATTTTGCCAGCTTGTCACTCAACAGTGAAGAAGGAATTACAGAACTCAATCTTCTTGGTTGACTATTTTAATGTAACTACTATCATATTGAAACTGAATGTTGTGTCTTAATGTCTATGAATAAAATGTAAAGTTGAGCAAAACAAAGGAGAAATATTCTTAGTTCATCAATGTTACTCACCTAGATATATTTACTTCAGATATGCAGTTATAATATATAGGTCACTGTATAATAAGTCCTGCAAACGTGCACCTTTGAACAAGAAATCCCTGTATTGGATCAATCTTTTATGCCGCAGCAAGCAGGAGGGGAGAGCTACTTCAGAGTGATATTGAAGTCATGTAGCCGGATTCCAAAGCAGGCGGTGAGATTCACAGTGGGTGTTTTGTGATAAGATAAATAGATGATTAATCTCCACCATCTATAAAATGTGAGCATGAGGATAAGCAGGCAAGCAAGTAATGCCTGTAAGCGCGTGTCCTGAAAAAAAAAGAAGAAATGAAATACTGTTATCACCAAGTGTAGAATCTTGCATGGTTAAATGTTTGGCATTATTGCAGTTAATTTGGATACGTTCATCTTTCTTTGCTTGTTTCATGAAGCTTAAGCCAAATGTGTGCAGTTAAAGCTGGCCAAACAGGGCTCTCAGCCATTTCTTATCAGTGAACCCCCAAACTTACGTAAGAGCCTAATCTCACACCCCCACTACACCATTGCACCACTTCACACTAGAACAATGGCCAAGCTGAGGCCTGCGTGTGCAAAGTCTATTGGATAAATCTACGTATTTCATGTCAACATCCCTCACAATACCACAGTATTTTGTGAGTTAATATTTAAATTGTGTGACACAATTCTCCTACACAACCTGATTTGAGTGTCGTAGGACATAAGATCAGATCTGGTTCATGTTGTCTGGAAATAATTGCTCTCATAGTGGTGTCAAATTCTTGATTTTTTTATTCTCTAAAAAATGAAAAGATCCTAGCAAGGTGGGGAAAAGGATTCTAGTGGATTCAACTTTGATATTCCTGAACATGTAACAAACTAAAATACAAACAGCCCTCCTCACTCTATCTTGAAAATAACATCTCTGGACACAGTTATTGCAGTTATAGATCTGGACCACCATCCGGCTTCAAATCTCTGTGGTTCAATAAGAAAGCTTAATATCTACAAGCCAAGCCTCAGGCTGTAATCCTCTGCTTTATAAAGCTGTCTTATCATCGGAAAAGTCCTACGAATTATGACTTCAACTATCCTCTAACTTCCCACTACTTAAAATTATTCACAGCGGGAACAAGTCTTCAACTTACAGTGTATGGGAAAAAATATACAGTTTCCACACAGATAAAAAGGGAATGTTATGGTTGAATTCAGGGTTTTTGAACTGCAGCACTGTTTCCCTTAAAGCCTCAGGCCGTGGTTGGCTCATGATGCATCTGGGATATAAAGAGTGTGTGAAATGTTGGAATACGTGATGAGGCTTGCAGGACAAGGCTTCTCTGGGAAAAGCCTGGTTAAGTGAGAGGAGAACTGACCAGCTCCATATCAGACTATTGTCTGCATGGGGGTGCTGGGGATAAAAACACTATTTATATCGTCCCAGGAAAGTCTTCAAAGCTCTCCTACTGCTCACTGGCGACCTGCCAAAGATAATCACTCTGTTTGAGGGGTGTCATGCTTAAAAAGGAATTTAAAAACATGTTTAATGAAGTGTTGTTTTTTTTTTGTGAAGTGTACCAATATTCGAGAGGGTGGTGTTAAAATATCATCAAAGGAAACCACCATTTTATTCATGAACAGAATTAGTCTGAGATAAGTGGGGTCAGTGTGAGGCGGGAAACTTTATCTCAAAGGGATTCACAAACTCTTGAAACAAATGAAATGTCTGGGTCAAGTCGTACCCACAAGAGGCGGTAAAATTAGATCTCCATCTTCAAGAATTAGCAGGATGGGAGTGATGTTAATTGTGATGTGTGTAACTTAATGTGATGTTATTGTGCACATTGCATGTAACTTAATTTCTCCCGAGAGCATGGCCATCACTCTTAATGCATGTTGCATTACCCATGGAGGAAATGTTTACATGAACACTGACATGTAATTTTCTTCCTGATAGTATACTGATTACTATCCGACAAGACATACAAGTCCCATGTTAAATCTCACTTCCCAATTCAATTATCTTTCTAATCAACAGCAAACATGGAGCACAATGTTTTTAATTAGCTGTAGTGTTTCCTGTTACTTTCAGTCATGTGTAATCTCTTTAGTCATGTCGGCTCACACATTTATCTCCATTACATATTTTATTTCACTGTCCAAAGTGGAAGATCTAGAAAACTTCAAACAAAAACAAAAGCGTCATGAAGAAGGAGAAACACAGATCCCTCACGGTCCTTCACTATTCTAAGCTCTGCTAATTGCATTCTCACTCCAGACAAAATTAGTGTTGTTTGTATTCTGTTGATTTGCAGGCCTCTCCAGTCTGCACTTCCATCTACCAAGCCTTTTATTTATCCCAGACTGTAAACAAAGTTGGCGACGAGTCCAGGAAGAGAAACTGAGCTACAGCGACCCTCAACCTCTCAAATCCTCTTCCAAAAGCTTAATGAGAGCAACAGACCAACTGGACTGGGCCCAAACATTTCCCGGTGTGGGATGCTGAAGGGAAAGCTTTATTCGGGCCTTTTAAAGGAGAGGAAGAGGGTCAGAGCCGGAGTGGCTGGGGCTGTCTAGGGTCAGCAGTGTGGGCAAGGCTATTTACAGTCACAATAGGCGGAGGAGATGTTGTTATAAATGTTTCGAGATGTGTGCCGTGTAGGAAAAAAAGGAGCCTCTTAGGATGAGGGAGAGAGAGAGAGCAATGAAGGGAGCAGTTGCTTGTTGTCCTTTGCCACATTACCTTGTTTGTCAGAGACTATACAGCATCTGCAGGTAATTGCTTTTTTCAATTGTCTCTAACAAGATAAGGGTTGGAGGCGAGCAAGGCCAAAACTCGTGTCAATCCCAGGAAGCTGCATATCTGGAGAAGAAGAGCCAGTGTAAATCAGCTGATGTCACTCTAAAGCACATGCGGGACTGAACTCACTATCTCCAGGCTATTGTAATAAATTGTCCTGTTTAACACAAACAACCGGTGTATGACTTGAGGTGTCATAGGCAATCAGATGACTGTACTGGTAACCTAAAGTTGACAGTCTTATCACCAGTCTTCATGTTTGTGTGTGAAGATAGAGGGGTTTATCTTTGCATGCAAACATATGCAGAAATGTATCTTCCATGCTTCTTGAAAGACATAAGAAATTTCAAGCTCTATTTCTAAAACAATATTTCCTATCAAACAAGGTGTGGATGCTGTGTTACAGATGTTGTCATAGAGTTATAATGCAAACAATTTTGTAGCTTTAAACAACAAATCTGGTGATATTCTATATTTGTTTTGTGATGTCAACAAATCCAAAGAAAGACCAAAACCAACAATGAATTGATTCTACTGAAAAGTACTGTCTGTGTAGCCAGAGCCTGATTATTCTCTGTGCCATATCACCTCCAAAAACTATTAAAAATACATTAATGAGCCACACTGTGTGACTTACCATGAACATGCTGTATACAGTGCATGGTAGTTTATTTTGAGTCAATCCCACATAAACCGTCCTCATGCTACAAACACTACACCACTACACCAAATCCGCTGCTGAAAACAGTCCCCAACAATTACACTATTTACTCCTGTTTGAGTGACATTTGTTAAAAACTACAGTGCCCAGCTATCTTAGGAATTTCATTAGCCTTTTAAAAAAATGAAAGTGTGTTTTTTTTAAAAGATTTATGTCTAGTAGCCACAGACAGGCTGGAGAAATCTAAAAAACATTGAGAATTCAATATTCCTCTGGTCTTACTTGTTTCGTGAGATTTGTTGAACATAACCAATATATAGACTATGACCAGACTTAACATTTGAAACTCTAAGAAATAAAGAAATCCATATTAAATTAGTCTGACAAGGTGATATTTGGGTTGGAAATTTATATAATGCTAATTGGCTATAAAACACTTTAAAACAAAAAGGATGCTCTCTCCTCATCAGTTCTTGTGACTAAAGGGACAACTCTGAGGTGTGATTAATGACTTGCAGTGTGGTCATAAAAAAACTTCCACCCCCTAAAGGTGCAACTGGGACACCTAATCTATGGATTTTTTTTGTGTTCTGTTGCCTGCCTTGTTGTTTATTGTACTGCATTAGCTACAAAAAAGTTAAGAAAGTAAAGGGTAGTTATCTATTATTTCTTTCTATTCCTTAATTAAATTATCATCAAGTATGCAAAAAAAAGGTATGCAATTATGGTTCCTTCCAACATCTTTCCACTTCATATTCTGATTGTTGCAGTTTAATGTAATAATCTAATAACAGATTATTTAATTATGCACCATTCTTTAACTACACACATAACTGAACAATCAAGGATATTTTGCAGCTGTCAGTATGGAAGTTACCTTGATGAAAAAATATGGTACAGATGGATTTATGTGAGTTTGACAATCAGACATATTTAATTCCTAAACATTGCACTGCTGTTGTTTGTCTTTAAAAATCAGTGGGAGATATTGCATTTACCCCCCCCCCCCCACCCTCTGCTTCATAAAGTGAACACGCTTCCTCAGCAGTCTGCGTGAGATTAAATCTTCTTTTGTTTCTAGCAGGCATTCACACGCAATATTTAAATCCAAACAAAACATCCGTGCAGCTGATTGTTTTCTAGGAAAAATGTGTGGACCATATATCTTTCATAGACTCTGTTGGAAGGTGCTATTCTTTGTGTTTTCTAGTGTTTTTATATGTTCCTGGGTTGAGGAACATTACTGGGGTGATACTACGCCCTGCTGGAACATAGTGCATCACTCCTATTTGTTTTCCCTTCCTGACATCGTCTGTACAAACACACCCTCTGGACTCTGCCATGTTTTTGTCCATTTCACACTTAGTGTTATATTAGCTACTCAATCAAAAAGACACCTATGACCTGACATATTATGGGAACTCTGATATCTAGACACAGGAAATGGACCAGTCTAATTTATAAAAGTATAGGTCACTGCTGCACAAAACAGGCACACAAAATACAACATCATGAAATAACATATTTCTATCCGGCTGCATTGACATGTTTAACTTATTTCTCTGAAAAGTAGAAAAGAAAAATAAATGTGCATACAAGCATAGAGAAGAAACAGAAACTAAAAGCTTTCTTTAAAAAAAATCCATCAAAGATTCAACTACTGGTTTGTTGTTTACAACTTGTAATACTTTCTCAGCCAAAAGAGCTCTGGTTCTGGCACCAACAGCAGCAATAATTGCAGTAGGACTTGGGAATATTTTTTGACTTGTGGTACGGGCACAGTAGATGGCACTGTTTTCTGCCCTTCCAGTGACTCATGAGTCACAAAAACTGACCCCCAAGTCACAAAAACTGACCCACATGTGTGTTTTCTGCTCTGTAGGGAATCTGGCATGCAGGGGGTGGAGTCAAGAGAATTAAAAAAAGGGCTGAAACATCTACAGTACTTAGTCCAGAAGGCAGTGTACAGCAAAAATAAATGATCTGATACCATATCCCATTGAACCTTGTTCCACTACCCTTTTTTTTTTTTTTTTTTTGAAAAAATACAATACACATATGTCTAAATTGACAGATATGGTAACCTTATCCTTTTTTCCATGCAACATAAATGTTGGTACAGGCTTATAGTTATTATTTTCATATTTATTTTGCTGTACACTGCCTTTTGGATAAAATACTGTACTTTTTCTTTACTTGCTCAACTCCAGCCATGACTCCACCCCCTGCATGCCAGATTCCCTACAGACCAAAAAACACACGTTAGTCAGTTTTTGTGACTCATGAGTCACTGGAAGGGCAGAAAACAGCACCATCTACTGCAGCTCTGACCTGCCACAGGTCAAAAAATATTCCCAAGTCCCTCTTAATAATTGTAAGAGTGCAGCCTTGCCAGCTGCTCAGAGTAAAGGGACAATAGACATTAGACATAATGATGATGAGGGTACCTATAAGGAGTTTCAGCAACATAAACACACTGTGTGTATTTTTCTCCTCTGCAATGTTGCTCACAACCAACAGCAATTCGTCAATACATACTCTGCTCTGCCCTGGTTTCAGTGAGGAGGGTGGGTGGGTGTATATGCAGAGGGATATAATTAAAGGGTCCCGGTGCTTGTCTTTGCCTTGGGCCTCCAAGTTACTGAGAGCACCCCTGAGTGGGACGCAAGCAGAGACTGTAACTCTTCACAGCAGGAGGTATTTTAATCATGCAGACTTGAAGTTGTGCTCATCATGCATCCTGGATTCAGTCGAATGAATAGCCTTGAATAAAACCTGTAGGGTGCTGGATATGAAAGGTAACAAAGCTTTCAACCTACATGCATCCATAGAAATCTTCTTTGAAAGAGTCTGACATGGTTTTACAACACTGCATACTGAAACTGAGATGATCATTACAGTATATAGTATATGAAGTGTGATGTTCAATAAGGAATAAAATGTAGACCATTTCAAGTAATAATAAATTAGCTAAAGTATACAGAATACTTAAAAAATGCACTGCTGAAGAACACCTACTCTGTTCTTCAGCAGTGCATTTAAAAAAAATCATGTTGTGGATGCAGAGATTTGCCTTGACAAGACTGATATAATCTGTCACAACTGCCTTCATTTAAAAGTCTTCTTTTGTTGTTGAGTATTTAAGAACATGAATCCTCTCCCAAATAGTGTGTGTATGTCACTGCCTTGTTGCCGTCAGCTGGGAATATTAATACACTGGTAGAGCTCTCTAGCTTTCCTAATCCTACGAGTGATAGAACGTTTTTTTTCTCCTTTTTTAAGCTAAGAAGGGGAAATAACATGCTTTTCCTTCTGTCCCAAAAAGAAGGATCAAACTCACATTACTCTGAGAATTTGTGGGGAGTTTTTTTTTCCTTTATTTTATTTGAAAGGGACCATGTACAGTTTTAAACATAAATGTTACCATTTGATGCAATATACCAGAGTTAGCTTATAGCCAGTTTTCATCTGCAGTCCCTTGTTACAATTAACATATTACAGCACAGTACTAGACAAAAATCATAATACAAAGGATAAAGAATAATACAGAATAAACATAATACATAGGGTACAAAATAATACTGAATAGATATTACAAGGTTATACACAATAGCACATCACACATAGACACGATGTCAACTAGAATGACTAATGAATGCTTGTCCAATTAAAATCAAGAATATTTGTGTTCATAGGAAGAACATAGGATAAAATGTAAATTCAGTGGTTACAGAGCTGAGTAGATTTTAGTAAATGTTTTAAATTGGTTTTAAAATTACTGAAGGACATGTAGCTCTTCATGTCATCAGGTAGGGCATTCCACTGAGTTGTGGCTTTTACAGAAAATGCTGACTGTCCAAATGCAGTGCGACGATATGGTATAATACATTCTATAGAGTCTATATAGAGTCCACAGAACTAAAATGCACAAAGTCACATTATGGAGGAGGGGCCAAACCATTTAAAAATTTATAAACAAGGCACAAATTAGAATATAGTCTAAAATTCTCAAAGCTCAATAAGTTGTATTTCTTAAGTATCCTATAGTAATGGTAATGCATCAGCTTTTTGTTTTTAGAGTTTGTTTATATGATGACTCAAGAAGTCATATGGCTGTCTCACCAGCCTGCCCCCAATATGTAATACAATCAGACATATGGAAAAGGATCATAGAATGCCAAAATTTCTGATATGTCAAAAGTTTGCCAGACTGTACTTCAAGGTTTTTACCATTTTTTAAACATATTGTTTATGTTTCTTAAAATTAAAATTTGGATTCAGTACCATGCAGAGATATTTAAAATCAGTGACATCAGTGCTTTCGCCATTGATGAAAATATATGCATTCTGAGGTTGTACCATGTTTTTTAGTGAAAAACATACCTTTTTTCTTATCAACATTCAGACTGAGACATGATTGATCAAGCCACTGTGTGATCCTTTCCATTGCAGTTGTTAGCTTAGCAGCTGCTAACTCAGCTGTTTTTGCATGTGTGTATACAACAGTGTCATCAGCATACATTTGCAGTTCTGTCATAACACTGTTGAGGGAGATCATTAATAAACAGGCTAAATAATAGGGGATCTAACACTGACCTTTGTAGAACACCCATTGTACACCTCATGTTACTGGACAGTGCATCACAAACTTTAACTCATTGTATCCTATTAGATAAATATGAAGACATCCATGCCAGTGCCCTAGATGAAAAATTAAATTTAGAGAGTTTGGAGATTGAAACGGCATGATTGACTGTGTAAAATGCTATAAATAGATCTAAAAACACAGCACCAACCACTGCTTTTCCATCAAGCCTTGATTTAATTTGCTCTATTAAGTGCAAGGTAGCAGTTTCGGTGGAATGATTTGCTCTAAAGCTGAACTGCATGTGATGTAGACCAAAATTGCTTGTGCTAAGAAAAGTTGTTAATCGTTCAGCAGCAATTTTCTCTGCAACCTTTGAGTGCTGGCAGTATGCTTATTGGTCTATAATTGCTGGCTTCAAGGTGGTTTAAATATAGGTTTACAATGGCACATTTCCAGTTATCAGGGTGTTATCAGCTGTGTTTAAAAGCCAAGTTAATTAAGTGAGCAATGGGAGGAGTTAGAGTATCTTTGTCTGATTTAACAAGCATGGTGTCAAATTGGAAAGCATCTCTTCTTTTGGAACTTTTTAAGGAGCTGATGATCTTGTTTAATTGTATCTCAGTGGTCTCTGCCAGCTCAAAAACCTGGCCTGTAGTATTTATAAGAACAATATCCAATTCCCTTTTTGTTATTTTTTTTACTTAACTCATATGCAGACTCAAGGAAAGATATTAAAGACATAAGCAATAAAAAGATTATCTTCGATTAACTCTATATATGCTTTGAGCTGAAAATCTCCCAAAAACTTTGGGTCCCCCCAGTAAGATTATCAATATTGTTCCAGATCAGTTTAATGTTTCCTTTTGCCTCATTAATTATGTTTGAGATAAAAACAATATTTGGCTAATCTCACCTCTTGGATAACGTTGTTCCTCAGACATTTATAAATCTGCATATCAGTGTCTCATCCAGATTTCATTGCTTTCCTCAGTGCTGCATCTCTTGACTTCATCAGTTTCCACAGGCTTTCATTAAACCAGGGTAGGTTTTTCTGGACCCTTACAGTAAATCTTTCCCTAACAGAATTAATTCTGTGTTACAGCCACCATCCAGATCATCAGAAGATATACATCATCCCATTTCAAACTAGCAATTTCATTGTCAAATTCATCTTGCTTAGTTTTAAGAATGCCATGAAAGATGTTGATCTTAGTGGTCGCAGTACTCTTAAATCTATTTTTTTGTCATTTTTCCCACAAATAGAGTTAGATTGTGATCAGATAAGCCAGTAATCAAATTATAACTTTTGGTTATTCTTGACAGTTTGTTACTGAATAACTATTTGTGTACTAGAGAGTTTTGCAATCCTTGTTGAGCCTTTGACTAATTGTTCTAGGTAGAATTTCTCTGTAGTCTTTTCATCTTTTTTCAAGATTTTAATCAAGTTGATCATAGAATGTGTCATTTGCTGAAGGGGGCCTGTATACACCTATGATATTAAATGACATTTGTTTAGACAAAAGTATTTTCAACCTGGCATATTCTAGAGTGTCAGCCACAACAGAACATGTTCACATTTTCTGCCATTTTTACATATATAAGCACACCCCACCTCTTCCTTCAGTTCTCTCCTATCTGAAACTGTTGTGGTTTGCAGTTTGGACCCAAATGCAGACACAGACTAGAGTGACGTTAAACGAAGTAAGGCTTTATTGCCAGGGAAGTTGGGGGGGGAGTTGAGGTGGATGGAGTGGGGATGAAGCAGGCTGAGGCCGAGGACTGGAGGGCTGAGAGGGGTGAGGGAGAATGGCAAGGGCAGGCAGGAGGGAGTAGGTGGTAGGGGGCCCCAGAGCAGGCAAGCTGGCAGGCAGGCAGGTAATGGTCCAGGAGCACTGGATAGAGAAAAAGCAGTTAGTAACAAGTCCAAACTTTGAGAAATCACTAAATATGCCTTAACGAATAACTTAACGAAGAGTCTTTGGAGCACCTGTCTGACATGCTGGGTGTGTTCCTCCAAGTCCCGGGAGAAGATGAGAATGTCATCCAGGTGAACAAACACAGAACGATTGAGAAAGTCCCGAAGGACATCATTGACCAGTGCCTGGAAGACAGCGGGGGTATTGGTGAGACTGAAGTGCATGACGAGATATTCAAAGTGGCCAAGGGGAGTGTTAAAGGCAGTTTTCCATTCATCTCCTTCTTTAATCCTGACAAGGTGATAGGCATTTCTGAGGTCCAGTTTCGAAAAGATGGTGGCTCCCTGAAGGGGCTCAAAAGTGGAACTGATAAGGGGCAGAGGGTACTTGTTCTTGATGGTGATTTTATTGAGTCCACGATAATCAATACAAGGGTGAAGGGTCTTATCTTTCTTAGAAACAAAGGAAAAACCTGCACCAACGGGCACGACCTAGCTGCATAGGTTCCTCTTCCGCTGGGGGTAGGGCTAGAGGTCAAGGCACTGCACGGGAAGCAGGCACAGGCCCAGGACTCGCTCTCGTGAGAGGTGGAGGGGTAGGGCGAGAAGAAAACAAAGATGGACGGCTGTCTCTCTCCCTACGGCGCTCCCGCAATCGATTGTCTAGTCTAATGGCCAATGGGATTAATTCATCTAGGCTAGTGGACTCATCCCTAGCTGCTAGCTCATCTTTAACTGTGTCACTGAGCCCGCTTAAAAAAAACCCCTGAAGAGCCTTGTCATTCCACCCTGACTCAGTCGCTAAAGTCCTAAACTCAACTGAAAACTCTGCTACACTGTGGGAACCCTGATGAAGTGACAAAAGACGCTTACTGGTGTCTCTACCCCTGACAGGATGATCAAAAACTTTCTTCATTTCTGCCACGAAGTTATCATAGGAAGAAGTAATGGACAGTGAGCTATCCCAAACTGCCGCTCCCCAAGCTTTAGCCCTCCCCGTAAGCAACCCTACAACGTAAGCTACTTTGGACTTATCTGTGGAGTAAGTCTGAGGCTGCTGCTCAAACACGAGGGAGCACTGAAGCAAAAAGGACCTGCATGTCCCCAGATCTCCATCGTAGCGCTCAGGCGCAGGAACATGAGGTTCTCTTGGCACGTAAACAGGCATATCAGAAGGTGGAGTGGGAGCTGGGGGTCCAGAGGCAGACGGGGAGTGATGTGTGGGGGCAGGGTTGAGCTGGCTCTCAATCTGGGCCACATTGGCTGTGAGGCCCCTTAAAGTCTCCACAATACCTCTAAGAACCTGGTCATGCTGATGAGCTGATTGCAGCCAGGAGTGTGGAGCTGGGAGCCAGGAGAGCCACGTCCAGGCCAACACACACACACACACACACATACACACAAACACACACACACACACACACACACACACACACCCACAGCCACAACATGGGACAGGGGAGCACTGGAAACACAGGGAAGAGGAAAAAACAGGGAAACACTAGAGAATCTTCAGGTACCATAACGGAAACATTCATATCCTGGTACCATAAATACACTAATGGGAGCTGATTCTTTCAGCCATGTCTCAGAAATACACAGGAAGTCCAGATTTGAGTTATACAATAATTTTATTACCTGATTGCTCTTTGAAACAATACTTATGACGTCAGAAAACAGGGTGGCTCTGGGCAGAGAGGAGGTGATCATATCAGAGTTAATCCTGACAGTGATGTTGGAGCTACATGGTCTGAGCCCAGTAGATGTGTTGGTGTGTTGGTGTGCGAGGTGGAACCATTGTGGTAGGGACTAGGACCAGGGGAACAGAAGTGATGCACAGCACTGGACCGATGAATAGTAACATTGTGGTGACATGATGTGCAGGTGGACATGGGTGCACGTGGATGGCAAATGTTGTATGCCAGGTTGGCAGAAAGCACCCTTGCACCAGCTCTGTTCAAGTGGAGACCATCTGCACTGAAAAGATGTCCCCATTCTCAGAGGAGATTGAAGTTATCAACAAAGCACATGCCGTAGAAGTTGCATACAGACGACAGCCAGCTGCTGAGCCTGAGAAGGCAACTTAAACACCCCACTCTGGGTGAAAGAGGGGGTCAGCCCAGAGACATAGGCTCTGCTGTGGGACTGTGTAAGGATGTTGAAAAGATTTATGAAGTAACGTTTTAACAGTTCGGGCTGTTGTTTTTTAATGTCATTCGTACCCACATGTATGACTCTCATATTTCTGACTATCGAGTCACCAATGATGAGTGTTGATGGTGGAAGAGTTGGCATCAGCTGATGGTGGTGGTGGGAGCACACAGCAGCTCTGCAGGTCACTGAACTGGTATGGCGGTGGTGAGATGGAGCCCAACACTGTGTCCTACGTTGTTGGACTAGGGGTGTTCCTGGATGGGCAGGTAAATGAGAGAGACCAGACTGGAATCTTGATGTTTATCCGGCTTGTCTAAGACCTCCAGTCCAGCAGAAGCACATCAGGGTGGAGACGGGTCTGGAACTTTATATATGTTGCGCGGCGGACCTGCAGTGAGTTAGCTGGAGACCAAAACCGAGGTTTTCCCATGGGAGGTGGAAGAGACCGCGGGTTCCCAGCCAGTGCAAGGAACTCATATGAATTGAGGATGTCAAATCAATTCACGGAGATTCAAGGGGAGTCTTCCCCTCTTTTTGTGGTTGCCCACCACAACCCAGGGCTGGTAATGATGTGGCTCTGGCTGTTATGGAGTGGAGTTGATCAGGGCTATAGGTTTAGCCCCGAACTGAAGCCAGGGGTCCTCGGGGATGGTGACCGGAGTAGGAGAAGAAGCAGCGGCCAGAGCAGCAGCAGCAGTGGCTGGAGTAGAGGCAGAGGCCAGAGAAGCATCAAGTGTTTCTTTCCTGCCTGCCTGTTAGCTTGGAAGATGCACTCATAAAGCCAACTAGCTAGGCGCTTCTTGGATAGGGCTTTACCGGCCACTCCCTCTCCATAGTGCACGAACAGCTGTTCAGTGCGCCAAAAGGGGGCCGTGCATTCAACATAACATGTCAACTCATATACTGGCCACAAGGGATGCAGTGAGCTGATTTTGCCATCACCAAAGAGAAAAGGATGTGAGCTGCAGCAAGACGCCAACTTTTATACTGTGTGGGACACACATAGTTGGTAGGTTTGTCCTGATTGGCCAGCTATGTGAGCCTGTGAGCCTGTGTGAGATAGAACACGCACATTTCCAGGTATATATTTATATTCTGGAGCTCTACTGGAATAACTTATTCATCTTATACTGGCTCTTTTTGCAGCCACTCAGTTCAGCCTCTGTTTGAAACAGGCCGTTTTAGCTCCTGTCTCTTTAAAGCCCCCCTCCCGATGAGCCCACTCTGTCCTGATTGGTTGGTTGGCTGCGTAAACAAACAGTAGTAGACAGATTTCACTTCACTTTCACCCTTCTTTTTCCCTTCCTTTACTCAAAATATAAACTTCTCAAGTACCATACATGTTTGAGCCCAAATCTGAACCAAAATATGTGAGTGGACAACACGAACAGCAATCTGATGACAGTTTGAAGGAGAAGTAGAGATAACATTGCAAACAAAGCTTTCACAGCAGGCTGAAGCCTGAGCTTTTGATTTTTAGCATTTTTACATAATTTTCACCTCAAGTTTTGGAACTTTGATTATGTTTCACATAGACAGCCGAGACTGACATATCCTGATTTTTAGTCCCTATGAGTCAAGCTCCAAGAACACTGCATCCTACATTTCCAATAATCCCATTTAAAGCATCTTTTAGTTATAGCCTCCCTCCCTGGTAATGCCCACTTCTTTCAAACTCCACGCTTCCAGTTTGTGATTCAGACTTTTGGGTAAAGCCCAAAATGAGATAAGGACATCACTATGATGTCATCAGGGTTGTTTTCTCACACAAAGCTCCCCTAGAGCCTAGAGAAGACATTATACACAGGCTGAGTAAACTTCATGTGTAAAATCATTTCATTAAAAGCAATATAAGCTGGCATCTAGTTTTCTTGAGATAAACAGGTTCTGTGATGTTGATCAATGGATACATAAAATCTAAATAGGAAAAAAGATTGATGGAAACAATGTGGTTGGGATTTTTATTTTGTTTTGGTTTAAAATGAATGTTCACTATCTGCTCTCAATAAATATTTTCTTAATCGAAATTCTCCATCTGCATTGAAGTCTGTGAAATGATGAATTAAAGCTTTTCAGCAGTAGAACAGAGTAAACTTTGATGTCCCCATGGGGAAATTTGTCTTGGGCACAGTGTTACGGTCCGTTGCCTCACATTAAAAAACAAAAACATGACAAAAATATGTGATGTCAAATGTTTGACATGATGCTAGACAGTTGCTTCACATAAAAACATCTTAAAAACATAAAAGAAACATTTGACTCCATTTGACATTGACAACATGACGGCTTAAAGGAACTGTAAGAATTAAGATTTAGCATTAGAGTTCAGCAGCTTGATGGAGGCTGGAACAAATGATAGCTTCAAGCAGTTTGATTTGCACTTTGGTACATGGAGTCTCCTTCCTGATGACAGAAGTTTGTATTCAGAGAAGAGGGGATGTTAAGAGTCTGCAGTGATTTTTGTTGCTTGACTACCTGACCCTGCAGGCTCTGTCTTTCTTCCCTATTACCTTCAGTGCTGTTTTATGCATGCTGGTAAGCCTGCTTTCCAGCTAGAGAATGAGGAAGAGCCAGCTGTTGGGACAGGAAGTGGAGGAAGATGTGGGAAGGGTGGAGGAGGGTTCCCCCGGCCCTGACCTTGCAGTCTCAGTGACCCCGAGCTGAACACGTCCCTAATAAGGCCTGACACTCACTCCACAAGACAATCCTCAACAGAGATTTCATACACTCGATTATCATCATGTGTGGACAAACAAGGCTGATACGGAGGTATTTTAATCTTGCTAATCCAAATAAGAGATAATGGAACAATGACCCAAGTGGTGCCTCCACCCACCACTCCCTGAGGGGCCAGAAGTCACTCGGGTCACCCACACACGACCAGCAAGTTCTCACAAGCCTGCAACCTGCCCATAACCAGCCGAGCTTAGGAAGGAGAGTAATTTTGTTTTCCATTCCCTTTATCTCATTCCCTGACTCCAAACTATTTTAGATCCTACAGCTAGGCCTTGCGGTCAGCACTCCCAAGCAATGGAGGAGCTGGCGTTTTGAATTGCAGCTACACAGACGGTGTAGTGAAATTCAACAACCCCAAGGATAGCAGGAAGTAATAAATCAAAGTGAGGCCTGATTGAGGGCGATCGCTGAGGAGGGAGCAGCTGTGCGAGATAGCGGCCCCTCATACGTAATGGAGATTGTCACAATTCCACTGTGGCATCAAAAGAAAGCAAGTAAAATACAGGAGTAATGAAACATTAGCTGATGACACCCTAAGGAAATAGGCGGACGTCCCGCAGAGAGAACAACACAAACCAGTCCAAACAAGTGCAATGTTTATTTTCATGAACTTTGACCCCTGTCTACTGCATCTATTTGCCTCCATCTCTCTTTGCTCATCCCTCTGTGTAGTCAACCTCTTGACAAAACAGTTTGTGTTTGGTATTATGCCAGATTTGAATCCCAGGACCATTTTCCTGTACTGTCATTTCTGGGTCGCACGTGGATTTTGTTCAGTTCAAACATGTGAGATCAGAGGAAAATACGGTTAATCATTTCTTCACTTTATATTCCATTTGATCTCATAAAAGTATCTTCTCAGGCTCCACCTCACAATTAATATTCCTTGAAGGAAAATATTTCACATAACAACAGCATTTTAAGAGGCAGCCAGCTTTCATCATCAAACAGAGACTCTATTATTAATCATGGTATTTCAGTCAAAAGCCCCAAGTTAAAACAATATGTGGATGTAATAAAAGTATTTCTTCCCTGCTGAATAGAACGCCATTAATAGAATTTAAACTCTGACCCAGACTTCACATTTATCAGGGTGTAGATTATAAGATTTATCACCTTGCACTTGGCAAGCTCTCTGAGAGGAAATTCATCTTAAGCTGAAACAACCACCACACCAGTTCAAGTAGTATAATGAGTAAACTTTTAGCTTATAGACATCTGGTTCATAAGAGTTATGGGGAATTCCCAGATGACTTACAGCGGCTCATTAATATATTTCTTTGAAATCTCTGAGGGTATATAGACTAGGTGTTGCTTGAGAGAGACTCTGGGTGGCCAAGTATCATATAGTTTTATGGTTATCTCTTTTGAAAGTTGGTTTGACAGCACATTAGTCTTTCTGATCCAAAGAAGATGCAGAGGTATCTGGTGAAGGAAGAGGCTGATGGTGGCTGCTATTGTTGGTACTTTGTATCAATCATTGTGCCTCCTTGTCCAAGTGCTGCATGAATGCAAAAGAAGACAAAAAAAGAAAAGAAAAACTTTTCATCTCAGCACAAATAATTTCTTTTCATTACATGGTGAGCCTCTGGTGAGCTCTTTTTCAGTCAAAATTGACTCATCCACACAGGCTTTCAAAAACACTGCCTCTTTTGAGTCATTTCTCTAAAAAGGCTTTAAGGTTACACACTTAAAAAGCACAAAGTTTGCCTTCAGTATCTCAACACATTTTAGCTTCTCCCATCCAAACACAGATCACAGCCTTTTGACAGTGACAGCCATGCTCGGTTTATCATAATAATAATAATATCAATAGTGATAGGATTCATTCAGGATTTAATAGTTTCAGCATGGATATATCTGTGACAGTATGTTCAAAAAAGATCCCGTGGGAAGGCAAGTGGAAGGACCACAATTGTAATCAACATCGACTTTCCTGGTTGATTTACACCCTACAGTGGATTTATGGTATGTGATAAATTTGCCAGCAACAATGACCTTCCTGAACGCAAATACCTGGTAAAAATGATATGGTCATGTGATATTTCCTGACAGTATATCTGTGTCCAAAATCTGTATACTAATTTTTGTGCACCTAGTTTGTTAAAAAAATATACATACAAAAATATACAATGCATTAAAAAAACATTCAATTCTTGAGTGTGCTATTGATACATTATCATCCCACCATGCAATGCATCATATAGTAATCATATAGTATATACAGTATACTATTAATATGTAGTATGGTATTGGGACATAGCTAAGTGTTGAAAATGAGCATATAACATTCTGACCACTACTTGTGTCCTCCAATTTCGGGCAAAATAAAGCTGAATTTCTAAGCCAGTGAAATGGGACAGGCCTTGTGGGCTTCAGAGGATCCAGCCCCAGAACAGTGACAGCTAGTGATGTGTATGTACTCACCATCTGTTAACATTTTCAGACTCTGCCATGTTTCACCTGCCCACTAGATGTCATCATCACGTTTTCTTTCTCCCGCAGATCACCTGTCCATACAGCCTACTTTAACTTCATTAACTCAATCTGTTAATGTATACATTGGAAAGTTTGTCTTTATGATTTATCAGAAACTCAAAGATGGGTCAGTGAGCACACTAAATGTGCTTAATCTTTATGTCTTTTTCTGGCATTTATGTTTGTATTCAACAGGGAGATAAGAGAGATGAGGGTAGAGAGAGGATCTTTAACCCCTAAACCACCAGGATGCACCATATGCTTGATTTTTGGTGTGGTGTGTGGTGACTCCATTCTCCCACAATACACCACATTGGGGTAACTAGTTAGACCTGAAAACAAGCTTAGCAATACCCTTGGTAAGTACAGGTTAATGTTTTACATCAACCAATGTAGCTATTACACATATTGATGTGAGACTCTTCAACTCACTCTCACATCAAAATGTGTAATAGCTACGTTGGTCCACAGCACAAAATGTATTAGATTCACAAAACAGTTCTAAAACTGTGAGATGTGAATGTGTTTTTTTTGGTCTATTCTTTTCTATTGGCCTGCGTCCACATCACTGTCAAGTTTCTGTCTGTGAAAACAAAAAAACGAAACAAAAAACAGCTGACATTCCTTTATTCTTAGTGGAAAATGCAATATTTTAAAATATTAAAATGCATTAAAATGTATTTTGATAACATTTCTAGCGAGAAATGTGCATTCTGTTTTGAGGTCTTTCTATCGTTGCTATGGTGGTTGCTATGGACACTGCTATCACTGAAACCACGTAGTTGCATGTTTGAATCATTGTCTTTGCATTGTGTAGCTATCTCAGCTGTTATGTTATTTCTGTTATTTTATGTAACTGTTTGATGATGTTCTTTCAATAAAAATGAAGATTTTAGAGTGCTTAGGAATTAATTGAATTTGTGATCCAGAGTTTGAAGCTTTGCAACTGGACGACCGGAGGACCCACCCGGAAGTGTTTTCCTCACTGTCACCATGTTATGGTTTTCTTTTGATGATATCATTAACATTTCTCAACACAAAAACATGAAAGTGTCCTTGATAACTCAACAATACAATACGTTAATGTTAAGGTCATCAGTTTTAATTATTTCTCCTTTGATTCTGCAGTGTAATTACTTGTTTGTCTGTACTAGATGTGTGATATATTCAGTAGATATATCTTTTTATGAGCCTATTTACAACCCTACTTTGCACCAGAAGAACTACAACTGTGGTGCTGATTTGTATCGAGTTGCATGGTGTGGCTCTAGGGAAATTTGGTTTTAAAAAATACTAGTGTTTTTCCTAGAATTGGAAGTTGTAAATACTGAATTGATAGTACACTGAGGATTTTAATGAGATGGTAAACACATTTGTGTGATCAGATTTTAAATATCTAATTGTTAAATGGGTGAAAATGAATTTTAACCATATTTTGCCCATATTTGACAGTGCCCCCATTGTGGACTATACTCACAAGATAACTGAGGTCAAGAGCTCTATATAACAGCTGGCCCTATGTCTGTAGCCCCTTTTGTTGCTGAATTATAAGCCTTCAAACATGCACTGAGGTCAAGGTTCAAAGGACAGTATTTCAAAGCAGGACCCATGTAAGATCTTCATGCTGACATATGAAGGGGAAAGTCCCCTCATGTTCAAATGCAGACAGTATAAACCCTCAAACAACAGGACCAGCTCTATCTTCAGCGCCCCAGGAATACTGGCTAACAAGACATCAGTGATATTTACAAAACCCTGCAAACAGCAAGCATTGAGATAACACTCTGCAAACAGCAAGGATTGAGTTAAGAGGATCCCTTTTCTGCTACATGCACACTAAACAAGACCACTGACCCAAACAACTTTTGACCCTTCAAGATCTCCAAGAGCCAGCAAGATGGAAAGACCAATTCACACCCGAGTGTGAGCTGTTAGCGAAACTTGGACTACATCCCCCACCGTTGACTATCATTACTCACCTTTAAGTGCCAGTAACCTACAGAGACTATTTGCTGCAAACTTTAATCCCACTGTGAACTTTGATTTTCAGGACTTGAATAACCGTCCAAAGAACCAATCAGTGGGCAAACCAGCATAAGAGCATGGAATCTAAAATGTAGTTCAGATTTTGTCTAAGCACAATTAATATAATCTATTAGTATATGTATGTATATAACAATGGGTGTTTGCTTTAGATAGACTTTTATTCCACTGCCTTTAAACTAGGAAATGTACCACTTGCATAATTCCATCGTCCACTCTGCTTGTTTTAAATTTCAAAATGCTAGAGCTACTATCAAAAATAAAAAATTGGAAATCAGGGATTTGTTATACGACAATGTTGATTAAAAGAACATCATTCAGGAGTTGAACCCGCCTGTCCATGGACAGGAGGGAACTGACTTTGCCTCCCACCCACAATTCTGCAATCCCAGTGACTGGCCAGGATGCATCTGGCCAGTCACATCAAGGGCAGACCGAAACTTTAAAATAATCTCTTATCTGAAAAAACATGCTTTTTGCCTTTTTTCTTGCTTTTATTTTTGTCTTCTTGTCTTTTGCTATGCCGGTGGAATGCTTGCTCTTTGCTAGTCTGAAGATTTGATTCGGAACAATAGGAAGTGAAACCTCAAAATCTAAAGCCATGAGTTAAGAATCCAAACTAGAAGAGCGGAAACCAGGAGCTCTCTTCCAATGAGAACTTTTCAAATATGGACCAGCCAACTTACTCATCATTAAAAGATCCAGACTCCAGCTTCTCACCCCAGCACATCAAACTCCATTCTCTGTGAGAAGCCACCCCAGGGAGCAAGTATATATTTCTACGAAACCTTCATCAACTTGCTTAAACCCTCGTGCTTTCATAATTTGTAACTTCAATTGGCAATTCAGAACTAGCCTGTGGTACTGTTGATTTGACTCGCTGCTCCTCAGGTAACAGTCATCTAACAACACACATCTAACCACACAATAGATAACTCTGCATCATTCATTCAAATCATTCACTAGCCATAGCCTTATGTACCAGCTTCCCCTTTATCTCATGCATCTTGTTTGTAAAATGTTGTAGTTGTAGTGTTTAGTACTTGTAGCTGTAGTATTAGTAATAAATGTGTATGTAACTAAAAGTGAACTTGTTGGTGTTTTCTTTTGCTTGCATCTCAATCACTTAACCTTAAAAGATCTATACCCTCCCAAAATCATAATTAGGCTAACAATAATTATAATTATAATTGACCCCTCTTGAGTGGCCAACAAGGAGGACTATTTCCCTATTGTTATACATACTCTAATATGAGTTATGTCGCAGGATGAATAATTTCATATTTGAGTCTTGCACAATAATAATTTATAATTCCCCTGTTAAAATCATAAAGATATTTGAGTTCACAAATTCCTACACACATGTTACTCTCCAGGTCAAGACCTTTCGAATAATGTATTTGGTTTAGCTCTACAACAAATTTTTAATTTTCTCATTTCATGGACACAAGCCATCCCAGGCCTAGTTTCAGAGAGCACTTTGAATGCACAGTATATAAAATGAGGTTGAATGCAATACGCAATTTAAAGTCCAGTTTGATGGAATATATGAAAGTGGCAAGTGCAAGGATTAAATGATGGATGTGAAATGTAAAGTCCAGTTTGATAACTACATCTTCATCCCATTTATGTGGCCATTGTGCAACATTTGATGCACACACACTCACGCACGCAGACACAAAACGTTGGAGTGCTTTATTGGCTCTATACTAATTGAGGAAGAGCGTATGTTTTAAGAAAGAAGGTTTTATATTGTGGGCATTGTGGGAAGAGTGGACCTTAAGGTTAGAGAAGCAAGCTTGTGACTAGAAGGTCACAATCCCCCGGACCGGCAGGATAAATCAGGGTGGGAAAGTGAAAAGCAGTGCTTGCCCCTTCTTTATTACCACCACTGAGGTGCCCTTGAGCAAGGCCCTTAACCCCAACTGCCCCAGTGGAGCTGCTCAGTGGCCAGTAGATCAGATTGTGGTTGTATTGAATGTGATCAGGGCATTCCTGAAAAAGAGAGCATTGCTCTCAGTTAAACTCCCCCCTGACAAAATAAAGGAAAAAAAAAAAAAAAACCCTCAGCCACATATTCCTGGAAAATATAAAATGGATGACCAGTGGCAATTTGAAATGGAATGAAGCCCACTGATGGCAGCCAACCCAAAAGAGTGGTCAAACAAGTCCGCCCACAGTACAATGCCCTTCCGTAGCCTTCTGTCATCAAAAATGGAAGGCTACAGAAGGGCTAAAATGGTGACAGTGAGGAAAATACTTCCAGGCAGCAGGTCCTCAGGTCAGCCAATAGCAAAGGTTCAAATTCTGGATTTCAAATTCAATTAATCCCTAGGGTGCTTTTTATTGAACACACATCATCAAACAGATACATGAAATAACACAAATAAGATATCAGCTCAGATAACTACACAACACAAAGACAATGATTCAAACATGCAACTAAGTGGTTTCAGCAATATCAGAGTCCATAGCAACCGCCATAGCAACAATAAAAAGCCTGAAAAAGTCTTCCTAATAACTGACAAACTAAACATCATATGCATTCACTGAACAAAGATTGTGAAAATAAAATGCACATTTCATATTAGAAATGTTATCAAAATGCATTTTAATGCCAAAACTATCTTAAAATATTGCTTTTTCCACTGAGAATAAAAAGAATGGCATCCTTTTTTTTAATTACAAACTCGAAAGTCACATGAAAAGAATAGGCAAAAAAACACATGGGCATCTCACAATTTTTGAGCCCTTGTTGTGAAACTAATACGTTTTGCACTGTCGACCAATGAAGTTATTACACATTTTGATGTGAGACTAGGTTGAACTGTAACAGGAACATCTTGGGAAAAAACAAATGAAGTATCACATCTTAAGAAAACACATGTTGCTCTCTCTTTTTAAGTTTAATTGGCAGTACCTTTCAGAAGCATGCTGATGTCTGTAAGTGCACGTATACCATTTCCTATACAAGAGGGTACATTAATTTATATATACTGATAGCCAAAATATACAAAAACTGAAAAAAAAACAGAGAACATTACTGTACAGTAAATGCTGGTTTTGTTATGTAGTATTGTATAGAACTGGGATTTATCTTTAATTTAACATTATTTAAACGTATTCTTGATCAACCTTTTTGTTCCTGATTTTGCTTACCTACTTTATTCTCCTGTTGGTTTGCAGTGACTAACTATTTTTGTCTAAGTCAAATGTTGCCTTTTAACCATACTTGTGTGTCTGAGGAGTCCTGACCTAACCTGCAACAAATTCAATATTCCACTGGGGTAGCAGTCTTTGTTAAACTTCAAAGATTTTTATTTCACCTCACAATATTTCATCTGCTGTGATGCCAAAACTTTAATTCTCACTATAATATCATGGGATTGCACTCTACACAGACTGTTTTAACACCAAGTTCACAGTATCCTTTCTCCATTACTTCTTCAATGTGATATCAATCCTCAGTTTTTTAGGCAAGATTAATGTGTTGCCAGTGGTGCTCAGCACACAACAAAAGCCCACCGGGACTTAAGCTGCTGATCGTTGGGCTGCTAATGGGCTTAAGAGTGGTATTGTAGATGAACCATATTGAATATACTGGTGCACTGCTGCTAGGCAATTATGGTTGAGACTTATGTCAGAGGTCACAAGGCTCCACGGGCCAATTAAAAAACCTCTTAACCCCACATGCCCCCAAATACCTATATAACACACGCATGACTCTACAATACAGCACTCATCACTATTTGAAACAAAGGAAAACCTGGAGGAAGATGTGGCTCATCTATCAGCATGTACATGCCTGAACTCATGCAGTTATGCATGTTATGTGTGTTCATATGTGTCACATGTGTGTACATAAGACGGTGAGCCTTTTAAACTCCATGAAAACTGTTTGGGTCCCCAATATTTAAAGGGAAAAACGAAGCAGTATAAAACTGCCAATATTGTTTTCAATGGCTGAAGACACTACTTTGAGTGTTCTTATTAGCATGAAGTAAAATAAAATAAATAATAAAATGACGATTTTGATATTTTTAGCTGTTTTCTGTTAAACTATAGTCGTTTTCCCATGTCCATTCTGACCATTTCTCACATTCATGTGAGGTAACACTCAATAAATATTGCATAAATCTCTGACTTTTTTGTTGTTAGGAGCATAAATGCTTCCCTCTTCACAGGAAATGTGTTAATAAAGAAAAAACAAAGACGAAAAATACATATTTTGGTTAAAATAGCATGTGTGCCCATAAGTTTCATGTTCCACCACATAACAGCAATGTATTTCTGCACCAAAATACTGTACTACTTCTTTAAGTGACATCACAAAGAGGAAATTGTATCATTTAAGAGTCTGACAAAGACAAATTCAAATGCTGGTGAGTTTTGATTTTCTTTTATCATATTATATATTTTCGATTTTCTTTAATCAGAAGCTGAGCAAGTGATAAACTAATAAATGGTAAATGGAAAACGGTAAATGGACTGACCTTAAATTTGACAATAATCTTTATTCAGGGATCAAAAATACATGTCTAAGTGTATGCACTATGCTTTGTCATGTCCTGAGGTACCTGTTGTTTTTTGTTTTTATTTGTTTATACTGCAATACAAGTGACCAACATGAAGACACATATGACACAGTATAAGACAAGATGAGAGGGAGAACTAGACTCAAACAAACCAATACAAAAGAAAAAAAAAAGCAAAATAGCAGCAACAGCAGTAATAACAACAACAATATGACAAGCAAGCAAAAAGAAAAAAAGCATGTTTAGCTTAGATTTTCTTATTGTAGTAAGCATGCATGTAAGTAGGTGTGTGTGTGTGTGTGTGTGTGTGTGTGTGAGTGTGTGTGTGTGTGTGTGTATGTGTATGTTTGTGTGTGTGGGGCTGGTTGGGTGGGAGAAAAAACAAAATAACATAGCTAAAATGCTCTGAGAGGGCATCTCTGGTTGGGTTCCAAGGACAAAGAGGCGCCAGGGTGGATCTGGGGCGGGTCAGGTCAGGACAGCTGGGTCAGGGCAGAATTTTGGCAGAATTTTCTTTTTCTTTGTTTGTTTGTTTGCTTATTTTATCCTTTTTTTAATTCTTAATTTTTGGTTATTTCCCCCTTCTCCTCTTTTAGGCCACCACCAGGCCCGTAGGAGGTGGCTGGCCTGTTGGAGGTCAGATCTCATTTAGAACAGCCCCCATCCTTACAGGATGGGACTGTTCAACTGGGCCTGAGAAGCAGCTTTCTATTTGGAGAGAGGCTTAGCGGGGATCAGGTCCTCCGACTCCAAGCTGTCCCAAACCAGTCCAGTCCCCCAAGCCCCCCAAGTCCCCCAAGCCCCCCCAGTCCCCAGGGCTCAGTCTGAGGTGGTCACCCCAAGCAGATGTGGTTGGGATGAAGGGATGAATAAAACATAACAGAATAAAACATAACAAGAGTATGCAAACAAGTTAATAAAAATAAATTAATAAATAATAATGACAAATAAAAAAATAATTAAAAAAGAAAGTAAGAGTAGAAAGAAAAGAGAACATGTCAGTGAATAGAGTGTGTTGTTGAGTGAGGAGATCCAGTGTAATTGTGAATTGTATGTCTGTGTATGGTCTGAATGTGAAGATGCCTATGTATTGTTGTGCTTGTAAAATGGTAGACATGAAAAAAGTATGTTCAGTAATCAAAGTACCTTAGAAGAGACTGAAATTCATCTTGTTACCAAATACTATTTATACTAGTACCAAATTTTTATATTAAATTTTTCTTAATTCTTAGAATGACATCGAAATGAATATTAATATCCATCAAATTCTAAAAATAGAGTAGATAAATAATATTATATAATATATAATATAAAAATATTAATATGTATAATACTAACAACAACAACAATAATAACATAATATAATAATAATAGTTTCATCATCTTTTTCATCGCAATAATAATCTATGCAATAATTGATAGTCCATTATTACATGAATTATCCACAGTAATCAAAACCATAATCATCATTCTATTAACATGCGTAATAATATTAATAATACTAGTCTATATAATAACAAATTAATATACATCATCCTTCTCCTGATGTCAATAATGGCCTGTGTAATAGCTTTTATGATAACTATTTCTATAATAATGATAATGATAATAAGTGATAACAGTATAACAACAACCATTATCATTGTGATGGATAGCACATATGTAAATATCAATGATATAGATATATATAAATAATATAGATGTAGATAAAGATAAAGAACACATCATTATACTGAAGTAATCCTAATACAAACAAACATACCAATAAAACCAAAACAAACTAACAAAAAAGAAAAAAAAAGAAAACTTTGAGTAAGTACAGAGCTCATTGACAAATGATCCAGTTTTGATGCCGGTAATGATGGTGGTGACCAAAACTACGGTTATCCTGGTTGTGTGGGGTAATGAAGTATTAATATGGGGGAAGGTGGATTGAGAGAGAGAGAGAAAAAAGAAAATGCACACATATAATAAATAATAGGAAGGACTTAGGGAAGGAAGGAGGAGGTAGATAATTAGCTTTGTAAATTAGCAGAATTAACAGATGAGCTGTTGAGAGATAAAATGTGAGACAATAAGGCAGTGAAATGTTGAGTGTATGATGTGTATATGACTGCATGTGTATGTATGGGCAAGACTAAGTATGGAGAGGTGGCTGGTTTGGTGACATTTGCTAACAGGCAAAATCTTAAGATTGATATTTGTGATAAATGGAGTTTTCAAAAACTTGAATTTTTTTAGTTTTCAAAAGGTGTGACATTTGCTTTCTTAGAGAGGCTGTTATTTTTTCCATTATATGTTGATGAACACATGATATATGAAGATAGGAAGACTAGTTGATTTTAACCAGTGTATGGTGTAGTCTGAGGTTGTGAGAAGTTGTTAATGAGATTGATTACTTCCTGCAGTGAGTTTTGTGGATAGAGTATGATATCATCAGCATATAAATTAATTTTGTGTTCTATGTTTGAGGCATAAATTCATTTTATTTTACGATTTTGTTGGAAGGCACAAGCAAGGGGTTCAATGAAAATGGCAAAAAGCAAGGGAGAGAGTGGGCATCCCTGTCTAATGCCCCAGTACATTGTGAATCTTTGTGATGTGATCCCATTAGTGGAGACACTGGCCGTGGGTGTATTATATAGTGTTTTTATTCAGTGAAAAAACAACTCCCCAAAACCAAGCTTTTGTAAAACAGTGAAAAGGAAAATCCAGTTTACTTCATCAAATGCTTTCTCTGCATCTAGTGAAATTATAATTGTCTTTGCCTTGTTGCATTGTGAATGAAATGTTGATTAAATTTAAGAGTCTTCTGATGTTATTAGTGGAATGTCATCCCTTGGTGAACCTGGTTTGGTCATTATGGATTAAGGATGGGAGTATTATTTCTAACCAGGATGCCAGTGCCTTGCAGATGATTTTAATATCTGTGTTGACTAATGATATTGGAAGAGGGAGGAGTTGGGTCCTTGTCCGGTTTTAATAAGACTTTTATAGCGGCGGTGTTCATCTGGGGGGGTTGACCTTTGTCTTTAATTTCAGCTACCATCTTAAAGAAAAGTGGGCTTAGATTCTACTAGAAGTGTTTAAGGAATTCAGCAGGGAATTCATCTGGTCCAGGTGCTTCATTATTAGGTATATGTGTAAGAGCATTGTGTAGTTCAGAAAGTGTTAATGGAGCATCTAAAATGTTTGCTTGATCTGTGGATATTTGTGGTATATTGTAATAGCAGATGATCCAGAAACGAGTGAATAGTTGTTGGGTTAGGATTATTTTCAGGGGAATATAGATTACTATAAAAGGTTCAGAAAGTATCATTTATTGCTTGAGGAGATTGTATCGTGTATAAGTACCTTCTGAATTCCTTATTGTTGTTATGAGTGATTAATGCGTTCAAGTAGATTTGCAAGAAATTTGCTTGATTTATTATTTTGTTCATAGTTCTTGTATCTTGTATCACGAGATGCGCTGTGTTTGTCCACTACAATGTTACCAAAGAGTAACTTACACACATACAAGATAATACATCGGTGTTGTGGTTGTTCCACAGAAACTGTTACAATGGACTTTTATTCAGTTTTAAGCCACATTTTCATGATAAATTTAAGTCATTTTTAACTATATCTTTTAGCCAGAAGAAGGATTTTAGTCATTGGACGTCTGGATCTTAAGTTATCAGAAAAATAAACTGGGCAAACGTTAGCAGCAGCTCAGCTAACAGCCCTTCCAGGAAGTCCGGTGGTCACCAAACATCGTCAGAGAAATATTGATTTTTTAGGTGAAACAGCTTTAATTAGTATTTCTAGCGATTTTAATCTGCGTGTTTGTTTTTGGAGAGGAGGAGACCTCTGCGGATAATTCGGCTCCCGGGAGAGACCATCCGAACGTCTGGATCTTAAGTTATAGGAGAAATAAACCGAACAAGTGTTAGCAGCAGCTCAGCTAACAGCCCGTATTGGACGTCCAGTAGTCACCGTACATCGTCGGAGAAACACCCATGATCCCTTGCTACATCACGCTGTCATCACACTCCGTCTTTTGTTATTGTCTTGATTGAGAGACCCCTAGCGGCTGAAATTACATATTGTGCGTTTAAGGTGTTGAAATTTCAACTACATTAAAGAATTTTGTGAATATTTCACATATGACCATGAACTGTCATTTAGTTTTTTGAGCAGCTGTTCTTAAAATGAAAAAAGTGATTATTTCTGTAATTTTATATTATTAATTAATGTCTGAATTTCTACAAAATTTGACAAAGACTTCTAGCATTTTATGAGGATTAAAACATAAAATTGCACTGTTTGTCAGTTTGTCCTTTCCACCTCACCACAGTGTGATTTTTAATATATATATATATAAATATATATATAAATATATATATATATATATATATATATATATATATATATATATATATATATATATATATATATATATATATATATATTGGACAGGGGTGATATAAATATAGTTTATAACTGCAAGAGCCTACAGAATAAATAAGTTTTATTTTGGATTTTGAAGTTTGATTGTAACTTTTAGCAAAAAAAAGTGTGACCAGCAGCACATTGGATTTATTTATTTATGAACACTTAGAATTAAAAAAAAGAGAAAATAATTAAATTTAATATTAGGTATTAATATTTTGAAAAAAAAAGACTATTTCAATACATTCTGTTTTCTTTGTTTATGTCTGAAATTACACTGAATTGATTTACCTATTGTCCTGTGATGGGGTGGAGCAAACCAACTCTGATATCTGGATATAATAATAATAATAATAAAAAAAGAAGTGCCTAAGCTTGCAAAATATATTTTATTGTAAGTCTAACATATTCTTCACACTATGAAATACAAAATTCTATGTTTGGTTATTGTCAAAAAATTCAAAGGTCCAGTCTGAACAGTTTCCATGGAATGACCCTTCTCTGATTGGTCTCTTTCCTCATGTGTGTAAGGAGACAGGAAACGGAGGTAGAGAGTGACACATCATTTATTTTTGTAAAGGTTAAAAAGTAATAAAACTTTAAGCACAATCCTATGACCTACATGTGTAGGAATCATGAACCGTGTGTGTCCATGCATCTGCAGATGTACATGTATGTTCAGCCATAGCTGCACGTGGAAGCACGCAATATTTTGTGAAGCTGGTGGATCCAACTTTGGTTATTAACATGCAGGTTGGTGTTGTTATTGCTTCCCACGGGAACATAAGCAGCTCTTTTCAGATAATTAAGACAAACTACCCGCAAACATAGCCTAGGGACTTTGACAAGGCCATATATCATATATATCATTATTGTGAACCTATAGATAACATATACACAAGCACAAAGGGAATATGGTTAGGTCAGATCACAGTATGAAGGCAAGTTTTCTCTAAAGAAATCTCTCTAATCTTCTTTTGTGTACATTTTTCAGTGCGGAAAACCCAGGGAGAGGTACTCATATAGTATGACGCCAAAGGATGGACTTTTACGGAAAACAGCAAAGCGTTGAACATGCTTGTAACTGTTTAAAGCTGCAAATTGTCTGCTTTGATAAGAAAAGAACCATACTGATTGTGCTGTCCAATCACATGAGGCACAAATCATCTTTGACAAGCCAAATTCCTGCATGGGGGTGCAGACGTGGGTGACAATAACCTTGTTATGTTGTTGTGAAGTGAATATGTAGGTGCTATATTGGCTGGTAGCTAAATGAGTAGGCAGTATAGTTCTGCTGCTACTGGAAACCAAGCTCCGTGAAGGAGGAACAAGTGCGGGGGGGGGGGGGGGGGGGGGGGGGGGGGCGCCTGTGCACTCCGATTAGCAGGCAGATGGTGGAATAGAGTTCATTCAGTAGCAGAAAGAGGATGGTGAAAAGAGGGTAGAGCCAGAAATATAGAGAAGGGTGCAGAGCTGCCAACACACTCAGACACCCAGACAGGTAAACATGTAAGAGTGGAGGAGGAGAGTGGATGTGTAGGGGGGATTAGAGTGGTAAATGAATGGATGCCTGTTATTTAAGATTATGTGACCATATGATGTTTATAATTTGTACCTGTTCATTTTTTTTTATGACTTCATAAAAAACTTGTCTAGTGACACACATCATATGGCAGACACTGATTATCCAATTTTATTTACACATGATTTTAAATCAGATGTGTGTCAGCCACACTGGCAGCATGACTGTGGATGGTAATGTTGGTGTGTTGGGTGGCCAGTCCACCACTTTGGTTCAGACTGAAATATCTCAACATCTACTGAATTAATTTGCCATGAATACTTCTACACACAGTCATGGTCCTGAGAAGATGAGGGTCACTGACTTTGATGATCCCCTGACGTCCCCTACCTTGTGAGGCAGCTGGATTCATGAGATCATGACATCACAAGGTCATGTGAGAATCCATCTTGTCAGGCTTCAAGTTATGCGCCAATCAGTGTCCTATGAGGATTTTCACATGATCTTGTGAATCCAGCTGCCTCACAAGGTAAGATGGTGATAGACAGATGGCTCATCCAATCACCTTCCAAGTATTTTTTGAAGATGCCTGCCCTTTTCCAAACAGTTTCCAAGGATGACTTTTTAGATGGTTCTGTGTAACAAACCATCTGGCGTGTGAGGTTAACAAATGTCCTCGGCTGTACTTTGTATTTAGTGCTACTTAGGATGTTAGTCTGCTAACAGACTAACATCCTTATTTTGCTACGTGGCCTGTGTAGACATTGTGTTAGTCTTGTTAAAAATGCCAGTTACTGATTATAAGGTAAGATAGACATATATAATAACCATTGGTGATAAAGGGTTTAATTTTCTTCAGTCCATTATGAAATAATTATGGAACTTTTAGAAATAATTCATTCTGTCAGTGTGCTTTTGCACTGTAGTAGTAGTATGATAGTAGTAGTAGTGTCAGAATTTGTGAAAGTTTTCCCTCTAAAACGCCTGACACTAATTTTAACATGGCCAAGAGTCTAAACTGGATTTCAACCACACCACAACACTGAGACTGTTCTTGTTAAGGTCTTCAATGACATCCACTTAAACATAGTGGCAGAATTTCAGTCTTAGTATTACTGGATCTCAGTGCTGCATTCGACACAGTTGACCACAATATATTACTAGACCAACTGGAAAACTGGATGGAACTTTCTAGCACAGTAATAAATTGGTTAGAATCCTACTTAAAGGACAGGGACTACTTTGTGTCTATAGGTAATTACCCATCTAAGCAGACAAAAATGACCTGTGGAGTTCCCCAAGGCTCCATTCTGGGGCCTCTGCTCAACATCTACATGCTTCCACTGGCTCAGATTATGGAAAACAACAAAATAAGTCACCATAATTATGCAGACGACACACAAATTAACATAACCATATCACCAGGGGACTATGGTCCAATACAAGCACTGAGTAAGGGCATTGAACAAATCAATGATTGGATGTTCCAGAATTTTCTGGACAAAAAAAGACAAAACTGAAGTAATTGTCTTTGGAGCCAAGAAGGAACAACTGAAAGTCAGCACTCAGTTAAAAACCACAAACAAAGACAGAAATCTCGGTTTAGTCATGGACTCAGACCTGAATTTCAACAGCCACATTAAGACAATTACAAAGTCAGCCTACTATCGCCTTAAGAATATATCAAGAATTAAAGGACTTATGTCTCATCAGGATTTGGAAAAACTAGTCCGTGCATTTATCTTCAGTAGAATGGACTATTGTAACAGTGTCTTAACAGGTCTCACTAAAAAGTCCATCAAACAGCTTCAGCTGATTCAGAATGCTGCTGCTCGAGCCCTCACTAAGACCAAGAAAGTGGATCATATCACTCCAGTTCTCAGATATTTACACTAGATTCCTGTCTGTCAAAGAATTGATTTTAAAATATTGTTGTTGGTTTATAAAGCACTGAATGGATTGAGGCCAAAATACATTTCTGATCTAATGCTACGTTATGAACCATCCACACCTCTCAGGTTGTCTGAGACAGGTCTGCTTTTTGTCCCCAGAGTCAAAACTAAACATGGAGAAGCAGCTTTCAGTTTTTATGCACCACATAACTGGAACAAACTCCCAGAGAACTGCAAGTCTGTTGCAACTCTGAGTTCTTTTAAATCAAGGCTGAAGACTTCTAAGTCAAATAATTGTTCATTTCTTACACTGCACTGTAACATTTATTCTTGTATTACTCTTTAATGACTGATTTTAATTGTATTTAAATGTTCTTTTATGGTGTGTTTCTTTTGCACTTTATCTTGATGCACCTTGAATTGCCTTGTTGCTGAAATGTGCTATATAAATAAACTTGCCTTGCCTAAACTGTCCAATGTTTTTTTAAAATATCACAACAGTGCTTAAGTATGTTCTCCCTCCTGATTTGTCAAAATTTCACCAGCGGAGTCTACGGTATCATGTTGAGTTTAAAAATGTGACCTTTAGATAATGTGCCCTCATTAGACTGATCCATTTTAATTTGTTAAGGAAGCTGAATGTGTGCTGTGTGGCTTGTGGCACTGGTGGTGTGATGTTTGTCAAACATCAGTTGGGCATTCTGACCTTTAATTATAGTGCCCTCATGAGCCAGATACTGTTTTCCTTCTCCTTCTTCTCTTTTTTTCAAACTGTGTCCTCCAGTCAAGTTTTGTCAACCAGTGTTTTTTGTCACCAAGGTTTGTTGATGGTAATCCATTCAATAGCTTTTGAGACATACAAACGAAAATATCAACGACATGGTGACGCTATATTGGAAAGGTTGAGATCACCAAAGTCAGTAGGCTTCATCTTCCTCCATCTTCTCTATATACAATTTCATGGCAGTCTATCAAATTGTTGAGAAATTGCAATCTGGACCAAAGTGGTGGACTGACAGATTGACAGACCAACATTGGCAACCCTGGAGTCATGGTACTAGCATGGCTAAAAATTATGGAGTCTAAACATGGTGCCCACGTGCAGGGAGCGAATTACAGGGGAGCCAGGGGCAGCATGAGCTCCCCTGAAAACATGATTTGTGAAATTTTGGGGAGTCTCTAAAATATTGACAATATGCTATTTTTGCATAAAATTCAGCAATTATTGATGTAAGATTCATGCAAGAGGGTTATTCATCACTAATTCACTTTAATAAAGATACTGCCATGCATGCTATTGTTGTCATCACCATCAAAGTATGACAGCACAATATCATAAACTTAACTCACTTTAACTCAAAGATCAGAAAAAAACACCCCCCAACACCAAAGCAACACCTCTCCTGAAAGCCACGTCATAGTTTGCACCCTGCCCACATGTTAAAAAACTGCTAAGTTTTCTCTGAATGAAATAAAGTTTATAAGGATTTGCTTCCGTGTTTAAACTTACCATAACTATCTACTGCACACTGTACTCCACAGTGAGTTGATTCTCTTTTACATATCCTGTTCTTTGCTGGCACAGGTGAGGTTTCGTGTCACACTGGCTTATTACAGTGATGGGTCCCTGTGCTCTTCCTATGAATTATGGAATACTCCAGTGGTTTAGACCACAATGCCTGACAGTGACAGTAGTGTAGGTAAAAATTCATAGCATTTTATTCCCAGTGCCCGGATTCAATTCAAAATCCCTGTTGCTGTTACAGCTTGAGGAGCTCACCCAGATTGAATTTGATTTTCCTGCAGATGTAGATGATGAAACTATTGCAAAACAAAGTGGGGAACACTCATAGTGGGGCCATCTTATTGTTTGACATGAACCCATCAAAAATAATTTCTCAATTGATAGTCTAAAAAGACTGTTGTGGTCTTCACATATTGTGATGTACACAGAGAGAAGGGGGGTTAGTCAGACACAGAGACAGAGAAAGGCTTACAGGTAGGAGTCAATGCTAAAATTATGCAGGAGCATCAGGCACAGAGGTTTTGATTTAAAAAAAAGTCGCTCTCCACCATAAAAAGAATAAATAACAAACTGAATGATAAAACTGGAGGAAGTGAATGAATAAATGAGTAACAGGTGAAGGCAGCCTGTAGCTTTTATTTCAACTAAACACTAAAACGCCTGATGTCACTGATCAGCACAACATTAACCAGAGAGAGGATGGAGCCTATAATGGACTCAGCTGTTGTAGCATTTGGTTGGATGGAAACCATGAATTCTATCTGGCTAGATAACATTGTGTTAGAGTAAAGCACTTGACCCTCAATTAACTCAAAGCTGCTCAAAACCAATTTTAAGACTGAATGTGAATGGAACTTTGTAACTGCAGTGCAGGAGAGAGCTGGAAAAAAGCAAAAGACTAGCATCGGAAGAAAAAACTTTTTATGTTAACAGCAGATGAAATGACTATGTGTAATGTGAAAGGGGTTACACATACTGATGACCCCACAGAGAATTATCACACACAAAAGTTGGCACAAACTCATGGTCACATATACGAACATCTACATGATCTCAGTTTAATTGTGTGCCTTTGTATTTTTTTTTTCACACACTTCTCCCACATGCAAACACATGCACACACACACACACACACACACACACACACACACACACACACACAACCACTGCTGTGTAGAGACATCTACATATAATTAGCAGAAAGCTTTAAGTGGCAACTGCATATATCAAAGACTCCAAAGTTGAACAACAACTGGACTTTTGCAGTACATCTGTCTTGAAGCATGTCTCCACTGTGAGAGAGCCCTTTAATCTAAAAGACACAACCTGCTCTGTCTCTGTCATGGTTAATGAAGTCTATGTGCAGTCATGTCATAGTTAAGGGGGAGTGTTAAATTGTATGAAACTTAATATAATATGTTGCTCCAAGAGGACTTCTCTAGCAACAACATGATTTAGCACTGTGAATATGGGAAGTCTCGCCTTTGGCCTCTCCTGAACTCATTGATGGGATGCTCTGCTGGCCCTTAAACAAGAATCCTCATCAGATCAAAAGCATCTCCAGATGTCCCTGTATATTAATTATCAATACCTTATATGGGCTTAAGTGTAGCAATTTTCAAGCCTTTCAGCGTTTAGTTATTGGTGATGTTGGCTAGGCTGGCTGTTTTTCATTAGCACTCCAAGTAAGCCTGCACCTGCTCCCTGGTTCAAACTTTAGCCAAATTCAACTTTTTCATATTTTTAGAATAATCTGACTTCTCCTCTATCACTCACTATTGTGTCTGCTCAAGAGTTAGCATATTTGTAATCACATGACATTTTGTAAAAAAAATTTGGTAACACTTTATAATACAGCCCACGTTTTACAGTGTAACTTCCCACCACTTACTATTTAATATCCTGGAACTTACGGTGTAACTTCCTCATATGAATCTGTACATATAAAATACTTTCTGGTTCTTACTGGTACTTAAATGTAGGTACATCGGAAGAAAACGAAACAACGAGAAACAAAGGAGTAACAGTTGGGGTTTTAAAGTGCAACTTCCCAACATTTACCATGTAACGTCCCGGAACTTATGGTGTAACTTCCTCATATGAATCAGTACGTTACATGTGTATATGTGTACTAAGATCAAATGTTTTTGCTCGTGGCAGTTATGACAATCATTTTTTTATGCATGTGTGTTTGACAGGCAAGCTTCACCCACACTCAAGAGATTTATTATGCTTATGTCTTCTACTTCATTGTATGAATTTGAATAGAACAAGTTGAGAAATGGGTCTATACTTATGAAAATTAGCTCCTAGCAGCCATGTTGGTCCAGCACTGCAGCAGCTCATAACAGGCAAACTTACCTCTCTCCAGTGCACAGCTATGAAAGGCTTGTATTGTCATCCGAGGATGAAAAAATAACAATGCAGTAATGTAATAATATACATAGTATATCTTTAATTACACAATAATAAAGTACGCAGGAAGTTATGAAAATTAATTTAATTACACATAAACCACAACGTATGTGCTGTTCCCCCAGTCTTGCTCTGTAAATATAGACTAGTTACTCTATAAGTACATGGTAACAACAGGAAGTGGGCTTGATTATTAAATTCACACTGTTCCCCAGTCCTTACTCTGTAGGTACAGGCTAGTTACCCTATAAGTACATGGTTACAACAGGGAGCGGGCTGGATTATGTTTTCCCGTCCTTACTTAGCTGTTTGGTTCTGTTACCTTTCATGTCACAATCTAACAACCTGCAATGTGTCATTAACAACACACTGGACCAACATTTTGAACAGACAATGAGAAAACATTATTGAACATGATTAAATAGAATATGTTTCATTTATAACTTCTTAACTATATAAACTACTATTATACAATATAAACATTCTATATAAATTGTACTATATAAAACTTAACAAAAACAATATATAAAACTATATATAAAACTTAAACAACAAAATAACTATTAACTAATCTATCAAAATGTAGTTATAAAATGATTGATTTTAGTAAAAAAAAAACAAGAACAAAAAAGGAAACTATGTTTAAATTGTAAATGTAACAGACCATCAGGTACTTTGTTCTTATGTTCTACATCGCCACTTTAGTGGGAGGAGTTCATCATTTCTTTGCAGTCTTTTTTATTTTGTTTTTCAGCTCAGGGCAGGAATCCACAAATCCTTTAAACTGCAATGCAAAATCTATTAGGCTTGTCCCTTCAGTGCGGGTGGAGACACCAAAGTTTTCCCCTCCTGAAGCTATATCCACCTGTAATCACAATTATTGAAGTGTATTACAGTATAGTGAAGTCTAAAACACACATGCACACAATTGTTACATAACAGCATTCATTACATTACCCCCACCCCCCCCACCCCACCATCCACACACTCACAATTAAAAATGATAGTTACAAGTTATTCTGATATTACGTAATTTGTAGTAGTGAATAACAGTTTAAAAAACAAGCACGATGGCACCACAAATACAGGTATAACATTTTCACATGCAGTGCACATACTGTACCTGTCAGAGCCATCGTTGTTCTGTCCACATGATCCATGGTTTCAAGACCTGGGACACAGATATGAAACCCCACCTTGATATGAAAGTTTAATGTTAGTGCGGCCCGCGAGTTTTATATGAATGGCACGTTACTGTGTTTTGTGCGGAATGTCCCTTTATTGCACAAGCTGGAGCTAAACAAACCTGCCAATCACAGGGGTACATGGCTGTTTCACAACAACTATGCCATTTATACAGGAAGAATGTGCACTGAGAATGTGCGCACCTCACGCTAGATTGTGTCGTTATTTTTGCTACACAGCTTTCAGTAAAATTCAAAGGTGAATTATTAAATCTTATTAAAGCATCATTCTGTTTATTTCAGCATCATCTCTCTGTTAATGATCACTTCATTTTGTTTTGAAGCACTTTGTAAAGTCCGTTTCAACACGAGCACTATCGATAAATCATTTATCATTCTTCTGATGTTTAATAATGATGACTGACACTTTACAGTGGTGATGGTTTGCAAAAAAATGTGATGAATTAGGGGTAAAGTCGTTACAAATATCCACAGCAGCCGTGCGTAATGATCAGCTGTTGGAGAGCCTGTGCGTAATTCTCACTGAGGTCTGATGAGCGGAATGGACACAACTGTTGACGTACAAACGGAGGTTTAAAGACCTTTACATCCATTTTTGGCTCACTATGACAGCAAATGAGGCTCGTGCATGTGATTCCACAGTGTGTGACATTAAAAAAACAGAACCAGGTGTATCTGCGTCGTTATAAGTCTGGCAGATAATAATGTATGTGCATATTTCTGTCACATAATTCCACGTTGTGAAGTGAATTAAAAGTTAATATATACGTTTTCATGAACACACTTATGTTTATCCGACAGAGATCATAAATACAGAGTGTAACAAAACACCATACAGCTGATGCTGCTGTGCCACACGTCATATTTGATTTGACAACGGCGCTAGCTTTGCAGCGCCCACTGCATCCATGGAGTTATTATAGAAAATAAAAGCCAATAAATAACGCCTCCATAGCTGCATCCCATGGTTTGCAGCCATGGAGGTGCAAACCATGGGATAATGGTGTCCCACTGTCCCGGCTTCATGTTCTCCACGTTTGCTCTGCAATGATGTAACATTCACGGACAAATTATTCGAAAAAATCTTTTGGGTGAATGGAATGTACTGAATCTTTTGTGGAAAGAGATTTATTCCTCAAAACATTTTACTCCATAGTAAATGCCTTGCACAATAAACATTATAAAGATATTTCTTTATGATGCAATTTGTTTCACTTGTTTCTATGACGACGTTTACAACAACAAAAGCACGGCATGTAATGAACAACCCGGTAGTAGTCGCCTTCTTTGCGCCTCCTATCCTAGCCTGCGCCTGCTAAGCTTTTTTTGTGGAATACCTGATGCGGCCCAGCCTCACCCAGACTCTGCCTCCAGGTAATTTGAGTTTGAGACCGCTGGTCTACAGGATATTGAAAACTCTCTGCAGTGAATCACTTCATGGTAACGTTTCAAATTATTCCCTTTCTACCAATTTCAAGACACCAAAATATGGAATCATTATACCTGTCTCAATGAAAGCACAGTTGAGTCATAGCTTAATCACACTGCTAAACCAAATTGTACAGTAATAGATTAATAGTGTTTTCCTTGTTAGAATCAGGGGATATAGAGGAGGTTGTATGATGTACGGATTGTGAATTGTGATGTTGCAGAGGGTTCACTTCCACCTGCAGAGAAAATACACAGCTGGATGGAGCAGATACTAAACAAGCTGAACAGAATAAAACAGTGTTTCAAGGATGAAGCTGTAATGTATACAGTATACATCGTGTATACCCAGTAGGCGATTTGAGGGGGGATGAGGAGGAATGCTATCCCCAGTATTGGCAAGATGACCAAAATGCATCCCCCTTGTTAACCTGCCACTTCCCCTCTCCATCCCCTAGGTGCGGAGAAGGGACAGAGGGGTTATTTAGTTGAATATGTTAGTCTAGTCTGCCTGACTCATTGATCCTTTGTCTGATTGAGGTTTGTGCAAGTTAGAATCTATGGCCCTGAAATATCAGTAGCCTAACTGTGCTGTGTATTGATAAATCTGTGGTGCTGTCCGTGGTGCTGACGTAGCACACAGATTTGTAATTGCATCTTTTTCTCTCAGTCCTGCCCTTCTGTCAGTTTCGTCTTGGATCTATAATATTCTCTAAACTATATACTATAAATACTCAATTCTATACTATATTGTAGCCTATAATCTCTATAGAGTAGTGTCACCTTCATGATCAAAGTGACAAGTAGCAAAGTGTAGTATTCTCTATAATATAACAACTCTATAATATTCTTATAATATTTCTATGATCATTCAGTAGCATCTGTGCTGCTGAAAATACACCCCTAGACCAAACCACCTCCGTAACAAAATATTTTAGGGGAGACATGACTACAGATATAGATTTATGTATATAGATTAGTGTTATTTTTGCACCACCCTCCATTAAAAATTAACAAATCACCTACTGTGTATATATATAAATACACCAAAAGCACATGTGGGAACATGTCATATAAATACAGAAACATACTAAGATAAAATCAATCATGTAAGCTACTGTATATAAACAAATTAGCACACATTACTGTACTGAATTGAGATACATCACACAGCCAGATTATGTACATCAGCTCTCTCTACTTGTTGGTGACAGAAGTGGAACTGAGCGCAGACACAAAGCAGCTGGCAGAGCAGAGAGAGTCTTAGATCAGGGTGCGGGCCTCCTCCTCATCCTGACAGCACTCCCACATGGACATGCTAATACTGCTGCAGCCTCTGGGCTACCGTCCAGTGACTGGTGTGTGCAGTTCATACAGTTCAGAGAGTAAGAATGGTGTCATGGGAAAAAATATAAATTATAGCCTCTTGGTTTCCTCTGAAGTTAAATGCGAGGCTGGAACAACCAACCGGGCAAAGTGGACAACTGCCCCGAGGCAACAGAACTGCAGGGTCCTCTAATGTTTCAAGGCTTACTGTTTTTTGATTGTACTTGATTTTGATTGGAAATATACACCCTTAAAAAACAATATCAGCTGAAATAATATGAGACTTAATGTGGATCCTGCTTAATTTCCTGATCTTGAAGCCCTGTTTTAAAGAAGGTCGCTGTGTCAAAATCTAGACCCTCGTGCTTGCATGTTTAATCAAATTACCACACAGCAGACTCGGTGCCAGGTAGTAATCCACCATAGAAAAAAATTGTACACATTGCACAGAGAGTGGGCAGAACAGGGAGTTTATGGTGGAAAATCAGCAAAATTTTGCCCACGAGGCTCCCACGCATCTTAATTTGCCATGGGACAATTCAGTTTTTGGGACATTCTGCTGTTTTTGCTGACTTACCTGGAATGAAACTGAAGACCAGTATTTTAGTCAAAGGCAATGGTAGGATGATTCCTAATAGCTAACATACACATCTTTTGAAGTCACAGCAGCTGTATCCAAACCTGGGAAGAACATGCAAACTTGAGGCCACAACAGTATTGCTGTAAGGTACAAAACATGCATGTAATGCACAGTATTTATGTCTCTGTGTGTTTGAAGATATGAATGTGACTTTAGCATAATTACTGTATCAAGTAGGCTATATAAGATCAACTCTCAAAATTAGAGACATACTGTAGCCGATCTCCACTGTTGAGTATTTAATACTTTGTACCTGTTACGCTGTTGTTTTTTTCATAACTGCATGGGAAATCCTAAAAAAATTATATATATATATATATATATATATGTGTGTGTGTGTGTGTTTTTCTCTGCTATAGCTGTAGGTGCATGTAAAAATGGAGTATACTGTAGTAAGTTTTATATCTTATCTTTCACTGATGGATAGATTTCTTCCCCCTGGGTGTGCATTGTGTGCATGGGTGTGTGTGTGTGTGTGTGTATGTGTGTGAGAGAGAGAGGGAGAGAGAGACAGAGAGAGATAGAGAGGTGTTATAAAGTCACGTCTTTATAATATTTAGGACCCAATGGAGGAGGCCTGGCTACCAAAGCTTGGCCCCTGTCCCATGAAGCAGAAAAGGTCAAAATTATCACATCACAATAAAGTGGAGGCCATGGTGCACGTCCCACAGAGGCAGACGTGCTGAAACACTGATGACTGCTGCTCCTAGGAGAGCAGGTTGACAGGGGGGAGGAGGTAGGAAACAAGCGGGATGTGTGTGTGTGTGTGTGTGTGTGTGTGTGTGTGTGTGTGTGTATGTAGCTGTGTCATATTCAGTGACAGATTGGGAGTCAGGTGTTAAGCCTTTGCTGTTCTTTTTCGTAATGGGATATCATTTCTTTTAGTACCATATGACACTGTCAAGAAAAGCAGAATAATTTCATTTTCTCGGTCAGCAACATACAGTGTTTAGATTTTTGGTGTCATTTTAAGTCACAAACATAATTTCTTATGCAACTGGTATGTCATGAAGGTTGAGTCAATACTGCAGCTCTGCATAAATCAGTATGGAAGTTTTTATTGGACTTTCATAGTTGTAACTCACAAAAGACAATCCACAAATATCTCACTATCCACAAACTTGTATTTTTTAATTGTGTTGTGTAAAGTATCCACAAAAATTCAAAAATACAGAGCGATTTGCAAATATGCATAACTTACTCTGAAAAAACAATTTTAGTTTCATATAAAAATGATGTTTCCCTCTTTGTTTGCGGATTTTACGTCCAATTCGTACTGCAGCAGATCTGTAGAAATATCCACAAAAACGGGGTGTGGTTACTCGCCACACCAGCAGGTGGCGACATTCCCTCACTTGAGCTGACCGAACTACAGTCTGTACTGGAAGAAGGCTGAAGCAAGTGTCTGCCTAGCATCCACATCCGTACAACAGGAGACAATAAGGATAAGGATAGCAGCCTGGCTTCAACCAGGAGGTGAAAGACAAAGTTGAGCATATGTATTTAAAGTATTGCACACGGAAACATGTTTTTTGAGCTGTAAACTAAATTATGACTGTAATGTGATGAAACACATCAATGCTGGTATTAATATTGACATTTACACCAAATAATGAAAATCGTCATTTCATGGGTTGAAAATGGCTCAACTCGCCATCAACTGTTTTAAATCTCTTCGGCTGTGCCTGGCAGCAGCCCACCAGTGTTGCTCTTTGTTATCTTGTGTCTTTTTCACCCTTTTCTATTTTTATTTACTTTTTGTAGATTTCTTGTTAATCAAAGTAGTAAGCTACATTGTTTGGCTTAGTAGACCAATGTAGCTTCACATGTTCTTTTTTGTTTTCTCACTATTGGAGTACTTTTATTGTGCCGGATAAGACATGGCTGCATGACAACATACTAGACTCTATCTTGAGTTTAGCCAGCTTCCAGTTGGTGCTGGTGGACAGGAGTTGCAGCAAGAGCGGCAAGAAGAAAGGAAGAGGAGTTGCTATTTACATGAACAATAGATGGTGCAACCCTGGACACATTACAGTGAAATAACGTGTGTGCAGACTGGACATTAATCTGCTAGCAGTAAGTCTCCGTCCATATTACTGTTGGGACGGGCAGTACTGCATTTGGTTATTAGCAATAATTCATAATTATCATCGATAATTATGAATTATGAAATCAAGATATTGTTAACCTTAATCAATAATTCAGGCACCAACTGTTGGATCTGTGAGGAACACAGTTGCTTATTTGGTGGTGGTCGGCGTCTTGCACTCACCCAATTCCGTGAAAAACACATGTGTGATGGCGGATAAGGAAAGACAAAGCAAAGCTTTGTCCGACGTTATCTGACCATCAGATGTGCAAAAAGATGTCGTGCATGTATGTGTTAGTCAAAAGAAAGGGAAGAAGGAGAGAAAGCGATCGTGAGAGGGAGAGAAGCGGTTCCTTAGTCCACAGAGAGCGCACGTATGGACGGCAGTCTGTGACGCACGTTGTCTGGTTTCTGATCGACAAAGCAACTTACTTTCTCACTCACGATGACACAAACACAGCAGTAGTCCCGAACGGGACAAACACAAAACAGTCTAGCGTGGTGAACACAACTAAACAGGCAGCAAACTTAAAATACTCCTAAGAGTAAAGCAGAGAAAAATGGACTCAGCGGTCCATCAACTCACACAACAAAAAACAATAGCAATGAAGCTAAAAAGCTAAATGCTAAACAACAGCAACTGATGCTGAAAAGAACACACAACTAACACTGCCTATGCCCAGACTTATGCCTCTTACTTGGTCGCTTCAGAAAGCGAGCAAGGTGTGTGTGTGTAGTCCGTCTTTCTGTTCGGCTTTGTCCTTGGCTCAGATGCAGACGGTGGCCATTCTTGCACGGTTGGCGAAAAGCACGGCAGCTGGCTCTCAGCGGCGTGGCAGAGAGAACAGCAGAGTCAACTCGGTGAAGAAGAGCGGAGCGTTTCTCCCTTCTCGAGGGAATTTGAGGACGCTGGTTGCAGCAGCGGTCTCTCTTGGATCCAGGAATGTGTTCGGGTGAACACAGGCGGAGTCTCGTCTCGTCCGGCGAGGGGAGTCTTCGATGAGGGGAAAACACGTGCGTGGGGTACCCCTTTTGTCAAGCTGACTCACAGAGGAACAGAGGTTACCCCTAGCTCAGTGACATGGGAAAAACGTGTGTTTCAGGGCACGTTAATTTTTTAAAGGGGCGGTGATGTTATGGCTGTGTCATCAGGACGCTCCGCTGTGCAGGAGCGTCTCCGCCAATGAGAGACTGTATGTTGACTGTTCCCTGCTGAGGTGTGAAAATCGCAAAGCATCCTTGGAAATGGAGTTTGCAATGGACTCCCATTGTCTGTAAGCAGCATTTTGGCACTATTCCTTTGTCTCGGGGGAAACAAAGGAAAAAGTACCTCGTGGTCAGGCCTCACAGGTTACATGTAGGCCTTCTCTGTGTGACCTCGTGGTTTGAGGCCCAACATTACTTACCCAGAAAGTTTTCCCAGGCTATTATGATTGTTGTTTACATTCCTCCCAAGGCTAATGCGTTGCGGGCTGCTGACGTCATCAACTCCGTGACCACAAGATTACAGACACTGCCTTCATAGCAACCTCTGGAGATTTTAACCATTTCACCGTGACAACCATCCTGCCCACTTTTAAACAGTTTATGGACTGCATGACTAGGGAAAACAAACTACTGGACCTGCTGTATGCTAATGTTACGGAAGAATACAGCTCCATAGCTCTCCCTCCCCTAGGCAGATCAGATCACATCCTGGTCTACTATAAGCTCCTCAATAAACCAATGATCACCAGAACTGTCCAGAGGTGGTCACAGGAAGCAGAGACTCTCCAGGGCTGTTTTGAGGTGACAGACTGGGAAGTGCTCTGCAGCCCCAATGGTGAAAATATCGACAACTTGACAGTCTGCATTACATCATATATCAACTTCTGTGTGGACACTGTGATCCCCACTAAGACTGTATGCTGTTTCTCCAACAACAAACCGTGGGTGACCAGGGACATTAAGGCCACACTAAACCAGAAGAAGAGAGCTTTCAGGAGTGGTGATAAGGAGGAGTGGGACTGCTACAGAGGGAGATAAAATCAAGATTGCAGAGGGAAAGGAGTGCTACAGGAATAGACTCGAGAGGAAACTCAAAGAGAATTAAAGCTGCAAGAAGCATTGAACGGGCCTTCGCACCCTTGCGCACGTCAGAGTGCGGTACAGTCCAAGGGCTTCTATCACGGGCATGTAGATGTCTCCAGACCTGGGCTGACAGGTCTGACTTTACAAACATGTGAAGTTTGGTGCAGACTGGAGCATGTACAATAAAGTTATAGCAATTTTCTCTGTCATGGCGAATCATTGACGGTGTGAGGATGAGAATTTTCTGCAGGGTGGGACATGTCTGTCTTGCTCACACCTGTGTCATCAAAATTATGCAAGTTTTGGGCCCATTCACTTGAATTTCAATTAGTAAACAAAACTCTTGATGAGTTTGTGTGTAAAACAAATTAATTTCCTAATTTTCATCAAGTTTATTTTTAGAAAAGTAAAGATTTTTAACCCACATGACCTGGTCAAAGTTTGATTGAAATGTGTACTGTCAGGTGTGAAGAGACAATAAGTAACTGCAGCTGGACACAGAAAAATACTCATGTATTTGAATGAGGAGTGTGAGCGCACCGCTAGGTGCTTGGGCCCTAATAAAGGAAAAACTGCAGTACAGAGCTACAAATTTTAGTTTTGATTTTATTTTTCTGCAGCACTTTATCACTAAACTGTCACCCTCACTCAATGAGCTCCATTCAACCCCCACACCCATCCCCCCCCTCATATTCTCTCTCTCTCCCTCTCAGTTGGAGAGGAGAATGTCACTCTTTTTGTGAAATATCCTCATAAATCCCATGACTTTGGCCAAATCCTACATTAAAAATCACATTTTTTTAGGAAATTTCGTCGCGAATCCATTGATACAGGTTTCAAAGTGGTCAGACTTATAGTTTAGACATCAGAACCATTTATTTGACACAAAGTCCATGCCTAGAGATTGCCTCCCCATTGGTTTACATTGTAAGGTGTGATGTGGCACTACAATTTTTGGGGCTTACAATATCTAAACCGTTCAAGTTATCACAAAGTTTTTAATAAATTTTGTTCAGCACAGTGTAATAAGACATGTATTAAATTATTATTGAAGCTGATACCATTAACGCCCTAGGAGGAGATAGCGTTTGATCGGGGTCCAAAATTGGCACAAAGTCATACTTTCATGGGCATATTGCGGACTTCCTGTTGGATTTAGGTCAGGGGTGTCAGCGTATGATTTGTAGGCCTTGATGAGACGAATAATTGAGTTTTGGTTCGATCTCTCTACGACATTCCTACGGGCTGTGGCGGCCATATTAGATACATAGGTGGTGCTATAGAGCACATTTTGGCACTTTGGGGGATAATTTTTCCATTTTATCAAATATTTCACCAGACCTGATGTGTGTGCCAAATTTGGTGAGTTTTTGAGCATGTTTAGGGGGTCAAATTAAGGGTTGAAGTGGTGTAATAATAAAAAAAGAAGAAGAAGAAGAAGAAAGAAACAAACACACAAAACACAATAGGGTCTTCGCCCCTTTGGGGCTCAGGCCCTAATAAGAAGAAGAAGAAGAATAAGAAGAAAGAAACAAACACACAAAACACCCTTTGGGACTCAGGCCCTAATAATACCGGGGAGGTGTTGAACAGGATGAGGGCCACCACAGGCCACAAACAAAAGAGGTTCACAATGATGGAGGTGGATGTGAACAGAGACAACAATCTGAACCTGGTTTTTAATAGATTTGACACCTCTGTTCTTCCCCCTCCCATCTGCAACAACACCCCTGCCTACCTATCCTCTGCCCACCACCTCAATAGTGACAGTGCTTTTCCACGCCTGGCTCTCCTTCCACCGAGCACTCCTCTCCATCCCTTCCACCTCTCCACCTCTCCTGCTCCTGCACCACACCGGGCTCTTCCTTCACCTAGCACTCCTCTCAGTCCCCTCCACCCTTCCCCCCTCCTGCTCCTGCACCACACCCAGCTCTCCTTCCAGCCAGCATGCCCCCCACCCCCTCCACACCATCCCTGCTCCCCCAGCCTTTGACACCCTATCTATCAGCTGACAATGTCAGGAGAGAGCTGTGTAGGTTTTGCCCCGGCATGGTGAGTCCTCAGGGGGTGTGCCACTCAGCTGTGTGGAATCCTCCAACAGATCTTCAGTGGCTCTGACCTCATATGTCATGAATACACTAGAAAGACTCATCCTCAACCACCTGTGCATGCAGGTGGAATCACGGTTAGATGGTTATCAGCCCTGCATCAGGTTGGAAGATGCTGTCATATACCTGCTGCAACAGGCCTATTCCCACCTGGACACAGTTGGAAACACTGTGAGCATTATTTTTTTTACTTCTCCAGTGCTTCTAACACCATCAGACCATCATTATAATAATAAGCTAATTGACATGCAGGTGGATGCACCACTGGTGGCCTGGATGACCGACTACCTCATGGGCCGACGACAGTATGTCCAGCTGCAGAACTGCTCCTTGGACACCTTAGTGAGTAGCACTGGAGCGCTGCAGGGGGCTGTCTTATCTCCCTTCCTCTTCACCCTCTATACCTCTGACTTCAGGTACAGATCAAAGTCATGTCATCTGCAGAAATTCTCGGATGACTCTGCTATTGTGGGCTGTATCAGTGGAGGACAGGAGGAGGAATATAGGAGGGTGGTTGATAGCTTTGTGTAGTGGTGTGAGTTTAATCAGCACAGCCTACAGCTTAACATCGCAAAGACTAAAGAACTGGTCATGGACTTCAGGAAGCAGAGGACACCCCCAACTCCTGTCACCATCAGGGGGACTGACTTTGAGGTGGTTGAAGATTACAGGTTCCTGGGAGTATACACTGACAATAAACTGGACTGGTCTAGGAACACAGATGCTGTTTTCAAAAAGGGCCAGAGTTGACTCTTCCTACTGAGGAAGCTAGGGGCCTTCAACATCTGCAGGACCACACTGCGCATGTTCTACTTCTCCGTGGTGGTGAGTGTCATCTTCTATGCGGCAGTGTGCTGGGGCATTAGGGTGAAGGCAGCTGATGTCAACAGACTTAACAAGCTCATTAAAAAGGCTGGTTCTGTTTTGGGAGTCAAACTAGAGACTCTGGTGAATGCATCTGAGAGAGGGATGCGGCAGAAACTTCTCAGCATCATGGACAATCCCTGTCACCCCATGCATGACTCCCTAGAAGAATATCAGTGCACATGCAGCAGGAGACTCATTGCCCCTTGGTGCAGGACTGAACGGTACAGGAGATCCTTTCTGCTGGAGGCCATCAGACTCTATAACTCCCTTTGCAGGAAGATCACCTAAAAACCCTTTCAGTAAGGACAATAACGTGCAATATTTGTAGAAGGAGCAGTATCTTCACCCCATCTCTTTTGCTTCTGCTATCAGTACTGTGGCCATTATTCTATCATTCTATCTGGGACTTGTGGATTTCCTCTGAGATATCACTGACCCTTTCATCCCTTTCTTTCTCCCTGTCTTCAAGCAGCACCTTGACATACATTACTCGAAAAGTGAACATGTTCACGTGCTGGTGGCACTAGATGAAAAGTCAGGAGATCTTCAAAGTCAATAAGATTAATCCTCTGGGCACCATGAATATCTTTACAGAATTCCATGGCAATCTATCGAATAGTTGTTGAGATATTTCACTAAAACCAAAAATGTCAACAAGGCAGAGCTAGAGGAAAGGTCTGGATATCTCCAAAGTCAGTAGGCTTCATCCTCTGGGGACTATTAATGTTTGTACAACATTTCATGGCAATCAATCTATATTTTAGTCTGTACCTGACAGACCAACATTGCCATCCATAGAATCACACCACTAGCATGGCTAAATTATTTTAATGATGAACAAACTATGATCAGGATGATTTTTAAAGTACAAAGAACAACTTTCATTCAGCCCCGTTTCTCATCTGTCACCTGTACCTTCGTCTGTCTCCAAATTTATACCCTTACAGCACAATCACAGGATTTTTGACACAATAATTCTGCCACAACATTAAAAAATGTACACCTTGCTCAGGTCAAAATGATTCAACAGTTCTCTATGCTTCCCATTCTTCTGAAAGAAATCTGTCAGCTATTATAAAAACTAAACTAAAGGAGTAAATTCATACTTTTGCATCTTCCTACAGCTACAGCAGAACTGCTAAGAACATAAAACAAGCAGATTTACATCAGCTTAGAGGCACAAAATGCTACAATACACAGAAAAATTGTATTTCTCAGAAAGTCCACATGCATGCCTGACCTTCACATGTCTCTCTTTACAGCACATCTCACGTCTGTGACACTGTGGTCCCTGCCTCCAGCTCATTGAGGGTTTAAATAAACATTGCTGTGTAACATTCTGAGAGTGAACGCTGTGTACACACACTGATTCTGAAACTCTCACCATTGAGTTATAGACAGATAAAACTGTGGCACAAGACAGACGTGTAATAAATCTACCAGAACCAAAATTGATGCAATGAAACCATAATTTGACCAGTTATATGTGTCACTTGATTTCATACAGGAGATATCTAACAGCTGCAGTCACTGTAAATAAATCCACCTTGGAATTTGAGACAAAACACACACACACACATAACTCACACTGTTTGAAAATTCAGGTGATAAAAACAGACAACCTTGTAGAGATAAAAATAAGTCAATTCCCTTCCTATTAGTGGATTTGTGTTTGTTTTTGAATGTGTCTCAAGTGGCAAATAAAAGAAATGAGCTACTATATAAAAGCATCCATTGACGTAATGAATGAAAATACACACATATACACAAAAATCACCATTGATGTTCTCACCTCTCAAAGACTCATTTTGGGAGTAATGATGAGTGCATTGTGTGTATCATTAAAGTCTCCCAGCTATCAACCTCTCTATCTTCCTTCTTGAGAGTGCTGCTTTCTCCCAGCAGTGCACGTCTACACTCTACTTTGTATTATTCCACAATCTGGCATTATCTCATGTCTCTATCAAGCAGCCCGCTGTGAGCTCAAAGCACACAACCCAATAAACCTCAGCTTATTTTCCAACCAAGAGGCTGTTTTTGATGTTTGAGAACCACTGTGTCTGTTGTTGTAATGTCAGCCTGCAGTGTGACTGGTGGCTTAGACAGCATGCTGGAGCAATCACTCTGAGGTGCTGTGTCATCGTTGGGCATACAGGTAGGTAAAGGGCCCCATCATCGCTCATTTCAGCAGGGACTCATGAAACCTGAAGCCTGCTTATTACCCTAACCCTAACCCTAACCCTAACCTTAACCCTAACCCAAACCTGCAAATAAATACAATATTGATCAAAATTATGTTTGTCAGGCTGCTTCCACAACTCTGATTCCTATCAGCCTGTCTTTATCGCATGAATCTTTTATGCTGGTGGTTTATGCAAATCTGTCCCTTTATCTCTGCCTTTCCTCTAAGGCACAACCCAGTAGTGCAATGCATTGTAGAGATCTAATCCTTCAACAGAGAATTCATTTTTTACATGAATCTGAGACCAAAAATACCATTTTTTTTCCTTACTTCATTCTAAGAGAAAATGGCACCCACGTCTCCCAATTTCTTTTACCTACATCAAATTTAATCCTTTAAATAGTCTTATTGTATCCATTCTACTCCTCCTTCTTATCTTAATATCCTTCCTTTTCATTCCCCATTTCATTTCACGGAGCAATTTAAACAGGCAATAAGGATTTTATTCAGTGATTCATTCGCTGTTTGACATCAGTTATCTGCTTATCTGTTATCTTTGTTTTCCAGTGATTAAGAGCATGATTTGGAGACTGACCATTTCCAGAAACAAAGAGATGGTGTTTCCGTATGTGACGCTGTTCACTGAAGCGCACAATCAAAGCCAAATGAGTCCATAAACAGACTCTGACACGCAAGCTGTCATCTGATGGACATTTGGCTCTGCCAGTGCTCATTTGAAGCCCAGTTAGGTGAGCATATGCATGCACGCACAAACACACACACATATATAGACACACACGCTCACGCCATTAGCGCCTGACAGTGTCATTCCTCATTGGAAACCAAACCAGGTAGGTCCCTCATGTATTACCCATTGCACATAGCCAGGCCACAGTGCAACAGGAACCTGTCAATTAAAATGGATTCATTCGGCTCATTGTGCACCTACTTCAACCCAGAAAGGAGGGGAAAGGAGGGATGGGGTGGGGTGGGGTGGGGGATGTAGGAGAGGAGAGGACGAAGAACAGAGAGCATTTTCAGAGAATGTCATCATGAGTATGTGTGAAAAACATAACAGTTACTCACAGACCCACAGAGTGTATGTATGTACCAGTGAGGCCGCTCTTAGTCAGTTGTGGACACATATTCACACTGACTTCACACTGACTGCTAACTGAAAATGACTCCCACTGTGATTGTCATGGCAACCTCTGACCTCCACTCCTATCCACCACCACCCTTCTCACTGTGGATATATTATGAGAATTAAGAGGACACCTCATTCATTTCAGTGAAAGTTGCTCAACCAGTGCATACACACACTCACAATTTCAGGCTTCTTCTTCACGATATGAGCGTCAGAGTCTCTCTCCAACTCCATCTGACTCACTGTCTGCACCCCTGAATGAAACAAAAATAATATCTGGATAAGACTCTTGGTGGCTTTTAAATATAATTGGATGTAATGGTTTAAAATGTGAAAATTGATGGAGTGAGTTTTTAATGCCCAGTGCTGTCCCTAGAGGAGGCTTGGCACAGAAACACAACTCCTGCATGAACAATTTCCTTGGAGATGAGTGGGAAGGGTACAGGAAATAAGTTAGTTGTGGGTGATGTAATTGAGGTCGGAGGATTTTAATGATTTTGCCTTTTCTCTATCCTCTTACATACTCTGATTAAGAGCTTTACGCTTTGTTGACTCTGAAAACTATTTTTTGATGTCATTTACTTTTTTGAACAGGGCTTTAGACAGGATTTTAGACTCACACCTCCTTGCCAATGACCAACAGTTGTAATCAGCTGGAGACCATGCTGAGCCCTTAAAGTTTAGATAGTTACATGACCACACTGACCTCGCAACTCAATGTCCACTGGAAGCAGTGGCGGACTCAGGCTGTCTCAGGGGCAGGGGTGAAAAAATATAAGGGGCACCCCAATTCACAATGTTTTTCTCCCATACAGTGCACCCTATAGGGCACATTTTTCATTGAAAGGGCACCCAATTCCACACTTCAGTTTGTTTGACTTAGAGGAACCCTAAATTACACTTTTCCTTTTGTTTGTTCACTAGAGGGGCATCTATACAGAACCTCCAGCTTACCCCATTACAACAGCATCATAGGGTACTGCATTACATCCTCTTCATTTAAAGGGCACATCATATTTTTTCGTCTTTGGGGTTCTGTACAGGACACTATCACATTTTCTTCTACTGAAAGGGCACCATGAGGGCTCTTCATTCCAGATCGTCATATATAGAGGTATTCTTTAGGGCATTTCATCTTGATTTACCCATAACCAGACAGTCATTACAGAACTTTTGTATGTTTTCTCCTCTGTGTGGGGCACCTTAGAGGGCATTTTATCATACTGTGGGGGCACCTTAGAGGGCATTTCAGAAGCGAAGGATCTGTACTTGTAAAACAAGAAAAATGTCAGAAAATTGACTCTGAACTATATCAGAAACATGGCTGCTGAAGAACAGATGCTCTGCTTCTGAACCATTTCCAGTGAATGCAGGTTTGCAGTTAATATAGATGTGGTAACAGATGCTTTCTGCCTGACAATCCTTTGTTCCTTTCTCTGTGATCACTCATTTTGAATATAATGCCATAATGCCAAAATATAGTGACCATAAACTAATGATTTTATCTGCAGTGCAACAGCTTGCTTGTTAACAGGTGGTACCTCTTCTGATATCTGATAACAGAAACATTAAAAGATGTAAATTAGAAAAGGTACATGGTGAATTCAGCTGCATTAAAACACAGTAAAGGTGATGACAGAGAGCAGGAGGGAGAGAGCTGGAGGTTCATATGAGGTTAGAAGAAACCTCTCCCTCCCTCTCTAATTACAAGCATGAAAGACTAGTTTTGCTGTATGTGTTAAGGCAAAGTTAGTAACAAATAAAATGTATAATTAAGAATTAATTTTAAGTCAACTGCCAACAGGTATTCATTTACATTCATAAGTGAATTTCAAGCATCAGAGATACAAATTGGTCCGGGAAAAATAGACCTGGCACATAAAGATAGCATGGTGCAAGATAACACTTGCACTTAGGGCCTTAGGATGGCTCTTTAATTTTTATCTCACCCTTAGACCTTTTTTGTACAGTTGGTATTATGCCTACATGGTGTATATTTCTAAATATATTTATGTTTAACCAAATTAACACATTCTAACTGACATACAGCAATCCAGGTACTGGTACTAACAATCCTGGTATGCACTAGTACTGGTCAGCTGATAACAACATATCTGCTAATATGACCCTTTTTAAAAAAAGAAAAGAAAAGAAAAGAAATGGCTGTATAAGGTTCATATGCAAGCACACACAAGTGACAGGAAAGTTAAAACACTTATGTGGCACATGGCTGTACCTGAGCCGAAGAGACACAAGCAAAAAATTCACATCCCTTACAAATGCTCGCACAGGTCACAAATTACAAAGTTTCTCCTCTCTTTTCCCAGTGTTAGACAGAGGGAAAAAAGAAGTGAGCTGCATCGTCTGGGACATAGTGTTCTTGTGGTAGACAAGACACATTTGGCCTGAGTGGAGTACTGCTCTGCTCCTGTCAAATTACTGCCTCAGTAAACTGATAGCCTAGCACTAATAGTTAGTGAAGGTCCAGTAAATAAGGATATCAATAAACTATGTTCTTAAATTACATTTATTGGGGAAGATAATCCCAAAGTTTGGATGTTTATTTTTTTGTTTTTATACATTTCTGGACAGTTTTTGCCAACATGCACACACCAGGTTATTGTTAAATCAGGGGCCATTAACAATTTACTCACATCCATGCACACACACAACAGTTTTCTTATTCTTAACCACTCTTTATAATTCACTAGAATTAATGTTCACAGGTGCGATATTCATGCCAAATGTGAGAAGACATTTAAAATCCATTTGAAACAGTCTTGGCTTTTTTTTTGTTTGTTTTTTTTTTGTTGGAAGGGGGGAGTATAAAAAGTCATTTCCATAAAAAGAAGATAATTTCAGTTTAAGCATATGACACTACAACCTGGTCCCAGAGGAAAACTTCCTCCTGTGGCATCTGGGTCGCTCTTTTTTTGGCAAAATTAATTAAATTCCCTGCCAAGCTAGAGTTGCCAACAAACTGTCAACAACGGGGGAAGAGGGACCCAAAAAAAGCAACATGCTTGGACTGCAGAGAACTTGTATCTCTCTCTCCATTTCTCTGTTTATATGTGTTCATGGAAATCGACACAAAAGGCAAGAGCGACCTGTTTGTATAATATATAATAATATTGTTTAACTTTACAAAAATTATAGTATGCTTAAAAATTCTGAAATGATCAGAATTTTTTGAGTTCACCTTGTCTCATGGCTGATGATCAAACTGACTGGAAAGTGTCTCCACATACTTCTGCTTCTGCACCACCAGAGATTTCTTTCAGTCTTGATGAAGTGAGTGAGATGAGCAGACAGGACCACTTGATTTTTAAAGATCAAAAACATGTGGTCTAACCTCTGATCCATGAAGAGCACTCTCCTTGTAGAGCCGCTGACAGACACTGGATGATATAACCGTACTTCACAAGCAGCTGGAAAAAACAACACTTAAGCCAGCAGAAAGCCGTGAGAGTTAAGGCCAAAAAGCACTTAAATTGTCAATAATGATTCCATTACTTTTCAGCACATGGCCATTCAAATGAAGAATGACTGTAACTCTCCAAATGTAACAAAATACTAATGCAATATAGTGCTGCATTCTGCTACTTTTTGGTGCAATGCAGAACAATTTTGGCATGATGTTACATATCAACCATCAGGTAAAAGAAAACATGCAACAACTCTGTCTTATTATTGGTAATCTCAAATGCATTACACACAGCATACATTGTACAGATGTTCATTCTGACACCAAAAACCAGTGAAAACAGTTAATTCAATAAAACAGTAGTCTGGCTACTGAACTGAACATGATTGAAAGCTGAGTTAAAGCTCAAAGGCCAGTAAACACAACATTACAATAATCAGGGAATGATAAGGTCTTGATGACGGTATATAAAACCAAATATGAGTCTCTTGTTGTTACTAAAAGTACTAAGAAGTACAAAATTACAATGTTTTTTTTATTTTCAATTGGTAAAAATATGACCATATTTTTTTTTGTATGTTGCTTAAAGTTCAGTTTACATGTAAATTCAGACTTACAGCTTTTAAAACAATATTAGGGATAAGGACATGAAGGAAAAGTAGCAACATTTGTGTGTAAAACTGTTTACAGGCTTCACAGTGTTGTAAGACTTGAGCTGTAAATAGTTGTGGGACAGTCAGTCTTAATGATAGTCAGCTGTGCAGTGTGGCCAGCTTGCTGAAGTCACTGGGTTTGATTTTAATGTAGCCCATATATCTGCACATTATCAGCTTAACAATGAAATGAGATGTTACAATGATAAATAATGTGTCCTAAGGGAAGAATATACAGTGAGAACGGGCCTCTGATGTTGGCGAGATAAAATCATTAAATTAATTTCTGTGTGACATGATGGAGCAGAACCAGTTCAAAGCAAATTCAGAAACAAACAGGCCACTGTCTTAATCTGTTGAGCAGAATCACATGATCAGATAGTGTCAAAGGCTGTGACAGGGTAAAGCAAAAACACAATGCAGTGCACTATCTTGAATTATTCATCAATAAATAATTAATGACCCTAAACTTGATTTAGTATTTTCCAAATGGAATAAAAATGAGTCATGTACCTTTAGTAAAATTATACCACCAGCTGGATTTTCAATCAGCCAATAACTCTCAACCTTAGCTTGTAGTTATTACTTTGCGATTACAGAGAGCACTGATACATGCATAGCATCATTCAAGTCAGCCGCTGACTTTGCCCATCGGGGAGAAGGGATGTTTTTCTCCAAAGTCTTGAGTCTCTTAATACTCTGGTGAAATTAAACATGCACCACTAATGATTTATTACACTTCCTGAAATTCAACTATTTCCAAGGGGCACACTTTTGTATCTATGCGTGTTTGCATGGCAAAATGAATGGATGGTTGTGTGTGTTATAGGGACGATTGTGATAAAGTGGCCATTTATTTCTGTTTCAGATCCTGAGGATAAACAAACACGTTGTCCTGTTTCCCTTTTAGTAATTTGATGGATCATTTGGTCTGTGTTGTGTTTGTGTGTGTGTGTTTTGGTATGCCTGATTATGTGCATGTGCATGTGATTAGAGGGCTATCCACAAAAACAAATGAGCTCAGGCAAACTCATCCATGACTCCTGGTCACGACACCGAATGAAGGTATGAGAGAAGACGTCCATGTTCACACAGCTGAGGACTGTATGAGACTACAGGACCCTGATCACAAAAAAATACAACTTTAGTCTGACTCAGTGCTGAAAAACTGCAGACTACATTAACTTCAAGACAACAAAGAAGCTATGATAGTAATTTTGACCTGGCACTTGTCAGCGCTTTTGTTACCACATGCTGGCAGGATCAACTGTGGAAATTATACATTTGCCAAGATTTTCCCAATGCAGACAAAACCTGTTATTATCAGATGTCTTTTTAAAAAGAGTCTTTTCTTTTGGAGAACTGAACAAATGTACATTCAGACAAAAGCCTCTCTTCAGACTACAAATGCATATCGAGAGAGGCAAGAAGGAGGGAGGATCTGTCACCAGCACTGCACCATTCACAGAACATTGAACCGAGTCTAGTTGAAAAGGTCATGGCTATAACAATGCCTGTTATGGAGCAATACTCAAGCAAACAAGTACCTCTGCTCTTTATTTATGTTCTGATACCAGCAAATAAACTTTGCTCCATGAAACATCCCGAAAGTTCAACATTCCAGTCTCTCAATAACATAACTATGTTGCACAATTTACAGCTGATAAACATATCATTTGGGGGCATGAATGATTTAGTTGTTTTGTAATTCTGTTTGTTGCCTCATGTTACATTGATAACACATATTCAAGAGGGTTGTTGTGAGACATTGAAACACTGCTTTAAAGCCTGTTGGCATTTCTTCATTCTTTCTGTTTATCTTTGAAGTCAGTTTTGAGCCTGTGGTACATATAGTACAAGAGAAATAAACAGCCCACTGTGAGAGTCATGGTAGCACAGGTATTGTATGTTGGCTCAGTTCTGTTTGGTTAGCATGTGTTGGAGTCTTTATCATATTAGCTAAGCAAGACACTGCTGTTGTTCCAAAGACAACAACAGTAAACCAGAGTTTATGTCCTCTCTGCCAGCTGTAGCTGATTGACTGCTGGCTGGTGTTTCTTCTTGTGTTGTGTCATCCTTGATCAGTGTAAAATGTTCTGGCTCCAAAATCACCTACTGTATGTGTAACTTTGCTAAAGTAACACATAATGCTGGTCTTGCTTGATTCATATTTTCTGAAGTCATCATCAGTGTCTCCGAAGAGAAGACAAGCTCACAGCCACCAAGGGTAGACTGTAGTACTGCACTGTCCACAGTCATGTTTTTATCAAAGCTTCAAATACATACAGACAGCTACTCAGTGTAGTGAGCTGACAGACTGTTAGCCCAACAAGTCATTTATCTTTATGAAACACAACATCTGAAATATTATTACATTTGCATGAATTCCTCCTCTTGTCCTTCACAGGTTTAAGAGACTCATGGTCTTTGTCATTTAAAGGGGACATATCATGCACATTTCCAGATCTATATTTATATTCTGGGGCTCGACTGGAATATCTTCACAATAGTTACAGTTCAAAAAACTCCTTATTTATTGTATTCTGGCCCTTGGCCTCTGTCTGAAACAGGCTATTTTGGCTCCTGTCTCTTTAAGGCCCACTGATGAGCCCACTCTTTTCTTATTGGTTAGGCTCCCAGAAGCTGCATCTCGACTACTGGTGGTTTTGGGGACTACATACACAAACAGTAGTAGGAGGATTTCACTTCTTTTTCTTGTTGTTGTTAGATCATTCACCTCAATCGTTGGAACTTGGACTTACGTTTATTTTTAAAGTAATCAGTCAGTTTTGTTTAATGGATTTTCAGTATATATGTTGATTGATTTCACATCAACACCCCTTATGAAGCCTGTAAACTATGCACAAAGGCAATTAAATACCTTTTATTACTACAGTGCATAAAACTTACTGAGCGTTAGATGTGAAGCTTGATGCCACTCTCACATCTGTTCCAATTAGTTTAGCTTAACATAAAGTCTGGAAGCCGGGGGGAAATAGCTAGCCTGACTCTGTCTAGAGGTAATAAAATCCAAAAGAAAATTATCACAGGAAAAAAAGACCGGAACTATTTCTGGAACTGCTGCATATTGGACAAACTACTTCCTACTTGATCAGTCATCTTTAACACTGACCAGATTGTAAAGTGTACAGGGCAGGAGGGACAGATTTAATATTATCTGGCAGAAGCCTGAGTTCTCTCCACTTTTAATTAGAGTGTTAATCATTTTCAGCTGGTTAGCCGCCTTTCCATGGCATGAGCACTGGTTCGATGAGTTCATGGCACATCTTAAAATTCAGAAACTGAAACCAGCACTTCATCTCAGCTCCTAAAATTGCTTGTCTCATTATGTCTTTTCTTACATTTACTAAATGGGTCTGTTTTTGTGCACATCGGTCAAAAGCAGGCATAGACAATATATATTAGATTGCATTAATATTTAAAGATTGAATTTAGGCAAGTATAGGGAATATTACAAAATAAATCTCTTGTCAGCAGGGTGGGTAGAGTAACCACAGGGGGACACTCAGAGACAAAGGAAAACAATTAATGCACAGTATGAGCCGTACATTGTGCAAAGTAATATGGTTTGGTACATTGGTACAGTACTAAGATATTATAGGAGCAGGTATGATACTCAAGCTTGATTAAAATGTAATACATTTAATGTCATATACCACATAACAAACACAAAAATATGGAAAATTGTGAATTAGTTTGTCTACAGGAGTCTAAAGGAACTTAAATGTCAGAAAAAGTGTGCAGACGTACAAATACATATCAGTTTGGACTGCTGGACATCAAAGACGATCTCTCTTGTTTGTGCTACTGTCCGTTTTTGCAGTCTGTCTTGTCAGGAAATCACGTTGCTAGATTTCTGCTTTTCCCTTCTGCTCAGCTATTTATATTCTGCTCTGCTTACGTTCTGCATGTCATGATGACCAAGCAACACATGGCTTTACAGGCAGAGCTTTTAAAGATAATCTGTTATGTACACTTCAGATATGTGGTACTTTAAATGTTCTTTTCTCTTTAACATCTGTTTTTATTTAATCTGTTGTTTACTTTGAACTAGTTGTTTTAGTCTGAATTTTTTAAATTCTGCTTTTTCGGCCCATTTTATACAAACAAAAAATGTGTCCTGTTTCTGTTTTATTGTGGTTGTTCACAGTGCTACACAAAATGTTACCCCCCCTAGTCTGTGCTGCATTATAACATCATATTGCACAATGTTGGCATGCGTGAATGCTTCTCATGGAGACCTTGACCAAACAAATGTTGGAATTAATGGAATGTATCAACACATTATTCAAGATTTATTGTGCAGCGCAAATTGCATATGGCCCAGAGGTTAGTACAATTCCCACTGCATGCTACACACACACACACACACACACAGTTGTTATTGTATTCTTCTCTTGTATGTATGTGTAATTCTATGTTTCATCATAGTGACAAACCTTATTAAAGTGTGAGAAATTGGAGGCATTAACATGATGCTGGATAGTTCCAAATAATGGTCACAAATGGCTCTAAATAAGGATAATAATGCTGTTCAACTTCATGTTTAAACAGGAATAAATTACATACTCTGTTTATTCAAAGTAACTGAAGTGAGGTATGACTGCATTAGCCGCCATTCAGTAAAACCTAAAATGCTATTAGGAAAAAAAAAAAAAAAAACAGCCTTCACAGCTAGCCTGCACACAATAACAGCAACAACACAGAAAGCATTAATGTGCATATTTCAAATCAACCACCCACTTTGCCCAGCAGGAAGAGAATATGTTTTGCCCTGAAAACTCCATCTGTTTTGTTAGTCCCCCTCTTTCTCCTCTATTTCACTTGCATTCAATACTAATCTGCTGCTATGTGAATGCTGCACAGCTTGCAGAAGAACTGCTATAAACTTTCTATGACATTTAATTTAGATTTTCTGAAAAGCGTTTGAGTGCTTTTTGACACCAATCGTTTTCAAAGATTTCAAATACTTTTGAAACGATACGTGTGATGAGAACTTTTCCAACTACTATACTTTACAGACACTTCTACATTGTCTCAAGATACCTTTACACCATTATGCTGGCAGGTTGTACAGCCTGATAATAGAGTCTGTCTCATAATAATGCAGTTATTTAATACATTAAATTAAATGGCAAGAAAGGTTTCAATAATAATTAGACCCCTGTGTGTGAGCTTTAATTTAAATTCTGAACATTTTCAAGCATTTATCATTATTCCCAGTGGCTGGAGTCAGTGAAAGGTGGCCCGACACTGCACTGAAAGATGCAGATGAGTCCTCACCTTTCACCGTTTAATAAGGTACCTTACACACACCTTCATCCTAATGCTCCATCTTTAAGCACAAAGGGGTTTACACTTCACCATACTTAAATACATTATGACTCACTCTACCATGACTATCGAGGTCTGATCCTGTGTTAGCATGTGCAGGCATGCAGGTCCATCCTTACACAAGGTTACTGCACTGAAAACAAAGTTTCGCATTCACATGCGTCCTCACAGTTCCATTAAGTGCAGCCATACTTCAGTTATTAGAAGAATAAATGCAAACACATAAAACAAAAACGTGCATTACATGGATATTACATGTCGTGAGTGGATTCATGGCGGAGAAGTAAGAGTAAAGTGAGCTCATATATGGCCCTGCAGATAAGAAGGCATGAAGTATGAGTGCAGCAGCTTCTGCAGGTTTGGGTAAGCATGTCCCAACTGGCTCACACAGTGCTGACTTAACAACAGCCACCGGCAATGAAAGAACAGTTTGTTTTCACATGAGAGGCTGAATAATAATGTATCATTTTCAAATGTGTGTCTGTGGTTAATATTTTAGAAATAACAGATGTGTAACTAACTTGTCCTACAAGCTTTAATAAAATCGTCCATGAGTGTTTTTGTTTTTTCGATTTGTTTGTCACAGCTTGTGTTTGTTGAACTTTTAAGGATCCGTTCCTTTTTTTAATCTGTATCAGTTTACATCTGGTTGGGTTTTGTTGGCATTTTGACCACCTTTTTTTTTTTTGGCGCAGAACATTCATGTTGATATAATGATGTTTCTGAGTAGACAATTTGATTGCAATTATTTTGTTGTAATTTAGACTTAAAGGAATAGACTTAAAACAACAGTGAGGTGCCCAAATGAACATTGAAATAGCTTTTTTTTCATAATCATTCTTCCTGTTCATACTGACCATTAGAAGATCCTTCATAATGCACTTACAATGTAAGTGATGGGGGCCAAAATCCACAAGCCGTCTATGCAAAAATGTATTTAAAAGTTTCTCTGAAGCTAATATGAAGCTTCAGCCATCCAAATTAGTTAAGTTAAGTAGATATCTTTCAATGTTAGTCTTTTTAGTGCCAATGTCCCTCTTTTTGTTACTATACTTCCACCGCAGCTCAACCAGGAAACACAAAGAGGATATTTGATGCTAAAAAGACTGTAAATGTGGCAGGTATCCACTTGATATGACTAACTCAGACTGCTGAAGCTTTATATAAGATTCAGATAAACTTTTAAATACATTTTTGCTCACTTACAATGACAGCACATTTGAAGGGGATCTTTTAATAGCCAGTATGAACAGGAGGAATGATTACAGCGAGAAAAACCTTGTTCAGTGTTCACATGGACACGTGACTGTTTACACACATTTTCTTCAACCATATGTGGTGCAATTGTAGGTTCAGAAAGCAATCTGGCTTAAGTTGTTTTGTATAGATGGCAAGCAAGTGAGCTTGCCATTATTCTAAATCATGACATGCTAGACATAATGACTGAAGTTCTAAACTTGCTCTAATATGTTTTGTTTGAATCAAATAATTAAAAACATGGACAGAATGGAAACCTTGCGCACATTGTTTTAACATGTGGCTTTAGGTTAGTAAGGGTGGATATGTGTCGACATTTTACTGCAGAACTCTTGTGTTGTTTCAACAGTAATGATGTCTCTGGGTGATCGTTTAGAATAAGGGTATTGTAATCCCTTTGAGAAATACGCTGACAACATCTAACACAGCAAGAAATAACTGTTGATGTATTATTGCTGTGTCAGCACCTGGGTAGTGAAGCAAAATGCTATGGAAGCAAAATCTGCTGGCTTACGGGTTTAAAAGGTTGATGAAATTAGCTATTGAAGAATGTGGCGTGACTGTAGCTGTACATGTACAGTACAAGGTGTGCTTAAATGGCAGAAAGAAATGACTTTTTAGTCTCTACAGGGACTACAAAATTTTGATGTACAATAAATAAGTGTGAAGAAGGTCAGGATGTATCAGACTCCAACTAATGGGATCACAATAATCATATTAGAAAAATGGAAACAGTAGTCACAGAAATAAAATACTTTGCAGATTCTAGACAGCTGAAGAAAAAAGGGCATTTTGGAAGTGTGTATGTGTGACTCGGTGTGAATAATATGTGTTACTTTCTATCTAATAATAGTGAAGAAACTGAACAGTAACACTGACTGCAGAGAGCCCTGCCACCTCCAGGTTCACACTGTGAATTGTCAGTCAGGAGCTTGGCAGCACCATGAGCCGACCCCACTGGACTCCTGCACTGATCCAAACTTCACTGCCCCGGCTCAGTCCCACACTGCAGATAATCAACACTCACCTCTTATTCGGAGAAGAGAACAGCACTTTGAAATGTGTGTGTTTTTATGTGCGTGCGTGTTTGGTGAGTGCATGCAGGAATGAGTGTCACGGCAGATTCTTGTTTCTTGCTCCCCCTCCCCTTTATTCTCAGACTGCTCTCGAATGCCCGCTAGGTTAGACTCAGCAGGATGATGCAAACTCTATCCAGACAACCATGTCGGCTGGTGGAGATGGCTGCATCTAATTTGAAACATCAAAAAGTTAAGAGAACAAGACAGGATCAGAGGAGTATGATGAGACATAGCTGCTTTTGCTGAAACAAAAAGTGTCTGCAGTGTAAGTTTGTAGATTAGAGAAGGTCTTTGAACAGGCAAAAAAAAAAAAAAAAGTCTTACATACAGTCGAGGGCATATCTTACAACTGAAAAAATGCTTTCATGCAAGAATGAGTGAGGTGTCTCTTCTCTCTCAGTTTTGAACACCAAATTGCAATTTCACCAATAGAGACAGTATAGTTTATTTATTTCTGTTTGTAGAATGCTGTTAAAAGTGTTATTCCTTTATCAGCTTATAAGTGAAACTGAAAAAGTCGGACTTTATTCTCTCATTTAATCAACAGACTTCAGACAGTAAACATCCCTAAAACACATGATCAATTGTTACAGTGCATCAGAGAAAACAGCACATATTCACACATTCAACAACACCTCCCAATTGTGCATACTCACCCACTTAGACACACACACACGCGAGCTATCCATACACTCCTTTGTACTGTAGATAACATCAAGTAGTTAATGTGATGATTCTTTGAATCCTTTGTAGTGTCTGTGTGTATTCAGTCGCCCACTTACACTTATGTAACAAGTGAGTACATGATATTTTAACATAATGATCAATCATTTAACAACTTGGTAATAGGTGTTTTATCATTGGACCTGAGGGTGACAACGAAGCCGGTTTCCTTTTCTCAACTGACACCGACAAAAGGAAATAAATGGATGAACCTTCTGCCAGGACTGCTGAATCCTGGGAAAGTTAAGGGATAATAATTATTCGTTTTATACCAGCTCTAACATGAACCTTGCTGGGGGTTATTGACTCATTGGCCTTTACATGTGATTTTCTAACTGGAAAAAAATGGTGTTGTTCTGGAAATGTTAAATTTATCCTACATTATCCACTGAAAGTGGTGAAAACATTTGTAGCAAAAGATATTGCAGGCTACTTAAAGCAACTACAAGGAGTTTTTAACTGGTTATGAAACAGTCTCAATTTAATACTGATGCCTCTATATGACCTACATAAGCAAACAAGACCATCAGTGAGAAGATTGGCTATTTCTATATGGCTATTCTAAATGCCTGCCACTGGGTCCGATTCCCTGCAAAATCATATGAAACGATTTACGGCATGCACACTGGAAGAGCCTATGTTTACATTACATTGTAGCATTGTAGCATGAGGGAGTACAAAGACGTTACTAGGACAAAGGGAGGAGATTTATCTTCATTTGATAACGATAAAAGTAAAGTTAGACTTGTTGTCCGCTTCCCAACTCAAAAAATGCTAAGAGGAAAAAAGAGAGAACGCGAGCAAGCTGAGAGCACAAGCGAGAGCGAGACAGAGAGAGACCAGTGGTGGTCGAGCGAGCTAGAGAGTGAAGATGAAGAGAGGGAGCGGCATTAGCGAAAACAAAGCAGTGAATCAGAAATAAAACGTTACATACAAATATCCCACTTGTGTATGCAACAAGTTACAAGCTACAGACTGCAAGATACAAGTACGAATTTTGACCTGGTTTTTACAGCTGATTCCGACTGGTCAAATCTGTCCAATCAGAGGGCAGATCGACCCAGGTGAGTTTAATTGTACTAGAGGATGGCATGGATAATAATGGTAAACATTTAATATGTTTTGTATTTGTCTCCAGTTTAATGGTACCATGCTGACAAGTGTGTTACAGTGTTTGTGTGCTCTGAAAGATGCCACGGCGCAGATATAAAGTTGATGGGCTGTTTGCCTAGCATGCTGATCCTACGTAAACATATGAGAGAGACCATATGTTTACAGAAATCCATCGATAGAAACAGATGAAAGAACAGGGGGAGTTATTAGGGCCTGAGCCTCAAAGGGGCGAAGACCCTATTGTATTTTGTGTGTTTGTTTCTTTCTGCTTCTCCTTCTCCTTCTTCTTCTTCTTCTTCTTCTTCTTCTTCTTTCTTTCTTTATTATTACGCCACTTCAACCCTTAATTTGACCCCCTAAACATGCTCAAAAACTCATCAAATTTGGCATGCACATCAGGTCTGGTGAAATATTTGATAAAATGGAAAAATTATCCCCCAAAGTGCCAAAATGTGCTCTATAGCACCACCTATGTATCTAATATGGCTGCCACGGCCCGTATGAATGTAGTAGAGAGATCGAACCAAAACTCAATTATTCGTCTCATCAAGACCTACAAATCATACACTGACACCCCTGACCTAAATCCAACAGGAAGTCCGCAATATGTCCATGAATGTATGACTTTGCGCCAATTTTGGACCCTCAAGAAACGCTATCTCCTCCTAGGGTGTTAATGGTATCGGCTTCAAACTTGATTACATGATTTACGACACTGTGCTGAATAACAGTTGTTAAAAACTTTGTAATAACTCGAACGGTTTAGATATTGCAAGCCCTGAAAGTTGCAGTGCCACATCACACCTTACAATGTAAGCCAATGGGGAGGCAATCTCTGGGCATGGACTTTGCGTCAAACAAATGGTTCTGATGTCTAAACTATAAGTCTGACCACTTTGAAACCTGTATCAATGGATTTGCAACGAAATTTCCTACAAGAAAATGTGATTTTTAATGTAGGATTTGGCCAAAGTCATGGGATTTATGAGGATATTTCAGAGGAAGAGTGACATTCTCCTCTCTAACTGAGAGGGAGAGAGAGAGAATAGGAGGGGGGGATGGGTGTGGGGGTTGAATGGAGCTCATTGAGTGAGGGTGACAGTTTAGTGATAAAGTGCTGCAGAAAAATAAAATCAAAACTAAAATTTGTAGCTCTGTACTGCAGTTTTTCCTTTATTAGGGCCAAAGCACCTAGCGGTTCACTCACACTCTCCATTCAAATATATGAGTATTTTTCTGTGTCCAGCTGCAGTTACTTATTGTCTCTACACACCTGACAGTACACATTTCAATCAAACTTTGACCAGGTCATGTGGGTTAAAAATCTTTACTTTTCTAAAAATAAACTTGATGAAAATTAGGAAATTAATTTGTTTTACACACAAACTCATCAAGAGTTTTGTTTACTAATTGAAATTCAAGTGAATGGGCCCAAAACTTGCATCATTTTGATGCCACAGGTGTGAGCAAGACAGACATGTCTCACCTTGCAGAAAATTCTCATCCTCGCACCGTTGAGATTTAATGCTTCGCCATGACAGAGGAAGTTGCTTTAACTTTATTGTACATGCTCCAGTCTGCACCAAACGTTACATGTTTGATAAGAGTCCCAGCCTGAACACGTCTACATGACAATATTACATCAGTGATGCAAACTGGCTGAATAGCGCCCCCTACAAAATTTCAGCGAAGCAGCCCCAGCAGCAGGCAAACCAGTGGACAAAGGAAGTGATGTTTATCTCCTTCTTGCACTGTCTGAAAACAGCCCGGGTCTGAAGACATCTACATGCCCGTGACAGAAGACCTTCGATTGCGTTATGGCCCAACGTGCATGGAGGCGCGAGGGCCTGTTCATCGCTGCTTGCAGCTTTAATTAGTTGTTGTTTTCTTTACTCAAATGTTGCTTAACCATGTCATGTGATATAATACTTTAGGACATTTTAACAAAACAAATATTACTGGGGACACTACAGAAAATTGCAGATGAACATTTTATATCTAGGCATTCACATTATAGACACTGACACTGACTATCCCTGTAACAAATTGGCCACCATTTCACAAATTGACCATAAACTGGCCGTATACTACGTTTTGACCTAGTCTTGTGTGGATCTAGGACAAGCTAGCTTCTGTGGGATTATAGAGGCTTCATTGTAAATTTGAAGATCTTATCAGGTTCATATTGACTTGCTTACTAAGATAAATTTAGCATTTGCTGTTAGTTTAGGTAAGGTTGATTGTAACGGTAAGCCAGTAAATTAGCACAAAGTTAGTTATATTGATAGGAAGTCTATCAACCACCTCTTGCACAGCAGTGGAGTCAGTGATACATTTTCATGCAGTATCATGCCTCCTGCTGATCTGTGTCTACACTGACTTCTGAGTGGTTGAGGCTGCTACAGCAAACCAAGCTGATGTAGGTCATCTGGCCTTCTGGATCAAAGTTCTGGCATCCTAGGCCCAAATAACATTTTATTATCATTTTATTACCATGGCCCTCTGAACTTTAGGATGTAGCTGTAGTCTTTGGCCTCCTTCAGTATCACAAATATGAGAATGACAACTCATGTCTAGCAAATGGGTGTTATAATCAGGTCACACAAGGCTGCAGATGTGTCCGCTATTATAGTGCTGCTTCTCACAAATGTATTAGCAACTACATGCAAAGTGAATTATGTACTTATTGGCACAAGGGAAGACTGGATTATTACTATTATTATAAAGATCTTAGAAATAAAGCTTCAACATCATCAATGGCATCATTCACTCGTAAAAGCATTATTCAATAGCACTACTAGTGGTCAAAAACTCCACAGCAAACCTTTAATGCAGTTACAGAATCATGCTTCATTTTATGTGTAAAGTACTTCACCATGAGTTGAGTTTTAAAGTAAATTTATAACCTTGAAGACAGCAGTTGACAAAACAATTACCTCAAAGTCCATTTAGTAGCTTTATGATTAAAGGCCGCCCTTAAATCATATGATGTTCTTCATTAGCAGATTGGAATTGGATGAAAGTCAGACAGGATTTGCATTGGATGAGAAGTTCTTAAAGTGCTCAGTAAAAATGGACATTGTAACATCTATATTACTATTTCTATAACCGGATAATATCTTACACAATGCCTAGTGAAGTGAAAAGCATGATAGCAGAGCATCAGCAGCCGCTTCAGTCCCCCATCAGTGTCTTCACAGGATGTGTTTAGGCACCCATGTTTTGGAAGTGCTCAGAGCACAACACGCAATCACTGTAGTTATGTGCATAAAATGGAAGAAAATAGACTTTAAGTGAAAATATGCTTGGGGCTGCATGTAAGACATGAGTGAAAGGAAAGCTGATACATCTACTGTATATGTTCCGTCAGATGTGTAAGACCGACAACTGAAAAATGCAGCTGAAACTTTTGCTGTGCAGAAGATGTTAGCAGCTATTCTACTACAGAAAAATCCAAAATAGTTATTAAATGCATCTTGAGGTTAGATTGTTCTGTCATGTTCATCATGAGTTTCAGGAGTTACACCACTGCACATAGATCACTGTTTGGTTTGGCTTCCAGCTGCAGAGTTAAGTCGATTCTCAGCTGATGTTTTCGGAGCTAAAATCTCATAGTGAACTCATGGTATTTAGCCTAGCTAATCAGTCGATCCATAATCAGATTTGGATTTATTTCCAAAGCGTTATAAAATGGCTTTTCTCAATCTTTCTCTTCCTACAGCCTTAACAAAATACTGTGCATTCCCACTACAGCGGAGTGCTGTTGCACCTCTCTAACCCTTTTAATTTTAGTACCCGTACACCGGGTCTGCGCTCATCCACGTACTCCAGGACTGGGTTGTCATATGCCAGCTCTACCTTCCTCTGGGCTGACTCCATCTTCGGGTCAACAGAGGTCGTCTGTGTCGATATGTCTTCCTCTTCTTCCTCTCCCTGCCCCTCCTTGCATGCAAAGCTACAGCAGACAGTTGCCTTGGTGATCAGGCGATCAAGCGGTTTGAGAGAGCGCATCCACTGCGGGAGGAAATCCCAAGTCTGGAGCTTGGTGGGCAGGTGACGGGGGCTGCGAGCCTGCATTACATTTACCATGGTGATGAAGACGGTCACGCCCAGGAAAGGAGCCCCGACCCCAGCCATCACCCTCCAGCCGGCCAGTGAGAGACCCAGCACCAACGAGGGCAGGAGCAAGAAGCAAAGTAGAAGATACAGAACTGCAAACCAGCGGTACTTGGCGGTGCGCTCCCCCAGGACACGAGCCATCCTTATTGGCAAACGTGTGAAGGGAAGAGGATACCACAGCAGAATGCCAAAGACGTTAAAGAAGAGGTGACAGAGAGCGATCTACGTAAAGAGAATATAAAAAGATATAGTATGAGAGTGCTGAAGGTCATAATTCATCACAGTCATTTTCTCAGTGTTACATCCTCAGAAGCAGGCTTATCATGTAGCATTCATACCATAAAGATAATCCTATGTCATGATACGGTTCTAATTTTCACAGTTTTGTGTCCTACATCAGCATTTTTCCCTGAAGCATCATCTCATTTGCCTCAAAAGCTCCTGCTCATACATTTATGCATAAATCCATGTTCATAAATATACAGTACATTCAAACATTCTTATTATCCACCATCTGTCAATAATTCTGTGTAACTCTGTAAATCTTCTCTATATATTTTTGCTGGAATACATATTTGTCCATGTCCTTGTTGTTGTCTTGCCTTCTGTGTTCATCCTCGTGCCTACAAGTTCTTGTTTCTCATTTTCCTGCAGTTTTAAAATGGCTGTTGCATATGATAAAACATCAGCCTACTTGTATGGCAGCAGCCAGCTTGTTCCCGGGACTAGCTAGAGCTGCCAGCAGGGCTGTGGCAGTGGTGCCGATGTTGGACCCAAGGGTGAGAGGATAGGCCCGCTCCAGACTGATCACACCAATACCTGAGGGAGAGGACAGAGACATGCTGTGTTAAGAGACTCTGACAGCTATTTCCACTTATTCTTTAGAGGGTCATGGGGGCCTGGAGATGATTCTAGCGAACGTTGGGCACGAAGTGGGGTGCATCCTGGACAAGTCGCCAGGCAATCACAGGGCTGACACATGGACACAGACAACCATTCATACCTACAGGAAAAATTAGAGTCAAAAATCAAGCTCGGCTGCATGTTTTTGGTCAAATAAAGATCCTAAAACTGAAATGTAACAGTTTCTATCCATCTTTCTGCTGACACATTTGCAAATAATCTACAACTTTCTACAATCTGTGCATTACAATAATCAGCTCTCAAGATAAATATTATGACAAAGACAGCAACGTTTTATCAATAAAATTTTGTATCTTTGTCAGAAATTCCAGTACATTTAGTATCGGACAAATCCATCTTGAAAAAAGTGGAAATCATTGAGTGGGATTTCATTTCTGAGCAGCTGATATAATCTGAAGTCTGGAGTTACAAGGATAAGAAGCAGGATGAAAGCACAGTGAAAAAAATAGATGTGCTGAGAGATGTGCTGAGTCATGAAAATTATTCTCTAAAGTTTAAAAATAACCATTTAAACAATTCCAATTATTTAGCAGTAAAATGACATCTCAGATAAATAGACAAAATATAAAATTATTCACACTTGGTGTTTGAGATGAATAAAAGCCAATATTTGAAAAAGCAACAAGCATAGAGGCTGACAGATAAGATGACTAGTGACTGTCAAATGAGTCACTGCTTGATTGCATCTGACAACTAAAGTAGGGCAATGCTGTCATAGCATCTATGGAGTTGAAGGTACTGAAATTGTCACAAGACTCGATCAGAGGAAATAAGCAGGTTTATGGCCTTATTTGGCCACATCTATGAATTAGCCATTAAATATATGATGAAAGCAGTTGAGTAAACCTTTGCTTGACAAACACAATTTATTACTGTACCAGTAAATGTCTACATAGAGGTTGTTTTGTTACAACTTATACCTTGGTGCAGAAACCAAGGAAAAAACAGCCCAGTTTACAAGCTGCCATATTACAGGTGTAATTCATCTTTCTCTCTTTCTTACATTAAAAATAGTCATATACACATGTAAAACATGAAATGAGTTCATCCAAGTTCAGATACACAGCTGCTGTGGTTTCAAACCTCAAGTCAGAAGCAGAGTCCAGGCAAGTAACATAGCTTTACAGCAAGTACCTCTGCACACTCAAGCATAACATCTAATACTCAGTAGGGGTCTAGATCAGATTACATTACATTACAAGAGACAATGGGCCTCATGCATGAATCGTGCATATGCACAGATTAAATTGTGCGTGCAAACAATTTAAGAACTTTTGTGGCATTTATCAATACTTGCGTACTTCCCACTTGTTCTTAGGTAAGATCAAAATGTAAGCGTGTCCTAGACCACATGTAAGCCAATACATTCAAAAGCCAACAAAAGCCAAAAAGCAATTTACTTTATGAAAACACAGACAAAATATGTCCTAGAATTATTTGTTCATTTAATAATTTTAAATGTTTACACTTATGATTAGGTCTAGCCTAAATAACCAATATGCCCACACACACACACCTGTCTAATCATTAAATTATGACAGCACACATCATCAATTAGGATTTTTCATAGTATATAAAGTAGTAAGATGCCCAACGAATCCACCATGGCTTATTTGCCACTGCTGGATGTTTGGCCAGCCAAGCCTTGAGAAGAGAGCATATATTTAAAGATCAAGCAGATTTGTTTGCTGAGAGTGACGGGTGGCTCATAAGTCGTTTTCGATTACTGAGGCAGATTCTTCAAAACCTGTGTACCATTCTAGAGCCTCAATTTAGATCAGAGACAAAACAATCTAATCCTACTCTACCTCATTTGCAAGTACTCACTGCTATCAGTGTCCTGGCTACTGGGACCTTCCTCCTCAACAGAAAACAATTCCATTAAATCAATGTCTAAATAATGTGATGCACAGAATCACATCTCGAATGCAGCGGCACAACTCTTTTGAGCTGCACAACAGTTCGGTGGGTGTACAGTCGGATTGAGGTGCTGCTGGAGATGAGTGGACATGAGTTTGTGCTCTATAGCGCCACCCATGTATCTAATATGGCTGCCACAGCCCGTAGGAATGTCAGAGAGATCGAACCAAAACTCAGTTATTCGTCTCATCAAGACCTACAAATCATATGCTGACACCCCTGACCTAAATCCAACAGGAAGTCTGCAATATGCCCATGAAAGTATGACTTTGCGCCAATTTTGGACCCCGATCAAACGCTATCTCCTCCTAGGGCGTTAATGGTATCGGCTTCAAACTTTAATACATGTCTTATTACACTGTGCTGAACAAAAATTATTAAAAACTTTGTAATAACTTGAACGGTTTAGATATTGTAAGCCCCGAAAATTGTAGTGCCACATCACACCTTACAATGTAAACCAATGGGGAGACAATCTCTAGGCATAGACTTTGTGTCAAACAAATGGTTCTGATGTCTAAACTATAAGTCTGACCACTTCGAAACCTGTATCAATGGATTCACGACAAAAAAATGTAATTTTGAATGTAGGATTTGGCCAAAGTCATGGGATTCATGATTTATATTTCACAAGAAGAGTGACATTCTCTTCTCCAACTGAGAGACTACTATATGAGTATTTTTCTGTGTCCAGCTGCAGTTACTTATTGTCTCTACACACCTGACAGTACACATTTCAATCAAACTTTGACCAGGTCATGTGGGTTAAAAATCTTTACTTTTCTAAAAATAAACTTGATGAAAATTAGGAAATTAATTTTTAATTAAGTTTTACACACAAACTCATCATTTATAGTACATGCTCCAGTCTGCACCAAACGTTACATGTTTGATAAGAGTCCCGGCCTGAACACGTCTACATGACAATATTCCATCAGTGATGCAACTGGCTGAATAGCGCCCCCTACGAAATTTCAGCAAAGCAGCCCCAGCAGCAGGCAAAACAGTGGACAAAGGAAGTGATGTTTATTTCCTTCTTGCATTGTCTGAAAACAGCCTGGGTCTGAAGATATCTACATGCCCATGACAGAAGACCTATGATTGCGTGGTGGCCCAACGTGCATGGAGGCGCAAGGGCCCAGTCATCGCTGCTTGCATCTTTAATTTGATAAATTCTCTCTTGATTTTGTAGGACTGACTCTGAGATGATCTCTGCTCAGGTGGATTGTCTTGATGATCCAGGTGCACTCTGGGAGGTGGATGGCACACTGGAGCCAGATGCATCTGAAAAATAAAAGACTGTTAATACATATGTCAATTGTTTCGTTTATTCATATACCAGTGATTTAAAATGGGCATGTAGCTTAAAACAAAGGGCAACTAAATTCCCTTTGAAGATTAAAAATTTGGATGCTTACCATTGTCTTCAGATCTTGCTAGTTGATCCTGGGGTGTGCTGTCTGGTGCTGACGGGACATTTCCTGGCTGTGGTAGGTCACTGTCCAGCAGAATATCAGACTACCACCTGACAGAGAAACCTCTCTAATGATGGCTCCAATGCGTTCATCCATATCTGTTGTTTTGACAGTTTCCTGGCCTCCTCCCGTGGCTGTAATAGTATGCCTGGCAGCAGACAGTCGTTTTTTGGCATCCATTTTCAGAACAAACCATTTTTTAAATTTCACTAAGAGTTGTTTCTTCTGCTCACGCAGCACCGGTGATCTCTGCTTTGCGCTTTTCTGGACCGATGACCCCAATGCTCACACTTGAAAATAACGAATAGAAACTTAGTGAAGTGAAGTTCGTCTCTGAGGAAGGAAAGTTTCTTTTATCTTTTTGCTGCCCTTAAGTGGCATTTTCCTTTCTTTTCTTCTTTTGTCTGAGTCAATGTTACCTGTCAAATTGCCATGGATTGTTGGTTTGTGGTTTGCACATGGCACTAAAGTCTGCTGCTGTTATATAGGGTTATTGCAAATTATTGCAAATTGCCTGGCACACACATCCAATTTAAGATCAAACACAATTCATCAAGATATTCAGGTGGGTAAGAACTGACTTGGCTGTCAGCGCACGTTTCATGAATCCCACGTAGGATTTTCTTATTTTCCTCTTATTGCTTTGTGCAAGAACAAATATAAAAGAAAAATAAGAAAACATTCATTCATGAGACCCATTCTCCCTTAAGGCCCAGCACTCAAATGAAACAGAGTCATAACTGAAGTCTTAGGATGAGAAGAAACAACACATCAGTCCAACCTTCAGACTGGACAGATGCTGGAATCGCCCCTAGACTATAAACACCACAAAATCCCCAAGCACAAGTAAAATAAACTAAACTGAGCAGCAGAGTCAAGTTGGACAGCGAGAGGTGGGTGTGGTGTTTGTGAATGTGAACTTGAGGGAATTCAGCTTAATAAAAGCTTATTTTGTTGCTTATTTGAGATATTAACTGTTTAAGAAACATGACCTAAATAACCTGCAATATTATTTAAGGTTCAGGGCTCGTCTGATTCTCTCTTCATTTACAGTCCAGTTTGGATGAGAACATGCAACTCCCTCAGGTCACACTTTTATTAACAGCCTTCAGTTGAGGCCTAGGAAGAATCAAGACGTAAGGTCACTCTCTACAGCATTTTAGCCTACTTGGTCATATTTATGCCTCCTCATGACTTATAACCTTTTGTTGCAGCCATTGGCATTAATATAATAATCCCTGAATGATCCATTCTCACTGCTTCACTACGTCACTATGTGGATCATTTCTGAATTTCCTGTGCTACTTTGCAGATGTTAGAACCAATCATCTATAGCACCTTTTCCTCTGAACATATTGTGACCTCCACACATACAGTATGTGTCATGCTGGAATTGATCACACATGCATCATTATAACGTATACTACCTCTGAATAATAAAGAAAAGTGGCATGATAGACTGAAATGTTAAAAGTGACAGAAGAGAAATCACCATCATCCAGGGATGTGCTGGTATCAAATTGTCATGCTACGATTATTGTGGCCAAAAATAGCACAGTCAATGGTAATATCATGATAATCATCAAACTTTTCCGAAATACTAGTATAAAGTAAACTTACTTCACACTATGATCAGCTTGGATTTAATCAAAGCTAACAAACTGAACAGATAACTAATATTGCTGTACTCTGCTAATTACAGTAAGTAACATAAAAAAGACAGCAAGACAGACAGAAGCCTGGTTCCTGCTGTGTCCCTGCTTTACTTGAAAAAATGTATTTTCTTGTGGCTCATCAAAATAAAACTGTAAACAAAGGCAGAAGAGTTTGGCTGTGTTCACAATGTCCTCTAAAAAAGGGTGATAACAGACACAGTAATGACGGTAATGGAAATGGTCAGCAGTATTGTTACCAGCAGAATGTTTCACCACGGTCTAGAGTAAGAACCGTATACCTGCACATCTCTACCATCATCACTCGCTCAAATCTGACATGAATGAGACTTGCAGTTGCTTCTTGATATATTCTGATGTAGAACTAAAAAAAGTACCATTAAGTACTAGTAGTAGTAGTAGTAGTAGTAGTATTACGATAGAGAGAAGTACATATGCTTGGGACAACTGCCATGGATCAAATAGTTGTTTAACATTACTTCTCTTCATCTCTTCTGCTGTAAGAACTTGCTGCCACAGGTTTCAGTATATGAAAGACTCAGAGGTGCTGACAGTGTACACGGATGAATTGATATTACTTAGTATTTTAATGGCTGGAGTGTTTAAAATGCTGTCTTCAGCCTGCGGGGGTCACTGAGGTGGGTGATGGATGAGAGTAGCGAAGACTATAAAACAAAGTCGTGCAGCAAATTCCAGACGAAGCAGATTCCAGCAGTTCCAGATGAAGAACTGACAGAACAGATCTGCAGCAGCAACGGTTAGAAGACCAGTCACTGATGGCTGTTTGTCTCAGACGCAGTGAGTCAAACAATCAACAGACAAAGAGCAGCTATTTGGCAGCAGCTATAAAACTGATAAATTTGGTATTTAGTTTAATATTAGATAAGTGCTTCCCCATGTCTTACTGTGGCTTTACATGTGATTTTGCTGCATGTTTCTCGTCAAAAGACAGTAGAAACAAACAGTCAACCACTGTGAACTCATTTTGCATGTTTCCACTGAATTTTTGTCCCTCTGTGCCAAAGTGTTTTTTATCCACAGTTGTCATGCTCAGCAGAATCAAAATCACAACGTTTCCCAGAAATTAAAAAAAAAAGGCCCAGGAAGTGTTGATACATAAACCTACTCAAATTGATTAGTATTCATAAAAGTATCTATTTATTTATTTATTTGCCATCAAAGTAACATCTGTCATTTTACTCATAACAGATGTTGGTTTTACATAACTCTTTGGTGACAGAGTACTGTATTAGTAGACATCATCATATTTCATATAAGACAAATTATAAATCTGAGATAAGGTTTCAATAAAAGAAAATAACAAAATCTAATATGAAAGAAATATTATGTGCATGTGTTGCTTGTATTTGAATTGTTTTCATACATTACATCCACACATTTTCTCATCGTTAGTCAAGGCAGATATTACTCACCTACCAGCGGAGTCATGGCGGAAGTAAAGATAGAGCTACTCTGGACCACAAATGTCACACCAGCACCCACAAACATGGCCATGTATCCTGCCAGCCACCCAAACGGATATGGCAGGTCTGATACAGTAGAGAACAGAAATTACACAAATGTATTAACAATAAACACTGAAATATCTGCAGTATCAAATTCAGTTCTTGCACACTGTATTCTTCATATTCAACTGATATATATGAGATAATCAATGAGTAGGTGTGCGTTTAACAGTTTTAATGCTGCATGTGGAGGCGCATCAGTATAATTGCTGATAAACTCCAGCAGGTCAAAGGCATACTGACCTGTGTTGATGACTCTCTGGATGGCCTTTGCTACTTGGCCTTTGAGAAGAGAGTTAAGCAGCTTGACCAGAAGCAGCAGACAGGTGCAGAGGACGACCAGGGAGCCTGCCAGGAGAATCAGACCCACGGAGAGGTCTGACAGCTGGGTAGACACAAACAAATGTCTACCTGCAGAGTGACAGGACCAACAATGATCAGGATATTAACACACAGACACCTTCATTTCATTACATTAATAGGACTGAAGTACTGAGAGGGAAATGCATACTGCATGATGCCAGACTCATTGTAAGAATGTAAGAGTGGGTGGGTAAGAAATATTATTGAGTTGGAACTCACATTTGTGTAAATGGTAATGGCCGGGGCTACAGTTTTCAGGGGTAGTGCTTCCATTTCCATTGGACTGAAAAAAAGAAAGAAAGAAGCAACTGTGATGAGAAGGCAAATTAGCAACACAATTTTTACTGGCAGCAGTGACAGGCTCTATTTGGCGCCAGTGTTGTGATACAATGTGTCTGCATGCGCAGGAGACAGCGGTGGAGACAAGCCATTACCATAACGAGGTCAGTCTGGCACCATTCTTTCACCAGGCTCCTGTTCCTCATGTCCTCATTTCCCATGGCGATGCCTGTGATCACACACTTGTCGAGCTGTGGACAGAAAGGACAAATATTTTTCATCTTTCAAATTCAGCAAGTTAAGACCCTTAATAGAAATCATAGCCTCAATTCCCATCTCAGTGAGGACCCTGCTGACATGTCTCTCTGCAAGACACTTTGTGACAGTAGCTGACTGTTCACTTACCCCTGCAAACCTTACTTTTGCTTCACCTGTAAAGCTTTGCAGATTTGCAGAATTTGAAATTCTTCGTAGTATTTTTTTACACAATGGGTCTTTGATTTCAGATAGAAGAAGACAAAAGCAGGCTTCTCATTTCTAGATGACAATTTTTCCTGCTGAAATGATTAGTGCCACTGGTAGATTTTATCAGCTGTAGCTACAGTTAGCTAATTAAACTAACATTGCTTACTTTTTAATGTTTCTATCTGACTTATTGTTTTAAAATGAGAATCTTGTCAGAGGGGTCTTAAATATGCATTTGATGGCTCCGTATATGATATCTTGCTAAAAGATTGAGGCTAAGGCTGCATGTCCTCCATAAAAAGTCAATGTCCTCACCAGACAGCAATGTTTGTGTAGTGTTATAGCTATGATAAGGTAAAATGTAAGATCAAACTGTTATTTTGTTCTAACATGAGCCTTTTAGGCTTATCTTACTTTCTTACAAACAAATTTTCAAACAGCATGTTTTCACTTTTAACTTTACAAGAGAAAATTCTTTTAGGATGACGACTAATCCATCTGTTTGGCAAACATAATGCTATCTCAGGTAATGTTTGCTAGAGTTACTGGAGTGTAACCTTCCCCATATCAAATTGAGAGCAGCACAGAAGCGTTAACGTTACCCTGGCCTCAACTCTAATAGCATCCAGCTCTCAAACAGTGGTGAGATACTATGCAGAGGAAGTGCTAGCCATGAACAGGGTTTTTATAACATAACCTGTAACCCACAAACTAAACATAGCACAAAAAGTAAGGAAATTTGTGTTTGGTAGATTATTTCTTTGTTGTAACAATGACTCTTGGCAATAAATCTTATACCGTTGGAAAGCCTGTTTATTTCCCTTTTAAATGGTGCCACATTTGTAAGGAACATGCATTCGTGAGATGAGCAGCAGAGCTGAGTATGTGGATTGCGCCCATGAAAAATTTGCCAAATCTTCACTGCCAATGCTAAACAGCTTATTTTGTTGTTGGTATGGGCTCTTGTTTTGAGCTTCTGGTACCCCCTGGTGCTGCCAGGAGGCCTGCCATGACTGCCCTTCACCGTCAGGCCCGTTTGCGCTGGTGTCGGCAACACGTGCCCTGGAACCTGAACATGTGGAGGAACGATATGTTCAGTGATGAGTCCAGATTCTGCCTTCAGCGGTTGGATCGTAGGGTCAAAGTGTGGAGAAGACACAGAGAACGCTATGCTAATTGCTGCACTGATAGAGTATCATCTTTTGGTGGAGGCAGTGTGATGGTGTGGGGTGGCATCTCCTTCACTGGAAAAACAAGACTTGTCATCATTGGAGGCAATCTCAATGCAGAGAGATATCGAGATGAGATTCTGCAACCAGTGGCAATCCCATATCTCCACAGTCTGGAACCGAACTCTATCCTCCAAAATGACAGCGCTCGCCCCCACAGAACAGGGTTTATCAGAGACTACCTCCAGAATTTGGGAGTGGAGTGGATGAAATGGCCTGCCAGCAGTCCTGACCTCAACCCCATTGAACACTTGTGGGATCAGCTTGGGCGTGCTGTTCGTGCCAGAGTGACCAACACAACCACGTTGGCTGACTTGCGACAAATACTGGTTGAAGAATGGGATGCCACAGCAGTGCAAATTTGTCATGGGCGCAACCCACATACTCAGCTCTGATGCTCATCCCACAAATGCATGTTCCTTACAAATGTGGCACCATTTAAAATGGAAATAAACAGGCTTCCCAACAGTATAAGATTTATTGCCAAGAAACATTGTTACAACAAAGAAATAATCTACCAAACACAAATTTCCTTACTTTTTGTGCTATGTTTAGCTTCCTAGTTAATTTAATATATATATATATATATATATATATATATATATATACATACATATATATATAAGTAAGTAGAACACTAGTTATCAATCGAAAGGAAAGGCTGATTGGACAATTGTCATTTGAGGGAGGGGTGTAGTGACCTATTGATTTGAAAAATGGTAATTGGTGGATAGTGTTACCTGTATTATGAGCTTGGTGACTGGCTCAGTGATGACTTTGAGCAGCTCAGGTGCCTCCTCCCCAGGTTGGAGACTGAAGCTGGTGACCAGCAGGTGTGACAGTCGGGTCATGAGCCCGCTCACCACCTCCAGCGGCAGCAGAACCAGGACAGACAGCCAGTTGAAACAATCGTGGATTGTTGCCCCGGCAAAGGCACTGCAGTGGGTCACAGTAAATTTCTGTGTTAACTAAGGTCAACCATCAGTGTGATCAACCACTCAGAATGATTGCTTGTTAATCTGCTTTTCACAGCTCAGCTTTTTTTGGATGTGTGATATAATGAGCATTTCAGTTTGGACTCAGTGTGTGAGTATATTATAAAAGATTAATAAATTCTGTTTATTTTACCAGACAAAGATTAAATAACATGCCATCTGTTCAGTGTCATATCTCCTCGTGCCAAAGAGTTACTGGTGTGGGATCGATGTGGAACGGTGCCATTATTGTCGCTGTTGTAAAAATTACACTCAACTGGAGGCTGAAGCAAAGAGGCAGCGAGCAGCTGCTAATGCTTTCTATTCACCCTCCTCTGCACTTTTAACACTTTTATCCTTCTTTCCTCCACCCCCCCACTTATCCTCTTCACTTTTCCATTTCAATTTCTTCTTGTCTGCTCCTCTGCTCCCCCTCCACTCATCCTTAGCCTCGCCAACCTCACTCACCGTTGAAACTCGGTCCTCTCTGCGGCTTGCATCATGGCGACGATGGTGTTCGTGACTGAAGTCCCAATATTGGATCCCATGATGACTGGAACAGCCGACCTCACTTCTAACACTATGAGTTGAGACCACACAGAAAGATTTTACTTGAATCTTGAATTCTCAAATTGAATTTTCAGTTAGTACATATAATATGTATCTGCACATACAGTTAAAGGGGATGTATCATGAACATTCCCAGGTCTATATTTATATTCTGGGGCTCAACTGGAATATCTTGATGATTTACAGTTACTCAAAAGACAGTCAGTCAAAAATCCACTTATTTATCTTATTGGCCCTTTATGCAGCCCCTCAGCTAAGCCATTATCTGAAACAGATCGTTTTAGCTCCTGTCTCATTAAAGCCCCCTTCCTGATGTGAGCCCACTGTTCTGATTGGCCAGCTCATCTCAGTAGGCTACGTAAACTAATGGATTTCACTTATTTTTCTTGTTCTCTACTCGAAATACAAACTTCTCTAAAATGTGTAAATGTGTGTCTTTATTGTGAGAGATGACGCATTATGCACATAATTACTACACATGATCTTTGACATTTCAGAATGCAAGATGAGTTTTAATGAAGATGAGAGGTGATTGTCATTTTCAGGTGAATGGAAGCAGCTTAGCCTTTACTCTCTGCAGCGGGGTTTATTGTTGAGGAAGCCTTTAATGATGATGACCTATAGGACACATGCACACAAGCACACACTCATACAGACGCACATTCATGCTTCTGCATTTCTTTCTCTCTTTGATAATTACCCATAATCTTCTTCCTTGTTCTCTTACAGAAAGGCTTTAGCAGCTGAGAATCAGCTCTGGCGTACTGATATCACTCATTTTAACCACACAGACAAAAGATGGAAAGACTTGGATCCTGCACTCATTTCAAGCAGACAGGTCATGGCCTTACTGTGTGATGGTCTTATGAGGCATAATAAACTGTAGACCGACTAAGATGGTGGGAGATTACAGGGTGTGAAATGGTTTGATTTGATTATCCCTCTGATCACAGTGCTCTCTGCTGGATTACAATAATTCTCAGGTGGTTTTCACGAATGATCACCACAATCTCAAAATGGCAATTTTCAGGTCAGCTAGTCACAGTGTGTTGTAATAATCACACAAAAGATAATCACACAACAGCTTATTACCACAGATAATTATCAAATTAAGTTTGAAGGATAATGCTAATGAAATTCTATGCTAATGATTTTTTTTGTCAAAAATTTCAATCGAAGGACCAAAATTAACAATGAATTGAACATACTAACAAGTATTATCTCTATTAAAGCCTGATACATCTTATTATGTGCCATAGACCTTAAAAACACTTTTATGAACCACACTGTTTCACTGGCTGACATGTCTGTTGTTCCTTCATCATGATGATCATGGGCACTGTGAGTCAATCCAATATTCACTGTCTTGTTGCTGAAAATATTCATTAAAGCATCAAACACACAGCTGGAATTAGTCCTCAACAAATGTTTCCTAACAAAACACAGTGCCCAGATGTTTCACAAAATTATTTTTCCTTTTTTAAAAATATTATTAAATTATATTTAAAGATAGACTATCTTTTAGATAGGAAAAAGATAGAATAATACCAGCCTTATCCCTTAAATTATATAACAAGATAGAGGAGAATGCACTTCTTGGCTCTTCATCTGCTAGTTTGCATTTGACTGATGCAGCACGCTAATGTATGTGTGTGCGTGTGTGTATATATATATATAGAGATATAACAGCCTCTGTCCTAATACACACTCATCTACTTTTACATTTATGCATTTAATATAAGCTGTTTTCGCTTATTTGGTCCTTAGTGCTGAGTAGCAAACCAAGTAGCATAATTTATTGTATCCTCCATAGGGAACACAGCATATGATTGGGCTTAGAGCCAGAAAACTGAGATTATAACCATAAACTGCAAATTAATTAGATGTATTTGTTATTGCCACAGATGCAACATGGGAATTTCTTTTCAGTTTTTATTGCTATGTTCCTGTTTTCTGTTTACTGTAATATCTTTGCATGCAGAATAATACCCCACAGATACACACAAGCATACACTGTATACAATACATACACACACATCTCAGAATAAATTAGGCTAGGATGGACATCTTTCCATTTAATAGTCTTATTTAAAACTTTTAAGAGCTCTACCTCAGTATGTGGCCCTTGCACAATTACACATGCTTTCATGCGCCTACTCACATCCGGAGGCCACCAGACTGACGACGATGGAGGTGGAGGTGGATGAGCTCTGGACCAGCACAGTAACCAAGATCCCCACTACCAGCCCTGCCACAGGGTTAGACAGCACCGCATTGTCCTGGAAGATGTCCCCTGCTACTTTACCTGGTTAAATATGCCACCCACATACACAAAAAGACTGAGACATGACAGCGTTGGTAGCCAAGAGCAATATTAGACAGACTCAAAATGCTTGTTTCCCCAAATTCCACAAAGGTCACCGGATGAAGCTTTGCAGTAAATTAGTTGGACAATTAGTTGGACAATGTGAACTGTTCCGCAGTGACTCACTTATTTGTCAAACATCAACTGGCTGAGTCACTATCAGCCCACTGAGGGGGAAGTGAGTGTTATAATACTTACCCCCTGCTAACTGGAAGGCAGAGCTCAAAGTGTCCAAGGAGCAAACAAAGAGGAAGAGGAGAATGAAGAGGAGAGGGACCTTGGATAGATTGATAATTAGTTGTTTGATCCTGTTTGGACTCTCTGCTGAGGTCTGTGGAGAGGCACCTGTTCAAAACAACAACAACAAGGGGGGGGGGGCAGTTTAGCCCCACGGCGTGGCCTAAATATCTGGGATAGAGAACAAAGTTGACCTATTTTTCAAGTTAAAACGAACATAAAAATGCGGTATGTACACCACACTCTTTTTCTCATTCTAGAGATCGCCTCAGTAAGCAATTTCATATGTAGAGAGTAAAGCCATCTGACATACTATATTACCCATATGTAGCCAATTGCTGCTGAGTGACAGCAGGACTTTGCCTTTGTTGCCCAGAATGCATGATCCCACCGGCTCTGTGCATCTTTTGAGCACGCCCTTATCTAATGAGCATGTGGCTTGGTTTCTGCTGTTATTCACAGAGATCAGATCCACTGCCAACCTGGGGCGTGAATGTGTGATCCTCCTCTTCATGCCACTCTTGTACCTTTCTCTTTAGGGTGTCTGTCTGCCTCCCTGAGTGAAGGTTTGTTGGAGTGGTGATTGGTATGTTGGTGGTTGCCCTCAAAGCTGCTGGTGAGGTCAAGGGTGGAGCCGATGCCGGACTCCCTGTCGTCTTCCAGCAGGAATTTGGGTTGTGAGGAAAGCTGAGCACCATGCATCCTCAAACCTGACAACAAAGAAGAAGACTGCTCACTCAGCTGGTGAAGGTCCACTTTGAAGCATTTCAAAGGCACGAAAAAGAGAGGGGGGAATCGAAACTAATAAGTTACCATTGTAGTCAAGTCCTGTGCTCCTTCCAGAGGACACTATAGTTATAGATCGAGATGACATGGTGCTTTGAATGCTGTATGGGGAGATGGATGTAATTAAAATCACAGAATGACACAGCAGAGCAGAAAATGTGAGAGTGAACATCTTTATCAGCCACCTGCAGCAGTAAAAAGAAACCAAAGGAGACCAACGTGTTTTTACATGAGGCCGTTTCTCACCACACCACTGAGATCAACAGACAAGCAATTAGAAGAGAACAAATATGGCCCACATTGTTTGTAATTGCCAGCTGTCCTTGATTTGAGGTCAGATCACACACTTTAACCACAAACTGCGAGGCATCGCCTATAGCCTCTCAACAAATAAACGCCTTGTCAGAATCAATAAGGAAACATCAGTATCCATGTAACTTGTCTTGTCGTCCGTTTCCTGCAGCTGCAAGTCAGCTCTTAAAGGAACTCTATAGAGCAGCAGACTCCCTTCAAAGGTTTTCACGCTCTCGGCTTAAAGAGACCGTTTTTCCCCTTTTCATGTCAGCCACTTCACCGTATTTCGGGGACTCCAGTGGAGGAGGGAGTACTAATGTGTCTCTTAAAAGCAAAGAGGATGGAAGTGAGTTCAGTAATTACAGCAGCTGAAATTACAGTAATTGCAGTCACTGCATCATTCTCATTCTGTGCTGCATCCTCCTGCAGGTTCGAATGTGCACAGAGGCCCCGTTAGCATATGTACATCTGTCTGTATTTGTATGAGACAAGTTATATAGATAGCAGCTGAAAAAACCTTTGTGTGTGTGTGTATACTGAGTGTTATTCTCTAATCTACCTGCCCTACGCTCATCTGTTTGCCGGTCTGCCACTCTTTCTGTTTCTCTTCTTTTTGTGAGCTTGTCTTGTAGTCTGCCCCCATGACTCACATGTCTGTCTCTGTGCTGTTTATGCTTCACCAAAATTGTACTAATTGAGCTTTCCTTGAAGTGCAAAAATATAAGGATTAAAGAAACATTTAGTTACTCTTGTCAGTGAGTGACGGCCAACTTGCCAACATTTTCTAACAGATATATGAGCTGTGGAACCCAAGGCCTTTAGAATTCAACTTCAAATTAATTATTCATTTCAAATAACGACAGAAAGCTTCAATATTGATGACACTGGCTTCCAACATGGTATTAGTATAAGAATGTTATTTATAATAAATATGTTTCATATAGTAACATATGCAGTAAAGTATCTTACCTTGTCTGAAACAGTCGGAGGTGTTGTGCAAGTGTAAAACATCTTTAAATAAGCTATCAGGTCTGGAGGTGTGAGGAAGAACACCTCATCTCTTGTCGATTAACCTGCTCCATCATCGGAGACCTCATTGTTAATCAATAACACAAAGCCTTGACTTAATGATACATAAGTTGGGAAAGCACGTTGTGTGTTAAGTGAGGAATGATGTTTGCTCAGCCAACTATTTTTTACCTGATTTGGGGCCAGATAAGATTCCAAGATGAAGAAGACTGTTTGGATGTGATTAATGATCCTTGTGTTTGTGGAGCTTCAAGTTTCATGTGTAAGGGCAGGAGAAATCTGACATCTAGTGGCAAATGTTGGAAGAAACGTATCATCATCTCATATTCTAACGCAGCTGTTTTCATCACGTACTGTAGCCTGGCAGAGATTAAAGCCCAGGTATTAAAAGAGCATTTCTCCCATGAGATAAGTCTCTGGAAGTATTTCAAACACGTACAGTGTAATCTGCTTGACTTGTGCAGAATGTTCAGGTACTTAGGTACTTTGCCAGGACTCAAGATCAAGCATGTTGTGATTGGACATGAGCTATCAGGCAGATTTTCTGAGATCCTCTTAGTGTACACACACGTACTAACATTTACTTACACACCTCACTACCCACAGGCAATGTCCTCCTCACCATGGGGGAAAGCCGTGATGACCTGAGCAACGGGGTAATTGTTAATAATTAGTCCAGCTACGGTTCTGTCATATCAGCAGTGCTCTCAACCAAATCTGCCAAACCTGCTGACCTCAGACTCACGTCAATGAACTCAGAGGACCAGAACTTAATAACCCCCTAGACTGAGTTGTTACTTTCCAAACAGTGATGACAGCTGGGAGCCGGAGAGAGAGATAACAGCTCTGTTGTTGCGCGGGCAGCTGAACTGGAGCCGAGGCTGCTGCTGTCAATGGTGGCGAGGGGGAGAAATCCTTGAGATTTGGCGCGGCATTGAGCACATGAAAAGAGAAACAGAGGCATACATATGGATACACACATAATCACTTATACACACATACACACGGCTCGGTCTCAGAGCTCTTTGGCAAAAAAAAAAACCCTTCCATGCTGCTAATCCCAGGTCCAGATGTGCAATTCAGAGAGGGCCACTTGGGGATAAACCGAACAGAGGCTATGTGGTCATCATACACCATCCTGTCCCTCAAACACCTGCCAATCAATGTGCTGTGGGTTCAAGCGTTACTCCTGTTATGCCCTTCAGTAGGCTGTGTTATCCTGTGTTAATCACACTGGAATGCCACATGATGCGTTCGCTAAGCTCTCAGTCTGTTATTTGAGCGAAGGGGATCATAGAAACATATCACTTCATTTTCTCTGGACATATGGCAGGTGATTCATGCATATCCATAAGCTGCAAATTTCAGGTTTTGAAGATATTATTTGCTTTTGTTTTATTGTCATTAATGTTGTGGCAGGGTGACAGACTGAGACAATTCATACACTTCAAAAAGCAGATACACCTCTTTCACTTTGGTCACTGGCATGGCAATAAGTAAAATTATGTTTTGGGGCAAACAGGGAAACAATTACTAACTGTGGGGTTTTTTGTTTGTTTGAGAATGCTTAAACTTTTGTAAGCTTTTGTAAAACAGCAATATTTTACAAAACTTTGAGAACTTGACATGATATGATGTTTTGGCCACCTAAACTGGAGGTTGAGGAGTAAGCCAGAAACCCCAGATAAATCTGACTGCACCCCGTCAGGACCAGAGGTACAGCCATACTGACACTTATTTCCTCAATTTGAGACTCTGTATTTTAGGAGGCGTTATAAGGAGACTTGTGTGTTTCTGCTACTTGTTCTTATCCCACATTCTGTGTTTTTTTGACCTTTCAACTGCTGCATTCTTTGTGCTTGAAAAAACATTCAAATGTCAAACTGTGCAGCTCATTCAGCAGATGTGTGCTTTCATGTTTCTGTTTTCTAGCATATTCAAGCAATTTCATATTCATTTTTAAACTTATACATTTAAATTTATAATTACAGTCTATGAGAGAATTTGATCCAATTCATTTGGAACCTTTGTCATTTTGAAACTCAACTGCTTGGACATCACTTAACCTACAGACCCCATTCAAAACATTCACAAAACTTTGTTTTTCAGAGTTATATTCTGTGTTGTGATACCTTTTGTACTTTTGGAGCAATTTAAGTCCAAAGTGAGGGCTTTTACAGCAGTTTTCTGAACTCACCAGTGTGTCATGTGACCAGAGTGGAGATTTTTTAGACCAGAAAAAATATTAAACACATCTCACTCACACAATTTTAACTCCTCAAGCACATATCATACCTTAGAATTTTCCCACAAGCCTCCTCTCTCTCAAAATGAAAATATACTTTCCATAGGAGTTATAGTTTTTAAGATCTAAATCTTAATTGATAGAGAGAACGCTGTCACGCTCTCATTGACTGCAATGCAATCTGCAGGCTCTCAGTCTCCTCAGTCTCCAATTTCACTTACAGATTCTTTCTCCCTTCAGACACTTTGTGCACACATTGCACTTCCTCATACCCAGCAAGTCCTGCTGCCACTAATAATGTGAAAATCTCTGAGCTAGAAGCAACAAAATGTGTGGTTAAGTCCTGGTAATGGTCAGCTGTCCCTATTAGATTGCAAGGTTCTGGGTTTGATACCTGCTCAGGGCAGCACTCCTCATAACTCTGCTCCAATAAACAAAGTTACTTAATGTGTTCATTATGTACCATCAACTCTGGTGACCTTTGATATGATAAGAATGTCAGAGCAGCAACCCTTATTTTTTATCCAGTTAAAATTTATGGAGATCTGCTCAAATATTAAAGCATGTATTCAATAGCGCCACCATGTGGTCGGTTATTAAGCATTTTATGTTTTGGCTAATAACTCATGAACCCTTAGGAGAAGAACCGTTTTTGTGTCGTGGGTTCCTGGGGTGAAGCTGATTCAACTGACATAGGCCATTTACGCCCATTCACGTCTTAAAAAAATCCCTTCCTTTTCCTCATTTTTTGCCTCTATTGGCACATATTTCATCCAATCATCACCTAATTTGGTACATGCTATATTTAGATGACCCCAAACAAAACTTATGAGTTTGTTTTTTGATATCGTTCACTGTTAATCTGTAATTGGTTACCAAAATTTTGAGGGCATTGCCCTTATGCGCTTTACTGGGCGTAACTCTTCAATGTAGAATTAAATTGCAACCAACTTTGGGAGTGTTGTTACAGCCACTCTGCGCATGTCGTGTAATATTTGATACAATTCTATCCAGAGAGGGTGCTACAGTAACAATATAACATGATATTTATACAAGTCTGTTGTCTTTAATAAGATGAGACTTTGTTCACAGCTTCTCAATGAGCATGTGCACGACATATTGAAGCATAGCACCAATAGCCCCACCCTGTGGCCATTAATAAAACACCACCCTATATCTTGAACGCACGATTCAATAACCACCAACAGAGGAAGGCAATTAATGATTTGGCGGTATCTTCAGATGTAAATCACCAACACTTCTTGCTGAGACTCTTTCAGATGCTAGGCTGGTTAGCAGCAGCTGCTGAAATCACACACATTTTAATATTGTATTTTTTTTTTTTTTTTAATTGCAAGTTCAATCTACATTTTAAATGGAAAAAAAACTGAGCCTCAAATCTTGCTCCACAGAATTTGGTCTTATATTTAAATGTTTTATGTTCTGTTTTAAGTATTTTATTCATATTTTACTGTCTTTTATACTCTGGTGTTGTTCTTTTATCAGTTCTATATGTTATATGTTCTTGCGCTTCTTTTGTGTTTTGGTGTGCTGAAGACAATGTTCCACTCCGATGAGCAATAAAGTGGTATTCAATTCTATTGTAATTTCATCATTGCACTGGGGCTGCCAAGTAATTAAGAAATAACCCCCTTTGGTGATTATCCAATGATTACACTGGGATTCATTCACAGGCTGTCCTTTTCACCAGTGTTTTGTCTTTCTGCTGTAATTGTGGTCTAAATTGCGTTGCCCCTCCAACCTCCATCATCCAACCTCCATCACTACCTGTGTCAACCCCCTATCTATGGCTCCACAGGAGGAATTCCTAATGTCTGCTTTTTAAAAAGTACTTCTATAATAAAGGGATCTAATTGATAGCCTTGACATCAGAGTCTCTATTCCTTCACTTGTGTCTTTTCTGATTGAGGTACCATTATATGCACACACATTCACAAACATCACAGAAAATGTAAGATTTCAGTTTTACAAAATGTTTCACCTCTCACGGCGTTCAAGAAAGTAAAGATGGATTCACTCAGCAGCATCACTTTATTCTCAATTCACATTCAGTTTGGTATGTATACGACACTCACAGTACAATGAAACAGCGTCATCACGGGTGTCCTTCTGCTTACATGTGAATGTCTCAGTGTGCATGAGTTTGTGTGTGAACAGTTTGCTTCATCAAATCATAAATTACTTGCTTGCATGTGTTATAACATAGTTTAATATTATTCTCACATTTGTTTCCCTGTGTACATATGTAAATTTTTATGTGTGTTTTTATGATGATCATGTAGCTTGATATCAATTTTATTGTCCTATTGGTCCTTTTATTTATCACTTTATTTCTTCGGTGGAGGGCGAGGTCGTATCAGAGCCATCAAGACACTCCTGCAACACAGAGAGACATAAATTACAGCTCTTACTCAGCTTGGATTTATATATTCTTATGCTTTAATTATAATACAGTAATATTGATTACAGCACTACTTCAGAGCACATAGATACATTACAGCACCTCTTGTTTAAGAATACATCTGCTATATAGAAACTCCAAGAAAATGACACACACACGTTCACAGCTCACCTTCACTCTGTCCAAATCTGGTCTGCCTGGGAGTGATTTTTGTGAGGAAAAGGCCTGTAAAGACATAGCAGCCCAATTATATTCCATGAGAGAGAGAGAGGGTGAGGGATGAAACGCTAGGAGGTAGGAATGTCACACTCACCTTCTTCGTCTGTTGCATCTCCTCTGTGGATTTGGACCTGTTCTTCATCTGCTTCTGAGGAGAGGTGGTGGTGGGACACTAGAGAGAAACAGAGAAGGAAAAAAGAAGGGAAAGATTGTATTAGATAAGGCCAGAATGACTCAAATATTTTGTTTATCAGGCTTTTACACACCTCATTCGTCTTCTGCTCCATGGCTCACTTGAGTTGACTCACTTGATTTTTTTTTTCTCAAGAGAAATTCAGTGCTGATGGAGGTTCAGGATGGATGAAGTCCTTTGGGAAACTCTGGTGGTATAACTAAAAAGACAAGAGAGAAAAAGAAGAAACATCACAACTACATGTATGGAGCAATAATGGTTGAATACAGCACTTTTGACTACTTAACTTTGTCAAAGAGGAAATACTGACATAACACAGACCAGTTTCATTTGTATTTCTTGCTACTCTGGGATGCCTGATGAAAACCAGCCAATGAGAGCTCACCGGCACACTGACAAAGCTGCAGTTATGGCATCTTTTCACTAGATGGCAGCTCAGACTTAGGGACCCAATGTTGTTACCACTTCCTTGATCTGAGTGCTCTGCTGGGTGGATGATTTTCCTCAGGCAATATTCCCTTAGGTTTCGCTCTAATTGTCACACTGAGTTGTACATGATGCTCCCATGATTGCCTCTCATTTTGATTTGTGAAACCAGAGAGCAGGGCTTGTTTGTTTGTTGTTCTTGTTTTCATCCTACTGGCAGAGATGATCACAGACACAGACACTGCTATAAAAATGGCTTTGCTTGAGGATGATGTTTCCTTTCCTGTGTGCTTCAAAAACTATCATGAGAAATATCCAATTTGTGTAGCTGAATGTTCTAAAGTAAAGGCCTGTGCGAGTCCTAATAGGAGGGATGCTCCACAGTCTGCCAGCCATCAAAGTCCCCCTTCACTCATAAATGTGTTTTTCTTCTTGTTACTTCACTTGAATGTTTGAGCTTCACTGTGCAGAATGATGTATGAGCAGAGTTTGATACTAGACGGATGTTTTCACAGTCACCTGCTGAAGGGGGAAAGTTTCTCTGTGCTCACCTTAAATCTGAGTTTAAGGTGTGTATCTATGAGCATGATTACGTGACATCACAACTAGTTTGGAGCCAATCATTGTCCAATATGCAACTTACACAAGTGTGATGTGGAAACTTGAAGCCCCCAGTGCACATACACCGAGAATAGTAGGAGACATCTTGAAAATGATTTGCACATTCATTGATTCTGGATCTCTCAATGAGGGAAAAGGAGTAGACTTAAAGGAGTAATTTCTCACAAGGTAATTGAATCTATTTGTAGGAAAAAAACATATCAGACACACATTATTCAAAGCAGAATATTTTTATATGTTGTAAAACATCTTTGGAGGTGTTCTTTAAGTTTAAGACTCATCAGAAAAGGATTGAATTTCTAGACTTTAACATCTTTTGGAAACTCAAAAAAAAGAGAAGAAAAAGAAGAAGAATCCCTCAAACGTGTATAGAGCTGGAGAGATATCAGCACCCTCATACACACTTGGAGGCATGCAGGACAAAAACTGGTTCCTGCAGAACTGAAAGGCTACAATAAAAACCAACCAGCAGTCACAGCCAAATCCACAGCTGGTATCAGGAGCCCTGGTGGACGGGGACAAAACACCTCTGGGTCTAGGTCAATTTGCAGGAGACTGCTTTTTATACTTCAATGATCTCAGCGCAGGCTGTCGATGTCTGCTTCTGTCTGACATCTGACCAGATAGATTAGATCAAAACACTTCACAGTGTGTGGGAGGTTTACAGGTTTCCTGTTCTGAAAAGCCTTTAAATGAGAGACACACAGAGATGAGACTCTGATGACAAGGTAGACCACATTATTGAACCGCATGATGACAAGATGTAATTCAATAATGTTGCTCATCATAAAGCAAGTAATATGTGTTAAGTATTCTAAGCAAAAAATATTGAGCTGGAGGGTACATTCTTGACTTCTTGGAAACAGTTGTTGTAATAATAATGATAGTAATTCACAACTATGGATCCAGTTATGTGGCATTTCTTTTGCCAAATCCCATGGTCTTCTTCAGTGGAAATTTGTGAGTGAGCCACTCAATCTGCTGAGGAATCCTAATAATGAGTAATACCAATAGTAATACCAGTAATGTACTTATGCATGATCAAATATAGTTATAGGTCAGATAGGTCAAATATCAAACACAGTAATACTTTTTGTCAAAAAATTCATCAACAGGATTTACTTGCTTGGTATTTCTCTCATCTCATGGCCTTCCTCAGTGGAGAGGCATAACTCCATCTGCTGAGGAAGGCCACAAGATGTAGCTAAAAGCTCTGGGCATCATCAAGTAAGTGGAACTTTTGTTGAGAATTTTTTAACAAAAAAAGCTTTATTTGATTTTGTCACCTCATAATTCCTGAGAAAAAAATATGAGTATTGCTTTTGGCAATAATTATGATTGTGTATTTTTTAGTATTACATCTATTGTGATATGGCAAAGTGACATGAAAGCAAGTTAAAGCAAATCAACAGTGAGTTTGGGAATTTCTTCACACTTTATCATTGATGATGAAATTATTTCCTCATAGAGTAATGTTGACAAGTTCCCTTGAGGTCTGGCCTGGCAAGACAAGAATGTACACACAGAGCCAAGATAAGATAAAATGTAAAAAGTCACTTGCTGATCTGACTGAATTGACAGTGTCAATCACGCTGATCTTCGTTCAGCCTGCTGCACCACAGGAAGCATTCAGCCCAGGGCTCATAAAGAATGAATGGGGACCGATCGACATGAGCTCACTCACCCACTGTGACGACTGACATCAGCAGTCATGGCAGTGCTACATTTTGGTGCTGCGGAGAACTCCACAGGAAAGTCCCAGTTGGACTGGAAGATATGTGATATTCAAAAAGGCCAACCTGCAAGCCAGGATTCGCTAACACGACTGAATGATCTGTACCGGGGGAACGACCTAGTGGAGTTCACCCCAGCTTCTTTCATACATACGGCCTATTATGCACATACATGTTGGTTCAGTTGGCACACCCAGGGGTATACAAGACTGTTGTGCTCTATGCACTTACTCTAAAATGTGCGTTATAGCCCTTTGAGGGACTGAGGAGGATAATTTCGGCATGGCAGGCATTCAGTGAGTCCTGAGTGCTCTCTCTGACCAGCTCACTGAGAGAAATGACCCAAATGAGAATGATTTGCCTACTTGCTCTCACCCTGTCTCACCCCCTGCTTTCCTCTGTCACTGTCTGTCCATCTTTGGGTAGATGAGGAATCCCTCCATTGTTGGTGAGGCAAAGGGATGGAAGATTGCATAGGCTACACTGAGGTGGGTGGAAGTACATGTCCTTTGTAGCCGAGTCAAAAAAGCCTAGTGGTTTTCAGAAACACTTCTCAATCGATTAATCCACATGAGCAAACCAAAAGGCAGCCAAGGTGACACATCCAAAAACCACTACGCCTTTTGTGGTATGCATACAAAAACGTGTACACGCACAAATGCACAAAATGCTCATACATTATTACGTGGACATGGGCACACCACACAAAAGCAACGCAGAGACCTTTCCTTTAAAAGCTACTCAAACTCTTTCTGCAAGGATGGGCAAATAGAATATTTTGCCTTGCAGTCTTTACAACCCTTTCCTCCTCCCATCATCACTTTGACTGAAACACAGCTGGAGGAGAAGGAAGATAAATCTTAGGTAGAAAAGTTTAATAAAAGAGTACTTACCTTTCCAATCCACAATGAAATGCTGATGTGAACATCTGCATTACATTAGAAGCAAATCTGTTCTGCAGATTTGAATTCATGACACTGGCAGAAACCAAGATTGGCCCAGCTCAAATCTTTGAGTGTTGGGTCAACACTAATTAACTCCCCATCTGAGAAGTGGAACATGACATGAACTTCTTGAGCTCATTTTCTGTGTGTATGAAAGAGTTTCACCATAACAGAAAAAAGAACCGAGCAGTCAAGTTGCATCTACATCATCACTCCCAGCTGTCTTCTTATATTTCACCACAGACAGGTCTGTCCATCTGCCAAATGACTACCTGCTACTGACACAGTCACTTCTGATTGTGTCTCTAACTGGTAGTCATTAATGTGCAACTAATCATAATCATCCAGTCCAGGAGATGAAATTGAAGCCCTGGTCTGACGTTGCTGCCTTGCTTCATCTGTGCTGCTGAATATGCTAATCATAGCAGCTCCTATGCTTAAGATATGTATAATTATATGGACTGTTATATTGACCATAGCATGCGCACACATGCACATAGAGGTGGTGAGATCACAAAGGTGAGCATGAGGGCAGAAGATGCACCAGCAATCTGGGAAAGAGAACATGAAGACGGCTCACAGTGGCAAGGACATCATGTCCTGTAATTGATGGTGATGGGCAGTCTGTTCTGCCACGCTCAGGTGTGACACACACACACACACACACACACACACACAGCCCAACTCTCCCCAGTTGGATGAATGTAGTCAGTAGTCGACTGACACAGCTCCCCCCATCCTAAAACCACAGCTCGACCATGTGTATCTCACCTGATAACTGATTCAGTGGTGATGGATCCACTATCGTTTTCATTTTTACTAAATTAAGCACAGACTCCATCCCTCACCAGCAGAGCAGAATCTTTCAGTGCACATTAACGTGCATGCATTGATCTAATAAATGGGTTTTGTTTTACACCACTTATGCATTCCTCTCTCAAAGGCACAGTAAGTACCATTCAAAGCATCAGCAGAGGATTGAGTACAGAAAATAAACACTCCCAGATATTGAAAACAGGTTTGTTATCCATCTCAGCACAAAATAGACTACAGCATGAAACTAAGCTCAAACTAAAAGCAGTAAATATGTGCTTTTCACTAACAAAACAGAGAGAGGAGAAAGCGCTGGCACTCCATCTGACTATTGAAAATGTGAGATTTTCACAGTATGAGACATTTAATCAAGGACAGGAAAGCACTAAGTGACAGACAGGAGGAGAGAATGAATGATGGGGGTGAGAGACAGAAAGAGCAGTCAGACGCATCTACAGACTGAACAAGTGCGGCGATCACCTCCAAAAAAAATGAGATAAGAAAGAAATGCCTGGGAGAAATTCAGACACTCACCTTCTTTTCTCCCTCTTCCTTCTCTTTTCTTCTCTCAGTACAGACGTGCAGTGGAGTAGATGGCACTCCTCATCTCACTGCTGCTATGGTGTCTGTGAGAGCACACCCCTCTCTGCCCGTTCATAGCTCCGCCGACGCACCACTCATGCATGGATGGACACACACACACACACACACACATATATATAGGCCTACGTATATAACACCAGGTGTACCAATCGTAATTCTGTATGCTATTGTCACCAGCTTGGGAAGTGACAAACAGGTATCACATACTGTTTACTTATACAGCTCTGTTCATTGTCACAGGCTAATTAAACACACCGTAGGGACAATTACATCTACAGGGTAATGATACAGGCAAAGTGGAGGAATGAGATGCTTCCCAAAACCTCTTAGTGTCGTAGTCTGAAATATGCATGCTGCTGACATCACCCATGTGGATGAATCCATCTATGATTCATCTAAATTGTTTTGTAACCCATACAATAGCCAAATACACCCAATAATCGTCCTCCGAGGAGCCTCAACTGGAACGCACCTTCCAGCAACAAGTCCGTAGACAGATGAAGCAAGTCATTGGCTACAAACCCACGATGAGGAGCCAATCAGGGCACCTCCATGATCCCCTGTCACAGCGCAAACATGACATCATTGCATGACGGCGTTTTTAGAGGGAGTTTTCTCTACCAGGCTACGCCAAACACACAGGATAATGTAATCAAAAGCTAGATACAATTGACACACAGACAGATACAGAACAGACTTGTTTTACACTGCATGAGTCATACAGCTATTCCACTGGGGCAGCAGGGGTCTGGCTGCACTGCATTTAAAACCAAATCACGTAGCATTTGTCAAGCTTGAACCTGACCTCAGTGATTCATCCAAAAGAAAATCCTCACTGGTGGCTAAAAGATGAAATCTCGAGTCTTTTCCCGATAACAAATACAGACAGAAAGGATCATATTTCACTATTAAACACTTTAATTCTTTTTGATACACCCTGTTAGATATTTTTGAGTATCACAACAGATTTACTCCCTGTAATATCACATTACTAATTAATGATCAGGACCCTGAGATGTATGAGGTGACAGGAAAACAGGACTTGACCAGGGTTTTTCAAAGTGCCATCACAACAAACTAAATGCATTTTTAAAGTACCACAAACACACGTTTGAAAATCACAAGCAAGCAAACAAAATGAAAAATGGTCATTTAAAATATTAAAACTTATCTTTGTAAAATATTCAATAATCTTAACTGAAATGAAAAAAAACAAAACAAAACTGGACGAAATTTAACAACACACTTCAAATCCCCTTCTGGACAGCCCTGTGCAGAACCATGTTCTAGCTTAGAGTGCAAAGAAAAGCATGACGGCAATGTGAGATTGTGAAAAGTAGAAGCAATGTGAACTGCAAACTGTACAGCATTTAAACATCAGGGAAAACTAAAGCAAACACACTGGTTTTTCTGGCTTAACCGCTGAGCTAAAAATTATTTTTAAACATTTTTGGATACATTAAACAATTCATAGCAAACATTTTACCCCATATGGATGTTTAGTGTTTTAAAATGACACTATAAATGCTTGCCATGATCTCTCTTCTTTACATTTTGCCTCAAGAGGTCAATTTCTAGTGGCAAAGATGGGAGCATACTGCTGTTTCGGAGCTTATTTGTAAACAATTATAAAAAGTGCTTTTTTTTCACTAAAAATTAGTTTCTGTCCTTTGACATGATTGGCAACCCGTTGTTGCAAGATTGTAGTTTCTGTTCATGTCTTTGTCCATCCCATACACAATGAAAAAGGCTCTCAGAGTGTCGTTTCCCTCAAGTCTTTGGATTGAGCTCCAGCTGAACTAGAAGTTGATGACGTCTTGTCTTCTGATTTCTCTTTGGAGTCTTCAGTGGAGGGTTTGGTTGTACTGGACCTGTCTGGCTGTGCTTCTTGTCCCTGGTCTGGGGGCAGCTGCAGGAATTGAGGAATCTCCAGCTGTTCTTTGGTTAGAAGACCTCGCTGGTCATCGACCCTGCTGCACTGAGCCCTCGACAGCATGTCCAGTAACCCTGATGCAGACAAAATATCATGCTTAGTCTGGCATTCATTCAAATAAACAGATTACCTTGTCCTATTCTTTAATCTACCTTAAAGTATTTCCTATGAGAAGACAGACGGCCATTAAAAGTACACATTACTGTGATGAAGTTGTCCCCGTGCTTTTACTTACCCACGACTCGAAATCAGGTTTAATCCAAGTTATAGTTAAAGCTAACATACACCAGCGTTACACTAGGGTTGAGCAATATAGATGGATATTATAATTTGGTATATTTGGATATAAAATTATATACTTACACTCACTGAGCATTTTATTATGAATACCTGTGCAATCTAATGCAATCCAATAAAACAGCTCTGCCATAAAATCTACTTTTAAAGCTTATATATTTTCAGTTTTTGTTGACATTGTCAGAAAACTGATAATTCTACTCTATGTTTATTATGCAGGTCATAGTGGGTGGTGGTGGTGTACTGGAGTGCATTATATTGAAAAGTGTTTCTAATATTTTGTCCACCCCATTAACATACATGAGGGGATTGGATTGCATTAGATTGCACAGGTGTTCCTAATAAAGTGCTCACTGAGTGTACATCCTCACTGTATAGATAAAATCAAGGTTTTTCACCAAATTGATGAAAAACAAAATCCTTTATCTTAGAGTCTATATTGCCAAACCCTCCTAGATACTGCTGAGGTGTCCTACCATCTAGGTCGCGGTTCTTACTGGGCTTGGGCTGATGCTTGGCTCTGTCCATCTGCGGCGACGATCGGGCCTCCAGACCAGTTGCACTCATTGCTCCTGCCTGGAACCAAGACGGATGATAAACATGAATTCCAGCTCATCAGTATACCAAAGACTGTTTGACAGGTTAGAAATTCCAGTCACAGTGTAGGATACAAATTCTACAAATCACAAGGATTCAATTTTTCATTTGGCAGAGAAACGTTTATGTTTATTAACAAGAATTTTGACTGTATCCAGAAGCCTTGGTCTTCAAATGATAACCTTGATTATATTATTTATTGTCTAAATAAGAATATAATCAAGGTTATCATTCTTATTTTAACATTCGTTGGTTGAGAAATCCTTTTAGTCAAAACTGCTCTTTAAATGTTATTTATTATTCCCAATATGTCAGCCATCATTTAATGAAACACAAGGGGAGGAAAATGCATGTACTGTAGGGTTTTTTCTCAATATCATACAACTACAATCCAGTTTCCTGTTTGGCAATCTATGAGTGTTGCCTCACCTGTGCGGCTGCAGCATTACCACTGGCTCTGGAAGTGTTGCTTTGGTCTCTTCCTGCTGAAACCACACAAAGACACAATTCTGTTTCTACTATGGGGAAACAAAAATCCACTCCCAGTAGAAGAGTAGTCAGATGATGCTACAAAACTTAACTTCCCTATTGTGTAAAAACACTGACAACAGCCAGATAAAATATTCTTGACAACAATTAAACTGGTCCTCTTGGGACATAGCCACTCTAAATCGAATCTACTCCTCTCTTGGTAACTGCAGCGAGTAGAACTGAGGCGGGGAGCACTGATCCAAAGTGAAGTCGGTCCTGTTCTCTCAGCAGTTGGGAAACGAGGTGAGTGAACTCAAAGTGACATAGCACTCAACAAACCAAATGGACTCCGACATCGAAGCCCCACAGAAAAGAATGAAGAGTGAGAGAGACACACGCACAAAGAAATCAGAGTAGGGGAAAGAGGAATAAGAAGACAGTGACACAGAAAAACCAGGGCAGTAAAGTGGACATTGAAAGACTTTCTCTTCCCTGCCAGCCAAGAGCAGAAACACTTTGTAGGACCCATTGAAGAAACTATTAAAAGGAATAAGAAGGCACAGCCAGGGTTCAGGCAGCATTTACAAGAGAATACACAAAGCATAATCGATGTATCGACCACATCATGGACAACTAACATAATGGAGGGATAGTATGTGCCTTTAACTGATTTGTGCTTTTGGGGAAGTAGTGTAGTTGTGTAACTGATGTAAACACAATAAACTCCCCCCACATTAGAGTTTTGAGAACATTTTAAAAAGGTCAAGTGTATTAACCTTTGGTTGTGTCAAGCCGTAACTTCTTATTGACCAGTCTGAACACAGTGTCGTTCATGTTCACGGACTCGTCGCTTCCGACCTAAAACGACAGAGTTGAAAAAAATAATGCAACAAATATCAACACAGAGCATAACACAGAGAAAACCCACATTAATGCATTAGCAAGTCAGTGTGATCACATTACTTATTCCGTTGACAAAATAGTGATACACATTCAATTTTCAATAGTCACAGATTTGATATAAATATTAAAATTCATACTGACGCGTCAACTGTTGCCTAGCAACAGCTGCTAGCAAGAGACACGAGTGCTTGCAGGGCAGATGTACAGAATTTTGAAAACGTAGAGAGGGCTGCTGGTTTGAAAAGTGGCAATAAAGTTGTGTATGTGAATTTTATTACCTGAAATTTGAGAATATTAGAGATTGAGATGAGTTGAGATGGTGTTAGGTATGTCCAGATCAGAAACACCTCTCAACTACATCATCTTAGTATCATTTTGTATCCATCCATGATTTTACAGTTTGATAAAAAATTACAGATTTCAGAAATTAACACACACACACGTAATTACAAGTATAAACACACTAAAAGACTACTGAGGAAAGTAATCCCTTTAAAATGGGGATAAAGTGATTATTAATTGACAACTTATCAGCCCAATTTCTTCAACACTGGCTACATATTAGAGTCTTTCACGCACACACACACACATACACTCACCAGGGTGACCAGGGCCTCTTGTGGCTTAAGGTGGTGTTTCTGCAGCACCGCATAGAGCGCATCCTGCAGCGTCTTACTGGACTTTGCCATAATGCCCACTGTCTTACCAGTGAAGGCATTCTCCAGCCTGAAACACACAAACACTTCAATACACTCACACACACAGTAATAAGAAACAGTAAATACAAATCACATGCAGTGGAACAGCGAGAGAACATAATTAAAATCTAGATATGCAAAGACATTAGTCATAGAGAAATCTGCCACTTCGTTATGTCTTCACAGGAAATCCTGTAAAGACATAACTCTGGCAACTTATCTGACAACACACTCAATGCAATTGATAAGTAGAATGATTACAAGCCAGAAAACCAGTCTATGTCTGGTGTTAATACAAGGACTTCCCTCTAATAACACAGTGAGAAGTGGCATGCTGTAGAGGGGATGTGGGTGTGAAAAGCCTACTAGGGTGACGAAGACAGGAAAAAAAAAGGAAATGAAGGAAGCGGCACAGTTGACTCACATAAACGTCACCCTAAGCTCTAGAGTGACCTGCTGATCTCTCAGTACGCTGCAATCCTGGTCCAGTGATAAGGGCTGCAAAGAGAACAAGTGTGTATCAGGCAAGAGAGAAATGAACTCTCAGAGGTGTCACCGTTAAGTGGGACGACTTTAAGGTTTTAAAGTTTAAGTTTGACAGAGTTTCCAAAACAAAAACAGTTAGTGAAATGAGACAGTGAGAGGTTGAGAGGATGTGTTAGAACAGGAAGAGGGTAGTCATCTTTCTCATACCGCCTGTTGCTAAACAACATTCTTGAACAGCTTCTTAATTTAAAAATCTCTTTTTAAATTAATTTCCCCCCCCCATCATTTGCAGGAGACAGAGCAGCCAAGTGCTCACCTTGTCCTTGCCCTTAAGGTAGATGATGACATCTTTCAGCGGGAAGCCTCTCTTCTCGCATAGGCTGGCCAGCATGTCTCTGATGGGCAGGCCATTACGTGTGGGGGCCAGAGAGGCACTGCCATCAGGTAAGTAGACACAGCAGTAGCCCCCGAACCGATTCCCAACTCCACCACTCACATCTAAGGAGCGGGGACTCGATCGGCCATTCTAAAATCAGAGAGGGAGAGGACAGAAAAGGACTAAAGAGTTGAAAATAATTCTCCAAAGTGATAGATACTTTCTGACAGATTATTTCTACGCTGCCTTGTCGGCAATCTTTATTATTCATGTGTGCATACTCCTCATGAATTTTAAAATGTAATTTTTCCCATTGGCCAGTACAAATTCTATGTACAAATGCACTGACCTCAATCTGCCTGTAGAGGGTGCCAAGCTCCACACTGCTGGTAGACTTGACGGGCATATGGGACTCTTTTGATATCGAAAGAAGAAAAGACCATGAGGAGAGATTGTGAGATAAATTGCAAGGATTTACATCAAAGCCTAATTTAGAAGCATGAGATTTGCCATGTGACAGGTCACTGTACCTCCCCAGGATCCTCTTTTCTGTCGCTGTTTCTCTGAGGCACTCTTGCCACTTTGCAAGCTGTTCTTATTCTGTTTGAGACATTGATGACACGTCATTACAGCAAAGTCAAAAATCACATTTTAAAACATTTTGTAAACAAGCTCACTGTTGTTGTTTTTTCCTCTATTTTCTTCCTGTCACTCTACCTTCTTGTCACTTAAGGAGGGGCTTCTGTTGGCCATGTCCTCCAAGGATCCCATGCGGACCGGTTCTAAAGAGAGCTGAGGTAGAAGCTTGCCTTCTACACTTGCCAGGGTGCAGCTCTGGTAGAGAGGAGAGCGCACAAAGCGCCTGTAGCTGTCCATCTTCATCAGCTTAAATATCTGACACACAAGCAGCAACAGAGATACACACAGTCAAGGCACCAACAACACATCACTGCTTTTTTTTTTGAGCCGAACTGGGAGTGTTGACTCCAAACAGACCTGTGCTTGAGCCTTGTTAAACATCTCAGGTGTGGGCTGTTCCAGGTCCTTCTCCTCTGTCTTGGCTGTGTCATCGATGTTGACCGAATAGGGAGCACTTTCAGACAGGTATTTGTTGTAGATGAAGCGAGCCGCTGTCTTCAGCTGCAAACACAACAGCTTCATCAGACTGAAAACTCCCTGAAGGCTAGACCTGACTTCAACTGATTAAATAATCATTGTTTCTAAGAACAGATACAAACTCCAGAAGCAAGTGACAAGCAAGTATTTAGCTAAGTATGTGTTGATGTGTTTTTTGTGCAGTATTAGCCACTTCCTGTGCCAAGAATCACATCAACCCTTCTCAACCACATTGCAAGCAATGCAATCAATAAGTCGCCGCAAGGCAATTAATTTCTCGCAGAGCTGAGCAACTTCATACACTCAGTCAACAACCCTGTTGATTTCTGTACTTCCTGTTTTCAGTAAATGTCATTAACTGAACAATGTTTCTGCCTGAAAGGCACAAAATAGATTAAAGGTTGATGATACTTTTTACAGCTTCACAGCTGGCTACTTTTATTTGAGAGAACAGTGTAAAATAAGGCAAACAGCTCAAAAAATTATAGTTGAAAAAAAAAGCTTCATCCGTCACGGAGGTCAATCCAGGGACAGAGCAAGACTCTCAGCACAAAGAGGGCAATCTCAAGGGGCTCTTCTGAGAAAGTGTAAAATGCCTGATATATCCTATCCATAAACACAAATTGTCACTTACTGAGCCGTGCAAGCCTATGTCTAAGAAAACATACAGTGAAGCCACTTTATCAGACAAGTTTGTTCTGAAGGACAAAAAAAGAAAACATGTTGCCAGTTGCATTAAAATTTTTCAGCACTGAGGACAGCACACGGCGCTCTATGTGCATCGATTGCCGAACGGTGCAGCACCACCGCCGATAGACAACAACAGGCCAGGTGCATTGTGTCAGTACCATGTCTTACAGGGGAATAACTTAATATGTTAAATAGACTGATGATTACATCCCACAACACTACGAGACATATTCAAATAAAAAAATAGATAGTCTTTAAGACCACCACCATCATCATCATCATCATTGTGGTTGTGTTGAAAGGACGAGCAAGACGAGAATGCCATTAAAACTTTCTTATTCCCTCCATTTTACCTCCTAGTTGATTAAAAAAAAAACAAAAGAAAAACACATCACCTTGAACATTATCTTGATGCATTCAGGGATACTCAGAATTAGGCTGTAATGAAAAAGTAGGCACAGGCCCTCGGGTGGTTGCCCCCTCTGCCCCTGTGGGCCCCCTTTTAATGGGTGTACAGGGTAAATGAATAATTTTTACTGAGTTTGCTTGGTGACTAAATAAAAAAATATATTCCAACATAGTTGAAGCAACATCAAAGTGAAAAAGCAAGCACTCAACAACACTGGGTCAAACTTTGTAGCAACAAAATTGCCTTCATTACTATAAAAATAGGTTTCAGGGAAACTCACAATGAAGAGTATTTATAAAAAACACTATAATAGGGAGTTTAAGCAGAGTAAAACACAACAGCACAATGAATCACAAGTTGGGAAGATTAAAGAGGGGAAAAAAATGCTATCATACCTCTTTCGAGGAGGTGGCTGGAATCATCCTGAACTTTTCACAAGCCTGCCAGAATAAAATGTTCTCCTCACTCACCTCAGATTTCAGAAAGGCCTGCAGAGAAAACACACTTACAAACTTTATGAACACACATAGCACACCTAGTGAGAAGCAGCTAGTCAACATTAACACCTACTATTTCTGAATTTTACTGAAATTACTTTCAGTACGGCTCTGAAATTACAAGACAACAGAATGCGTACGTGTGCTGAGCGCATCTCACCGTAAAGTAGCTGACTCCATAGGGGTCCTCCAACAGCTTTTCAAATGACACAGCCCAGCTCAACACACCGGCTGGGCCACCCTCTCCGCCTGGAGTCCCAGGAAGGCTGGAGCTACTGCCTCCACAGCCCCGCGCAGACATGTTCAACTCTACACACATACAGGCACAAACACACCCATTTATCAGCACAAAGAAGCATGATCAAGAACGAGACTGAATCAGATATTTTCTTATGTCGTGCATGGACATGTTCCGTTCGAAAAAAAATGTGAGATCTACAGGATTGGCAGTGTGCACGTTGACTGTTCACGCTTACCTCCGTCTGACACTGCCTGGATCTGTGAAGAGAGAGAGAGAGAGAGAGAGAGAGCAGATAAGGAAGGGAACACACTAAAAAACAAACATAGGAAACATCTGATAAGATAGAATACACCTGAGCGAGGTTGTCATGGACTAGTGTTAGTATTAAATGATAAATTCCTATGGCGGTAGTTGAGAAATTCAATAAACTTGAATCAGAAAATAATGAAAACTGAGAGGAATTGCATTTAACTTATTCCTGGTTGGTACAATTAATGATCAGTAAGTTCCGAAGTAAACCACAAAACTAAAAATTCACTGTGTGGTGTTTGATAAAAAATATGGAAACATTCAAATACAGTGAAATATTGCACTATAAGCTTTACAGTCTACTGTACTGTATTACAGAACATAGGTGACAGTAGCTAGAAACATGTAGTCACAAGCACACATGCATACATTTAGGAAGTGAAATGTGAGCACCAGCTGCATGTTTTTTGCCTTTTGTTTTTTTTTTCCTGTATGTAACAGTGTAGTGCAATCAGCCAAGGCAGGAAGTGGTTGTGACACTGATGACAATGGCTCTCATTCAACTTTCAGAACTCACAAAATTCACATCTTGTCAAAAGGCGCTCATAGTGATCTGCTGCCATTAACTGTTCTAAATGCTGGTGAAATTTTGGCTTTCAAACTTTTTGAAAGCCAAAAGTTGCCTTTTACAGGTTGTGAAAAACATAACATACTCAAGGAAATCTTGATATTGATCCAAAACCACTGAGGAGATATTTCAATAAAGGAGAGGATCATCATGTTACTTGCGTCTGTTTTAACTGAAATTCAGGGGAATCCAGGATGTTCAGTTCCAAGGCCGGTCCACACAAAAGGCTCTTGCTCAAGAATACAGTGATATTGAAATATTGCTTAGGGGCGGCACAGTAGCTAACAGCAAAAAGAGTGCTGGGTTTTAGTCCATGAGTATGTCTGTGTAGAGTTTACATGTCCACCTTTCTGTTTGGGTTTCCTCTGGCTGCTCTAGTTTCCTCTAACAGTTCACAGACATGTGGGTTTCTATTCTAAAATTGCCCAGAGGTGTGAGTGTGAATGTGTTGGTCTGGCTACATGTGCTAGTCCTGTGAGTAGCACCCTGTCTAGAGTGTATCCTGGGTGTCATGGTACACTCTAGAAACTTTATATAAATAAACTTAAACGTAACATCTTCACTATTAATGGTCACTCATGCAAATTAACAGAATCAGAAGGTGTTATTTTCCCGTCATAGCGAGGCTGTCGTGCCGTCTATCAAACATAATCTGAGTGCTTGTACGAACATTTTCTACATCCTACAAAATGACAAATATCTTTCCTAACAAACTGATCATGGTATTTGAAAGTTGATTTTCTTTCCATCAGCTAATCACTGCAGCTTTATAGTATATATCAGTAAGCTGCTTTTAATCATTTCCCAACTAACACACTGAAAAAACACACTGAATCATATTGGTTTTGAGTGTGGTGGTGTCTCTAATTTATTTAGGTTTGTCTTGATTCTTTAAAAATTGTCTTTAAATATCTTCTTCATTGTGAATTGATCTCCTTGCACATGCTGTTCATTGAATTTGACACATTATGTTAGCGCTTGGGTTTGTGAAATGTATTAAATACAAACCAGCGGTTTAGGTTAGCAAATATCAGCCTGTTAACTGTAAACTCAGCTCATCTAGCCTCCTCTCTCAAGTATGCAGCAGGATATTTAAATCAAAAGTAAGTCAGCCAACTGCTGAGTCATACAGACAATTACTAACCAAAATATGAGAAAATATTTTGCTATAAAGAGGTTAGGTTTAGGAAGTTAACACAAAAGTCCTGGGAGAGACAGTTCGACAGTTAGCATAAGGCATCTTCTATGTAAAAATAGACAAACAAAAACTTAAACACAAGCAGAATGTACCCACATTTCCTTAAACAAATTTGCCAGTGAATAGATATACTGTACGTCTGTGAACTTTAGTGCATGCAAAAAGTGTCCTTGCTCTTGGCAAATAATAATTGATAAACTTGGACCATGTAAGGTTCATATGGCCAGCTGTCTCTGCAGGTATGAGCTTCACTGTGGCTCTAGACATAAAAATATAACAAATTGACTCCCCAGGCTTGAGCCATGACAGCAAGAATTCAAAAGGAGAAGCTAGACGCGCGCCAACAGTTTTCTACAAATTGTGACGAACAATAAATAATTCATCGTCATCATCTTACTAGGTGCAGTTTATGTTCTCATACAGTGCAACCGAGAACAATATCTAAGGATTAGGATTCTCTGCAAACCTTTGGAAAGAGAGATGAAATTTTCAGACATACTGTGTGCAAGGGAAGGGTCTGCAGCACCAATTATAAGAATCCAATCCCTCAAAATGCAAAAGCACAGACAGCCCTTTCCTAAACCACAGCAACATCCGGGTCCTCTCGGCCTCTGTTAAATACATATTTAGACACAGTAACACCTTTAGCAGAGCCGTACCCGTTCAAGAAAAGCTATGGTCTCGCACAGAGTAGAACGAAGCCAACTCGGCCTACACGCGACAGATTGGTAAACAGGCACAGTTTGGTTTCCGCCTCTGACTCAGGCAGGCCCGGTCTGTTTCAGTAGCAACCAACTGTAGCAACACAGCCTGATTGGTTCTGGCAATGCTGAGGAAAGGAGATTGTACAACACAAGCAGATACAAGAAACCGCTCCACTTTTGACACAAAAGTTATTAATGTGGATGTCAACTTAATAGTGTCAGTAAGGTTAAAAATGTAGACTGAAACGAAACAAACACAGTCTCAAATAGAAGTTCACACTCTTGAAATTGTACTGTATATTAGCGAATGACACCTCACGATATACTGTATGTTCACCAGCAGTGGCTTCTTCTCTCTACACATCATATAGGCATAAACAAACAAATATTATATAAACCAAAAGACATTTAGCAACAAACCAAACCTAGCAAGAGTATTGTTAACTCACCATGTGGCCAACAGGAATTCCTAAAGCATTACAATTCTTCGCCATAATGGCCCAGACACAAGACTAAAAGCTGAAATCTTATGCGATGTGTGCGCAGTGTCAGGGGACACAGAGGAGTGCTCCACCCAAACATGATGCACACTCTTCACAAACACACACACACACACACACACACACACACACACACACACACACACACACACAGACGCACACAGAAACTCATCACTTGGGTCTTCCTGTCACTTCCTGCCTGGAAGGGAAGTCTTGCCATAGCAACAAGCCACAAAAGAGGAAGTATGGTTACTATGATCAAACTGTTTTCAGCCCATGTCTTGAGAAACACTATGATGTGGGAACACAGTCAAGAGAGATGAACACTGTGTGCGTTTGATGGAGAGTCACTGAAACAGTTACTTGACGCAGCTAACAACTGTTATAAGATCCTGCTGTAGATGCAGTTCTGTATTTAAGAAGGCTTTTTTTTACATTTGAGCACTTTTAAAAGTTTGCCTCCCTTTTTTGTCACAGTGAAGTTTCATTTTACTTGGAAATCCTTTAGATTAAGGCACAAAAGAAACACAATTCCTCCTCCCTAATATTCTTTCAAGATGGTAATCCATATGGCCATACAGCAGTTTCATGAAAAGTTGAATGGGGTCACATTTATGTTACTCTAAAAACATCACTAAGCTACTACATTTAGGAGTAATTTCAACTTTACAACTCTCACACAATTACAGGCTCTTTTTTGAACCAGAATTCAGTATCTCACTCTACACTGTTGAGGATATTAGTTAGAAAACAAAACAACTTGTGAGCAGATGAGGCCTAATACACAGCACAACAGATTATAATGTTATGAAAATTATTGCGTAGATATAGTAATTAAATGAATGCAATTCACAACATATATTTGCAAGATGAAGGTTAACAATGTAGGACTAAGTATTTGTCAACTTTGCACCCTCTGTATGGCCAAACATGGTTAAACAGGCATGCACTCTCCAAATTGATTGTGTGAAAATGATTGTCTTACCTTTTCGTCACCCTTGCTGGTGGTTATGACGCACCATTTGTCATGTTTTCTGAATTGCTTTCGTGCTGCAACTTTTGCCAGGTGGAAGAAGCTGTGATAAAGTCCTTTGAAAGCTACCATTTTCAGGGAAAACAGACACACTCAGGGCAAGACGAGAGAGGTGACAAAATGTGTGCTGACGGTTTATAGGTCAGGGTTAATTAACAGCTTTGATCTTACCTGATTGGCTTCAGTGAGTCTTGACATGCACACAAGGTAATGGCCCAGGTGAAGCAGGACATTTTGATTAATGGTGCACATTTTTTCCTGGAGAAATTTTACATAGTTTACATAGTTAAACATTGTCTGTAAGCTTGACAAAATTTCCCTGTCTATTTTTGCATGGTTATTAAAGTTGTAAAGGTGTGGCTCTCGGGATTTTAATAGGACATATCCAGCTAGTTGTATTGACAACAGTGTTTCTGAACTCTCAAGTAAAACTTATTAAGCCTACAAACAGTCAAAGGCAACAGTATATTTTTGAATAAATCTATTTATTTGGGCCTTGATGCTCTGGAAAAATACTGCAAATTTAACAACAGAACATTTTTTGTATTTTATGTATGCAAAATTGCAAAAACAAATGCTTCACATTAGTAGATGACAGAAACCATGTCATTATTCATATGCTCATTAAATGGAAAACAAAGTTGCATGAATGAAACTACTGAGATAAAATTAGTGGTGCCAGAAGAAAGATTATGTTGTTATACCCAAATAAACATAACATTTAAGCAGTTTTTTATGGCTACAGTATCAGTGGCCCAGAACACTGTAAAATTAAGAGGGACATTTCTTGCATGTAACATGTTAAAAATGTGCTTTGAATTCCCATAATGTGAATCATCAGTACCAATAAAAAGTAAAGCCACCAAGACTAAAACTGTTGTTTAGTGTCATTCAGGAGCAGGTGTACCACTTCAGCTATACCTCATAATTTAGCTGTAGGCCAGCACATGAGCATGTCAACATACAAAGCTAATTTGTTAGCTAATTTGCTAACATTGGCTATTAGATTTAACATGCTAACGAAGAATGTCAGCATGCTAGCATGTTATTAAGAGTATGAATATGACAAACAGCTCCTGTAAACATATATTAACATGCATACAGTCGCAAGTTACAGTAACTAGCCACACTTTAGCATTTTAGCATGCTAATACTAATGTCAGCAAAAAATAAAGAAAAAAAAAATTCAAACATTAGCATTAAACAGAGCTGAGGTAAGGAATTTGGTTGTTAGTTTTAGAGGTAATACAAGTACCTGAGTGAACTGAACAAGGAGACATTTGACCTGCTGGTGGCAGCAGGTCGAGGGGATCAAAAAGCCAATTTAATGGAAATTTAGTCAATTATATCAATATGTAAATTCTACACTGAAAAGATCTTGGTTGCCAACATTATCAGAGTCCAGCACTGAAATATACAAGTGAGAAAGGAGTTTGTTCTCAGTGTACTTTCCATGGATGTATTATAATACTTATAATAAGAGTACATAATACTTATGTACTCTTATAATATATCCATTGTTCTTTCACAGGTAATTTACAACACTGCTGTCTCAGTGATGAGCACAAAAACCGGATTGCTATTTCTCTAAAACACAGCTTAAATTAATGTAATACTTAAGATATTTTCAAAACTATTATTTAATTTTAAATTAAAGGTTGTTGAGATCTTAGTGGTTTACCAGACTGACTGCAATTGGGAGGATAGTTTCACATTTGCCAGCACATCATCTTCTGAACAATTTGTACATTCCTCTTCAATAGATAACAGACATCAGATGGAGGGTGAAATAATTTTCTTTTTTTTACCGTTGCCCTCTGTGGTGGGGCTAAAAGCTTAGATAAGGGTCACAGTTTATAGAGTAAGGTTGGATAGTATTTAAGCTGGGAAACAAAAATTGATGAGTTTGTTCCATTTTCATCACAGTTATCTTTAAGGGGAGGCAATTGGCTCAAAGATGATTTGAATCCTCAAACCAGTTTGGTCATGTGGTTTGCATGTCCTCTTTGTGTCTGTGTGGGTTTTTTCTGGCGCCCTGCTTTCCTCCCGTCTGTAAGGTGCAAATGGTAGTGTGAATGTGTTCAATCTGTCCAGACATCCATGGAGTGTACCCTGCCGCTTTCCCAATGCATGCTAGAACAAGCTCTAGCCCCTCATGACCCTGAACAGGATAGAAAAAAGATGGATGATCAGCAGCACTCTCTACTGGCCACTCTGCAAATAAAAACTGTATATGAAGGCCCTGCATGACTTCAGTAACAAAAAATATTGTATCCCCGAATATTCAATCACCAATATCTCAAAAATTCTGGGCAAAGTTATTCCTGTATGTGTCACATTATACGGTGTGTGACAGCAGTGGATAATTTGCATAAGTAAACACTCTTTTGCTGATAACAGACTGTGCCTCAGCATACCTCTATATTTCTGTTTCTGTCTGTTTTCTGTTGCTTTCAATTTCAACCTCTGTGTGTAACAAGTGTAAAAATCCCATCCTTTCAGCCTGAATGTCATTCAACAACATAAAGTGGCTGCAGCGAAACCATCATCTTTCACCATCACTCCCTCCCACAAACATACAAATAGCAGTATTGTTTGTGCTATTAAGTTCCTGGAATGAATTTATTTGCATTGGTATCAGTGTTTATGATCACTTCTACTTTGCCTTCACTGATGGAAACACCATTAGGCTAGGCAAAGCAGAGCAGGTCATCATTCAACCCTGTGTATGAGGAGGCAACACCACTGCAGGTAAACATTTCAGTGTTATAATATTTTTTTAGCTCAACAATTATTAATAATATCTCATGTAGAAGGGGTAAAACATGACAGTGCTATGAAACTTGCTCCTTCTAATTTGTTTAAATGCTGCAACATTAATTCTAACTTAATTAGATATTCTTTGTCTCATTCAACTCTTAAACTTGTTCTAAACCAAAAGCAAATTAATGATTAGTCTTTTCTAATAGAGAATGGTTATGCGAGGGATATCCCTATATATTTTGCTCGGCCATCTCTTCATTGGTAAGGAGCCTCCTTTATTTTTACAGTATATACTGTGTACTTTTCTCTTTCTCTGTATGCTTATTTAGCTCTGTACATCTCCGTTTCATTCTGTTATTATAGCTCATCTTCCTGTCCAGTGTCTCGAATGTGACACAGGAGAAGCTCTGGCAGGTAAAAAAAAAAAAATGAATGAACTAAAACCTCTCGGTCTATTTATAGACATCACACAATGCAGCTAACACAGCTAGTGCACCTGAACAATATGTGCCATTAAATAATTGCAAGGCAAGTCACAAAGGAAAAATGTTCTTAATGCTGTTCCTTCTGTCTCTCTTTTCCCTATAGATTGTCCGCCCTGCAAAGACGATGATTGCGGTTAGTATCCTCTTTCTTCTCATGTTAAAGATACATCCTGTGGATTTTACATACAGAACAGTACAGTAGATACAGTTAATGAAGGTGGGGTGTGGTCATAGAATGAGGTTGACTCAAACATGGCAAACATGGGCAACTTGAAAAATAAATTAAATGCCATAAATATGATTATTAGTCTAAGGAAATTTATTAGATGTTTTTACTTAAAGTAATAATCTCAAAGATTTTCATTTAAATAAATGTGTGTTAAATCACTATCTATCACCGAATGAGGTAACACAATGGTGATTGAGCCTATGGCCCACTAGTGAAAGCCCTGGCATTTTCAGCATTACAAACTCTCTACGTTTGTTGGTAGCGTCATTCCCGGGAAAAATCACAAGCGACACACAGCTAGTGTCGCGTTTTCCATCACCCGCCAGAGAGGGTGATGGAGGGTGATGAGGGTGTTTTTAACAGAGGTGTTAAATTATGGCTAAAAGAGAAACAACATTGTTCTCACACCTAATACCCCTGTATGGACACGCCTGTATTTTTTTATTTATGTACTTGTGTATGTATTCTTGTTTATCCTCTGATCTTTCTTGTTTTTCTTCTTTACATTTTAACTTTTATATTCTATATATCTATCTGCTGACTCACAGTACTCTACACAATACACCCACTTTACTACATGACACATCCACTTGGTTAGGTTTAGGCATGAGGAGTGAGACAGACAGGGTTAGGGTAAGAATATCAGAGTGGGGGCGTGGGTGTTGTGTAGTGAAGTGGGTGTATCATCTAAGTCTGCAAGACTGCAATTAGACCCTTCTCCATCTTCAAGTACGCCGCTTCAACTTGTGTGTGAAGCAGCGTACTTTTATCTCTGGTCTCTGCTAGCATTTCTAACTGCCAACGAAACAGAGATCTTCAAGATTGTTACTTTAAGTTCAGTAAGTTCATTCATATTCACAGAAAAATGCTCCTACGTTATGAACACCTGTGATGGGTCATGTATGCTCTGTTACAAATTAAATGCTTACTGTAACTCTCTTTACTCTTTTTGCTTGTATCTACAGATATTCCTCCAAAATGCAAAAAAGGTAACAATATCTTCTATCTTCTTTTGCAGTGCACTGAAACACATATGGTGATATTTGATTACATAACACTTTCACTATTTGCTTCCCCGCCTGCCCATAAAACTTTCAAGTGTCTATCAAGGGCCCTGAATCCAGCGTCGATGAAGGTGAAACCGTCACTCTGATATGTGTCCATAACCTTACCGATTTGAATCTGACATTTGAGTGGCTAAAGGATGGGAAACTCATGAAAGACCAAAAAGAAAGCAATCTGACTCTAAAAGAAGTGCTCACATCAGATGAAGGCTGCTACATCTGCAGAGTGAACAGCTCTGATGGTACTTACGAGTCTTTGCCACACAGTGTCACTGTAAACAGTAAGTAGACATGTCAATGCTTATTTCACACAGCCACACATTACTTCAGTTTTTGCAATGTAGATTGTTTATTGAACTTGTTATCCAGAAACCTGAATATAGTGCCTTTGATAATTTATGAATTCAAAATGAAACAGAAGAAAAGCTCAAACACCTCAGTAACCCTCAACAGCATGTGTCTTCATAGTCTGTCTGCTGTTTCTGCCTCTAACTGTCTGTGTGTCTTCATCCAGATGGCAGTGTGGTGATCCTGGTTGTCTGTGGTGTTTCAGCTTTGGTCCTGGTCCTGATAATGGGGATGGCTATGAAGCTGAAAATGAAAAGAGACAACAGTAAGAGCTCATTTCAGGCTGTCTGTGCCATAAGAGAACACAGAAAGCCTAGTTGAGAACAAGCACCTCTGCCTTCTCAAATACAGTACCAGTCAAAAGTTTGGACACACTTTCTCATCGGGGAAGTGTCCAAGCCTTTGACTGGTACTGTATATCTTACTCTCTAAGTGTAACTCACATGTATATATATACACACACACACACACACACACACAAACACACACACACACACACACACATATATATATGTACACACTGTAGGTCTGTGTAGGTCTGTGTTACTCCCAAATGTAACTGTACAAATAATATATTTCAGTAGTTTGACAATAGTTGGACATTTTGGGAGATCGCTGTCTTGTGAAAAGTGTGATGAGAAGATTGATACAACTGTTTCATCGTTTTTTATTTTTTGTTTTTTGTACGGATTAAATAAACGAGATATAACATGTATCCAGAAGAGTTGAGTCATGGACAACTAGACTAGATTCCTGAAGACGTTTCGACCACTTATCCAAAAGGCCTCCTCAGTTCTGGGGAGTTGTAGGCATTTAACCTCTGTAAGGTCGTTTATACCTTGAGAGTGGCTGAGGTCACATGTGGGACGTTTTTACTGCTTGTCTGTCATGTGAGAGTCATGTCAGAGTCTAGAGTAAAGATATAACGTGATAATAGCGTGATAATCAGCAAGCTTCAGAGGTACTGGTGGGTGGATTTTGTTCCGTTTGAACAGAGCCAGGCTAGCTGTTTCCACTGTTTTCAGTCTTTCTGCTAAGCTAAATTAACTGGCTGATGGCTCCACATATATATTTATAAAGATGAAAGATATATTGATCCCCTCATCGAAATCTCAGCAAGAAAGCGAATGAGTGCATTTCCCAAAATGTCAGACTATTCCATTAATTTTTGCATACCGTTAATTCAAGAATTTTACCTCTTTATGTAGACTGTATTATCAAGTGTGACCTCTCCCCTCTTTCCCTTTGCAGTTAAGCACAAAGAGAGGAGGAATCGGAGGGTGCAAGCTGGGCAGAGTGGTGGTCCATCTCCAATCACACCAAGAGAGTCCTAAATAAGAACCATTACTATCACATACAAAATTCATGAATACTAATATTGTTTAAGATTTTGCTGATGTAATATTTGATTTAGAAATAAAATAAATTAAAAAATTAAACTCTGTCTTTGAATAAGGGTGTGTGATCAGGTGAGGTGGTGGGCTTATGTACGGCCACTTCCAGACCAGGGTGTATCCATTGTGTAACACAGCATTCATGTTAACCACGCCCTCTGACCAGAAAGCCTGTTCAGTTGAGGAAAAGAGCCTAGAAATGTTTTAATCCAGACGCAGGACAGGCGTGCTAAAACTAATCCCGCTGAATGCTCTACTCACAGGAATGCACACTAACAGACGACCCACACAGAGGGGCTTTATAGAGGCTGGCATGTAATGGATATATGGGATGATAATGCTATCCACTCCTCTCCAAGAGAGGAGGAGTGGATGTGGGATTTGAGAGTTGACTTATGAACACAGAAATAAGTTCCCTGGTTCAACAACATATAATCCTTTGAAGTTTACGTGTTAAGCTCCATGCAAACTGCCAGTCCATGTGCTGCAGAGTGTCTTTGTTTTTCTGCATTAACACCATCTCCCCCCCAGCCATATGGCAAAATTTCTGGAATATTTTCCTTTTTTTCCCTCCTAATAATATCCGCGTGTGAGTGTGTCAGGAAGGACTGTTAATTCAGTTTCTTCCTATAGCAGGTGGCTAAGGGATAATCCAGGTAAAGCCACTGCAAAGTGGAGATGGAGGGATGTACAGAGGAAGGGGGAGGGTGGATGGGGTGGCCTTTGCATGGATGACTAGGGCTAATTCTGGCCTCCTAATCCTGGTCCCATCTACCCTCCCCCTCTTCCTGCTTGCTAACTCCACTGCGGCAGTAAGGAGCAATTGACGCCCAGGTAGACATAACTATCTCATACACACACACCGCTTAACCCACTCAAGTTTACTGAGGAGGAACAGGGGGAAAAAGATACAGACCTGCCGGTACCTTTCTGGATAGCTAACCTGGGCGACCTGGATAGCTAACACACCTGTGTGAGCCTCACTGGAGAATGTAGCTGCGGCCCTTAAGCCAAGCCACAGGAAACACGCCACCATGGGAGAAGCTCAAAAGGTAAGTGGACTGATCTGGAGCAAAGGACTTATAAAAGCAAATGTGAACCTTTGGTATTTATTTGACAGAAAGAACTATTCACAGGTTGCTATGACTCCAAAAGTGTCTACCATCAAGTGTTTTACTGTTTTTCTGTACCTGGATGCAACTGTCTGCTCTGATGTTTGGATTATATAAATTCCTTGGTTTGTCAAACAGTCTTGTTATAAAATAATAACTGTGAATATACATCTAAATTGAACCTCTAATTCACTTTGATCTCTAGTTAATCACACATACTCGTTAGTGTCTATTACCTAGAATCCTATATTTAAAGCTACAGTGCCTCTTTGATCAGCAATGCAACAGTCTGTGTGGTTGCGTAACCTTGCCTCAGACTAATCACATTAAACAGCGCACCATTATATGAATGGAGCCCCAATCAACACCGGTGCTTTTGTAAATGAAGCAACATAATGGGGGGTGGGAGGAATATGGTAGCTCCAGAGTACAGAGGCTGGAGGCTGGTAGGTGGAGCAAGATGTGTGCTCAGCAGTGTTGTATGTAAGGGGAGCTTTGACCTCGAATCAGAAAGAGGTCAATGGTTTTTCATCAGTTTTCAGATGTAAAGTATGTCTGAGAACTGTGTTTGTCTTCTTATTTATCTCCTGATATAATCTTGGATGTTTCAGAGTGTATTATCAAGGAAAATAAAGGAAATAAGATCTTGTTTTTTTTATAATAAAATTCTGGTCAAATATATAGTCTTTCCCTGTCCCACCCCGCTCTCTCCCTCCAAGCAGGGCTTACTCTCTGTCATTGAGAAACTGAAGGGATCCACAGAACAGGAGGTCAGGATAGTGCTTCTGGGGTTGGACAATGCCGGTAAGACCACCCTGCTGAAGAGCCTCGCCTCTGAGGACGTGAACACCATCACACCTACACAGGTGAGGGGAAGTTCAAAGTCAAAACTCACACACATACACTCACACACATCATGACCTCAAGGAAAGTCACTTACTTAAGGGCATAATTACACAGTACACCACATCTCTGACTGACATGCTTGCAGATGTGTAAAGCATGCATATGTCTTTCGTGTCCTTCATTTTGATTTAATTAATCTTACCTAAAACAGCTGAGGAACTTTATAAGATAATTACCTGATGTTCATCATTAAGTGTATTTTAGATATACAGGATGCAATCAGCCAGAAATATTTTTTTAACCAACAAGTTACCACCTGTTCTTTATAGACCAGCACAATTTGTCTGCCGTCACTGAATCATTTTGTAAAAATAGGTGCAACTTTTTTACCAATCATGTTGATCTTGTGTGACTGAAGCTTTTCAAAAGATAGTTTGTATTTTTACAGTACTGTAACGCAGCATTATAAAACGCAGGGGGATTGTATTTAATCTTGTGAGACCAGCTGGACCAGCGCACGCTCTCACTCAAAGTAATGGGATTCAGATGACCTTTCCTTTTCTAACACACTGTGAAATGAAACGATTGGTCTTACAGCGCACACGCTTTAGCCACTAATCAGTAAAATAATGACGTGAGGATGTTAGATCACACTGTATGTTAAATAACCGTCATCAGGAGATAAACCACATCCTTATGTGACCTTCCTGATTTGAAGGCTCTCAACACATTTTCTGAGAAGATCCTTGTGTTGTCGTGAGGACTCTTTTTTTTATCACCCTCTTCTGATGTGATTATCTAACCTTTAATATGATTATCTAATAGCCTTGTGTTACTCTCACAAGACAAGACATAAAGCAGATGTATTGCCAAGTCCTGGACGAGTCTGACAGCTCATCAGACTCACGGCAGAGAGGATGCAGTCCAGTACGACATGGCAATAGTCACCACAAATCCAAATCAGACTTGACACATAAACACATAGACTGCAGCTGATCCTTCCAGTCTTATCCTCAGATTTGCTCTTCAGCTTGCCCTCAGGATGAAGTTGTTATACAACCTTGCCGACCGAAACAGAAAGGAGCTGCGTTATGAAAAAGGGTGGCGGATTAACACAGTGACCATTTCCTTGTAAACACCTGGAGCACATGTTGCGCTCCTGCTGATAGGTAATGAGGATATAATAGGGAGTGTAAATAATTCAATACATACACCTGTGTTCTGGTACGTTGGCAATTGGCTCCATAACCATTTGCAAAGCTCTCCAGGTGCTGCATACTAGAACTGTGTTAAACTGAATGCACTGACATGAAGAAGAGTGACTCCAGCTGCAGTATGTGTTGCACTTCAGGGCTTCAACATAAAGAGTGTCGCCTCTCATGGTATGAAACTCAATGTCTGGGACATTGGAGGACAGAGGAAGATCAGGCCCTTCTGGAAAAAGTACCTGGAGAACACAGACCTGTTGGTGAGTGACATTTCAAATTAAAATTTCTCCAGGGAAACATCTGGTTTATTCTTTATTTGGATCCCCATTTGTTGGTGTGGTTGCAAGTCTTCCTGTGGGTCCACACAGGTCTTCACTGAACAGATATAACAAAAAGCACATGATGTGGAAGCACAAAATCCTAATAAAATACATACATTTTCACAAAGAATGTTTAATTACTCAGGACAGGACACCACATATATGCACAGGTTAAGCATTATTATTGTATCTTGATGTAGGGACTTGTTACTCAAATTTTAATGCTTAATGAGAACTATATTTTCCTTTTTTTTTTAATTCTCAGCAGCTATATGCTAAACCCAAGAGTCACTGACACCTTCAGGAGTTAACATGCAAATAGCCAAATGTTGAGAGCAAAAAGAAAACGTTTGACCCATGAATTTTTTGAGTTTTCTTTTAGTAAATGAGAGTTTTATTTTATTGTGTTTTTTCTTCCAGATTTATGTTATTGACAGTGCAGACAAGAAGCGGTTTGAGGAGACGGGACTGGTGAGTTTGATGCACAGTTCTAATTTCCACATGCAAACACATACTTAAAATAAACCCAGTAAAACTACTTAAAAATGAAATTCACCCTTAATGAAATAGAATATATTTGAAGCGTGTTGCTCTGTAAGGGAAAAGAGAAATTAACTAAATGTGTGTGTGTGTGTGTGTGTGCAGGAGCTGTCCGAGCTGATTGACGAGGAGAATCTAAAGGGCGTTCCGGTGCTCATCTTTGCCAATAAGCAGGATCTGGCCACAGCATCACCGGCCAGTGAGATTGCCGAGGGACTCAATCTGCATACGTACCGAGATCGTGAGTGGCAGATTCAGGCCTGCTCAGCTGTGTCTGGGGAGGGAGTCCAGGTCAGACCCAGTCCCAACTTTGATTTATTGATTTCACCGCAAATGGGACCTAATTAACCATATAAAAGTGCTCCCTGCCTCCCCTTTCAGTACAGCAAGTTACTGAAAATCAGTCTGAACTGTGTTTAATGGAGGCTTTATTTCTATCAGTAATTTGTAAGTCCTAGTTAGTTGAATGGTTTTGAATATCATCCTCAATTATGAGAGTGATTTTATTTTTATTTCCCCCTGACAGGATGGCATGAACTGGATTTGCAACAACATTGTGAATAAGAAGAAGAAGTGAACCAGCCTCCCAAACAACACCATTATTTTCACACAAGGGATTGAAAAAAATGTCTCACCTCATTTAATGTCAACACACCTCACCTATGACTGATCCTTGACCCCCTAACAGATTTGAATGATAATTTTGTTTTTACAATTTGTGTCATTTTTATGAATATTTTGCAAATGTAGCAAATTTAAAGAAATGTTTGAACTACAATAAGTGAATTAGACACTTATTAATCACTGTACTGTCCTCAAAATGTATGTTTTTGATCCCCTTATCCCAAGGATCCTTTGTCTGGTGAATCTGTGTGCTTTCCTGAATACTGAAAAAAACCAAGATGAGTGTGTAGCCATGTAGAACTGTTGGGGTTTGTCAGTTACACAGACTCCAGTTCAGAGTGAGTGTAAAATATGTGTGTTGAGATTTTTGACAATAAAATCCTTAGCCATTTCTGCTATTTTGCTTTTTTTTGTTTGTTTTCAGATCTTATGTAGCCATCACCAACTCTGCACCACATTGCATGCCGACATGCACAAACAACTCCAACAGGCATATTTAATGGTCAAATAATAGGGTTAAAACTGTCAGTGGATGACAGAAAACATGTGAATGTGGATGCTGGCGTTTCCCTGAGTGACAAGAAGAACAATAACAAGCTGATCCGCTCCTGCAAGGCTGTCATCTTGCTTTATTTCAACACCACGACGAGCGCTTACGCTGAACAGTGAGAGAGACAACTGAAGAGCAAAAAAAAGAAGAAGAAGAGTGTTTACAATTATAAACTTGCATGGCAGAACAAGATATCAAATCTTCAAGGCGCAGCAGAACAAACAGTGCAGGAGATTACACACGGAGAGGTTGACTAATTTGCAGCAGGAGACTTTTCCTCAAAGTCTTTGTTTTATGTGTTAATTCTGGGAATATTACATAGCATGCAGTCCCTCTTGCAACAATGTGCACATCTGTTAGAGCTTGTCAGGGCGTCTTCTTGCAGTGGTAGTTGGCTACATGACACGTCTCAAGTCCAGCTGTGAGCTCCATGTGTTCTCCCAGCAGAAATACAGTTTCTGAGAGCAACTATCAGGAAATATCCTTCTTCACCTTCTACTCTGAGATCTACAAAACGATTACTGATTCTTATTAGACTTCCTCAGTCTTTACCCACAGATGGTCCATCTCTTCTGGGACAATAGCGGTCAGAAGCCTCTCCAGGCTTGGAGACACACACAGCTCTGTTGTCTTTCTTCACTTATTTGTCCTTTAGACTGACCTTGGTGTCGATTAAGTCCTCCATTCAGCCATTTTGGCTCTACTGAGCTGCAGTTAGGTTTAATGGATCTTTTGTTTCTATTGTCTGGAGCTGTAATTAACCATCTGAAAGCACTCTAAAATCACATCAGCTGGCAGGCTTTGTTCTGTGTCCTCCTCTACATGAAATTATGCTAATGATTTTTTTTCTCATCTTTTATCTGATATTGAGTGGTTTGAAAAACAGAAAAAAACAGCTTTGTGGTTTACTTGCTAAGTGTTAACAAAATGACTGTATATCTTCACTGTAATTGAGTCATCTCCATGGTGACTAATATTTGGATCAAGTCCCAAAGCATCTTTAGGCATCAACTCCTGTTGAGGGAGCTCAGCAGGGGGTGTAGGACCAATCACAAGTTGTATTAAAGGATTATTATGGCCGTTTGAAAGAGACCAGACGGTGCAGGAGCTGGGCTGCTGGCAAGATGAGTTTGCATTTTACAATGTGTTGTTCAGTGATGCTTCCTTAACCAACAGGTGGCAGTGTTAGACAGCCTCATTAATCTCAGGGCCGGTGATGAGGCTCTGCTCTTAACAAATCAGTGATTTGACATGCACTCATCTCACTAATTTGTTTGCTTTTCTTAAGTCCAGGGTTGATTGGGCAAAAGCCTTTGTTTTATACCTGTAAAACCTCAGAAGAACATCATGTTACAACCTGTAAATAATAAACACTTTCCATAGGCTGCAGGTGAGTACTTTAGTGCTGTTATATCCCAAATTAATTTCACTATCATCTGTTAAATATCTCCTTATATCTGCATTTAGAGATTTTAAAATGCATTCTTAACATGATATATGATGTCACTCCCATGCTAGTGGCCCCTCAGCAAGTGTTTCCATGGCAACCCCCCCTGTTATTCTTGATTCACCAGCAACCTATCTGCTCTAGTCCATCCCTCCCTCTCTTGTCCTCCATTTCTTTCATTTTCCCCAGCTCTGCTCATCAAAAGAAACCCCGAGTCCCTCACAGAGAGACTTGACACAACTGCACCAACACGTTCCAGGTAAGAACAAAAGACACATCTGTGTTTGATTGTCTGTGAATAAGGGGGGAAATGAACCAGCTGCTTTTAAATGTATAGATGTTTTTGTTACCATGCATTAACATTGGAAAGACAATTGTTATGTTAAGAATATGATGTACAAATCTCTAACTTGAAAACTAGTTGGGTAGCTTACTGTTACTATTACATTGTTTGAGTGTGTTGTTCATGTTCATCTTTCCATAAACCATTCCAATAATAAAAAAAAAATCTTCAACAAAATATTCCTTAACTACTTAGGGAACACATCCCTCCCATCATGCCGCAAGTTGCCCACCTGGCCTCCATGCAGCCAGACTTACCCACAGTGACCCCACGCCCCAGTTTCAACGTCACCCAGACGACCTTCAGCCTCCTGACCACCACCACACTGCTCCCATGGGAGGAGGTGCACATGCAAGTGCACACAATCCTGATTGTGGTCATTTTTTGTGTGGTCTGCTTCCTGCTCCTGCTGGCCTTCTTCTACGCCTTCTGCTTCCACTGCTCCATCAATGCGACACCTAAAGACTCACAAACGGCCAATGGATGCAGCCTAGATCGTGAGGACGCCACCTTTAAGCGCAGTTCATCTGATGGCCAGTCAGTTGGGAATGTTGTCTGACTGGGACCAGGATAGCTAATATTTAACTGTCTATCAATGTATTAATGTTAGGATTACATTATTCTTAGTTTAGTGGCATGTGTGGATGTGTGTCACAGTACCTGTAAGCAGTGGTAATTACACCTCCCTTAAACTAAAGCATGAAATTTAAGACAATGTATGAGTCATATATTGATTTGATATTGATTTTTGCTGGAGCAGGATTTGGCTCTATATAAATAAAACTGACTTGACTTGACTATGTTTGATACTAAGTTCACTGGAGTTTAGATAAGATACATACACACACACACAATAAAAACATACCCATATATCCACAGAGAAATGTGTACAATAAAGAAAAGTGTCAAACGTATGCTAATGTAAATGTGAGTCTGAATGCCAATGCCTTTGAGTGACAAGATAAACAATAACAAACAGATCCGCGCACTGCTCAGCAGTCCTCTCACTTTATTTTCTTCCGAGCTGACAAGCGTTTACAGTGTGCTGTGGTTGTGTATTCGATGAGACTGATACAGAACAATGATTCAGACATGCGAGATGAAGGGGAGAGCGAGGAAGAGGGATGGAGGCAAGATTCAGAGTCATTTCTTCACAGGATGAAACAAGATGTCAAAAAAGACAAGGTGCAGCAGAACAAACAGTGCAGGAAATAACTGAGCTTGTGTCCAGCTGAACCACATGGCAGTGAACACTTTTGGGTACTAAAACAAATTACACATTGAGTACACAGCAAATTTCCCAGTGTTGACCTTTTAGTGGCTTTGAGGTTACTGGTGTGAGGTATTAATTGGTGAAGGGTCAGCTCACACAAGTGTTAAATTAACACTTGTGGTTGTGCAATGGTAACACCACGCAAAGGCCACTGGAAACATCAAGTATTACAAACTAGTGTGTGTACAAATAACACATCATTAGAGATTGTCATGGCATCACCATAAGAGCTTTGTCACCTCTAGCATCAATGGTCAAAAAGACAAATTCCTACAGCATTCCTATCTGGCGTAACATTCAGTGCTTTGAGTGAGTTGTACAAAAAGCGCTTTAGAAACAGTGATATGTATGAATTACTGGCTATAGCATCAGTTGGCGTCTGATTGTGCACCATTAGTATGTTGCGTTTCATGACATGGTGCACATGGCGCTCTTGGAGCAGCGGGAGTCACAGGAGCTGTCGTGGGACTCCATGATGGATTCTCTACTGTTGGACTCAGGCGAGTCCAGTTCCAGGAGAGGATCCTGGAGGCCGTCCTGCAAAGCGTCCTTATAGTGGGACTGGGGAAGAAACAGGTCAATTTATCACAAAAAGACACTAGTAGGTAATGACAACATCAAATCAATCAGGGTTTTAAATATATTTGTGTCATTAAAAGTGTTTATTCACCTACCAAATTACTTGAATTTTGATAGAATCAGTTAGAGGCAGTTCTGGCACCAGATATTCCCTCTCACCTTATGAACAGACATCTCCTCCACCCGGCACTCCTCCATCGACTCCTCCAGAGAATGGCCTGAAATCTCCATCTTTATACGGTGAGAACGAATGGACTTGACATCATCCTCGTCCTCCCCTGCAACCAGTGGGAAAACCTAGAGGCAAAAACAGAAGAACTCACAGAATCAGAAATGGCGATGATAGCAATGAAGCAAACAAGAGTGTGTGCCGGCCAAGCGTGACTGTCTCGGCTATATTCGCACCAGTCCCTCCTCATCCCCTGTGGCCTCAGGTGCTGAGATGGTGGCCTTGCTGATGGCTTTGCTGATGGTCTGGGTCTCAAACTGAGGACATGCCGCTTGAGCATTCCCATCTTTGTCCCTCTTTCCTTTAAGCCAGTAGGTCTCAATCTCAACGTTCCCCTAAAGGATGGACGGATGGAAGAAAGAGGTAAATAAAGGATATAAAGATGACTAACATATGCACAAATATTCAAAGACATGTGCTCATAGGCACAATTTCTTTTATGTGGGGGAGTAAAAAGGCAGATGGCGAATTTTCAATAGTCAAAAGTCCCTGATGAAAAATGGCTGCTCTCTAAAGATTGGCAACTGTAATCAGCTGCCTCGGAAACCTCCGGGAGTCACTTTGCTGGCACTATCACTGAATGTACAGGCTCAAAGTCAGACCCGCTGATAAAATAGACTGGCAAATCAACAAGCAAGCTGCAATTACCAGCTCTGAATACTAAGTGTGCTGGATCCCCAGAGCCAAAACATTGTGAGTTATTATTATTTTATATTTCTTTAAAATCCAGTTGCTGATCCTCCCCTGACACCAGTTACACTCTCAGTGTTGGATCCCAGGAAGGTTGTAGCATGCAGAAAACATGTATGTCCTCTTAAGTGATCATCACTGTGTGTTACTCATATGTCTTCCAACAAGTAATTAGCGCTTTTCTTTTTTTTTATAGTAGCTGAGGAAATGCATTCAGTGTGGTGGGTGCTATTTGCTGTGGTGACAGTCTTGACCCCTGACCTTAATAGTAATGATGCCCCTCCTTTCAAAAATGAAATGACTTCCTTTCAGGTGCTCGTAAGTGGCACTGCTGAGCTGGATGTGCATCTCCTGATTGAGACAGAGAGTGACCGGTCACAAAATCACAGAAAAAAACTGATGCATTACTTCAAAAGTGATATTTACACATTATAACATGTTTTTAAGCATTATTTTCTTTCTCAATCTTCCGTACCTTTCCGTTGCTCTCCATGGCAGACGCAGTGTGGACTGTGTCCCCATGTAAACCGTAACGCGGCATCTTATGTCCTACCACGCCTGCGACGACCATCCCAGAGTGGATGCCTGAAACCGGAACAAAAGGTCAGTTCACTCAGTCAAACACTGACATAAACACTCAAACACACACATTCAACCCACCAACACGGATTTGTATGTTGTTGCCGTTTGAGGGGTCTTTCAGGTGATCGATGGAGCGCACCATGTCCAAGGCCATGTCACAGATGTTATGAGCGTGATACTTGGTCTTCTCTGGAGCCCCGGCTACCACCATATAGGCATCTCCAATGGTCTCAACCTGGAAAGGAGAGAGGCAGCAGTTCTTACACAGCAGCACCTATGCTGTATATAAAGTACATTACACAGAGAAAAAAAAAAAAACAGATGCAAACCTTGAAGACTCGGTGCTTCTCACTGAGCGTGTCAAACAGAGTGTACATGGTGTTTAGCATGGAGACCACCTGCATTGGAGTAATGTGGCTGCAAATGCGGGTGAACCCAACCACATCACTGAAAAGAATGGTAACATCTGGGAACACCTGGGAGAGAGGAAGGAAGTTGATTCACTGCAAACACACACACACACACAGTTGAAGGAAGCATATTTTAGTGTATGCATTGTTGTGCACCATCAGCAGGCTGCTCCAACTCAAACTGAATTTCACTACAACAAGAAGTTTCCAGTGTGCCTCATATGCTCCAGCATGCCCAGGCAAGCAGTAAGAAATCCAAGGATTTATATGAATATGTGTGTGTGTGTGTGTGTGTGTGTGTGTGTGTGTGTGTGTGTGTGTGTGTGTGTGTGTGTGTGAAGTAAGCCTCAAGCCTTAGTTTGTAAGAGGTGATGGGTGCTGCTTTTTTAGAGTCAAAAACAAGATAGTGCTTGGGTGTATATGAGTTAAACAGAAGAAAATGTTAAAGCACTGAAGCAGTTGTTTCTATTGTTTTTGACATGAACCATGGTTGGTGTTGTCAAGATTGGTGCTTTTCTTTTGTTTAATATTTTTAAGGTATTTTATGCCCATTATATAGATGAAAGTAGAGAAATAACATGAAATGAGTGAAGAGAGAGATGCAACATGTTCCTGGCAGATACTTCTACTTTGGATTGTTTTATTGAGACGTACTGTCTTTGGCAAAACACATATTCTTTTCTCTGCTCTCCAATCCTGACCTCACAAGTGTTTACAGCCGGTTCTCCTTTGCGCAACCTTTTTGCCACCGGCTTGGGAATCATCCTGTACAAAAGGTCATCAGTCTTCTTCATCTCGTAGTCCAACATTTTCATGCTCTCCTCTAATTTACTGGACTTCTTTTGCTCCTGCATTCTCAACAAGGAACAGGGACAGAAAAACACTGTAAGTTTGAATTTGTTTCTTTCATCTCAGGCGGTAGGTGTTCTGGGGCTGCTAGACTGAAAGAAGAGCTTCAGAGCGATTTTGCATAATGCAGAGTGACAAGTGAGCTGATCACACATATAGAATTAAGCAGCACGTTGGTGCAGTGAACCTGTATGAGAGCTCTCTTCAGCTCCTCTGACTGCTGCGTGCCTGCCAGCACCAGGTCTCTGCTGGAGTCGTGCATGCTCAGGTCATTGATGTACAGGCCGGTCTTAAACATAGCACTCAGACTCTCCATCCTACCCACACACACACACACACACAGAGTTAAAGAGAGAGCAAGGAGAGGACAGAGACAATGATAACATTAATAATATGCACTAAAATAATTACAGATTCATTTTAATAACAAGAGCAGTGTCTATAAAACTGGGGAACAAAAATATATTTTTACTATTCTACAGTATAAACAATGTAAGAGGCGTGATATGGCATTTACATTTCAGTAATTTTGTCAATACAGACATAAGGGCTTCAGCTTGCAAATCAAAATGTTTTAGAAGAGGAGGGAGATGTTTTGGTAATGTACTCTGTGGAAAACACTCTCAGTTGCAAATGGGCTCCCATTAGGCTCACAAGAGCTGCACTGTCTGATTACAAGCTAATTAGCAGCTCATTTCATGCATGGTAAGTGCTGTTAGAATGGGCCCCTGATTTGATTCACTGCCCAGGCTTTTATTTCCAGCCTCGTAATTCAGTTTAGCACTAGTTGCTTTTTTCAATGTTTTACTTTTCAACTGCAGCTTTTTCATAAAGATCTTTGTCTAAGTGTGTATATGTGTGTGTGTGTGTGTGAGTGTGTGTAGGTCTTACACAGGGGTTCCCAGGAAAATGATGGACTCCCACTCTGGCATGTATCTCATTTGTCCTTTTAGTTTCAGGCAGCGGCTCCCATCGCCCCAGCTCTCCATGGCATTAGCGCTGTTACCGTCTAAAAGAGGAGCACAATCAAACCAAACCAACGAGACAAACATTTTAGAGATGAGTTTCAGGTTGAATTTCAGCTTTAGATAATAACTCCACTGTGTTAACAATGTCATCCTAATGAATTTCTTTTGTAGTTTAATATATCTGTGTCTTTAGTAGGTTTTTTTTTTGTCAGATTGACTGGTATAGTGTCTGTATGCTCAGGTTTTATATATGTCTTTTTAGATAATAACAGAGAGGTCATGACCTTTGTAATCATCTCCAATGATGGACTGGAAAGCCATGAGCTCCACATCTACGTCAGCAGAGCGATTGGCATTTTCATAGTCAGAATCTGTGGGAAACAGGGTAAACTATCAGAGCCATAAACACACATATTCACACCCTCCACCCATGACAACCGACAGTTGGGATCAGCTCCACTGAATTCAATCAATTTAAGTTGAATTAAGGCATCAAACAATTCAATTTCAGCAACTGTGGCACCTCCTAAACTCTCTTCTTCAATTTAACACCACTTTCAAGGTTAAATGTTCATGTTCAAGCTCTCACATAACAACGGACACCCATTTTGCTGCGCACCTGCTCTGTTCCTTATCTAATGAAACTGAAATTGAGCGTGTCTCTTGCAAGTGACTGCAGTGAAATTGATCTGACCACAAGCCAGCGAGTCCTCGCCCACAAGACACACACCCCTGAGAGTGTTTACATGGCTCCCACTCTTACTCTGGACTCGGTTGTGGAGGTTCCTCTCTCTCTTCACAGGCTCCTTGGACATGATCTCAAACAGGTTGTTGGGGTGGGAGATAATCTGTGAATTTTGTTCCACAAATCTTAATAGCTGATCTTTTACATTAGATTCATTGTTGTTTATTGCAAATTACTGAGGCCTTAATTGCACTGAGGCCTGGTCAGAAATGAGTACATGTGAAGTCTCACCATGTTCCAGGTGAACTCCACTAGGGGGCGAGCCAGCAAGAAGGCATCGTTGATCTTCTTTCCATCCAGATCAGGGAAGACTGTGGCTAGGCCTGAGCCTACATTGTGCACCACCATGTCCTAAAGAATCAGAGAATCACCAGGATTGTTCTTTAACTTAATTTATTGACTGCCCATGATGAATTTACAAACGCAACTCAGAACTATTACCTGTCTGAAGACGATGTTAAAGGGGAACACCTCAAAGAAGAAGTCTGAGGTAATTGGCAGAATCTCCTGCTCTTCCTCATCCTCCTTCATGATGTAGCGGTAAGCCGAGTTGTCAAAGTTCAGCCTGCACGGACACTCAGATAAATTCGTTTTCTAAAGTTTAAAGTTGAGTATAAAGGAACTGTGCCCACCTGTGTGTGTGTGTGTGTTTGTCTACCTCATAGTGACATGAGAGTAGTCTCCCACCATCTGCTCAGACAGCACCTCCACATGGATGTCTGTGTCGTAGAACTGCTTCCCCATCTGCCTCAGCTGACCCATGGCGTAGTGCAGGTAGCCCTTGCGTTTACTCCTGCAGGTCACGGAGATTAATGGCACACCTTTCAGTCTCCCACTACTTTTATGTTTCATGCCTGATAGTCTATCAACAAACTCTCAGACCTGTAGTGGAGGGTGACTCCAGTGGCAGACTCCTCCTGGCAGAAGAAGGTTGGGGGCTGCACTTTGGGGTAGCTGAAGCGCAGGTATTCATGAAGGTTGTCCAGGCCATTGACAAAGTCACGTACATGACGGCCCAGCACCTGAATTCAGAGACAGAAGGTGGCAGTTCATGTCTTCCCTACTTGTAATAAGTTTTATATTATAATATTCTTAAAGTGACGCTCCAACATGACACAAAAAGGTACATTTACTCATCATGGGATGTAAGTTGTCAAAACTGTTGTAAAATGTCTCCTGTGACACAGGAAGTTAACTCTGCGAAAATAATCTCAGTGTGGGTTTGGAGACTTTAAATTCAACACGTCTATGATCCACAATTTAGGGAGCTTAACAAACACTAGAGAATAAAAATCTGAATGTCTTGCCCTCTGCTTGACTGTTCTTTTTGTAATCTGTCCTTTGTGAGTTCCCCGAACTGCACCCAAATGGTGCAATACTAAATCACTGGACTCTCCCTTTAAAAATATTTTTACATCTATTTTGCCAGAAAATCACTGACTGCATTATGTTACTCAAATTCTCAATTCATAATTCCCCAAAACAGCTCTGCAGAAACATTCAAAATAGCTATTTTTCTATCAATAAGGGCCGGACAGAAATTACCCCAAAACCAGGGTTAATAATACACCAAACTACAATGTGTGCATGGATTATTATGTTGGATTATTGCATCCTGTATTCTATTGATAACCCCTGATTTTAGAAAATGTGCAAAATCTTAATGGTTGTAATTTTGTGTGACATAATTTTCTACTGACTTTAATAGAATTTAATTGAATCAGTTACAGTTATTTCTTCATTTGTGTAAGGACTACATAAAAAAACCCTTTAATCACAATAATCTTTTTAGACTACAACGACAAGGATAAAAGATTTAGTTTTGAACAGTATAGAGTATATAAGATACTCTGTCAAACATTACCATAGCACAGTGGTAGTATTTAAGATACATAGTTCTGTGAGCGTTAAGTTATTCTCTCACATATCTTGTACAAGACAGCAGAGTTTTGACAGTTTCGAGTCTGAGATTTTTTCTCACCTTGAGGATCCTGTCATAGCCATATTTCCCTACAAATCCCAGGAAGTAGACACCCCAGGAGTTCATCAGTTCATTGTAGGGTGTGCCTGTCACTCCACTGGCTGCCTTTGCAATACGGGGAATCACACTCTCACTATACACCTGCAGGTGCACATATACAGACTTTAGTGCCTCTAGAAAAACACATTTTTTGATTGAAAAGTTCTCGACAAAAGCAGACACAGTGACAGAGAAAACTTGACTGCAGTTGACATGAATGATCAAAAACAGGACACATTTATTACTATTCTACTCGTGTGTACAGTATCATGTAGAATTATTTGTTTCAGAAATACCTGGTGGGTGACAAAGGAGTGTAACCTGACATCAGCTCTCTCTCTGACCAGCTTCCACACATCGTCTCCATACGATTCTTTGATGAAGTCATGAAGACTCTCACACAGCAGTCCATACATAATGTCTCTCTCAGGATTGAAGCTCAAACTGAGCGCTGGCAAGACAGCTCCCCAACTGATTGACTTCCAACAGTCCTCCCAAAAGCACCTGCAAGCAAATAAGAAAAGTTCAAAATGATGACTTTTTCAGCACTGCAAGCTGAATTTTAATGCTTTTAGCTCTCAGCACGAAGTTATAAAAAACATAGTGATACTTTTGCTTTCTCCTGCCCTCAAGTACACCTGTGGAGCTTTGAATTTCCTCAGACAAACCAGCCAAATAAGGTTTGGGAAACAGTTTTAAAGGTGCTCTAATTACACAAGCCCTTGTGTTTGAATGGGCATCTATTGTTCCCGTGTCAGCTGTCAGCTCCTGGTGGCTGTTCACCTCTCTCATTGTGACATGAACACACCGTGGAGGCCACCTTTCAAATGCAGATGACACCTGTCACTGGAATTTGTCCTTTATTCTTGCTATTGTTCTTGCAAGAAAAACACTTCAAATTGCTGAATTATTAATAGACACTGAAAATTATTTATAATTGTATTTATAATTATAAGCTAAGTCTGAATAAACCGGCAGTACATAGATTGATTCTAATTACTAAAGCTCTGTGTGATACAGAGACAACAAAAGTGTTAAAAGGAAGCTACTCACCTACTCTGGTTTCTCTTTATAAATATTGCTTTTTGTACTCAACAACTGTTAAACTTATATAGTGTGTCTGCAGATGATTTTCTGTGACTCAGAATGACTCCACATTTTCTTTCTGAGGCTGGGAGGCTCCCCACTAGGGGATAGGGGTATTGTGGAGCAGGGCAGGTGCAAAATCGATATCCAATCTCAACAGGGATAAAGAAAATGTTTTTTTTCCTCCGGGCTTCCGCTGAGCTCAATGAATCAATTTGTGGGGGGAAAAAAGCTGCTCGATAAAGACTAACTTGAGTCCAAAAAGGGCAACCAAATATAAAGTTAAAGGGCATCACATCTAGTGTGACACAAAGTGTTGGTTTATGAAATCACAACTGGAGTTTCTCAGCAGTTGGTAAGCTGGTGGATGAAAAAATTCAACAATGGCAAAAAGATTTTTATTGTTATTTATGACAATCTGTCTGACAAGTGTGTAATAAGAGACATGTAGAATGGCCATAACTCACAGCAGTGTGAAAGAAAAGGACATTAAAGGTCCAAAATGGAAGAGCAAACTGCCAAAGAGTTTAACCTTTGACCCTAAACTGGAAAACGGAATCACAACCTCTGATCGCAGTGACCCCATCAATTTACAGCTGCTCCTGTAAAACTGTCTGTACGTGGGATTCACGTTGTATTTGTAAGCAAGTAAATGAGCGTGTATATCACAGTAGTTGTATAGTGTTCTACAGAAGACAGAAAAGAGAAAATAGAAGTTGAAATTGTGTTTGTGTGTATTTTTGCAGAAGAGAGGTTGAATGCTTGGCCTCTCTGGGAGCTCGGTGTCACTGTCTAGTCAGCAGCTGTTATTATGCATACACACACACACACACGCACACGCACTCACAGGGTATCAGATTTTTATTATCAAAGAGGCTTGAGGTCAAGATGTAAATCTTTATACTTGCCCCTTCCCCCTAATCACCATTTCATTACCCCCCTCCTCCCTCAACACTCCCCCCGTCCATCCTCACTCTCTTTACCCCCCTGCTAAAATAACCCAGTGAGGTAAGTACTCAAGGAATCCTGGGATGAGTTTTATACAGACTGTTCCTTCTCTGCTAAGGAGTGTGGAAGCATCCCAGCTCCAGTGCAGGATAAACCACACAGCCATCCAGACCGGCTCCGACACCGGACATACAGACAGACAGGCAGCACACACAGGTGAGGACTGAGGTGAGGTGAGTAGTGACACAGGATTACTATTGCAACAACACATCATCAGCAGGGGAGAAATAACCTGTCCCATGATGGTTTAAACCTAAAGGAGAACAAGATAAATGTAGAAGATCTTTTAAACAAATGGTAAAGATGGAACAGATGAAATCATACATTTCTATGATGATCTGTGATGCTGCTTTAATTCATCATTATGCACCATGGATTGCCTGCAATGTGAAACTTTTGATCTTCTAATACGTGAAGTTATTGACAATAAGAGGATTAACAACATAAGAAGCATTTTAATTTTAGGAACATAATTAAAATATAAGTAAGGAGATTGCTAGAAGTTTTTTTTTCTTACTTTTACCACAAGATCATAAGTCATTTAGAAGCAATTTGCAGTAATAGATTATATGTTGTATGAAAATGTCTGTGTCTATCAGAGGACAAAGATGATGATGATGCAATCAGGCCTGGATGACACGGCTAAGCTGAGGATGTTGCAGGCTAAGGCTCTGTCTAAGGAGGTCAGAGGAGGTGAGTCTGGATGTATTGAACTGACACACATACACAATACTTGGAAGTAAAATTACACACATATTGGTTTATATATTACGTCAGCAACTTGTGTGTGTTTACACCCAAGTTCAGACTGTTACAGTGTGTGATTACATCCATGTCTGTCAGATGTAATTGAGACAAACATTAAAGTGTGTTAGTCCACATGCAGTATGGCACACCCAAATCCCAGGAGTGCTTGTGTGTTGATGAAATTCTCCAAACGTTCCAGCAGGGACCATCCCATTTGCACTGTTTGTTTTCCAGCGCTGCCCGCCAGCTAGGCTTTGAAACCGAGTCCCCTAAACTCAGCAAAATGTGACTCCCACCAGTGAATTTAACACAGGCCGATCAAAGGCAGCTCCTCGAGGGTGGCACATGCACAGATTCCTCCAAACACTTATCGTGTGTGAGAAAGAGGGCCATCCGCTTTCACATGAGTCTTTCATCCAAAGATCCTATTTATATGCCCAGTTACCCATGCAACCCTGGACCACAACAAACATTACACACCCTTTGACATCATCAAGAGACTATTTCAGGCCTTCCACTGTGCCGTGATATAACATGAGCAGAGACCCTGAGCAAAAAGCTGTGTGGATTCCAACTTAGTGATGCTCCACAGTTTTGCTTTTTTAAATCGGTGCCCCTCAGCTGTTTGAGTCGACAGAAACAAGAAGATCAGAGGAGACATTATGATTTGCCAAAGGTCCTTATTAGTCTGTGTTACTTTCTTCTCTTTCCAAATGTCTGGAAGTTGCTGCTATCATTGCCTTTCCTCTCACGATTAAATGTCATGATGTATTTATGCAGGGTTAGAGTCAGCTCATGTCGTGCCACACAACACGAATAGTCAATTAACAAACCGGGGGCAAATAGATTTCACTATTCAAATGCTGCAATTTGGAACATGCATAGCAATATTCAGTGGAATCACTTATTAAAGCACCTTCATTTCTATGTCATGTTGTGCCAGAGGGTCTGAACCTGGGGAAGAAGATGAGCGTTCCAAAAGACGTGATGATGGAGGAGCTCAATCTTCCATCTAATCGAGGCTCTCGCATGTTTCAGGAGAGACAGAAGAGGGTGGAAAGGTTCACACTGGAGAACGCTGCCAATGGTGCTTACAACACCATCAATGTAAGGCACCGACAGGGACGGCGCATAGCACACGGTGACTCATATGCAAAGCACTTAACTGCAACTTGAACAGACAAAATTATCAACATGTGGTCCTGACATGTAGTTTATGCCTAATAGCTGCTTGCTAGTGTACTTGATTTATCAAACAACTATAATTAATGGGCAACGAAGTTTGACCCTCCTAGGTGTCTGCTGTCTCATTTCTTAAACATCTTGCATGCTTTCTCTCGCCTTAATGAATGAGTGACACATTAAGAAAAACAAAACGACCCTTGTAAGAGGAGATGTTACAGGGTTACTTTGGTAATTTTTAGTATTGCCTCTTCATAAGGTTGGACCCATAAGAGACATACTTTTTCAACCCCTTTCTGCAGACCCCTTGGTGTGTTGATGCCGGCATCCAAACTTAGTTTATATGTGAAACAAGTCACTCATTAACCAGAACAAAGTATCATTCAAATGTGTGTCTAAGAATTATTAGCAACTCTTAAGCTGTGAATATGTGAAATTAGAAGTTTGTAAGTGTTGCTTTGTAATTAATAGAAGTATCTTCCAACCCCCCTTCTCTTTTCATTACAACTGAGTGCACCATGCCTAAATGGAGAGGATATTTAAAGGCATTTAAAAAACTCTATGATGGTTTTCTTTCACTACTAAACAAACATTTGCTATTATTGCAACAAGAAAAAGTGGTTCCACCCTGAATATATGCCAATAGAGTTTTTGAAATGTCTGCTAACTCATAAGGAGATAACCAGAAGATATTTTCAGCAGAAGAGGCCTGGATATTCTCCCATTTAGTTTCTAGCATGACTCAAGCCTCAGACACACTGGATCTTATGCTTCCCGTAATGCAATTCAATAGCATCTTTTATTAGACCTCTCCCTGCCTCCTAAATGCTGCCCACCTCTTGCAAACCCTCAATTTATAATGCAGGCTCTCTGTTAAAAAGTCTCAAGGTCAAGCTGAGATAACTCTGATTCCTCCCTCCAGAGCCACAGAGGACATTATGCAGCTGTTTTCACAAGCTGAGCAGTACTCCGTGATGAGTCAAGTGAAGTGAACTTCGTGTCTAAAATCTGTGGAGTAAAGTATTTAGGGAGTAAATACATTCGCACGAATCTAACCGGGTTCACTTTCCCAGGCCCATCCAGAGGCCGTTCCTCCTCCGCAGATCATCCAAGAGCCACAGGGAGGAAAGGAGAACCAGGCTTTCTCCATCCCTGGTAAGCATAGCCTGGTCATGAACCTTCAGAAGACTGTAGCAAAGAAAGGCAGTCCTGATGTCCTCGCTCCAGGTAAATGTTAACACACAAGGATGTAGAAAGGATTGCCACAGACTGCCACAAGTCATAGGACTAGTTCACTGCAATGACAAACGCTTGAGCAACGCCAGTGCCTGGACAAAGCCGACGCTTGGGCAATGCATGGACACTGTGATCTGCTAGTATTCACCTTTTATATGGAAATGTGTGAGCAAATGAATTTGTGATATTGGGACCAGTGCCAGGGGAGTTGGCATTATGCAGAAAGCAATTATCTTTGCTTTTTGTGAGCATCTCTACTGAATGCTGTTGTGTGCTCGGCCTGACAGAAGGCACTGCTTACAGTGTGACTGACAGTGTGCTAAGCTCTGTTTATTATCTGGGATTCACACTGAGATCTAATTACTGTAGTTCCTATTGTTGATAGGAGTGACATCAAAGAGATTTATTTGCATTAGATTCTGTTTGTGCTTTGTTGGGGATTGCTTTTTTTTTTGAGTTAATAGGTTTTGTAATTAGTTTCAAAAGCACAAGGATTATTCATTTTTCTCAACACAGGGGACTGAGTATTGCTTAGTTGGGATTTAATGCATGAAATTAAAGTAACACTGCTTTCACCTTGCCAAGAGAGGTATAACCTTAGATTGAACCTTTTCTCTGTTAGGATACTCTGGTCCTCTGAAGGAAATTCCTCATGAGAAGTTCAACACAACAGTAATCCCCAAATCCTACTCTTCCCCTTGGAGGGAAGCTTTGGGAAACAGGGAAGAGCTCCTGGCTGTCCTCAGTAGCCAGCTGCCCCAGCTCCCACACAGACAACAGCCTGCCAACTACAGGTGCTTCAACAGGTAAAATCCTACCTTCATATCTGCACTTCCAATTGAGGTTCAGTTCAACTAAATGAACTAGACGTGGCTAGAGAGCTTGGGGAAGATAGGATCAGTTTGTAGTTAGAGAAAATGACACGTTCACCCCAACTAAAATGATTCAATCCTGTTCTGTGGAAGCACATGTTTTCAGACCCACCCATCTTCAAATAGACCCCCAAATGACCTAACCATGTTATCCATCACAATCATCTCTTCCCTCGGCTCCACTCCATGTTTCCACAGTTTGAAAAATAATCCAGTCTCTGGCTTGCAGCTCCTTGGACTGTAGCTGCGTGATGGCTATTTTGAACCCTGGTTCTTGAAAGATGATCCACTGGGTTTGCGAGCTTTTAATGCCCCAACACAAGACAGATTGCGCACGAAAGGGAATCACCTTTCTCATGGCACACAAGGAAGTGCATCACACCAGCGAGGCAGAACAAAGGTTAAACTCGGGCAGATGGAGAAATAGAGAATATATGAAAGCCAAACTCAGACTGTACTCATTTAGTCAGTCAGTCGCTCTGCCAGCCAGTCTGGAACTTTACCCGCTGTGGAGGGATCTGTTTACACCCCAAAGATTATTATGAAATTATGAAGCCTTAATTAAATCTGTACTCAACTAATAGTTAGAGCAGCTATGCAAGTAGAAGAGGTTGAGTTCACTACACAGTCATCCTGAATCCCCCAGTGGGCGTAGAGTTAAATGAGAGATGACCAGATATCATGTACCATCTGAAGGTTTTCCCCCTTTATGGGAAGGAGTGTGAGCCATGTGATACTTCTGCCAGGAACATGAAACACAATGCTTCCACCCTGCTTAGTAAGGACTTTTCTTTGTCTCTCAGATCTGCCATGCCATTCGGGGGCGGTATGGCCAGCAAGAGGGTGATCCCAGTGATTGGCTTTGAGGCAGTGGAAGCCCAAAACCTGCCCAGCATCGCTCTGGAAAACATGTGTCGACGGCCCAATTTCAACAGAGCACCCCGGGGATGGGGAGCTGATTACTCCCCAGAATCTAATGAACTATGAAAAAAAAAAAAGCTGATAAGCTAAAGACTGATATATGCTTGCTCCTCTCCTCCTACAAATGAAAGATCCATGTTTATCAGTAGATACTGCAGGGGAGAGGGAAAAGAAAAAAAACACTCCTGCATGATATAGCAAGTGCTTTGCTACTGCTGAGTGGTTTGACCAGCTGAGGCTAACTCGGGATAATGGAATCAACAGTTCATTACCAGTCGAGTCCAGGCAGGACAACGCCGCCACAGGCCGCTCAGTCCTACCTATCCTTCCTTTGCTCTTAGCAGTATCTTATCCAATCGATGACCAGACTTCTTGTTGTGTTTTTCCAACTCCCCCTCCCAGTCTCCATCTGATTCTGTTCACACTATGGCTCTACATCTTTATCTCCCCTCATCAAGGTGCATGAATATTGATGAATAATGTACACTCTGAGATGATGAATGACAAAATTGAGTCACTTTAATGACAAGTGAAAACAACGTTCAAAGAAAGCCTTACAATAAACTAAGTCATTATGCTGTGGAATATTAAGATTGTGTCAATAAAAAATAAAAAAAAAAGAATGAACAGTTTTAAAAATCCCTCAGATTTCCCCTCCAAATGATACTTAAACAATGTGACAAATGCAAATTTCACCTTAAGTATACATTTTCATATGTACAATGACTCCAGTTATAGGAGCCCTTTATAACCATATGGCTCTGATCACATTGGCCAGTACTCATGTTTCAGGTCATTTACTATGTTAACGTCCGCTGTTTAGATGCTGTTCTAGCACTTTTATAACTGCAAGTGATGACAAAGTCATCATGTAAGATCCTGGTTGTCGTCGTTCCAGACACAGATGGTGCTCGTTCAGTTCATTCGCTGCGCTGCAGGTGGCACAATAAATCTGATGTTATCCTGTATTTTCTACCAGAAGTGGTCTGCAGGTTTCAGGCTCACGAACAGCATCTCAAGTGAAAGCACCGGACCAGGTCTGATGTAAGGAAAAGAATGACACCTAATCATAATAATGATTTCACTCTGGCAGCTAATCGCCATGGCGTGAGCCGTGTGCAGCATGGGCACCCATGCGCTGAGGATCCTGGGAGGGGTAGTGGATTTGACCTGGAGGTCTCATGCTCATGGGAGGGGGCATAGGTGGAGCCATAGGGCCCATGGGGTGGAACATCGGTGGGCCGAAACCTGGGGGAGCAAAAAAGGGACAAAGACGATACAGCGTTATGTATCCTACACACCTTACTGCTACATGATAAATAAATTAGTCTCAGCAGCTCTGAATAAATTGGGAAGACATAATACCAGATTGTAGTTTCAATTTCCAAAATTAATCCAACAATAAACTAATTAGAATTACATTTTACTTCATATTTGATACAATTCACAATGCACCGTACACATCATACACATGTAAGCTGCATTTATTTGATTATGGTTGTGATTTTACCTGGAGGAGGCGGGTTGATGCCTGGAGGTGGAGGCAGAGCAATGTTCATGACAGCAGGAGAGGTGCTGGGGTCCAGGTTGAAGTAGTTTGCAGGAGCCTCTTCATCAAGCGCTGGTGGTGGTGGTAGAGCTACAATACAAACAGAAACAGGATTGAATACAAACAAATAAATGTCCGCAATAATTCCAATTTTGGTTTCCACTATCAATCCCAATAGGAATGACCAAAAAAAGATGTGAAACACTTACTGATAGAATTTAGACATTAAATACTAAATTAGCTTGTAGTTCATCCACAAAAAATGCAGCAGTTGTAAGCATTTTTTTTGATTTAATGACTAAATAATTACCTTTGCAAGACGAACGTTAAGTAGTTTGTGAACTTTCTACGCTGTCACTCAGAGACTAACGTTAGCGGAGCAGCAAACTCGAGCAGTAACAAACCAGACCGGCTGACCGTCACACACTGCAGCTTTAAACAACTTAAACCAAGTCTGAGGTGAAGAGAATAACTCAGTGCTCAGTCTGTTTCACCTCAGACACCCTGTGCTTGCTCAGCATGTTGGACAGAGATGTCTTTCCCCGGAGCTGACGGTGCAGCAGAGAGGCTGCTCTCCTCTGCTGGAGACATGACGTTAATAACAACGCAGAGGAGCACTCCGCCTCCCCCTTAGTTTGTTATTCTCGTACAGGCAGGAGACTGTAAGATGCTTTTAAATTAATTAGTTCATTAATTAAAGCAGCGCCAGTAAACGGTTTGGCACACAGTATAGTGGAGCAAGAGACTGAAAATAAGTGCCCCCTTTTCTTTTCATTCAATCAAGCATCAGTTTTGAATAGAGAGTTGATTCTGAATCGAATCTGCGCCTAAGTATCGTCATAGTATTAAATCAGGAGATAAGCATGTCGTCCCAGGCCTACGAGCTTTATTTTTCATATTTTTGTGTCATGTTGGTATAAAATTTTAATACCAATGGACACTTTTTTTTCTGTCAAATCATTTTTTTCCACTTAAGTACACACTAAAAGGTGCGCGCACAAACAGTGGTCACTGCACCACGCATGTTCTCCAACCTTTGCCACCTTTGTCTCAAAAAAATCCAGGGAAAACTGTGTTTAGTAGAGATGCACCGACACTGATATCAGATATCGGTCCAATACTGACTCAAATAGCTGGATCGGGTATCGGTGACAATGGACCAATGTGGTATCAGGTACCATTATTTTAATAAATAACAATTCAATACAATTATATCTATGTATTTATTTGTTACATTTTGTTTTAGAAAGTTAGGAAAGCAAAGTTTAAGTCAAGCCTGATGTTGCCTTACACATAAAAGAACGACCCCAGTCTCTTCCACACAGCGAGGCTGACAGCTTATTAAACAAACTCGGTATCTGCTGATACCTAAAGACCAGGTATCAATATTGGGACTGAAAAAGTTGAGCGGTGCATCCCTATAGTTTAGACAAAATAACACTCACATGGCTATATCACACACGTTTCAACTCTTTGTGTGTTTGCAGACTTACCTCCAGGCAGCCCAGGTACAGGATCCAGTCTGGTACCCATCTCACTGACACCATCTTTAATGCCCTCCTTTCCTCTTGCTGCCTGAGACCTAAAAAGACAAACCATATTAGTTAATATACAGTATATTAAACTACATCGCTTACTTTGTCAAATACCACTGGATTGTGTACAGCAGCAGAATTGTGTCCACGATAGAAAATTTCAAGTGTCCTGCTGTTCTCAAATTCTGTAAAGTTAAACTCTTACTGTGTCGGTAATAATCATATTTCAAAAGCACAGCAATCAGTATTATAATTTGTGACTGTGACAGTAGCATTATTCCAGGTTATTACTTTCTGACACCACCTGGCATTTAATGAGAAAATTACTATAAATATTTCTATCTCCTCCTCACGGGCTCCACTTACTGCAGATATATGGAAGCTGACAATTTTCATCAGATGGCCAGAATGAGATTTTTTGGGTTGCATCCACATACTGAATGACTGCATGAGCTACTCATATGGATTCAGTGTTAGAAGGGGTCAGAGTGGTAACAGACACCCTAATGCTTAACTTACATCTTCTTGATCAGCTTCTTACCTTCCCCACTTGACAGTGAGCCTCCGTCCGTTGATGATAAGCTTGTTGAAGGACTTCTCGGCAGCCATTTCAGCCGACTGACGCGTAGCAAACTGGATGAAGGCGCACTGCTGCCTCTGGACTATGGTAATGGTACGAATCTCACCAAACTGGTAGAAGTGACTCCTGCGATAACAGAAATACGAGCTCAGATAACCTAAAACACTTGAATCAAAGTTTCAAAATCGTAACAATGGCCACAGGTTATACGAGAGCTTGTGATGAAACACAAATCCTTACTTGAGATCTCCATCTGTGACAGTATCTCCCAGACCCCCTATGTAGAGGGTGGTGATGGACTTGTCCTCTGGTGGGTCCAGTCGTGGCATGGTCGAGGCCCGCTTCAGCAGCTTGTCAGCTACTGGATCATTGATACCATAATAACGGTCCTTTATGTTCTGGTCAGCAAGTGGATCATCGGGATCTGTGGGCTTCTCGTGTCTGTGAAACCACAAAGACAAATGTTCACACAGAGCTGTAACATACAATTCAGATAATAAGCAGTAAGTGTTTTGATACCACAGCACCAGGTTTGAGCCCTGATACACTGCAACAGTTGGCTGTTGTGTAAAGCACCACTCACCTGTAGGGACACTCCTCCCCTCTCTTACACTCTCCCTTCACCCAGAAAGAGCAGATGTGCGGCCGGTTCCTCTTGTAGTACGGTGTTGTCCGAGCCAGTTTCAGCAACATATCGCTAGAGCTGGTAGCTTTACCTAGCTGGCCCACTGCCCGTGTGCCGTCAGAATTGGCTATCTGAGAACACAGAGGTCCAAACAGACATGAAGGACTGACGACAGGAAAATCACAATCTCAGCAAGGATTGTTATCAACTAGTTAGGGAGGTCCTGATTTGACTCAGCGAGATGTTACAGGTCAAACAAAACTCTGAAGTGAGACAGTCTGACCAAATCATGTCCAAACCTACAACACTACACAAAAATATTGCAAGAAATTCTAAAGGAAAGTTGGAATACACGTTTTATTTTCTTAATAGAAGATTATTCAGCTATCAAATATATCTTAATTGCTTAACCAGTGTAAATGTAGGCACATTGTAGAGTAATAAGCACTGTCAGATCTATTATATAGCTAAAAGGAAGGTACAGTAAAAATTAAGATAGTAAAATAACTGGCTCACACTCTGTATCAACAAATATTCAATATTAAAAAACTCAGATAAGGGATGAAGAAACATGATCAGGACCTTCCAATAACTAGTGTAATGATCTGCATGCATCAATAAAAACAAATATACCTCTCTCTCCATGTTCTGTGTGTAGTACTCTTTGTTCACATCTGACTTAGGAACTTCGTCTTTGATAGCAAGACCAGTGTCTCGGACCTGGATGGGTAAACCTGTTAAACACAATATGTGACAGGGGGTTAAACTCAGATATATACACTATATGCTGTGAGACATAAAACATGTAGACAGGCCAAATCAGAAGTAAACGGTTAAAGACTCACCGTACTCCAGGTCTAGCAAACATGTCTGACAAACATTCTTCATTTTACTGCATGTCTGACAGACCTCCGTCTTCTTGAAACGCATCCGTGTTCCCGGACACCAACGGAACACGGTAAAGGGTCGAGCACAGATCTAATGGGCAAAGAATGAACAAAAAATGATAAGTATTCTTACTTTAAACTGTGTTTGGTATGATCAAACTATGTTGTGTGCTGCATGATTATGATTTTAGGTATTTTACAAAACATACCTTGCATTCTTTCCCATATTTCTCCTTGGTCTGTAAAACAAAACATAGATAAATTAAATTAGAACCCACACAACAAATTATGTCAACTCTCCAAAAAAATAACATCGAATTCACAAAGACACTAATGCTCACTCACCATACGGATGTACGGGTTTTCTCCTAAACATGTCTGACACAGAATTGGAAAATCCTGAAAGACAAAGAGATGCTCATTTAGTAAAAACAAACAAAAAAAAAAGCACCATATCTGTCCATCATCTAACAGCACTCAAATATAAGTGTCTGAAGCTGTAACTTGACCTACAATCTCTGTTTTACTTTCTACTCTGGGCACCTTGATGAAGTTACAAGTGGGAATACACAGAATGTTATTGGACTTACTTTGCCATCTGTTGAAGGATGCTGTTTCAGTCCAAGTGCTAGCTGCTTAAAAATGACCCCACATTATCCCTCTGCGGTCTGAGACATTTTTTTTCTATTACTGGTGCCTTGACTCTCTTAATAGATGAACATTTGTATAAATTCGGTGCTGTAAGTTACAAGCAAATAATTGATATCTTTTTTCAGCATAAATTGGGCTATGTGAATATGTGTGCCGCAGTGATATCACATGACATATTATAAGAACAAGTGACGGCTCGTTGTAACGGCTGAACGATGCGCTGCAGGACAGTTTTTAAAGTAAGTTGCTACATACATCCATTACAGAGATATTATTAAAAGTAACAACTGAGTGCTTTTGCAATGGTCGATGAATGATAAGACCCCAGAGGATGAATTCATCCTCCCCACAGCATCAGCCAAGCATCTAAATATAAGCGGCTCGTATGGCACAAATGTCAACTACATAGTCTAGGGTTGCCAAGTTTGTATTCTGGTGTCTTGATAAAACCAACATTGGCCAAAGGCCCGCTTGTGTCATAGCTCAAGAGAGGAAACTGATTTGTTGCCTTTTATAGTAGGGCCACAAAAATACAGTTGCTTCACGTGAAAATATTAAACTAAAGAGTAAGAATTGGTAAATATGTGAAAACTTCAATTTACCTAAAAATACTGTTTGGATAAATTTCCCACAACAATGACCAAGATGACTATCATGACAACTAGCACGGCTCAAGTAATTATCAGTAACACAAAGTGCGTCTACTGGGAATTATAAGGTGCCCTTTCGTAAATCCTCACTTGGACAGGCGGCTTTTTGGATCAACATGTGGAACTCTTTACCTACGGAACTCAAAATAGACCATGATGGGATGAATTAAAACTCAAACTGAAACAGCTTTTAAAGAGTGATGAGTCATGTAGTCATGAGTCATCTGGTGCTTATTATTTTATGAAACTTTTATAATATATTTGTTTGTGTTTTGAGTTGCTTTGTATTTTAAATACCCATCTAGGAACAGGCATTGCAAACTACCTTAGGCTATAAATGCTGTTCATGATATATTCTTGTCCTTATACAAATAAATATTAAATATAATAAGACATGTCTCCTGAACTGAGAGATGTTAATAATACACACACACCACTTTTCAAACACTTCATGAGTCAGAATATAAGCTAAAGACAATTGGACCTGTGCGGTTAGCCACATTTTTTTTCCTAGGATGGTGAAGTCATGACCCACCCGACTCTGTCTCTGATTGGTTAGTACTTGTTGCCTTTGTTGGTTGGGTTCACATGTCTATGGTTGGGTTGGTTAGGTTTAGGCGTGAGGAGTGAGATTGGTTAGCACAGACACAGACGCTGCAATTGGTCTGTTGCTATGATACATCTGTGAGCTGTGGTCTGACCTGGAGCACAAGGAAAGCTAAAATGATGGGGACAAAGACATAAAGGGCCATTTACAAAATGTAAAAACTTTCTGCACATTTCATGTACATTAAATTATATTGTTTAAGGATGTCTCCACAAGTATTAACCAAGGAAAATAGGCCAAATCCATGTTTGACAAACGTGAATTTATAATTTTTTTTATGACAATGAATTATTCTCAACCATGGAAGTAATTCAGTTCATGTACTATAAGCCTAACGTTGATACACACTCCTCTCATGGGCATCTAGCAGCACTTACAGCCCAACTATTGTGATTCTAAGTAACTGGAGACATTTTTTTCACTCCACGTAGATCTTAAACCCTTGAATATAAAAAAGAGTCATTAAAATCGGTAGAGAAATGTAAACGTAACAGTGCTTTTTATACAGAAAACCGCAGCCCCCAGGTTTACTTGTATTTGTTTACAGAGTCTTGCCCGGTCCAATATGGCGGCGGCGACGTTGACGTACGATCCAGCGGCCAATGCGGCGTCTACGTATATGTGTCTATGGGTAAGATTATGAGGGTAAGCCAATCAGAGGCAGAGTAAAGAGGGTCATGACTTCGCCATCCTAGGAAAAAAATATGGCGTCCGGTTAGCGGGCTCAGGTCTTTGCGTTTAGCTCCTAACTCAACTTTTAATACAAAACTCCGTCCAACACTGAAAAAATAACGAACTCAATAGTATGACAGAGCGGCTCGATTCCGTGTTTCCCAACTGTGACTTGAATTTGGTCGCTAGTCACTTCACATCATTGTTGATGGCATTCTAGCGCTAGCATCATTAGCTTAGATAGCTAACACAACAATAACTACACGTTTAACCGCTAGATTTAAATAAGCCATGATTGTGAGAAAAATCTTGGATGTTTATCGCCCCTCGTTTGAAGCCCACTGACGACACTGCAAAGAAAAATTGTGATGTTATACGTACTAACACTGTAGTTAACGCGGATATGCGGAGACATGCTAAATTAGGTAGCAGCCATGCTTTAGCTAGGGGCTAACTAGCTATCTAGCAAACTGGCCCGGTTGGTGGCACTAAGCAGATTTTGTGATCATATTAACTCCTGGAATGTAACTGGAAATAAATGTGCTATAGTGAAAATCTCTACGGTATGAAAGATTATGCCGATTAAACGTACCGCGTCTTCCCAGTTCTGTCTGTTGTAGGTGTTGGAGCCGAGTGACGTCGCCATTTTGCAGAGTGCGAGCCAAACGGGCCAAACAACCGGAGGTGTCAGACCACAATGCAACGCGCCAGAGAGCCACGTTTCACCTTAGGGTGTCGCCCTATTTCAAGATAATAATAATCAATATAATAATCTCACTTAGAAATAGAGACTTCTAGCATCTAATCTTTACAAAGACTTAAAGAGAGAAGAGATTGTGTGTGTGCATTAATGGAAAGTAAAGTATTTATCCAAATACTGTTGGCTACTTAAATTTAATGTTGAGGTACTTATACTGCACTTTATGTCAAACATAATTCAAGTCAAGTCAATTTTTATTTGTATTTGCAATATCACAAATGTTCCTCAGGGAGCTTTACAGTATGTACAGCAATACAACATCCTCTGTCCTTAGCCTCTCGATTCGAATAAGGAAAAAGTCCCAAAAAAAACCCTTTAATGGGGAAAAAAATGGAAGAAAACTCAGGAAGAGCAACAGAGGAGGGATCCCTCTCCCAGGAGGGACACATGTGCAATAGATGTTGTAGTACAAAGATGTGAATGCATCAATAATGCATAAATAATTTATTCAATAATATGACAATATAACTCTCGGAGACGGGCTATTCTGCATAATGAACAGGCCTACTTTTATTTTTTTTTATACTTCACTCACCTATATTACCTCTGAATGTTTATTTTCTGCAAGTTTTCGATGCACATTCTCTTACAACAGAGTATTTTTTACATTGTGGAAATACTATTTTTTCTTGAGTTCAGAATCAGATTTATCTGCCAAGTAGCAAATACAAGGAATTCAGTGTGGTCCAGATGTCAACAGAAATTAATGCAATAAACATGAATATTAAGCAATTAATATAACAGTGTAAGAAAGAGACAGTAAATTGCAAAGATTCTGTGTAGTGGGGGTGGACTGCATGCACATTGACATGATGATTACTTCCTCCTTCGTCCACCTCCTCCTTCTGCTACTGCGTGTGTGTGTGTGTGTGTGTGTGTGTGTGTGTGTGTGTGAGAGAGAGAGAGAGAGAGAGAGAGAGAGAGAGTAAGAGACAGACAGACTGGCTACGTGTGTGTGTGTGTGTGTGTGTGTGTGAGCTTGTATAAGCCAATTGTGTAGTCCACTTACAGTTTAGCTACCCACCTGTTCCAATCCAGGTCAGGGTGTCTTTGCTGTGTGAAACACCAATTAGTGGGGCAAGGGATGTTTGAGATAACGGATTGGCATTAAGCCCCTAATGTTTATTTAAGGTCAGGGTGAGGCTGTAGAGTCAAAGGACAAGGATTAGATACAGGCTTGAAGAGCTGGCAACTCTTTCTTAGTGCAGCTGCCATCCAGGAGGTCAGACAAGCAAGTCTGCTGTATTTGTAGGCTACTTTTAGGCGAACATCTCCCTTTTGATGAATCAGTAGCCCTGTGCTCATCATTTGCTCCTATGATCATATTTCTATGAGAAAGGGTTAAGTCGATCTCTGCCTCCTCCTGATCTCCCTTATAGCAGGGTGCACAGTCTGTCTCGTGCCCCGTGTTTAGTGGGACACCAAAGTGAACCTTCTGGGCATCGCCTTCTTTGTCTTAATGAGTCGTGTGACCCTGTCTCCTCCACCATGTGATGTGGATGAGACAGCCAAAGCTGTTTTTGAAGGACGGCTTTGTCTTGGATTTAGCCACTCCGTAATCAAAATCACCAACCTCATGAGTCACAAGGTCAGAGGATGTGTAGGTGTAGTATCTCAGCTGTTGCTCCACTTTTTAGAGGTCCATTCAAGAAATTATAAGCTATTCTTAGATTGGTGTTAACACTTCTGTTGGTGTTTTATGTTCTTATGTGTTGCACTGTGACATTAGCGCTCATTTAGGTATATTCTTTGTATTCCAGTCAATTTAAAATCATGTTTCATGTTTCTTTTTAGGCTATTTGTTGTCCTGAAACTATGAGCAGTAAGGGCCAGCTGCTTCGTCCATTCATTTTATCAATAATCAGTTCTATAAATATTTTATCTCACTTATATTCTGTTAGAGATGTTACTCTCAAAAGATAATGAAACTATTTTAAAAATGATATGCCTCTAGAGGAGCTGCAGAAGCACAGTAATGAGTATTATAAGGTCACTATGACTGAGCACCAATGACATTGTTCCCATAGTAATATTCTAGGAAAACTGGAGTGATTTTTTTCATCAGGCAATAGAGATCTAATTTAAACGGCCTTTGCTAGCCCTTTGAAAACTATCTTATGCATGGGCTCCTGTTGTGTAATCTGCACAATGGTGACTAATCAAAATCATCACGAGCTCCTGCTATGAATCATGAATCATAAAAAGAACTTTCAGATATAACCTCAGTATCACTGCACAATTAATTCCCAGCAGAGTGAGCAGCACATCACTATAATCTCACTACTGAAGTGCACAGATACAGATAAACCCCGGCAGGAATGTGATCGCACACTGATTTCTTTGAGGAGTTGTGTATGTACTATGCATGTATGCGCATATCAGAGACAAAAATGCACTGCTCTGGCGCCTCCTGTCGACAGTTATGGGCCACTGCCGGTGCACCGAGCTGCAGAAAGAGAGGGGCATTCTCAGATTTCCCGATTTCTCCCAGCCGCTGTGCCGCTTCCACATCACGGCCGACAGCAAACCGAGACGACGACGACGACGACGACATGAACCCAGCGTGCTTCAACCCCGCAGTCACTGCAGCCGGCCCGCGTCGTCCCAGATTCACCTAGACTCAGACAAGGTGAGTATATACATCGACACAACACAAAGTCCCGTCGTCTCCGTGTTTTCGCACATGTTTGCAGAGACGACCGAGAGACCCCGCCGCTCGCTCGCTCTCCCAGGCCAGGCTAGTGAACGCTGTCTGGCGCAGACGGAGAATGAGGCCAGTTTTTCGGCCTGACTATCCCTCCGGCTGGAAACAGAAAGCCCCGGCGGTATAGTGGAGTCTCGGTACAGCTTTCAGCCCGTCCATACGGCAGCTAAAAGAGAGACAAGGCTAGCGTTATTTGTTCGAAGTTTGTGCTCAGGATAGAGCAGTGCCCGGCTGCTCTGGTCTGTGATTTAATATCGGAATTCCTTTATCCAGCCAGTATCCCGTAATGCAGCCCGGTACCAGCGACAACTTGTTTTTGTAACTTTGTAGCAGCCGCGACGTAGCCTATAGAGTATCACCAAATACTCGCTTTAAATTAGCTTTAACGGTCCAGCAACAATGTAGCAATTTACCTCCAAATGTTACAGTCTAATAACGTGTCCCTTTGCAATGAAGGACTTGAAAAGGCCAAACGATTTTGTGTGCCAATTATAATTAAAGGTCGATACGGCTGTCTGCCACCTAATCTAGTAGCACTGCACATGACAGAGGTGGACAAAAGAGCACCACGGGAATGCAACGATTGCTTCAACTCAGTTTGTCCATATTATTATATGAGGAAGTCGGGTTAATTATTAGCAATGATGACAGGGATTTTTGTGTTATGAGAAATGGTGCATCAGGCTGTTGTGTAGCTTACCTGTAGGAATCACCTGCAGGCTGTTTGTTACTTCTAAGATTTTAAAATAGTTTTGCATTAATTAAACATAAACTCTGTTTATGTGTGGAGGGGCAACAAAAAAGATACTGCTGACTTTGCATCATTTTCCAAATTAAGTTTGTGAGAAAGTAGGGCAGTTTGTTGTGCACTAAAACATATACATGCACCCAGGTGTTTTTTTTTTTCTTTTTAAGATGTGGCTGTTGTACAATGCACCAGTGATGCAGTGTGTTTTTTTTTTCCCAAATATGATCAGTCTTTTAACCGCATCAGCCTGCTTTGTTACTTTAAGGTGGAGCAAATGTCTTTCTCCACCAAAATAGCTGCGTCTATTAAGTACTATAAACATTTGACTCTGCTCTGTAGCAAAAGGGGCAGTCCAGACCTGCCTGAAATCTGTTGCCTTGGGGTTTGCAAGCGCGTGCGAGCGTGCACCTATGTGAGTAAGAGATTACTAAAGGAGAATGACTCACGATCAGAATGTATTTGCCAAAGTCATAAGGACTTTCCCTGCATTCCGCCTCAGCTGCAGAAGACATTCTTGAAAAGTGCTGTCCTTCTGGTTTTATGTATCAGGAGATTTATTTGACCAGTGCTTCACATTTTTCCTCCCATTCCCTAGCCATGTGTTGTTTATCACATATTCCACCCAGCATTTGTATAAAAAAAAAAAAGAGAGAGCTTATTCCATTTGCAGATTAGATTAAAAAAGACTGTGGTTTCTGTCATTTGTTTGTCAAATTTGTGGAGAGCTGAATCTTAAGTTGCTTTCTATTTATCCATGCCAACTGTTTGTCTGGTTGTTCTAACCCTCCATCTGACTGCTCCCACTGGCTGCCAAACATGCTGTGATCTAGCGCTTTCAGCTGATGAAGGCTGCCACAGCCATTTGATCGTATATCAGCATCTCTTCTCTTAGATATGCCTCAGAAACGCTGCAGCTCGGCTACAATGCCTACACATAGAGGTTGATAAAATACTGTAAGCTTGACAGTATTTGACGGATCATGTCACCAAACAGTGTTTGGGCGTTTATCAGAATGAGACATGATCACAGACCGTTTGTCATTTTAGATTTTAGGCTTGAGCTGGAATCAGCAAGGAGAACGTTGTTTGTCGTCAATCATGCTATAGACGGTTTTATTGTTACTCATATCTACCTGGAAGAGAATGTGAATTTAATTGTACTGCAGCAGCTATCCCATCACACATAATGCTACACAAGGTAACTGTAGGCTATTGGGAACTGTAGTGCCCAACAACATGCCAGCTCTTGTATTTTTCCATGTCAGTGCCCCTCATAGCCACACACAGTGTGTGGGGGGGCTGACCTCTCTTTAGAGTGGGGCTGAAGCCAGGCATCTTTCCAAAACTCGAGCCCCCCAACCCTCTCTGCTGGGTATAAGCGCTGCTTTGTGCCACAGTACTGCTCCCTATGGTTCTTATTCATATACTACTACAACACCACTGGCTCCACTAGATACTGGAATCTAATTGGAAGTGTACCCAAAATAGCCCACTGTTTGACAGACAAACTCAGATGTTTCCTCATTAAGTCAAGCTTTTGGATTAATATACTAGAATGCAAGAGGCAGATTATACCATTTGTAGCCTATAAAGTAGTTTGTATTGAAGTGTCTTTTTTTTTTTTTTTTTTTCCGCCTGGAATGTAGCTGTGGCATTTTTTTGGCTTAGGCTGTGCTATCCAGAGTGGTATTGGAGAGCAGGAGCAGAGTAAATACATTTCAAACAGCACAGCACAACTGAGTATTAGAAAATGATCTGATGGGGATCTGTAATCCTCAGGAAAACCTGGAGAGTTGTTTTTTTTTGAATAGTGCAATCCTCCCATCAGATAGGCTAGTTGGCAGGCACCGGGGGTGTCCACATGTGTGACCGGCTGGCTAGGCTAGCGGCGCGGCTGAATGCTACAGTATGCAGGCAGATCAGATTACTGAACGATTAGCCATGGCCTCCTATCCCGGCCCAGGGAAATGATTTTCCACTGTCATAATTCCCTAGACTGAATTACGCAGGCCAGTGACTCAGAGATACTCAATACTACAGACCTGAGTACGGCACGACATAACTGTTGCTCTCTGGAGAGGTGAGATGGGTTGAGAGTGGTTGTACCATGGATGCACCAGAGAACAAAATAACTTCCCAATGTGAATTTCTGGCTGCGGTGTTTGCTTTCAAGCATGTTACGGTAGCGTGACCCTGCAGTGGTTGGGCAAAGGGTGATGTTCATTGTGGTGTTTACCTTTTGACATAAAGGAGGAGGAGGAGGAGACGATCAGAAAACAGCCCTGAAACTCTAAACTGTCCCTCGCATGTCCTTCTATTGTGAGACATACGTCAAATATGTGAGCACATGTCAGATGGGCGATGAGGCGATGTAAATCTAGTAGGCCTCTCGTGGAATTTTGCTGAATGGAAAGATAGACTGACAGAGAAAGGGAAGGGAAGGGAAGGGAAGGGGGGGGAGTGGGAGAGGCTAGCCGGTCGGTGGAGGTAGGACCATGTTTCCAAGGTGCCTACCCCCTGAGGCAGGAATCCGATACATTCCAGAGGCTCCTGTATCCAGACGAATAATGGTGACTAGGGTGTAGCGTTTCATCAGATGACACATGATTGGAGCGTAAGTGCTGGGAAAGTAAGAGCTATGTCATGGGCTCAGAGGTAGCCGGCTCTGGTTGCCTGAAGGATCAGGAAGAATGCCAGAAAAGCTGTACAGGTTATGTGAGATGTGGATTTATCCCCAGCAGAAGACAGTCTGGTTTTTATATCTCCTCTGCTTAACACACCCCTGCCCCCTCGCCACCGCTTTGACACAGCAACTTACAACATTTCGGGCATTTAGGTGAAACTGATCCAGAATGGTGCAGTTGGAAAACCCCTCAATTGTCTTTAGTACATTATACTCCAATGAAATCAGATTAGGCCCATAGTGGCAGTTAGACTGAATAAGGCTTGGCATTTACCAGTAAATGACTTCTGACAAATAACCAAAAAGTTATTACATCTTGTTTAGCTACTCTCTGTTAGGGCGTGAGGCTGTTTTTCCAGGTCCACAGGTTCCCTGAGAACTGTGTAACGTTGCTTTTCATATGGGGTTTTTGGAAAACTCACACGGGTCCAGATCAACACCTGTGATGATACAGTATCAACAACTGAATCTATGAGCTCAATTATTTTTCTTTTGAGTGGAGTTTTCAAGGCCAGAAATTTGTGTTCCCCCTGCTCCTGAGCTCAAAGCTATTTATACTGCAGACATAAAAAAAAAAAAAAAAAAATCCTGTTTTATTTAGTGGTCAAAAAACAAGCTGTCGGCTGTTAATGGACTTCACCTCAGCCATTCCGGCGGACCCTCGGGGTACAGCGCGTTCATACACTCAGCAAGGGAGCTCTCGGCACTGGCCTGTTAATGAAGCCATTTTCAGAGATGGAGAGATGCAGTAATGGGAACGCACCACTTCACTGCGGGATATTCTAACCCCGTCCTCATCATAAGTGCTATCAGTCATCGGATATGATTAGATTTTTTTCCTCTTTGTCCATTTAGCCATTTGGAGGGCTTTTTTCTGAGTCAGAGATATATGTGTATGTGTGTGTGAGTACGTGTGTGTTGAGACATACATTGATTTATATTAAGGAACTTTGAGCATGGGTCAGGAAAACAGCAATCCGTTATAAAGACTGTCATGCCAGTGTATGTTTAAATGGTACTCTCAGTCTATATAAATGTTATGATAAGATATAAATTGTTATATCATAAGACCAATCACTCAGTGCTAAAAACCTCACTGGTGTGACTATGGAGGGCAGACAGGTGGAGGAGAGGGGGGTCTGTATGTTTACTCAGTTGTCTAGTGGCCTCAGCTGGGTCTGACCACACCACAGATACCACACACATTCAGTCTCTCACCTACTGAAGAAATGATGTTTACTCCCACAGTCCTGCATGCCACAACTTGTATACAGGTTTTTTTTTTTGTTTTTTTGTAGGTGTATAGAACATGCATGAATGGAAAGCATGAGCTGTTTACATGTTTCTAGGAAACACAAAACATGTTATTTTATATATATGTATGTATATGTGTGTGTGTATATATACATACACACACACACAGAGCCTTTTTATTAACAGTATCATAAAAGCATTGATGAAAATTTGGTCTGCTACTAATGATTATTTTCATTTACAGTTAACCAGTTGATTTTCTTGATTAATCAATCAGTTGTTTGGTCTGTAAAATGTCAGAAAATTGTGAAAAATGTCAATCACCGTTGCCAAAGCCCAAGATGCTTCCTAAAATATCTTGTTTTGCCACGATCAATAGTCCACAACCCAAAGATATTCAGTTTGTTATAATAGTTCATAATAAGCTGTAATGAGAGATTTTTTTTCTTTAAAAAATGACTCAAAATGATGAATTGATTATCAAAATAGTTTGACTATTTTTCTGTCGATTGACTAATCGTTGCAGCTCTAATCGAAACATACTGTTCCAATTAAGCACCCATTATTCAAACTAAAGCAGTCTGAGACTATCTTCACAAAGCTCATAGTCAATTTTTGTCAAAACTGTTGTAGAAAAGTGTCATTTTGGAGGCTGTTTGTGTTGCTGTTGAATTGTATTGTTACACCAAAAAGGTGTTTGTAGTATTTAGCTTTAGCTTGGACAAAATATTTTAAAAAAACACCTCTCAGGCTGTATAGACTGCAGTAGCTTTCTCTTATTGTTCCTGTTAAACTGACAACAGAGTGTATAATCTGAATCCATATCTCGCTAACAACTGAAGCTGTCTTTGCTCGCAGTTGTTCTTCCTGACGCTCAAACAAGGTCACAGCTGTGACCTGATGCTCTCTTTAAAACCATGTTTGCTGTTTACCAACTCGAGTGTGTGTGTGTGTGTGTGTGTGTGTGTGTGTTTATAGCACTGTGATGACGGGAAGTGATGTTGCAAGGGAAAAGAAGAGCGAACACCTACACTAGGTCACTCAGGTTTCAGTTTTCCTTCGTTAGTCTATGATAAAAGAGACTGCTGTTAGCCGGAACAACAGTGCAACATAAAAACAGGTGTGTCTGTGACATGGTCTCTCTTTTCACTGTTTTGACACTTGAGAGCAGAGCAGGCCAGAGCATCGTGGCATCCTACCAGGACTGAGTAAACTTTAGGAGGGCATCTGGCGCCCAGTGCCCCTGTTCTCTTCTCTTTCCCTCTCTCCTCTGTCTCTTAGCCCCAAAGCTGACCACGCCACCACGCTACCACAAGTCATCTGGTGTCCAGTCGGCTCCCATCTGTGAGTGCATTTGGCCTCACTGCAAACAAAGCATTGTGGCATGCAAACAGCCTCCGCTACATCTAAACAGCTCAGCCTCGCTATCAAGCTTAATCTTTGGGTGGAAACTATGAGTGCATTCCCAGGGTTATGGGTCATCTCCATTTCAATTCATTAAATTTTATCGAGGCATTGAGAATCCATTGTGACAAACTGACCACAGCTGATGGCATACCTCTTCTCCATTTTGAATTGCCGAGGTGGAAAGAATTGTATTGGTGCCGACCCGAGGTTTAGTCGCTGGCAGCTCCAAGTGTACCCCTCCATTGATCCGAGGCGGTGCCGTGTTGGCCCATCCTGCTGTCTCTCATCCATTCTGGGTGGTAGAGAGAGGTTTGTGTGTGTATGTGGTATGTGGGGGTGGGGGGAGGGGGAGGGGGGGGTAATACACGCCTGTCTCTGTCTGTGCAGGACAGGTGTTGGCAACCCGGAGGTCAGTACAGACACAGCTGGGGCACCTAGACAGGAGGACGGCTGGAGACTGCAAATGACAGCAGGATGAATGAGCTTTGTTTTGCGTGGTTCTGGCCAGTTTTCTTCTGGAGGTTCAGCTTTGAACAGGGTCAGTTGTGACGGTCAGGTGGTGCAACGGCTGGCTGCTCTCAGTGGGACGCGCTACAGCCTCAAGCATTTGGAACCTACAGAGAGGCTCGGAGTCTATTTGGGTAAAGAAGCAAAACTAAAGGAACCATAGTGGGGTGTGCAAGCCTGCAAACACAAACAACACCCTACCCCCTCTGTGAAGTGTTAAGTGGCCGGATATGTTTGGTGAATGGGACACAGGTGTCTGGGCCGCAATGTGTGTGCCTGGCCAGGGGTCTATGTTTGTTTTCTCTCCGTAATGGCCCCCAACTCTCTGCTGCAACTTGACCAGAGCTCATTGGCTCTCAATGGGCCAGACTGGAGCCCCTCACCCCTCTGTCTTTTCTTTTTTTTTTTTTTTTTCTTCTACTGTGGGACTGAGCAGTGGATGAACTTGAGTCAAGAATCTGATAATGAAATTCAAGACATCCCACAATACAATGTTGAGGCTTTTTAGAATCCTCTTTCTTCCTTTATTCTTCACTTTATCCCTCCGTTGCCTCTGATCTACCCCAGCAAAGCAGGCGTTTGAAGTTGTCAAGGCGCTGGCTTTACTGTTGAGTGCTCAAAGTGCTTATGTGACAGGTAGAGAAGAGCTGGAGGGGAGAAATGTGACTCCCACATAGTCCACAGCCTTTCCAGTCTCCATCCTCCACGCCCTCGTCTCCCGCTTGCCTCCCGCACACAGGCTCCGCCGTCTCTGTGGTGATGTCACTCCGCTGAGCTCCCCTTTGTTGAGTAACAGCCCAAAGGTGTGCTTTAGGCTCCCAGGAAGACTCGCACACCGCCACCACAACCTCATACTGTGTGTCCCCCCCCAGGGAGTGCAGCAGGGGTGAGGTAATGGGTTGTTAACCCCTCAGCCACCTCCATGTTTGGACGCCGTACCGTCAGCAGCGGCTACTATCACCACCCCGATCTGATTGTTTGAGTAACCCCGTGGCCTCCCCAGATGGCCAGGCCTCTGAGCCGGTTTATGATAACCATACAGTTAATATCTGGCCCACATAATGCTCTCCCAGCTTCCTGCTCCTCCCTCCCTGCCACCGCACACCCCCCCCACCCCCCCCCCCCACCCCTTCAGCTCCGCTCAAACTCTGTTCTCATTTCTCTCCGCCACCCTCTGTGCTATTGTCTCTGACGCCCTCTCCTGAGTGCCCTGTTTTATTTCTTTATTTCACTCATCTTTTTAAATTCCAGAACCCATTTCTTTTGCCCCCAGACGCAAAGGGTGATGGCTAGAGACGGTGTAGCAAATTAAATCCGGTCTCCTTCTTTCGCTCCCCTTGGACGTCGGCACATTGGAACAGTAGAAGGAGAACAGGAGCAAAGAAAGCTGGAGGAAAAAGCCCATTTTCCATGCATTACTGTCTCTTTCCTCAGGGTCTATAGTGGAGTAACACCAACACCTCTCTCGCTTTCTTTTTTTTTTTTTTTTCTTTTGCTCTTTAATTTTCTTTTTCTCGCTCTCTCTCCCGGTCTCGCTCTCACTGCTGCTATTTCACTCATGCGGCCTAACCTGAAGGTCTCTCTGCTCTTGCTACCACTGCTAACAAAATCTGACCCAGTTTATTAGTTTGGGTCTAGTGAATCATTAATCGAGGTTATCTAACTGTTCCTGTAATGATTCCTCTGTGACTTGTGTGTCAGAGCCTCTCTGTGTTCAAAACCGATCAAGCCGTTACCCTCACGCTTCTTGCTCTACACATTTATACTCAATCATAACCATCTTACCAAAAAAAAAAAAAAGCATCGTCCCTCAAGCTAGACTATATGTTTAATAGGTGTGCTCATTGTGCTGTGCACTGTAATATGTCATTGTGTCAGAGCACAATACGAGGACTAAGTGCACTGAATGCAAATTAATCTTGTGGGATGGCAGCAGCTGAATAGAGTGTGGTTTTGGGGAAAAGAGGGGAGCAAAGGGAGGGACAGAAGGAGGGCTAATAGTGGCAACAGAGAAGAGAGGGAGAGAAAAGAGCATGTGAGGAGGAGGAGGAGGGATGTGGGATGTAGTCATCGCCAGGCCCATTCATCATGCAATGCCTGCTGGGATGCGCTGGGGTCAGTCCCGCACAACACAATTACAGCCTGTTCTGGTGTGTTGTGCTCGGCTCCTCTGTGTTCCGACTATGTTCTGTTTGTCTTTTGTTAGCGTTCCTCTGTTCTAGCTCTCTTGTTTTTCCCCTTTTGCGTGTCTTCTTCTCCGCTCTGTTCTGTACGTTCTGTACACTGTTCTGTTCAGCGGCAGATTTCTCTCTTCTGTTTTTATATTTTTGAACTCGCTGCTCCAGCTATCACTAAATAATCTGCTGCAGTTGTTTGAGCAGAACATCTCAATTAACTGAGTATTTGTGTTTTCTTTTTTTTTTTTTTACTCTTTTTTTTTTTCTATGAGTCTTAAACTCCACTCGCAATAAATTGCCATATTTTTCGCTCATGCGGTGCAGCCGCTTGTCGTGCTGTTGTACCATCCGTTGCACAGGCGCCTTTCATCTACATCTGAACTGCAGCCGCTAGCTTGATTCTTGTGATTGACAGGCCTGGTTAGCATGGGGGTGTGAGATGGTAGTAAGCATGTTGTTTACCCTGCCTGCCTGACAGTCCTCTATGAGCCTACAGATGTTTCCAGAAAGCTGTAAATATCTGCTATGTGTTCTAATGTCAGTTGACAGCCTATCCGATCACAAGGATATCTCTATCCTCGTGTCCGTGTGTATCCTTCACACAGTGAAAAAAACAGTGTTTTCCCTGCCGGCAAAGCTTGTTAGGTGATCTGAGGGCCTAAATGAAATCATCACCTAAGGATCCGCCAACATCCACTTTTGAAGGCTGATCCAGATATTTTTGTCAACGTCATAGTACATAGCTGGACTTTATGTTGTCACTGTTGGCATCTGTTTCTGTAACAAACATGAGAGAAAGCAAAGGTTTCCCCTATAGATAGATGGGAGTGTGTTATGGAGATTCTTGCTGCATATATTTAGGTTGAACTCTGTGGTGCTTTAAGAAACTGACTTTATATTATTTCTGCTGTTGTTTTGAAGACCCAGTAAAAAAAATCTACATAACAGGTATAATCACAGCGCACACAATTGGAATCTGCCAACAATTTTCTCGGTCAGTCAATGAATTGTTTGCTGTGTAAACTGACAGAAAATAACCAAAACTACATCACAAGTTCCCAGAGCCCACGGCGATGTCTTCAAATTACTTTTTCATCTAATCAATGGTCCAAAAACTCAAAGATTGTCAAATATATGTGACAAAGAAAAACAGAAAGTCTTCACATCTAAGAAGCTGGAACCAGCAAATGTTTGGCAAAGTTGCTGGAAAAATGATTTAAACAATGAATCAGAATTGTTGCCAAGTTATTTTCTATCCTCTAGTCAATTTTTCAGCGTATAGATTCAGTTTTATATATAACACATTTGTGATATAAACAAAATGGCATCTGAAAACCTTAGTAGGTCATATTTAGTTGCTCAGTGTAGTCTGTGTGTGTCTTGTTAATTAACGAATTATAACAGTTTCAGTTCAGTGTTTTGAGTTTTAATGATGAGGCTGCTACTTGTTTTTGAGTGACAAATGGTGCCTTTAATTAACATCATTAGTATAAGTGGTCACGTTTCATAATATATCATGTTTGTAATGGGGGTGATATCATGCAGATAAAGTGCCTGTTGTTTTTCAGATTGTCTCTCTAAGCCTCATATTTGTAATTTTGACAATTAACCTGCCAAAAAAAAAATCCAACAGGAAATGACTAATACTCAGTGTTCTTCGAGAATTTTATTCTTGGCATCAGCGTGCTGTTCATTAAACAGCATGTTTACCGTGGGGAATTGTGGGTTTTTCTCAGTTTGTGTATTTGAGCCTTGTTGTATTTTCTGCATAAAATAATTTCCAGTAGTTGTTTAACTATTTCTCATAACTAAGCGGAACACAATCGCACCCAGAGGTCCCAAAAGTTCACTTGTTCACTGAGGATGCATTGGGTGGTGACTTGGCTAAAGAGAACTGAAGAGACTGAAAGAATGACAAAACCGTGGTCAGAAAACGCAACAGAGCATCTGGAAACCATTTGGAACAATGGATCGTCTTCAACACGCTCCATTTCAAACTGTATGGATGCTTCTCTTTTCTGACTTTCCTTGAGTTTCAGCCTCCAGAGAAGGCTTGCCATAGAAAGATTGACTTAGCGTTCTTTGATTTAATATTCACCTCAAAACTCATCACAGAACCTCATACATACTCAAATACTTTTGGTGGATTGGGAGAATGTTGAGGCAGGCTCCTGACAGTAAAATCATATCCTTACTTCAGTCATGTCAGCCGCGGTTAGCATTACCCTAATAATATTGGATTTCTACTGAATGTCTAATCTAATCATTTAGATACATAGGTCTAACGCTGACCTGAAAGATTCATACACCCGTATAAATGTTATCAGAAGAAACAGTGCAGTATGCTATGCCAGTTAAATAAGGAGCTTGAAAATATGCATTAATATGAGTTATTAACACCACAAAGGCCCAATGTCCTGTTTTAGACCTAAGAATAGATTTAAATAATCTCTTTTGGTACTCATTGCTTGGCTCTAGTCAATAGATAAGCCAAGTGAAAAGTACAGGAGGCCACCTTCAGTTTCTAGTGGCCTTTGAGCTCTTTTTATAACCTCTACTTCTACAAATAAAGCTGGCCGTATTGTATTATCTGGGACAAGCTCTAGCCACATCCCATAGCGACAGTCCGGGTTTGCTAAGTACACCTGCTCAGTTCCTCCCCACCCCGCAGACGCAGTGGCCTGTCTGTCGTCAAGCTGTCTTTTTGCGTCCCCTAATGAAGCCGCGGAGAAGTGACGACATGCTTCACATTTCACTCTTCACCTAATTGTGTTAATGCGGAGGCTGATATTAGTGTTGTGGTGGTTAATCTTCCCAGTGAGAGGAAATGGCAGAGTCATCAAGGGGTACGACACAGCTAATTAGACTTGTGTACGCTTCCAAGTGTGAGGGGAGAGTCGGGTGCAAAGGGAGAGTCAGTGGGAAGTGATGCAAAGAAAGAAAATGGCTGTTTTTCCTCCTTTTGAAAGTACTGAAAGTTACTTAAAAAAAGACCTGTCTTTAAGCATGTGGCATATTCTTTGAATGTCATGCTGCTTAATGACAGCACCCACTTTCTGACAAGGGACGACTTGGTGAACCTCAACATTCATTATAGCTTGGCATTTTACCCACTCCACAAATCACCATGTTGGAGAGGCTGAAATGAAAGTAATTTGAAGTTGCACACATAGCAAATGGCCTACTGGTACAATAAGGCTGTTTTTGACTTCATCTCCCCCAGAGGAAAGCTGTTAGTAGGTTTGACTGATTAGAGCCTGAAGCCTCTGGCTCTCAATTAGAAAGAAGACAAAGCTTCAACCCTTGCTGCTGGAAAATCAGAAGTAATGAATTAGTGATAAAGGCTTTAAAGACAACACCATTAGAGGGGTTGTCGGGAGGAGGTGGACTTCTTTTTTCCCTGCAATTTGCAGAGTAGGTAATTTGGAGTCTAAAGGAATACAAGCGAAATGCTTTGGATTTCTTTTTCATTTTCTCTCCTCTCTTCCCTTCTGCTTCTCTCTCTCTCCCTCCGGCTACTGGTGACAGTAATATTAACCTCATCTCCACTGCACTGTCCTCATGTGACCTGGAAGTCTTCTCCTCTGAGGAGTGGTCAACTGTTATGCAGCTCAGGGTCTCGAGCCTCGCTGGAGCTCGTAATGCAGCATGACTGCGCTGCTTGGGGGTGGGAGGATCAAATAATATATTAAGATTATGTTGCGAGCCGTCACACCCCACTTGGGTTGAGAAGGACTATGCCAGCAAAAATTTTTGCAGAGTCATACTCTGATAGTTTTTTTTTTTTTTTCCAAAAGGCTGCCTGAGGCCTTTTTTGATTCTTGTTTTGGATTCTGACCTATTGCCAATGACATCTACACTGCTCTTCCCCCATATTGACTGCCATTAGAACACACAGTGCCTATATCCATCAGGCTGATAGTGTCATTGTTTGGCCACCACCCCGTGTCTATCTCTGTTAGTGAAGGGAGGTCAGTCCTGTCACCTGAGGGATAAACTGTGCGGTTGAAACTTGTATCCTCTGAAGTATGCAGGGCAGATCCTCCGTCGGTTCAGCTGTTGTGCCCTGCACAGACAGGGAGGGCCCAGCATGTCTCCATCTCTGTTATTGGAGAAGTTATAGAGCTGAGTGAGAAATTTACTGTTTGCAAGGAGTTTTTCATGCCTCTATAAATGTGAATTTAGAGTCATGGTGGTCCTTTTGCAGGGGCAGTTTTATTTTATGTTTTAATTAAATTGCATTTCCTATTGGTATATAAACATCCAATTTTAACCTCTAGGATTTTTTCTGTCTTCTATTCCAAAAAAACCAAAACAACAAAAAAAAGGCTTCCTCTAAACAGCCCATCTTTAAAGGACCAGTGTGTAAGATTTAGGGGGATCTATTGGCAGAAATATTAGCAGAAATGGAATACAATAATCATAAGTATGGTTTAATTAGTGTATAATCACCTGAAAATAAGAATCGTGTTTTCATCACCTTTTTATATCTACACAGGGAGCGGGTCCTCTTCCATGGAGGCCGCCATGTTGCACCGCCATGTTTCTACAGTAGCCCAAAACAGACAAACCAAACACTGACTCTAGAAAGGACCTTTAGTGTTTTTTTGCGAGTTTCATGGCCACCGTAGGTTCTCCTACACGCTGTGAAGGGAAGGGTGAGGGGAGACGGGTATTCATTTGGTTGTGATCTGCGAACTCACCGCTTGATGCCGCTAAATCCTAAACACTGGTCCCTTTAACCTCTTGTGTGAGTTTTTTTCAAATACATTGGTTGGTGGTTATGCTTCTGTCGGATGTGGTGGTTTATCTGAGGTCAGCCCACTTGTGCTGCTGACAGCATGGTGCCATTCCCCCCCCCCACCCCCACTGCTTCAAGCTTTGAGCTTTGTCATTGACATTGGATATAATCAGTCAATGATGAGCTCTCAGGAGTAACCAACAGTTTCCCATTAGCAACAGTAATCAAATTCATGCTGTACATAAACATACTGCGTGACATCTCAATTATAAAATTAACTGGATGAAATGAAGAAATTTAATCTACCAATTTTCAATTTTTGCATTTTTCGCATTTTTCGGTCTTTTTAAGGGCAGTGTTTGTATGATTCCTGTAGATTTCTGACCTTGTTATAGAGAATCAAAAGGTTAATCTACCGGTTATGAGTAAAACAACTGCTTTTACTGTGCTCACATGTCAGAAAATTCAGCACATCCCGTTTCTGGTTGTTGAGCTGCACATCTTGTCTCAGTCACTTAGGGCTTTTTCAAACCTATAGTTTGTTTGCTCTCATTGGAATAGGTGGATGAGTTGGTAAACTTAGTGTGTTTTCCACTTGGTTCGGTTTCTTTCCACACTGAGAAAAATCCAAACAAACCAAAATAAATCACTACAAGCCACATGAGAATGTTCATCCAGCTCATTGGTCAGATGTGTCTGGAGCGAGAGCAATAACATAAACAGAGGAAGAAGGTCCTCTGGCAAAATGCAACGTTCTTTGTTGTTAGTCCAGGTCAGGCCTCAATTTATTCCCTGGCTAGCTGTTAACAACTGTTGATTTCGCTTATACGGGAGCCATTTAGCTCAAACTTGCACGAATATGCCTATTAATTTGGTCAGACCAATGTCAGATCATGTCCCAGCACAAACAAACCCCCCTAGAGTTTGTTTAGGACCAGACTGAGACCACATCCTCAAAGGGTGTTGGTACAGTTGTTTTGGTATCCACTCAAGTACGATTGCTGTTTAGATCTGTTCAAACGAATCGTACCAAAGGGGAAAATGAACCAGAGTCCAATTCAACCGGAATAAAAAGTGCAGGTCTGAAAAGGCCATCAGTCTTATCAAGAAGCATGGTCCTGAAGGCCTAGTGCTTCAATTCAAGCAGAAGACTTGAAGACTTGGAGATCTGGGAGTGATGTTCACAATTCCACCTCGGCACTTTCCCTAACCTGCTCCCATTGTTCACCAAAACCCCTCTTCCTTTGTAGGGAGAAGAAGAGGTGACCGAGTGAGCACAGTACAAGTTGCTGTCAGTATGTGAGAAAGATATGTCTGACACCTGGGTAATGAACATCACACTGTCTCTCTCTCTCTCTCTCTCTCTCTCTCTCACAGCCGTCACTTCACCTTTCCGCAGCCTCGCCCATTCAGTTGATACAACAGTGACATCACCCTTGCATAATGGAATCCAACCTTTCTTCCCGTCCCTCTCCGCTCTCATCAGCTGCTTGCTCTAATTAGATGAGGGTGATTTCAATAAAGTTACTGTCGTCCTCACTCCATTAGTTATATTAACACTCGGATTTCTGCCCCGGAGTCGTCTATCTATCCACCGCCTTTCACCGGGGGGGGGGGCCCAATCCTCTTCTTTTCATGGATCTGTGTAACCTAGTTACTGAGGCCCAGCAGGGGAGGCCAATCAATTAATGAACAAAGGAGCCCGCTCACTGAGCAGCGGCGCGAGTCTGGGACTATAAACAGGGCGCTCCCAAAACATGGTCGCTGTCAGTTCAGTGCTCATCTGATAGATGTTGTTTTGCTTTGTTGTTGTTGTTGTGGTGGTGTGTGTGTGTGTGTGTGTGTGTGTGTGTGTGTGTGTGTGTGTGTGTGTGTGTGTGTGTGTGTGTGTGTGAGTACTATTTCAGAGGCGTCCAAAGCCAATGGAAACCGCTACGTTACCTGTTTGATAACACTATGAGCTGATATTCATCTTTCATTCACTGAGAAGAAGTGATAGAAAGCGATGGATTTAAATATTGTTGTCAGGAAATCTACCATCACCATTATGTTTCATCATATCTGAGATGCAGCTAAATTGTGTTGTTTGCCATTGTGTTGTGAAGAGGTTGGAAGTAAGTTCTTAGACTTGGAGGATAGCTACATACTCAAATTCTTCTAGCTCTCTCTATCCCAGCATATCTCAAAAATGCAATAGAGGACTGGAGGGCAACGACTATAGAGAGTCCGGTAGAGCTTTGACAGTCACTAGAAGCACATTCATGGCCCTTTTTGTAGAAGTTTCGAGAGGCTCTCCAGTGTGAGTGTGTCTGTGGGGATTGTCAATACATAGCCGTACTGTTTATCATGGTTAATGTTACCATCATCAACCTTGAATATCTTTTTAAGCTCTGAATATAGTCAGTTATGGGCTGGCCTGTGTGTTGTGTTTAATAAGTAAATAAATAAATAAATCTCTGGGCTATTTGCATAACGACGGTTCTCTGAGTAGCACAACGTCTCCTCTCTGCCATCTCTTATTAGGCTTGCTTAACGCTACCACAGCAGCTCTGTGTGAGCGGCACAAACTGAGGATACAGTCGGCCAGTGTTGTGATATTTATACTTGTCGCGTTAGCTGATAAATGAAATAGACCTCAGAGTCTTGCTTTTATTACGTCACGGTCAGGGAGGGGCCAGAGAATTCGGCTGTTGGAAAAATTGTTAGAAAAATCACCTGTATTAACATCAAATATCAGTGTACAGTGTAAAAAAAAAAAAAAATCATGTGTGGTTACCCTTTAAAACCCCATGCTTCCCTTAGAGAAAATATTATCAAATGCTTACAAATTAGGTATGTGGTTAAAGGTTAAACATCCATATTGAGTGATTCTGATCAGTCTTCCCTGGCAACAAGCAAATTTGGACGGACAGCCCTCCTCTTCTGTCCATTTTATCCACCTGTGTTCTCTTTCTCTGTCTTTCACCACTTTCTTATCCTTCCCTTTTCTCAATACCTCTTTTCATCCCATTGACTCCCGCTTTTTTTTCTCCACGCCTCTGCTTTTTTTTTTTTTTTTTTTTTCCTCTCTCTCCACATCCCTCAGGTCCACCCCTCATTCTCTCCTATCTTTCTTCTCTCCAGCCTCCCGCTCTCTCTGTCATCCCTTTTTCTTAATCCGGCTATTCGTCCCTCGTGTTCCCCTCCCTGGAGTTTCCAGCTCCGTCTCCCTGTGTGTGAGATCAGGGAGCAGGCTGTTGTAACAAGCTGTTGAATAATGTAAGCACAGGGCTATAGGCCAGAGTTTCAGTTAACCCTTTGATCTCTGATCACACAGTGGGTGAGGCGGACACATCATAAATGACAGCTCGACAGCAGGGCAAAGCAGCCCCAAGGCCTTTTTCCTTCCGTCTTCCTCCAACCTGTACCTAAAGGCTAAAGTTCCCCCATCCGGTTTCTTTGTCACGGCCTTTGCGAGCAGGAACACAGTGAGTGTCCCTACCCTTTGTTATTCTAACATTGATGTATAATTAAAGGGTTAGAAAAGGCGATGATGAATAATTGATATTGGAGCAAATATGTCATGGCATCCTGAATCTTATCGTACTCCTCCTCAGTATTTTCACTTGCAGTGCAAATAAAAGATTTAAAAGTTTGCTTTCTTTCTGGTCATCTAGTTAGTCTGCACTGATTCATCGTGGCACAGTGCTCTCCTCAGACTGAGGAGCTAGCATCATTATTTCATTCAGCCTTATTTCACTTTTGTGTATACTGTTGAGTTTCAAAACACAAGGCCACAGGCTGTAGAATAGTTGTATTAAATCCTCAACATCAGTCAAGTCGGACACGTGTTACCAATTTGTATCAATTAACCGATCGAGTCATGCATTTCCAATCTCCCAAAAAAAAAAAAAAAGCATAGCCAGCACAGCAGGTCTCATTAACCCTTTGTAATCAATACAGATTCCCCTCTCCTTAAGTGCTTCTCGTTAGCTTTAGAGCCTCATATCCTGAGGCTAGGGTGTATTGATCTGCTGGAGTGATTGGAAGTTTCCCTTCAGGATGTAAAGGATAGCAGTGGGACTGGGGATGTTTTGGAAAGAGTGGAGAAGGAGTGAGTCTTCATGGCTGGATCAGCTTACTACTTCCTACCCCCCCCCCCCCCCCCACCCCCCACCCCCCACCTACTTCCGTCAGCACACCTGTTACAGCCAGAGGGGACCATAAACACGCCACCAATCTGTGTGTGGAATTGTGTGTGCATGTGCATAAATTGATCGTGTGTGTGTGAGAGAGAGTGGAAACGGCTCAGGAGAGCAAATGGCTGAGAGGCGTATCAAATGAGAAATGTGTTACATAGGGTTTATGGTGATGGCGTGTGCCTGAAATGCATTGACTTTGGCAGCTACTGGCCTGTTATGGATGGGTGGCAGGAGATGGATTTTAGATTTTACAAGGCTAACACACTACGTGACAGTCTGCTTTTCGGATTGGGTGTTTGGACCAAGCGGGAACCTCCGTGGCTGAAAAATGAGGCCGACACGAAAGTGCCAGTAACTGCAGTTCCTCGAGCGGCCACTTGAGGCTGGCTACAAAAGCGAGTCAATCCTGATAGACCCCCCATGTTAAAATGCCCATTTTTACAGGAGAAATAAACATGTTAACAAACAGTCTCCTATAACTAATTTCCTCATTCATGACAACTGTATGAGGGGTGAATTTTATTATAACTCACCTGTTTAAATTCGATTAAGATATTAGGTAATGCATAATGAGGGGCGTGGCCGCTTTGAGTGACAGGTGTTTGCTGTCGGGGGCAAGTCACTACAGAGTACAGGCGCAGCTCCACCCTCTCGTCCAAATATAGTCATTTCTGGGCTCAAAAAATCCAAGATGGCGATGGTCACAATGCAAACTCGAGGCTTGAAAACGGGAGTCCACAAACAAATGGGTGACGTCATGGTGGCTGCCTCCATTATTTTTTTACAGTCTATGGTTTGGACCCGTAACCCACCACCGAACCGCATGCACACATCTACACACATGAGAACACACAGATGCACACCATTAAATGTCAGGCTGTGTGTGTGTGTGTGTACAATGCTGCACAGTGGCATTTAATCCATAACTCTTGACAGGCTTTCCTTGAAATGACAGGGGAAAAACATAGCTCTCCTCCCACATAAATGCACATGTAGTTCTTCCTCTCTCTATCTCTCTCTTGGCCTGTTTCCCTCTTTGAAAAAAAAAATGAAATATTGTTTAGATTTCAGTGTTGTGTTCTAGGACATACACCATGCATGCAGCCCTGTGCAGGCTTGACCCTGCGCACAGGCACCAGCTACCCCCTCCTGTAAACCGATATCCTTGTGTGTTTTGTGGTGTGTGTGTGTGTGCGTGTGTGTGTGCGCTTCTGGTGTCACGGTAGGATACATAGCAGCTGTGGAGACGGCAGTGAAGAGGGGAAATGGGAAGAGCCAGCACAGTAGACAGAGCCCAGATAGACCTGTCAGCTCAGTGACACCCACACATACCTCACGCTCTGGTCCAAGACGAGAACAGAGGATGCGAAAGCAGCTCTGCTGAGGACAGGTAGAGCACTTCAGCGAGGGGCTGACATAGACAGAATCTGTAGTAGTGGCAGAGTTAAGACTAAAACTGTGAAAGGGATAACAGTGATCTGTGGCAGAGTTGTGCTTATTTTTGGCAACACGGGGAGACTTGAGGGAGAAGAAAACCTAGCAAGTACAATGTCTAAAAAAAAAAAAAAAACTTAAATCACAATTGATGTAATTGTATCTTTTTTAATATTTATTGTGTATGATTAAGTAAGAATGAAGCTCTAAAAAATAACCTCAATTAAGTACAAATATAAGCCACTAACCAGTTGATTGCCTAAATATTCTTCTACTTTAAGTTGAATAGAGACACCTTTTGCAGCAATAACAGGCTTATGTCTATGGGTATAAGTGTGTATCAGTGCATCTGGAGACTGCTAGTTTTCATCATTAGTCTAAACAAAACAACACAGACCCTGTCAAGCTGCATGAGGATGGTGAACGACCTGCAAGTTTAAAGTACTGAAACTAATTCTGGATTGGATGGAGGTCTGGACCTTTACTCAGCCACTCCAGGACATTAACACTGTTGGTTTGAAGCCAATCCTGTGAAGCCTTTGGCTTAATGTTTTGGGATTGTTTTTTTTTTACTGGCAATAAATCTTCTCCCAAGTCACAGTTTTGTTTCAGACTGCAGCAGGTTTCGTGGTGTGGATGATGAGTTTCTGGTAATCTACAGTGTTTGGCTTACACCAGCAGAGTCTCATCAGTCTATAGAGCCTAGCTCACATTTGTTTCAGATTCTCCCACATGTCTTCTGGCAAATGCTAGATGAGATGTCATGTCAGTTTTTGTTTTGTTTTTTTTTAAACAGTGGCTTTCTCTTTGCCACTCTGCCATAAAACTGTGACTGGTGAATCACCCAGGCAACAGTTGTTGAATACACAGTGTCTGCCATCTCTCAGCCATAAAATCCTGTAGCTTCTTCAGAGTTGCCACAGGCCTCACGGTGGCATTCACACCAGTGCTCTCCTCTGCAGAGATCAGTTTATTAAGGACTGCTTTCTCTTGGCGGAGACACAGGTGTGCTAGATTAAGTCCTTTTTAGTGATTCACCTTACCGCACAACAAGGGATAAGTCAGTGTAGTTTTTTTTTTCTTGTATTTGTTTTCAGTCTTCCTTTGTCTTCATTATGTAGATTTTGACAGAAAGTTGTCTAATCAGCTGCTGGATCCTCCAGTTATAGCAATTTGCATTTAAATTGAGCCGTTTTATATCTGTACTTTATGTGGCTCAGTCTGTAGAAATTAGCTTCCATGTTGTTTCCAGTCAAATTAATGTCTGTCTCTTAAAACGGCGAAGAAACAGTCCAAGGGGGGTGAACACTGCCACGTTGGAAAAGTGAGGAGTATAGAGGACCTCGACAGCGGGGCTGTGGTTGTGTTTTAAGACCGCGACGGAGGCAGAAAATATGAGAGAGAGAGAGGGAAAGAACAGAAAAGCTGGTGCTGAGCCTCAGTTTCAAAAAACACACAGCATTTGTAATAGGATTCATGACTGGGGCTACAATTAGGAGTGTAATTATCGTTACTGTGATAAGCCAATCATGAGGCTGGGTATTCCTCTGCAGTTTGAATTCTCTCACATTTAATGCCTACACTTACCATTACGGGGGGGCACGTGTCAAGTGTGTACTGTTTGTTTATGTAAAGCATACTGTACACAGCCCTCTAGACAAATTTCCACTTCCACCCATTTTATCTGTTGTTCTTGATTGTGCTTTGAAAGCAGGCTGATGATTATGAGCGCGTTTTCATGCAGGAGGAAAAATCCTATCTGTTTGATCTCGCAGGCAAAAATATGGGCAGCACAACAGAATCTCATCTCTTGTGTCAGCTATTCTTCTGCACCGTGATATTCCCATGGGAACGCATTTCTGCTGCGCGAATCACAGTCAGATCAGTGCGGGCCGTTTCTTATCTGGACATGAAAGAAGGGAAGATGGAAGAGGGAGGTGTAAAAAAAAAAAAAAAAAAAAAAAAAAAAGGAGGGGGAGAGAAAGGGAAAGGGGAGGGGAGAGGCAGGACTCCCCTGGGATTGATAATACCTGAAATTCATTGGGCGGCCTCCGGAATCTATCTCATCATCATTTCATGAGCAGGTATTGTACTTATCCCTATTACAGTCCAAGATACATCCTCTGCTCGGCTGTTTCCTCTCAGTCTTTCCTAGATTGATCGAGCAGATTAGACAGTTATATTGTTTATGTGTGCACCTTAGCCTGTTTTACAGCATGCCTGGGGATTTTATTATTAGTTTGATCGTTCCCTTTTATTCATCGGCGGCCATCATGAACACCGTTGTTTGATAGCATCTCTGGTTCACGTCAGGTCAGCAAATCTGTTATTGCTGTTCCGCTACAGGTGTAAAAGTCTTAATAAAACTGTTGTGCCTTAGTCAGAGATTCCGCGGAGTTCCTGATAGGTTTTCTCTGCTGAATAGACCGTCGATTTGATCGGCAGACCCTGCAGTGTGAAACCCCCCCCGCCCCCAAACTTCCACACTCACTCACACACTCACACAGACATGTCTTATCCATGAGCAGTATGACTTTCACCTCTGAGTGATGTCTATTGTCTGTATAAGGAGAGAGCCATTACGAATCTTCAGTCCCAATGGAGACATTGTGCTGCCTGCCATGCTCCCTTGTCCTTCAGCAGCGTCCTGAGATGACGGTAGATAAACAATGGGAACAAACAGTCACTCCCACCAGCATTGATCCGGCTCCCTCACCCCTCCCTGCTCTTACCAACAACGCCACATTGATTCCACCTACACACAATTTATATGAAAGCCCCCCTGCGCCACCTCCCTTTTTTCTTTTTTTTTTTTTTTTCTTTTTTTTTTCTCCACCAGGACTGACAAAAATGATAAATGACCACCCCCTTCCTCCCTCTGCCACCACCTCCCCGTGCCTTGCGTTGGCTGTCCGAAGCACTACAAGCCTATTTCTCCCCGCAGAAATCCAATAGAGTGAGCTCCCACTTTTCTCGGAAGTGTACATTGTACTTTTTTTTTTTTTTTGCGAGAGCAGGGTTATTCATTGCTCCAGGTCATTTCTATAATTTCCGCACATAAACATGTCACTCGCGTAATTTCAGCCCTGCAGGACATCCATATGCATGATGTCAAACCCTCAAAAAAAGACAAATGAAGCAAATTATTATGTATTTCTATGGCACACACCGTAGGATCTGCTCTCCTGTGGCTGCTGGCTAATAGTCTGAGATGTCACTCAAAGATCAAATCATACGTGGAGCCTTCAAAGTGAGGTCAATTATTCCTCTCTCTCATTGGCTTAATCAGTCCATTCTCTTGTTACGTATCTGATTAATCAGTCTAGCGTGTAATCACATGAATTATCAATAATTAATCTGACATGACACCTTGGCTGTTTTGGATATGGTTTCGTTTGCGAATGATGATGGCTTTGACTGTCCATCTTAATGGGAGTTTTAGCAACAGATGTATTGCAGTATTTTCTATATGTGTCTTCTCTTTTCTGTGTGCTGTTAGAATTTTAGCCCTTTCTAGTTGCTAATAAAGGTCTGCAGTATACAAATAATGTCTTCCATGTTCTCAACTGTGTTTTATTGTACAGATCCAGTGTCCCCATGCCTGTAAATGGGGCACAGAGTGTCTATAAATAGATATACTGTGGTAGCGAGCTGCCGGTGGTTATCAGCAGGGGTTAGGGGGGTGGGGGGTGGGTAAGGGGGGACTTATGTGCGTGTATGCGTGTGTGCGGTGCTTTTTATGTGCTGTGTGGAGGTGATCGAGGCTATTGATGAAGGTGCTGGTTCCACTCTCGCCACTCTACTTGCTGCCCGGGGGAGTAATACCATTGAGGAAAGTCTCCATTTCACATCTCGGCTCCACCGTTCCCTAATGACCCTCCCCACTTCATCTCCACCTCGCCACAGTTTTCCCATGGCTCACACAGCTCATCCACACTGCTTTTCCTACTGTGAGGTAATCCATTTTATACTTCCTGCCGGTTTCAGATCCCCCCCCCTGCCCTTATAGTTCCTGCTTGAGATCCCTGATCTAAAGAAGACAGGAGGTTTGGGAGCCTATCTAAGATGAAAAAGACTCTGAAAGTGCCATGTATATTTTATTCTCCGGCCTCCGTGTTTTTATTCATCTCGGTTTTAATCGTCCCCACATAATATGAATGTGTAATCATGCCATTATGCAAGTGCCTGTTCAGGTTATCATCACGGGGGACGATACCGGTGTTGATGGGATCCGACATGATCCCTCTAATGGAAGTTTAAGGGTGGGCTCTTGCTCCGTCTGTTGCTGAACAACATACAGTAGTGGTGCAGAAATGCCTCTGTTCTCTCTCTAATTGTCTTTGAACACACTTTTGCTGTCCTCCCCTTCTACTCATAATTGCTCTTAAGAAAAGATTGCTCTCCTTTGTCCGGATTTGAGGATGTGTGTCTACCTCTTTGTCCCATTACTGTGTCAACGAATAACATTGCAATCATTTCAATTACGACTGCGCCGAGATGGAGGTCTTCAAGTAGGGCCTTGAGATGTAATTGGAGGGGCAGAGGCGAATTGAGGAAAGGCATTTTTCTTCTGTGAAATTGCTTCAGTCTTTGGGACAGTAAATTGAGGTGCTGAAAAATGATGTGATAATTCAGCCGCACAGTTTGATAGGGGAAATGGTCTGAAAGTCACTTTCTGGAGAATTAGAAGGCAAAACTACATTTCCCTCCCGAGTCCACTGTCCTTCACGCGGTGGCGTGAAATGAATTGATGAGACAGAGGGAGAGGAAGAGTCAGTGTAAATGTTTGCAGCTAAAATGAAGCCTGCTTGTGCATTCAGATTGGCTGAAGGGTGGGAGGCGGAAGCTGGAGTGAGGATACGGCGCCACATTCCACACTATTTCACAGCCTAAGCCTTTAATCGCGGCAGCAACAATGGATGCATAAAATGGAATTCATATTTCAGATTGATTGATTCTATATTGATGAATGCCAAGGCTGGCTTAAGGGGAAAAAAAACCCCTGCGTCTATGGCTTTTAAATGTACCCTCTTTAAGAAGGCGAGTCCTTGCTCCTCTGTTTGTTGCCGTAGACGTGCTTCAAAAGAAATATGAAAATTCTCGCTTTTTGAAGTTTAATCTCTTGCAAGAAAGGGTAGGAGGCTGAATGCAAATGCAGAAATTTGCTTTAGTTTTGCTTCTTACTGCTCCTGGTAGAGAATCCCAACACAGTGGTCTTGTAGTTATTGACTGTGGTCACAACATCTTTGAGAAAAGATTCAGAATTGATGACCTCTGATTTTGCGTACAGGCCTCTAAACGAGTAACACACCAGTCAGTGGAGAAAGACTCAGAGGGATGACACACACAATGTTTTCATGTTTCTCCCAACATACTGTTGGATCGTCCGTCACTCTATTGTGTCTCATTTCCTAATCCCTTCAAGGCATCTTGCACAGTGACAGAGCTGACATAAGCACATTTGGTACTGTTAGCAGTTGTTGAGATTAACAGGATTACAGATAAGGGATTACATTACCCATTTAACCTTGACCCATGCCCCGCTGCACAGTTCAGACGTTCAGGCCAAAATTGTTTTTGGTGGCCGCGTTGTTTGCACAAAAGCTCAATCATATTTGTTCAGGAACACATGCAAACAAAATGTTGCGTGCTTTGTTGCGAGATGATTTGGATTGTAGATCTTCTAATAAGTCTCTCAGGGCTGTCTCCACTTCAGTACATGCACATCAATACACAAAGACAGGGAAAAAAAATGACAATAACAATAGCCTTTTGATGACTTTCATATGGATTACCACCCTCCCTCTATTTCCTTCTACAGTTTGCATGCAGTTGCCTCTGAACACGATGCAACTCCGGCGTTTCCATGGTGAACGTGCGGTTGTCAAGGCCTGTGGTGATTGAACACAGAGGGTCATCGTTTATTTCTCTCAGTCAGCAGTGAGGGGACGGATGAGGAGAGGGGCAGTGGGGGGGAGAGGGGGCACTGTTGGGTCTTGAGGGCCCCAGAGCTCTCCTTTTTAGAAGTTTATTTGTTGAAGGGATCAACTACAGCTAGTCCAAGTCCGGTTGACAGTGTTAATGTACTGACTCTCCTCACAAGCCCTGAGACACTTAGTCTTATTCACACTTTAAAAGAAGTACAACAGCAGTGTTGGGGAGGGAGGGAGGGGGGGGAAAGCGGGAACAGGACATGCGAGGCTACATATGGCCAGCCTTAGTGTTGTTTATCCAGAGAGTTGTTACAGCTGAGGACCAGGCTCCGTCCCCCTGTTCCTCATCATCTCTCATTAATCTAGCAGTATGGTTCTGGCCTGCTTCCCATGATGCAGAGGGAGCAGGTTTGAGTGACCACCCACCCAGAGGAAAAGCATTAGTCTCTCCTCCTCAGCCATCCAACCAGCTAATGTTTACGCCACCGCTTCATTCTGTCACCATCATTCAGCAGCTATAAAGTAACAAGGAGGATATTTTTAATTGATGTTTTCAAAGCCTCGAGATTGATCGTCACCCTCGGGTGAATTTCTCTCACCAGTCTGGTTTGCTAGTTGATCATCTTGTTCTTCTCTCTGTTTTTATTCCTTTGTTCTGCTCTTTTTTTTTTTTTTTGTTGCTCTTATTGGCCTGTCTGCGACCGCTATTTAGGGAGACTGTTTTTTTTGTCCACATGTGCAGTTACAGAGCTCATACTCATCTTGAGCTCTTCCCATCATTGAGAAGGAAAAGGTTGGCTATCACATATGCATTAGTCTCCATCTGCCTCTCCTTTATGCATGAGTTAAGACACTGACTCTCTCTGGCAGACTGAAACACTCCGGTCTCTATGCACCTTTTGGCTGCTCTTTACCTTACGGATATGTCTGCTGGCTATACTTCTCATCAACCTCTGAACATGAAATATTCATGCTCTCTTTTCTTCCTCCTCTGCATTTTTGCATCTATTATTTTGGAGGATGGAGACATTCGCGGTCAGATCTTGGCTTCTTCGATGGTATACATAGCACATAATGTAGAAGACACATTAGGTGAGATGGGTGTGCAGGCATTTGAGATCCATTAGCCATTATTCGGTTCAGTCAGTGCTATATCCTCACCCTCATTATAGTCTCATGTATTGTACTCTCTATTTAGTTGGCCTGCTCTCACTGCTGTAACTTCACACTCAAAGCCTTGAGCTTTTCCCCTTTTTTTAATTTGTGTCGGCACCAGTCAGTCCATGTTCCTCCTCCTCCTCCTCTCTCCCCCTCTCTCCCTTCCTTCCTTCAGTTGTAGCTCTCTGTATCGCAGCCTGAAGGTCAACATTGGGAGGCGGTCATCACTGCTGAGAATTGGGCAAGAAGAGAGGTTTTCAGTGCCCCTGCTCTGTTTGTGCTGTGTCGCCATTTAATCTGCTACCAATGCATGTCAACAGTGTCATTAGAGTCAGGCTGGAACTTATCCCTGCAAATGTTGGCCAAAGATAACACGTCTTCATTCTCATTAAACATTAACAGAGAATTAATTTTAAGATAGCCTCTTTTTTTTTAAAGGTTACGGCTGGGTGACGCCATTATTGCACCATTACCAAAGATAATTTGCAATATCACTTGGCATCAAAATCTTCTTTTACTCAAATTAAAAATTTTAATTAGGCTACTTCATGCCCATAAATATTAACTTCAGCAACAGGAATTTGGGAATGATGTAATGATCATATCATAATATCATTCTTTTAGTGCTGAAATGATTCATAGTTTAGACGATCGACAAAGAAATCAATTCTGATGATCAAGTCACTTATCTCAGAAAAATTACAAAACATTCTCTGGTCCCAGATTCTCAAATGTGAGGATTTGCTGCTCATGTCTCTTTTATATCATTGTAAATATAATATCTCTGTTTTTAAGACTGTTGGTCAAACAAAACAAACAGTTTGAAGAAGTCGTCTTGGGCTCATGGAAACAATTAATTGTTAAATCAAAAAAAGTAATCAACAGATTTATATCTGATGAGCATAATCATTAGTTGCAGCCCTAGATTCTGCTAAATGCCAGTCACTGATAATAACTGACTCATCATCCAGCCCTCATCACCAGAACTGTATCGACGAGAAACCTCACGAATGCAGGTTGTTACTTAAAGTGGCAGCAAAAGCCCTTCACTAAAGAGGCCTGGAAAAAAAAAAAAAAGAAAACTGTGTTGGTGTCGTGTTCAAAGTTGTCTCCCCTGTCTCCTCTTCTGCTACACTGTTTTTCAGCAGCCGTCACTTCCTGTGGCTAATCATACTTTGATATGCCATGGCACGAACCCTGGCTCCTTCAGAAATGAACAAACAAGGTACGGTGAGGACAGGAGGGGGATCTTCAAGCGACCAGGGCTGTTGGTTTTTGTCTGCTCGGCTGCGATACATTCTCTCAACACCCACTGTTTTTTCACGGCCTCTCTTTACATTAGAATCAGGCTCCCTGTGAAGAGGAAACTTGGACACGACTCAGAGAGAAAAGAAGTGTGATTTTTCTTCCGCTGCACTCAGAGGGAGATTTAGGCATCCTGTTAAGCTTAGCTGGAAGGAGAGAGGGGGCAGAAGTACTCTCCGGAAACTTGACCTTGATTACTTTAAAGGAGAAACTTGATTTTCCCCATCTAATACTGTGTATACATGAAGGATAACTAAAATGATAAAAGGGTTATCCATATGGAATTCTGTTTGTAATGATACATTGAATGATCTGAAGTTTTCCTCTTATCAGGCTGTGAAAAATCAATAATTTATTGATTGCACTACTGTCAGCTGGACGATTGTTGCCCATATGATCCATTGTGCCGAGCACCGTATGGCCACTCTTGTATTTTTAATGATACTCACCTTTAATTAAACCTCGGTTATAGTGTTCCTAATAAACCCTCTGACGGCATTATCAAATCTATTTTATGTCTGATTTGTGTGTGATGAGTCTTGATTGGTTTGGTGGCCACTGTTTAATGTCTTTGGGTTGAGAGGGCCGTGACTCTCCTCTGTGGTATCCAAGGGTTTTTATAAAGACTTGTGTGTGCACCTCAATAGCTCTCCAGCTTAATGGATGGAGCATTTCCATGCAAAGGTAATGATGCTCTGTCTCATTTCTCCACCAGGCCCTCTAAATGGAGAAATTATGTTTTCGTAAGGGACTAGCTGACACCAGTTCCCATGCTGCATCTTGTACTTTTCACACTTGGCTTGATGGAGATTGACTAAAGGGCTGGTATATAACGATAGGTCTGCAGAGGGTGGATGGGGGTGTATATTGAGTGTGATAAGGGGTTCTCTCCCGGAGTAAAAGATCCCATTGTTGCCAGCTCTGTCTGTCACTGTCATGTACTCCTCTGCTCTTGGATCGCTTCCCTTCTATCAGCTTGTTTTTTTTTTTGTTTTTTTTTTTTCCCTCCCCTCTCCTGCACTCCATTTTTGGTGTCAGGGATTTGAGGAAAATAGAAGGCGAATGTCCCCGCGGGTGATGGCTTCACTTGTATGCAGTCGCATAGTCCTACTGGACTGAATCAGGAATTGGCTCGCCTGGAGGCTTTGTTGTCACTCACATTCTGTGTATTGATTGTGAGGAGGCTGCATGAGCGAGTGACTTTTTTTTGTTTGCGCACACAGGGGTTAGGTGTGTGTGTGTTGGGGAGGGAGGGGGGGGATTGGCAGCTCTCACTTTGTGTAGGTGAATGCAAGGACTACTTCGGAATGAACTTTCGGAGTGCTGGCAGTGGCAGTATACACACATCTCCCACACACCGCTAAACCCACACAACAAAAGCATGCATTATCTCCTTTGTTCTATAGGAGCCAATGCGGCGTTTTCAGGTTTTAACATTATTTTCTTCTTTCTTGCTGTTTTTCTAGGTCAGGAGATTCCATCCTGAGGGAATGGTGCTGCTGAGATGACCTGCGTGACCTTGCTTTCCTCAAGAGATCATTCTCCAATCAAAAGGACGGTGCGAAATCTAGCTGGGACATGGTTGGCAGGTTCACATGATGGACAGGTGATGGAGTCTTCCATCATCTTTCTCCACCAGTGACCCCACCCTGCCAGCCCGTCCCTTTGAGGCATAAGTGTGTACCAGTGGTCCAAGGCCCCGTATTTCTCTGCCATGGTGACATAAGCGGTGCTGCAATATGAGGGAGAGCCAACGTGAGACCGTCTCATTTCTTTCTCCAGTAGCTGCTGCAGCTGCTACCTTAACGCCGTTTGTATTTAGCTCCATAGCAAGACTGACTTTGTTGTGAATAATCCCTGCTTGTCGTTTTCTACCCACACCGAGAGAGAGCGAGAGAGAGAGACAGAGAGAGAGAGAGAGAGAGACTGTCCCCAAGGCGTGTTGCTGGGCCTGTGGGGCGGAGCGGTGTGGCGCGAGACGATGCTGGGATGCGTGACTCGCCTCCGTCGGCTGGTCCGTCTCCTCCCCCTGCAGACCTCACTCCTCCTCCTCTTCCTCTTCTGCACCGTCAGTGTCTTCATCTCCGCCTACTTCCTGTATGGCGTCAAGCGGGAGCTGGAGCCGTCGGGAGGGGGCGTCTCCGGGGCAGAGGGAGCGTCCGCCGACTCGGACGACCCGAGGGTCACTCCATCCAGGCTTCTGCCCTTGCGGGGCGTCTCAGGGGGCCCGGGGGTGGATCCTGGAGGGGCCAGGACAGATCCTGTGGTTCTGGTGTTTGTGGAAAGCCAGTATTCTCAACTGGGTCAGGAGATTGTGGCCATATTGGAGTCTGGCCGGTTCCGGTACCGGACTGAGATCTCTCCTGGTAAAGGAGACATGCCCACATTGACAGACAAAGAGAGAGGGCGTTTCACACTGGTGATTTATGAGAACATTCTCAAGTATGTTAACTTGGATGCCTGGAACCGAGAGCTGCTGGACAAATACTGTGTGGAATATGGAGTGGGCATCATTGGCTTCTTCAAGGTTAGGACAACACCACACTCCCTCCTCTCCTCCACTCTCCCTCCTCTCACTCACACCTTCTGCCCTGTCCATCTGGCTGCACCGTCTCTAAGGAGATGGGATTCACAGGGTTGGAAAGACCTGCCTGGTTCAATATCACTCAGTCCCACTGCACATTTTCTCTTATGTTCTATCTCTTGTTTTTCTTTATTCTGCAATCTGGCCTCCTTCACTCTTCTCTCCTAGTCTCTTGTTTCTCTTTCTCTCTCCTTTTGTTTTAGTTTCTCTAGCTTTTCAGTCCTCAGCCTCTCTACCTCTTTCTCTTTCTCAGTAATCCCTAGCTGAGCCTGCTTGCCCAAGGCCAGTTTTCAGGTCTTATGGTTTTAATCACCATCTCTGAGCCATGGAAAGAATATAGAAAGAGATGTGGAGGCATGGATGGTGGTGCAGTGATGTTAGGCAGTGTAGGTGAAGGTAAGGAAAGCCTGGTGGGATTTACCATCTAGTGGGAGAGTAGGAAGAAGAGTGAGGGTGTGCATCCCAATGACCTGGACATGCATCGATGCTCTGCTATCTGAAGCAATGTGTAGGGGCCAACAGATATATCAGCACAGTCAAAATTAGCTTATCATCACAGATATGTGTATTGACTTAAAAGTTGACCAATAAGAAATTGCAGTAGTTGTGTCAAACATACATTTAGAAGAAGACATAGTTTGTAATGTGTTTGTATTTTGTTTTCATTCTCAACTACAAAATGTTCCACAGTTCTAAATAATCCTTTTTTGTTATGTATTTATGTTGAAAAAGCACAAGCAGTAGCTGATGTGATGTTATCAGATTTCTTTTTAATTCTCAACTATTGCTATGTGCTGCAAAATCCAGTCTAGTTTGCAGGTCACTAGGGTTGCAACTAACTTATTTTCTTGAATAATTGATTATTTGTTTTGTCTGAGGAGTGTCAAAAAATAGTGAAAATGCCCATCACTGTTTTCTGAACCCCAAAGTTACAATCTGGGTTTTGGACTTTTGGTTGGACAAAACCTAAAGATACTTGATTTACAAGGATTTTTTCATTGATCGACCAATTGATTAATCAATAATTTAGAGCTGCAATGATTAGTGGATTAGTCCATTGACAGAAGAATAATCAGCAACTATTTTGATTGTTTTTACTATATAGATTTTTGTGATAATTAATTGTCATTTTTAAAGCAGAAAATAGCAAACATTTTATGTCATTTGTGAGGATTTGCTGCTTATTCTTGGGTCTTGTGTGATAGTAAATTCAGTGTTTGGATTTCAGACAATTGGTTGAACAAAACAGGCAATTTGATGACATCACCTTGGGCTTTAGGAGACTGTGACGGACAGGCATTTTGTAGACCAAACAATTATTGATTGATAATGAAAATCATTAGTTGCAGCCCTAAAATAATTGTTTCAGCTCTACAGGTAGCGATGGACAATCAGTAGCCATCATGTGGACATCTCCAAGCGCATGACATTGTTAGCTTTCTGATGCTATATCTAACACAAGGACACATCGTATTAAAATTTTAAGTAAGACTTCAGTAAAAATGGAAGTGAAAGAAGGACTTTTGTATCTGTGGCAGTAGAGATGTGAGAGAAACGGAGAGTGACAAATTTTGGGAGGGGAAATTTCAATGAATAATCACTAAACCCTCAGCCTTTGAATCTCAGAGGACACAGCAGGAGGTTATTCATTTTGACTGCAATCTCAGAGCATTTCAAGATTGAGCATAGCAGGTAGAAGCTGCCTCATGCTTTCACGTTTGAGTAGGCCTGACATTCCTTATTTCACACATGATTGGAGAAATTCGGGAATTATATCCAATACATTTCTGTCTTCATCACCTCAATGTATGATGAATCTGTGTGATTTCTCTCTCTGTCTCTCTGTTGATTAGGCCAATGAAAACAGCCTGCTCAGCGCGCAGCTGAAAGGCTTCCCCCTTTTTCTCCACTCGAACTTGGGTCTGAAGGACTGCACAGTCAACCCCAAGTCCCCCCTTCTGTTTATCACTCGATCTGGGCAACCCCTGCCAGGTCCTCTCCCCGGGGATGACTGGACCGTTTTCCAGTCCAACCACTCTACATACGAGCCTGTGTTGCTGGCCAAGACCCAATCGGCTGAGAGCATTGCATCGATGGGGCAGAATGCTGCTCTGCTCCCGTCGGTGGTGCAGGACTTGGGGCTCCATGACGGTATCCAGAGGGTCCTGTTCGGGAATAATTTGGTCTTCTGGTTGCACAAGCTGGTGTTTGTGGATGCTGTGGCCTTTCTGACGGGGAAGAGGCTCTCGTTGTCCCTGGAGCGCTACATCCTGGTGGATATTGATGACATCTTTGTGGGCAAAGAGGGCACCCGCATGAAGGTGCCAGATGTAAAGGTGAGTTTTTGTGTTCATACTTTCATGTGTTTCGGAGTGCAAGAACTTCATCAGAATAAAAACTGAACCCACTTATGTATTCATCAACCAGTAGATCTCAACTGTCCCCCTGTTGAAATATAGAAATTGCCTCACACATAGCATGTGCTATCTTCTGCCAGTCACACAGAAAGCCCTTCTTCTCCCTCCACTTCTCCTTTTGAATGCATTTGTCCCAGTAGGCCGCTCAAAGCTGACAGGTCCCAGTGCTCACACTGTCACAGAAGCTCCACAGCAATGAATATTTCAGGGGCCCAGAGATATACAAAGAATGTTGAAAAGCTCCTTGCTCGCATCCCATCAGAGTAGAACAGACCCCCCTCGCATGTGGAGGCAGAGGGTATAGAAAAAGTTATGGAAGAAGCATCAAGGCCTCCTCACAGGCAGCGCAATGGCAAGCTTTTAGGAACGAATCACACCCTGACAAGACGCAGAAATCCAAGCGAGAGAGAGAGAGAGAGAGAGAGAGAGAGAGAGAGGGGTGTGTGCTTGGGAGTCTGATCCAGCGTGGAGATCAAATGAAACAAACACCCGAATCAGAGGAGAGCAAAATATCAAACAGAATGAAGGAGAGGAGTGAGGCAACTGGGAGTGGATGTTGGATGTTTACCGAAAGAAACTTGCAGAATGAAATATGTATGTTGGCACGCGTGCGCCTGGGTGATCACGCTTCCTCATTAATGCACTCGTGCACCAGTAAGAGCACATCATGTATTGACTCACTCTCCTTTCCTCCCACTGTTTCAGGCCCTGCTGGAGACACAGAGGGAGCTGCGCACCCATGTGCCCAACTTCACCTTCAATCTTGGCTTCTCAGGGAAATTCTTTCACGCTGGTAAGAAGCGGCCTGTGAAGAGAACCTTTTGCCTCTGTTAACTCAAGCAGAGATAAGAACAGGCACTAATCTGAAATAAATGACACTTCTAAAGATTGTAAAGTTTAGATTCATATTATTTTAATCTCTTTACTCCTCTTCTTCTACTTCATGCTGATCTTATTTCTTCTCCTGCTTATCTCCCTCATGCCTCACTCACAATACTTTCATTTCCTCCTTTTCTCCTCTCTGACCTTGTTTCACCTTTCCCTCTCCTTTTTGTCACTGTTCCCATTTTTATCTCCTCCATTTCCTCTTAACCCACCATGCTATGTTTTTCTTTTCCCCTCCCACTTCCTTCCTTCATCACCTGACTCATCACCCGCCCCCCCCCCCCCCCCCCCTTCTTTCTTCCTCTGTCTTGTGTCCAGGATCTGATGAGGAGGACCTGGGAGATGACCTGCTGCTTTCCTATGTTAAGGAGTTCTGGTGGTTCCCTCACATGTGGAGCCACATGCAGCCCCATCTATTCCACAACCAGTCCGTGCTGGCCGAGCAGATGTTGCTCAACAAGAAATTTGCCATGGTGAGTCGCAGGGGTGCAAAAGTCGGATCACAGCTTTGGCAGTCTGTCCTAGAAGAGGGATCCCTCCTCTGTTGCTCTTCCGGAGGTTTTGCCAAGTTAAATTAAACTTTTGAGGAGTTTTTTTTTTTATCCCGACTGAGTAAAAAAAAAAATTTACTTGACTTGACACTATGATCTTATGAGCTTATCTCATCTTATGTGACCAAACTGGCAGCCGCAGTCATAGTGTTGATGCTTTTTTTTGACATGTAGGGTGATAATGGACCTCGCCTTCTTGTCGTAACTTTTCTTGTCTCGCCTGCTAACTCTTCCCCCTTGTTTCCCTCCGCCCTCCAGGAGCATGGGATCCCCACTAACATGGGCTACGCGGTGGCGCCCCACCACTCGGGCGTCTACCCTGTCCACATACAACTGTACGACGCCTGGAAGAAGGTTTGGGGCATCAAGGTGACCAGCACAGAGGAGTACCCGCACCTGAAGCCCGCCCGCTTCCGGCGAGGCTTCATCCACAGCGGCATTAGCGTAAGAGCACTTGTGTACACCCAGGCATCCATAAGGCCTCATTATCTTGTTACCTCCGGCCCACTGCTTTTCCCTCCACTTGGCTTCTCAACATCCATTACCTTTTCAGCCAATAATCCCTTTCAGGGTTCTCCTCTACAATTTACATATGCTATCCTTCATTCATTAATTATCTCCATCTCTACCTCCTCCAGTTCTTTTGTGTTTATTCTCTTCTCTCATGGCCAGCGGTTACTTTCCATCCTGCTTTTGCCAATCATCCTCTTTTCCTCTCCGCCTCTGCTTTTCTTAAGTTTTTATCCCCGAAAGACTCTGTGCAGACTCTCATTTTTCGTTTACTGTATATCACCAAGGCAGCACAAATCCTAAGAAAGACAATCATCTCATTAGTCTTGCTAGGCTGTTGTATTCCTCTACAGAGTGGGAGATGATAATGTAGTCAAGTGAAGCAGTCTTGCATGAGACACCTGTCTGGGTAGCGCTGCTTTGCAGGCCTCAGCACCATAACGAAGACTGACATCTCTGGCAACAGCATTACAAGTGTCTGCACACAACCAATCACAAAAATGTCAACACCCAAAGAAACCCTGCGTTTTATTCTGCTTCACAGAGCTAGCCAGTGCTGAACAATACTGTTATGAGAGGAAAATTAAAGTTGAATAGATTACATTCAAGAGGTTCAAAAGTAAGAAAAAAAAAAAATCTTATCTGTTTCTTTCCCGGGTTGACCTTCAGTGCTGATAGGAAACAGTGCAGCCTCAGTCTGGTTCCTTTGTAGTGTTGGCATTCAGTCCGCCTGTGTGGTCTCAGCGCTCTATTCTCGTCCTTGAGATAGAGCGGTCTGAATGGACAGTCTCCACTGCTTACTGATGATTGATATTCAGTTCCCCAGACACTCCAAACTGTAAACGCATTTCCATGAATTTCCATATAGACTCAGTGAATAAGAGGTTTGCTTTGGCTAGATGAGCTGCATAATATGAATGTTATTGAAAGCAAACAATGTGTGGGGTAACCGCCTTGGAGTACTGACGGGTCCGCTTCACTCTCAGCAGAGGGCTGATGGTGTGTGTGTGTGTGTGTGTGTGTGTGTGTGTGTGTGTGCAATTTTATTTTATTTTTTCCCCACTTTCAGTTTGATGACTTTGTGTTTGTTTGTATCACAGGTGCTGCCCAGGCAGACGTGCGGTCTTTTCACACACACCATCTTCTATAAAGACTACCCGGGCAGTCCTAATGAACTGGACAAGCTCATCAATGGAGGAGAACTCTTCCTCACTGTTCTACTGAACCCTGTGAGTCAACACAGCACAGCATTTATCTTGCACATTTGGAAACCCATTTAACTGGTGGCGTAAATTTAAAGGAGGGGTAGGACAATAACTATTTGGTGACTCATGTAGTGACGTCTGCATCGGGTTTTCTCTTTGTACGCTGCTGTGAAAGCTTCTTCTATCAGAACCAGAGTGCATTTTCCAACGTTCTTCATATTCGTCAACATGTGTTTCTCTTCAAATGATAAAAATTTTACTCTCTTCTAACAAATATCACCCAGCATAGTCTACAGATGACTGTATTCTCTTTGTGTCCAACAAATCAAAACCAAACTATGGATGAAACACATTATTTAAGCAAACTACTCATCATTTGGTCTTTTCTCTGTATTTTCTATTTGTTATAGCCTGAAAGGGAAGCAAACACCCACATGTTTTTAGTGGCTCATCATCACTGACATTGTCCAACCTAACAGATGAAATAGTTTTAAAATTTTAAATTGCAGCCCATCTTCCAATTTACCTCCACTATATTGAACGAACCTTCAGCTTCTTACTCTTTCCTTCCTTTCTGTTCACAGATTAGTATCTTCATGACCCATTTGTCCAACTACGGGAACGACCGCCTGGGCCTGTACACCTTTAAAAGTCTGGTGATGTTCGTCCAGACGTGGACCAACCTGAAGATGCAGACTCTGCCGCCTGTGCAGCTGGCTCAGAAATACTTCAGCCTGTTCCCTTCTGAGAGAGATCCCCTCTGGCAGGTCAGGACAAGATGTTGATTTCTTATTTATGTTTTTTTTTTATTTTTGTTTGTCAGTAATGCTAAATTTTGCACCCGGTACTTATATACCAAAATGCTGCAAGGACATAATATAGCTACAAATCATATCGTACAGTTGTTTTATGTAGTATTCCTTTTAAAATATGGTGCTTTAGCTTGAATACGTAGCAATACATATGTGGACATTGTTTGTATGACTTGGTAATGACCAATACATTGTTTGATTGATGGATGTCATTAGATTTCCTAATATTATTTCTCAAATACACTTGCTGTAGGGCTACATATTTGTTAGCATTTTGTTAGAACCAGACTTGAAACAAAGCATTGTTTATCTTGTTTTTGTGGCTCCAGGATCCTTGCGAGGACAAAAGGCACAAGGACATCTGGTCCAAAGAGAAAACATGTGACCGCTTCCCCAAACTGCTCGTCATTGGGCCTCAGAAGACAGGTGAGACGCGGTGCTTCAACACCCCCTACAGGACGTAGCTGGAAATTAAATCTGACGTGTCAAACTGCATTCAAAGGAGATGTCATGTGTCGTGCTCTCAGTGGTTCGAATGAGGTTTTGATTAGTTCTCAGGAAATCAGAGATGGTATTGGTAGACTGTGATTTGTTTTAAGATGTTAGTCGCTTTTGTAGTTGCCTTTACATTATATGTCACAGTCTTTGTTTTCTCCCTCCTGTCAACTCTGTTTGGTCTTTCTTTCCTCCCAGGCACGACGGCACTCTACCTGTTTCTCGGCATGCACCCTGATCTGACCAGTAACTACCCCAGCAAGGAAACCTTTGAGGAGATCCAGTTCTTCAATGGGCACAACTACCACAGAGGCATCGACTGGTAAGAACCCTCACGTGGCAGCAGCAAGCACCCAATCACATCCTATATTCAGAAACGTCCCCATCATGTAGTTTATGAGTTTAATGTTTGTATGTGCAGCATTTCTGTTTGACTCTCCTCATCAACTTTTTGCGCATCAACATCTTTCAGGCTAGTATACAGGATATTGACATTGCAACTGACAATTTATCAGTGATGTTTAAAACATATAATTTAGTTTGACACATTGTGACTTATGGGAGACAGATGCATGGTACATGTGCACTGAATTATGGCCAGTGTAGTTCTAATGCATGCAACCATTTGGCATTTTAATTGTGCAGGAAACATGATCTATAGTCATGTTAGTCCCACATCTTCAGTATATGTTTTTCACTGTGTACACCGTGTAAAGCTACAGAAAACATCACATAACAGCTAAAAAAAAAAAAAAACCTTTGAGGGAAATGGAGAGGTTAGGAGTGTTTCTATGCAAATGAAATCACAAAGACCATATTAAAAATGCAAATTACATCAGGGGCCCACACACAACAACAACAAATCCAGTAACTGATGACATTTCTAGGAGCAGGACCACCGACACAATTAATATTTCGGTGCACATTCACAAAATTATGAATTTCCTGCAGGTTTAATTGATTTTGAAAACTGCATCAATGAGAATTGACCGCATCACACATTACCAGCACCTGGAAAAAAAAATCCAACATGAAATTTACTTGGCAGGCTGGATATGTATGTGAGTGGGCTGCCCAAATATTAACATTGAATGGTGTTGCTAGGTGTTTTATTTATTTATTTATTTTTTGTATTAGGTGTGCCAAGCTATTGCACATGGGCAGTCACCCACACAGCGTGCAGAGAAATGATCCTTATCTACAGAGAGCAGATTGGACCAGATCAACTATGGCTGCCTGTAACACTTTTGTATGTTTGTGTTTGTTGTGTGCCAGGTATATGGAGTACTTCCCTCTGCCCTCCAACACCAGCTCAGACTACTACTTTGAGAAGAGTGCCAACTACTTCGACTCTGAGGTGGCTGCTCAGAGGGCTGCAGCTCTCCTGCCCAAAGCGAAGATCATCACCATCCTCATCAACCCAGCTGACAGAGCTTACTCTTGGTACCAGGTCTGTCACAGACAATCCTGAACTACATAAATAACTCAAAGTGTAGGATTAAACGCCACCCACTGCTCTGTAATAGTAAAGAATTCATTTTAGCCTTCTCTTGAGCATAGGTAGATACTGGATGCTCGGAGTAAATGCCCTGAAATGACTCTCTCTTCACCTCTCTGTCTTCCCACAGCACCAAAGAGCCCACGATGACCCGGTGGCATTGAAATACTCCTTCCATGATGTCATTACCGCAGGCCACGATGCGCCAGTTAGACTACGGGTCCTCCAGAATCGCTGTCTGGTGCCGGGCTGGTACGCCATCCACCTGGAGCGCTGGCTCAACTTCTACCACTCCAGCCAGGTACCACGGGTGTATTCATACACGCAGTAGTGGGCAGTTTGCAGTTAATGTTCTCATTTAGCTCATGTCAAGGTCTGAGAACTTTCCCCCACTTTATAAATCAAGTTTTATGGGTAGCTGGCAGGCTTTTTTTTTTTCCTAAGAAGGTTATAGGTAAGGGATGCTCATTTCACTCCTTTGTGTGCCTTTACGGGTGGTGCTTTGAATCTATATGACCACAGCAAATGGTAGCTGCCTGTGAGGGACACACACAGGTGAATAACAAGCAGCTGTCACCCTAGACTGGCCAAATCTCTCACCAAACATGCAAGATAGAATGACGACTTTTAAGCTGTGATAGTAGTAAAGAGTAAAAATGTGGCTTTTTCCTACCAGGGATTTAAAAAATTAAATTGTGATTTAAAATTAAGAATAATCTTGATTTTCTGATGTGAAGGACTGTCACTGTTACTGTTCTGACGTTTGGTGCTGTTTGTGTGTCTGACCCAGCTGTTAGTCCTGGACGGACAGATGCTAAAGACCGAGCCTGCCTCAGTCATGGATAAAATCCAGAAGTTTTTAAGCCTGGCCAACATCATCAACTACCACAAGATTCTAGCGTGAGTATCCACCTTCACATGAAATCACTCACAGCTTAATCTCTTCTTCCTACCAAGTTTACAAATGAATGTACGGATTGGTTTTCAGCTTTAGACTCCATGGGTTACATAAGTTGTTTTTTGGAGCTGGCAAACACCAGTCACTATTCACCAGATGTCAATGTGACCAAACCGGTTATAAACAAGTTGAGAGTCAGGTGTGCAGCAGATAAAAACAAGGCATATATGTATGACATCGCTTTATTTAGCTGGTTGGAATCAGTTTCAACTCCTGCTTTTTTTTTTAATAAACCAAATGTTAACTTAAGTTAATTAAAGAAATGCTTTAATTGGCAACTGTAGTTTACAATATATCTTTTTATGTATTTATTATATACAGGTTTGACCCTAAGAAAGGCTTCTGGTGTCAGCTGCTAGAGGGGGGAAAGACAAAGTGTTTGGGAAAGAGTAAAGGACGCAGGTACCCTGACATGGACCCTGAGGTATGATAATGTACCATTCATTAATATTTCACTTATATGTCTTTTATTTTGCTGTTTGATGAGGTTTCATCTCCCCTTTTTCTCTCCTTCAGTCCCAGGGGTTCCTCAGGGAGTACTATAGGGATCACAACATCGAACTGTCCAAGCTGCTCTACAGAATGGGTCAGCCGCTGCCCAGCTGGCTCAGAGAAGAGCTGGTCCACACCAGGTAGCAGCACCACTGGGAGAGACCGCAGCTCCGCACACAATAAACCACTGCTCGACCCTGCAGGGGGAGGGAGGGAGGGGGGAGGGAGGGGACACTGCCCGAGCGTGCAATGTCGAAGATCCCAAATGATTTTTGGAAAGAGACAGAAATGTATTTGGATTTGAGGACGGGATGCCCAACTAGAACTCAAAACTTACTGTGATCTACGAGCATAGTTGCAATAAGCAGCTATTAGCGCTCCCCTCTCCCCCCTGAGCTTCGAGATGTCCTCCTGCAGGGACAAACCAGGAACAGGAGAGCCCTAACGACGGCCTCCGCCGTGTCCTGAAGAAGAAGAAGAAGAAGAAGAAGAAGGGAAGGCTCAGTGACGTACAGCAGGGACCTTCAGTGTTTGATAATCACTTCCCTGCTCTCCTTAAGCGAAACCTTCTCTTCTACGCATGAACTTCATCTTGAAAATCAAAGGAAGGAAAAAGCCCGAAGGCCGTCACAGTTTCAGCTCTGGAAAACAGGTGGAAGAAGTGATCACACAGGTGTGAGTTGTGGTGTTTGGAGCACATTAAAAAAAAAAACAGGCAACATAACATTGACTGTGTGGTTAACAGACAGAGAGACATTTGTTGCAAAATGCCTGTGATAAGTGAAGTGTTTGTATGTGAGGAGAAACGGGACATCTGGAGTCTTGACTCAGGCTGCATGTTGTAGCCTTATTCGATAGGCCTTGGTAGAATCTAGTTATCGCATTTACAAGTGTCAGGACAGAATCTTTAAAATATTACCACATGGACTTTTTTTGAGGGTTTTTTTTTTTTATTTTTTAAAGATTTATGTTTGTTTTTCTTTACTCAGATTTTGTTTTAACGTTTCTATAATGCTGTCGGCAATGCATTATTGTAGAATGTACCAAAACTAAACATGTTAGCTCAGTTTCCTCCTACAGGTCAGATGTACAGTACAGTAGACTGGTTCGTTTAAGTGTTGGGCTCAGCTTCCTTTTTTTAGTCAGTTCCACGACCAGCGAATTGACTAAAGCAGGAACCGAAGGATTAGATGTTGAAAGCACAATATTTAAAGGCACTCAAGTGAACATCGATTCTGGACATACAGGTTACTGGAAAGCACATTAAGAAAATGGATCCTACTACAATCTGTGAAGAAGATCATAAGCTAGCTACTGTATGTTAATTAAGACACTATGGTCCGAGAGATTCAGATAGTGTACAGAACAAGACTGTGCATTTCAATTCAGTTTCAGATTGGGTTTGTTTTGTTTTGTTTTTTTTTGTCAAAACTGTATATTTTGTATTATATTTTATTTCATTTCATTTAGTGAATGAGTTTGGGGGGGGGGGGGCTGTCTCTGGGAAAAAACGTGTAAAGTTGCCAGGCGAACCGACAGTATGCCCAGTGAGACCGTACAGACGTTTGGTTGTGGGTCGAGGTGTTACCACTGCAACTAGATGTCAAGCATAGATAACAAAAAGCTGCTCTTATTGCAATAGTTTTGTACAATGTTCTGATGTAATAACAATGCACATGGTGGTCCTTTTATTTCCTGACTTTGTAATGTACATAATCCGCAACCCTTGGTAGACCTAAATTATTGAATGTGTTTGGGTTTACGCTCCCTCCATCAGCCCATTCCCATGGTGTGAGATGTCAGTGCTGAAGGGAGTTTGGATGAACACATTGTACGGAGGTTTGTCGATAAGATTGTCTCCTCTCATGTCCTCTCACTGCCAACTATTGTACAGAGGTACTGAGTCTCTCCATATAAAGTATTAAGTGATAACACATAACAGCAACGATGGTACTAATCTCCTGGACTGTATGATAAAGATTTGTAATTGTTGTCAATAATTTTTACAGTGTAACTAATATTGTCAGTGCTTTTTAATTTGCAAATAAAACACCACTGTATTTTTCAGTCGTTGGTTCTTTTTTTCCCCCCCTCGTTTCTTAGTCTGTCTTTTAATTCATAGTCACTCTATATTCAAAAGGAGATGCGTTTCAGGACGCCTGAGAAGTTGTTGTTTTTTGGGTTTTTTTTGTTCCCCGGACATGCAGAAAGAAGATTCTAGAAATTAAAATCAGTGTCAGCCTCTCTGTCATCTGGTCGAAAGCAAGATTGGCTTGTCTTTTGGTTTCACTTTGTGATGAGGTGCTTGCAAGAAGCAAACAATCTAAATCTCTTAAAATTGCATGAAGCAGATCTATTTAATGACACAATAAACTTCTGCATTTATCTCCCTGATGTTTTACCTGAACCAATTGTAGATTCAGTATGTGGGTCCTGTTTATTAATTTTAATTCCTTGTTTGGGAAACCACCAAAAATCTACCAAAGAAGTAATCCTTCTCTTTCGTTTCAGGAACTAAATGGCAGGTAAAATAAAGAGTAATGTCTGCATTTAGAAAATGAATAATATAAATAGAAGTTCAAGTACTTGGCACAATTCACATGTTCTCATGAAGAAGAAAATTGCTTGACTGTTGGTAGAACAGATAGTAATGAGTATTCACTTGCACAATGAGTCTAAAGTAAGTAATAAATCTCAGTATTAGTGAACCTGAGTTCATAAATTGTAGAATCTAGTAATGGCATAATCATTATGGTAGAATCTAGTTATCATATTTATAAGAGAATCTTCAGTAAAATATTACTACGTAGACTTTAAAAAAAGATGTATGTTTTCTTTTCTACTCAGATTTTGTTTTAACAGTAAAAACCACCAAATATCTACCAAAGAAGAAATCCTCCTCTGTTGTTCCAGGAACTAAACAGTGGCCAATGTTAATAAAGATGAACTGATGCATTTAGGAAATTAATAATAATACAAAATGAATACATAAATAGAAGTTCAAGTACTTAACACAATTCACATATTCTCATGTTTAGTAGAAAATGTATTATTGTTGTTGGTAGAAGAGGAAGTAGTAATCGTATTCACAAAGAATCTAAGTATCTAATAATTAGTAAGTAAGTAAAAAATTACATACAAGACCCCAGGAAGAGTAGTTGTTGCCAAAGTTACAACTAATGGGGATCCAAATAAACAATAAAGTATAATAAATTTCAGTATTAGTAAGCCTTTGTTTATGAATTCATTGACTAGACCATGTTAGAATTTATATAATTTCAACTATATTTATACAGGGTACAGGGTTAGCTGAGCATATACATGGTATTTTATACTTACACCCTGTTAAGAATTAAATGAATTATCACAAACAATATAATACCATACAATACAAGTTAGGATGAAATCCTGACCATGAACAAACTCGCACTCCTTTCACTATTGTCTGCCTCTATCAACAAGTGATGGTGTTTTATTCTGACCAATCAGATAGCTCTCACAGCTTCACTGAGCCGTCCCACAGCCTTTTTAAGAGAGGGACTTTCCACAACCCTTCACCTTTCTCAGGAACCTGTCTGGTATTTCTTCCCCATTTGAAAGGAAATTTATCTACTCGACCTCCCAGATTTTCTCCAGTTTGTTCCATTGAAGAAGCCGAGAAAAACTTCCAAGACAGATGGCCCACCAAGAAGATGCTCCCCTGGCCAGAGGAAGCCTGGCAGGCAGTGAAGAGGTCCTTGTTACCTCTGCAGTACCCAGAGGGTGAGAGGATCATATCACAAATTAACTTATATATTTTTTTACTTATGATAACAGCTGTTTGCATAGTAGTAGCTCCAGTGTAATATTTGCTAATAAAGTGCATGTCCGTCTATGTAGAGCTGAATTAAAATGAGCAATGAATCACATTTAAAAGTAGAAAGCTAATAACATACAGCAATATCAATTTAAAACTCAACAGAATATTGGTTTTGGTTATATTATCCCTAAATATGATTATATCTGGTTCAGATTTTTTATACTTTTTCAGATCGGTTCAGTATTTAGTTGATAAAATAATAAGTTTGTGTAGTTGTTGTATTACAACTATATTTAAAATAATTCAAAATATTATTTATCTTAATACATTTTTAAGCATCTTCAATAACCTCTGTCCTTTGCACCAAGAGTTGGCTGGAAGTTCTCTGCCTAGTAACTGGTGATGCTGTCATTGCTATTGGCTATTTTCATAATTTACGACAGAAAAAAGAAAACAAACATATATAGTATGAAATAAGATATATTGTGAGCTAGAAATGCATATGATATATTGTTGTTATAACAACATATCACAGTATCTCCAATGTATGAAACATATTTTTGTGTTAGATGTGAGGAATAAAGAAAGCTTCCCGTTTCCCCTCAAAACTCAGACTTTAGTGCTGTAATATATGTATTTAATCTTGAAAATTTACTTTTTAAGATAAACTTAAGATCAGATAAACCAACATCTTAATAAAAACACACTTGATGAGATATGAGGACGATTGTTTACATGCAGTACTTGGGAATATTTATAAGTCTCTGGGTTGTTTCACTTTTTCAAATTTCACTTTTCATTAATGTGAAATAAGTGAAAGTACAGTTGTTGAGGCCTTGCACTTTTTTTTTAAAGAAAAAAATAACAGAATACGTGTTTATACATCTTACACAGGCTCTAAATATTTACTGGATGCGTACTTCCTCATAATACCAGGAGACAGTGTCTGCCTAGTAACTAGTGATCAATAGAATGTGTTCACATTCTATTGGCTGATATTGAGCAGCAGAGAAAAAAAAAGAATTTATTATATATTTATGTCCCAGGCCTTTTATTACTTTAGGTAACATTATGGCAACTTCAAAGTCAATTTGTGTGGATTTTATATTCTTTAGAAAATGAATAATACCATGACTTTAGGTCTACTTATGAGGCTTTTCTGTCTGCCAGGCTGTCAAAAACAAATGGCCCATACTTTGACAAACTGCCCTTTAGGAACTCCCCTCCAAGTCACTTTAATACATCGGACTCTTTCTGTAAAATCCCACTTTTAGTTTCTCTAAACTTGGCTGTGTGTTTTTCAAGTGACACATATTTTTCTTTTTCTCTCCCTCTCAGAAGCTCCAACAGTCGTGCCTTGAAGGTGGCAGGCCTGACAACCTTGGCATGTCTGCTGCTGGCCAGCCAGGTCTTTACTGCCTACATGATGTTTAACCAGGGGCAGCAGATCCACTCGCTGCAGAAGAACTCTGAGAGAATGGGCAAGCAGCTGACCCGCTCATCCAAGGGTAATAAGGGAGCATTAAAGTCCTTATGATCAGAAAGGGTGGTCCAAGAAGGGATGCGTCATTAATGAGAAATAGCCTTCATCTGATAGGAGGAGGAGGAGGAGGAGGAGGAGGAGGAGCAGGATGTAAGAATGAAAAAGTGGACAGGGAAGTGAGTTTGCTTTCAGGAACAGAAACAGACAACTAGGAAGTGAAAGTTGCTTGTGATTCATTGGGGGCAGAAAATATTTTTAAGCACTTTTAGTTTTCAGTAAAAACAGACAAAAAACTAATTCCCAGAAATGTATTCACACTGTTCCATTGTAATTTTTTAGTTTTTAAAATTGAATCTTTTTTAAATACTTTTAATCAGTTTGATTTTTAAAGTGATGAAATCCCTAGGCTAATTATCAGTTCTCCCTTTTTCCTAGCTGCGGCTCCAATGAAGATGCACATGCCCATGAACAGCCTCCCTCTGCTGATGGACTTCACTACGGATGAGGACTCCAAGACTTCCAAGACTCCCCTGACAGTAAGTTTACACCTCCCTCCTAGAAAAAACTCAATGTAACTGTGTCTAAGTGGCAGCAACAAACTCATTTATAGTGTATAATCAATGGCATCTGCTTGAATCTGAAAGTATACATCTCGTACAGAATTATTGTTTTAGTTACATGTAATTATAATTCCCCTCTGTTCTCTCCCACCAGAAACTGCAGGACATTGCTATCGTTAATGTGGAGAAACAGCTGAAGGATCTCCTGCAGGTATGTTGCTCTCACTATCATGTTTGTCCTCACATCGCTGATGTTGTGTCGCTTAGTTCCGTCTTGTTTTGCGCAGGTCTCCGAGCTGCCACATGTCAACGAGACCTTCCTGGTCAACCTTCAGAGCGTGGAGAAGCAGATGAACGAGAGCGAGTGGAAGGTGAAGCCTCTCACACGCTCAAATAGAAATTAATAAAAATAAAATAGAGATGAATACATTTAAATGATCTTGTTATTGACGGTTTCTAAACATTTTGTACCCTGCAGAGCTTTGAGTCCTGGATGCGCTACTGGCTGCTCTTCCAGATGGCCCAGCAGACACCTGCACCCCCCACAGCTCAGCCAGGTTACTACAAACTTCTCTCCAGTGCTCCTTTATATTTTAGCATTTAGTTGATGTTCTGTTTTCCTACATTTCTAGTAGCCAGAAGCAGGAGGTTTAAGGTTTCTGTAATATATTACTGTGATGATATTAATGTCAGACAGACATCCTGAGCAAGGACGGAGTGTGGAGCTTAGGAGTTTTCAATATGTGTACAGATGGCTTGTTTAAGATTGCCATCATTTTTATAATTTCAGTGCAAAAAGGTTAATAACGGCATACCAGATGATATCTTGGTACTGTCACAGAGTATTTAGAAGTTATTATAGGAGAGGCTCTTACATCTTATAAAAGGTAAAACCACCTTTCTTATCGCAAGTGTCCGTTCCTCTCTACTGCTCATGGGTAAACTTCAGCCAGTTTTACAAACAGAGATTTAACCTAGTGTGAAATTTTATTTCTGCACTTACCTCCAAGGACAACTATTGTTAGCTCTGTGCTACACTCAGTGGTAATTAAAACCAAACAAGCCTTTAATATTCTCCTTCTTATTATTTCCATCCCTCAGTCTCTACCATCAAGACCAAATGCCAGCTGGAGGCAGCACCAGGTGGCGCCAAGATCGGCTCCTACAAGCCTCAGTGTGACGAGCAGGGCCGCTACAAGCCCATGCAGTGCTGGCACGCCACCGGCTACTGCTGGTGTGTGGACGAGAGCGGCACACCCATTGAGGGCACCACCATGCGCGGCCGCCCCGACTGTCAGAGAGGTAGAGGGCACAGTTTTCAAGACTTTTGATCCAACGTGGGTCTGAAGCTTTTCATGTGAGGCCTTTGTGAATGATGAAAGAAACTGAATCGCCTCCTTTTTCTGTTCATTTTAGGCGCCACTCCTCGTCGCATGTTGTTTGCACCCAGGATGATGCAGAAGACCATGAACTTTGAGGGTGAGTGCATAAAATTAAGTATTTTAGTGGATTCATAGATTACAAACATTTTGAAAAGACTGAATGTTTGGTTGCTACACATCATCACTCACTGTGTTTTTTTTTTCTTTTTTCCAGATCAGTGAATCCAATGAAGCAAAGTGTGTCTCTTTTCAATGAGTGATCGTCGCAGGCAGAAATAATCATCATTTTAAGCTAACTGCTGACTCTCATACAGTAAATGAGCTTTCCTGATCAGTCTTTTACGTAATCTCTTGATTTTAACGTTTTTACCAGGTGTCTGAAATCAAAACAATAGAGGCCTGTTACAGCTAACTGCTTTTTATCAGATAGGCTTACTTTGGGGGTGTTCTCATTGACCATTTAACTTTTGACCATTGATATAATCTACAATGTACTGTTTGTGAGTAATATTGCTGTTTGCTTCTGAGGAATGCTTCATGTAACAAAAAAAAAAAGATTTTTTCACTTTGCCCCAGTAGTATTTAGTAGTAGTGCTTTAGTAGTGGAGATAGTTTTAGTTTTACTTGATGATACAAAGGAGGGGAGTGGACGTTTGCTTGTGGTGCAGACAGCATTAAAAACTACATTTAAAAAAATGTGAACAGCCAAAACTCTTTCCAGAAACAGTGTCCACTGTTACTCTGATAATCCACACACCATACCATGGACAGATTTCTTCTATGGACAGCAATTCTGATGAAAACTGTCCACAGTGAGGTCTGTGGATTACTCAGAGTAATGGGGATGCTGTTTCTGGAAAGAGTTGTTGCTGTTTAATTTTTTTATTGCTGTGAGTGTTACGAACTTCTGCTGACCAAATAAAGCCAAAATTATCTGCATGGCTAGACACCATGAGAGTTTAATGAGAAAATACGTTTGTGCATTTTGAGTGAACACATCCTTTAAAGGATGTGATAGGAGGAAGTAATTTTTCTATGAAGGTGTTGAGAAGGTGAAATAAAGTTTTCCTAACAACACTGTTTGCATTGTTATACATGATAAACTGAGATCATGGTCATTTGAGATGATATAATTGTGGAATTTAAAAGCTAAATAAGGCCTTAATAAACTTTAACCTGATTAGATGCAGTGATGCTGCTCACTTTTCCTGCGTTTTCTGGCATCTGTTTCAGTTTTCATTGAAGATACAGATTCGTTCACTTCTACATTCAAGACATTTCCAGTTCAAAAACCTTAACAAGTAGCAGTTTTCATATATTATAAATTGAATTATCCTTTAGTACTTGAATTCTTAAGTCACATCCTTCTCCTCTATACATGAATTTACAGCCACCAATCTCCCCCTCCTTCTCATACATATTCATAGATCATCATTAAGGAAAGACAAAACAGTCACAAAAGTTGCAAAGCCAACAAGCTGGTACTCAGTCCAGATTAAAACAAGGTTGTGTTTATCATGAAACAGACATCAAATTAAATTAAAGAATCTGATCAGCAAAACAGAAAACCATGTTTTGCTTTGTTTCCCAGCTGATCCCTTCAGTGCTGTTTTCCCAGTCCTGGTTTGAGCATCTTGTTATTCTTGAGGGATGCATAGCTGCCAGCGTCATTTTGATGAACGAACAAGTGTTGGTTCCTGTTGCTCTGCCTGGTAGTGATGACATACAAAGATTCAACTGGTAAAATTAATTTGGGGAATTTAGTCGTGCTTAGAGGAAATCCTGTCAATATGTCCTCAAACCAGCTTCCTCATTTTTTAGAGTTGTGAGAAAAAGGAAGGGAGAGTGGTAAACACCTGCAGCAGAAAATCAGAAATCAGATGAGAATAAAGATACTAAAGTAGGTCATAGATCTCCAGTCTAAGAGATCTTCTAACTCCTAACTTGGTCAGTGACTCCACAATGTGGACACATCTACAGCTGAAATGACTGAAGGGTAAGTGCTTGACTCAAAGATACACTGCACATTGGTAAATTATTGTTTTTCCACATCAGAACAGAAATACATGTTTAGGAGCAGATGTAGCTGTAGATATTTTATGATCATGAAACATTTTGGATAAAGGGACATCTACATATCTTGCTCTTTTATCTAACAGGGGATACAACAGTACAACAAAACTTTATAAGGAAATAAATTGGCATTTTAATTGATTTTACCTTTATATTGTTGTTTGACTGTTTTTAACAGTTTTTATGATGAAATATAGTTTAATGTTGTTTTCATATATGGTTTACTTTGTGGGTATTTATTTCCTGCAGTTTGGTAATCAGTGTTGGTTGATAAGGGCGGGAACACTGTGATTTCTATGTACTTACATAGCATGGCTGTGGACATGATCCTTTGGTAAAAAAAAACAGGAGTTTTAAAGCCTTCCACTGTTGTACTTATTGTTCAACATTCTGCAGAATGATGTATATGCAGAGTCTGATACTTGAAGGCAGTTTATGATTTGCACATATAAGCAGGATTTTGTGACATTACAACTAGTCTGGGGGCCAATCAGTCCAATATTCAACTGGATGGACTTGTTACTGAGAGACAGCTTGTGTTCAGTAGTTGAACTTCTTAAATGACAAGGTAATTTAACTTTTTGTTGAAAGAAACATATCAGATGCAAATTATTATAGGTGGAGAGGTTCCCCAAATCATGTCAGAAATCTCACCACGATTAACAAAAATAAATAAATAAATAATATATATATAAGTTCCTATAGCTTCTAGAAAGTCAAATTCAAAAAGCATCTTCAAATCTTTTTACAGTAATATTTCTCCTTTCTTCCATTAAAAAGCATGTTTTGTTCTATTTACAGCCTCACATTACAAAAAAGGTCTTTTCAAGACTCACACTAAAACTGCAATATATAAAGTTCTCTCTTTGGATCTTGATATTTTCAGGTGTCACTGGCTGTCCTCCTGCCTGCCATGAGACTGGTTCTTGCTTTTGGGACTCGCTGTCACTTTAGGAGCGGCCGCTTCTCTTTGAAGCTTAAGCGAAAATGGGACTGGTTGTGAATTCAATATCTGGTTACCGCAAACCACAAAGTTTGTTTTCTTTACAGTCTTTGGAACTGGAGCTGAGAGATGGCAAACTGGATGGATCTAACCTTGGATCCAAATTTTTCATTAATCCAGATTAATAAACTACTTTTTAACATCACAATTCCCTTTTCATTTATCAGTTAACTGATCCCATTTCTACTACTGTTTCAACTGGGTGGAATTAGCACAATTTCATCCACTATCAAAGCTTTCCAATCCTTGCAGCATCCAGTGTTACCTGACAGCTCTAAAATTCAAGTCCTTCAACTGAAAGGCATAACAGTGGACCCCTCCCTCCTCCAGCTCTCCTTCCAGGTGTTCCACCATTGGCTGTTTGACTCCCTGAAATCTCTTAGTCTTGTTGGTTCTGGCCTGGTTGAGATTGAGCGCTACTGGGCTAGAATGGTAGAGAACCTGCCTTATCTGGATCTGTCAGAGAACCCCTTCTCTTGGACCAACCTGCAGAACATATCACAATGCTCCTGTCTTTCATTCAGGCATCTAAAATCTTTCCGTCTGAGTGGCAGCAACTTAACCTCCCTCCAGGCTCTCTGAACGCCCCTGAGTCTCACCCCTCGCCTTTGCTGAACTTGATATCAGCAGAAACAAGTCCATCTTCCACTATCCACACTGCCTCCGGGCGGTGACGCCGCTCAGGATGCTATCAGGGATCACTGAGGTTAACACATTGTTCTCTACATCTCTGGAAGAGCTGGACCTTGTAATTTTTTGGAAGTATTCAGTAACCCACCGCAGGACCTGAAGAAGCTCAATTTGTCTAAAAACTGCCTCAAACGTCTCCCATCTCTGGCTAACCTGTCTGAGCCCCAGGTGCTGGAGGTGGATAATAACCAGCTTACTATCTTGATAAATGAGACAGGGGTCAGTTTGAGCACAGTGGAGCAGCTGAATATTCTCCATGCAGGGAGGAACTATCAGTGTGACTGTATCCTAAAAGACACCGTCACCTTCCTGAACATACACACTGAGTTTGTGTATGCCACTCCATTGACCCAGCATTGGATTGGTGCAATGAATTTGCCTCTTGAAACGTGTAAATGCTACCGGTGGGAGACGACACCACAGCTCTCCTCTCTATTTGATGGTATTTATTGGTTTCTTGTCATGGCTGATTTCTTTTTGTTGATGTTTGCCGTAAACAACATCCTTGTTTGTAATAAAATGGAGAATTAATAAAGAATAAACAACTTCTGGCAGTGTTCCATATTTCAAAATGACCCAGTGAGGATGGTTGAAGAAAATTACTTCAAAATGATTATTCCTCAGTTTTGACCTTTCTGTCCATCTTGGTAACCGTACCCTGATCGCTTAGACCCGTGAAAGTAGATTCTGTCTCATCAATAATTCAGCAGAGTGCAATGAAATCCAGGTGACCCAGCGGCTACGGTAGACATAAAGACAGGATGGCCACTGGGAACATGAATGCACCTGTAAGTACCAATTCTTTTAACAACCATTACATCGTAAAATGACAGAAAACAGAATTAAAGCAAATGAAGTCTGGCTCATGGTGATCTGTGACCATGTTTCTACAGCCATGTGAGAGAGGTGAAACAGTGAGAGTGGGAGTTCTACTTCCTACAATCCCAGGTAAAGCAAGTGGGAAAATGTAAAATCTATAAATCTGCTATGGCACCATTAGAGAGATGTGTTTTTATATTCTATATCTGTTTGTGCACTCAGAGGGTAAAAACTGTGTAGTTATTATAGAAGATGGACGTACTGTAGTCTACACATCGGGGAAGGATGAGGTAAAAAAAACTGTCACTGTCACCATTTAGTTACTTGCTCTCTGCAAGCTCTCAATGCTGTATGTGTTTTTCAAACAGGAAAGAAAGTCCTTCTTATTTGACCAAGTTGTGACTGTTGACAACATACAGGTACAGAAGACCTTTTGACCTCTGATTTATACCAACGTGACTGTTTTATTTGAGCTACTCCACAAAGCCTCTCTACTGCCTTGGACTGCAGAATATTGTGATGTCTGGAAACTGTGTGTCTGAATATTAATCTGCAGAGATTCCACTCTGAGCTCCTGCAGCCTCTAACTGAGTCTATATCTAGTGGTTATAATGGAGCGCTGCTGATATGTGGAGCCTCCGCTGAGAAGATGAGCACTCTGATTGACCACAGTATCGTCAAACAGGTGGAGCCTTAAACAAAACCGTAACCAGTATTGACAATTTTTATGTTTCCTTATTGTTAATCTTGACTCTGATTGTAGGTTTTGACAAATCTGTTAAGTCGCATGTCATCACAAGTGAAAGAGGAGCTGCTCATCTCTTTGTCATTCCTTCAGGTTTGTCCTTCTATATAACGGCATAACCACAAATTATAATAGACACAATATGATAAAGCCTAACTTTAGATGCTTTTTGATGTCAGTTTCATCCAGATGGCAGTGCTGTGGATCTCCTGAGCCCCAGCAGACAGACTCTAAAACTTATGATGCACCCAATCCTCGGAAGGTGATTTCATGCAGTAAACAACAAATACATATTGAAATGGTTTATGCATGCAACACATTGACGTCATGTGCACATGTCTGTCTCAGGCTTATAGGAGGTTTAAGTGAGGTTTGTGTGGACTCAGCTGAAGAAGCTTATAGTGTTTATGAAACATGCAGAGCAACACTGAAGGCCAATGCAGGCTTCATTTCCAGTAGGTAGGTCACATAAACTCTTGCCATGCAATCCAGTTACTGAATAACTTTGAATGGTCAAACACAATAGAATTAAGTGTCATACTCTTGCACAAGTGATTCCATTGTAATGTAGCAGATTTCCTGAGCAGGTTGTTGCACACGGTGTCGGTCAGCTTGACCTTTCCTGAATGCTATGAATGAATGTACCTGTGTTCATGTCTGTCTCCCACAGATGTAGTTCCCTGTTCTCAGTGGCTGTCGAGTGGAAACTCCATCCAGAGGAGCTGGAGTCTGAGGTCTGCCGCAGCAGACTGCAGCTGTTCAGCCTGACAGGAGGAGCCAGCAGGACTGACCTCAGAGGGTCAGTACAGTACAGCGAGCTATCCATTACATGGGAAAGAGGAGCTAAAAATAATTTCCTAATGTTCAGCTACGTGTTTAAGAACTGTTCTGTCTATGGGAACCATCAGTCTCATTGCTAAATACCTGGAGACTGGATTGGTACTTAAGTCATCATTATGTCTCTGGTAGATAACTCTGTCCTGTGTGCTGGTTATATTTTAACATTTACTATCTTGAGTATTCATAACAGACATTCACAACAATCATTCAGGTCTTATGAATTTTATTTCCATCCTTATCAGGTACAATTTTCCAATAAAGCATGCCTTATAAAGAGTGTATAAGTATAAGCATTAATATAAGGAAGGGAGGAAGGAAGGGTTGTGGTATTGTGCATGCTGGCTCACTGTCTCACTGTCATGGCTAACTGTGACACCAGAGCCATCGTTAATGTTATTAGTAACACCTGTGCTTCTTCAGCAATGATTAGTCAAAACATCTGTTGTGAAAAAAAGCTAATTAAGTCCATTTTGCACACAAAGTGCATCATTGCAGTCTTCTGCCATGACAGGGCTCTATTCAGTCAAATATTATGTGTATTGTATCAATTGCTTCAACGAATCTAGCAGCTCACCGTCCACAGTTGTCCTACATACAGTACTACAATCTTCAACACACCCCATGTCCAGAAATCACACTACAAAATCATTCTAAGCAGGTTTTAAGTATGTAGTGTGTTCACACTGGAGAAAAGCCAAAATAAGTCAAAATAATCAGTATGCATACTAAAAAATCTTGATTTTTGAGGAACACTAATGCACAAAATAAATCGCAGAGCTGCTTACAGCTAGAAAACATTAAAACTAGGTGTGGATAGTGTTGCAACAGCTCTAGTTACACCTCAGAAAGCAAAAAATAACAAGGCTACTGAATAATAAAAACATTTCGCTGCCACTTTGTGAAGTTGGCAACAGCATCCTAATGTCAGTTTGACTGGCACTCGTCATTTCCTGTTAGTATATAACAGTAAAGTATGTTGATTTCTTTTACATATACATGCAAAAACCAGTATATTAAATACTAGTATAAAGATTAGTATATACTATACAGTGTGTACAATAAGTATGTCATATATGTGTGTGTATATATATATATATATATATATATATATGTTATGTTTAGTCTGTTCTCTCATCACACACTGATGTACGAATAGCACTTTTAAAATGCCATATAACTGGACAGGTAGCAGCACTATGATGCACAGTGTGTGTTGGACTCAGTGCTAACAGCTGAATACTCTCCAGAGTCAGCCCACTGATGAAGGTTCTGGACCAAATCCAATGTGAAGCCACAACAACCGACAAGCTCCTGCCTTTCCTCCTAAATGATGCCTTAACAGGAAACAGTAAGACGGTTCTCATCTACTGTATCCACCCTCAGGGTAAGTTCCTCTGGTCCCAACCACACCAATTTAAGCATGTGTCTTACTGATGTAAAACCGACTCTCCTCCTCATGCGGGTCTTCTAGATGATGAGACGCCCTCTGCTTTAGCTTTGGCCCAGAAAATGAGAAGTCTGGTAACTCAGGCTGCTGTTGGCTGCTGGTGTCCGTGGGCAGCTGAGCAAGAGATCAGAGGTTGCATCATGGATGTAAGAAACATGATGATGTCACAGGGGGAAAGTGCAGCGCACAACACCTACAGGCTAGCAGAGCTGATCCAAAACCTGCAGGTATTTTGTAGGATTACAGTGATACTAAACAGCATCTTCTTTAGGGACTAAACTGAGTTCATAATGGAAATACTTCCTGTGATCTTTCCAACAGATTGTGAAAGATCAGTCATGGGAAAAAAGGAGGGAAGAGTCAGAGAAGATAAAAGTCAAAATTAAGGTTTAAACATATGTAAACAGATTACTTTTCCACACAAGTTTGGCAAAGGATGACAAATTCTTTTTCCAACATGATGAAGTGAGTACTATGTTTTGCATTTGCTTTGGCAGAGTCGTCAGTCCCCAGATAGCAATTGGCACTTTTCTGGAGATCACAGCGTTAGTCACAGAGAGAGTACAGACACCATGAAATATTTACAAGAACAGCTGAGACAGGAAATGGAAGATCATATCAAAGGTAATATGCATGATTAAAAAAAAAATATGTGGACTTGCGCACATAGGGACAAGCATGACCTATGTTATGTGTGTTTTTCATGTCCTCAGAGGGTAAAGGGAATGTGGGGAAAGTCCAGGAGAGGGTAGAAAGAATCCAGCAGCTGAGGGAGACTCTCAGAGAGGAAACAGTGAAGAACACTGCTGCTACAGAGAAATCTGACCTCTGTCAACAAGTATCTAACTCTTGCCATTTTAAATTAAGTATTATATACAGAACACCTTTGCATCTGATTGGAGAATGTGTTTACAAGGCTTTGTGAACACCATGTTAAACATACAGATAAGATTTATGTTTGCAACAGCAGGCACTCCACACTAAGATGTTTATTTTGTGGGTTTAATGATCAGTCTCAGTTGGAGTACAGCAAAGCCCTGGAGCGGAGGAGGCAACTCAAGGAGGACCATGGGAGATTAATTCAGGAAGAGGTGGAGACGATGGAGAGAGACTTGGCGCAGGAACAGCTACCGGTAAGCTAATGAGATACACTGTTGTTTAACATTATTCAGTTTGTGATCTATCTTAGCAGAGGGCTGCTGAGTCAGTTTAAATTAATGCAAGGCTGGATTTATTGTGCGCAGAGGAAACCACTGCATTTGCAACTTAAATCCGTTATTTCCTTGCATTTTTTATGGTTTCATCTAATCCTCCCTTAGATAGAGGACCCCCAGAGAGAGCTGCTGGTGCTGACCAGAGAGAGGCGGGTCCTGGTGATGCAGATAGAGGCCCTGCGCGCTGAGGCCCAGCAGGCTGAGAGAGACCTGCAGGATCAATATCACAGACACCAGGCAGAGCTGCATTGTCTGAGGGAGGAGAGCCTGCAGGTGAGAGTTTGGAGAAAACACTGATTCAAATACATTTTCATTTAATAAGTTTAGTATTTCCTTTTGCTGACCTCTTTCACCAATAGATGTGATTCAGTCTGCCTGCAGATGGTTTATGTGTTTGCGTGAGCTTTGTTATTCAGAACACCTGAGTCAGTATGTCTGAAGCCTCTCAGGGTAAGATTTTGGTCTATAGTACGATGAAATTCTAAGAATGAGGCCGTTTTGCACTTAGTCTCATTATTAAGAACAAGTGCTATGCATAAAGTTTAAATTGGTCTCAGCTCCCAAATAATTTAAGAGAGCTACACAGGTCTCCTTACTGAGGAGTAGGAGTATGCAGCAGCGTTTTGAAAGTGTATGATGGTAAGTTAATAAGGTGTCCCACTACTCACACTCCCATGAAAATACAATCAGCATGAATACAATCAAATGTTTACATATAAGTGATTCTTCCTCATTTACACGATAAACACAAATATGCGATACACATATTAACTGAGCTGTGAAATACAACAATTCTGGAGAGTTTTACAGACATTTAATAATACATTTAGCATGTAAAAATAGCACATATTGACATTTTCAACATAACTACTGGGGAAATATCTTCAATAAGCTTTCTTCATGCGCAGCTCAATATATTGAAGTTTTACTCATGACAAGGTCTGCATGAAGCTTGAGCATTGATGTGATGCTGACTCAGTGCTTGGGGGCCGGGGGGGAGGGGGGGGGGGGGTATTTTGGGTAGACTGTAGTCCATATTTTACCACACTTACAGGTCACTGCAGTCAGAATCATTTCTTTCCGATAGGTTTTGTAAATCTGAAAATGGTGCAGCAACGGATGCTTTAAAAAAAACAAATTAACAGAATTTTGCGAGTGCCACCTCATATTAGAGACACACATTGTACACACTTTCAGGAAAAAAGGGGTATATTGTAATAGATGTCTGATAAGGAAGCATCTCTGGCTTCTGTCTTTCCCGCATCACCCTTATGTTTATTCTGTTATCTCTTTTCCTGCTCTTCAGGTGTTCAGAGTGTTTCGTCAGGTAAGCGAGGAGCAGAGGAAGATGTCAGAGGGCAGATACAGAAGTGTGCTGCTGGAGGCCGTGCAGGATGCTGTCTACTTGTCTGCCCAGAACCAGCAGCTGCAGGCTGACAACAAACAACTCCACAAAGGTCGGTGTATGTTTCTTAACCTCTACCACACTGTCGGTTATTTTACAGATATGAGCTGAATGTGACATGAATACCAAAAGATGATAGTAGCTCCCACCTGCATGTTAACTTCTTTTACTTTTCTTTACAGCGCTGGCAGAGTTAAAGGATGCTCTAGCTGTGCGAGGTGATCCTAAGGCTGAACTGTTATCCCAGCAGCAGTGAATATATAAGATGTTTATGAATCAATGTGCATATTGTAAGTCATGAGAAATAAAACTGACAATTTATTAGTCATCATTAACACACTGAATAACACTTTTATTTGATCTTTGATATTATTCTTGGCAGAGAATGTGATACAAAACAAAAAAAACACCAAGATGTCAATAGCAGCACCCTTCAGATATGTGTTACTGAAAGATATAATTATTTCTTACATGCATTATTATTTGAATTTACTTACAATAGCCTAACAAAATTATAAACTAAACCTTCTAATGTGATGCAAATGGTCAAATTAGACTTTAGCTGACATGACATGGTAATACGGTTACAAATCAGATACATGTGTTGGATTCTGGATGAAAAAGTCCAGTTTTAAGATGGAAAAAAAAAAACAAGACTAAAAAGGCAGATAGACAGAAGGCAGAAAACACATCACATTTGAAACTTAGTCTCAAGAACTAGGAAACAAACAGTTGGTAGATTGTGACAGGAGTTCCTTTTGGGTAAGTCGAGCCTTGTGATTTGTTTGGTGAAGACTCCACTATCTGTAATAAAGGAAAGCTGCCAGTCCAATCATAGAAACTGGTAGGAGGAAAAAAGGAGTAAGCTGCAGCCCTAAAATGGCCCAAGACAACAGAGCATTAACCAGCATGGAGCAGGAAATGACAAACAGTCTGGTGATCCCGCTGCCATGCTTTAGCACCACAGACATCAGGAGTCCGTTAGCTGCCTGCCCTGCTATAATCACCCAAACCGCCCCTGAGTATCCCTCCAGAAAGCTCTTTTCACTTGCTACAGCGGAGAAGGAGGACAGTCCGTTGATGGCTACACCGAACACATAGAGGTAGAGATTCTGCAGACTTAGGGGCAGCTTCTGGCTCTTCAGCACCCTCTCTGTGTAAACTGCTGCTAGCCCTGAAACACAGCAGTACACCAGCACAAGGAAAAGCCCCCATGCTGTGATATGAAGCCTTGGGCCTTGCTCAGCTTCATCCCTGTCAGTGTCCCCTAGATCCAGGCTGCTGTAGCTGTGGCACACACCAGCTCCCATGAGGAGCCCCAGAGCTAACCACTGACCCTGCCGGAGCCTCTTACCCAGGCAGAAGGAGTACAGCAGGGCGGTGGAAGCGATTTTTAGGTTGCTGAGGACTTGGTATGAGCTTGGATCCATGTAGGCCTGCATGACGACTACCAGGTTGTTGTTGAGGGCATAGAGTATGGCGGGGACTGCATACGGAGCCACAAGGACTAGAGGTGGAGGAGCGTGTAAGGCGGATACACCCCCAGTTAGAACGAGAGTCGCCAGAGAAATGAGGAGTTTGGCTAACTCAATCATGACGACACAAGAGGAGGGGTCGAAAGGGACTTGACCGTCTACTTTGGTCAGAGTGATGAGTGGTGCATGAGAGCCGTATATGAGGACCATCAGGCCCAAGAGGATGCCCCACTGAAGCCTCTTCACCCACTGTCTCCTATACTTCACTGGAGAGGAGGTCCCCACATTCTGGATCACAATCATCCTCAATGATGGAAAATAAACACTTTTAATTCCTAACAAATCTCAATACTTGCTATAGTGCAAAAACTCACTTTAGGCTATTTTATCTTACAAAGCTCAACCATTTATATACCAATTATAAAATACTTAAATACATTATTCTCTGTATAATTTTTTCTGTATAATAATAAAGTTGTAGGACGCATTTGCAGGAATTACTGCCCGTTTTACACGACTAATTCAAAATCTAATAGGCTTAGACATCTGCTTCAGGCAACAAAACTAAGACAAGTTATGAAATTTGAGGGACCAAACCTTAAAACTTTGTAGTCTTACATCTTGTATTAACATTGAACAGGAACACGTGGAAATGAAGATCTGTCTTTAAGTCAATTTGAAACTTGCACAAAAATGCAAACAAAACAAAGGAGACAAAGAAAGTCTTTCAGTTGGAGTCCCCTGTGAAATTCCAGTTATATTACATCCACAGTCCGGTCTACACAGAAATCTTGAAGGTTGTTCTGTCATGGGCCACTGACAAGCCAGCAGCTGCAGCAGGATTTCTTCTAGTTGTGCCCGTTATATGACTGGCAAGACTAGCAGTCAGCCCAAATTACTTTGGTCCTTTTTTCAAACTGTTCATATACTCTTTCACAGTTCTTTCAATGTTGGGCACTTGATAGTTCTGTGCTGAGTAGATGCCAGTGATTGTTCCCAGCAGCACTCCCAGGATGGCAGAGGAGCGTAGCTTAGCCACCACATAGCCAGCCAGGAAACCCTTCAGAAATGGAGATCCCAACACTGAGCCTCCCTACAAGAGCAAGACAGCAGGATTTACAGCACTGTCCAATCACAGGAAAGGACATACAGATGGGTAAATAAACTGAACTAAAGAGGCAACAAGTAATCATTTTGAGTAATTTCTTAAGAACAAAAGTCAAAGTTTTCTGGTTCCAATTTCTCAAGTGTGGATATTTTCTGGTTTCTTTAGTCTTCTATGATAGTAAACAGAATATCTTTGTGTTGTGGACTGTTGGTTGGGACAAAAAAAGATATTTATTCATGTCATCGTGGGAAACATTGATCAACATTTTTCACCATTTGATGGTGGTCAATGATGATGGTCAATGATCCACAGATTTATCGATAATGAAAATAATCATTGGTTGCAGCCCATCATAACTGGATTTTGTCCATAATCTTGTATTGCATATTTACTGAATATTGTGTTCACTTGTTTGTAGGGTGTAATAATTATATTCTTTTTGTTTATTGCTATAACAATGTTTAAGCTACTCTCTTGGCCAGGTCACTCTTGAAAAAGAGATCTTAATGTCAATGAGACTTTTACCTGGTTAAATAAAGGCTAAAAAGGATAGGCCTATATCTATCCCCTTGTCAATGATAAAACATCATATAGGCTAACTAACAATATAATAACACAAACTAATCATAAGAGGGTATATATGAAAGTTCTGAGACAGAACTCTGAAAAGGGCAACGATACTACAGTGAAAAAGGCTTTTAAAATCAGGATATACGAAGACATGATCTCATATTCTTTGATTCTCTTTGCTTGTTCATTACCTTCAGTCAAGAGCAACACGATTCAATTTCATTAATAGAAAAGGTGAATGAAGGGACAAAGTTTGGCCATTTAAATTAATATATATTCTCCATGAGAATAACATAAATTACATTCACCTTCAAAAACATATCTGGAGAAAAAATCCAAGGTTGGTAACTTAGAGAAGGGGAACATCTGACTTTTTGTCCTCGTGTAACTTGGTCAGTTATCAGGGGCACAATAATAACTTACCTGAGGGATTCCTACGGAGACTTCGCTCTCCACTCGTCTCTGGATCTCCTCCAACTGGTTTTTGAGCTGAGTCAGGTCTTTCAACTGTTTCAGTGGATCCTAAAATAGAAACCGTGGGTCACGTTTGTATTAAGAAAGTGACAATTCCGACTTGAACGATAATTAAGATGCTATACAACATAGCCTAAAATCAATTAGTTACTGACATAATTTCCCATTAAAAGCTTTTTCTAACCAAACAGTTAATTGACAGTTAAATGGGTCAGTTTAAGTTCGCTGGCTAGCTGGTAGCACCATAACTTAAGTTAGCCAGATCAAGTATGTCCGTTACAAGCGTTCGTGGATCTAGAAATGCTCATTTTAGCACAGAACCAACGGCTGCTGAGAGGGTTTATTCGGCCTCCTCCAGCAGCTACTGTCATCTGACGAAACACGTGAATTTAATACAATTATAGCCATAGCACAGGAACTCACTCACCTTGTCATCTGCCATTTTTGCTCAGTGGATTTATCAGTGTTCGGCTCCTACGCCTGGGCGGCTTATGATCGATGCGATTAGTTTGGTCTGGGTGTTTACGGCGCCGTGGATAGTTGAAAAATACAGTTTTAACTCCGGAGACAGTTCAAGACAGTAACAAAAAACTTGCGCTTTTTGTCACTGCTATCTTCTCCTTTGTGTATTTAGAAATGTATTTTTCATTTCTCTGCCCCGTGATTAAATGGATAACTTTAAGCATAATTCTTTAAGATGATATATCTGTTTGGGTATACAATATCACCTCTCCACTTTGATAGAAAACGTTTTTATTTGGCCAAGATTAAAAAAAACTTACTTGAAGCAGTGAATATTTTACGGACTGAGCTTTGTGTTACAATAACCATTAAGACCTCCCATGTAGTGATTTGCACTTTTACTGAGTACTTGTGAACTGCACTTATCTGTATTCTGAAGGTCTATGGGACGCAAGCGTTACCTTCACGTGTCAAAAACGTCTACCATGATTGGCCCGTCCTTGTTTATTCCGGCATTTGATTGGTCTAGGACCATAGCAACAAACCGCCATGTATTTTTTTTTACAATTCGACGACAAACGAAGCTACTTTACAGACATTTATGCGTCGCGAATTCCAGGTTTGATATGAAGCATAGATACATTTCAGGATTGTTTACAGTCTGTACAATGTCCGACTTATGTGGCTTCTTCTAAAGGTCTTTCAGAGCAGTTTGTAGCGCCTCGGGCCGTCGTAGGTAAGGCTTCAATAAGAAGGCATTTCATTGGATAACTCACGGACTGTGCAGGCAGTATAAACACACGCCATTAAAGCTGCGTTTAGTCAGTGTGTTTGACATGTTAGCGCTTTATTCCTCCTTCAGTGAGCCACTCGCATGTCTACTTTCCGCATAATGTTATTATGACCAACACACTATCGTGCTTTGTCTCATCATAGAGCAACTTACCAGCAGAGTTTTACTGTCCTACTTTAAGTGGCTTTTATTAGACAGACATTAAAAAGTATCTTTATTTGCCTCTCATCAGCTCAGGTATAACTTACCCACTGAGTTATCATAAACTACATAAACTCAGTGCTTTCATCACGACACAGAAGAGTGGCGCTGCACAGTCATGCTTTACTGTTGCACCATTGTATCATTTATTAATGATGTTAAATGCATATTATTATGTAATGTAATACACATCCAGTTATCCGTTTGTATTCTTCTTTTTTTGCTCACCTAACTTGAGTTAAAACTAATGTATTCTAATATAACACCCCTGAAATAAATCTTACCTTCATAAAGGTTCATGAACAACAAACTAATCTCGTACTATTTTTCAAATTGGTCCCTAGATCCTGGGAAATCATGGAGAAAGTGAAGGTGTATGAGGTAGTGAAAGTGACTGACGAGGTGGAGAGCTGCTACAACCAAATGGAAGTGACTCCTCCAAAAAAGAGGAAAAGCAAAGCTCATGAAGATAATGTGGAGAAACCAAAGAAGCCCAGGTAACTTATATAGCCTGAAAAGACTGTCACACAGCTGTCAAAATATCACAGCATTAAGTATGGCCCAGAACGGGGACTGAGCTTACAAAAATCATATCAATTCTCCCTGATTGTCGTGTACTGATTGTAGACATGGAATCTGTCTGTTTTAGGTCTGCCTACCTGTTATACTACTTTGATGTCCATCAGATGATGCAACAGGAAGTCCCTAATCTGCCACAGTCAGAGATCAACAAGCGTATCAGTGAGAGCTGGAAAAGGCTCAGCGTAGCTGAGAAAAGCTACTATCTGGAGAAGGCCAAGTCGGAGAAAGAGGGCATAGATACAGTAAGCTACATCCTCAACTCTTTTTTTAGTTTGTTTTTATGTAAATATCTGAGCATTCATGGAGATTGTATATACTCATAATAAAACTTCCTGGTCAAACTTCACAAGTACTCAGAGTAAAACGTCCTCATTTAAAAATCAGAACAACCAGGCCTGTTCTGAAAGAAATTTAAATGTGTTCATAAACCAATTACAGTCAATTCAAAAGATGAAAGTGTGTCACGCAAATGCTCATTGAGATTACTTTCCATGTTAATTTAATTTAAGAATCACTAATCACCTTAATAAAAAAAGTTCAGAACAATGAGTTATGAAAGTCTAAAGTGATTACAGGAACTCCCATTACTTTCTAATATTTTTTTCTGGTTAACAGCCTACATTTTAAAAACTGTAGGGATATTACCATGTATTCTGACACAACTAAGCAGTCAAACCAAGCCAATCTTTTTAAAAGGTTTTCACGTGATGGAGTGCTGGTTTTAATATAGGATGTTGAGTATTTCTTAGCTTTTCTTCATGATTATGCACTGCAGAGCACTCATATTGTCAACTGGATTGATTTCAGTGGTAATGAATACATTTGGCTCATGTAACTACAGATGAAGTCAGAGTGAAGTGACCCATTAGTCTCAGTTTTCACAGCGGAGGAACTTTGTATCTACAGCAGCCTGATTTACTGGTGTCTAGTATAATTTTGCAATTATTCTATAAACAATTTTCTTAACCTTGCATTTCTTTCAGTCCTCAGTCAGTCCCTCCAGAGACTTGCCAGGCTTCCGCAAAATCCTCCCCAGAGCCAGCTACTTCCTCTTGGCCAAAGGCTGTTCCTCAAATCACCAGCCAGGATTCTGTCAGCCAGAGGTCAGCATGGAGTCTCTTGATCCTCCACCGGAGGGAGGCTTGCCCTCTGCCTCTCTCACCCAAGAACCCCAGTTCCAACCTCTTGGTTTGGCTGGCGAGGTAGAACTTTCTGAGCAGCTTATTGTTGTTGATGATATAGCAGAGGAAACGGCTGCAACGTCTCATCCGACGACCCTCCAAGGAATCCCACCTTCTTCTTCCTCCTCCATCTCCTCCAAAGCCCTAGCCTCCACAGATGCCCGAGTCTCACAGAACTCCGCTGACCTTACGGCAAACAGGGTCACACTGAAAGGAAATGAGACAAGAGTTGCTGGTAGCGGTTATGGCGGGGCGATGGTGCAGCAAATACAGGGGGAAACTACACAGGTGGTTGCCATTATACCCACCCAGGTGAGACTTTAATTTCCCTCTACCAGCTGCAGTAGCACAAAGGCTCAACATTTTATTCACAAAACAGTCTTTTTACTAATGCAGTGACACATTTTCTCACTTCACTTCAGAACCTTCTGGAGACCAAGTCTTTGGCGGGTGTCAGCTCTGTGGGCCCAGTAATGATGGTTTCTGTAGGAGGCAGTGCAGAACGAAGTGCTACTCCTTCATATAAAATGGTAAGCACCTACACTTTCCATCCAACTTAGAAAGGTCAATACTGAAATTGGCAAGCATAGAATACACTGGAAAAGGAAGAATTTGAGAAATCACATAAGTGGATGTGGTAATAAATGGAGTTGAGAGACAGGAATTTACATGTTTGCCTCTTTTTTGCAGTCTGTGAAGACATACACCAGGAGAGGTCGAGGGAGGTGTCTAAATCCTGGCTGTTCATTTGTGTATGTCACCCGCCATAAGCCACCGACATGTCCTGAATGTGGGAGCCACCTCGGTGGCAAATGGATACCTGCTGTAAGTGTCAAGCAATATCTGCACAAACAGTTAGGGAAGTTTAATCTGTCATGAACATCCAGAAGGATTAATGCTTCAGGTGTCTCTGTTTTCAGTAAATGTCATTATGACATGCTGTTTAAGTCACGTAACTTTGGCTGCATTTATATATCAGGCAAAGAAAACACAAGAGAAAGAGGCGGCATCCAAGCAATTGCCAGAGAAAGCTGAAACCAAGTCTAAGGAAAGCTGCCAAGCTACATCACCCTGTGCTCAGGAGGGGTGTGCCGATGTCAGTAAAACAAACACCACTGGGAGTAAAAAAGACGGGCAAGTTCAACGGTGCGGCAAAAAGCAGCGTGCAGTTCCAGCTGTTAAGCCACCAGAGGGCAGCAGCATCAAGTCACAGGAACAAACAGAGTGAGCATCCATGGAGTTGTTGTTTTGAAGTTTTTTGAGTTTCTACATATCATTTGCAGTAAATACACACAGTGGCCTTCTTAAAGTCATTTTAATAAATGTATGACAGTGTTGGATGGAGACCTTTTGCAAACCTGAAAATATAAATAGAATAGATTTACACTGACACCATTGTGAGTTGTTAGTGCAGCTGTTTTTATTGTAAGTTTGACACTAGTTTGTGTTGGATTCAACATATTCTTCCTCTCTCATTGAATAGGCAACTGAAAGACAGTCTGAAAAGTGCGACAGTCCAGAGTCAAAGCAGAAGCAGCACAGCTGTGCAGAAGAGACCTGTAAGACCCATCCTCCCCGCCTATTGTAGCACAGGTGAGATAAAACATACAGCTCACAGGTCTGTTGTAGTGTTAAAATAGGCTGTGGTAACATGGATTTACATAATTGCTTGTATTTGTATTTCCAGGCCGTGCTGTGTTCCAGATCATAACTGTCCCACCTGACAAAGGAAAATTTCCGACAGCGAACAACAATAAATCCTCCTCTGGTACTGTGCATCATTTGATTGTTCTTTTTTATTATACTTTATTAAATGTGTTCTTTTTGGTCATAGTTTGTGTACAGTTTCATTGTATGTTCATTCATTGCTTACTACTGGCATGTGCACACCACCTTGAGTGTATTTGATTATATTGAGAGGAAGTGAGACGTCTATAGAGGTGACTGTACTTCCTGAGGTTTTTGCTCTTTGATGAGGTTGGGGTTTTTTTTTTTGTAACCACAGTGCCTCGAGAGAGTTTCTCAGGTCTCAAACCCAGCACTTTAAAACAGCTTGGTCAGGCAGTCACAACCACAGCCAAGCAGGTAAACACACACAAACACCTACAAACACACACAAACAGAATAATAAAGACACAGCTTTTATCAGGTGTCCTCACTCAATGTATGTTTTTTTTTTTATAGGATTCTCCGGTCGCAGCAGAAGGAAATCAGCCTGTTGCTTCACTCACTGATAGGAGAGTGAATATCGTGTCGGTTGTGCCATTTAAGCAGCACACAGTTTCTAACTTTGTTAGTATATTTCTGTTTCCTGTGCAGTTAAGCTTGCTTGAATTTTGAGATTTACTGCTGTATTGTAATTAAATTACTCAGCATTTCTCTGCAAAATGATTTTGTCTCTTTCAGTTCTTGATAAGTTGGTCTTCTTTCTTCTCTTAGGATTTGGGACTGTCTACAGCACGAGGCAGGGGTCGGTGTAAGAACCCATTCTGTGACTATATGTATAAAAACAGACACAAACCTGCAGTGTGCCCTAAATGTGGCTGTGAGCTGACGCAGAGAAACGCCAAAGGAACAAAGGTGAAAGCTTACTTCCTCTAGATTTTGATGAAGTTCAGATACTATAGGATTTCTTCTCTTTTAGAATTGGTGTCACCTTTTTAATCCTTAACAGCCTGTTTCTTCTCTCTTTCTGTAATTTTGTTTCATTGTATTTTAAGTTCTATCAGGATTTTATTTGTCTTCCCAGTACTAATACCAGTGGTAGCACTGTATTGTACTAATCTTGGCATCAATATCCCACATAAAAGCCCTGAACATGCTTATTGTTAAAAGTTTTTGCACCTTGTTCACCTTATTTTTTTGCTGTAGCGATGAATCACTTTTATTGTGTTGATTATTAAAGCTTACCTCTCACCTCATCCCTCTTTAACAGCTTCAATAATGTAATTTGGATCAATTGTTCTCATAATTTCATCCTTCTTTTGCAGTCTGGGACTCTGCTCGATCCATACCAGGCTCTGAGTGCTGCTCAGAAAGACCTCCAGCGGCAATCTACCCTGCAGCTGCTGCGCCGTTCCCTGCTGATTCCTGAGAGCGAGACTGAGCTCCAGGAGACGCTGACCCTCATCCAGGAGCTCAACAGTCTTCAGATCGTCCTGGTTCAACCAGGTGACCAGGAGCAGGAAGACGGCACCGAAGCAGAGACGCTGGTCGAGTCCGGGTGGCCTCAGTTCTATGAATCAGCAGCTACTCACTGTAGCCTGTGTAACTACCCTCTTTTCAAAGGAGATCAGAGGTGAGAAGATGGGAACTGGAATGACATGGTGGAGATATTTAAGCACACATTTAATCACAAGCTTCTCCTCAGTATTTCTGCTTCTGTTTTTGTATGTCAGTACTTCCATTTTGTGTTGATGTCTGGTATATACTTTTTGTGTGTATTTGTGTGCACATTCTAGCACTGTTGCAGGACAGGAGGACTGCTGGTTGCTGACTGAGACACTGATCCAGACAGCTTCTCTCCAGCTCAAGGTGTGTCTCAACGTTCAGTGTCTGGCCCTGCACAGCTTCACTGACTTGCATCCAGGTAAACGGCACCGCTCACGTCTTCAACCTTGTTCATTTAATTTTCATCAAGTGTGATTTCCCTTGCTTTTGGTCAGGGGGCAGACTTATCTCAAACAGATGAGATTGCAGGTAAACTCCTAGGAATCATGTGTGTCATTTTACCTTTGCATCATTTTTCAACGCTACACTCATTGTTCTATGGTTCAGTTCTGGCCACAGACCTTTGTTCCCCGTCTCTCTCTCTCTCCCCTGGTGTCTTGTCATCTCTCTAAAATGCCCCAAAACTATAGAAAAAATACATAACACAATATACAGAAATTTTGCTGATTAGATTTGACCTAAATTTAAGCAAAAGATCATAAGTTTTATTCCTTTGGGCATATTCAGTATAACGCTCATTGGCCGGAAGGGGGCACCGCAACAGTGAATAATGTGTGTCATATCATACAGTATCTAAGATTCCAGTGAATCTTACTTGACCCCCTCTCCTTGCAGTATACACTGGTCACACATTTTCTACTCCTTGCTCCTCTAAAACTCTGCCTCTTTCATAGGGACATGTTTTCAACGGTTTTACACGCTTTAAGAGAATGTCAACAAATACCAACCAAAGAATTCTAAATCTTTTGGCTCAGTAAAACCAGATAAATGCTTGGCTTACTCTGATATTCAGCTGCTTAATATGGCAGTATTTAATCGTGTTACTATCATTGTTTATTTTCCATGTTTTTACAGGGTTTTCATCCTTCTTTGCTTTATTTGTAGGCATGAGGCCACAGTTACAGTAGTATTTTGTTAGTTAGTTCAGGATAACAGCAGTTCTTTGTCACATTGTATCAAAGAGTTATGTAAACAGCTGATTCTGAGAAAGATGTTAAAGGCAGTATGACCTATAAACAGCTTTCTGTGTGAATTAAAATGTGGATTTGTTTTGTTTGTTGACAGGTTTGTTCAACATTGGGAACAAACTGCTGGTCAGTATTGACCTGTTCCTGAAGATCAGGGCCAACCTCAAACTGGGCCACCCACCCTCTCAGGTTGCTAAGACCCTGCTGGACCATGTCCCCAATCACCCTGGTAAACACTGTGTGGATTACTTTGGAACCACTATCATAGTTCAATTTAGTCATTTTGAATAGCACTTTTATCACTTCTGTCTATTGTCTATCATCCTGTGTTTTTTGTCTTTGCATCAGTCCATGCTCTGAGTCCAGAGGAGTCATCTCAAATTCAAGAGCTTCTCCTGAGTGGCTACTGGGCCTTTGAGTGTCTTACAGTGCGAGATTACAATGATATGATCTGCGGCATTTGTGGCGTTGCTCCCAAGCTGGAGATCTCACAGCGATATACAAACAATGTGCTGGAGCTCAAGAATGTGGAGGTGACAGATTTAGTTCAAAAGACTGTAATTACATAGAGCTATTTAGCAGTGACAGTGTTTCATTCCATACTGGTGTGACCTCTTTGCAGTTTACCTGGCCTGAGTTTTCAATCTCAGATGAGGTGCACGTGGATGACTTCTGGCTGACCATGGAAAGTGAGGCAATCGAGCAGGCAGCTTTCCCCACAGACATCCCCATCACGCGGGTGGATGCTTCCATTATTGCTCCTTTCATTCCCCCGCTGATGAGGAGCCCCACTGTCATAAACACAGAGAAGGACAAGGTCCTGTCACATACACAGCAGCCCTCAGGTACCAGTGTCCTTTAAACTACCACTTAATTTCAGCTTTTGTAATTGCTAATCCTTGAAAAGGGTTTTCTTTTAAAGTCAGAAATAAGGGAGAAAACTGTCTCCATCCCTGATTTGTAATGTTTACAGGTATCGGTCGTAGTGGCTTTTGTAAACATATTTTCACAGTTTTTAAAAGACCGTTTTCCTCATCTGTCTCAGGAGATCCATCAGTTTTGGTACGTCTTATTCATGACGGTCAGCTGAGACTCGACAAGATTGAAGATCACAGTGAGGACGAGCTGAGAACAATACTTGATCGCTGCAGGGCGAGCATCACCCCAGGCTCCACTAAGGTGTGCATGTGCGAGCGTGTGTGTTTTTGTGTGAGAGACATGTGCCTTTGCGCTCGTTATGCATGCACGTTTTTGCTTTTTTTGTGTTAAACATATTGACTGTAAAATACTAGCAAAAATACAAGTGTTGCTGTTGGAGCAAACACACTGATCATGTGATAAATTATTGGTCTACATTACAGGAAATCCCCTCCCCTCCCCTCCCCTCCCCCACACCCTGAGGCTGATGGGGGTTAAATGCTTTGCTCAAGGGCATTTTAGCAAGATAGTTTGCTTGCTGTGGTGGAAACCTGAATTTGTTTCACAGAATGTTTCCTTAATTATTACACTAAGTTTGTGTTCATCTTATCTCTGCTGCTTCTATAAGATACTTAATTTGTGCAGAAGTTTTTTTTTAAATAAAAGCCTCCTCCCTCTCTCCTTCTGTGTTAGAATGAGCTGCTGGCCTCTCTGATCTCCTTGTATACGCTTGTTCATGGCGGTCTTGCCACAGCCCCTCAGCCCCCTCAACACCTCACTGCTGGCAAGCTGTCCAAGGTCTGCCCCCACAAGGTAAAAACAGCAGCACTGTCATTGTTTTAACTTGTCATCCTAGTCATGAGTTGACCTTTCAGTTCAAAACCAAGTCAACAAGATCTTTGTATCAAAACTCTTGTACAAAATGTGACATTTTAAAACAGGAAATGCAAAATCAGTCCTATAGGGAAAAACCAAAGTTATGCATGAACTTAAAACTTTTTCAAACTCCAATATTCCTTATATTTTTGCCATTTATTCATCACACTGAGCCCGTCATTCTGCAAGACCTCAGAAAGGGTTTTCAGTGTTATTTTCAGTGTTCACTTGTCCGCATCTGTCCCTTACCTCTGTCCAGGTGGTGTGTGGCTCTAAGTACTTGGTGAGAGGAGAGACGGCTCGAGACCATGTGGATCTGCTACTGTCCTCTCGCTACTGGCCCCCAGTCTATGTTAATGACTGCGCTCGTCAGGTGGCACTGTGTGCTGACATGCAGTACCCAGAGCTCGCAGCCCAGATGTGGGGCAGGAACCAAGGCTGTTTTTCTGATCCCTTTGAAAAGCCAGTGGTGAGTGATTTCAATTAAATTTAGGAGATAAGTTAATAAACTTTAATATGTGCTAGTTAAAATGGAACAAATTCAATTAAAGGCCTAATGAGTATTTTTTGGATCAGATAAATTGTAAGTATATTCAAATATATGATTGAAAAGCTTGAAAAAAGAAATCCATTTTGTATGTCTCAGGGGATCATTACTGTTTACAAGCATCAGTTATCTTGCGAGGCAGCTGGATACACGAGGTCATAAGGTCACGAGAATCCATCTTGTCAGTCTTGTGTTTGGACCAATCAGTGTCCTATGAGGATTCTCATGTGATCTTGCAAATCCAGCTGCCTCACAAGGTAAGACGGTGATAGATGGTGATGGACAGATGGTTCATCCAATCGCTTGTCAAGTATTTTTTTAAAGTGCCTGCCCTTTTCCAAACAGTTTCCAAGGATGACTTCTCAGATGGTTCTGTGTAACAAACCATCTGGCATGTCAGGTTAACACATTAGAGCTGTAAATCAGAAAATGGCAAAAATGTAGATTTACAATATTTCTTGTGTTAGTCCATGTACTAAAAGTTCAATTTGAGTTGGATTCATTGCCATGGAATATTATACAGAAATCCTCGGTAACTTCAGGATGAATCCCAATGACTTTGGTTATTTTCTGACTTTTGATCAGCATCAGGTCACCTCGCCCTTTTGCTTACAATTGGATTGGATTAAGCCTGTAATACCTCTATTTGTGTCAAAAAACTGGACGTCCCATATAGTTTTCTTAGTGTCTATGTTAAAGGCTCAAGGTGTGTCACTCTCTCAGGTAACCTCTCCTCTTTTGTTCTTCAGTTTGTGTCATGCGCTGAGCTGGAAGACCAGCCGTACAGCGCTGACCAGTCGTTGGTGGGGGAGAACCAGCAGGTCCACCCCATCACCAAATCCTCTTCCTGCTGGCTGGTGTATCCTCCTGGAGCAGCTCAGGCCCATGAACCTTCTGCTCCAGAGCATCACTCCTTGGCCCTCTGCAGAGACCTGGAGCCCTACATCAGCCTGGTGGCTGAGCTGGAGAAAGAGAAGGAAGAGAAGGAGGATGAGGAAGGGGTAGAACAGGAGAAGCAGATAGATAAAGCTGAGGAAGACTCCACAGAGAATCCAGAGGACTGTTCCTCAGTGAGCCATATGCGGCGGCAACCTGTGGTTTTCAACAACACAGCCTATTACTACCTTTACAACCGTCTGGTGGATTTTCTCTCCAGCAGGGACATTGTGAACCAGCAGATAAACCAAGTGGTGAAGGCCTGTCAACCTGGAGAGGTAGTGATCAGGGACGCTCTGTACCGGCTGGGAGTGGCCCAGATCAACACCGAGAGAGAGGAAGATGAAGGAAGTGGGATGGAGGGACAGAAACAAGAGGAGGGGGCAGAGACTACATATGAGGTTGTTCTGCCTGAATAAAAATATTCAGGATGAACAGATGGATTGACATGCAGGCAGAGGGGTGAACTGAATGTCAAAATCGCTGAATGAAAAGAGAGGAGTGCCCTAAGAAGAGATGAAAGTGTTACCAGAAGGAGAAAGATGTGGTGCTAACCCCAAAAATGACTGAGGAAACAGAATAATGATGAGATTTTACTGCTGAACAGTATTTAACTGTTAATAAGGACTATTAGACTGTGCAACAGCATATTCAATCAACTATACAGAATTGACAAATTTTATACACTGAATATGGATAAAGTGTGTTCAATTTGGCAGAAGTGGACCTTATTGTAAGAAGAGGAATGCAGTAGTCACTGTTGACTGTGAAGAAACTAAGGAAAGAATTACATTTCAGATTGCAGGTTATAAGGTCATTTTAACCATCTCTAACAGTCAGTGTAAAAATAAATAAATGTCCAGATAATGGAAACTGTCAAAACTTACCATTTCAAATGACTAAAAGAATGTAAGTATTTTATGTGTTGTTGTTTTTTTTAGCCAATAAGTTGCCAAGAGTTAAAGGAAGTGACAGTGTGTGTGTGAAGGTGACATAAACTTGAAGTCTAAATCATGTTTTCCTGTGACTGAAAGAATGTATCCAGGATTTTTATAACTCAGCTACTTCTAGCCTGAAATGTGTAAATGTTTAACCACAGTGTATTTATTGCTCTTTTTTGAGACAGCTCTGCTTTATGTTTCACACTGTTACCTCTCACTCGTTGCCTTTAGGACGGAGGTTTGCTTTTTAAAGAGGATGATGATGTGCATCTGTCAATTGTACTGTATCTCAATGTGTTGATGAACTTTGTGGCCTTTGTTTTATTTAGGCTTGAAATATCTTTTCAACAGAGATCCATTCAAGGATGCATTCAATCAGTTGTCTTAACTCCAGTCAACCAATAAGCAGCCAGCCTTTGAGAATAAACTGAAGATATTTAGAATATCTGCAGCACAAAGTGCTTTAGAAATGAATCTGATGACTGTTTTGTTTCTTTATTAGAACTGGTCACCAATGCTAAGCATAATGACGCACTTAAGAGGCTCTCTTGGAGCACTGAGGCTGTTGAGGCAGTTGTGTTGAAAATCTGTACATTTGCTGAAACCTCAAGTATTCAAAAGAAATGACAGCAGCCAAGAGTATTGTAAATAAGGACAATATTGCAGTGTGTGCAATGGTTGGACCTGTAAACTGCTGATGCAACAAATAAATATAAATAAATAAGACTTTGCGAGAAATCGATGAAGCTTCTTTGAACTGGACTTTAACCACAAATACACTGTATAGCTGATCAGAAGTGATGGTGGGCAGTGGAGGGACACACATGATCTTGTGTAGTCTATTACAAACCCGTCAACCCTTTTTCTTACTCATGTCTTCATCAAAACTACCCGACTGGATTACTAACATTCCTATACCAGTCATGTGGTATAAAAAAGAGGCTTCAAATGCCATCGATGACATGGTTATCTTGAACGCCACAGAACACAAGAGCTCCTGACGATAAAGAGTTGGACAGATGGATGTTAGTTGAAGCAGAGAAACCTTTGATACAGTAAAGTGGGGCAAATGCAGAAGTTTTTGTTGTTCACTCGTCTGTCCTTTAAGAAACATAACTGTTGAATTAGATGAGATTTAAAAATCACTGTCTTGCCCTCATAACCCTAAACATAGTTCTTCAGGCTGACATGCTAACATTAATACTATTCCATCTCTTTCCAGTTCCACTCTGTTTGTTTGTCTTTTTTTTAAGCTTGGACTCCCTGTAATAACAGCCATTTTTAACAACACAGCGCCTCTATTTGTAGGTTTTCCCACGAGCAATGTCATCAGGATTGTGGATTTACAGGAATTGTGTGTAATGTGTTACAAAGGGAAATATTGTGTTTCATTCCCTCAGTAACAGGAGTTTTATGCACCAGCACAGTTTAAACTACCCAACAGTGTAAAGTAAGGCTTAAGCACAAGCTGGACCAGCTACATTACAACACTGGTAATATGTCACTATATTGATATTTTAAAACTGAATTGGATCATTTATCACAATCACATCTGAAACTTTTGATGCCTAACACTTTCCAACTGATATTTCCTTCCACTTATTTAAAGTAAGGAAGTATTTACTTGGCTTAAAAAAAGCTTAATTTCACAGGTTTACTTAACTAAATCGACTCTATCAGTCCATTAACATGACTATTCAACACAGACCTTTTTTCATTGAGTTCATTATAAAGCTGCACATTACCTATCAAACAAAACGCAGTGTTTCAGAGCAGAACAAGAAGCTTATTGAGACCAAACATCAACACAAAGAACCAAGAATGTTTGTGCTGTTGCTAAGATGATGAAGAAAATGCCAAGGGATCTTTCTTGAACAAACATGTTCTGAGATGAAGTGAAACAGGAGTCTTACACAGGGCAGCTGAGGGAAAGAGTAGAGCAGGACTCGCGCAAAGCAACCAAGGCACTTTCAAGATTGTTATGCTTTACTCAGATCCAATAATATCTCAGTTTCATGATAGACAATGGAACAAAGACAGAATTTACTTCAGAAAAACCTCATAAAGTAAAAACAAATGTGTAAGACGGGTGAGCTAATAAAAAAGAAATATTATGTTAGCTGAAATCACACAAAGGAGGAAAAGCCTTTAGATTTTCTGTACTGTCAGTGGTGAGATGAATACTTCCCTAATCCGATTTTAGAATTGTGCAATGTTGACAGATACTGTGGGAAATTTCACAGAGGAAATGCAGATTGGACATTATCCAATAAGAAATAGGAAGTGGAGAGAGAGGGGAACAAAGTAAGTTATACATGTCTAACACATCATAATCCAGCAGTATATATTCATATAAACTTTACATTGGAATCTGGAGTTTCAATGGTAAAGCTTTATTCAACGCCTCTGCAGTTTTACAGTGATTTAATTTGCAGCTTTTGCATTGATTGTCTCATTTGCACGAAAACACACATGTATGAAACACTGATTTACTACTCTACAACATTTCAGCGAAAATAAAGATAATTCTTGATTTACATCATGAGATATATACATTATTAGACATCTCACTCGTGTTTCATTCAGGTGCAAGCACATTTGAAATGCCTGAAGTCACACATATTTGCAGTCTTTATCTCTCACATAGCTTATATGTTATTCTAACATTTTCATACAGTTGGCAGTGTAGGCTGACTGCTACATATAGACATCAGTGAAGCTTACATCCTAACATTCGTCTAACGCTACAGGAATTGAAAAGATTAAATTGTGCCACGCAAAAAAAAAACAAAAAAAAAACTTTCACATTGTCAAACATGAAACATTGTTCATCTGATCCATAACTGATCCACAGATTTCCCTGCTCAGTTCAGTTGTATTCCCTGCTCCTAAATCACACGGAACACTGGATAATTAATTAGTTTGAAGTGGAACAATCACATGTTGCCACCACCAACTGACAGATACTCTAAGTGTGTCACAAGAAATACAGCTGTGACCAAAGCGCAGAGAGGAAAACAACATGATGATTCTTTGCCTTCTCCACGCTCAATTTAGCATGTTTAAACCCGGGGAAAAAACACTCGCACTGTTTGGATATTCAATTACAGTGATCAGAGAATAAAACCTAACTTGGCTGCAACACATAAATATGAGTTGCTCGCTTAGTTTCGGGTCCAGTGTTTGTGACTGCTGGGTTTGCTTCCTCTGAGAAACCTTACATGCGATAAAATGATGAAAAGGAAGTGAACCTGCTGACAAAAGTGACTGAAAACGCTACAAAAACATGACATTCACTCTCAAGGGCAGTAATAAAAAAATAATAATAAACATAGTGTACAATATGTAATTAAGGACAAACTCCTCTGGATATGCTCTAACAGATTATTTCTGGCAAATCATATACAGATACCTCAAAATGGAAAGAATGATAAACAGTCCATGGGGGAGTAAGTAGTTTATGATAAGGTAGGCCTACAGCTTTGGATGCTTGTTTGGTTTGTTGACATGTTTCCTCCTTTCGTGCCTGCAGTCGATGTTAGACGTGGCAATTTCTAGTCATGGTCTGCAAAGAAGCAAGTCACATGCTTGCTGCAGCTGCTTGTCTGTCTGGGGAGCAGGCACGGCAGGCAAAAAATAGCTGTGAAGTCGATTCTCTGCGACTGTCCGGCACAAGAAGAAGAAGAAGCTGTGGCGCGCTTTGGCCCATGAACTACAGCTGATCCCACTTTCCTGATGTTTGTTAATGAGTGATTGCTTTATCGATTGATTGGTAGCTACGGCTTTCAACAAAACTGGTAGTTGTTGGTCTTCATCAGAGGCTGCCCCTCTTCCTCGTGGTCACAAGACTGGTCACAGGGGCCGTCGCAGCACTTGGGCTCATCACACACTTCACCCTCTGTGACCTGCTGCTGCACATTCTGGTAAATTAGCTGTGGAAAAACATAATTATGATGGTGAAACTTGATCCAAGAAAGCCAAAATCTCTATCTGTTCTTAATACAATGGTGTGATGAGTGAAATAATCCTTTCATTCAAACAATATGTGTATCTACAGCATCAGTCGCTGTTCCTCATTTAATATGTGGCAGAGGATTTTTCTGTTTTTAGAAACTGCATCACTTTTTAAAAGCTGTGTGTAACTCCTCTTGGGAGCAACACCCAAATAAGATTTTATCTAAAAAAAAAATCCAGTTAATTTAATTGGTTTGACAGCACAGCTAAATCTGTGTTGTCTCTTTGGGAGAAGAGAAAAAAAAGAGGGTTTCCTGAGGACATCTTTGCTGAAGCATCACATGCTTTGTTCATTGCATACTTTTGGCAAAGTCGGACTGGAGCCTTTACAGGCTGCTGCATACAGTACAACTCACCTGCTCCTGCTCAGGTTGGTCCCCAAGTAATCTTTCTATCATCTGACTGATCTTGCTGAAAGTTGGACGTTCTGTAGGCTCCAGATTCCAGCACATCTTCATGATCATGTAGCTGAAACAGAAGCGAAACATGCTTTAGTAAAGCTGATAGCAAACAGATGTGTTTAAGAAAGAGTGCCCTCATTGTTTGCTGCATTTTCAGGTCTTTACATTCGACTGTATTTCACTGAAAACCGCTTAAAGTTTGTGGTGTAAAAACTGTATAAAGCCAAATCAGACAAATAAGGAAAGGCTTATGGAGGTGGTGACGCAGTTTAATAAGAGAGACTTGTTCATAAGAACCCCTGCCCCTCCAGTCTCATTTTGCTGCCGTGAAATAGCAGTTACATGGGTTCCTAGCTTTGAGATCATGTGGCTAACAGGCAGAACTGAGGCCTGACTCACAGCAGAACAACAGATGATTGGGCCCTGACTCAGATTCAGTCCCTCTCCGTTTCCACAGCACAGTTATTCCGGGTGGTGTGACAGCCACGCCAAATCAGCACACACAGATGTTAGGGCCCTCTGAGATACTGGGAAAAACACTCTCTTTATTTTCTCATTTCGGTGGCTTGTTAAGTTTTGAGTTTGGGGTTAGGAGATAACCCAAAGCAAGTAAATTAAAAAGAGGAATAATGGAAGTACTTCATGAGGTTACCTCATGTGTCAGTTATTTCAGATGTCAGATAGGGTGGAAGACTGGGAAAGAAAAAAGGGATCTTTGTTCAGTCATGATGAACATTTGGGAAGCATGCTATTTGAACTGTGCAGTGTTAAAGTCAACTTAGTATCAGCTATCTTTATAAATCAGGCATTGTTAATATTTATCAACTTAAATGCTACTAGTTAATAGTTACTGCATGTTAGCAGCTGCTAACACAACCACTAGTCTGAGAAGTTGAGTGCTACCATTTTACCAGCCGATAATAAGAAACCTAATACTATTGAGTCAATTGTAAAAACCCAGCTGATAGTCATTTGATACTCCAGTAAAACTCATCTGATAATCAGGTGACACTAAGTAGAGTAACATTGGCTGGAAATGTTCACAAAAAGGGATGTGGGCAAAAAGCAGCAGCGATCCATCCTTTGTATGAACCAGGCTATAAATTGCTGAAGTATGAAGCTTACATCTCAGGTGGAGCAAAGTCTGGTTGAGACATTTGGTAGCCACGTTTCACCATCTTGTAGAACCTTGAGTCCACAGCCATACTGGGGTAAGGGCTCTTACCTGATAGAGAATAATGTTATTTTAGAGAGTAAATCATGGAATAAATTTGAGTAAATGTAGAGGACATTGGGTTTATCTCCTCACCTAGAGAGAATATCTCCCACAGGAGGATGCCATATGACCAGACGTCACTCTGGACGGTGTACACACAGTCAAAAATACTCTCTGGGGCCATCCACTTCACTGGCAGACGTGCCTTCAAACACAAAGTGAAAAGTTGTAAAAAAAAAAAAAAGTGTTTTTCTATCTAGTCTTTAATTTAGCTAAATGTAAATGTTCATCTTACAGTGGTATAGTTTATTTTTTGTCATGTTACTTACATTGCCCTTTACCACGTAGTTCGAGTCATTCATGATGTCACGTGCCAAACCAAAGTCACAAATCTTGGCAATTCGGTGGTCGGTCAAGAGGACGTTCCTAGCAGCCACGTCTCTGTGAATACACTGCACACAGGCGCACAATTTGTTTTTGGTTGTAAAGTCTTGCACCATAAAAGACAATAACATCTGTCGATGGAGTGTGTCTTGATGATGCGTAAAGAATTATGATCAAATACAATGTCAAACTATGACAACAAGTAAATTCGAAGAATTTACTTGGGAAATACCCCTCTTCACCCCCTCATTATGGGAAATACCCCTCATCACCTCCTCACGAACAGATTTCACACCCTTCCCTTATGAAAAGCAATACTTTTTCATGCGGATCTGGTTGCTTTTTTCTTAAGTCTGATGGTTCCCTCTCTAGGGATGATAGAGTAGCTTCTCTAGTGTTTCACAATTTAGATGTTAGTGCACTTAGAGCTTTATACTGGTGGTACCACTCACATTTTTGGCAGCCAGAAAGTCAAGTCCTTGAGCCACTTGAAAGGAAAACCTCAGCAAATCGTCAATGTCCAGCGGCCAGTCACCAGTCTCCTCACACACAGAGTCTAGGCATGATTCAGACAGAGATAAATGCTTTTCATTAGCACAGTACTGCATACTAAATTCATTTGTTTAAATGAAACTTAGATTGGATCAAAAATCATTTTACCTGGAGTTGATTCCATGTTTGGCAGCTGGCTGGGTCTCATCTCTAAGTAGCTGCTGGAGGATGCACTAGAGATCCCGCTGTCACTGTTGGATGAAAAGAGCAAAGAGAGACAGATGTCAGAAGAGACAATGAACAGTGAGTGGATGCTTTGGACTTCACATGTTTGGTGATGTACCTTCTAATGAACTGTTTCTGATTGCAGATGTTCTTGTAGTCATTCGACTTCTCCATGATGTCAGGCATATTCATAACAAAGTTCACAAACGTCTCTGCCTTCTGGCGAAGGAAGTTCAGGAGGTCGCCGAGAATGCAGTACTCCGTGATCACAAGCACGGGTCCTGATGAGGAAACACACCATGTTATGACCCTTGAAACAAAGAAAACGTGTTTACATGCAAATTGCTTCGTTATACTAGATTTCCCATGACCTGCATAACCGCGAACTTTCATAAAGTTTTTTTTTTACAAGAATTTCACCAAAGATGATACAGGAAAACTAAATGCTTACCTCCGTAGGTGCAGGCTCCCAGTAGATTGACAATGTTCTTGTGGTGTCCTAGGTGGCTCAGGATCTTCAGTTCTGACATCAGAGCTTCTCTCTCATCTGAATGGGCGCTGGCTGCAGAGACACACAACACAGATTGTCATCATACTATCATCCTACCTGATCACGTGAAATAAATGTTTTAGGATTTTGAACCGAGTGATGCCTAAATCAGACATATTTTTCACGTTTTCCGGAACATTCTCAGATTTGCCAGTCATGCCCATGTAAACAATGTTCTCTCTGTTAAATCGAAGGTCTTGACATCAACTTACCTTTTAACATTTTCACAGCCACACGCATCACATTGTCTTCCTTTCCCAGACCGTAGGCTGTGGCCTCAACGACCTTCCCAAAAGCTCCAGCACCCAAGATCTTCCCTGGATGGACGGAAAATTTGAGAAGGTATTTTGAGTTTAATGGAAATCAGTACATTTTATGTCCTCTAGTTGATTTTTATTAATTATATTATGTGATTATATCTAATATTCTATTCGTATCTAATAACCTTATAATCTAATACATTTCTAATGTACTAAAAATGGCAAGTAATCCAATATGTGAGCATTTGAGTCAATTTTGGAAAACATGATGCATACCGAGCTTGAGCTTGTCCCGTGGGAACTCCCACTTCTCATTGTAAGGCAGCTGAGTGGGGTCAATGAAGGTATAGTTGTTTCCATCTCTCGCCTCAATGATCTTCCAACGAATTTCATACCTTGGTTTCTGAAGATGAAAATAAGAGAAAACTTAATAAAATAAAAACAGCAAAACACTATATCAACCCATGTCTCTCTGAAATATTTGGATGTCTGAAAAATATTTTACAATTTTTATTTGTACTACCATACTGTATGTAGTGGTTACTTTCATAATGAAAGCATCCCTTACCTGTTTATATTTGTAAAACAGAAAAACCAAAAGCACAAGGAGGATGGCCAGAATGCCTGCTGCTCCAGTCAAAGTGGAAGTGAAGAGTTTGTCTGTGCAATCAGAGAAAGATCGGTGTTAATACATCATCATTTAACTAGACAGACTGTGTACTATGCAAGATGATTTCCCTAATGTCCCTCTGTGGAAATTTGTGTAGACACTTGTTTGCATTTTCAGCATATATATAAAATGTTTTCACTAGCAAGGACCACACCATCAACAAGATACGTTTGAATGATTTATTGAAGAAGAATAGTGAATGAATTTCGCTAGCTTGCTTGTGTGTAAGCTTCGTGGGGAATCTGTCGCGGCGCCCAGGCAGCGACGGACCCCCTCAGGGCCCTATGAGGGAAGAAGGAGAGGAAAACAGGAAGAAAGTAGGGTGGTGGGGAGGGATACAGAATGCAAGAGCAAAAGAGGAGGAGAGGGTTTGGTTAGTATGTATGGGATTGCCGGAAGGGGTGCGGTTGAGGTGTGGTCCTGCTTCTGAAACTTTGCTAGTTAGCTTCAAATAAAATGGCTGCAAATGCATGTTCAGCTACACAAAAACATACAATAGGATTACACAGTTTTATAACATATTCAGTTCCCAAAGAGAGGGAGCAGCTGAGCATGAGAACACAATTTTACAAGCCAGACATTAGATTTGGTTTGAGTTCCATCCATGTGACTGTATGATAGGAACTGTGATCACATCCTGAAAGTGAACAATTATCCAATACTGACCAGAAACCTCCATGGCAAATGTGTCGCTGCTGATGCCGACGAGGTTAAAGGCCACACACTCGACAGTCATCCTCCGGCTGGACGGCCCCACGGTTAGGACGCTCTCCACCTCTACAGCCCCGTACTCCTCCCTCTGGACCTCCACCGTTGGAGCCTGGAGAGGAATCGCCATCTGCATCCCTGTGGTGTTTTCATTGCACCTGCCTCATTGCAACACATATATGGTTAGACAAAGGCACACAACCTTACATGAACACTGGTACTGCACTTTTACACCCTTGCTCACTGTAAAATTGTACGTGCTGTTACTCTTCCTTATACAGTGATACTTACGTGGGTCGTATTCCAAAACACTGGTACCAGACGATTCTGGGGGCAGGATAGCCAAATGAGGTGCAAGTTAGAGTGGTTACGTTTTCCCATCTCACCACAGCAACAGGCCTCTCTACCAGTGAGGGGAAAATGAGGGAAAAGAAAGACCAACATCAATTATTAGGTTAGTAAGAAGAAACGTTCCTTTCACCCAAGAAAACCTAATTATACTACACGACCATGAATGTGTTTATTGCTTTGATTTGTGTTAAATATGCCACTTACGATACATTTGGACTTGGAATGTGATGGATGCATTTGCCAAGTCACTCTTGGCGTAGAAGGTGTACTGGCCCTGCTCCTGGGCATTCATTCTCTTCAGCTGCAGAGTTGCATGGTACCTAATAGTGAAGAAAACAGAACAACAAAGGTCTTCAAATAGAGAAAAGAGGAATGTCTACAGAGTCTGAAGTGACTAATTCTGTGGTTTGAATTCAGACAGTTCCTATGTGTCATCGCAAAATTAAAAACAGAACATTGCTCTTCCCTTTAGCAACAGTTTCATGACCTGAGGAAAAATAATGACCTTCATGTTCCCTGTCAGGTTCACCCAAAATGCTCCGACAGCATATTTTGAAACCAGAATAGCTTCCTCTTCCTATAGTACACTTGATTGTTTTTTTTTAGCATTTTTTTGCAGAACAGTAAGCATTGATGTCTACAAAATCAGCTGTCATATGAGACTACACTGTACCTGTTGTTGTATCGGATGAACTTGTGTTCTTGTGTGGACGTATTGGGAGATGTTGGGGTGTGCCATCGGTGCTCTGTAATGTGAGGGTACGCCTCTATGAGCACACTGAGCTCCAGGTCTTCTCCCTCATTCACTTCAACTGAAAGACCCTGGTGGGCCAGCTTTGGAGACAGCTGTGGCAGCAGTCGGATGTAGGGCTTGTCTGTTCAAGAGAATTAATTTAGTCAGTTCTTCATGCTTAAAGCAATTTAGTAACAATCACGAAAGGCTGGGTGTGGCTATGTCTATGGCTCACCTACAACCAGCAGGTATGTGGTTGAACTGTTCACCCCTGCTTCATTAGTGCCGATGCAAGAAATGTTCCCCGTGTCTGCGAGGTCCACAGCAGAGATGGTCAGTATGCTCTCTATGTCCAGCCGGTTTTCTCCACTGGAGCGAACCTTCTCCTCTATAGTTGGTTTCTAAAAAAAAATGAGAGAGGAAAGAACAGTTAAAATGATGCATAGTGTCATGGTCAAGAGAGGACTCCCAGAATTCCTCGTACTGACCGATTTGGTGGTGTATTTCCAGGTGACATTGTAGTTGAAGTTGGGATTGTGTGTGGTGCAGCGAATCTTGAGCTTTTCCCCAACAATTCGCACATACTCATCTGTCTCCAAGAAGACATATGGAGGGAAACGAAGCTCTAGAGAAAGAGAAAATCATATATGAGTGTCAAATTGGGTGCAAATATCACTACTTGATGACAGCTGTGGTCAATTATTCCTAACAACCAAGTTCTCTCACTCTGAATGACATTGATGGAAAAGGCCTTGGAGGTCCTCTCCACTCCGTTGACCCTGGCTGTGCAGACATAATCAGCGTTGAAACTGGGGTGGAGGCTGTGGATAAGAATACCACGGTGCCGGTAGACGGTGAAGTTCATTCCTGGTGGCACGGTGGTGCCGTTGTCCATGCGGAGGCCCAGGTCTGTGGCTGATGGGTCAGTCAGAAGGCAGGGCAGCAGGTAAACCTCACCCTCCTTTCTCACTACCTGAAGGGACGTGCTGCTGGTCCAGAACACACGATTTGGATCTGTTGGAGAAGGGAATTATTGTCATTATTACACATTTGAGGAAATCTACTAACAGAGAGGTACAACCAGTGTGGACAATGATCCATCCAAGCACTTACAAAACAAAATTAGAAAAGTTGTTCTTCTGTTCTGTACACAAAACAATAGGACTGTCTTTTGTCTGAGCTCACCTTTTACGTACACATGCACTGAGGAGCTCAGCTCACGCTGCTGTGATCCAGCAGTGTAAACACACTTGTATGTTCCAGTGAATTCTGCAGAGGGACGATCCACCTTTAAGGTGCGGACATTCCCATTGCCCTTGGACACATAGCGTCTGTGTTTGGCTAGCCTCGTTTGCCAGTTAACAGGCCCATTACCCTCACACCTCAGATCCAGAGAAGTACCAGGTTTGACCACCACCTCAGGACTCGACACCACCTTAGAGTTGAACTTGATCACCGGACGCCTCCATTCCACTGAGAGGAAATGAAAATATGACTGAATTAATATATTTATTAATGGAAACACATGGCAAGAAAAGTGTGAGAGCAAATTAGTCAAAATAGACTTGCTGAAGTTCTTAGTGTTACTCCTTGAAAATTCGAAAGTTTGTTGCTGTTTTGGCCATTTTAAGAGAACTAAGAGCTGTCTCATCTGCTCTGGGATTTATATTTGTTTTGGAAGTATTCTGGTGGATTCAGGAAACAGATTGAATACTTGAACCTGAATAACATCCCTCGATCCTTCTCGCTTCTGCTTTTTACAGTCTTGCTATCTCAACACTCTATCCACACTGAGGATAGAAGATGGAAAAACTGTAAATATCCAAAGATCCAAAAATGTTACTGTTGTATTTTTACTGAGGAACTGTTTTCCAATGCCAGAAATGAGGGAAAATACACATTCAAGAATTATAAGCATGAAAAGGGAGTAATATTTGTCTGTAGCGAAAAAACAGGCATCTTTGAGGGAGAAACTGCTAAAAAGACCCTAACCCCTAAGGGAAAAGATTTTAGTTATGAAGAACAGTGCTCTCTTTGATAACTTTGTTGAGAATCTGGACCTCAGTTGGACACATCGTTACATTTAAGCTTCATCCCGGGTTTGGACAGCTTTTTTTGAAAATTACTGACACTGGAGAGACTGAGAAGACTTTTCATCTAAACCTGCTAGTTTCTTTCATTTAATGTAACACTTTCGGTTATAATAGTTTCCTTGTGGGCTTTTGTATGGTTTGTTTTAAATCTTGAAGCAGAACTGAGACTCCATGTTCAGCATTTTTCTATTCACCATAGTGCACAAGATAATGTAGAGAGATGTAGTTTCAAGCCAATGACCATTTAAGTCCTGAACATTCTGACTAAGTGCTGCAGTCGATACCTCTTCAATCATCTAAATGTATTATTCGTCCAGCCTCAAAATGACCCCCAATTATACGTTATACGGTTATCCACCAGAAAGCAAAGCTAATCCATTCAGCCATAATTAAACCAAACAACAAATGTTTTTATGTGATCAAATGCAAATACATAAAACTGCAATTTGATGCCTGGCGGCTGATACTCACACAGTATGTGCCATTCAAAACCCAGTATATGACTGGATTGTGCAAGAAATGCTAGAGGGCTTTTAATTTATATGTTGCCTGGTACCATCAGACATGGACATCACAGCATTTTTAAGGTGTTTGTTTTTATGTAAGCTTAAGTTTCTTTATTTGTATAGCACTTTTCATACAGTAGTTGTAACTCAAGGTGCTGTACACATAAGAAAAACATTAAAAATACTTACAATACATTGCACCAGATTTTGGGTGTAGACTATATGGTGCTGTGGTGAGATGGGTTGAGTTAAGATTTAGGCTATTTTTTATATGTTTTTTTTTTGTTATTTCACTTACCCACAACCCAAAAAATAGTTTTAACGTGTTAACTATCAAGTTAATCATTAATGCTAAGTGTAAATGGCCCCAAGACAGTGTGTTCCATGTGTGTAAAGTTTGCATTTGTAAATGTATTTGTTATATTGCTTTTATTTTATTTACCAATAACTTGTGGAAATTGACACTAAGTTACATTGGCGATGGCACACAGGTCATTTCTTCTTATGTAAATGTCACATGACAGTCTCCTTCGGTAGGTAATTGTGGCACTATCCACTCACCTAGCAGCTGAGATGACCGGCTGGCACCTGACCAGTGTCTCTTTACATCTCCAAAAACATTGGAGCAAATTTCCAAATAGGTGTTATTTGGTTACATATTAGGAATCTAAGTGGTTACTTTCTCCCCTGAAAAAATATTAATACTCAATAAAGTGACATATTAACAGTCCTACAGCAAAAATTACAGCAGCTTATCCTCCGCCATTGCTGTCGGTTGGTGTGAAATGCATTCAGGGATACTTAGCTTTGGCAGCCTTTGGCCAAACAATGGTGTAACTTAATCACTCAGTCAGTGACTCACTCAGTCAGTGACAGACATTTGCATTATAGGGCTGGCTCCGCTGTTGCGGTCCAGCCAAAAAAGAGAGAAAGGAAAATGTCACAAGAATGACCCCAAAAAAACTCATGATGCTGCAGACAATTGCCCTGCTCATTAAACACAGTAGAGAGTCAGATGCAGCATTTTTGCTCCTCAGCAGCACTGACCACGAGTTTTATGCCATAAATGTGCAATATGATCACAGAGCTTCACACACGAGAGGTCATGTTTGAGTAGATATTTTTAGAGTGTTATATAAATAATTGGTTAGATGTGGTGCAAATAAATATGCAACTTTAAAAAGATGTTTTGTCGCAATTTAATTTAATTTTAAAAAAAAACATCAAATTTTGAAACCACATATTGGCTGTCCTTTCTTTCAAATCAGTATGAAAATGATAAAATAATTCACTCACGCATGTTTTGGCTTTGCTCATCTTTCGCTTGCATTGTTGGATATCAGATTACATATTACACTTTAAAGTCTGATTCTTCTGTTTATACTGCTATATACAGCCATCAAAAAACAACCAGAGTGAAAAGAAAAGACACTAAATACGCTGCAGCTGCATTTTTAACAGACAGTGTTTGCCGATGCCTTACCTGAGGCAGCAGAGGCCACAATCCCCAGCAGCAGTGTGAGGCAGGACTGCATCCTGGATCAACTCCAAACCTACAGTTTGAGTGTTGATGTGTGTGAGTGCTACCAAACACTCTTCTTCTGATCTGTAATGCAGGAGAGAGAAATGAGAAAAAAACACTCCAGTACTTGTGCTTTAAGTAATGTCCTTTGTTAACTTCTCTTTTCTGACTGGTCAGAGTGGTTTTACCCATAAGGAAGAATCTATCTGCTATAATTCTTATCTTCTTTTGTGCACATTAAATTCAGGAAACAGACTAACGTATGAATCACTTTCAGTAAGCCTTTCATTATCACATTTAGGGAGTTAATAAAACTAATAAATTAACTCACTACACCTCAAAATACAGTTGAATTATCACACAGTGTGGAAGCATTATTGGTTTATTTTTAATGTACTCACCTGAAGATGTATTCAGCTTAACAGAGGGGTATAATAACTTCCCTGGGTTTGATGTTTCCCGCATCCAGAGCTGACACAAGAGTCCCCTCTTCCCTTTCTGTTTGCCTCTGCCCTTCTTCTCCCTTCTGCTTGTTTACAGTCTCTTCGCTACAGAAGTCACACAGCCAACATGCAATCTTTCAGACAGCAAGTGGAGGGTGGGGAGAGCTGAGTGTGTGGGGAGGCGGATCAGCATATCAAGCTCAACAAATTAATGAGTCAGTGCCAATTTGCCACAGAAAGGAGCAATTCTCCCGAGACATCCGTGGAGGTGAGACTAATCATCTCCATCACTGCTGAACCATGGCTGCCAGGCTTTTCTAGCCGTTAAAGTGTGGACGCGTGGGAGAGGGAAGGAAAGTCAAAAGGCTCTTAGAAATCTGACCTAGGAATCAGAGAAAGGCACTGGGAGACATGAGAGTGTAGAGGGAGAAAAGTCATTGTGGATATGGTGGATAGGATTTTACATCATGAAACCATCCAAGTAAGTTATAGAAAAATTCAGCTGGACATCACTCAGTGTGTAAGACAGTAATTTAGTTTTATATTAATGGGACCTCGGGAACTATTTTCCACCAGGATTAGTATTTTTAGTTTTTTAATTTTAATATTTTTTAAAGTTAAAATAGTGGAGAAAATAGAAGTGGACAGAGTAGGGCAGCCAGAGGAGAACCACTGATTCATGAAAGATTCATAATTACAATAATAATACGATAGTACACGTTTATTGTCACATTTACAACATACAAAAAGACACATATAAAAATACATTTGTCAACGTAAAGTTGAGCTTTGGTACCATAGCTTGTCATACAGTGATCTTGTGCATTTAAAATTGCAATAGGAAACAATGGAAATGGTGAACTAAGTGTTGAAAGTAGACATTGTGTAAGTGAATGTTATACAACATAACAGAAGATGAAAAAGTGTCATTTTTAGGCACATGTACACATATGGCTATCTAGGTTTCTTGAGTACAGTAGCCCTTCATATCAGCAAGCAACAATACAGTAGCTGCAAGACAAAAAATCTGTTCTATCCAATCTACACAAAAGCACTCATTTGTGCCATCTTGTGCTCAGGCAGTGATTCGCTGTATGTATTATTTTCACTTAGGAGTCATCACAGAAAATGGGTGTCATATTCACTGTAACATACACATATTCAAATCAAAAAAGTTCTCAATGATTCTAATTTGTATTTTATCTGTAACATAGTGTACATTTATATCTTTATCATGAATATCCACATTTTTCTAAATAAAGTGCAAATCGGGCACAGAACTATGGATTAAACCTACACAATAACAACAATTCAAAATTCAATATGCTATTCAAAATTCACAAAAGACAAAAACATTTCATATTGTTCTCACAAAAGAAGAAATTTTCTGATTTCTGAAACTTCTACTAAAAAGAAGGTATATCTCATATTAAAACAGTGCATGTAGAGTCTGTTGTTCACAAAACTGCATATGTAGGGAGTCTGTAGGCATTTTGTTCTTGTCTGGATGGTGTTTGGTTTTTATATGAGCATATTTCTTTATGGTTTGTGATTATTGTTTTGTTATATAAAAACTCATATAAAACTCATATGTCATATCGACTCTATTCTACAAAAAGAAGCCCCCACTTCTCACTATTACACTGCTTGTGATCATTGATTTTTATTATTTAACAAAATGAGCCAAAAACAGAAATATGACTAAATAAAGCAAATCTAAAAAGACTGTATCAGACATCTGTACGTACAATAAATTGATTCTATAAAAGTGTGAAGAGAGTACCGTGTTAATATCTTGGCAAGCTTCTAATACTGATTGGATGATAACATCATTCTCATTATTTCTAACTGTTCTGTTTCAGAGGTACTAAGTGTGATAAAAAAAATTAAAAAACTCAAAGAAGGGCAAAACTTTTAGAGTGCTTAGTGGAAATACAAAGATTGCCTTCTCAGTCACAATTTTGCTACATTCTAGTTTAGTCATGTTCCCTTTTTTCAGGCGTGTTTATAAAAAAAGCCCCAGAAAAGGGCACTGTATTCCCAGGGATCCTACATGTGGCTACAGGAAGCTGTCTTCCTCCTCAGGCGTTCCGGAGGAGCCCAGCAGAGCGTCTCTCTCGCTGGTCTCCTCCAGCCTGTCCTCCTCTGGAAGGGTGTCAGCCGTGTCTTGCGACATGGAGTCGGTCTCCTCCTCCAGAGCAAGAGAGCTGAATTCAGGAAGAAAAAAACACAACTTAACTCCACTGTGCACTTAGTCACATATGAGTCACAGAAAGACAACATGTGGACAGTAGTTATTAATGTCTGTTAGTGGTGCTGATCTTATCTTCACACAACACATTTTAATTACATTTAAAGAAATTATGCATCTTTCTCTCTTTGTGTTAAACATTTTTAGAGTATTTTCTAGGCTTAGGAAAGTATATCCAATGCAGTTCCTTGTATGGAGTGTACTATGACAAGCTCTCATGTACTTTTTTACACTTCAGAGGGTCTTGAAGTATTGGCATGTGCATTAAAATGGCATCAGTGAATTTGCATAAAATCAATCACTTGGCTGCTCTCTGGACAATATGCAGTGAACATATACGGTACATTACACACTCACACAAACACACTCTTAAACGCACAATATGTAATTTCAGCTGCTAGGGGTCTCTCAATCAAAACAATAACAAAAAAGCGTGATGACGGTGTGAAGTAGCAAGTGATCATGGTAGTTGTTGTCTTCGTTGTTAAATAACCAGCTTCATCGGGACAGGATAACTCCAGTGTTAATCATTTGGGATGTTTTTATCGGGAGCCTCCAGAACAAACGGACCCGGTGATTACAGGTAAAAACACTGAATAAAGCTGTTTCACCTAAAAAATCAGTGTTTCTCCGATGATGTACGGCGACCACTGGACATCCGGTACGGGCTGTTAGCCGAGCTGCTGCTAACATTTGTTCAGTTTATTTCTCTTATAACTTTAGATCCAGACGTTTGGCCAGTTTCTTCCGGGAGCCAAATTATCCGCAGAGGTCTCCTCCTCTTCAAAAACAAATGTACACGCAGATTAAAATTGTTAGAAATACTAATTAAAGCTGTTTCACCTAAAAAATCAATATTTCTCTGACGATGTTTGGTGACCACTGGACTTCCTGGAGGGGCTGTTAGCCGAACTGCTGCTAACGTTTGCCCAGTTTATTTCTCTGATAACTTAAGATCCAGACGTCTAATGACTAAAATCCTTCTTCTGGCTAAAAGATATAGTTGAAAGTGACCTAAATTTATCATGAAAATGTGGCTTAAAACTGAATAAAAGTCAATTTATAGCAGTTTCTGTGGAACAACCACAACACTGATGTATTATCTTGTATGTGTGTAAGTTACTCTTTGGTAGACGCCATTGTAGCGGACAAACACAGCGCCGCCGTATGCATCTTGTGCGTGTTTACTCTTTGGTAGAGGAGGTATGACGCCATTGATATGCGACCAAATGAAACGATCCGTTACTTTGATTAAATTACAGATTTCTCTGGGTTTGAAAATTGCTGGAAACATTTGGGATAATGTAAGTACACAACTCAACAAAATATATAACAGGTCTAGTTGTTTTTAGACATTTTAATGTGGAATAATTACATATTATACCTTTAAGTCTGGACTAGATGCTCAGTTGAAGTCTGTCAGTGCAACTTAAATGTTGAGTACTCCCTGTGTATCTCTTGCACTGACGCATACTTTTGCACTTGCGCTAAATTACTGGGATGAATTGATTTGCCACCATGTTCATCTGATGTTTTTTTTTTTTTTTCTAGTAATCAATAATAAAACTAGCAGTACTTCTTACTTCTTTAGGATATTAAGCAGCATCTGCATGACATCCTAAAAAAAGTTTTTAAAACTTACATTAATTGCCCTTCATGGAAATGACATAACCAAAACAATTTTTTCTTACTCTGAAAGGCCATAACTGCAATTAATGTTTATTTTTATTGTTGTTTGCAATTTTCTCAATTTACCCAATAATTATTTAGTCTAAAAAATGTCAGAAAATAGTGAACAATACTCACCTATAAAACCCTGATATATTCGGTTTATGATCACAAAAGCAAATGCAGCAAATCCACAAAATTAAGAAGCTGAAACCAGTGAAACATCATTTTGCTAAAAAAAAAAGACTTAAACAATTAGTCGATTATCAGAATAATTGCTGATCAATTACCACTAATCAATTACTTGATTAATGGTTTCAGCTCTAGCCATAACTATAAAAATCCTTAAAGAAAATTAGAGGGAGGATTATTGAATAATCTTATTCATGATTGGCCCATGTAGTGGATTTTTAAGATGCTGCCTGATGTGTCCGTGAGCTATTCATGTCTGTGGTCCTGGACAACAGTGCTACTCTGTTTTCTCTCACAAGGGGGCCAAAGACCTCAAACCCAAACCATAATGTTAAAGGTGCAATCTGTGATCCAAATGTACCCAAAAGAATCACTGTGGTGCCAAAATTCAAAAACATTCATCACTCTCAACTTGATTGGCAGGGTTTTAAAAACATATAATTAAACAACAACTAAATCCATGTTAATTATGGATTATTAAAAAAAAAACAATTATTTGATTATATACTATATGTGAATATACTTTAAATTTACTGTACATGCTCATAAATGTATTTGGGGTCGCCCCTGTGGTTTGGGGATTGGGACTTTTGTTGCTTCTCTCTTTCATTTCCTGTCATCACTTTCAATCCAATTCAATTTACTTTACTGGTGCTATCTAATAAAGGCATTAAATGTCCCTCCAAAAAACTTTAAAATAATTGGTTTGGCCTTCAAAGACAATTTTACTTGGTTGCGTGTTTATGTATGCTGTAAAAACATGACTCTGTACCTCCCTCCATAATACAGCTATTGTCTCAGCTCAACATCTGGACGAGTGGGTGTGTGGTGGAAAAAGAAACTAGTCTTGTTAAGCAAATACATCCTCATATTTCTTGCAACCCCAGCATTTAGCAGGCATCTGCAAGCGGTTCTGTACCTTGCAGGACTTTCCTCAGTGAAGGCTTCCTCTGGCTTAGGGTCTGGGATGGGGATGATGTACTCATTGTATGAAGTTATGACTTCCTGTGTGTCTGCCTCTTGTCTGAAGTCTCTGGGGCTGGAGCTCTGGTCATAGGGGTCCGCAGGGAAGGAGAGGTTGACGGGTGAGGGGGAGCCGAAAGCTGGATTGGCAATTGGAAAAGGTGAGGAGAGTCGGGGCTTGGTGCGGGCGACTGCCGGATGGTCACTTTTCAGGAAGTTGTCGTTGACTTGGCTGTATCTCTGTTGTGAGGAGACAATAGTTTGATTATCTGAACAATATGGAATCAATCATTAAGAGTCTGGGTTGCAGAGTGCAGATCTGAGATGTTGAACATCAAAGATTTACTAGATTTACTTTATCTACTTTATCTACTTTATCATAAAGGTTACTGATTTTTTCTGTTTTACTGATTGTATATTACTATATTATATCTTAATTTCAAAAGAATTAAGAATTTTGTGTGAATGTATCTAAATTTCTATTTGTTTTTGCATTTATTGACTTCTATTTGTTTAGCATTTAAATTTCTGTGTTGTACATACTATAACTACATAACTTACATGCATACCTATATTGTGTACTTTCTATTTAAACATTCAATGCAAAAAAGTTGTTATCTAAGAAGTTCAAGTGTGTCATAGACAAGTAGCACCAAGCAGTGCTGGATGAAGTCCTCGAATCCTTTATTTAAGTAAAAATAGCAATACCAGGGTGTAAAAATACTCTCTTATGAGTCCTGCATTCAGAGTTTTACTCACAGTTGCTAATAATACGTCTGTATTATAAATATACTTCAAAAATATCAATTAAAAAGTACTCATTGCGCAGAGGGGCTCCATTTAGAGTATATTATTATTTATATTATATCATTGGATTATCATTACTAATGCATTAATGTGTAATATGCATATTAATACTGTAGTTGGTTGAAGTGGAGCTAACCATTTTATGTACTGCTGAGAGGTTTAATCTATAAAAATGCATCATCATTTATTCATTGATCATGTGTTTTGTATGAAAAATCTGAACCTGCAACGTAACTACAACTGTCAAATAAATTTAGTGGTATCAAAAGTACAATATTTCCATCTGAAATATAATCAAGTAGAAGTATAAAGTAGCATAAAATGGAAATACTATGTACAAGGACCTTAAAATTATACTTAAATGCAGTACTTGAGTAAATATACTGTGTCTCAATGACTGTAGGCCTTTAATCAGCCACTGGGGGGCAGATAAGCTAACTGTGAGTGAGTGAGTTAATGAGTGAATAAATGAATTACTGAATGAATGAGATAACATCACCCAAAGATGAAGTAGCACTTAAAGATCAGGAATATGCAGTATAGATGTAGTAGAGTGTAAATGAGAGCGTTAAAGCACCTTTTTGTAGCTTTCCGTCAGCATATTCCCCACGCTGTGCACAAGAAAGGAGAACTCAGGCCTCTTCTCGAACTTCTCATCCCAGCACTTCTTCATGATTTCATAACTGCAACATAAATGACATAAATTAATTTTATTTCGTATTCTTCATTTCCATGTCATGAGTTATCGGAGAGGTAACGTTAACTGAGGTGACAGTGACACTCACACTTCATCGGAGGCGTGGGCGGGTTTTGTCATTCGGTAGCCTCTCTTCAAAGCGCTGTAGAACAACTCATTCATGGGCAGATCGGGGTAGGGCGTTCCTCCTGCATAAAGCGTTTCAAATCATTTAGAAGCTAATCTAGAAATCTGAAGTCATGAACAGACTGGAAACCTGAACTTGATCTACATCTAAAGTAAACAAGACATCTTAGGTCATGCACACTAAAAACTATTCCTTAATAGAAATAACAAAATATTTAACATCTTAAATGGATTCATTTATTCTCCAAGAAGAACAGCACTGACTGATTATTTGAATCACATTTGTTGTGCAATGGCCCAGATCTTAGAGCAAGATGGATCTGAAAAGTCCAATGAATGTCAGATTGAGGCCGGAAAATACAGAGAATCTTTGGTTATCACTTACAGAGGCTGAATTGTGAGTTTGTTTGCCACCACTCAGGCTTGCGCTGCATATGCTATAAACTGTCTCCTTTGTTGTCACGGTAGTTTCAAAAAATCGTGGGAAGTTTTTTTAAAAAAAAAAAAAAAAAAAAAAAAAAAAGAAGACGCTCACAATACCCTCAGCAAGGAAATACTGATTTCAAAGCTTGACTGTGCCTAATATGATTTAGACCTCATATGAGTCTTCAAACAAACTGATGTGCACATGCAATCAGACATGGAATTTGAAATTTGCTATAGTCTTGTATCATATTTTTATTTGTTGTCATTTTAGACACCTGGAAACATGTTTTCATAATTTACAGTCTGCCAGAAGAGTTAAGGAGGAGTCAAGGAGTGTTGACTTCATGAAGCACATTAATACAAGAGGTGAGGCTCATTAAGTTCAGTGTGACCTACATGAGCCATCTGCGTGTGTGTGTCTGTGGTCTGATTTAGCCTACTTTCGGGGACACATTTCATACCAAAGACCAATTAATTGGGATCAATTGGGAAAAAATGATTTTTAGGTCAGTGGTTAAGTTTAGGGTTGGGCAAGTAGTGGTTATGGTCAGAGTGTGTGTGTGTGTGTGTGGGTGTGTGCGTGCGTGCGTGTTTGTTTTTTGGACTCACCCAGTGTGAAAATTTCCCAAAGAAGGATGCCGTATGACCACACATCGCTCAGGGTTGTGTACAAATTATGGAAAATACTTTCTGGTGCCATCCACTTCAGGGGCAGGAAGGTCTGAATGAAGGAAAAACACACTGTGTGAGAAAATTTCATTTTGAAAAGTGAGATAGTCAACAGGGTTATAACAGTCAAGACTGCAGTTTTTTTTTTTGTTGCTTTTTTTTTTTTGCAACCACTGCAGATCCACTTACGGATCCTTTTTGCACTGTTATTTAGCTACGATTTATTTTAAACAATCATCTATGCAATTCCAATGAAGCACATATATCAATAGAATCAATACATTGTGAAAAGGCTACTCCTCTCCCTTTTCACTAGACCCTGTTCTCCAAAGTTATCATTGTTTGGTGAGTTAAATCATCATTATTTTCAGTCAATGATTCCATTAATTTGTCCGTTTTTTGTCCGGGTTTTTTAATAAGTGAATAAATTGACTGATATGTTTGGTTTATCTGAGTTTACAGGTTTATGATCTGTTTGAAGGGTCTGTATGTTCTTACAGGTGTTCTGTCTGTGTCGGTGGGGGTCAGCTGTTCAATCACGGAGAGTGGAAATAGGTTTGCATCATTAAGGCCTCTTAGCTGTGAGGGACTGTTAATTGTTAGGATGTGGGAAGATATGTAAAACTGTTCTGAAGTAAATGACATTTGGTTGAACTTGGTGCACTTATGAACTGTTTGTGTACTTATAAGTAGACTGTGATTGTCAGCATTAACAGAAAAATTCAGTCATTATAATTGTGTTGTGTTCAATATGCTTTGAAAGCCTAGTGTCTGTGTAGCTCCCCCCATACTTACCTGAGCAGGTGGTAGGTTCCAGTTAGTTGCGGAGGAGAAGGTAAAATGCTATTCAGTGGTCAGTAGGGCAGCTTTCTGTGAGGCTGCAGATTTTAGTTGTTTGCTTGCTTTTGCTTAAGTTATTTGTTGACTTTCCCAGGGTTCATTTTTGCCTCTGTTTCTTTTATATTTTTGTTAATAAATTTTACCTTGGCTCATGCTCTGACCTGCTTTTTGTAACATCCCTTAAAAGATTCCAGTGCCATTTTTTGTTTTAGTTCAGTTTCTAGATAAGACTTTATGCATTTTATTATATACATGACCTTATATTCATTTATCTCTCAAACTCAACAAAAACATGAGCTAGATCTAATCAAAAATTTAAAGTGGATCCTTCCCAAACAACTAAAGGCGTGGTCAGAGAGCTGCTATACAACTGCTTATTGTTTAAAAGGTTTTTTAATCCTTAATCTGTGCATGATTGCTACTCACGCTGCCTTTGGAGATGTAGTTGGAATCATGCATGATGTCTCTGGCCAGGCCAAAGTCGCAGATCTTCACCAGTTTGCCCTCACAGATCAACACGTTCCTGGCAGCGAGGTCACGATGAACGCACTGTTGTGGAATAAAGTGGAACAAAATAAAATCACACCCGTTATTCAAGGAATGATATGACTATTTCTTGGCTTTGCCTTTGTGCTAATAAGTGAGTGTTACAGGTTGTGTTAGGCAGATTTTTTTTTTCACCTTTTTGCAGAGCTGTTTGCACTTGTTTCCTGACATTATGCTAAGTTAAGCTAACTGTCTCCTGTTGAGTGAGAAGTGGTATCTTCTCATCTAACTCTCGGCAAGACAGCAAATCAGGCTATTTCTCAAATTGTCTAACTATTCCTTTAAATTGAACAAATTTGCCGAATCTACAGGTTTGAGTAACCAGCTAAATAGTTTGGAAGATTATTTTAAATATCCTACATTCTTGGAGGCGAGGAACTCCATCCCCTTTGCCACTTGGTAGCTGAAGCCCAGCAGATCATCGTAGGTGAGCGTGGAAGAATCGCTGATGACCAGGTCCAATCTGCCGCCAACTAAACACAATGATAAGGTGAGACAAAAATCAGGAGAAGAGGAGAAGGTGAGGAGCGACTCATGAATGAAGACATTGTCTTGTTGTTGGGGGAACTCCAGCTGTCCTGTGACTGCATGGGTTGAAATGAAGCTCATGCCCTTTATATGCTCTAACATTTGTCTGTTCATTCTCTATGCTCTTTGATCAAAAAGAAAACTGTATTCATTGATTTATGAAGCTAAAACAATTCAACAATTCATGAATTGGGCTATGTCAAGCTCAATCATTGAAATAGTATTTTCACACATAAATACAGATTTTTCCAGAGTTCCTCCTTAGTGACCACGTGTCTAGCAGGCAGATGGTTTACTGGTTGGCTTCACATCATACTGTACATCGAGTTTATCTTATCCTGCTTTGTTTCTTGTGCTCACCGTGCTGAATTCTTCATACTTATTTTCATTTACAACACTGGAAAATTAATTATCGTCAACACTCGAGAGAGTCTACAGACTTATATCAAGATTGACACACATGTGGCTCAAATCAAACCTTGTTCCTGGTAGAGGTCCTGCTGGTAGGGTGACTCATATGGAGAGGGCTGGATGTCTGCATACTTGATGGTGTCTATTTGCTCCTGCATGGGCACGTAGACTGAGGGCTCATCTTTACTCATGTCCATGTATCCTCCATCACTCTCACTTCCGAAAGACACATAGCTGTGGAGATACATAGAGTGTAAAAACATGGAATGCACTGACCTAATACCATATTTATTCACGGTCCTTTATCATATAAAACTTCATATCCAAAAGAAATCTGTTGGTATGTGGCAGCAGAGAGACAACCCCCCCGCCCCCACCAACTCGCACTATACAAAATGTTCCTTTGTGCAGCTCTGAAAGGAGATTTTGTGCAGTTTTGTCTTATTTGCTCTTCTCACCCTTTCCTCTGGCTGAGCGGAGTGCTTCCTGCTGAGATAAGGCAGCTGTCGTCTTGGTTCTTCTCTGCGTAGTACTGCAGGAAGGTGTGCTTGTTCCTGTGCAGGTAGTCCACCAGGTCACCATAGCGACAGTACTCAGTCACCAGGTAAAGAGGACCTAATTGGTGGATCACAAGGAGCGAGGAAGATGAAATGAAATTTAGGATTTACCAAAAATGGATAAAACAATGGAATGTGCAGGTTCTCTTGAGTTTAATATTCAGGAAAGCCTTTATAATAATTAAAATGAATAAAGAGTTAATTGTTAATTATTAAATGTGTCTACATTTTTGTTAAATGTTCAAGATTAGTCAATCAATTAATTTCATGAATAATTCATTTAAAACATGTTATGTCATGTAAGGTGTTAAGCAGAGATTATATATTCTGACATGTTTACATATTGTTAGTAGTAAAGGGATAATTTTTGAACACCCTAGTTATATATTTGTTTTGTTGACAATGTTCTTTTTTATAAAAGTTAAAGACTTAAACAAGGTTTTGTAAAATATAAGTAATTGCTACTAGTGGTGCTATTAAATGTATAACTGACATTTATACTACAGTGGCTAATAAATAAAAATGTAATTAAAGGTCTGAATCATGCATAGATGTGCATGATGTGGGGCAGACATTTATCATTTGATGAGACAAGGAACTAAGTGTTTCCAGTCTAAATAGTATTTATTGAGCAGCATTTCAACAAAATGTTAATGTCAGTGGTGAACCACCCATCCCTCTTTCTTTGTCAACCTCTGAAACCACATTTTTACTTGCTTCTGTGCAAATAAAATGTCTGTTGTTCTATCTGAAGAAAAACGAACAAAATCTATTTTATACACTATGAACTGTTCATACAGGCTGTGGGCATTTGGTCTCATTATTGGCTGGCATTTTTAAATAGTACAATATGTTAAATTGTCAAAATAGCTCTCTATTGCACAAACATAACAACTCTGCACATTGTAACTTTGAAGTGAGTGCCAACACTCAACTACTCAACTTGCATAATCTAGAAAACACTTAAAGAGATTAAGCAATTTAACTTGGAAACACATTATATACTCTGTCTCCATATATATATACGACCAGTATATATACACATACTAACATATACAAATTTATAACTGTAGCTTTTTGATTTGACACTTCAGAGATGAATCTCAGTAGTAGGTCAGAAATAAGCGAATGTCACATTTTCTTTTAATTTTTCCATTTTAGAGGTAATTTTGATGGCAGATATGTCTTATGATTCAAAGAACAAAAGAAATGGAGATTAAAACATGTAACAAACATGCCTGAGCCCCCATATGTTGCCTTTACAAAGTAGGCACTCCAGCCAACTAAACCATCAGTGGCATTTCCTGTGAAGAAAGTGCTCTTCTCCCTTTTTATGCTCCTCTCCACTAATATCAGGGACTGTTAATACATAAACAAACTATAATGCTATAATGATGCCCACCATGTTTGGTGCAAGCTCCCAGCAAGTTCACAATGTTGAGGTGAGGACCCAGGTGACTCATGATCTTCAACTCTGACATCAGAGCCTGAGTCTCACTCCTCCTGGCTGTAGCTGGATGAAGACAGAGAGAGAGACAGATATGTTAAAGGGGACCTATTATGCTTATTCTGGGACTCCACTAGAGTAGCTTTGCATGATTCACAGTTCAAAAAACTCCTTATTTATCTTATACTGGCCCTTTATGCAGCCCCTCAGTTCAGCCTCTGTCTCTAACAGGCAGTCTTTGCTCCTGTCTCTGCCCCCCTCCCGATGAGCCCACTCTGTTCTGATCCGAGCTTAAGGAAGCCTAGTTAGGAGCAGCCGTATCAGAGTTGTGTTAAGTTACTGCTGATGAAAACCCAACATTTCCCGCTCCAGTTCCCTGCTTCATATTAAACACTTTTAATTGCATAATAACGTTTTATTGTGAAGAATTTACAGGAAATGAAACGTGTTCCTCACCAAGTTAGCAGAGCTTCATTAGCAGCGCTAAAAAACGGTTGACACAATAAGATATGGAAATATTTAGAGCTTTGCTCAGTGAATCAGTTAGAAATAATGCAGGGAGGAATAGTACAAGCAGAAGCAGCCACAGTGATGATGATGTTTGATGAAGAGCGACAGACGACCAGCACACATCAAACAGGTAAACAACTTATTTTACTTTGCAGTGCTGTGTAATGGAAAAACACTCAGAGCGTGCCAGCTCAACTTGAGTCATGGCTCGGCGCGACTACCCCCAAAACAATGGAAAAATGTCATAATGTTAGCTGCGCAGAGCAGTGAACTCACGCGCTGTGCGTGGAGCAGATGACCATATAAAGAAATCCGTCATGAGCCGACATCAGCTCGGGCTGAAAGTAGAAAAACATGTAGGAAACCGAGCGTTCAGAGCAGTCTGAAGCCTGAGCGTTTTGCTCAAAGGGATTACTTCTACATAAGTTTACCTCATTATTTGATACTTTGGCCACGTTTAATATGAACAGCTGACATTGTAACATTATATATATATGACAGAAAATAAGGCAAAGCATAATATGGCCCCTTTTAAGTCAGGCAGTGTGAGGTAGGTATGAGAACAGGAGAACTGAACATACTGAGACCAGGACACACTGCATCCTTGCCAAACTGCTCAATGACCTGTTGGCTGAAACTCAATCCACACTGGCAACCAAACTAAAGCTCAGCTGGGAGCGGCTCTCCCTGTTCTCACAGGAATATGGCGCTGGTGTCACAATTTGATGGCTATGCGGGGGACTCAACTGTGGTCTATGCATTGTTCACACATGGCTTTCTACTGTGTTTTCACATTGTATGTCTTACATTTCAGCATTTTCACTGCCACTTTTGTGCTGGACTGGGAATGGGTGAGACCATATGCAGTTGCCTCGACCACCCTGCCAAAGGCTCCTGATCCAAGAGTGCGACCTGAAACACAAAGAAGGGCTCAGTAAGACAAAGTCTGAATAGAGCACACATCAGACCTGAAATGGAGGGGAGAACATTTCTGTTTAATAAATATAACCATGAACACATTATTATTGCTTTCTCATGAAAGGTGAGATTATAAACCGGTTTGGAGCAGGTTATGACAGTCTTAACATGTCTTCATATGGTAGTCCTGAGTGAGTTTGGGAAGCTTCCTGTTTGTAGAGAGCAGCTGACTACCAACAACATGTCATGAGAGACAAAAGCTTAAAAAGAGCTTTGAAAACGAGATGGGAATACAGCCAAGAAGACGGTTTAACAAACCTCATTTAGTATTCCAGCCTCAACTACGCCCAGACGACCTAAACCACCCACAGCACTAAAGTCACCTGGTCATGGCTGCAGTCTAGTTTGCTCTCGTATGAATCAAAAATCTGTCTAGGTTGCAAAAAGCAAAGAAAAAAAGCTATATTGATATTTACTTAGACCATTAAAAGAAGGTTAAGAAAGTTAGATTTAACCAAACAAATCACAAACTAACCAAAACTATGATGTGTTCCTTTCAAAAACCTGTACTTTCAAATTCCCCCCCAAAATACTCTATTTATTTGGATGTTACATAATCTATGTTAGTTCAGGTATTTATCAGTTGTGTCATTTAGTTATATATAAATACCTTTTTAATTTGATACATTTTTTATTGACCTGATTAGTGATAACCGATCACCTGATATTTGTAAAATCTATTTATCGTAGAAATTCTGCATCAAATAATCATTTTTCTGAAGAATATCCAAGGCTTTCTGTACCTTCTTATTTTCATGTGCTGTGTACATTACTTTTGACTTTACTAATGCAGGACTGTGACTTAATTTACAAATGACTGCACTGTCTGTTAATTGCATATTACATCCAAGTCAGGTCAAGCTCATTTGTAGAACCCAATATCACATACAGTGTCTCAATGGGCTTTAGTGGCCCTTGTTATCATCAGTTTGTGACCAACCCCAACTCTCCACACCCTAATCTGTCCCGTTTGCCTGAGGACTCACCCAGCACCAGGTTGTCTCGGGGCATTTCCCAGGCCAGGTCATAGGGCAGGTGGATAGGGTCCACATAGATGTACTCATGACCGTCCTGGCTCACAGACTCTATCACCTTCCATCTGATCTCATACCGAGGTTTCTGATAACACAGGCAAAAAAACACACATGAGAGCAAAACATAGGGTTGTTTTCAACATTTTCATTCACTATACTTTGTATATGACTTGTGAAAAGAAGAAACTCGAAAACAGGCAAACACGTGAGTCTGCTTGTCTTACCTTTCTCCACACAGCGATGAGGATGATGATAGACATGATGACGATGACCACTAAGGCTAGAACTGCAGCCAATACTGCCACCTGGGAGAACAGAGCTGCAACAGGCAGAAGGACACAGAACATTACCTTGGATATGCCCCTTTCCATTTAACATATACAGGCTGCATATTTCTCCACATTTAACCAAGTCAACTCAAATTCTGACCGGGCATAAAACTGCACTTTATAAACATGATGGCAATACTTTACTAAAGAAAGTTATAGTTAGAAAAAAAATATGTTCAACAGAGGAGTAAAGACTGATATTTATGGCTCAAGTACAACACACAACGTCTTACTGTTTGGTGGAAACTACATTGTGAGTCTCTAAAATATAAACTTTTCAGAACTGAATCTTTTCAACTATAGCCTTAAGCTTGACCACCAAGCATTTGTCAAGCTGTGTTATTTAATTTTTTCATTTATTTTTATAATGATTTCATTTTTTAACCCTAAGGTGGTACACTAAAATGTGACAAATTCTTCACAGGACACCTACTGCTGGACACCAGTTTGACGTCTCTCCTGTCGACGAGCCCTGCCTGGTTGCTGGTTTCACAGCGAACTGTGACCTGCTGGGGCTTGTGGAAGGTCAAGCGGCTCCGCACCTGGCTGATTTTACGAGTCTCGCTGTGGCTGACGTTTGTCTGGATGCTCAGCACCTCTGGCTCTGGTATCAAGGGGTGCCATATCGCTGTCTGGTTGCTACACCTGCAACAGATCAGTGGGTGGGATCAATGTTGAAGAGTCCAAAGTCAAAGCAGATGCACAGAATTTGAAAGTAAAATAAATTCCTGTGTATGGTCAGCCCCCTAGTGTTCACTGTGTGGCAGTTCAGCAGCAGTGACGAAGGGGCGGTGGTGTGACTTACTTGAGCATGCTGTCACAGCTGTACCACTGTATGGTCGGGGTTGGGACCCCCTCAGCTAGGCAGGTCACCAAGTGTCTCTTCCCAGGGAGGTGGTGGTCAGTCAGGTCTTTAATCTGAGAGGGAACTACACACAGGAGGTGCAGCGGTCATTAATCATTGCTGACGTGGATAAAAACAAAGTCTGTGCCAGATTTGTCTGTGTTTCAAGACCAGTAATGAGGCCTGTGGGCCAAAAGAACTCAACAGAAACTCCCTCTACACTGTGATAATTTTATTTCTTTGAAGAGCCCCTAACCTTGGACCTCCAGGTCAAAGGTCACTTCCTTTGTGTCATCTCCGTTGGTGACAAGGACGGTGTAGAGGCCTTTCTGCTCCGTCCTCACTCTCACCAAAGTGAGAATACTGACATACCTGAGGGGGAAGAAATAGTGAGGAATTCAAGAAACAGATAGTGGCATCTGGTGTTTGTGAAGAGAAGGCTCGTTTCTCTATCTGTGAATCAGCATCATTGGTAATGTGCAAAAGTATCACATGTGTAGTAAAGAATTACAGATTTTCTATACAGTCTTTGTGTATATGTATGTATTTTTAATGCTATGTATATTTTTTGCAACATGTATGTTTTTACTCTATGTGACTTGTGGACAATAAAATTTTTGTGATTCATGATTTTGAAAATAAAATTTTGTCTTTTGGACATTTTAAGTGTTGGGAAAAATATGTGACCAGTCCTGCAACTAAAACATGATTTGGCTTTTTTTCTGAGAAATGTTTGTGACTTCTGAAAGGCATCTTGTGTTTATGGTTGCTATGTGATGAATGATGCAGTCCTCTGGAGAGTATTGTGTTTCTTTCTGCAAAGGCCTTATCTGGTGATGACTGACAAGAGCTAGACGCCTCCAGAGCCTGTCACCCTAACAGAAGTCCAGTGCTAGTTGTTTAAATGTATCAAGGTGTATGTGGTCTTCAGTTTCTTTATGGTATGTAGGGTATTTTTAAGGTTAGGGTACAGCTGAAGAGTCTCACCTAATCTCATGCTCTTGTCTGGTTGTGATGGTTTTGTCTCCCTTGATGGTGGTGCCGTCTTTGCTCCAGCTAACCTGAGGGGGAGGGTAGGCCTCAATCTCCACTCTCAGCTCCACGTTCTCTTGCAACTTGGCTGTAATGTTTTGTCGCTGAGCAGGCCTCATATCCACAAAACCTCGCTCTGAAGGGGAAAATGTTCATATTGTCAGCCACATACTGTACGTATCATACACTTGATCTTCTGCACTGTGTCTTATTTATTTTGGCTCAACAACTTAAATAAACAAATTATTCACACAGCAATACACCAAACTAGAGACTGTGCTAGTGTTCTCTGCTGAACTTCCGTGCCCAGACGATGTGTGTCTTTTCCACTGAGACGTCCAAAAGGCTCTTCTAAACTGTCCTCGTCTGTCTCCATGGAGCATGGCGGTTCAAGCTATTCAAGGATTTCATAAACATAACACACCTCGCTGCAGATAGAATAAGCATTCACAGTCCCAAACACATTCAGTGGCTGTCAGGAGACTGAACAAGGAGGGAAAGCTCTCTATGATGAATCCTGCTTTTAATGACTCTCCAGTTGCTGTTTGTAAGAGGACTTAGTTGTTTAGATGCTGGACTTACTGCATGTTACTGAACTGTATTAAATTGTTATTTTATATGTGAATGATTGAAGTCAAAATGTACACAAATGCTACTTGTTTACCTGGAGTGAGTTCCCAAATGTCTAAAAATAGAGTACTGAGCCCCCTAGTTTGACACTCTGTTATTCAAGTTATCACTCAGGGCATAAATAGTGTCAAAGATTTATTTTACACTTTGAACAGAAATAAATAAAACTGATCTTCATTTCCTTCAAAAGATGCGCCTCTTTTACCTTCAAAGGTTTATATAATAAGCACTCTTCTCTCTGTCAGCAAACTACAATAATAATCTCCCGTCTCCAGTTTGTTTTAGTTTGTGTGTGAATGTGTGTGTGTGTGTGTGTGTGTGTGTGTGTGTGTGTGTGTGTGTGTCTTACCGAGCACAGTGATGTTGATGCTGGCAGAGGCAGTCTGGTCTAGGACACCCTCTTGGACATGGCAGGCGTAGATTCCGCTGTTGACCATTTGAGCTTGAGGGAATATCAGGCAAGAGCGCATGATAGTGGCGGTCAGGACATCTGTCAGCGGCTCAACTTCAACAACCTTGAAGACAGAGGAAAACAACAATTTTATTATCACACTAAATATGAATAGAGTACAAGTGATCAAACATCTGCACAGTGAGGCTTTATATTCCTCTAGATACCACCACGCAGCTGCTGAGCAGGCGTCTTCATCGTGTTTCATTTTATCAATGAAACGTGTTAAAGCTACCACCTTAAGTAACATTATTTTAAGTAAATATGTCAGAAAGTTTGCCAACAGTTTGCTGAAATCTTTCTCCATGGTGTAAGTTTATCTGCAGAAAGAATCTTCATATTGATCCAAAAATAAACCCACATTTTATTTTCTACATTTAAGAACCAGTTATGACAATACCAACCCCATATGTCATGAGTAGAATTTCACAAGGGGATTAAAAATTGAGGTGTGTCTCTACATCTTGATGCAATTTGGGCTCGGTCATGAGGCCGGAGAACGATCGCGAAGGGAAAGCTGAACAAAAGCGCTTGTTCTGCTCCACTCCTACTCACCTCTTTGTTGGGGTAATCCCAGGAGAAAAACACCAGCTCCACTCCATGCACTGTGCAGTTTACTGTCAGCGGTTCTCCCTTCTTCAGGACGGTCTTTGATGCGTTAACGTAGGCGTCAATGGTCTCTGGGACTGGTAAGGGAAGAGAGAGTGTGGGGTTGACGAGAGAGATGTAGTACAAAACAGTATGTAGACCAATCATCCAAACTACTAATCAATCATTAAATTGTTCAAAAATAAACCCTAATATTAATATGTCTATCTAATCACCCCAATGTAAGTCAACACTGAACTCGGTAGCTGGCTCATGTAAACAAAAACTTTACAGCTCCACAAAAGTACAAAATGTTCCTCAAATTTATTCTTGTGCACTGTTCAATGTGTTGTCTGGCCAAACTTTGGGACACAAAGTCTATTATTTACCTCTTTATCACGTCACTAAAAGAGCTCTGGCTGTCTGCACACCCTCCAGTAGCAACTCTTCCACCAGAGAGTTGTAGGTAGACCAAAGCATATTTGATCAAATGTGAATATATTATACAAAGCACTCATAGTGCAAAGCTTTGGCGAGTAAATCTGAACGTTATACTGCATAAGCTGTTAGGACAAATATGATGGACCTTTTATGGGTATTTTTATGGTGCTTTAATTAGGATATTAACTTTAATAGTTTGGGTGTGGGCAGAGACTGAATTAAAGGGGCCAAATCTTTGTGTGTGTGTGTGTTTGTGGGTTCTGCGAATTTAAGTGGAGTTTCAGCACACATGGGGGTGAGCTGTTTTCTCTAATCGAACACTTACCAACAACACTGAAGACGTAGAAGGCCTGAGACTCTCTAATTTCACCGTTCAGCTCTCCACGACAAATGTAGGTCCTGTCCTCCAGCCGTGCTTTGTACCCCTCAGTAGGAACATACACACCCTTGACGGGGACATCAGTGTCCCTGTCATACAGGGTGACACTGATGTTTGGGTTGGTGACCACACAGGGGATGGTGCTTTCCTCACTGGTCTTTGTTACCATGCCATGAGAGTTTTCAATGAACCACACATCACGGTCTGCAGACAGAGACATGACTTTGTTTTACATTTTGGATTTGATTAAGTAATTTTATCTGTTTTGTGAATAAGCAACTTTAATGTTTCCACCTGACAAAACACACTGAGTCTTTGAAATGTGTCATTGATGCTGAATCAAGGGTAAACCTGGTGTTACCTGGGACAAAAACAGCCACCTCCTTTGTTTCTCCAGTGTGTTCATCACTGCACTGATACACCCCTGTGTTCTTCCAGCTCAAGTTCCACACGTTCAAAACGCTAGACGTGGTGTTGATTTTCTTGATTTCGTAGCTGCTGTCATCTGGTTTCACAAAATAAGTTGTCACGTCGTTCCTCTTAAATACCCAGGTTGCCTTTTCTGAGCCGGAGCAGAAAAGAGTGAGATGGGAGCCCTCAGCCAGGACGAGCTCTCTGTCGCCAGGTGAGATCTCCAGGCAACATGACTCAGTGCAGAGATACAGAAGAGCTGCAGTTGACACAACAAGAAAGAGGTCAGGTTGGAGGTCAAAAAGACAGCAGCATGAGGTCAGAGGTTAAATCGACAATACAAGCCAGATCCTGTTCTTTCTTTAAATGATGAAGGATATGAGTTGCCTGGAGCGGGTAAGTCGGAGCATAATGACGCCTTGTCAGTGACAGATGTATTTAAAATGACAGTTTGGATGCAGCAGTTGTCCTTTACATCAAGGTCTTGTGTTATCTTACAGGCCAGATGGAATAATTGAAATAATTTGTCCCCTAACTGAGCTATTTCTATTTTCAATCATAAAAAAAAAGTCATTTTGACATGTTATAAAAAGAAAAAAAAAATCTTGTTTGCCAATATTACTTTTCTTTCAGTGTGAAATACCCTGTCTAGGTTTGGCATCACACTCCAGGTTTCCCTGCAAAACCACCTGTGGTCCTGTTACAGATTTTCATTCTGTTGTTTATTTATTGAAACTGGTTTCTCACCTGTAACTGTGACGGCCAGATGGAGCGTGCAGATGGTCACACTTCTCATGGTGGAAGCCTTCAAACAATTCTGCACACAAACAGATGAGATAACACATGTTATAAGACGTATAAGAATATTCTACTTTGAGTAATAATGTGTGTCTCATATGTTTTTTTAAATGAAAATGCATACTAGACTATGATTGGCTTCCAAACTAGTTGTGTTGTCACAAATCATCTTTATCTCAAACTCAGATTTGAGGTGAGCACAGAGAAACTTCCCTCCTCAGCAGATGATTGAAAACAGCCTTCTAGTGTCAAACTCTGCACATACATCATTTTACTCAGTGAAGCTCAAACATCCAAGTGAAGCAACAATAAGCAGAAAACATTTTTGAGTGGGCATTTTTGGAGATATTTTGCCTCACACATTGTCTCGATTAATTTTAAAAAAAAAACCAAATCATTTGGTCGACAAAATGTTTAATAAAATTCAGTGAAAAGGAACAAAACAACCGGAAAATCTAGTTTATGTTGGCCCCAATTACCACAAAACCCTGCCACATCTCTCCAAGTGAGTGGGCTTTATATCATGATGGAAGGATCCCTGCCCTCATGAGACCCATGAGGGCAAGGTTAAGGGAGAGTTGCATGTCAGAGCAATCTGCTTCTAATCACAGAAAATGGCTTTAAACTATGCTCTGCTTATACAAATGGAAACAAGACAAAGTATTGAGTTTGTTGTCAAGCTGCTTTTTTTAACAGTCTCTTGCCAGCCCACAGAATCTAAGGTGCAGAAGCAGCTCGTTTCTGGAGGTATTTGATGCATCGCTGCACCAGGACAGAGCGACAATGTCTGGCTCTTTTTGTTCCTGGTTCACCAGCATTCTGCCCACTAACAAACGGGTCACTGTGTGCAGCTTTCTAACACGCTCACTGGCAACAATGCTGCGTCCGAGCTATTCTAGCGCCGTGCTGAGCCATTAATTGGTTCTGGTGTAAACAAAAGTGAAAATGAGGGCATTCACATAAGCCACTGACACAGGAACGTACTTAGAGTTTTGAAAGTTTGCAATGGTTTTTGTAATGGTAATGGGATATCAAGTTGTACTCTAACCTGATATCAACATCTCAGAATTTATTCAATAGTTATTGAGGTCAAAGGTGACCAATGCTTAGCATCAGCCCATCCCCAACATTAAGCACTGTTTGCTAAGATTTTCAAATGTTTGAATTTTGCTGCAAAGTCAGGAGCCAGAGGAAAAGATTGAGGAGGGGAGGGGTGGTTTGTTGTTATGTTTGGGATGGGGGTTAAGGCCTGCAGCACACAGACGTCTGGAAACAGTTAAGGATGGATCACAGGCCTGTACGCAAGAGGGTGGGAAAGAGGGAGAGGGCGGAAGAGCGCGCCTTGGGAAGAGCGAGGGTGGAGGAGGAAGTGAAGGAGGAGAGCCAGTGGAAAAATTGTGAAATGTATGTTGAGAAATCTTGCCCCATTTAGCATTTTTAACGCGATAATGCAATCCAATTTTACAATCTCTATTTTAAGAACTTGGACTATGTTAATGCATTATGTAATTGCAGATATGTTTTTTAGATTACATTTCTTCATGTTATCTGAAATTACACAGTTTTCTTTTAGTTTAAGTTGTTAGTGGAACATTTTTGCCAGCACCACCTTTAAGATTAAAACCTACAGAATAAACTGTATTGAAGTCATTTGTTTAATAGATAATTTCCAGGCATTAAAGAGATTTATGATCTGGTCAGTTTAGTAGTGGTGGTGAAGTTCAAGATGTTCCATGACTAACCCAAAGCCAGTTACTCAAACCAGATTCACGTTGTCTCTCTAAATTAACTGCCTCTGGCACTTCCGCTCCCAAAACGAAAAGCTCTTGAGTTGCTCCAAAAACATGACTCGTCCATTTCCTCCCCCGCCTCCTGGTTCTAATAAAAAGGGGGTGAAAGAGAGACAGACAGAGAGCAAGAGAGAGAGAGAGACTTTTTTTCTTTGTGTCGAAGTTCATACACATCCTTACTGGCACACAGTGCCTGCCAGCATACGCTAAAGCACACATACTGTACACACAGGCACATGCTGTATTAAACCCCAACTCCCCTTCCCTCACCCACTACCTCCACACACACACACACACACACACACACACACACACACACACACACACACACACACACACAAACAAACCTCTCCCCCTCTTGGTCTTTTTGTCGCTGGTGTCTGTGTACAGTTCACGTTCCCACAGTATTTCTCTGGAACTTTCCCAGGACCGCTGATACACTTGGGACCCTGCTGGTGATGACGGCGAGAGCAGAGGGGTCGCACTCATCCCCGAGGGCCCCCAGCAACGAGCGACCATCCTCTGAGGAGCCATACTTTGGCGCTTAGGAGTACCAATAACCTCAGTGTCACTGATGATGGCTTTGAGTGACAACAGCCAAAGGCATTGACGCCAAAGGCATGTGTCACTTGGCAGTATGTATGTATAAAACATCTTATTGTGACTGGCTGCTGATGCTATTCTTGCTAAAAACCACAGCTACGTTAGGGCTACAGCAGGATATTAATATACATCTGAGATCAAACAGCATAAAACCTCCCTTGTTGAACAAGAATATAGGTGCATTCAAGTCTTATTTTGGGTCTTTGAAAGGGGCGGAAAAATAATGTTTGGCTTTTGTAACACGATGAGATTTAATGTTGACGGATTGGCAGTGGGGGACTTGAGAAGGAATCTGACCCTCAAAATGGGATGTGCTGACTAAGATCAGAGGGCCAAAGGAGCCTTTAGACTGCTTCAAAAAGAGTTTGGAGAGTGGACGCTACTGCAGGAGATTCATCCAAGTTTTAAGTGTCTCCACTTAAGTAAAGAGACAATGTTTTGTAGTTCTAAACAAAGCTGTTCTTGTGTCCTGGTTGGATCTTTGTGCATGAAGGGAACAGAGCATGTTATGAGGCATTAAAAGGGTAAGGACACAATCTGTCAAGAAGGTTTGGCAGCATTACAACAACTTTCTTTCCCATTTATTTAAAACACTTGGTAGTAGCTTGACCCCTTAAACACAAATCTGATTTCTGTTTAAACCATAAAGACAATAAAATGATGTTTGAGACAGTTTACGGTAAGAAACATTAGCAATATCCACAAATCAAGTCAAATTGTTCTCGATCTGAGCATGGTCAGAGGACCCTCTACAAGATCTTGTAGAGGGTCTTCAGGATGATTTGAGGGGTCTGAAAAACATTATTCTAACACAGATGTTTATTGTTGTGTTTTCAATCTTTGAAATGGGATACTCCATCCTTGCAATGATCATGGAGGTCTGAAAGAGAACCAGTGTTTATGTAAGTGATGGCACAGTAATCACCGTGATGGATAAACTGTGATCCCATGGTTTCTCAGTGATGCTGGGAATTTGGTGGCTGATTGACCCTTCCTGATTTTCATAAACAACCCCGCTGCACTCAAAGTGTCACCAGTTAATGAGGAAGAATGCTAAAATTGACCTCAGCGGGACGCAAGTGGCCCACGCACAGCTTCAGGATACGGCTCAAGTGTGTAAACTCAAGTCCCTCAGCAGCCTTTAATCCCACTTCTGGGATTATCTATATATATACTGTAGCTGCATGTTTGATTCAAACATCTGGCAATGATGAAGCAGTCCGTGTTGAGGTGGGAACGGCTTTTTCACATCACATCACATTTTCAGCTGACTGTTTGCTTCAGTATGTCCCAAGGGAGGGGAAAGATTGCACTTGGAACAAGAAGGAAAAAGTGCAGTTTATAACAAAAGAAAGATGTCCAAAAAGCCTCCTGAAGTGCAGCTGGAGAGCTCTGACTTCCTGTATGGGGAAAATTTCTGGCCTTGTGTGGGTGTAAAAAAGTGATGCATCAGTGACACAGCAGACCACCTCGACCACTAACCAGAACTCATGGAGACAACAACAGATGCCACAATGAGTGGACGACCGACTGCACATAATGAAACTTCTAGAAAGAGGAAAACTGCTTTAAATAACTAGCTGCACAGAAAAGATGTAAACTCCCAACCAGAAAGGAGAAAAACTGACAATGAAGAGCAAAAACAAACAGAAAAAAACAGTCAACATGCAAAATGACAATGACAAACCATCGGCACACCACAAGAATACTGCACACAGCACCAGACAGTGGAAAAAAAACAGCAAGGGAAGATTGCAGACATACGGGACACAACTTATGGGAAACACCACATCAAAGTATACAGAGTGGGGCAGCATAAGGAGTGCACGCACAGTCTTACATCACAGACAGTGATGTTTACTCTGCTGAAGTGTACAGGAAGCTGTGATCTACAAAACAAACAATTCCAATTTAGTGGTCCCTTCTTTCCAAAGCAAACAATTATAGCTCAGATAAGCAAAACATGAGCTATCACTGACTAAACACCAATTCTATTAGGACATGTACTAAATCATGTCACTGGAATAGCTACAGGGCAGAATAAATGTCCATGCCATATTCGTCATCCAAGTTTATTATCTGTTTTTAGAAGGATCAAGGTTTCGTGACGTATTTTTGAACAGCATGACTTTGGCGAGTACTGTGGGAAAAAATGACCCACTGTGTCTTTGTTAAAACAAACCTCCATTTTTATCACCCGTCTTGGACAGACGAACCCCCCTGAGGGAAACCTTCTGGTCCCTCGGCAGCAGACCCATGATGCACTGCTCTCACCCCAGGAGGCCTCAACCCCACACCCTCCCGCAACTCCAACATGACTAATATGCATACTGTACATTACCAGAATTGTAACAATGATGGATGAACTGAAGGCTCTTGAGTGGAAAGCAATCTCGGCTGGGATAGCAGACATGTCACCAACATGCTGTCAGAATATGTGAGTTACTGTAAGCAGGAAATGCTTAAGTGTACTGTCTGTTTATGGAGCCTGTATAATAATAATAATGATGTAATAATCCATCTTTCAGACTGTAAAAGGCAGAAAGACAGTTAGACCTCTAGTTTGTTAACCTTCACACGTCTTCATTTGTGTTAAAATATCACTGCAACACAGTTTGCTATTTGTTTTGTTGAACCACTCTTGGTGGCATATGTAACATGACACTTCGATTTTATTTATTTTTTTGCCACTTGGGGGCAGCAGAACAAGTTGTAAACACAACACTGACATAGAATCATCTTATTAAACTGTTATGTTTTGGTCTCATTAGATGCTAAATGCTCATGTATGCTCATTAGCTAGTTGCTAACTTTGTTGTCTGTCATCTGGTGCTAGGCAGGTAGTGTGCAGTGGATTTATCAGAACTTTTTTTTCTGAAAAGAGCTGCCTGCTTTCACTGAGAAAAGTGACTGAGTCCAAACAGTAAAGTTGTGGTATGTAAAACCAAAACAATATGCTAAAAGGCACTAAAATGCTCAGTAGAGTTGAGGGGAACAGCAGGGTCAGGTGATAATTCACTGTGGGTTCATCATTATGAGTGACCCCTTTCATATTACACGTAGTGATTTGATCCAAATTCGACCTCTGCTGCTCTAACTCACTAAATAGTCGGAAAAAAAAATCTAAATATATGACCATCACAGAAATAACCCAAAAACTCTTGTGTCATGATATTTTCTGGACAGACTGGGGCAGGAAAGAGGTTTTAATCATTTGTTATTACAAAATCTGACAGAAACAGTTTGTCAAGGTTTTTGGCTCACTTATGCTGACCCTCAACAAGAAGCTGCAGTTACACAGCTGGATACAGGACATTGAAAACTGTATCAGCAGAAAGCAGCTTCTATGTTGTAACTTGAGAGCTAAAAGCTGCACTGAAGCCATCTCAAGTTAGTATTATCAGATTCTCATGCAATAAAAAACAAACCCTTACCAATATTCCTACTCATAAACCTCCCTCTGGTTTTACTCAGTTCATCTTCAGGATATAGTGACTGTGAGTGGTCTTGCCTCAGTGACCAAAGTGACTCTGTACTCATGCTGAGGCAACACATGTTTGGGAAACTGTGGATTATGGTTTGCTCCCTTTCAAACTGAGTTGTAAATGCTGTTTGTAGTGGCGGTGGCAGGGATCTAAAGAGCTTCTGGGTAAAACTGACAGTTGAAGAATGACAGCCTTAGATGTGGCCGGTGTTTGATACTGGTTTAATGATCTAATTTTCTACTCATTTGGGAACCTAAAATGAAGAAAAAAAAGGAAAACTAAAGCAGCTCTAGTCATTGAAGTCATGTCAATTTTCCCCTTTTCCTGGAGCAATAAATCTTAAAGGTTTTCAGCAGTTCGGCTATCCATTTTTATGAGCTTTGTACTTCTCCAAAAGCCTTCACCAGTAGTTGTGTAGTACAGGTATGCGTGTAATGATACCTGATACCTTAAAAAAAAAACAACCAGCCAATGCAAACTGTTTGTGCTCATAGGGAATAAAAGAATATCAGATATAGTTGCTAGTGTAAGCAGCACCACATCCTTCTATGTTTTTTTTCCCTCTTAGACCTCCCCATCCATCTGCACAGTGCAACACCTCCCCTCCTTCTTTCTGCACACCGGCCGTCCCACGAACACTGGAGGGTATGAGCCCCTCAACCTGCCTCGTGAGAAATGGAGGACGCCTACACACACTTCCAGTCCCTTGACTCTTACACACCCACACCCCCCAAAAAGACAGAAACAGAAACAGCTGAACACAATTAAGGCCGACTGGCTTTAAATTCCGCTCATTTCCCTAAACGCGATAAAGTTGGAGGGAAGGGGAAAGGAGGGATAACAGCGACAGAGAATCTGGGTGATAATTTCTTCTGTTTGTGCAGTTCTGTCAAAAGTTTTATCACCTTTACTGGTTAACTTTGACATTTACAGAGGGGATTCAAAAAAGTTGTAAAATAGCTCTTAATATTCTAGGTATTATTTCCCATCCATGGGTGATAACACATCAGAGGAAATTGTGTTGACAAGTTTGAGATACATAAATGTACCTAACTTGTAGATGTTAACTCCAAAGGCAGCTGAAGCAAATAGACAAAGTGAAGAAATCTGAATTAGTTTCAGTTTTCCATTGTGTGGAATATTCTTATCTTGTAAAAGCAAAAGGCCGTTTTTCTTTGTCCTCCTGTCTCACTGCACTGTATCACCAATTCCAGTATGTTTTTGTTGGAGTGAGGACAGCACAAACTCCAGAGAAAAATAGTGGTGCCTTGAAAGAACGTGATGGAGGCCAACACTTCCTGCTGAAAATCTGTATTTTTCCTTATGCAGTAAACTCAAAGATGAAATTATAATGCCTTTCTGATATCTACTCAAACAGTGGTGGAAGAGGTAGCCAAATCCTTTATTTGAGTAACACTCTGTTAGTATGTCCTGCATTTAAAATTGTACTGAAACTTGGTTTCAAATCATAAGTATTAGTCTAAAGAGTCTTAAATACTCATGTTAAAGTTTGGAAAAAAAAAATTCTTAGGTTATATTTATTAAGAGTTTAACACTAAAAAAAAACACAGGTAATCCGCTTCGTGCGGCAACATAAGCACAAATTCTGATCGCATTTAGATTAAAATGTTTCAACTCTGATTGGTGCACTGACAGACATGACATCACGTTTTTCCAATGGAGCCCTGCCCTCTTCAAACCAAGAAGAAGAGCAGGTAAAAAAACAAAACAAAAACAAATACAGAAATCCGACATGTGACGACCTAAACTTTGGTAGAAAATGTGTGGTTATTTAAAGTACAGGAGTAATATGCAGCATTTGATCATTATTATTGAGGCGTTAACATGAAACCGTCTTTTTAATGTCGTAACTGGTTGAACATGCTTATTTGAAATTATATTTATACTAACTTTGATACTGCTGGGGAGATAACTCTTTAACAATACATCATATTTTTTGATCATATTTTCTGTATGTAAAATCTTAATCTTGGAAATAACTAGTAAGTCATCAAATAAATGTTGTGTAGTGAAAGTAGCATAAAATGGAAATACTCAAAGTACAAGTTTCTAAATAGCCTACTTAAGCCCAATACTTAAGTAAACTGTGTGTGTGAATTTGTTATTCTCCACCACTTTTTGCCTGTACTGACAATTTGTCTGTATCACATGTGTGAAAATGACACCTTTCTTTGCATTTTCAGGCTGAATTCCTCCTAAAAGTCCAGTATTATAACTCATAAACAAAACATTTCCTCCACTAGTCGTCCTGTAGGAGTGGCTGTGCTCTCTGACTGAAGATGAGATGCAGCTGCCTGTCAGCTCTGTGTGAGTGGGTGGGAGGGAAAGAAGGTGGGAACAGCCCGCGTGCGGAGGGGGGGGGGGGCAGATTGACGTTGAGCCATACAGGATGCTGTCTTGCTGCACCACTTAGTGCTCTTCATTGAAGCTATACCTCTCAAATAAAAGTCTGAGTACAGCATTAAAGAAGTAGTGACCTATAGAGGAACGTGAGACCGATAGTTGCACAACAGAACAGCTCAGTCCAAAAGTATGAGTGATGAATTATGAATCAGCCACATTCAGAGTGATCACCAGAGAATGAATCAGAGACTGCTATATTCAAATATCAAAAACAAGATACTCATTAATAAGTGTTATCATGTGATGAGTTGTCTCGTTTTTAAACTTTGTCCAGATGTAAACAATGTCACACTAGTTCTCAGAGCGTGGTCGTTGAACAGCTGTGTGTGGAGCCAGTAGAGGATAAATCACAAGAGGACAGAATGGGATCAGTGTGTTTCAAAAGTTGCTGCTGAGCTCAAACTCTTACATATCACTGTTCTAAAGCACATGTGAGCTGAATCAGACTCCTGGCATGTTTTCTGCATGGTCATAATGTGAAGCACATTTTCTCGGCTGGCATGCAGTGAGGCCGGAGAGCCAGGAAACAGCTGATGACGAAGGATTAGGTCTGGGCCAGGGGAATGGAGCCGACTGGGCCGTGCTGCATCAGGGTCAGAGGGAGAAGAGCTCTGCTGCAGCACATACCAGCAGCCTGACGCACAGGGAGAAAAATCCCCACCGTTCGGGAGACAAATGAAGTTTCACTTTGTTTTACAAATCCTTCTGTAAAGATCGTCAGGTTGCGTTTTTTAAGGTGCTGTGAAATGTTCTGCAAAAGACATCCTACTGACTGTAAAACTATGAAATGAATGCAGTACCATTGATGGTAAAAGTATGACATACATGCAATTTTCCAACAGATCATCTACAACAACAGTACAAGATAATGCCTGGACCAAAATATCCGCAAAGCCATCTCCAAACAAGAGGGTAAGAGGAGATCAAAAACTTCAAAAGGCAACTCCTAATTGTAGAGGAGGAGAGCAGCAGACACAAAACACATGCCGACATGGTTTAGATTACAACTGATGCTAATTTTGATGCTCTCATATCAAAAAGGTCATCAGGATACGGAAGATGGACGTGCAGTTAACCAACCCAACAGCTAAACACCACAGCAGTCATGCATGGCAGGGAAGTGGGAGCGCTTTCAGGTGCACAACATATGGCGGATTAGAGTGAAAAGACATGCATGCCACATTTGCCTCAGCCATGAAATGGCTCACATAGCCGTAATGTAACTCATTCCAGGTACTAAAACCTTCTCCTGTGATAAATGCAAAGAGATGATTCAACCGACTGTTCATGTCTACGTTCCTCAGACAAGACCGAGTTGCTGAGAGATTTACATTTAAAAAGGGTGAACATGGCATAAAAAGCCATAAACCTCTGTTACATGAGCTTGTATGTGTTACCGTTAACTGGATCCATCCACAGTTAAAGAGGATGCTGGTGACAGTGACCGATGCCAGGTCTGATATCACTGCACAGCCATGGCTTTTCAGTGGGTTGAGATATGCAGAGAAGATTGATTCTGTTAGGGCCATTCACAGGGGAGGAAAGAGACTGATGGTGTAGCGGTGAGGACTGCCAGTTCACTCAGGGTGACTGAGGAGGGCTGTACAAACAAGCCCTTTAGCAGTGAAGCACAAAGTGGAGAGCATACAAACAGCTAGTGCTATAAAGCCCAATGTGTGTGTGTGTGTGTATGCATCGGACACCCCAGGATACCTTGTCAAACGTATTCTCTTAGTCAGAAGATAAACACTGTTAAAGTTTCACCATGTAAAGAGTGAAAAGGTGTCTATGTACAGACAAGCAAATCATCACCATGTTGATGTTTGAACAGGTTGCTCACACTCTTTCACATTGTAATCCCTGGTGTGTACACATTCATGTGGGTAGCAAATACCACCAACACAGACACATTACCGCCTCAACACTGGCGACTAGCAACAGCATCACACAACAAAAGTTCCAGCTGAAGTGTTCAAACCAGACATTTATTTGACAGCTATTTAAATTTGCTCATCTTAACACTTCAGGAACCAGGAGTCTAGTGTTGTAAGGATGAGGTGCATCCACTCTGTGACAGACAGCTATGAAATTTAATCAGTCACAGTGGGCTTCCCATGCAGGCTAAGTGAATTTTCACCGCTTTGTACAGTACATCTTGACTCCTGCCAACAGCTGCCAAGCAGCCGTGACTAAAAGTAATATCCTTGACAGTGAGGGAGAAGTAAGACCTCTTACCTTAAGAGTGATCGTAGAAGCTCATACAGGTCTTCACTCTGCTTCCTCTCTGTCCAGCGGTTGGTCTCCTCCTTCTGAAATCAAAGGAGAGATTTCCAGCCGCTTCTCTCTACAGGGGCCGCTGCCTCAGATGTACAGATGTCTCAGATGTTCAGAGTCAGAGGGCTGCGAGGTTAATCTCTGCTGTCCCGGGAGTCCGCTGGAGGAGGTACCGCTCAGAGCACGGCTGTTTGTTTAGTCAAATCACAGCACCATAGGGGTCTCCTCTCCTCTCTCACACTCTGAAAAAGCTCCCAAAGAGTGCTGTTTTTTTTTTTTTTTAAAGTGTTCTCAATGGAGAGACATACACACTCCTTCCCTGACAGACTCACACAGAGGAGACTGTCAGTGGTCCGGCCCTGATGAAGCTGGAGTAAGAGTGAGTGGGGAGGGAGAGGAGGGAGGGAACTATGAAGGGGGAGTTGAGCAAAAAGCAAGAGAGGGAAGTTTCAAAAAAAAAGGAGTGAAGTGAGGGAAAAGCAGAGGGAGAAAACTTCAAAATACAGATCGAGTTCTGCTTGTTGTTGTTAAGTAGCAGCTCAGAGGTCCCGAGCTGGAGTGATTTGTTTATGAATGGAGTGGCAAGCAACTGGAGGTGAACTGAGACAGTCTCTATTGGCAACAGAAATCTGGACCGCATCTAACCCTCCATAAAACAACAAACACAATAAAAAGGAAGAGAAAGAGTGAGAGAGAGAGGTCCAGGGGAGAGAGAAAAGGTTTTGGCAGGAGCTCACAGTGCCCTGCTTTGGAAACAAACATGGAAGTCTCAGTTTCTCAGGAAAATAACTTCACTCACATAATCTCATTTCTAGAATCAGGTGTAAAAGAATTTAAAGGTTGAGTGAACCTGTTTTTCTCACATGTTTCATCTCCTTTTCAGTCTTCTCTTTTCCTTTTCAGCCCAAATAAAATAAGTCTCCCCTCCCTCCCTGTCCCTTCTTTCTTTTGTTCCTCTTTCTCTGCCGCTCTCTTTCAAACACATGTCGTGCAAATCTGTTTTCTGTATTGGCCCTCTTCCTAACTTCTTCCTTTCCCAGGATATGACTGGATGGCTTGAGATTCATAACACAAATCTGCAGCTGACGAAGGCCTTTTTCTCTCTAACAAGGGGTCGGGGGCATTAAGAGAGGGGAGCGGGGTGCAGACAGAGGGGAGGAGGGAACAGGGACTAAATTGGACTATAACCATGCTCTCCTCTAATTGTGAGGGCAAATCTAAAGGCCCTGCTAGCATTAATTAGAGAGCTGGTGAAGCCCCAGTAATTAGATAGGAGGGGAGCAACACCACACAGGACAGTCCCACCTTATGTAATTAACACCTCTATGCAATAAATCCACCAATTTAACCCCTTGAATCTACTCTCATATATTTTTAGTGCTTGCAAAGTCAATTTAAATGTTGCCACAAGACATAATAGGTAATAATGCAGTGGTAGTGCACATTATATACTTACATAGATCCAAATACTCCTCCACAAACAATCCCTTATCAGGCTGGAGATAAGATACTCTGTCTAAACATCCTGCAGCGAGCCAAAGCTCTAAAAGGACACTGCTTAGAAATATCTGATGTTTCAAGAATTCTTAGATAGAAAGACGTTTTTATCATCATCTATAATTTTAGTATTGCCCGATGTTGCTGCATTGGCAAAGTATTGCAAAGTGCTGGCGAAAAAGAAAACAAGGGGGCGTGTTTTGCATTATATTTGGCAGCTCTCCTTGTTTTTTCATACCGCTTGACAGAGTGGCAAACCACTTAACAAACTGGACTCCAAATCATTCTGATACAACAATAGCCCGTCTATTCAGCCTATCTGAACAACTACAAGAGTGTTTTTTTTTTCTTTCACTGCTGATCTGGATTGTTGCCATAACTGGAGCGCAACTAGAGCAACCACTGTGTTTGCTGCTCCAGTGTTTGTGTTTTGCCTGTTTTTGGATATAACTAGAAGTTATCTCTCTGTGTCATACAGGCAGGGGCCATTGGAGACACAGGAAACACAGAGGCTTAGGCCTAGACCTTCAGCTGAACCCTACTCACCTCTGATAGAGGAAGATGGATGAAGCCATAAAGTGTTTGATCTGGAGTCAGATCCATTATAAATTGTACTGATAAAGGATATGAGTCAAATGTTTGTTTATATACCAACTTTAAAGGACATGTTCACAATTTTTTTTGAGTCTGTCCTAAAACAATAGTCAGATACCCAAATAAACACTGACATATCCTTTCATAATGCACTTTCAATTTCAGTTCAATTTTTATTTATTTATCTATTTTTAAAGAGTGTAACTTTGGGAGATATCCACTTTATTTGCCTAATTTGGATGGCTCAAGCCTAATTTTATCTTCAGATAACCTTTTAAATAAATGTTTGCTCAAAATGAGGACTGTGGATTTTGAAGGGTGGATCTTTTAATGGTCAGGATAAACAGGAGGAATGATTACAGCAAGGAAACCCTGTTTCAATGTTCATTGGGGCACCTTACTAGGACAGACTTGAAAAAATTGTGAACCTGTCCCTTAACCAAAGCCATTTGAGCAAGACAGGATGGGAAAAAATCAACAACATCATAAAATAGATTAAAAGCCCAACAGGAGAAGTGAGAGATATTAAAAATGGAAAGTGAAAATGGAAAATAGAACATTCTGAAGTCAGTAAAAATACACAAAATAAACAAAAAAAATCTACTTAAAATGGAAAAGAGCCTAAAAAATAATATGACAAAAGTGAAATCAACTAACAAGTAAAACGTCCCTGTGGCCTGTAGGGGTTAAAGACACTGATGATGTTTGTTGCATGTCATCCTTCCTCTCTCATTTCCTGTCAGCTCTCTCTTCTGCCCTGTCCAATAAAGGGAAAAAAATGTCACAATTGGTTCTCCTTTCCTACTTTTAAAAAGTAGAAATTGATTGTAAAAAAAGTGTTTTATAAACCCAGGCAACATAAGACTACAAATGTTTTGCCTGACTGTAATCTGGTTTTAAAGATTCAATAAAAATGTCCAAAAAGAAAAACTATAAATTTTGTGCATCAAGAACAATAACCTGATGCAGTCCTGCATGATGAAATATTGCCCTGTTGCTATATGCTATTTTATTAATTAGGCAATCCTGAACTCAGACATAGTGGGTGAGTGTGCACACACCACCTCCCACTCTTTATTCAATGAAACAACTGAATTTGGAAAAGAGCCAGTTTAACAACTAGGACTGTTTAGAAGTTACACATTGACAACTATTTGTTTATGACCACATCATGATGGCGAAGGACGTAAATTTCTGCTTGCTAATCAGCATCAAAATGACATGAACAGTTATCCACTTTTCAATTTTTGACTGTCACAGTGCAGCAAAATCTTAGGTACAGAAATGTTATGGGGGTTTAGCACATGATAAGCACTGTTTGCAGACTTTTTGTGGACAGTATTTGTAAGGGGAAACATGACTGTGGGCGATTAAAGCGCTGGGTGTGTCTGGGCACCTACAGCAGCTCTTTTTCTAACACATGTGAGCTTTTAGATTCGGTGAAAAGAGGATACCAACCTCTTATTAGTTCTCCCTTGGTGAACTTGAACATCTCGCCAACTACAACAAGACCAGTGGGAATGATGTTTATGCTGCACTGTTTAAAATGAATCTATACATGGATTGTTTCCTACAGCAACCCCTCATTTAGATAAATATTAAAGATTTATAATGTCTGAAAAAAGCTCAGGGGTTCATTTTTGGCACACAGCAGCAGAGTAGTGCTTTAAATTTAAACTATGTGGATCTTTTCCAGCGTTTGAATGTTTAAAGACATTTTTAGTGCCAGTTTTAAGGTTATGACTAGACAGCTTGTGCAGAACAATTTTTTATATTAAAACATGCTTTAATACATATTTAAGTGCTGAAACCTCATTGCTTTACTTTTATCCAAGTTGTTTGGTAGCTATGATCTAATGTATTTCCAACTTTTGGTAATATGCACTGTTTATGTTGCACTTGCCTTAATGTCCAGGTCTGCAGCACTTCCACCTCCATTAACATAAGCCTGTTTTATGCGAACAACTGATAGCTGTTAAAGCTGATAATGACTGTTCTGACCAAGACACTAACATGAATCTTTTATGAATGTTTGGCAGATTTAGATGCAGATGGACCCACAGATAAGCTTGACAAGTGGAATATACAGTCTATTACATGATATTCTCAGTACATCAACTGATTGTGGAGGTGGTGTAAAGAAGAATAAACTTTGTGCATATTGTTCGAATGTTTGGAAACAGCAGATTTGTGTCTCTGAGGGAAGAGGGCGAGTTACCTGCCAGTGCTTAGTTTTTTGCTGCCCTCATGTGGTCAATATGAGCATGAACCTATTCAGACAAAACACCTTCTTATTACTGTAAAATACTTTACTTTAAACTTGATTTACATAATTAGTTTTATTTATTTGTTATAGATTGTACATTAAAGGTAACATTTTATTTTAAGGGAAATCATCAACAAGGTTTTGCCTATACTGCATGTGTTTTCCCCGGTTTCTTCACCTCACTGTCACACCATAAAGAATAATGTAATAAAATGAAATGTGTCTTCCTGACTTTTGAACAATTATCATATGGAAAATAATATCAAAACCAGCAGTATCTTACTAAGAATATCCTGTTCGGATAATCTGTTATCTCCTCGGAGAGGAAGTTGGCTGTATTGTTTTTATTGAAGATAACACAGTCAACTGAACAAACCTTTGAGGGGTTAAAAATCCATCCATTACACCTCTTTTTGGAAGTCATAGAGAAACATATACAATATACAGATATTGTCCCAAAGAAACATACAGATATTCATACAACAACATATCAATATACACAATACATACATAATATTCATGCCCCCGCTTGTTTGCCAACACACACACACACACACACACACACACACACACACAGATGAGTCTGGATTTATACAACTGTGTCAAAGAAGAAGTTTACAGTTTTAAGGTAGCCTACTTGTACTTCATGTAAGTACTTTTATCACATTTTACATATAAAACATATCTCATAAAATGTGTTGTTAAAGCTTAAACTACCCTACAGCATTAATTAAAATTAGCTCCACCTCAACTAGCTACAACATTAAAATACTGGTCACAAAGTAATTATCAGTAATAATAATCAAAAGCAAACCAACATAATTGAATATGCAACAATTACTGCAGGGGCTGTTCTGCTCAATACTTTTATCTTTTGTACTTTAACTTAGGTAAGATTTGTAATATTTTTTCATTGCTACTTTGAATAAATACTTCTTCCACCACTGGGCCAACTGACGTTTTGATTTACAACCTCTGTGCAGGAAATCACATGAGCCCCTAAGTACGTGCACAGGTGCGTGCACATATACACATCTCGTATACATGGCCTTATCAAAATGACTGAGGGCAGACTGGGGTAAATTAGGGTCAATGCACTCACGTCGCCAAGAGTAGCAGGCAGGTGGGTCCCAGGTAAAACGTGACGTCACGATGATACTTTTGAACTCCTCGGCAGTAAATCTATAAAGGTGTGTAGTCTTGCTCCTCTAAGGCTGAACCTTAGACTGGAGAAAAAACAGAGCGTCAAAGATTGCTGGGAATAAACACGGAGGCCTAACATGCGCCAGCTGGTTTGATTCACCGAGGTTCACCTGAGAGTCAACCTACCTGTCGGATACCGGTATGTACCCCAACTCACAGTCGGCCAGACACCCGGCTCAGACACTGTCACTGAACGGTCAGTACATCCAGCCTACTTATGACTTCACGTATCATCACGTCGACCCGTCGACAAGCGCCTGGAACACCGCTTACGCTCCCCGGGAGGAGTATCCGTTCAGCTTCCCGGGGTCAAGCCCCAGCATCGGGCAGGTCAGCTTCAGCTCCCCGGAGCTGAGCGGCACGCCCACCGCCGCTGGAGGGGGGTCGTTCACCCCCTACAACTTCATCTCCGGTCAAGACCAACTCGGCTCCAGGACGAGACCACATGAATCCATCAGACCGTCCGTTTCAGGTGGGACACCCTTATAATGAAACATACTGTACTGTACTGGACATAGAGGTCACCATGTAGGTTTATTATAGGCTTTATGTAATGAAATACTTAGGCCCATTATAAATAATCCCTGTTACCATATCATCAGAAATTTGAACACCTGTTTAGACCATGAGGCTTACATGTCCAGGTCTATCTTGGATTAATCAAACAAATTAACAAGTTATAAGTCATCTAGATAGTCATCCTATGATTATGGAGGCTCAAACTAACACAATTTTTGGTTATTACACTCCTCTGTGCTGTCACATGACAAACTAAATCACAGCAGCTGAGTGGGTGTGCAGATGACAAAACACAGTTTCATACACTGGAACAATTTGAACATGTAGACATAGTTAAATTAGACTGGCTGCACACACACACATTCATCAATCCTTTCGCCTCTCCCTTCCGCCAGCATGGTGTAAGATGTCAATGCAAAGCTAACAGTGGAGGCCGTAGAGTCTGCAGAAGTGGCGCTCCCCACCCTCTCTGTCCACTGGGTGGGTGCAAAAGGGTGACAAACTGGCTAGATAACACTCGCAGTGCAGGAAGTCTGCAGAAGTCAAACCAAATCTGAAGGGCGAATCCTTGGGCCTCACAGATGTCTGTGTGTGTGCGTGCGTGCTTGCGTGTCCGTGTATCTTGTGCCCGGCCTCGATCGATGCTGTCACACGGTCAAGATATCAGATCAATAACTCTGACTCACCCTTCCTTGAGAGTGTGTATGTGTGTGTGAAGATGTGTGTCAATGAATAGCTGCCTATGTAAACACCACTCAAGGCGATAAGGAGAACCACTGATGCAATGCAGTGGGGAGTCTTTACATTAGTTATAGTTAACATGATTAATAGAGTTGATGAGGCTTTAAGTGGCGCCTGAACTTGAACGTGGCACCAGACATCTTCAAATTAGTCATTTGTCGGGCCAAGACCCACATTGCACATGATTCACTGGCGCTACAGTCACTCCTGTTAGCATTACTGGTAGGAATGAAGACCCAACAAATACAAAGGACTGGATAACACGCCTATTTACTTAAATTCCCTCAGTCATTCAATAGTTTAGGTTTTACTAATTCAGGCTTGTTTTGTGTGATTCAGGAGGAAAGACTCGGACCAAGGACAAGTACAGAGTAGTGTACACTGACCAGCAGCGCCTGGAGCTGGAGAGTGAGTTTCAGTGCAACCGCTACATCACAATGAGGCGGAAGACTGAGCTGTCCATGGCGCTGAGCCTCTCCGAGAGACAGGTGAGAGGACAGGAGCAAATGAGTTAGAGGCAGAAAGGTAAGCGGTAGAGACAAGGGAGAAGGTGCAGGAAGGATAAGAAGCAAGTGAGAAGATAAAGGGCATTAAAGGACAAAGCTGGTGATATTCTGTATTTTTCTTATTGTCAACAAATGAGAGAAAAAAAATCCTACAATGAATTGATCCTACTACAAGTATTGTCTTAGCCAGATAAAGCCTAATCCTCTTTAACTGTTGTCCAAAAACTATTTAAAGCACATCAGTGAGTCACACTGTTGCACTTCTTTTATCACGATGAACATGGTCACAGCAGTTTATTTTTAGTCAACCCAACGCATATGGTCATGCTGCCATAAATACTCACTCGAACACCAAATGTGCATTAACCCACAGCTGAAAACAGTCCCCAACAAATGCACTGTAAACTCCTGTTTGAGTAATGTTGACTAATAATTACAATGCCCAGATGTTTTAGGACATAGTGTACTCATTCTGAGTATTGCAATACTCATGTTGAGATAATTACAACACAGCTGATTTGCAGAGAGTTTTTCAGCAACCCCATATAGAGGAACCTGCTGTAGAAAGAAACAGCAGCAACCTCGGTAGACCATAATGCAAAGCTGCCAAACAAAACATTTAGCATAAGTAGTGTTAATGGTGAAACTCCCACTCTTGCTCTCATGATACTATTATTGTTGTTATTGTTTTTACTGCCCAACCATATTGCTCATTAAAGCTTCAGCTGAGTGCTACTGGTTGCTGCACCTTAAGTAATTCTGGGAATGTCGGAAATAACTAAACTTAAGCAGAAGTATAAGTCAGGATGAGGCATAGTGAGACTGCCGTTCATCTTAAAGCAAGATCCAGTACAGACAATAGACTTGTTCATAGAAAGTGATGCAAGACAGAGGAAATTGTGAGAAAAGGAGAAGTAGTCATTATTTTCTGTTTCTGTTGTTGATGGTTTATGAACACACAATAAGAGTCTTTCTCTAATAAATATGTTTTTGATGTGGATCTCTCATGCTGTGTGCATCTGTGGTTCAGGTGAAGATCTGGTTTCAGAACAGACGTGCCAAAGAGAGGAAGATAACCAGGAAGAAGCTGCAGCATTCCCAGCAGGCCTCCACTACCACGCCCACCCCACCTGTACTTGGAGGACCCACTGACACCCATATGACAGCCAGCCCAGGCAGTAACATTTTGTCTGATACGATATCAGAGGAATACTAGGTGGATCTCATTCTGTACAAAAGACTGATGCAGCATGGGAAGTGTACATAGTGTGTTTTTTTTTGTTTTTTTAAGTTCACCACAGAATGAACGGATATGATTCACATCACTGTGATGTTATAATGATACAGCCCCCTCCTGCCTTTTACAATAACAAGCACTACATATCTGTTGCACTGATCGTCTAAAATGGGCATTTGCCAATCATGGGACTTTAATGTGTCTGTACCATTTTAAGGAAGAGTCAAACTTATGTGCCTTCATTAAACAAAAAGTTAAAGTTAAAGCCACAAAGTAAAATCAGTCTTAGAAGTTCTTCTTTCTTTAAACTGAAAGGAGGTTAAAATGTGCCTGCATCTTGACGATAGTGTGATATCACACACTGATTAGTTCAAATATTCTCATTTATCTATGCCACATCAGCGAGAAAAAAGGAAGTGTGTTCTTCTGTTTTTTTTCTCTTGTTCTAACTGCACACCAAGGCCCTACTTGAGCCTAAAAATTAAAAAAAAAAAAAGAATAATGCAGAATGCGCAATTATTATTAAAATAGCCCTGACACTTACTTTTACGAACATAAAATTATGCTAATTAATATTTTTATCACCCTTTTACTTTACAGGAAATAGAGAGCAGAAAGTGTTACATTTGTTAATACTGTGAGTAAAGAAGGTGGAAACAGTAAGAAGGTTATGCCAAAGTACAACCTCCATTTAATGTTGAAATATGAATGTTGAATATTGATGCAGGATATAACATTGTTAAGCAAAAACCTGTATGCTTTCAGTTAGGGAGAGAAAGGCAGCTGTACTGTACTGTATATAATGTGATGGGAGGAACAATGGTACAGAAATGTTAAAAACTAGGAAGTACAGTTAGAGCAGTTGGATTTTGGTATGAAAACACAAGTTTTGTCATGTGGCATTTATTGTTTAGTACGTGTATACTATGACATTTTTAAAAAATAATTCCATTTGATGTCTTTTTCTTCTCTTTTTCTTCTCACAACATTGTGAAAGTGTAACAGCAAGAACTGTTTAAATATGACTGAAATATGATGTTGAGACAGAAGTGTTTAGCCACATCCTGAAGAGAAGCTGCAGACTGAACCACATGACTCATGATCTGATCTACAGTTCTTGTACTGCTAAATACAGACGTTGAGCTTTGTCCCTACTTCTCTTATATTTTGAAACATATGCAAGTCCTAAATTTTAAAACTTTAATATCTTCCTGTTCAGGTCATCTTAAAGAAGAGGCAGAACAAGTGGAACAAATGTAGCAATATAAATTTAGTTTTGTTTCCAAATAAACCGCTGTGCTACTCGTGTGTTGAGGCAATCAGCGTATGCAGTGAAAGAATTTCCCCGTTATCTCTTTCAACACTTCATTGCATTTGTTTTTTCATATGTTAAAGCTGAAGTTTATGTAGGTCTTGCTGTTTGTAAAACATGTTTTGCTGAACATTACAGGAGATCAGAACAGCGGTTTATTGATTTGGTTTGTATTTTCTGTTCATTAGCACTGACCGCAATCACCAATATGTAGAAACATTTCCGCAGAGAAAAGCTTCTTGATAAATTAATGCAGAAGAAATGTACCATTGGTATACATCTACAGTACCTGCCCACAGAATTACTTCACTAATAAAGTAATTTAATAAAGTTATGTCCTGAGATGACCTCATTTTTGAACAAAAATTTTATACAAATTATACAATAAACATGGGCCCCTTTAACAGACTCTCTGTTGACGTCAGCTGATCAAACTTGATCCTAAAATATTTATTTTACAATCTGTTGACAAATTCTATGAATATTAAATTATTGGTCACAAAGCATTTATTCAATCAGAAACTTACATGCTCAGCATTGAAGAATGGGCAGGAGCCACCAGTTTAGGTTTTATAGTTTTATAACATTGGCATGGGAGGAAGCATCACATGACTGTGTCACGACATAAAATGATCAGTTTTTTCAATAGGTAAAATATAAATGTTTAATTGTGGTTCAATCTAACCTTTCAGAGTTCAAGTACAGCAGTTGAATGTCTTTGGATCAAAAGCAGAATGACTGCTGAACAATTTGATCCCCATAAAATAAAATGGCTTTTTGATCAGATGGCAAAAAGATGCCAGATTGTTGGATCAGCTTTATTATCCTGCCTTTATGCTGTCAATTATTTGCTCAATAGATCATGTCAGTCAGAAGTTCAACTGTGTTTTAAGAAGTGGGCTCAACTAAAAGATTATCTCAGGTTGTTTTAGAACACTACAACTATCATGGGCCATAAACACTTATTTTATGGCACTGTGAATCAGCTGAATGGCATGTCATGGCTGTCAACCTTTAACCCCAAACTCTCACACCAAACCAATCATGTAACCTCTATCTTTGATTAAACCCACAGCAAGTGAACAGCAAAAACTGCTCAGGTTTAATTTAAGCACATGATGTCATTTTAAATTCAAAGAAGAAGAAGAAGAAAATAGCACACACTAGTTGGTAAAACTCAACTGAAGTTAAAAAGCATTTTAATAAAGAAATAAAATGTGATGAAGAATAACAACACTGAAATGAACAAAACTAACACCAAGCTAAATTAAATGAAATTTGGTATAATTTATGAAAGACATTTTCTAAAAAGTTTTTTATATAAATGGGTCATGTTTCAGAGGGCGATGCTGAGTTGGAAAAAACAAGCGATCAAAGGTTCGGTCACACCCATGCCAAAAGACTGTTGGCAGATGCAAGGACATTGAGTTTTTACCTGCATCTACTTACAGGTGTGGGAATATTAAATTACTTCTCCAAAATGTTTTCCATAAATTGCTTTCTACATTCAGATTGAAGGAATAAAATTAAAAAAGCAAGAGCTGCAGACAAGTATAGTAACTTTAAGGAAGAGAATATATTTGTTAGTGCCCTCAGTGTTCATTATTTCCTCTTGTGCAGTCAGGCACACCCTCTTCTGGGTTTGAGGAAGTAAGCTGCACAGTAGTTAAAGGGAATTTGGCTAATTTGACACATCAAAGTCTGTTTACAGGTCTTGGGGAGGATTACTACATATGTGAAAAACCTGCTCCAGAGGCAGCTACACAAAGTCTGATAAATTTGCCTCAAGTTATGTCTTGGCAATGCCTGAAAACTTTGACAATGTTTGAAACTGAGAAAACGTCTGTGGCTCGCTCCTCATCTCTGCTTAAGATTAGCAGCTCGAGGCTACATTAGCTGCTACTAGCATAACACACCTGACTCTGCACAATCGAGTGAATCAAGTTGAGTTGCGTTGTGAAAACTGCATGGAATAAGAAAGACAACGTCTCTGGTTCTGATGCATTTATTTATGTTTTGTTTTTCAAAAATGTTCTTTGTGAGTCAGAAAAGCGCATTTCTAAATTGGTGGAGACTCTTAAGTTAGAAAAGGTGGGGTCTTTAGAGAAGGCAAGAAAAACAAAGGATATTTACAAGGAATTTGGTAGATATGTATCTACTATATTTATTAGTTCTTGTTGAGAATATAGGTTTAGAGTGCAGTGAACATTTCCAAAGTAGATCTGGATTGGAGCTGAGAGCTGAATGTAGCAGGCTGGCACGTCCTCTCTTGGTATCAGGTTATATTTTGTTGTATATTATTGTCTTTGTAAGTCTAATTGACTAATTCAAATCACTTAAAAATTGAGTTGTTTTAAGTGATGAAAGCACTCTTTCAAGTTCTGAAGAGTAGTGGTCAGTTTCCACACATTTGCGAGGTAATAGTTGCTTACAGTATGTAATCGCTGCTATGAATGTGCTCAGTGTTTTAACATTTATCCCACATTCACCTGCACAATAGTAATTAACTAAATACATCAATTTAATTCAAATTAACTTCTGGTTAATACAGGACATTAAGCAATTTAAGTCAGCAACTTAATTAATATAAATATTCAGAATGTGGATTTGTTTCTCCTCCAGATTTGAAAGTTGTAGCTTAAATAACTCAAACTCTGAATTATTCAAATAATTAAATAGTTAAAAAAAATGTTAAGTGTTACTATGGTTGAGTAATATGGATATCTGTCTTTTAGTTTTGTAAGGTACTTTGTTAACTGGGATCCACAAAGACAAAGACATAGGAAGTGCATCAAGCAAAATATAGAAAATGTAACCAGATGGTGTTAACTGATAAACACATCTTGTGATAAGAAACTGACAAGTTGTTAAGTCACTCTCATTTTGAACTACCCCTTCATTTAGCTGTCTCACTTCTCCCCTGTTTCAGTATAACAGAAACAGACAAAAATTGTGAACAACACATGCTGCTTTAAAAAGATGTTCCTCTTTTTCTGCTAACTCGCTTTATTAAGAAATCAAATCTCAGAAGCAAAAACTCCTTACATTGTAGTTGCAGGCAATTCTGAGATATAATAATGTAATTAGTAATGAAAAGACTACATGTTATCTCCATCTACAAATTCCCCCAATGAAGTAACTTTAATTTGAGAGTAAGCAGGACAACACAACCTGTTCATATTCATATGAACACCCTGTAATAAATAAAGGTAATAATGTAGTCTTAAAAAATCTACTGCAAATGATAAAACAATATTGCAAGAATGGAATCTCATGCCTAAGAAAAAGCAGAAGTGTTTATGTAATGGAAACAAATTCATGCTTACTGTGAACTTCTCAAGAGACCAGACATTACATGCAAACTTATCTTTGGTCTTCTAGAGAGCTGAGGGAAGAGGTGTGGCTAAATATGAGATTAAGTCCCAACATGCACAGCACAAAACCTTTCATAAACCAATGTAAGAGCACACTGTGCACTGTGAGTTTTCAGTGTTTTAACAATTAATTAAATGTAAATATGCTTATAAATTAGAAAAGAGTAAAAATAAGGATGTATTACATCATGTAAAGATTTAAAAAGAGGATAAATCAGGGACTACTTGAAAATATATATATATTTAAAGAAAATATTAAATATTATACAAAACTAGTCTATAAAAATTAGTCACAGTGTGATTTAAATGATGCACCTGAATGTTTGAGCTCCTTTGATAGGTTTTCATACTGATGCCAGTCATAACCCAGGAGTACATTAAAAATGATGAATAATAATAATATCTGTGAACTTTGATGGCTTGTATTCCTCTCATTGAAAATCTCATGAAATAAAGATAAGAGACCTTTAGGCATCTTAACAAAAACCTCCTCCATCTGCCTTCAGCAGTCTTTGTAAAAATGCTGAACACTGCATATCACCTGCTGTTGCGGACCTTAGCGTACACACATTCATCTTCTTTTGGTTGAACAGTTTTCCGAGGTCGCCCTGAAAACTTGACTTGGCCGTACTCCACCTCCATCTCTGTAGTTTGCTGAGGTCGCCCTGAAAACTTGACTTGGCCGTACTCCACCTCCATCTCTGCCTTCTGATGCATCTGCCTCCCCGGCCGCTGCATGATGTTGACATCAGCATAGGTCAATTCTTGGTCATCTTCTTCTGTAGAGTGGAGGGAGGAACACATTAAACACTGCATGACTACACATACTCAGTGATAACAATAGATTTTTAAGGAAATTCTTTAACATTTTGGGCAGTAGACTTGGAAAGACTAATAGCATTCTCCTGTTTGTACATTAAATATGAAGCGATAGCCAGGAGACGGTTAGCTTAGCTTAGCACAAAGACTGGAAACAGCTAGTCTGACTCTGTCAAAAAGGTTAAAAATCCTCCCACCTCTAAAGTTCACTAATTAACAAGATATAACATGAATCACTGAACTTTAGAGGTGCTGGTAGGCAGATTTTTACACCTTCATATGGAGCCAGGCTAGCTGTTTCCCTGTTTCCAGTTTTTGTGCTAATCTAAGCTAACTTGCTGCTAACTTCATATTTAAAGAACAGTGGAAACGATCCTCTTATCTAACTCTGCAAGAAAGCGAATTAGTGTATTTCCCAAAATGTTAAACTATTCCTTTAATCTATAAGTAGACAAAAAACAATGATATTTTAATGCAGTGATGAAAAAAGAAACTTTGTACCTTTAGGTTTGTTGTTTTGCTTTTTCCTTTGACAACAGACGACTGCCACCCCGACCATTAACAGAATTACCAGTGCTGAGAGGACACCAGCTAGAACTGGCAAATTCTTCTCTGTTTTAGTAATAAAAGACACAAGAGAAACACAGATCTTTCAGTAACCATGTTCTTAATGAAAGGTGTTTTTATGCACACATACATGGGACAAAAAGAGAAAAAGACATGAATGAATCCACTGCAGCAGAGTTGGTTTTCACTTACTAATGTAAATGTACCATGGGTCATCATTGCTGGAGTTGGTCACAGTTTGATTAGAGGGTTTAATTGACACTATGTCTCCTTACCCACAGGGGAGGCCGTAGTGTATGTGCTCATGGTAGGGGTTGTTGTTGGATCAATACACAGGGTGTTATTGGCTGAAAACACCCACTGTGATATGTTTGTCCCATCGGGTAAGGTGCAGTTGATGAATATGAAGCCTTTGGACAAACAAACAGATCAACTGTGACTAATGTACAGTATAATTATCAATTATCAAGCTGATTTCTAGTTATTTTCTATCTTACCACAGGTAAATATCTTCTTTTCTTTTGAGACACTACTGACGTGATTCCTGACAGAGCAGACCAGTCGTCCTGAGACGTTTTGTTTCAGAGTGATGTTGTTGGTCTCATTATTTCCAGAGAGGAGCTGAGTGTCTGTCAGTGTGTGTCCATCCAGAGTCCAGCTGTACTGAGGACTGTCCGCTCCCTCAGAGGAGCAGGACACCCTCATCTCTCCCTGGGACAGACACTCAGAGTCCAGCAGGACAGAGGACACAGGAGCTGAGAGAAACACACTCACATGACTTCTTAATGTGGCCTTAAACATATTCAGTGTTTACAATGTAAATTTATATACAGAAGTACAGAATTAAATGATTCAGGAAATGCAACGCTACACTGTAGTTATGTGGCAGACTTTGAGTATTTCATGTGAAATGTTTGTCTGCAAAGGTAAAATGTTGAAATAGTATTTGTATAGTAGTATTTGTATTTGTGTGAATTCACCTAGTTAATTTTCCAAAGTCATTTGTATTTTATTTATTAATTAACCTATAATTCAAATGATAAAGCTGTTGATTTATTATTAATAATACAAATTAAATTGTAAGATTAATAATAGCAAAAGTAGTTTTTTACCTTGAATAGACAACTGAAGAGTCCACTGTCCTGAATCATGTCCCTTTGAATCAAAGGTTTTAAGGGTATATTCAGCACCATCAGTCCTGATCAGGTTATTTATCCTAAATGTTCCATTACTGGGAGTAAAAATGGATCTGTCCTTCATCTCATTAGACACAATCTTATCCTTTCTTCCATTAAGTATTATTGTTGTTTTGTTTTTTAGCCATTGGTATTTAAATATTTCTGAGGCGTTGTCCATCAGCTGGAGCACCACAGTTCCTCCCAGAGCTCCATAACACTGAGTTCTATTCTGTCTGCCATCACAGTAGGTTTCAACACCTGGAAAATAGAAAAATAGTTAAAAAAAAAATATATTATCACAATTGTGGTCATTCCGTTTCAACTAAATTAATGACTGTGACAATGTTTTATACAGGTGCAAATATTCATGTTTTAAAACAGAAACAACTCTGTCTCTCTCAGAGCACAGTTAGCATTACACGGACCTGTCAGCTAATAGTAATATTTAGTCACATTTAGTCATTTAGATTAGTCTAGTTTTAGTAAATTAACCTCAAACATTCATTACAAACTCATAATATGTTTTTCACATCCACAGAAATTTATTTTTGGAGATATGAACTTTTCCAAAAATACGAAATTATATGTTTTCGGGGAATTTGTATAAAATAATGCACAACACATCTTAAGTTTAAGTCTTAGTAATTTCTATGGTGCTTCCGATTAAAAAAACATACTGTTTTTATAGGCATGATATAACTGAGTGCATTTTGTTTGTTTGTTTGTTGTTTATTTTAGCTATTTACTTAAATATCTGAACTCTCAGTGAAGAAGTGCGTTTATCCTAAAAGTTTAATTTAATAGATTCACCTGTAGTAGATAATAATTGTATTTTTTATTGTACATGCACATGGAAGTGGAATTGATATCCAGATTTGCTATTGCTCTAAGAAACAACTTTTTGTGACATTTTTTAAAAGCCTGATGAACCGAAGAGAAACAGAAACATCAGTTTCAAACTGCTGCAGTTGTCAATTGATTCTTAGAACTGGATTTATCTATAAAAGTGATCAGACTTGATCCTACAGCTGCATAAAAAGTCATAGATTCACAACATGTTATTCATATAACGTTAAATCAATATTAATGTGTCAAATAGTGAAACAGCTCACCATGAGAGACTCCGAGCAGCATCACCAACAGTCCAACCACAGCTTCCATGTCTCCTCACTGTTCAGCCTCTGTTGACCCAGTCAGCAGCTTTCAGAGAAACTTCTCTACTTTATTGAATAGAAAACATGAACATCCTACACTGAACAGCCTGAAATACAGTCCTGTACGTGATCGGCTTCAGAGGAGAACGTGTGGAAACTTTGACCAAGCAGAGCGTTGTTTCTATTTATCTTTTTATAGACAGAAAGGGGAAAAGGAAGTGGTTCTCGATGTTACTTCTCTTTTTAACCTCCAACATGACAGACAGCCTTCATATGTGTGATGGACTCAGTGGGAGAAAAGGAAACATCCCTCCTTCACACTGAAAGAGGATTTGAGACTGACAGTGTCATTTGTCATCTCTCTGTCTCATCATTGTGACAAAATAAGCATTTATATGATATATTGTGTGTCATCTTTAAATCAAATGATAACAAGTCAAATTTAATCAAAACTTGCTTTCCCAACCTTTCAAACTGCTCTGAACCCACTGGCAGGTCATTATTATAACAGCATGTTGAGCTCATAAAAACACAACAAACTGTATTTTAAATTCAGGTTAATCATTAAAGTCTCCAGTCATGAGGGGCATAGTGCAATATATGCAAAGTGTAAGACATATATTGTATCTGAGTGATGGAGAATAATATTCAGTTTGTCTTAAAAGCTTCATAAGAAGAAATTTCAGGTAAACACTGAAGGTTAAACAGTTAAATGTTATGTTAACTGAAAATGAAGGATTGTGATCAACTTAAACACCATTTAGTCATTTCTATCAGTGTGAGGATTTGAGTTTTTATCTTGTGATTTTGAATACTTTGCAGCAATAATGCAATAATTATTACTTTTTTAAACATCATCCTCTAGATACAGTGGCAGAACAGCATATTGTATAGCTTTAGACTTTTTTTATCAACCATTTATTTCCCTTGTGTCCTTTAATTGTTGCCTTTATTTTAATAAAGGGTATTTGCAATAATATCCTTATAAGACCACATAAAATGTTTCATCTCTAAACCAATCTACAGCCACAAGAACGTTGTTATGTCTATTGGCAAATGGAGCTTAGCATAAGTTCAAGCAGGAAGACTATTTATCACTCATTCATTCTCTCTCTCTCTCTCTCTCTCTCTCTCTCTCTCCCTCTCTCACCGTTTCTCCCGCTCTTGTATCAGCTGATTAGGTGGATTACTTTTAATTAACAAATCAGATTCCGCCACAATTTCTATCAGCCTATCGCGTCTTAGCTGACAAACTTGAAATCTGTTCTTCTCTCTGTCGTTGTCATTTCAGGCCGAATTCTCACGACCCTCCGCCGCCCCTTTCACCTTCACTTCATCATGTCAGCGCCAGATCCGAGATCACCAGAAGCCCGCTCCTCTCCTCATCATCCAGATCCCAATATTCCCATATTCATCACCACCACCAGTGTCTACAGTCCATCGGGGATATCCTCTTCTACTCACGCTTTAACTTCCCTCCTTATGAATATGATGACATCATGATGGCGTCTAATCGCCAAAGACTTTTCACATTTTCTAATCATTATGCATGTTCAATAAAGTCATTGTCACTTAAAAAAACGAAGTCTCTCCTGATTGAAATGACCTCATTTTATGTCCATGAACTACTGAAAAATAAGGTTAAAAAAGCAACAATATGCCATAATTCCTAAATTCATTGACAAACGGAACATTTTTCTGCCATCAAACTGGGATTTGGTGATGACAACCGTTCAACATCTTGACTGTTTATTTATACTTATGGGGAAATTGATTAGAAGACAGTTTAGCACAAGCGAGTCTTTGGATTATTAAAACTGTCAAACCAAACTTCCCCTTAAGACATTTCTGTTTATATAACAGTTGGTGTGAGTGATGGTTGTGGCTGTTGTCATTCACTACATGGCAAAGAAAGAAGATTATTCATCTCTACTGATTATTTCAGTTCCTCATTTGTTATAAAAAAACACGCAACAAGGTGCAAACATAATGACATTCACACTGTGCTGCACTATGCTGTTGACCAGCAGTGGTGTCACAACATTTCTCTGTTATGTTCCTGGTGTGAAGCTCAACTTTGTCACATCATCCTCTCTCTCTGTCTATCTTTCTCATTTTCAAAACCTTTTTGTTGTCTTGTTCAATCTGGTTACTATGTATTGTTGACATTGTCCTTATTTATTAAAAAAATAAAGGGTTTTTAAAAATCAATAATCCTTCTCTCTCTCTCTGGTCTCATTAGATTATGTCTCCCTACACTGGTAAAATGCAAATGTCAAGTAATACTTAAAGACTTCTGACATTGCACTCACAGCAATAAACATACATACAGTAATTTACACCCAATATTAGAAGGTCAGAGAGTTTCAGTAAAGTATAATAACTCTATGATGTAATTTATTGCTCAGTATGCTCTACTGATCATTATTTTACCTTAAACTGAAGCATGTAAACATCTGATCTATTTTTGCTGGTCTCAGCAGAGTTTTATGAATCTGAACTGTCCATAAATAATAGTGACGCCTCTGTAAACCAGCAGAGGGAAACCTCACACCTACTTATACTAGTGATGAGACTGGAGGGTTTATTCAGTTCTCAGCAGGCATTAAAGGTACAATCTGTGATAAAAATGTCAACAAAAGGGCAGCTCACCCACATTTAAAACACAAAACTGATTTAACTGATACGTTGTTATATTTTAAATTCTGAGCACACTCAAATATAAATGATGTCACTCTTTTCTGAATTAAACACTTCAGTCATATATGTTCACATGCCAACATTTTATATGTGATAGATTCACATTTTGGGCTTTAATACAAAAAAATTTGTCAATAAAAAACTTTGAATACAAAACTGCAATTTTTACAATATATATAGTTACTAAATTCAACATACCTATACAAAAGTGAAAACCATGTATCTCCAAAACATCAACCTTTGACAGTGCATATTTTAATAATCCAGTGTGTTTAAATTGGTTTAATTTAAGAAGTAAGAAAATGTTTTAGATAAACTGAAGGATTAAAGGTGCTGTAAGCATTTTTTTTTTGTTAAAATAAGTGTTAAATAGCTCTACACTGTGATTGCCATCACTGATATAGAGTGTTTGGTTAATAACATGGATCTCCCAGTCCCTCCGCTCTGAAGTAAACAGAAAATATTTTTTTTGGTATCCTGTTTTCACTTTATCCAATCAGGAGAGAGAACTCCACAAAGAGGTGGTCCTCTCTGAGCGTTCACAGGCAGGCAGCAGAATTTAAGTGTGACTGACCATGGCAGAGCAGGTGAAACTACCAATTCCAGCATTTTCAGGAACAGCTCACACAACCAAATACACCAAGCAAAAGAAGACGGCTGAAGAAACGAAAGAAGAAAAGAAAGCAGCCAGGAAAAAAAAAAGAGACAGGAGTCATACAAGACCTGCATTTCTGTCAGTGGGGCCTTTGATCGCTGGAAAAACCTGAAAGCAATGCACAGCTAGCCGTACTGCTTCTGCACAGGTAAGCTATGGATATTTGTTAGTCAGCTGCTCTTTATTGCTGCTGTGACTAATATTGTAAGATGCTGTGGTGAAGACGGCTGTGCGTTCATGTGATGACGTGGGGAGGAGAGAGGGAAGTGCTAACTGCAAGAACAGACAGGAAGTTAAACAGAATGACAATATGGCTAACAGCCCCTTTAAGTGTTTTTAATCCCTCTGTTTATCTAAAAACTTCAAAATCACCAAATCTGGAAATACAAGGTTTTAGCTGGACAGCGAGGATATGGAAATCTACAGTACAATAATTTCCAAATAGCATCAAAATGAGTTTCAGTAATAAAATGATAATATAAGCTCTATTCACAATGTGACATTTTCCTTTAACATAAATCGACACATTCAGCTCATTTAGACATTAATGTGTCTTTGATTGTAACTGTAATTCACTTCAGCAGTAATGAAAGAAAAAAGTTTTGTACATTATCAACAGACAGTATCAACTGTAATGTTTCCTCTGTTCTATGATCACAGGCAGAGCCGTGGGGATCTGTAGGCTTTACCACTCTCTAAAGGCAGCAGCACACTGATGATTTTACAACAGGTCTGTTTACTTTTTAAATCTTTATAAAATATGCACTGAGCTCATCCTTTGCACTGTGATAAATGCAGGAAACACTCACCAAGACTTTTTTGTAAAGGTACTCACAGCAAGCTGCTGAGCTGTGAACACAGTGGCAGAAGTAGTTTTGTAAAGAATAAAAACGGGAGAGAGATTTCACAGTAAATCCTGTAATTTTTATACCTTTAAAGAAACATGGCCAATCACTGCAGAAGGTGAAAACCATCCCCATGGTTTCACAAAGTTAATATTCAGATGCAGAACTTCACAATTCAACCATTGAGAAGGAGTTCTCTGGATGGTCCTTTATTCGTGGTCTGGTGGAGGTTTCAACTTCGTTGTATTTCTTCTTCTTCCAAGCAAAATAGATGGCAATCCCAACCAACAGAGAAAGTACAACAGCTGCTCGCAAACCGCATACAAGCAGCGAATTATCTGTTCAGATACAGAGACACAAAAATCACGTCAAGTTTGCACTGTGACAGCAAAGTTAATTTTCAATTACCAAAGTACAACAGACGGTACTGGTCTGTGTGATGAGAGTGGAGCGTTTAATGGACACTATAATGTTAGTTAGTTTTCACTTATTAATGTACCATGATTCATCTCTGCTGGAGTTGGTCACAGTTTGATTGTAGAGTGTGATATTAGTGGCGGGTTTAATTGACACTATGATGCCAGTCTCCTTACCCACATTGAAGGATGTGGTGTCTGTGATCATGGTAGGGGTTGTTGTTGGATCAATACACAGGGTGTTATTGGCTGAAAACACCCACTGTGATATGTTTGTCCCATCGGGTAAGGTGCAGTTGATGAATATGAAGCCTTCGGACAAAAAAACAGATCAACTGTGACTAATGTACAGTGTAATTATCAATTATCAAGCTGATTTCTAGTTATTTTCTATCTTACCACAGGTAGATATCTTCTCTTCTTTTGAGACACTACTGATGTGATTCCTGACAGAGCAGACCAGTCGTCCTGAGACGTCTTGTTTCAGAGTGATGTTGTTGGTCTCTTTATTTCCAGAGAGGAGCTGAGCGTCTGTCAGTGTGTGTCCATCCAGAGTCCAGCTGTACTGAGGACTGTCCGCTCCCTCAGAGGAGCAGGACACCCTCATCTCTCCCTGGGACAGACACTCAGAGTCCAGCAGGACAGAGGACACAGGAGCTGAGAGAAACACACTCACATGACTTCTTAATGTGGCATTAAACATATTCAGTGTTTACAATGTAAATTTATATACAGAAGCACAGAATTAAATGCTTCAGGAAATGCAATGATATGGTTACATTATTTGGCAGAGGCTGACTGAAAATTTCATGTGAAATGTTTGTTCACAAAGGTAAAATGTATAAATAGTATTTGTATAGTAGTATTTGTTGAAGTGTATTTACTTGGTTTTATTTTCCAAAATCATTTGTATTTTATTTATTAATTAACCTATAATTCAAATGATAAAGCTGTTGCTTTATTATGAATAATACAAATTAAATTGTGAGATTAATAATAGCAAAAGTAGTTATTTACCTTGAATAGACAACTGAAGAGTCCGCTGTCCTAAATCATATGCATTTGAATCAAAGATGTGAAGGGTATATTCAGCACCATCAGTCCTGCTCAGGTTATTTATCTTAAATGTTCCATTACTGGGAGTAAAAACGGATCTGTCCTTCATCATATTATACACAATCGTATCCTTTCTCCCATGAAGTATTATTGTTGTTTTGTTTTTATACCATTGGTATTTAAATATTTCTGAGGCGTTGTCCATCAGCTGGAGCACCACAGTTCCTCCCAGAGCTCCATAACACTGAGCTCCATCCTGTCTGCCATCACAGTAGGTTTCAACACCTGGAAAATAGAAAAATAGTTAAAAAAAAAAATTATTATCACAACTGTGGTCATTCTGTTTCAACTAAATTAATGACCGTGACAATGTTTTATGCAGGTGCAAACATTCATGTTTTAAAATAGAAACAACTCCGTCTCTCTCAGAGTACAGTTAGCATTACACGGACCTGTCAGTTAATAGTAATATTTAGTCACATTTAGTCATTTAGATTAGTCTAGTTTTAGTAAATTAACCTCAAACATTCATTACAAACTCATAATATGTTTTTCACATCCACAGAAATTTTTTTTTGGAGATATGAACTTTTCCAAAAATACAAAATTATATGTTTTCGGGGAATTTGAATAAAATAATGCACAACACATCTTAAGTTTAAGTCTTAGTAATGATATAACTGAGTGTTTTTTGTTTGTTTGTTTGTTTGTTTGTTGTTTATTTTAGCTATTTACTTAAATATCTGAACTCTCAGTGAAGAAGTGCGTTTATCCTCAAAGTTTAATTTAATAGATTCACCTGTAGTAGATAATAACTGTAATTTTTACTGTACATGCACATGGATGTGGAATTGATATCCAGATTTGCTATTGCTCTAAGAAACAACTTTTTGTGACATTTTTTAAAAGCCTGATGAACCGAAGAGAAACAGAAACATCAGTTTCAAACTGCTGCAGTTGTCAATTGATTCTTAGAACTGGATTTATCTATAAAAGTGATCAGACTTGATCCTACAGCTGCATAAAAAGTCATAGTTTCACAACATGTTATTCATATAACGTTAAATCCAATATTAATGTGTCAAATAGTGAAACAGCTCACCATGAGAGACTCCGAGCAGCATCACCAACAGTCCAACCACAGCTTCCATGTCTCCTCACTGTTCAGCTTCTGTTGACCCAGTCAGCAGCTTTCAGACAAACTTCTCTACTTTATTGAATACAAAACATGAACATCCTACACTGAACAGCCTGAAATACAGTCCTGTACGTGATCGGCCTCAGAGGAGAACGTGTGGGAACTTTGACCAAGCAGAGCGTTGTTTCTATTCATCTTTTTATAAGCAGAGCAGGAAAAAGGAAGCGGTTCTTGGTGTTACTTCTCTTTTTAACCTCCAACATGACAGAGAGCCTTCACATGAACCCACTGACAGGTCATTATTATAACAGCATGTTGAGCTCATAAAAACACAATTAACTGTATTTTAAATTCAGGTTAATCATTAAAGTCTTCAGTCATGAAAAAGGCATAGTGCAATATATGCAAAGTGCAAGACATATATTGTATCTGAGTGATGGAGAATAATATTCAGTTCGACTTAAAAGCTTCATAAGAAGAAATTTCAGGTAAACACTGAAGGTTAAACAGTCAAATATTATGTTAACTGAAAATGAAGGATTGTGATCAACTTAAACACCGTTTAGTCATTTATATCAGTGTGAGGATTTGAGTTTTTATCTTGTGATTTTGAATACTTTGCAGCAATAATGCAATAATTATTACTTTTTTAAACATCATCCTCTAGTTATAGTGGCAGAACAGCATATTGTACAGGTTTGAACTTTCCTTATCAACCATTTAATTTCTTTGTGTCCTTTAATTGTTGCCTTTATTTTAGTAAAGGCTATTTGCAATAATATCCTTATAAGACCACATAAAATGTTTAATCTCTAAACCAATCTACAGCCACAGGAACATTGTTATGGCTATTGGCAAATGACTTCATCTCTTGTCCATGAACTACTGAAAAATAAGGTTAAAAAAAGCAACAATATGCCATAATTCCTAAATTCATTGACAAACTGAATAACGCATTTTTCTGCCATCAAACTGGGATTTGATGATGACAACCGTTCAACATCTTGACTGTTTATTTGTACTTATGGGGAAATTGAGTAGAAGACAATTTAGCACAAGCGAGTCTTTGGATTATTAAAACTGTCAAACCAAACTTCATTTTAAGACATTTCTGTTTATATAACAGTTGGTGTGAGTGATGGTTGTGGCTGTTGTCATTCACTACCTTGCAAAGAAAGAAGATTATTCAACTCTACTGATTATTTCAGTTCCTCATTTATTACAGAAAAACACGCAGCAAGGTGCAAAAATAATGACATGCACTATGCTGTTGACCAGTGTAATGGGTTGGAAATGCCACATGTTAAGTTTTTATGTAAACAGACACCCCCTAATTTTTTATTAATTATTTGAACTAATCTAACTCTGGTGTCAAGCTCAACTTTGTCACATCATCCTCTCTCTCTCTCCTGACATTGCACTCACAGCAATAAACATACATACAGTATTTTACACCCAATATTAGAAGATCAGAGAGTTTCAGTAAAGTATAATAACTCTGTGATGTAGAGTAATGTATTGCTCAGTATCATCTACTGATCATTATTTGAACTTAAACTGAAGCATGTAAATATTTGATCTATTTTTGCTGATCTCAGCAGAGTTTTATGAATACAGAACTATCCATAAATAATCGTGATGCCTCTGTAAACCAGCAGAGGGAAACCTCACACCTACTTATACTAGTGATGAGACTGGAGGGTTTATTCAGTTCTCAGCAGGCATTAAAGGTACAATCTGTGATAAAAATGTCAACAAAAAGGTCAGCTATATAAATACAAAACTGATTAAACTCATTAATTGTTTCTAAATTTATAACAGCACTAGAAAGCAACTACGTTAAAGCTCTTACTGTTTAATGCTTTGAAAGGTTTGTTTACATCAGTAATGTGTGTAAACATGGGAGCAAATCAAAGGGGTGTTCCATCAACGCAGCTAAAGAAAGCTGCGCGTACTTGATATAACCTGGATTCAATTAACGTCAACTTTCACTTAAGCCTCAACCCGTTTCACTAACATGATTCAGCCGTGTCTAGTCAACGCTAAATCTAGCCACGCTTGAACAATCATCATGTGTGCGTGTGTACGGGGTACATAAGCAGCCCCGAACAGTCGAGTGTTGAAAAGACGATACTATGTTGCAAAAATAGGGGAAAACGAGAGTGGAACAAACCCTGCTGATGAAATTATAGAAATTATATGAAGAATATAAAGATGTCATCACTGAAAAGAGCAATACTGTTGCAATCAACAAGGTGAGGGAGATGGCTTGGCAAACAGTTGCAAACAGATTAAATGCATAAATTATACAAGCCTACTTATTGTTTCATTTGTATTTATTAATAAATGAACATTCAGATCACTAGATACTTTAAGACTGTGGCTATATAATCAGTAGGCTAGATAACATCAGATATATGTTTAAAACAATGGTATAGGCTATCTTAGGAGAACTGACATAACTACAATGCATTTACTGTTATTTGGTCAGTTTGGTGTAGTGTGTGAAGCTTCTCTGACCTTGTAACCCTTGACCTATATTCATTCTTCACTGTTGCATCTCAACAGGAACAATCTGAATAGCCAAAACAGAACTGGGCAACAAGTCAAAATACAATACAAAAACATTTTCCAGAGTGGTAAGTAGCCACTCTGGTAGGGGGACTGTTACGCAGAACCCTGGCATCATGTACAGAGCCTGGATGGCCCACAAACACATCCAAGAATCTGCATCTTGCATTTCATATGGCCTGCATTTGTATGGATGGAAAAAGCTTGTCAGCACGGTGCAGGTTCCCTGGAGCTCTAATATGAATGTGGCATCCATCTATGGCACCAGCAGCATGGGCAAAAGCAGGACTCCGTGCAAGTTCACTGAAGCCTTGGGCAATGGTGGGAAGCTCCTGTGGCGATGGCAGTGAAATTACAGTTGAGAGTTTGGCTTTTATGTCCCTCCTAACTCTGTGGATCATATTGTGCACAGTGGTCCTGGGAATTCCAAATGCAGAGCTGACCACAGAGAGTGATAGCCCATGGGCCAAACTATACAGGAACACAAGAACCTACATCTCCTGGCCCCAACCGTGGTCACTTGGTGAGGTAATTCATTGAATCAAGTATGCCACAGTTGTTCGATTTAGACGAAAGTTCTTCTTGAGGCAGACGTCTGGATTACCGTACGACAGCATTATAGGGGTGGCATCATTTAACTGCATGTACAGCCCTCTGTCCGTCTGGAAAAAAGAGAATAACAGACTAAATGTTATTTGAATACTTTCAACACATCCAACATTCATCCACTTAGGTGATAGCATATGTATGGGCCTGTAGAAATGATGTTGTTACAATAAATAATTTATAGAACTTACTAAAGAAGAAGAATATTCTACATAAAGATTAGATATGAATATACCACTGCTACAAAAAAACAACACAAAAAAAAAAGAAAGAAAAAAGATGCAAGTACCTTTCTCTGGTGCATCAACGCTAAAAGGCGTCTTAAACGTCCATGCCTTCTGGAGGCTCTGTTCCTCTGATCTTCCAACAGCCAGTGGATCATGGCAACAGTTGCCGCTCCCGAAAGACACTGATAACATTTCTACAAAATGAAAGACAAAGACAGTGACAACCCACAAAGACATTGGGCCCTTTTTTCCTACAGGCACGAGGCCAGCACTGGGCAAAAAGCAGTCAGCAGTTATCTCATCTCTCCCTTTGACAGACACTCAGCAGGACAGAGAACAAAGTAGCTGAGAGAAACACACTCAGATGACTTTTAATTATAACACATTCTCAGTCAATCTATACCGTTACTGATGAATAACAAGGCAAACATAAAATAAAAATATACTGTAGGATATCTATCAATATTACTAAATTACCCTGCAGGCAAAAAAGGCTCTTTACCTTGAATGGACAATTGTAGAGTCCGCTGTTCTGATTCATGTCCATCTGAATCAAAGATTTGAAGGGTATATTCACCACCATCAGTCATTCTCAGGTTTTTTTATCCTAAACATCCCATTACTGGGAGTAAAGATGGATCTACCCTCTATCAGATTAGACACAATCTTATCCTTTCTCCCATCAAGTATTTTAAAGTTTTGTTTTTATTTCAATTGGTATTTAAATATTTCTGAGGCTTTGTCCATCAGCTGGAGCACCACAGTTCCTCCCAGATCTCCAAAACACTGCATCTCCATCCTGTCTGCCATCATAGTGGGTTTCAATACCTGGAAAAATAGAAAAATACATTTTTAAAAATGTTCACAACTGTGCTCATTCCATTTCTACAAAATTAAAGACTATGACAATGTTTAAGGTATGTACAAATATTCATGTTTTAAATGGAAAAATTAAACATGTTATGCTTTTTGTGATTTTCTGTCAGTTTTATACTGTTATGATATTGTATGTCCGTGTTAAATATGGTCGAAGTTCCAAAACTTGAGGTTAATGTATATAGAAAAGCTCCCTGCAAGTCAAAATCCAGGGCTTCAGTCTACGCAGTCGCTTTGTTCGTGTTGTTTTTTTCTGGTAGTGTCTAGATGGCAACCATAGATTTGTGAAACCCTCGCCAGAATTGTAAGGAAGTAGTAATTTTAACCAACGCCACATTTCAAATGATCATTTTAACCCAAACAATTATCTTTCCCTAACTCAAGTGGTTTTTGTACCTGAACCTAACCAGAGCTTAACCTTACCGTTGTCACATCATAAAACAGCGAGACAAGAATATTTTGAAGCTACTCTAGAGTGTTTCACTAACCTAAAGTTAACCTAGAGTTACCATCTAGACATGACTGTTTTTTCTACCTTAAAGTTTTGTTAGTTCCGTACTCTTTGTTGCTAAGGTTGTTGCTAAGGTTTCTCCATGTATTGTTTGTGTTGTTCACTCTCATATTTCAGCTCAGATTTCATCTCCAACATGTACAGATGTATGTAAGAAGTTGACATTTGGAGTAAAGAATGAGAAAAATAAGTGAAATCCAACTACTATAGTTTGTTTCATGGTTTGTTGACGTAGCATCCTGAGATGGCGGAAGTCTGCCACTTCCAAGAGCTGGCCAATCAGAACAGAGTGGGCTCATAAGGAGGGGGCCTTAAGTAAGAAGTTTCTTAACTGTAAAACATGCAAAGATATTCCAGTAAAGCCCCAGATTAAAAATATAAACCTGTAAATGTGTGTAATATGTCCCCTTTAAGTTCGCTGCACTCTGTCTCTCTCAGAGCACATTTAGCATTACATGGGCCTGTCAGTTATAATGTTTCACTGTAGTACATTTAGTTATTTACTTTAGTCTAGTTTTACTAAATTAACCTCTCCTAGTCATTACAAACTCATGCTGTGTTTTTTACTACAGAACTTTAAATCTGAGGTTTTCCAAAGATACCAAATTATATGTTGGAGGAGGAAACTTTGTATAAAATGATACACAAGACATCTGAAGTTCAACTCTCAGTAATTTCTATGGGGCTCCCAATAAAATAATAAAAACATAGTGTTAGTGTTGGCATGATACAACTGAGTGTATTGTTTTTTGTTTTTTACTTGAGAAAAAACTGAAGGGACGAGAGAAAATTAAATATCGGAGGAGAAGAAGTCCTTAAATCCTTAAAGTATAATGTAATACATTCATCTGTAGTGGACAATAATTGTAATTGTTTCTGTAAATGCACACTGATGTGGAATTTAATCTCCGTATTCTCTATTGCTCTGAGAAACAACTTTTTATGTTTATGGTGAATGAAACTCGTCACACAAAGTTTCAGCCGTCTGAGGCTCATTAAGAGTTATTTGTGTTTGTGTGTGGATGAGGCCAAACTATATCAGTGTTGAGCAGGACATAAACAGTGAAAAGGACAAAGTGGTTGGCAGGTTTGCCACTTTGAAGGAGAGGAGGATGAAATTTCTAAAAGGGACTCTGAAATGTACAAAGTTTGTTAAACTGTTCAGATTATTTTGTTCCATGGAGGATATTACACAAATGGACCAACGTTACACTAAACTACAGCAGTCTGAGCAGGGACAACAACCGGTGAGTGAAACATCCATAATTAGTCTTTATTAACTTAAATTTTAGTTATGAAGAAATCAGTCAGTCTATTAGATTTATCTGTTGTTTAACTCCGCGTTTGCCGCATCTCAGCACCTGTCTGTGTCACTGCCTGTGGTGTTGTAGACTGTCCACTTTGTATTTGAATAAGTTGTAGACTGCCATCTCTATTTTATGTTTATGTTATTCCCATGTAAGAAAGACATGGTACTGAGACAGTGCATCTGGCTTGTTGCTGTCTATTGGCGGTGGTGCTGAACTGTTTGTCAATCAATGTATGTAGAGCTCCGCATGCTGTCCTCAGTACTGAAACATTTGAACGTGGCTGGTGACCTGTTGTTTGGCTTCACTGTATGTTTTCGTAGACATAGGCTTGCTTGGCTCAATGATAATTTGTGATTATGGATAGGATATATCAGCTATATTTTACAGCTGTGAATTTTAAAATGACTTTATTAGAAGGGCCCCTTGAGAATGCTTCGCCCCCCCTGTGCTGAGAGTCTAGCTCCGCCCCTGTCAAGACCCCACAGGTGGATTCCAGTTCATTTGAGCTGCATAACACGTCATTGAAGAACTACTCACTATACTTGATCCTACTTGATAAAATGTCACAGTTGCACAACATGTTACTCACATAATGTTAAATCAATATTAATATGTCAAATAGTGAAACAGCTCACCATGAGAGACTCCGAGCAGCATCACCAACAGTCCAACCACAGCCTCCATGTCTCCTCACTGTTCAGCCTCAGGAGAACATGTGGAAACTTTGACCAAGCAGAGCGTTGTTTCTATTCATCTTTTTATAGACAGAGAGAGAAAAAGGAAGTGGTTCTAAGTGTCACTTTTCTGTTTACCTCCAACATGACAGAGAGCCTTCATATGTGTGATGGACTCGGTGGATGAAAAGAAAACATCCTTCCCTCCTTCACACTGAAAGAGGATTTGAGACTGACAGCTGACTTTTCTAAAATATCCAATATCAACAGTCACAAAAATAGATCTTCTTATGTCCAGGTGATACCGTAAAACTTGCTGTCTCTCTGTCTCAAAATTGTGACAAAATAAGCATTTATATGATATATTGTGGCTCATAATTCTCATCTCTAAATCAATGATAACAAGTCAAATTTGAACCCACTGAAAGGTCATTATTACAACAGCATGTTGAGCTCAAAAAAATCAGCAAACTATTGTAAATTCAGGTTAATCATTAAAGTCTCCAGTCATGAAAAAGGCATAGTGCAATATATGCAAAGTGCAAGGCATATATTGTATCAGAGAGAATAATATTAATTTCAACTTAAAAGCTTCATAAATTTCAGGTAAACATTGAAGGTTATATAGTGGAAAAGTAACGCACACCAAGGGTTGTAGTGAGGTGCTGATCACTGGAAGCAGATTCAAAAGCAGGAAAGATGTGTTGCACACTTTGGCTCCATATGTATTTCTTTTTCATTATGATGACGTTTTGGCCCTCAGGCCTTCATCCATGATTGTTGATCTGAGGCGTCTTGTTTCAGGGTGATGTTGTTGGTCTCTTTATTTCCAGAGAGGAGCTGAATACAAGAGCGGAAGAAGAGGAGAGGGTTAGGTGGTATTTATACAATTGCCGGAAGTAGCGTAGTTGAGGTGTGGTCCTGCTCCTGAAACTTCACTTAATAGCTTCAATAAAATTCTAAACAAAACATGTATAATAATATTACATTTTTAAGTTCTGCTGCAGCCATAAAAACATGGTGTCTTATAGTGTTGAATATTTCAGTCATGGTAAGTGTCATGAAGCTGCATGTGTGCGTGTTGGAACAGTGTCATACAGTATTTTTTTTAGAGGAACTTAAGAAAATGTTGGTGGGACATTCAGTGTTCAATGGGTCAGCTGATGATATCAAATTTTAAATTAATTTTTAAAATTAAAATATAAAAATATAATGATGATATTCGACCTGTTATGTTTTAAGTGTAAAACAGATCACAGTACTCAGACAGGAAATTGGTCTGTACACAGATATGTGACCACAAAATATTTCCTTATATGCACAAACTAAAATTCGCTCTTCCCATACAAGCAAATACAGTAAAACTATATTTCTGGAGTCATTGTGATAATTATTACTCAACAGCATTGTGAGATGTTTTCATTCTTCCTCACAGATTCAGTGAGAATACAAAAGATATTGCATATCTCCAGGTTTCTTAAGATTTGATCATTTAGTCAGTTCTGATCTTTGGTTAGTGGAGAAATTAGTCCATTTTTGTGTAAGTCAGTGATCACACTAACTTGGAACAAGCCACTGGTTTATTACATCTAAAAAAACAAATCATATGAACAGAGAGCCTTCATGAAAGACTGCCCTAGACAGAGCATAGAGCGCGTTGATTGGCTTAGCCGTAAACACATCTACAGGTACGATGGCTCATAATGAACAAACAGAACAATTATCTAACTAAATGATCTACAGTAAGTGAGAGGGTTTCCACTGTTCAAATTAAATTGAATTAATTTTGTGCTCTCAACTGATATTTGTAAAATTCTTTCATTTGGATCTCACTTTCAAAAATTTTATTAGCATTTACTTGCTCCGCAACCTGTGATTTCAAATTTAACCCACCAGAAGCTTTCAGATTGTAACAACATCAAACCATTTACTGGCAGTCGATCGCAGCTCTAAACTATCACTAAGCTATGTGTTGTGTGTCATACTCAGTAATGAACAGGCTATGCATGTGAAACTAATCCCTGAAATCCTAGTTGTCAGTTGATTCTTGTTTGTTAAAAGTATTTATTTGGTCAAAGCTGTTTTCTAGCCCGGAACAGTATTTAAGCTGCTTCAGTTAGGATGATGTCAAACTTTACTTATTGACTAAAAGTGATCTTGTGGCTGCATAAAATAATAATAATGATTTCTAATTTAACATAAAACATCTTTTTGCACAATATCAAATCCAACATTAACATAATAGTGAAACAGCTCACTATGAGAGACTCCGAGTAGCATCACCAACAGTCCAACCACAGCTTCCATGTCTCCTCACTGTTCAGCCTCTGTTGACCCAGTCAGCAGCTTTCAGACAAACTTCTCTACTTTATTGAATAGAAAACATGAACATCCTACACTGAACAGCCTGAAATCTCTTCTGTTAGAGATCAACCTCAGAGAAGAAGGTGTACAAAAAGTGTTGAATTCAGCTACAGGTTTTATAGGTGGAGAGATGGAAAGGAAGTGAAACTTGACACGGTCGTTACTTACAAGAAAGAAAACCAGACACCAACTTCTTCCTGTGGTCTTTATGTTGTCATGACTTCTTCATCTCCTCCATCTTTCTTGTACTACTCAACAGTCACAGACATATCATTAAGCCTATGACAAACAAAACTCTGATACTATACTTTACACTAACCTTACATTTAATTTGGCAGACGATGAGGTTCAATCCAAGCCACAGGTGACAGTGATGCTTCATGTCAGTCATGCAGTACCAACCTAGCAGCTGTTGTCTGCTGTATTTCAGTTCCCTTCCATGATGCTCAAAAGACGTCAGGACAACTGAAAACTTAAGACACAAACTGCAAAACAAGTGATTGATCAATCTTTTAATACACAGAAAAAACATTATCGATTCAATAAATGAGGCCATATTCTACCATCAAACTGGGATTTTAGAATGACAGCTGGTAGTTCAACATGTAAACTGTGTATTTGTGCTCATGGGGAAAAGATTAAAGGCCAGTTTAGCACAACTATGTCTCTGGATCATCACGTTTGTATCACAGCTGAATTTGAATTGTATTATCCTCACTGCAATGTAAATCATTGACTCCTTCAAACTGTAAAATTCCACCTTCAAAGCTTTTTTGAAGGTGTTGGTTTATGTGATGTTGGTTTGAATGATGGTTGTTGTTTCAGACTGACCACAGGTCCAGTTCCTCATTTATAACAGAAACACTTGTGCTAAAAAAAAAAAAAAAAATGCTCACACTATGCTCCAAAAAGTCCTTGTGAGATGCTCAGACGTGTCCTGTTGGTCCGGTTGATGAAAGCTTGTTTGAAGTTCACCACTTAACTCTGTCATATCATCCTCTCTCTCTCTCTTTGTGTTTCTCAGTAGATTCTGTCACTCTCAAATTTCATGTACAACAACCAGAGTGTGGACTCAAACTAGAAAACAGAGTCAGTGGCCTTAACGGGCCCCCTGTTGACGTCAGCTGATCAAACTTGATCTTAAAATATTTATTTTACGATCTATTGATAAATTCTATGAATATTAAATTATTGGTCACCAAAGCATTTATTCAATCAGAAACTTACATGCTCAGCATTGAAGAATGGGCAGGAGCCACCAGTTTAGGTTTTATAGTTGTATAATGTTGGCATAGAAGGTAGCATCACATGACTGTGTCACGACATACAATGACAAGTTTTTTTTAATAGGTGAAAAATAAATGTTTAATCGTGGTTCAGTCTGATCTTTCAGAGTTCAAGTACAGCCGTCGAATGTCTTTGGATCAAAAGCAGAATGACTGCTGAGTAATTTGGTCCCCATAAAATAAAATGGCTTTTTGATCAGATGGTAAAAAGATGCCAGATTGTTGGAGCAGCTTTATTATCCTGCCTTTATGCCGTCAGAAGTTCAACTGTGTTTTAAGAAGTGGGCTCAACTAAAAGATTATCTCAGGTTGTGTTAGAACACTACAACTATCATGGGCCATAAACACTTATTTTATGGCACTGTGAATCAGCTGAATGGCATGTCATGGCTGTCAACCTTTAACCCCAAAGTCTCACACCAAACCAATCATGTAACCTCTATCTTTGATTAAACCCACAGCAAGTGAACAGCAAAAACTGCTCAGGTCAAATTTAAGTACATGGTGTCATTTTCAATTCAAAAAAGAAGAAGAAGAAGAAGAAGAAAATAGCACACACTAGTTGGTAAAACTCAACCAACGTTAAAAAGCATTTTAATAAAGAAGTAAAATGTGATGAAGAAGAACAACACTGAAATGAACAAAACTAACACCAAGCTAAATTAAAAGAAATAATATAATTCATGAGAGACATTTTCTAAAAAGTTTTTTATATAAACGGGTCATGTTTCAGAGGGCGATGCTGAGTTGGAAAAAAGAGAGATCAAAGGTTTGGTCACAGCCATGCCAAAAGACTGTTGGCAGATGCAAGGACATTGAGTTTTTACCTGCATCTACTTACAGATGTGGGAATATTAAATTACTTCTCCAAAATGTTTTCCATAAATTGGTCCAAAGTTAGGTTGTAAAAAATAGGCAATAAATGAAAAGTACAAAGCAAGAATCGCCTTTCAAGTTCTTCCCTGCACGTAACACAGTGTGTTGTCTCTGTGTTATGGGTGTATAAATAGGTAGATGTCTGTCTGCAGTGAGGCGATGAGTAAAGTTTCAGTTCAGTAGTCAGTGCAGTCGTCTATGATCTGGGAGACTCCAGTTCAAGACCCGGTTTGTGGACCTCCTTCGTGAGGTAGTTTATTTATGAACACTTATTGTAACACTTTAAGTTTCTAAAACTGAAAGTGTAATAAAAACAAAACCAGGATTTTTAAGCCTCTTTCCACTTTTATTCAAATACAATTAATTTTGCTGCTTCAACAAATATAGATACAAATACAAATACTGGGCTTTCTGCACATCCCTAGTAGATATATATCTACTGTAATTCTATTATTTCTTGTTGAGAATATAAGTTTAGAGTGCAGTGAACATTTCCAAAGTAGAGCTGGATTGGAGCTGAGAGCTGAATGTAGCAGGCTAGCACTTCCTCTCTTGGTATCATGTTATATTTTGTTGTATATTATTGTCTTTGTAAGTCTAATTGACTATTTCTAATCACTATTTCAAACATTGATATTGAGTTGTTTTCGGTGATGAAAGCACTCTTTCAAGTTCTGAAGAGTAGTGGTCAGTTTCCACACATTTGCGAGGTAATAGTTGCTTACAGTATGTAATCGCTGCTATGAATGTGCTCAGTGTTTTAACATTTATCCCACATTCACCTGCACAATAGTAATTAACTAAAAACATCAATTTAATTCAAATTAACTTCTGGTTAATACAGGACATTAAGCAATTTAATTCAGCAACTTAATTAATATAGATATTCAGAATGTGGATTTGTTTCTCCTCCAGATTTGAAAGTAATATGGATATCTGTCTTTTAGTTTTGTAAGGTACTTTGTTAACTGGAATCCACAAAGAAATAGGAAGTGCATCAAGCAAAATATAGAAAATGTAACCAGATGGTGTTAACTGATAAACACATCTTGTGATAAGAAACTGACAAGTTGTTAAGTCACTCTTATTTTGAACTACCCCTTCATTTAGCCCTCTCACTTCTCCCCTGTTTCAGTATAACAGAAAAAGACAAAAAATGTGAACAACACACGCTGCTTTAAAAAGATGTTCCTCTTTTTCTGCTAACTCGCTTTATTAAGAAATCAAATCTCAGAAGCAAAAACTCCATACATTGTAGTTGCAGGCAATTCTGACATATAATAATGTAATTAGTAATGAAATGACTACATGTTATCTCCATCTACAAATTCCCCCAATGAAGTAACTTTAATTTAAGAGTAAGCAGGACAACACAACCTGTTCATATTCATATGAACACCCTGTAATGAATAAAGGTAATAATGTAGTCTTAAAAAATCTACTGCAAATGATAAAACAATATTGCAAGAATGGAATCTCATGCCTAAGAAAAAGCAGAGGTGTTTATGTAATGGAAACAAATTCATGCTTACTGTGAACTTCTCAAGAGACCAAACATTACATGAAAACTTATCTTTGGTCTTCTAGAGAGCTGAGGGAAGAGGTGTGGCCAAATGTGAGACTAAGTCCCAACACGCACAGCACAAAACCTTTCATAAACCAATGTAAGAGCACACTGTGCACTGTGAGTTTTCAGTGTTTTAACAATTAATTAAATGTAAATATGCTTATAAATTAGAAAACAGTAAAAATAAGGATGTATTACATCATGTAAAGATTAAAAAAGAGGATAAATCAGGAACTACTTGAAAATATATATATTTAAAGAAAATATTTAACATTATACAAAACTAGTCTATAAAAATTAGTCACTGTGTGATTCAAAAGATGCACCTGAATGTTTGAGCTCCTTTGACAGGTTTTCATACTGATGCCAGTCATAACCCAGGAGTACATTAAAAATAATGAATAATAATAATATCTGTGAACTTTGATGGCTTGTATTCTTCTCATTGAAAATCTCATGAAATAAAGATAAGAGACCTTTAGGCATCTTAACAAAAACCTCCTCCATCTGCCTTCAGCAGTCTTTGTAAAAATGCTGAACACTGCATATCACCTGCTGTTACGGACCTTTGCGTACACACATTCATCTTCTTTTGGTTGAACAGTTTTCCGAGGTCGCCCTGAAAACTTGACTTGGCCGTACTCCACCTCCATCTCTGTAGTTTTCTGAGGTCGCCCTGAAAACTTGACTTGGTCATACTCCACCTCCGTCTCTGCCTTCTGATGCATCTGCCTCCCCGGCCGCTGCACGATGTTGACATCAGCATAGGTCAATTCTTGGTCATCTTCTTCTGTAGAGTGGAGGGAGGAACACATTAAACACTGCATGACTACACATACTCAGTGCTAACAATAGATTTTTAAGGAAATTCTTTGACATTTTGGGTAGATGGTTAGCTTAGCTTAGCACAAAGACTGGAAACAGGTATTCTGACTCTGTCAAAAAGGTTAAAAATCCTCCCACCTCTAAAGTTCACTAATTAACAAGATATAACATGAATCACTGAACTTTAGAGGTGCTGGTAGGCAGATTTTTACACCTTCATATGGAGCCAGGCTAGCTGTTTCCCTGTTTCCAGTTTTTGTGCTAATCTAAGCTAACTTGCTGCTAACTTCATAGTTAAAGAACAGTGCAAACGATCCTCTTATCTAACTCTGCAAGAAAGCAAATTAGTGTATTTCCCAAAATGTCAAACTATTCCTTTAATCTATAAGTAGACAAAAAACAATGATATTTTAATTTGGTGATGAAAAAAGAAACTTTGTACCTTTAGGTTTGTTGTTTTGCTTTTTCCTGTGACGACAGACGACTGCCACCCCGACCATTAACAGAATTACCAGTGCTGAGAGGACACCAGCTAGAATTGGCAAATTCTTCTCATGTTCTTAATGAAAGGTGTTTTTATGCACACATACATGGGACAAAAAGAGAAAAAGACATGAATGAATCCACTGCAGCAGAGTTGGTTTTCACTTACTAATGTAAATGTACCATGGGTCATCATCGCTGGAGTTGCTCACAGTTTGATTTGAGGGTTTAATTGACACTATGATGCCAGTCTCCTTACCCACAGAGGAGGTCAGTTTGTCTGTGATCATGGTAGGGGTTGTTGTTGGATCAATACACAGGGTGTTATTGGCTGAAAACACCCACTGTGATATGTTTGTCCCATCGGGTAAGGTGCAGTTGATGAATATGAAGCCTTTGGACAAAAAAACCAGATCAACTGTGACTAATGTACAGTGTAATAATCAATGATCAAGCTGATTTCTAGTTATTTTCTATCTTACCACAGGTAGATATGTTCTTTTCTTCTGAGACACTACTGATGTGATTCCTGACAGAGCAGACCAGTCGTCCTGAGACGTCTTGTTTCAGAGTGATGTTGTTGGTCTCTTTATTTCCAGAGAGGAGCTGAGCGTCTGTCAGTGTGTGTCCATCCAGAGTCCAGCTGTACTGAGGACTGTCCGCTCCCTCAGAGGAGCAGGACACCCTCATCTCTCCCTGGGACAGACACTCAGAGTCCAGCAGGACAGAGGACACAGGAGCTGAGAGAAACACACTCACATGACTTCTTAATGTGGCCTTAAACATATTCAGTGTTTACAATGTAAATTCATATACAGAAGTACAGAATAAAATGATTCAGGAAATGCAACGCTACACTGTAGTTATGTGGCAGACTTTGAGTATTTCATGTGAAATGTTTGTTTGCAAAGGTAAAATGTTGAAATAGTATTTGTATAGTAGTATGTGTATTTGTGTGAATTTACCTAGTTAATTTTCCAAAATCATTTGTATTTTATTTATTAATTAACCTGTAATTCAAATGATAAAGCTGTTGGTTTATTATGAATAATACAAATTAAATTGTAAGACTAATAATAGCAAAAGTAGTTATTTACCTTGAATAGACAACTGAAGAGTCCGCTGTCCTGACATCTGTCCATTTGAATCAAAGATTTGAAGGGTATATTCAGCACCATCAGTCCTGATCAGGTTATTTATCTTAAATGTTCCATTACTGGGAGTAAAAACGGATCTGTCCTTCATCTCATTGGACAAAATCGTATTGTTTCTCACAATGAGTATTGTTGTTGTTTTGGTTTTATTCCATTTGTATTTAAATATTTCTGAGGCGCTGTCCATCAGCTGGAGCACCACAGTTCCTCCCAGAGCTCCATAACACTGAGCTCCATCCTGTCTGCCATCACAGTGTGTTTCAACACCTGGAAAATAGAAAAATAGTTTTAAAAAAAATTATTATCACAATTGTGGTCATTCCGTTTCAACTAAATTAATGACCATGACAATGTTTTATGCAGGTGCAAATATTCATGTTTTAAAACAGAAACAACTCCGTCTCTCTCAGAGCACAGTTAGCATTACACGGACCTGTCAGTTAATGATAATATTTAGTCACATTTAGTCATTTAGATTAGTCTAGTTTTAGTAAATTAACCTCAACATTCATTACAAACTCATAATATGTTTTTCACGTCTACAGAAATTTATTTTTGGAGATATGAACTTTTCCAAAAATACAAAATTACATATTTTCGGGGAATTTGTATTAAATAATGCACAATGCATCTTAAGTTTAAGTCTTAGTAATTTCTATGGTGCTTCCGATTAAAAAAACATACTTTTTTATAAGCATGATATAACTGAGTGCATTTTGTTTGTTTGTTTGTTGTTTATTTTAGCTATTTACTTAAATATCTGAACTCTCAGTGAAGAAGTGTGTTTATCCTAAAAGTTTCATTTAATAGATTCACCTGTAGTAAATAATAACTGTAATTTTTACTGTACATGCACATGGATGTGGAATTGATATCCAGATTTGCTATTGCTCTAAGAAACAACTTTTTGTGACATTTTTTAAAAGCCTGATGGACCAAAGAGAAACAGAAACATCAGTTTCAAACTGCTGCAGTTGTCAATTGATTCTTAGAACTGGATTTATCTATAAAAGTGATCAGACTTGATCCTACAGCTGCATAAAAAGTCATAGTTTCACAACATGTTATTCACATAACGTTAAATCCAATATTAATGTGTCAAATAGTGAAACAGCTCACCATGAGAGACTCCGAGCAGCATCACCAACAGTCCAACCACAGCTTCCATGTCTCCTCACTGTTCAGCCTCTGTTGACCCAGTCAGCAGCTTTCAGACAAACTTCTCTACTTTATTGAATAGAAAACATGAACATCCTACACTGAACAGCCTGAAATACAGTCCTGTATGTGATCGGCTTCAGAGGAGAACGTGTGGGAACTTTGACCAAGCAGAGCGTCGTTCCTATTCATCTTTTTATAGACAGAGAGAGAAAAAGGAAGTGGTTCTAAGTGTCACTTTTCTTTTTAACCTCCAACATGACAGAGAGCCTTCACATGTGTGATGGACTCAGTGAGAGAAAAGGAAACATCCGTCCTTCACACTGAAAGAGGATTTGAGACTGACAGTGTCATTTGTCGTCTCTCTGTCTCACCATTGTAATAAAATAAGCATTTACATGATATATTTGTCATCTCTAAATCAAATGATAACAAGTCAAATTTAATTAAAACGTGCTTTCTCAACCCTTTCAAACTATCCTGAACCCACTGACAGGTCATTATTACAACAGCATGTTGATCTCATAAAAACACAACAAACTGTATTTTAAATTCAGGTTAATCATTAAAGTCTCCAATCATGAAAAAGGCATAGTGCAATATATGCAAAGTGCAAGACATATATTGTATCTGAGTGATGGAGAATAATATTCAGTTCGACTTAAAAGCTTCATAAGAAGAAATTTCAGGTAAACACTGAAGGTTAAACAGTTAAATATTATATTAACTGAAAATGAAGGATTGTGATCAACTTAACACCATTTAGTCATTTATATCAGTGTGAGGATTTGAGTTTTTATCTTGTGATTTTGAATACTTTGCAGCAATGATGCAATAATTGTTACTTTTTTAAACATCATCCTCTAGATGCAGTGGCAGAACAGCATATTGTATAGCTTTAGACTTTTTTTTATCAACCATTTATTTCCCTTGTGTCCTTTACTTGTTGCCTTTATTTTAATAAAGGGTATTTGCAATACTGTCCTTATAAGACCACATAAAATGTTTCATCTCTAAACCAATCTACAGCCACAAGAACATTGTTATGTCTGTTGGCAAATGGAGCTTAGCATAAGTTCAAGCAGGAAGACTATTTATCACTCATTCATTCATTCTCATTCTCTCTCTCTCTCTCTCTCTCTCTCTCTCTCTCTCTCTCTCTCTCTCTTTCTCTCTCACCGTTTCTCCCGCTCTTGTATCAGCTGATTAAGTGGATTACTTTTAATTAACAAATCAGATTCCACCACAATCTCTATCAGCCTATCACGTCTTAGCTGACAAACTTGAAATCTGTTCTTCTCTCTGTCGTTGTCATTTCAGGGCGAATCATCACGACCCTCCGCCGCCCCTTTCACCTTCACTTCATCATGTCAGCGCCAGATCCGAGATCACCAGAAGCCCACTCCTCTCCTCATCATCCAGATCCCAATATTCCCATATTCATCACCACCACCAGTGTCTACAGTCCATCGGGGATATCCTCTTCTACTCACGCCTTAACTTCCCTCCTTATGAATATGATGACATCATGATGGCGTCTAATCGCCAAAGACTTTTCACATTTTCATCTCATTATGCATGTTCAATAAAGTCATTGTCACTTAAAAAAATGAAGTCTCCCCTGATTGAAATGACCTCATTTTATGTCCATGAACTACTGAAAAATAAGGTTAAAAAAGCAACAATATGCCATAATTCCTAAATTCATTGACAAACTGAACAATGCATTTTTCTGCCATCAAACTGGGATTTGGTGATGACAACCGTTCAACATCTTGACTGTTTATTTATAGTTATGGGGAAATTGATTAGAAGACAGTTTAGCACAAGCGAGTCTTTGGATTATTAAAACTGTCAAACCAAACTTCACTTTAAGACATTTCTGTTTATATAACAGTTGGTGTTAGTGATGGTTGTGGCTGTTGTCATTCACTACATGGCAAAGAAAGAAGATTATTCAACTCTACTGATTATTTCAGTTCCTCATTTATTACAGAAAAACACGCAGCAAGGTGCAAAAATAATGACATGCACTATGCTGTTGACCAGTGTAATGGGTTGGAAATGCCACATGTTAAGTTTTTATGTAAACAGACACCCCCTAATTTTTTATTAATTATTTGAACTAATCTAACTCTGTTTATACAGTTTTGACGTCAGGTCAATACTCAAAGATGTCAGTAGGCAGCGCTCTAATGCCACTGTGGATACCTGAGGGAGGTCACTTGTATATGCTCTGCTCATGCGCAGCTCAATATTAAATGAGCGTCGGCTAGAGCAAGATGCTAACTTTGGCTCTCTCCTTTATTAGTCCACAGGTATGTTAAAACTTGCTTTTCTATGATTAGCTCTGTTTACTAACTAATGTAAATGCATTGCAAATCGTTCTGTGAAGTTGTGACATGGTTTAGAGATGTATTTGGAACGTATTTTTGTTGCTGTATGTTTCGTGGGCGCCGCCATTGATAATAGTTACCTCCGTGAATTTCGGTTTTCTACTATTTTGTCAGTGAAAGTTACAGACCTTTGCATGTGGTAACATATGAAAATGTGTTTAAAAGATTGTTTTAGAGTATAAGCCAGTCAGTCGCGAGTTAATGGTAAATAGAGATGCTATATTCAAACCAGTTTCACTTCCGGTCGCTCGTTAACAAGGCAGAGTCGCGCCATTTTGTTAAGAGGTTAAGTGCAAGTGCAAAGTGAGAGTTATGCTAATGTTGCTGAAAGGTTCTGTGTACGTCATATCAGTGTAGGATGAGTGTAACTGTGGTGTATGTGTTAAAATAGGAGTGATTGTAGTAATGTCAGTAAAGTAAATGTGTGTTTTGGATAATATAATTTTTGTGCTGTATATTATATTTTATACATATATATATATATATATATATATATATATATCTTAGATTATATTTTATACATATATGACATTATATTGTAGTTAAGCCTATTCTTATTTATTTAGAAATGTAAGTCATGTTTTAAATTTATGTGAAGTTATTTTTCTTTAGAAAAAATGTTTTATTTTGTTTATTGTGAATTTGGTTTCAACATTTATTTTATTTTTGTAACATGTTTTGGTGTAAATGTAAAATATGAACCTTGTAGCTGTAGGTTTCAGGAAACTGACGTAACTGAGAAATATGTACAGTTTTATACTGTTGTGTCAATATTAAATGAGCATCGGCTAGAGCAAGACGCTAACTTTGGCTCTCTGCCTTATTAATCCACAGTCAACAGACCATGTTTTTATCGGCTACACAGTGCACCCTTGCCTGTGTAACCTTTGCTGCCGGTCCAGATTTCCCCGAGGTCTGGCACCGGTAACACCAGCAGTGGTGTCACATCATTTCTCTGTTATGTTCCTGGTGTGGGAGCAAAGTTACGTTTATGTATGTTTAGTTCGGTAAATAAGTGGAGTCTGTAATTTGTTAAACAGTTTATGTAAATTGAGAAACATAAGTGATTGTTATGTATAAGTCATTGAATAAGTTAATTAATAGTAATTTGTTAAAGTTCAGCTAATAATCATTTGATGAAGTGATTTTGATGTAAGCATGATATTTTGTAAAGGCTGCATTATTTAAGCTTCCTGTTAAAACAGTGAAGTAGGTCACTGTCGCTTTAAGAGATATACGTCCCTTGTGTTTTACTGGGGTGAACCTGTGGTTTTGAAAAGTTGAGACTCTAGGAAGGACCGAGCCACATGGTTTTCTAACTGTAGTACAGTTTGCTGATTAGGAGAACTTGGCTTTGAATACTCCTGTAAGAGGATACTACAAACTGCAGAATAAATACTTGTTTTATCCTTTTTTACATCAGAGTCTGGTGGAAGTTTTTCCTCCTCAAGCTAATGTACACGAGTTAGGCCCTTGTTGAGCTTCGACCAGCCACACCTGGTGTGAAGCTCACCTTTGTCACATCATCATCATCATCATCTCTCTCTCTGATCTCATTAGATTATGTCTCCCTACACTGGTAAAATGCAAATGTCAAGTAATACTTAAAGACTTCTGACATTGCACTCACAGCAATAAACATACATACAGTAATTTACACCCAATACTAGAAGATCAGAGAGTTTCAGTAAAGTATAATAACTCTGTGATGTAGAGTAATGTATTGCTCAGTATGCTCTATTGATCATTATTTTACCTTAAACTGAAGCATGTAAACATTTGATTTATTTTTGCTGGTCTCAGCAGAGTTTTATGGATCTGAACTGTCCATAAATAATAGTGACGCCTCTGTAAACCAGCAGAGGGAAACCTCACACCTACTTATACTAGTGATGAGACTGGAGGGTTTAGTCAGTTCTCAGCAGGTATTAAAGGTACAATCTGTGATAAAAATGTCAACAAAAGGGCAGCTCATCCACATTTAAAACACAAAACTGATTTAACTGATACGTTGTTATATTTTAAATTCTGAACACACACAAATATAAATGATGTCACTCTTTTCTGAATTAAACACTTCAGTCATATATGTTCACATGCCAACATTTTATATGTGATAGATTCACATTTTGGGCTTTAATACAAACAAATTTGTCAATAAAAAGCTTTGAACACAAAACTGCAATTTTTACAATATATGTAACAACTAAATTCAACATACCTATACAAAAGTGAAAACCATGTATCTCCAAAACATCAGCCTTTGACAGTGCATATTTTAATAATCCAGTGTGTTTAAATTGGTTTAATTTAAGAAGTAGGAAAATGTTTTAGATAAACTGAAGGATTAAAGGTGCTGTAAGCAATTTCTTTTTGTTAAAATAAGTGTTAAATAGCTCTACACTGTGATTGCCATCACTGATATAGAGTGTTTGGTCAATAACATGGATCTCCCAGTCCCTCTGCTCTGAAGGAAACAGAAAATAATTTTTTTGGTATCCTGTTTTCACTTTATCCAATCAGGACAGAGAACTCCACAAAGAGGTGGTCCTCTCTGAGCGTTCACAGGCAGGCAGCAGAATTTAAGTGTGACTGACCATGGCAGAACAGGTGAAACTACCAGTTCCAGCATTTTCAGGAACAGCTCACACAACCAAATACACCAAGCGAAAGAAGACGGCTGACGAAAAGAAAGAAGAAAAGAAAGCAGCCAGAAAAAAAAAAGAGACAGGAGTCGTACAAGACCTTCATTTATGTCAGTGGGGCCTTTGATCGCTGGAAAATCTTGAAAGCAATGCACAGCTAGCTGTACTGCTTCTGCACAGGTAAGCTATGGATATTTGTTAGTCAGCTGCTCTTTCTTACTGCTGTGACTAATATTGTAAGGTGCTGTGGTGAAGACGGCTGTGCGTTCATGTGATTATGTGGGGACGAGGGAGGGAAGTGCTAACTGCAAGAACAGACAGGAAGTTAAACAGAATGACAATATGGCTAACAGCCACTTTAAGTGTTTTTAATCCCTCTGTTTGTCTAAAAATTTCAAAATCACCAAATTTGGAGATACATGGTTTTAGCTGGACAGTGAGGATATGGAAATCTACAGTACAATAATTTCCAAATAGCATCAAAATGAGTTTCAGTAATAAAATGATAATATAAGCTCTATTCACAATGTGACATTTTCCTTTAACATAAATCGACACATTCAGCACATTTAGACATTAATGTGTCTTTGATTGTAACTGTAATTCACTTCAGCAGTAATGAAAGAAAAAAGTTTTGTACATTATCAACAGACAGTATCAACTGTAATGTTTCCTCTGTTCTATGATCACAGGCAGAGCCGTGGGGATCTGTAGGCTTTACCACTCTCTAAAGGCAGCAGCACACTGATTTCACAACAAGTCTGTTTACTTTTTAAATCTTTATAAAATATGCACTGAGCCCATCTTTTGCACTGTGATAAATGCAGGAAACACTCACCAAGACTTTTTTCTAAAGGTACTCACAGTGAGCTGCTGAGCTGTGAACACAGTGGCAGAAGAAGTTTTGTAAAGAATAAAAACAGGAGAGAGATTTCACAGTAAATCCTGTAATTTTTTATACCTATAAAGACACATGGCCAATCACTGCAGAAGACGAAAACCATCCTGATGGTTTCACAAAGTTAACATTCAGATGCAGAACTTCACAATTCAACCATTGCGAAGGAGTTCTCTGGATGGTCCTTTATTCGTGGTCTGGTGGAGGTTTCAACTTTGTTGTATTTCTTCTTCTTCCAAGCAAAATAGATGGCAATCCCAACCAACAGAGAAAGTACAACAGCTGCTCGCAAACCGCATACAAGCAGCGAGTTATCTGTTCAGATACAGAGAGAGAAACACAGATCTTTCAGTAACCATGTTCTTAATGAAAGGTGTTTTTATGCACACAAACATGGGACAAAAAGAGAAAAAGACATGAATGAATCCACTGCAGCAGAGCTGGTTTTCACTTACTAATGTAAATGTACCATGGGTCATCATTGCTGGAGTTGGTCACAGTTTGATTTGAGGGTTTAATTGACACTGTGATACCAGTCTCCTTACCCGTAGTGTCTGCGATCATGGTAGGGGTTGTTGTTGGATCAATACACAGGGTGTTATTGGCTGAAAACACCCACTGTGATATGTTTGTCCCATCAGGTAAGGTGCAGTTGATGAATATGAAGCCTTTGGACAAAAAAATAGATCAACTGTGACTAATGTACAGTGTAATTATCAGTTATCAAGCTGATTTCTAGTTATTTTCTATCTTACCACAGGTAGATATCTTCTCTCCTTTCGAGACATTACTGATGTGATTCCTGACAGAGCAGACCAGTCGTCCTGAGACGTCTTGTTTCAGAGTGATGTTGTTGGTCTCATTATTTCCAGAGAGGAGCTGAGTGTCTGTCAGTGTGTGTCCATCCAGAGTCCAGCTGTACTGAGGACTGTCCGCTCCCTCAGAGGAGCAGGACACCCTCATCTCTCCCTGGGACAGACACTCAGACTCCAGCCGGACAGAGGACACAGTAGCTGAGAGAAACACACTCACATGACTTCTTAATGTGGCCTTAAACATATTCAGTGTTTACAATGTAAATTTATGTGCAGAAGTACAGAATTAAATGTTTCAGGAAATGCAATGATATGGTTACATTATCTGGCAGAGGCAGACTGAAAATTTCATGTGAAAAGTTTGTTCACAAAGGTAAAATGTATAAATAGTATTTGTATAGTAGTATGTGTATTTGTTGAAGTGTATTTACTTGGTTTAATTTTCCAAAGTCATTTATATTTTATTTATTAATTAACCTGTAATTCAAATGATATAGCTGTTGGTTTATTATGAATAATACAAATTAAATTGTAAGATTAATAATAGCAAAAGTGATTATTTACCTTGAATAGACAACTGAAGAGTCCACTGTCCTGAATCATGTCCATTTGAATGAAAGGTTTGAAGGGTATATTCAGCACCATCATTCCTGATCAGGTTATTTATCCTAAATGTTCCATTACTGGGAGTAAAAACGGATCTGTCCTTCATCATATTATACACAATCTTATCCTTTCTCCCTCTAAGTATTCTTGTTGTTTTGTTTTTTTGCCATAGGTATCCAAATATTTCTGAGGCGCTGTCCATCAGCTGGAGCACCACAGTTCCTCCCAGAGCTCCATAACACTGAGCTCTATTCTGTCTGCCATCACAGTAGGTTTCAATACCTGGAAAATAGAAAAGTAGTTTAAAAAAAAAATTATTATCACAATTGTGGTCATTCCGTTTCAACTAAATTAATGACCGTGACAATGTTTTATGCAGGTGCAAATATTCATGTTTTAAAACAGAAACAACTCCGTCTCTCTCAGAGCACAGTTAGCATTACACGGACCTGTCAGTTAATGGTAATATTTAGTCACATTTAGTCATTTAGATTAGTCTAGTTTTAGTAAATTAACCTCAAACATTCATTACAAACTCATGCTGTGTTTTTTCACATCTACAGAACTTTATTTTGGAGATATGAACCTCTCGAAAAAAGTATAAATTATATGTTTGGGGGGAAACACATCTTAATTTAAACTCTCAGTAATTTCTGTGATGATTCCGATTAAAAAAAAACATACTGTTAGCATAAGCATGATATAACTAAGTGTTTTCTTGTTAATTTTTAGTTTAGTTCTTCTGAACTCTCAGTGAAAAAGTGTGTTTATCCTAAAAGTTTAATTTAATAGATTCACCTCTAGTAGATAATAACTGTAATTTTTACTGTACATGCACATGGATGTGGAATTGATATCCAGATTTGCTGTTGCTCTAAGAAACAACTTTTTGTGACATTTTTTAAAAGCCTGATGAACCAAAGAGAAACAGAAACATCAGTTTCAAACTGCCGCAGTTGTCAATTGATTATTAGAACTGGATTTATCTATAAAAGTGATCAGACTTGATCCTACAGCTGCATAAAAAGTCATAGATTCACAACATTATTCACATAACATTAAATCAATATTAATGTGTCAAATAGTGAAACAGCTCACCATGAGAGACTCCGAGCAGCATCACCAACAGTCCAACCACAGCTTCCATGTCTCCTCACTGTTCAGCCTCTGTTGACCCAGTCAGCAGCTTTCAGACAAACTTCTCTACTTTATTGAATAGAAAACATGATCATCCTACACCAAACAGCCTGAAATACAGTCCTGTACGTGATCGGCCTCAGAGGAGAACGTGTGGGAACTTTGACCAAGCAGAGCGTTGTTTTATGTTCATCTTTATATAAGCAAAACGGGAAAAAGGAAGTGGTTCTTGGTGTTACTTCTCTTTTTAACCTCCAACATGACAGAGAGCCTTCACATGAACCCACTGACAGGTCACAGATACTTTAAGACTGTGGCTATATAATCAGTAGGCTAGATAACATCAGATATATGTTTAAAACAATGGTATAGGCTATCTTAGGAGAACCGACATAACTACAATGCATTTACTGTTATTTGGTCAGTTTGGTGTAGTGTGTGAAGCTTCTCTGACCTTGTAACCCTCGACCTATATTCATTCTTCACTGTTGCATCTCAACAGGAACAATCTTAATAGCCAAAACAGAGCCGGGCAACAAGTCAAAATACAATACAAAAACATTTTCCAGAGTGGTAAGTAGCGTACAATGAAATGTGAAATGTATTTGTTAACATACTTGTTGAGCTGTAAATATGTACCTTTGTAGCCACCCAAAAAAAAGATGGAAGCCAGTGCTACTGGTGGGGGACCTCCACCAGAGGACCTCACACCTGCAGAGGAGCTGGTGTTGAGCCGCAACAAGGGACGACCACTAATTGAGGGGACTCCTCAGAAGTCACTCCCCAAGGAGCTCGGGAGACACATGTACAAGGTATTGTCTGCTACTTTTCCTCCACAGGTATCAGTCTCTTAGTGATAATAACTAACAGTTGGCCTATATCTTTCAGTGAGTGGGGACACAATTTGCCTGCTGGATCCCCCAACTCAAGATGCTGAAGGCCTGACCCATGTGTGAAAATGTCTTATCTTTGTCAAAACACTGCATTTTATGTAAATCTGTCTCCTTTCACTTTGACAACTGCAGTGTTCATGTATCTGCAGGGAGATGGCGCCAGCACATCTAGTGCCCTTGAAGATAAGGACACAAAGGGCCTTTTCCAAACTAGCTCCCACACCCTCTCCCTACCTACTTCCACTCCATTTGCATGTTCATATGGAGGGTGTGCCATATTAAGTGCCATCCCAAACCAACTAGCGGGGAGTGGAAGTGGGTTATAAAGTCCTCCAACAGTGAGCCTGCATCGATGCTGACTTACTGAGCATGTGCAACATCTATTGTGTTCGTCATAGAAGATGCTCCATACAAATGGAAGTTCTGTGCGACAACCTGTAAACACATTTAATCTTAAACTGCTCAAACTAAGATGGACATTTAATATTGTCATACAGACGTTAACAATGTAAAGGTTATATTGTATTTAGGATCAAATATAGCTGTCTCTAGAGTAGAAAATGTTGTGTTCGTTTGACTGTAAAATGTTATATATTTATAGGGACTGTTTCAAAAAACAAAGCAGCTCATACACATCAGAGTGAAAAATGAAAACATGTTCACCAAAAAAAAGAAATGCCACCAAAGAAGCTTGGGAGTAAGTTTTATTTGTCTCTATAGGCTTAGGCCTACTGTGGAGTGAATGCCACCTCACTGCCCACACTGTTATAAGTTTATGTAGCCTATTATTAGTGTTGTGTATAAAAGATGATGTTTCTGACCATAACAGTTTCTTCACTATCCTCTCTGACATATTGCTTGACAGGTTCATTATCAAGGATTTAGACCTTGAGGGTGTTGTGACACCCAAACAAGTCTCAAAGAAATGGGAGAACATCAAAAAGAAGTACAAGGTAAATTTGTTGTAACAGAGTGAAATTACTATTGTCTCCCACTGGGTCTGGAAAAGACCAGGGGGAGGAAACCCCAGCCACATGGTCATTTTATCTTGACATGCATGAGGCAATGGGGTGCAAGTCATCTGTAACCCCTCCTGTTCTCATTGCCTCATGCATGTCAAGCCCTACTATACTCCCAGATCCCTCTCCCTTCAGAATGTCCGATTCCAGCCCCAGTGACCCCCTAACCCCATCAGATCCTGTTTCCCTCCCTAGCACAACTTCATCCTCACCTGAACCCCCCCAGCCTCCACCCGCCAAAAAGAAACGTGTGACCACTGAGCTGCTGATTGATTTTTACAGAAAGAAGCGGACAAGGAAGAAGAGCGACACCAGCAGATTACACAACAAACAGAAAAATTCCTTAGTTTATTTGAGGAAATGATGGACAAAATATGAAGATATATATATATATATATATATATATATATATATAATTTTATTTATCTATGTTCATACATATATGTATGTGTGTGTTTGTTTAAAATTAGTGATTTATATATAACTTATGTTTCTCCTGTGAAGGAGGGTCTTTATTTCATTTGCAATGGATAAATAATAAATGAACTAAAGAAAATTGACAATCCCTTTGTGTATCCTTCATATCTCCTGAGACAAGAATGTTCACAACCTCTTATTGTTATATCCCAATTAGTGTCATGACCTGTATTATCTACACTATACTTCTGACCACAAACTGAGGTGCCATAAAGGAAAAGGTAATCACATTTATTGTTTCAGAGGGAAAACATAAATGTCATTAATGATCACAGATAAATTCTAGTAATGCAAAACAGGCTTTTAGTACTCCACTTATACTTGCAGTGTTAGAGTGTCATTGTATTGGCAGTTACATGCGAAATGTAGTAAATGCAAATATAACCCAGCAAATTGAATGTGGGTAGTAAAGGTAGAAGGAACAAATTTTGAATTATTGCATAACAAGTGTTCTTTAAAAATGGATCTTGACAACGGCATGTCTGCAGAATGGCTTATCTTCACTTGTACAAAAGATTAGTATGAAAGGAGTGCACTGATGTGGTCTATCCTACAAATATTAAACAGGTGCAGCTCTAAAGGAAAGTATTTTCCAACATAGGAAATGTCATCATATCCCAGGTGAGAAGGCTATGAAGGGCAACAACTGCATGCTAGCTTTTTAAATATATTATCTGTGTATCACATTTATAAACATGTACAAACTGGAGTGTAAGACAACAGTCATGCCTGACAATTGCATTTATGTTGTTTGGGGTTAGATGGAAGTGGTATAAGTTAACATGTGGTGATGTTTCACTTTTGTTATGTAGGGCCCCTACTGACATGCATATTTTGCAGAATATCTTCATGGTCCAACAGTTAGAAAAAAGTGATTTTGTAGTGCTAAAGATGAAAAGAGTAAACATACAGGTTTATAAGGGCAGTTTGTGCAGTTTTAATGGGCTATTTGGACAATTAACAAAATCAGGACTGTCATTTTTTGTGAAATGAGAACTGCCCACAACTTAAATACAAAAACACAATAAAAAAGAAACAAAAAAACAGAAAAAAATACAGCACAAAATGCACAAAATTCACAAATAATCATGCTTGTGCAAGTGCTGTGGCACCTGGACAGGTGCAGACAGATAGGCAGCAATCCTGTCCCTGATGTGGTTTCCATGCCTTTCCTGTCCACCTGCACCAATGGGAGGAGCATTCTGGGTATCTTCTTTGGGTGAGAGGTCCTCCATCTCTTCCAGAACATCGTTCATGTGGATGCAAAGATTGTGGAGGAATGCACAGCAAACAATGATGTCTGGTGCAAAATGTGGATGGACCTCCAGGGCCTTAAAGAGTGTGCCTCGCCAGCGTGTTATCATCACTCCAAAAGCTCGTTCAACAACAGAACGAGCCCTGGAGTGATGCAAGTTATACCTCTCCTGGACACTGATAACAAGATACCATGCTTACGAATGTTATGTAATGTCCGATTGACCGAGGGAAGTCTGTCCCAAAGCTTGCCGCTGTATTTATACCCTTCACCTTAATGAAGGGAACTTCATTCAGCTGTAAGTGTGACTACAAACAGAGTGCACTCCGTGACAAAGTGGAAGTGGGTAGGGGCTAGTTTGGAAAAGGTCCAATGTCTGCAGACACAGAAATGCCAGCGGTAAGACCAAATGTGAAATGTTTTGGATGTATCTGCATTCTACAAATTGTGTATAACCATTCACCTTGCTGCAGGATGTGACCAGAACAAGAAGTTTGTCAGCAAGGAATGAAGTAAGTAACTATTCATATTACCTACCAACTACATAATTGGCTACTCACTGACACATTGTGTCTTTCACAGGATATCCATTAAATTTACAAGCCATCTGCTCCTCAGTACTGAAAACCAGAGACTGGACACAGAATACAAGAAGCTTAAAATTAAGAAGTTGAAGCTGGAAATTAAGAAACTGGAGAAGGATGTAAGTATAAATTTAAACACAGCAGAAAGCCATGGTCTGGACTGTATTTAATTTTTTTTCTTTTTTGTCTTCACAGCTTGAACAAAATGAGTCAATAAATAACTAACTTCAATACAAAGTACAAAATTATACTTGCTACACTTCCAAATAAAAGGGATCACTCCAAAACAAAGGTGACCTTGAATAAAATGGGGATCAGCTGAAATAAGTATTCTTGGTCCCTCACTGTTCTTCCATCCATGTGTTCCTGAAGGGCTGGGTCAGTGTCTTCCCATTTGCTCCTCCAGCAACATTGCAGGCAGTCTCTCACTGCAACGTAGAGTGTCAGTGCTATGACATATTTGGTTAGGAAAGTAAATAATTGATTTGTTATCTGTATTTGTGTTATTCTGATAAGGTAAAGTGAAACACTATCTCTGTACAGTACAGGGGCTTCTTTGTGTAAGGCTGACACTGAATTGCACATATCTGTGAACAACTGCCAGGGTAACAGGATTTTCATCCAAAGAAGTGTCGACATCAAAGCTAATTTGATCTATTAACACAGATTTGCACATTTCTTCCAGATCTCATTATTACTATTCTGCCTGACAGTGTATGGACAGCTGCACCCCAGTACATACCTGTACATTTAGGCTATGGAAACATTTCCTGTTGATATAATCTGCCTCCTCAGGTCCAGATGGGGCCTGGATATGCACATGAGTGCAGTCTATGGCGTCTATGACATTGAGGAAGCCTGAAGGAGAGTATTAAGTTGATACTGAGACACGTCAGCCTGCAGGCTACTTTACATGTTTTTTAACTGTCACATACCTGCAACTGAATAAAAAGCCTCCTTGATTTTCTGTGTCTCCAGATGGGAAAGTGATAAAGATGTTGAGGTATTGCTTGAGAGCAAGGTATACCCGTCTTATTTCCCTGCATACAGTTGCCTCCACAAGACCTTCTGCATCACCAACACTGTATAAGAATGTCCCAGAGGCAACGAAACACAGAGCTATGCAGACAGATTGCACTGTGGTCAAAGCTTGGCTACGGTGGGTGTGTTTCCTCATACGTGGCTCCAGCAGACTACAAAGGTACTCATCAGAGAAGCCCAGTGGATTGCTCCTGTCTCTGAAGACTCTTGGATCCGAGCACCTTCCTCCACAGGGTCATCAATGAACGGACATGCCATTGTTGGTTGGAAAGGTTGTAGTCCTTAGATGCACTGCTTATATAGCCTGCACCTCTGTCAATTAACCTATTGGCTTCAGGCTGTTACTTTTTTACCCATCTGCATGCCGTGAAGACCCGCCTGCTGTGCCTCTGAGGATGCTGAGTGCGGGTGGGAAATGAATAAGGCGTCTTTTTTTATTTATTATTTTATTTCATAATTTTATTATTATTTCTTTTTAACTCTTTTTAAGTTCAAAACTTGTAGTTGCATTTGATGAATGACCCTTGCTATATGAATAGAGTTCGATTGTTTATTCGGTTTATTTCGGAGACCGTGACAGTGGTTTGATTTTCATTATTTTTATTAATATGGTCTTTGTAACTAAAGTAAACACATACATCTCATGCTTGTCACATTGTGAGAAAAATGTCTGAACTTGTGTTTCCAAACACAGACATGGTGCTATACAAATAAATTTGAATGTAAATGAATTGAATATGTGATGCAAGTGTCAATACACCTGACACAACTGTCTTTTAGGAGACTGTTTCTGCCCATCGGACATTCTTTAACACAGCTAAATTAAACTTGACTGTCAGCCTGCTACGGAGCAGACTAGTTCTGCTGAAGTTACCATGGTTACTGAGCTGGGAATCATGTAAACCACATTGATCGAACGGAACTCTCCCTTAAATTAGCGAAACTTATCGAAATAAGACTATCCCTTTATCCACCTTGGAGCACCCCTCAGACCTATATTTTAAATTCTGATTGGACAGAAACAAAGAAAAATATAAATGATTTCACTCTTTTCTAAGTCAAACACTTCAGTCATATATGTTCACATGCCAGCATTTTATATGTTGTAAAATCATTTTTGAGCTTTAATACAAACAAATTTGTCACTAAAAAGCTTTGAATACAAAATTGCATTTTTTACAATATATGTAGCCACTAAATTCAACATACCTGTACAAAAGTGAAAACCATGTATTTCCAAAACATCAACCTTTGACAGTGCATATTTCAATAATCCAGTGTGTTTTAATTAGTTTAATAAAAGAAGTAAGAAAATGTTTTAAACAAACTGAAGGATTAATTGTTCTTAATCCCTCAGTTTATCTAAAAAAAATTCTAACTCACCAAATTTGGAGATACAAGGTTTTAGCTGGACAGTGAGGATATGGAAATCTACAGTACAATAATTTCCAAATAGCATCAAAATGAGTTTCAGTAATAAAATGATAATATAAGCTCTATTCACAATGTGACATTTTCCTTTAACATAAATCGACACATTCAGCACATTTAGACATTAATGTGTCTTTGATTGTAACTGTAATTCACTTCAGCAGTAATGAAAGAAAAAAGTTTTGTACATTATCAACAGACAGTATCAACTGTAATGTTTCCTCTGTTCTATGATCACAGGCAGAGCCGTGGGGATCTGTAGGCTTTACCACTCTCTAAAGGCAGCAGCACACTGATTTCACAACAGGTCTGTTTAATTTTTAAATCTTTATTAAAAGAAACCTACGGGCAAACAAACAGATCAACTGTGACTAATGTACAGTGTACTCATCAAATTATCAAGTTGATTTCTAGTTATGTTCAGTCTCACCGCACGTGGATATCTTCTTTTCTTTTCAGACACTACTGACGTGATTCCTGACCGAGCAGACCAGTAGTCCTGAGACGTTTTGTTTTAGAGTGATGTTGTTGGTCTCTTTATATCCAGAGAGGAGCTGAGCATCTGTCAAGTCCTCTCTGGAGCATCCTACACTGAACAGCCTGAAATGTCTTCTGTTAGAGATCAACCTCAAATAAGAAGGTATAAAAAACAGTATTGAATTCAGTTACAGGTTTTATAGGTGGAGAGGGGGAATAGGAAGTGAATTTAACATGGACACTACTTACAAGAGAGAAACCCAGACACCATCTTCCTCCTGTGATCTTTATGTTGTCGTGACTTTCTCATCTCCCCGTCTTTCTTGTACTACTCAAAAGTCACAGACATATAATTAATAGTATAATTACTCTGACAAACAAAACTCTGATGCCTAAGCGCACTGGTTGGTTTATGTGATGTTGGTTTGAATGATGGTGTTGTTTCAGACTGACCACAGGTCCAGTTCCTCATTTATAACCTAAACACTTGTGCTAGGTGCTAAAAAAGATTATATTCACCCTCACACATTCACACATGAATCACCTTTCAAGTTCTTCCCTACATGTTACACGCTATGCTGTCTCTGTGTTATGGGTGTATAAATAGGTAGAGGTCTGTTTGCAATGAGGCGATGAGTAAAGTTTTAGTTCAGTAGTCAGTGAAGTCTGTCTGAAAGCTGCTGACTGGGTCAACAGAGGCTGAACAGTGAGATTTTTTAGTTCAGTAGTCATTGCAGTCATCTATGATCTGGGAGACTCCAGTTAGAGATCCGTTTTGTGGACCTCCTTCATAAGGTAGTTTATTCATGAACAGTTATTGTAACACTTTAAATTTCTAAAATTAGAAGCATAATAAAAACAAAAACAAAAACATGATTTTTAAGGCTTTTTCCACTTTTATTTGAATACAAATACAAATAATTTTGCTGCCTCAACAAATATAGATACAAATACAAACACTGGGCTCTCTGCACATCCCTAGTAGATATATAAGTACGGTATTTATTAGTTCTTGTTGGAGCTGAGAGCTGTATGTAGCAGGCTAATACTTCCTCCCTGGCTGTCATGTTATATTTTGTTGTATATTATTGTGAATGTGAATGTGCTCTGTGTTCTAACATTTATCCCACATTCACCTGCACAATAGTAATTAACTAAATACATCAATTTAATTCAAATTAACTTCAGGTTAATACAGGGCATTAAGCAATTTAATTCAGCAACCTACTTAATATAAATATTCAGAATGTGGATTTGTTTCTCCTCCAGATTTGAAAGTTGTAGCTTAAATAACTCAAACTCTGAATTATTCAAATAATTAAATAGTTAAAAGTTGTTCAGTGTTACTATGGTTGAGTAATATGGATATCTGTCTTTTAGTTTTGTAAGGTACTTGGTTAACTGGAATCCACAAAGACAAAGACACATCGGAAGTGAATCAAGCAAAATATAGAAAATGTAACCAGATGGTGTTAACTGATAAACACATCTTGTGATAAGAAACTGACAAGTTGTTAAGTCACTCTCATTTTGAACTACCCCTTCATTTGGCTGTCTCACTTCTCCCCTGTTTCTGTATAACAGAAAAAGACAAAAATTGTGAACAACACACGCTGCTTTAAAAAGATGTTCCTCTTTTTCCGCTAACTAGCTTTATAAAGAAATCAAATATCAGAGGCACAAACTCCATACATTGTAGTTGCAGGCAATTCTGAGATATAATAATGTAATTAGTAATGAAAAGACTACATGTTATCTCCATCTACAAATTCCCCCAATGAAGTAACTATAATGTAAGAGTAAGCAGGACAATACAACCCATTCATATTCATATGAACACCCTGTAATAAATAAAGGTAATAATGTAGTCTTAAAAAATCTACTGCAAATGAGAAAAAGCAGAAGTGTTTATGTAATGGAAACAAATTCATGCTTACTGTGAACTTCTCAAGAGACCAGACATTACATGCAAACTTATCTTTGGTCTTCTAGAGAGCTGAGGGAAGAGGTGTTGCCAAATATGAGATTAAGTCCCAACATGCACAGCACAAAACCTTTCATAAACCAATGTAAGAGCACACTGTGCACTGCAGGTTTTCAGTGTTTTAACAATTAATTAAATGTAAATATGCTTATAAATTAGAAAAGAGTAAAAATAAGGATGTATTACATCATGTAAAGATTTAAAAAGAGGATAAATCAGGAACTACTTGAAAATATATATATTTAAAGAAAATATTTAACATTATACAAAACTAGTCTATAAAAATGAGTCACTGTGTGATTCAAATGATGCACCTGAATGTTTGAGCTCCTTTGACAGGTTTTCATACTGATGCCAGTCATAACTCAGGAGTACATTAAAAAATAATGAATAATAATAATATCTGTGAACTTTGATGGCTTGTATTCTTCTCATTGAAAATCTCATGAAATAAAGATAAGAGACCTTTAGGCATCTTAACAAAAACCTCCTCCATCCGCCTTCAGCAGTCTTTGTAAAAATGCTGAACACTGCAAATCACCTGCTGTTACGGACCTTAGCGTACACACATTCATCTTCTTTTGGTTGAACAGTTTTCCGAGGTCGCCTTGAAAACTTGACTTGGCCGTACTCCACCTCCATCTCTGTAGTTTGCTGAGGTCGCCCTGAAAACTTGACTTGGTCATACTCCACCTCCATCTCTGCCTTCTGATGCATCTGCCTCCCCGGCCGCTGCACGATGTTGACATCAGCATAGGTCAATTCTTGGTCATCTTCTTCTGTAGAGTGGAGGGAGGAACACATTAAACACTGCATGACTACACATACTCAGTGATAACAATAGATTTTTAAGGAAATTCTTTAACATTTTGGGCAGTAGACTTGAAAAGACTAATAGCATTCTCCTGTTTGTACATTAAATATGAAGCGATAGCCAGGAGACGGTTAGCTTAGCTTAGCACAAAGACTGGAAACAGGTATTCTGACTCTGTCAAAAAGGTTAAAAATCCTCCCACCTCTAAAGTTCACTAATTAACAAGATATAACATGAATCACTGAACTTTAGAGGTGCTGGTAGGCAGATTTTTACACCTTCATATGGAGCCAGGCTAGCTGTTTCCCTGTTTCCAGTTTTTGTGCTAATCTAAGCTAACTTGCTGCTAACTTCATATTTAAAGAACAGTGCAAACGATCCTCTTATCTAACTCTGCAAGAAAGCGAATTAGTGTATTTCCCAAAATGTCAAACTATTCCTTTAATCTATAAGTAGACAAAAAACAATGATATTTTAATGCAGTGATGAAAAAAGAAACTTTGTACCTTTAGGTTTGGTGTTTTGCTTTTTCCTGTGACTACAGACGACTGCCACCCCGACCATTAACAGAATTACCAGTGCTGAGAGGACACCAGCTAGAACTGGTTTTAGTAATAAAAGACACAAGAGAAACACAGATCTTTCAGTAACCATGTTCTTAATGAAAGGTGTTTTTATGCACACATACATGGGACAAAAAGAGAAAAAGACATGAATGAATCCACTGCAGCAGAGTTGGTTTTCACTTACTAATGTAAATGTACCATGGGTCATCACTGCTGGAGTTGGTCACAGTTTGATTTGAGGGTTTAATTGACACTGTGATACCAGTCTCCTTACCCGTAGTGTCTGCGATCATGGTAGGGGTTGTTGTTGGATCAATACACAGGGTGTTATTGGCTGAAAACACCCACTGTGATATGTTTGTCCCATCAGTTAAGGTGCAGTTGATGAATATGAAGCCTTCGGACAAAAAAACAGATCAACTGTGACTAAAGTACAGTGTAATCATCAATTATCAAGCTGATTTCTAGTTATTTTCTATCTTACCACAGGTAGATATCTTCTTTTCTTTCGAGACACTACTGACGTGATTCATGACTGAGCAGACCAGTCGTCCTGAGACGTCTTGTTTCAGAGTGATGTTGTTGGTCTCATTATTTCCAGAGAGGAGCTGAGTGTCTGTCAGTGTGTGTCCATCCAGAGTCCAGCTGTACTGAGGACTGTCCGCTCCCTCAGAGGAGCAGGACACCCTCATCTCTCCCTGGGACAGACACTCAGAGTCCAGCAGGACAGAGGACACAGGAGCTGAGAGAAACACACTCACATGACTTTTTAAAGTGGCCTTAAACATATTCAGTGTTTTCAATGTAAATTCATATACAGAAGTACAGAATTAAATGATTCAGGAAATGCAACGCTACACTGTAGTTATGTGGCAGACTTTGAGTATTTCATGTGAAATGTTTGTTTGCAAAGGTAAAATGTTGAAATAGTATTTGTATAGTAGTATGTGTATTTGTGTGAATTTACCTAGTTAATTTTCCAAAGTCATTTGTATTTTATTTATTAATTAACCTGTAATTCAAATGATAAAGCTGATGGTTTATTATGAATAATACAAATTAAATTGTAAGATTAATAATAGCAAAAGTAGTTATTTACCTTGAATAGACAACTGAAGAGTCCACTGATCTAAGCGCTTTCCATTTAAATCAAAGGTTTCAAGGGTATATTCAGCACCATCAGTCCTGCTCAGGCTATTTATCCTAAATGTTCCATTACTGGGAGTAAAAATGGATCTGTCCTTCATCTCATTAAACACAATCTTATCCTTTCTCCCATGAAGTATTGTTGTTGTTTTGTTTTTTTTCCATTGGTAACTAAGTATTTCTGAGGCGCTGTCCATCAGCTGGAGCACCACAGTTCCTCCCAGAGCTCCATAACACTGAGTTCTATTCTGTCTGCCATCACAGTAGGTTTCAACACCTGGAAAATAGAAAAATAGTTAAAAAAAAAAAATATATTATCACAATTGTGGTCATTCCGTTTCAACTAAATTAATGACTGTGACAATGTTTTATGCAGGTGCAAATATTCATGTTTTAAAACAGAAACAACTCCGTCTCTCTCAGAGTACAGTTAGCATTACACGGACCTGTCAGTTAATAGTAATATTTAGTCACATTTAGTCATTTAGATTAGTCTAGTTTTAGTAAATTAACCTCAAACATTCATTACAAACTCATAATATGTTTTTCACATCCACAGAAATTTATTTTTGGAGATATGAACTTTTCCAAAAATACGAAATTATATGTTTTCGGGGAATTTGTATAAAATAATGCACAACACATCGTAAGTTTAAGTCTTAGTAATTTCTATGGTGCTTCCGATTAAAAAAAACATACTGTTTTTATAAGCATGATATAACTGAGTGCATTTTGTTTGTTTGTTTGTTGTTTATTTTAGCTATTTACTTAAATATCTGAACTCTCAGTGAAGAAGTGCGTTTATCCTAAAAGTTTAATTTAATAGATTCACCTGTAGTAGATAATAATTGTAATTTTTACTGTACATGCACATGGATGTGGAATTGATATCCAGATTTGCTATTGCTCTGAGAAACAACTTTTTGTGACATTTTTTAAAAGCCTGATGGACCGAAGAGAAACAGAAACATCAGTTTCAAACTGCTGCAGTTGTCAATTGATTCTTAGAACTGGATTTATCTATAAAAGTGATCATACTTGATCCTACAGCTGCATAAAAAGTCATAGATTCACAACATGTTATTCACATAACGTTAAATCCAATATCAATGTGTCAAATAGTGAAACAGCTCACCATGAGAGACTCCGAGCAGCATCACCAACAGTCCAACCACAGCTTCCATGTCTCCTCACTGTTCAGCCTCTGTTGACCCAGTCAGCAGCTTTCAGACAAACTTCTCTACTTTATTGAATAGAAAACATGAACATCCTACACTGAACAGCCTGAAATACAGTCCTGTATGTGATCGGCTTCAGAGGAGAACGTGTGGGAACTTTGACCAAGCAGAGCGTTGGTTCTATTCATCTTTTTATAGACAGAGAGGGGAAAAGGAAGTGGTTCTCGATGTTACTTCTCTTTTTAACCTCCAACATGACAGAGAGCCTTCATATGTGTGATGGACTCAGTGGGAGAAAAGGAAACATCCCTCCTTCACACTAAAAGAGGATTTGAGACTGACAGTGTCATTTGTCGTCTCTCTGTCTCACCATTGTAATAAAATAAGCATTTATATGATATATTGTGTGTCATCTTTAAATCAAATGATAACAAGTCAAATTTAATTAAAACTTGCTTTCCCAACCTTTCAAACTGCCCTGAACCCACTGACATGTCATTATTACGACAGCATGTTGAGCTCATAAAAACACAACAAACTGTATTTTAAATTCAGGTTAATCATTAAAGTCTCCAGTCATGAAATAGGCATAGTGCAATATATGCAAAGTGCAAGACATATATTGTATCTGAGTGATGGAGAATAATATTCAGTTCGACTTAAAAGCTTCATAAGAAGAAATTTCAGGTAAACACTGAAGGTTAAACAGTCAAATATTATGTTAACTGAAAATGAAGGATTGTGATCAACTTAAACACCATTTAGTCATTTATATCAGTGTGAGGATTTGAGTTTTTATCTTGTGATTTTGAATACTTTGCAGCAATAATGTAATAATTATTACTTTTTTAAACATCATCCTCTAGATACAGTGGCAGAACAGCATATTGTATAGCTTTAGACTTTTTTTTTTATCAACCATTTAATTCCCTTGTGTCCTTTACTTGTTGCCTTTATTTTAATAAAGGGTATTTGCAATAATATCCTTATAAGACCACATAAAATGTTTCATCTCTAAACCAATCTACAGCCACAAGAACATTGTTATGTCTATTGGCAAATGGAGCTTAGCATAAGTTCAAGCAGGAAGACTATTTATCACTCATTCATTCATTCTCATTCTCTCTCTCTCTCTCTCACCGTTTCTCCTGCTCTTGTATCAGCTGATTAGGTGGATTACTTTTAATTAACAAATCAGATTCCGCCACAATTTCTATCAGCCTATCACGTCTTAGCTGACAAACTTGAAATCTGTTCTTCTCTCTGTCGTCATTTCAGGGCGAATTATCACGACCCTCCGCCGCCCCTTTCACCTTCACTTCATCATGTCAGCGCCAGATCCGAGATCACTCCTCTCCTCATCATCCAGATCCCAATATTCCCATATTCATCACCACCACCAGTGTCTACAGTCCATCGGGGATATCCTCTTCTACTCACGCCTTAACTTCCCTCCTTATGAATATGATGACATCATGATGGCGTCTAATTGCCAAAGACTTTTCACATTTTCATCTCATTATGCATGTTCAATAAAGTCATTGTCACTTAAAAAAATGAAGTCTCCCCTGATTGAAATGACCTCATTTTATGTCCATGAACTACTGAAAAATAAGGTTAAAAAAGCAACAATATGCCATAATTCCTAAATTCATTGACAAACTGAACAACGCATTTTTCTGCCATCAAACTGGGATTTGGTGATGACAACCGTTCAACATCTTGACTGTTTATTTATAGTTATGGGGAAATTGATTAGAAGACAGTTTAGCACAAGCGAGTCTTTGGATTATTAAAACTGTCAAACCAAACTTCACTTTAAGACATTTCTGTTTATATAACAGTTGGTGTTAGTGATGGTTGTGGCTGTTGTCATTCACTACATGGCAAAGAAAGAAGATTATTCAACTCTACTGATTATTTCAGTTCCTCATTTATTACAGAAAAACACGCAGCAAGGTGCAAAAATAATGACATGCACTATGCTGTTGACAAGTGTAATGGGTTGGAAATGCCACATGTTAAGTTTTTATGTAAACAGACACCCCCTAATTTTTTATTAATTATTTGAACTAATCTAACTCTGTTTATACAGTTTTGACGTCAGGTCAATACTCAAAGATGTCAGTAGGCAGTGCTCTAATGCCACTGTGGATACCTGAGGGAGGTCACTTTTATCTGCTCTGCTCGTGCGCAGCTCAATATTAAATGAGCATCGGCTAGAGCAAGACGCTAACTTTGGCTCTCTCCCTTATTAATCCACAGGTATGTTAAAACTTGCTTTTCTATGATTAGCTCTGTTTACTAACTAATGTAAATGCATTGCAAATCGTTCTGTGAAGTTGTAACATGGTTTAGAGATGTATTTGGAACGTATTTTTGTTGGTGTATGTTTCGTGGGCGCCGCCATTGATAATAGTTACCTCCGTGAATTTCGGTTTTCTACTACTTTGTCAGTGAAAGTTACAGACCTTTGCATGTGGTAACATATGAAAATGTGTTTAAAAGATTGTTTTAGAGTATAAGCCAGTCAGTCGCGAGTTAATGGTAAATAGAGATGCTATATTCAAACCAGTTTCACTTCCGGTCGCTCGTTAACAGGGCAGAGTCGCGCCATTTTGTTAAGAGGTTAAGTGCAAGTGCAAAGTGAGAGTTATGCTAATGTTGCTGAAAGGTTCTGTGTACGTCATATCAGTGTAGGATGAGTGTAACTGTGGTGTATGTGTTAAAATAGGAGTGATCGTAGTAATGTCAGTAAAGTAAATGTGTGTTTTGGATAATATAATTTTTGTACTATTATATTTTATACATATATATATATATATATATATATATATATATATATATATCTTAGATTATATTTTATACATATATGACATTATATTGTAGGTAAGCCTATTCTTATTTATTTAGAAATGTAAGTCATGTTTTAAATTTATGTGAAGTTATTTTTCTTTAGACAAAATGTTTTATTTTGTTTATTGTGAATTTGGTTTCAACATTTATTTTATTTTTGTAACATGTTTTGGTGTGAATGTAAAATATGAACCTTGTAGCTGTAGGTTTCAGGAAACTGACGTAACTGAGAAATATATACAGTTTTATACTGTTGTGTCAATATTAAATGAGCATCGGCTAGAGCAAGACGCTAACTTTGGCTCTCTCCCTTATTAATCCACAGTCCACAGACCATGTTTTTATCGGCTACACAGTGCACCCTTGCCTGTGTAACCTTTGCTGCCGGTCCAGATTTCCCCGAGGTCTGGCACCAGTAACACCAGCAATGGTGTCACAACATTTCTCTGTTATGTTCCTGGTGTGGGAGCAAAGTTACGTTTATGTATGTTTAGTTCGGTAAATAAGTGGAGTCTGTAATTTGTTAAACAGTTTATGTAAATTGAGAAACATAAGTGATTGTTATGTATAAGTCATTGAATAAGTTAATTAATAGTAATTTGTTAAAGTTCAGCTAATAATCATTTGATTAAGTGATGTTGATGTAAGCATGATATTTTGTAAAGGCTGCATTATTTAAGCTTCCTGTTAAAACAGTGAAGTAGGTTACTGTCGCTTTAAGAGATATAGGTCCCTTGTGTTTTACTGGGGTGAACCTGTGGTTTTGAAAAGTTGAGACTCAAGGAAGGACCGAGCCACATGGTTTTCTAACTGTAGTACAGTTTGCTGATTAGGAGAACTTGGCTTTGAATACTCCTGTAAGAGGATACTACAAACTGCAGAATAAATACTTGTTTTATCCTTTTTTACATCAGAGTCTGGTGGAAGTTTTTCCTCCTCAAGCTAATGTACACGAGTTAGGCCCTTGTTGAGCTTCGACCAGCCACACCTGGTGTGAAGCTCACCTTTGTCACATCATCATCATCATCATCTCTCTCTCTGATCTCATTAGATTATGTCTCCCTACACTGGTAAAATGCAAATGTCAAGTAATACTTAAAGACTTCTGACATTGCACTCACAGCAATAAACATACATACAGTATTTTACACCCAATATTAGAAGATCAGAGAGTTTCAGTAAAGTATAATAACTCTGTGATGTAGAGTAATGTATTGCTCAGTATGCTCTATTGATCATTATTTTACCTTAAACTGAAGCATGTAAACATTTGATTTATTTTTGCTGGTCTCAGCAGAGTTTTATGGATCTGAACTGTCCATAAATAATAGTGACGCCTCTGTAAACCAGCAGAGGGAAACCTCACACCTACTTATACTAGTGATGAGACTGGAGGGTTTATTCAGTTCTCAGCAGGTATTAAAGGTACAATCTGTGATAAAAATGTCAACAAAAGGGCAGCTCATCCACATTTAAAACACAAAACTGATTTAAATGATACGTTGTTATATTTTAAATTCTGAACACACACAAATATAAATGATGTCACTCTTTTCTGAATTAAACACTTCAGTCATATATGTTCACATGCCAACATTTTATATGTGATAGATTCACATTTTGGGCTTTAATACAAACAAATTTGTCAATAAAAAGCTTTGAACACAAAACTGCAATTTTTACAATATATGTAACAACTAAATTCAACATACCTATACAAAAGTGAAAACCATGTATCTCCAAAACATCAGCCTTTGACAGTGCATATTTTAATAATCCAGTGTGTTTAAATTGGTTTAATTTAAGAAGTAGGAAAATGTTTTAGATAAACTGAAGGATTAAAGGTGCTGTAAGCAATTTCTTTTTGTTAAAATAAGTGTTAAATAGCTCTACACTGTGATTGCCATCACTGATATAGAGTGTTTGGTCAATAACATGGATCTCCCAGTCCCTCCGCTCTGAAGGAAACAGAAAATAATTTTTTTGGTATCCTGTTTTCACTTTATCCAATCAGGACAGAGAACTCCACAAAGAGGTAGTCTTCTCTGAGCGTTCACAGGCAGGCAGCAGAATTTAAGTGTGACTGACCATGGCACAACAGGTGAAACTACCAGTTCCAGCATTTTCAGGAACAGCTCACACAACCAAATACACCAAGCAAAAGAAGACGGCTGACGAAAAGAAAGAAGAAAAGAAAGCAGCCAGAAAAAAAAAAGAGACAGGAGTCGTACAAGACCTTCATTTATGTCAGTGGGGCCTTTGATCGCTGGAAAATCTTGAAAGCAATGCACAGCTAGCCGTACTGCTTCTGCACAGGTAAGCTATGGATATTTGTTAGTCAGCTGCTCTTTCTTACTGCTGTGACTAATATTGTAAGATGCTGTGGTGAAGACGGCTGTGCGTTCATGTGATTACGTGGGGACGAGGGAGGGAAGTGCTAACTGCAAGAACAGACAGGAAGTTAAACAGAATGACAATATGGCTAACAGCCACTTTAAGTGTTTTTAATCCCTCTGTTTATCTAAAAACTTCAAAATCACCAAATCTGGAGATACAAGGTTTTAGCTGGACAGTGAGGATATGGAAATCTACAGTACAATAATTTCCAAATAGCATCAAAATGAGTTTCAGTAATAAAATGATAATATAAGCTCTATTCACAATGTGACATTTTCCTTTAACATAAATCGACACATTCAGCACATTTAGACATTAATGTGTCTTTGATTGTAACTGTAATTCACTTCAGCAGTAATGAAAGAAAAAAGTTTTGTACATTATCAACAGACAGTATCAACTGTAATGTTTCCTCTGTTCTATGATCACAGGCAGAGCCGTGGGGATCTGTAGGCTTTACCACTCTCTAAAGGCAGCAGCACACTGATGATTTCACAACAGGTCTGTTTACTTTTTAAATCTTTATAAAATATGCACTGAGCCCATCTTTTGCACTGTGATAAATGCAGGAAACACTCACCAAGACTTTTTTGTAAAGATACTCACTGTGAGCTGCTGAGCTGTGAACACAGTGGCAGAAGAAGTTTTGTAAAGAATAAAAACAGGAGAGAGATTTCACAGTAAATCCTGTCATTTTTATGCCTATAAAGACACATGGCCAATCGCTGCAGAAGGTGAAAACCATCCTGATGGTTTCACAAAGTTAACATTCAGATGCAGAACTTCACAATTCAACCATTGCAAAGGAGTTCTCTGGATGGTCCTTTATTCGTGGTCTGGTGGAGGTTTCAACTTTGTTGTATTTCTTCTTCTTCCAAGCAAAATAGATGGCAATCCCAACCAACAGAGAAAGTACAACAGCTGCTCGCAAACCGCATACAAGCAGCGAGTTATCTGTTCAGATACAGAGAGAGAAACACAGATCTTTCAGTAACCATGTTCTTAATGAAAGGTGTTTTATGCACACATACATGGGACAAAAAGAGAAAAAGACATGAATGAATCCACTGCAGCAGAGTTGGTTTTCACTTACTAATGTAAATGTACCATGGGTCATCATTGCTGGAGTTGGTCACAGTTTGATTTGAGGGTTTAATTGACACTATGATGCCAGTCTCCTTACCCACAGAGGAGGTTGTAGTGTCTGTGATCATGGTAGGGGTTGTTGTTGGATCAATACACAGGGTGTTATTGGCTGAAAACACCCACTGTGATATGTTTGTCCCATCGGGTAAGGTGCAGTTGATGAATATGAAGCCTACGGACAAACAAACGGATCAACTGTGACTAATGTACAGTGTAATTATCAATTATCAAGCTGATTTCTAGTTATTTTCTATCTTACCACAGGTAGATATCTTCTTTTCTTTTGAGACATTACTGATGTGATTCCTGACAGAGCAGACCAGTCGTCCTGAGACGTCTTGTTTCAGAGTGATGTTGTTCGTCTCATTATTTCCAGAGAGGAGCTGAGTGTCTGTCAGTGTGTGTCCATCCAGAGTCCAGCTGTACTGAGGACTGTCCCCTCCCTCAGAGGAGCAGGACACCCTCATCTCTCCCTGGGACAGACACTCAGAGTCCAGCAGGACAGAGGACACAGGAGCTGAGAGAAACACACTCACATGACTTTTTAATGTGGCGTTAAACATATTCAGTGTTTACAATGTAAATTCATATACAGAAGTACAGAATTAAATGATTCAGGAAACGCAACGCTACACTGTAGTTATGTGGCAGACTTTGAGTATTTCATGTAAAATGTTTGTTTGCAAAGGTAAAATGTTGAAATAGTATTTGTATAGTAGTATGTGTATTTGTTGAAGTGTATTTACTTGGTTTAATTTTCATTTGTATTTTATTTATTAATTAACCTATAATTCAAATGATATAGCTGTTGATTTATTATGAATAATACAAATTAAATTGTAAGATTAATAATAGCAGAAGTAGTTATTTACCTTGAATAGACAACTGAAGAGTCCACTGTCCTAAATCACGTCCATTTGAATCAAAGATTCGAAGGGTATATTCAGCACCATCAGTCCTGATCAGGTTATTTATCTTAAATGTTCCATTACTGGGAGTAAAAACGGATCTGTCCTCTATCAGATTAGACACAATCTTATCCTTTCTCCCATCAAGTATTTTTAAGGTTTTGTTTTTTAGCCATTGGTATTTAAATATTTCTGAGGCGTTGTCCATCAGCTGGAGCACCACAGTTCCTCCCAGAGCTCCATAACACTGAGCTCTATTCTGTCTGCCATCACAGTAGGTTTCAACACCTGGAAAATAGAAAAATTGTTAAAAAAAAAAATTATTATCACAACTGTGGTCATTCTGTTTCAACTAAATTAATGACCGTGACAATGTTTTATGCAGGTGCAAATATTCATGTTTTAAAACAGAAACAACTCCGTCTCTTTCAGAGCACAGTTAGCATTACACGGACCTGTCAGTTAATGATAATATTTAGTCACATTTAGTCATTTAGATTAGTCTAGTTTTAGTACATTAACCTCAAACATTCATTACAAACTCATAATATGTTTTTTCACATCTACAAGACTTTATTTTAGAGATATGAACTTCTCGAAAAAAGTACAAATTATATGTTTGGGGGGAAAAAAACATCTTAGTTTAAACTCTCAGTAATTTCAATGATGATTCCAATTAAAAAAACATACTGTTAGTATAAGCATGATATAACTGAGTGTTTTCTTGTTCATTTTTAGTTTAGTTTTTCTGAACTCTCAGTGAAGAAGTGCGTTCATCCTAAAAGTTTAATTTAATAGATTCACCTGTAGTAGATAATAATTGTAATTTTTACTGTACATGCACATGGATGTGGAATTGATATCCAGATTTGCTATTGCTCTAAGAAACAACTTTTTGTGACATTTTTTAAAAGCTTGATGGACCAAAGAGAAACAGAAACATCAGTTTCAAACTGCTGCAGTTGTCAATTGATTCTTAGAACTGGATTTATCTATAAAAGTGATCAGACTTGATCCTACAGCTGCATAAAAAGTCATAGTTTCACAACATGTTATTCACATAACATTAAATCAATATTAATATGTCAAATAGTGAAACAGCTCACCATGAGAGACTCCGAGCAGCATCACCAACAGTCCAACCACAGCTTCCATGTCTCCTCACTGTTCAGCCTCTGTTGACCCAGTCAGCAGCTTTCAGACAAACTTCTCTACTTTATTGAATAGAAAACATGAACATCCTACACTGAACGGCCTGAAATACAGTCCTGTACGTGATCGGCTTCAGAGGAGAACGTGTGGAAACTTTGACCAAGCAGAGCGTTGTTTTATGTTCATCTTTTTATAGACAGAGAGGGGAAAAGGAAGTGGTTCTTGGTGTTACTTCTCTTTTTAACCTCCAACATGACAGAGAGTCTTCATATGAACCCACTGACAGGTCATTATTACAACAGCATGTTGAGCTCATAAAAACACAACTAACTGTATTTTAAATTCAGGTTAATCATTAAAGTCTCCAGTCATGAAAAAGGCATAGTGCAATATATGCAAAGTGCAAGACGTATATTGTATCTGAGTGATGGAGAATAATATTCAGTTTGACTTAAAAGTTTCATAAGAAGAAATTTCAGGTAAACACTGAAGGTTAAACAGTTAAATATTATGTTAACTGAAAATGAAGGATTGTGATCAACTTAAACACCATTTAGTCATTTATATCAGTGTGAGGATTTGAGTTTTTATCTTGTAATTTTGAATACTTTGCAATAATAATGCAAAAATTATTACTTTTTTAAACATCATCCTCTAGTTATAGTGGCAGAACAGCATATTGTACAGGTTTGAACTTTCTTTATTAACCATTTAATTTCTTTGTGTCCTTTATTTTAGTAAAGGCTATTTGCAATAATATCCTTATAAGACCACATAAAATGTTTAATCTCTAAACCAATCTACAGCCACAGGAACATTGTTATGTCTATTGTCAAATGACTTCATCTCTTGTCCATGAACTACTGAAAAATAACGTTAAAAAAAGCAACAATATGCCATAATTCCTAAATTCATTGACAAACTGAACAACGCATTTTTCTGCCATCAAACTGGGATTTGGTGATGACAACCGTTCAACATCTTGACTGTTTATTTATACTTATGGGGAAATTGAGTAGAAGACAGTTTAGCACAAGCGAGTCTTTGGATTATTAAAACTGTCAAACCAAACTTCACTTTAAGACATTTTTGTTTATATAACAGTTGGTGTGAGTGATGGTTGTGGCTGTTGTCATTCACTACATGGCAAAGAAAGAAGATTATTCAAATCTACTGATTATTTCAGTTCCTCATTTGTTACAGAAAAACACGCAACAAGGTGCAAAAATAATGACATTCACACTGTGCTGCAATATGCTGTTGACCAGCAGTGGTGTCACATCATTTGTCCGTTACGTTCCTGGCGTCAAGCTCAACTTTGTCACATCATCTCTCTCTCTCCTGACATTGCACTCACAGCAATAAACATACGTACAGTATTTTACACCCAATATTAGAAGATCAGAGAGTTTCAGTAAAGTATAATAACTCTATGATGTAGAGTAATGTATTGCTCACTATGCTCTACTGATATATATATATATATATATATATATATATATATATATATATATATATATATATATATATATATATATATATATATTATTTTATTTATCTATGTTCATATATATATGTATGTATATATATGTATGTATGTATTGTTTGTTCAAAATTAGTGATATTATTTATACATAACATGTTTCTCCTGTGCAGGAGGGTCTTTATTTCATTTGCAATGGATAAATAATAAATGAACTAAAGAAAATTGACAATCCCTTTGTGTATCCTTCATATCTCCTGAGACAAGAATGTCCACAACCTCTTATTGTTATATCCCAATTAGTGTCATGACCTGTATTATCTACACTATACTTCTGACCACAAACTGAGGTGCCATAAAGGAAAAGGTAATCACATTTATTGTTTCAGAGGGAAAACATTAATAACATTAATGATCACAGATAAATTCTAGTAATGCAAAACAGGCTTTTAGTACTCCACTTATACTTGCAGTGTTAGAGTGTCATTGTATTGGCAGTTACATGCGAAATGTAGTAAATGCAAATATAACCCAGCAAATTGAATGTGGGTAGTAAAGGTAGAAGGAACAAATTTTGAATTATTGCATAACAAGTGTTCTTTAAAAATGGATCTTGACACTGGCATGTCTGAAAAATGGCTTATCTTCACTTGTACAAAAGATGAGTATGCAAGGAGTGCACTGATGTGGTCTATCCCCCAAATATTAAACAGGTGCAGTTCTAAAGGAAAGTATTTTCCAACATAGGAAATGTCATCATATCCCAGGTGAGAAGGCTATGAAGGGCAACAACTGCATGCTAGCATTTTAAATATATTATCTGTGTATCACATTTATAAACATGTACAAATAGGAGTGTAAGACAACAGTCATGCCTGACAATTACATTTATGTTGTTTGGGGTTAGGTGGAAGTGGTATAAGTTAACATATGGTGATGTTTCACTTTTGTTGTGTAGTGAAGTTCAAGGGCCCCTACTGACATGCATATTTTGCAGAATATCTTCATGGTCCAACAGTTAGAAAAAAGTGATTTTGTAGTGCTAAAGATGAAAAGAGTAAACACACAGGTTTATAAGGCCAGTTTGTGCAGTTTTAATGGGCTATTTGGACAATTAACAAAATCAGGACTGTCATGTTTTTGTGAAATGAGAACTACCCACAACTTAAATACAAAAACACAATAAAAAAGAAACAAAAAAACAGAAAAAACGCAGCACAAAATGCACAAAATTCACAAATAATCATGCTCGTGCAAGTACTGTGGCACCTGGACAGGTGCAGACAGATAGGCAGCAATCCTGTCCCTGATGTGGTTTCCAGGCCTTTCCTGTCCACCTGCACCAATGGGAGGAGCATTCTGGGTATCTTATTTGGGTGAGAAGTCCTCCATCTCTTCCAGAACATCGTTCATGTGGATGCAAAGATTGTGGAGGAATGCACAGCAAACAATGATGTCTGGTGCAAAATGTGGATGGACCTCCAGGGCCTTAAAGAGTGTGCCTCGCCAGCGTGTTTTCATCACTCCAAAAGCTCGTTCAACAACAGAACGAGCCCTGGAGTGATGCAAGTTATACCTCTCCTGGACCCAGCCTTGCAGAGGGTGCTTGTATGGGGTTATGATGCCAATTGGCTTTTCTAGGCAGGGATGGGCACCCAAGGAGGTAGTAGCCAGCTGGAGGTTATAGGGCCTGGCAGAAGATGGGACTGTTACGCAGAACCCTGGCATCATGTACAGAGCCTGGATAGCCCACAAACACATCCAAGAATCTGCCTCTTGCGTTTCATATGGCCTGCATTTGTATGGATTGAAAAAAGCTTGTCAGCACGGTGCAGGTTCCCTGGAGCTCTAATACGAATGTGGCATCCATCTATGGCACCAGCAGCATGGGCAAAAGCAGGACTCCGTGCAAGTTCACTGAAGCCTTGGGCAATGGTGTGAAGCTCCTGTGGCGATGGCAGTGAAATTACAGTTGAGAGTTTGGCTTTTATGTCCCTGCTGACTCTGTGGATCATATTGTGCACAGTGGTCCAAATGCAGAGCTGAAAACAGAGAGTGATAGCCCATGGGCCAAACTATACAGGAACACAAGAACCTCCATCTCCTGGCCCCAACCGTGGTCACTTGGTGAGGTAATTAATTGAGTCAAGTATGCCACAGTTGTTCTATTTAGACGAAAGTCCTTCTTGAGGCAGATGTCTGGATTACCGTACGACAGCATTATAGGGGTGGCATCATTTAACTGCATGTACAGCCCTCTGTCTGTCTGGAAAAAAAAGAATAACAGACTAAATGTTATTTGAATACTATCAACACATCCAACATTCATCCACCTAGGTGATAGCATATGTATAGGCCTGTAGAAATGATGTTGCTGCTCTTACATTCTTCAACAATATTCTCCTTGTCTTTGTCTTAATTGAGGACAAACCGTTTTATCACATTACAGTGGAATTAAAATCAAGAATGTACTAGGCTACATCTACACAATTCCATTGTTAATCTACAATAAATAATTTATAGAACTTACTAAAGAAGAAGAATATTCTACATAAAGATTAGATATGAATATAACACTGCTACAAAAAAACAACAAGAAAAAAAAAAAGAAAAAAGATGCAAGTACCTTTCTCTGGTGCATCAACGCTAAAAGGCGCCTTAACGTCCATGCCTTCTGGAGGCTCTGTTCCTCTGATCTTCCAACAGCCGGTGGATCATGGCAACAGTTGCCGCTCCCGAAAGACACTGATAACATTTCTACAAAATGAAAGACAAAGACAGTGACAACCCACAAAGACATTGGGCCCTTTTTTCCTACAGGCACGAGGCCAGCACTGGGTAAAAAGCAGTCAGCAGTTATCTCATCTCTCCCTTTGACAGACACTCAGCAGGACAGAGAACAAAGTAGCTGAGAGAAACACACTCAGATGACTTTTAATAATAACACATTCTCAGTCAATCTATACCGTTACTGATGAATAACAAGGCAAACATAAAATAAAAATATACTGTAGGATATCTATCAATATTACTAAATTACCCTGCAGGCAAAAAAGGCTCTTTACCTTGAATGGACAATTGTAGAGTCCGCTGTTCTGATTCATGTCCATCTGAATCAAAGATTTGAAGGGTATATTCACCACCATCAGTCATTCTCAGGTTTTTTATCCTAAACATCCCATTACTGGGAGTAAAGATGGATCTGTCCTCTATCAGATTAGACACAATCTTATCATTTCTATTCTATTTCTAATCTAGAGTTACCATCTAGACATGACTGTTTTTTCTATCTTAAACTTTTGTTAGTTCCGTACTCTTTGTTGCTAAGGTTGTTGCTAAGGTTTCTCCATGTATTGTTTGTGTTGTTCACTCTCATATTTCAGCTCAGATTTCATCTCCAACATGTACAGATGTATGTAAGAAGTTGACATTTGGAGTAAAGAATGAGTAAAATAAGTGAAATCCAACTACTATAGTTTGTTTCATGGTTTGTTGACGTAGCATCCTGAGATGGCGGAAGTCTGCCACTTCCAAGAGCTGGCCAATCAGAACAGAGTGGGCTCATAAGGAGGGGGTCTTAAGTAAGAAGTTTCTTAACTGTAAAACATGCAAAGATATTCCAGTAAAGCCCCAGATTAAAAATATAAACCTGTAAATGTGTGTAATATGTCCCCTTTAAGTTCGCTGCACTCTGTCTCTCTCAGAGCACATTTAGCATTACATGGGCCTGTCAGTTATAATGTTTCACTGTAGTACATTTAGTTATTTACTTTAGTCTAGTTTTACTAAATTAACCTCTCCTAGTCATTACAAACTCATGCTGTGTTTTAACTACAGAACTTTACATCTGAAGTTTTCCAAAGATACCAAATTATATGTTGGAGGAGGAAACTTTGTATAAAATGATGCACAAGACATCTGAAGTTCAACTCTCAGTAATTTCTATGGGGCTCCCAATAAAATAATAAAAACATAGTGTTAGTGTTGGCATGATACAACTGAGTGTATTGTTTTTTGTTTTTTACTTGAGAAAAAACTGAAGGGACGAGAGAAAATTAAATATCAGAGGAGAAGAAGTCCTTAAATCCTTAAAGTATAATGTAATACATTCATCTGTAGTGGACAATAATTGTAATTGTTTCTGTACATGCACACTGATGTGGAATTTAATCTCCATATTCTCTATTGCTCTGCGAAACAACTTTCTTTTTTAAAAAAAAGTTTTTTTATGTTTATGGTGAATGAAACTCGTCACACAAAGTTTCAGCCGTCTGAGGCTCATTTTGTGTTCGTGCGTGGATGAGGCCAAACTATATCAGTGTTGAAAAGGACATAAACAGTGAAAAGGACAAAGTGGTTGGCAGGTTTGCCACTTTGAAGGAGAGGAGGATGAAATTTCTAAAAGGGACTCTGAAATGTACAAAGTTTGTTAAACTGTTCGGATTATTTTGTTCTATGGAGGATATTACACAAATGGACTAACGTTACACCAAACTACAGCGGTCTGAGCAGGGACAACAACCGGTGAGTGAAACATCCATGATTAGTCTTTATTAACTTAAATTTTAGTTATGAAGAAATCAGTCAGACTATTAGATTTATCTGTTGTTTAACTCCTTGTTTGCCGCATCTCAGCACCTGTCTGTGTCACTGCCTGTGGTGTTGTAGACTGTCCACTTTGTATTTGAATAAGTTGTAGACTGCCGTCTCTATTTTATGTTTATGTTATTCCCATGTAAGAAAGACATGGTACTGAGACGCGGCGGTGCTGAACTGTTTGTCAATCAATGTATGTAGAGCACCGCATGCTGTCCTCAGTACTGAAACATTTGAACGTGGCTGGCGACCTGTTGTTTGGCTTCACTGTATGTTTTCATAGACATAGGCTTGCTTGGCTCAATGATAATTTGTGATTATGGATAGGATATATCAGCCATATTTTACAGCTGTGAATTTTAAAATGACTTTATTAGAAGGGCCCCTTGAGAACGCTTCACCCCCTCTGTGCTGAGAGTCTAGCTCCGCCCCTGTCAAGACCCCACAGGTGGATTCCAGTTCATTTGAGCTGCATAACACGTCATTGAAGAACTACTCACTATACTTGATCCTACTTGACAAAATGTCACAGTTGCACAACATGTTACTCACATAACGTTAAATCAATATTAATATGTCAAATAGTGAAACAGCTCACCATGAGAGACTCCGAGCAGCATCACCAACAGTCCAACCACAGCCTCCAGGTCTCCTCACTGTTTAGCCTCAGGAGAACGTGTGGAAACTTTGACCAAGCAGAGCGTTGTTTCTATTCATCTTTTTATAGACAAAGAGAGAAAAAGGAAGTGGTTCTAAGTGTCACTTTTCTGTTTACCTCCAACATGACAGAGAGCCTTCATATGTGTGATGGACTCAGTGGATGAAAAGAAAACATCCCTCCCTCCTTCACACTGAAAGAGGATTTGAGACTGACAGCTGACTTTTCTAAAATATCCAATATCAACAGTCACAAAAATAGATCTTCTTATGTCCAGGTGATACTGTAAAATACGTCATCTCTCTGTCTCACCATTGTGACAAAATAAGCATTTATATGATATATTGTGGCTCATAATTCTCATCTCTAAATCAATGATAACAAGTCAAATTTGAACCCACTGACAGGTCATTATTACAACAGCATGTTGAGCTCATAAAAAATCAGCAAACTGTATTTTAAATTCAGGTTAATCAAGTCTCCAGTCATGAAAAAGGCATAGTGCAATATATGTAAAGTGCAAGGCATATATTGTATCTGAGAGAATAATATTCAGTTCAACTTAAAAGCTTCATAAATTTCAGGTAAACATTGAAGGTTATATAGTGGAAAAGTAACGTACACCAAGGGTTGTAGTGAGGTGCTGATCACTGGAAGCAGATTCAAAAGCAGGAAAGATGTGTTGCACACTCTGGCTCCATATGTATTTCTTTTTCATTATGATGACGTTTTGGCCCTCAGGCCTTCATCCATGATTGTTGATCTGAGGCGTCTTGTTTCAGAGTGATGTTGTTGGTCTCTTCATTTCCAGAGAGGAGCTGAATACAAGAGCGGAAGAAGAGGAGAGGGTTAGGTGGTATTTATACAATTGCCGGAAGTAGCGTAGTTGAGGTGTGGTCCTGCTCCTGAAACTTCACTTAATAGCTTCAATAAAATTCTAAACAAAACATGTATTATAATATTACATTTTTAAGTTCTGCTGCAGCCATAAAAACATGGTGTCTTATAGTGTTGAATAGTTCAGTCATGGTAAGTGTCATGAAGCTGCATGTGTGTGTGTTGGAACAGTGTCATACAGTATTTTTTTTAGAGGAACTTAAGAAAATGTTGGTGGGACATTCAGTGTTCAATGGGTCAGCTAATGATATCAAATTTTAAATGAATTTTTAAAATTAAAATATAAAAATATCATGATGATATTCGACCTGTTATGTTTTAAGTGTAAAACAGATCACAGTACTCAGACAGGAAATTGGTCTGTACACAGATATGTGACCACAAAATATTTGCTTATATGCACAAACTAAAATTCGCTCTTCCCATACAAGCAAATACAGTAAAACTATATTTCTGGAGTCATTGTGATAATTATTACTCAGCAGCACTGTGAGATGTTTTCATTCTTCCTCACAGATTCAGTGAGAATACAAAAGATATTGCATATCTCCAGGTTTCTTAAGATTTGATTATGATCATTTAGTCAGTTCTGATCTTTGGTTAGTGGAGAAATTAGTCCATTTTTGTGTAAGTCAGTGATCACACTAACTTGGAACAAGCCACTGGTTTATTACGTCTAAAAAAACCAAATCATATGAACAGAGAGCCTACATGAAAGACTGCCCTAGACAGAGCATAGAGCGCGTTGATTGGCTTAGCCGTAAACACATCTACAGGTACGGTGGCTCATAATGAACAAACAGAACAATCATCTAACTAAATGATCTACAGTAAGTGAGAGGGTTTCCACTGTTCAAATTAAATTGAATTAATTTTGTGCTCTAAACTGATATTTGTAAAATTCTTTCATTTGGATCTCACTTTCAAAAATTTCATTAGCATTTACTTGCTCCGCAACCTGTGATTTCAAATTTAACCCACCGGAAGCTTTCAGATTGTAACAACATCAAACCATTTACTGGCAGTCGATCGCAGGTCTAAACTATCACTAAACTATGTGTTGTGTGTCATACTCAGTAATGAACAGGCTATGCATGTGAAACTAATCCCTGAAATCCTAGTTGTCAGTTGATTCTTGTTTGTTAAAAGTATTTATTTGGTCAAAGCTGTTTTATAGCCTGGAACAGTATTTAAGCTGCTTCAGTTAGGATGATGTCAAACTTTACTTATTGACTAAAAGTGATCTTGTGGCTGCATAAAATCAACAATAATGATTTCTAATTTAACATAAAACACCTTTTTGCACAATATCAAATCCAACATTAACATAATAGTGAAACAGCTCACTATGAGAGACTCCGAGTAGCATCACCAACAGTCCAACCACAGCTTCCATGTCTCCTCACTGTTCAGCCTCTGTTGACCCAGTCAGCAGCTTTCAGACAAACTTCTCTACTTTATTGAATAGAAAACATGAACATCCTACACTGAACAGTCTGAAATCTCTTCTGTCAGAGATCAACCTCAGAGAAGAAGGTGTACAAAAAGTGTTGAATTCAGCTACAGGGTTTATAGGTGGAGAGATGGAAAGGAAGTGAAACTTGACACGGTCGCTACTTACAAGAAAGAAAACCAGACACCAACTTCTTCCTGTGGTCCTTATGTTGTCATGACTTCTTCATCTCCTCCATCTTTCTTGTCCTACTCAACAGTCACAGACATATCATTAAGCCTATGACAAACAAAACTCTGATACTATACTTTACACTAACCTTACATTTCATTTGGCAGACGATGAGGTTCAATCCAAGCCACAGGTGACAGTGATGCTTCATGTCAGTCATGCAGTACCAACCTAGCAGCTGTTGTCTGCTGTATTTCAGTTCCCTTCCATGATGCTCAAAAGACGTCAGGACAACTGAAAACTTAAGACACAAACTGCAAAACAAGTGATTGATCAATCTTTTAATACACAGAAAAAACATTATCGATTCAATAAAGGAGGCCGTATTCTACCATCAAACTGGGATTTTAGAATGACAGCTGGTAGTTCAACATGTAAACTGTGTATTTGTGCTCATGGAGAAAAGATTAAAGGCCAGTTTAGCACAACTATGTCTCTGGATCATCACGTTTGTATCACAGCTGAATTTGAATTGTATTATCCTCACTGCAATGTAAATCTTTGACTCCTTCAAACTGTAAAATTCCACCTTCAAAGCTTTTTTGAAGGTGTTGGTTTATGTGATGTTGGTTTGAATGATGGTTGTTGTTTCAGACTGACCACAGGTCCAGTTCCTCATTTATAACAGAAACACTTGTGCTAAAAAAAAAAAATGCTCACACTATGCCCCAAAAAGTCCTTGTGAGACGCTCAGACGTGTCCTGTTTGTGCGGTTGATGAAAGCTTGTTTGAAGTTCACCACTTAACTCTGTCATATCATCCTCTCTCTCTCTCTTTGTGTTTCTCAGTAGATTCTGTCACTCTCAAATTTCATGTACAACAACCAGAGTGTGGACTTAAACTAGAAAACAGAGTCAGTGGCCTTAATGGGCCCCCTGCTGACGTCAGCTGATCAAACTTGATCTTAAAATATTTATTTTATGATCTTTTGATAAATTCTATGAATATTAAATTATTGGTCACCAAAGCATTTATTCAATCAGAAACTTACATGCTCAGCATTGAAGAATGGGCAGGAGCCACCAGTTTAGGTTTTATAGTTGTATAATGTTGGCATAGAAGGTAGCATCACATGACTGTGTCACTTCATAAAATGACAAGTTTTTTTAATAGGTAAAAAATAAATGTTTAATCATGGTTCAGTCTGATCTTTCAGAGTTCAAGTACAGCAGTCGAATGTCTTTGGATCAAAAGCAGAATGACTGCTGAGTAATTTGGCTTTTTGATCAGATGGTAAAAAGATGCCAGATTGTTGGAGCAGCTTTATTAATCTGCCTTTATGCTGTCAGAAGTTCAACTGTGTTTTAAGAAGTGGGCTCAACTAAAAGATTATCTCAGGTTGTTTTAAAACACTACAACTATCATGGGCCATAAACACTTATTTTATGGCACTGTAAATCAGCTGAATGGCATGTCATGGCTGTCAACCTTTAACCCCAAACTCTCACACCAAACCAATCATGTAACCTCTATCTTTGATTAAACCCACAGCAAGTGAACAGCAAAACTGCTCAGGTTAAATTTAAGCACATGGTGTCATTTTAAATTCAAAAAAGAGAAGAAGAAGAAGAAAATAGCACACACTAGTTGGTAAAACTCAACCAACGTTAAAAAGCATTTTAATAAAGAAGTAAAATGTGATGAAGAAGAACAACACTGAAATGAACAAAACTAACACCAAGCTAAATTAAATGAAATAATATAATTCATGAGAGACATTTTCTAAAAAGTTTTTTATATAAATGGGTCATGTTTCAGAGGGCGATGCTGAGTTGGAAAAAACAAGAGATCAAAGGTTCGGTCACACCCATGCCAAAAGACTGTTGGCAGATGCAAGGACATTGAGTTTTTACCTGCATCTACTTACAGGTGTGGAAATATTAAATTACTTCTCCAAAATGTTTTCCATAAATTGGTCCAAAGTTAGGTTATAAAAAATAGGCAATAAATGAAAAGTGCAAAGCAAGAATCGCCTTTCAAGTTCTTCCCTGCACGTAACACAGTGTGTTGTCTCTGTGTTATGAGTGTATAAATAGGTAGAGGTCTGTCTGCAGTGAGGCAATGAGTAAAGTTTCAGTTCAGTAGTCAGTGCAGTCGTCTATGATCTGGGAGACTCCAGTTCAAGACCCGGTTTGTGGACCTCCTGCGTGAGGTAGTTTATTTATGAACACTTATTGTAACACTTTAAGTTTCTAAAATTGAAAGTGTAATAAAAACAAAACCAGGATTTTTAAACCTCTTTCCACTTTTATTCAAATACAATTAATTTTGCTGCTTCAACAAATATAGATACAAATACAAATACTGGGCTTTCTGCACATCCCTAGTAGATATATATATACTGTCATTCTATTATTTCTTGTTGAGAATATAAGTTCAGAGTGCAGTGAACATTTCCAAAGTAGATCTGGATTGGAGCTGAGAGCTGAATGTAGCAGGCTAGCACTTCCTCTCTTGGTGTCATGTTATATTTCGTTGTATATTATTGTCTTTGTAAGTCTAATTGACTATTTCAAATCACTATTTCAAACATTGATATTGAGTTGTTTTCAGTGATGAAAGCACTCTTTCAAGTTCTGAAGAGTAGTAGTCAGTTTCCACACATTTGCGAGGTAATAGTTGCTTACAGTATGTAATCGCTGCTATGAATGTGCTCAGTGTTTTAACATTTATCCCACATTCACCAGCACAATAGTAATTAACTAAAAACATCAATTTAATTCAAATTAACTTCTGGTTAATACAGGACATTAAGCAATTTAAGTCAGCAACTTAATTAATATAAATATTCAGAATGTGGATTTGTTTCTCCTCCAGATTTGAAAGTAATATGGAGTAATATGGATATCTGTCTTTTAGTCTTGTAAGGTACTTTGTTAACTGGAATCCACAAAGACAAAGACACATCGGAAGTGCATCAAGCAAAATATAGAAAATGTAACCAGATGGTGTTAACTGATAAACACATCTTGTGAAAAGAAACTGACAAGTTGTTAAGTCACTCTCATTTTGAACTACCCCTTCATTTAGCTGTCTCACTTCTCCCCTGTTTCAGTTTAACAGAAAAAGACAAAAATTGTGAACAACACTTCTGCTTTAAAAAGATGATCCTCTTTTTCTGCTAACTCGCTTTATTAAAAAATCAAATTTCAGAAGCAAAAACTCCATACATTGTAGTTGCAGGCAATTCTGAGATATAATAATGTAATTAGTAATGAAATGACTACATGTTATCTCCATCTACAAATTCCCCCAATGAAGTAACTTTAATGTAAGAGTAAGCAGGACAACACAACCCATTCATATACATATGAACACCATATAATAAATAAAGGTAATAATGTAGTCTTAAAAAATCTACTGCAAATGATAAAACAATATTGCAAGAATGGAATCTCATGCCTAAGAAAAAGCGGAAGTGTTTATGTAATGGAAACAAATTCATGCTTACTGTGAACTTCTCAAGAGACCAAACATTACATGCAAACTTATCTTTGATCTTCTAGAGAGCTGAGGGAAGAGGTGTGGCCAAATATGAGATTAAGTCCCAACACACACAGCACAAAACCTTTCATAAACCAATGTAAGAGCACACTGTGCACTGTGAGTTTTCAGTGTTTTAATAATGAATTAAATGTAAATATGCTTATAAATTAGAAAAGAGTAAAAATAAGGATGTATTACATCATGTAAAGATTAAAAAAGACGATAAATCAGGGACTACTTGAAAATATATATATTTAAAGAAAATATTTAACATTATACAAAACTAGTCTATAAAAATTAGTCACAGTGTGATGCAAAAGATGCACCTGAATGTTTGAGCTCCTTTGACAGGTTTTCATACTGATGCCAGTCATAACCCAGGAGTACATTAAAAATAATGAATAATAATAATATCTGTGAACTTTGATGGCTTGTATTCTTCTCATTGAAAATCTCATGAAATAAAGATAAGATACCTTTAGGCATCTTAACAAAAACCTCCTCCATCTGCCTTCAGCAGTCTTTGTAAAAATGCTGAACACTGCATATCACCTGCTGTTACAGACCTTAGCGTACACACATTCATCTTCTTTTGGTTGAACAGTTTTCCGAGGTCGCCCTGAAAACTTGACTTGGCCGTACTCCACCTCCATCTCTGTAGTTTGCTGAGGTCGCCCTGAAAACTTGACTTGGCCGTACTCCACCTCCATCTCTGCCTTCTGATGCATCTGCCTCCCCGGCCGCTGCACGATGTTGACATCAGCATAGGTCAATTCTTGGTCATCTTCTTCTGTAGAGTAGAGGGAGGAACACATTAAACACTGCATGACTACACATACTCAGTGCTAACAATAGATTTTTAAGGAAATTCTTTGACATTTTGGGGAGTAGACGTGAAAAGACTAATAGCATTCTCCTGTTTGTACATTAAATATGCAGCGATAGCCAGGAGACGGTTAGCTTAGCTTAGCACAAAGACTGGAAACAGCTAGTCTGACTCTGTCAAAAAGGTTAAAAATCCTCCCACCTCTAAAGTTCACTAATTAACAAGATATAACATGAATCACTGAACTTTAGAGGTGCTGGTAGGCAGATTTTTACACCTTCATATGGAGCCAGGCTAGCTGTTTCCCTGTTTCCAGTTTTTGTGCTAATCTAAGCTAACTTGCTGCTAACTTCATATTTAAAGAACAGTGGAAACGATCCTCTTATCTAACTCTGTAAGAAAGCAAATTAGTGTATTTCCCAAAATGTCAAACTATTCCTTTAATCTATAAGTAGACAAAAAACAATGATATTTTAATTTGGTGATGAAAAAAGAAACTTTGTACCTTTAGGTTTGTTGTTTTGCTTTTTCCTGTGACGACAGACGACTGCCACCCCGACCATTAACAGAATTACCAGTGCTGAGAGGACACCAGCTAGAACTGGTTTTAGTAATAAAAGACACAAGAGAAACACAGATCTTTCAGTAACCATGTTCTTAATGAAAGGTGTTTTTATGTACACATACATGGGACAAAAAGAGAAAAAGACATGAATGAATCCACTGCAGCAGAGTTGGTTTTCACTTACTAATGTAAATGTACCATGGGTCATCATTGCTGGAGTTGGTCACAGTTTGATTTGAGGGTTTAATTGACACAATGATGCCAGTCTCCTTACCCGTAGTGTCTGTGATCATGGTAGGGGTTGTTGTTGGATCAATACACAGGGTGTTAGTGGCTGAAAACACCCACTGTGATATGTTTGTCCCATCGGGTAAGGTGCAGTTGATGAATATGAAGCCTTCGGACAAACAAACAGATCAACTGTGACTAAAGTACAGTGTAATTATCGATTAGCTGATTTCTTTTTATTTTCTATCTTACCACAGGTAGATATCTTCTCTTCTTTTGAGACATTACTGACGTGATTCCTGACAGAGCAGACCAGTCGTCCTGAGACGTCTTGTTTCAGAGTGATGTTGTTGGTTTCATTATTTCCAGAGAGGAGCTGAGTGTCTGTCAGTGTGTGTCCATCCAGAGTCCAGCTGTACTGAGGACTGTCCGCTCCCTCAGAGGAGCAGGACACCCTCATCTCTCCCTGGGACAGACACTCAGACTCCAGCCGGACAGAGGACACAGGAGCTGAGAGAAACACACTCACATGACTTCTTAATGTGGCCTTAAACATATTCAGTATTTACATTGTAAATTCATATACAGAAGTACAGAATAAAATGATTCAGGAAATGCAACGCTACACTGTAGTTATGTGGCAGACTTTGAGTATTTCATGTGAAATGTTTGTTTGCAAAGGTAAAATGTAGAAATAGTATTTGTATAGTAGTATGTGTATTTGTTGAAGAGTATTTACTTGGTTTAATTTTCCAAAGTCATTTGTATTTTATTTATTAATTAACCTATAATTCAAATGATAAAGCTATTGGTTTATTATGAATAATACAAATTAAATTGTAAGATTAATAATAGCAAAAGTAGTTATTTACCTTGAATAGACAACTGAAGAGTCCACTTTTCTGATTCACGTCCATTTGAATCAAAGATGTGAAGGGTATATTCAGCACCATCAGTCCTGTTCAGGTTATTTATCTTAAATGTTCCATTACTGGGAGTAAAAATGGATCTGTCCTTCATCTCATGAGAGTCAATCTTATCCTTTCTCCCTTTAAGTATTGGTGTTGTTTTGTTTTTTTTCCATTCGTATTTAACTATTTCCGAGGCGTTGTCCATCAGCTGGAGCACCACAGTTCCTCCCAGAGCTCCATAACACTGAGTTCTATTCTGTCTGCCATCACAGTAGGTTTCAACACCTGGAAAATAGAAAAATAGTTAAAAAAAATATATATTATCACAATTGTGGTCATTCCATTTCAACTAAATTAATGACCGTGACAATGTTTTATGCAGGTGCAAATATTCATGTTTTAAAACAGAAACAACTCCGTCTCTCTCAGAGTACAGTTAGCATTACACGGACCTGTCAGTTAATAGTAATATTTAGTCACATTTAGTCATTTAGATTAGTCTAGTTTTAGTAAATTAACCTCAAACATTCATTGCAAACTCATAATATGTTTTTCACATCCACAGAAATTTATTTTTGGAGATATGAACTTTTCCAAAAATATGAAATTATATGTTTTCGGGGAATTTGTATTAAATAATGCACAACACATCTTAAGTTTAAGTCTTAGTAATTTCTATGGTGCTTCCGATTAAAAAAACATACTGTTTTTATAAGCATGATATAACTGAGTGCATTTTGTTTGTTTGTTTGTTGTTTATTTTAGCTATTTACTTAAATATCTGAACTCTCAGTGAAGAAGTGCGTTTATCCTAAAAAATTAATTTAATAGATTCACCTGTAGTGGATAATAACTGTAATTTTTACTGTACATGCACATGGATGTGGAATTGATATCCAGATTTCCTATTGCTCTAAGAAACAACTTTTTGTGACAATTTTTAAAAGCCTGATGAACCGAAGAGAAACAGAAACATCAGTTTCAAACTGCTGCAGTTGTCAATTGATTCTTAGAACTGGATTTATCTATAAAAGTGATCAGACTTGATCCTACAGCTGCATAAAAAGTCATAGATTCAGAACATGTTATTCACATAACGTTAAATCCAATATTAATGTGTCAAATAGTGAAACAGCTCACCATGAGAGACTCTGAGCAGCATCACCAACAGTCCAACCACAGCTTCCATGTCTCCTCACTGTTCAGCCTCTGTTGACCCAGTCAGCAGCTTTCAGACAAACTTCTCTACTTTATTGAATAGAAAACATGAACTTCCTACACTGAACAGCCTGAAATACAGTCATGTATGTCATCGACTTCAGAGGAGAACGTGTGGAAACTTTGACCAAGCAGAGGGTTGTTTCTATTTATCTTTTTATAGACAGAGAGGGGAAAAGGAAGTGGTTCTCGGTGTTACTTCTCTTTTTAACCTCCAACATGACAGAGAGCCTTCATATGTGTGATGGACTCAGTGGGAGAAAAGGAAACATCCCTCCTTCACACTGAAAGAGGATTTGAGACTGACAGTGTCATTTGTCATCTCTCTGTCTCACCATTGTAATAAAATAAGCATTTATATGATATATTGTTTGTCATCTCTAAATCAAATGATAACAAGTCAAATTTAACTGAAACTTGCTTTCCCAACCTTTCAAACTGCCCTGAACCCACTGACATGTCATTATTATCACAGCATGTTGAGCTCATAAAAACACAACAAACTGTATTTTAAATTCAGGTTAATCATTAAAGTCTCCAGTCATGAAAAAGGCATAGTGCAATATATGCAAAGTGCAAGACATATATTGTATCTGAGTGATGGAGAATAATATTCAGTTCAACTTAAAAGCTTCATAAGAAGAAATTTCAGGTAAACACTGAAGGTTAAACAGTTAAATATTATGTTAACTGAAAATGAAGGATTGTGATCAACTTAAACATCATTTAGTCATTTATATCAGTGTGGTGATTTGAGTTTTTATCTTGTGATTTTGAATACTTTCAGCAATAATGCAATAATTGTTACTTTTTTAAACATCATCCTCTAGATACAGTGGCAGAACAGCATATTGTATAGCTTTAGACTTTTTTTTATCAACCATTTATTTCCCCTGTGTCCTTTACTTGTTGCCTTTATTTTAATAAAGGGTATTTGCAATACTGTCCATATAAGACCACATAAAATGTTTAATCTCTAAATCAATCTACAGCCACAAGAAAATTGTTATGTCTATTGGCAAATGGAGCTTAGCATAAGTTCAAGCAGGAAGACTATTTATCACTCATTCATTCATTCTCTCTCTCTCTCTCTCTCTCTCTCTCTCTCTCTCTCTCTCTCTCTCTCTCTCTCTCTCTCTCACCGTTTCTCCTGCTCTTGTATCAGCTGATTAGGTGGATTACTTTTAATTAACAAATCAGATTCCGCCACAATTTCTATCAGCCTATCACGTCTTAGCTGACAAACTTGAAATCTGTTCTTCTCTCTGTCGTTGTCATTTCAGGGCGAATCCTCATGACCCTCCGCCGCCCCTTTCACCTTCACTTCATCATGTCAGCGCCAGATCCGAGATCACCAGAAGCCCGCTCCTCTCCTCATCATCCAGATCCCAATATTCCCATATTCATCACCACCACCAGTGTCTACAGTCCATCGGGGATATCCTCTTCTACTCATGCCTTAACTTCCCTCCTTATGAATATGATGACATCATGATGGCGTCTAATCGCCAAAGACTTTTCACATTTTCATCTCATTATGCATGTTCAATAAAGTCATTGTCACTTAAAAAAATTAAGTCTCTCTTGATTGAAATGACCTCATTTTATGTCCATGAACTACTGAAAAATAAGGTTAAGAAAGCAACAATATGCCATAATTCCTAAATTCATTGACAAACTGAAGAATACATTTTTCTGCCATCAAACTGGGATTTGGTGATGACAACCGTTCAACATACTGACTGTTTATTTGTACTTATGGGGAAATTGAGTAGAAGACAGTTTAGCACAAGCGAGTCTTTGGATTATTAAAACTGTCAAACCAAACTTCCCCTTAAGACATTTTTGTTTATATAACAGTTGGTGTGAATGATGGTTGTGGCTGTTATCATTCACTACATGGCAAAGAAATAAGATTATTCAAATCTACTGATTATTTCAGTTCCTCATTTGTTACAGTTTTTGTGTAACAAATGAGGTGCAAAAATAATGACATTCACACTGTGCTGCACTATGCTGTTGACCAGCAGTGGTGTCACAACATTTCTCTGTTATGTTCCTGGTGTGAAGCTCAACTTTGTCACATCATCCTCTCTCTCTCTTTCTCATTTTCAAAACCTTTTTGTTGTCCTGTTCAATCTGGTAATTATGTATTGTTGACATTGTCCTTATTTATTAAAAAATAAAGGGTTTTTAAAAATCAATAATCCTCTCTGGTCTCATTAGATTATGTCTCCCTACACTGGTAAAATGCAAATGTCAAGTAATACTTAAAGACTTCTGACATTGCACTCACAGCAATAAACATACATAAAGTATTTTACACCCAATATTAGAAGGTCAGAGAGTTTCAGTAAAGTATAATAACTCTGTGATGTAGAGTAATGTATTGCTCAGTATGCTCTATTGATCATTATTTTACCTTAAACTGAAGCACGTAAATATTTGATCTATTTTTGCTGGTCTCAGCAGAGTTTTATGAATCTGATCTATCTATAAATAATGGTGACGCCTCTGTAAACCAGCAGAGGGAAACCTCACACCTACTTATACTAGTAATGAGACTGGAGGGTTTTTTCAGTTCTCAGCAGGCATTAAAGGTACAATCTGTGATAAAAATGTCAACAAAAGGGCAGCTCACCCACATTTAAAAAACAAAACTGATTTAACTGATACGTTGTTATATTTTAAATTCTGAACACACGCAAATATAAATGATGTCACTCTTTTCTGAATTAAACACTTCAGTCATATATGTTCACATGCCAATATTTTATATGTGATAGATTCACATTTTGGGCTTTAATACAAACAATTTTGTCAATAAAAAGCTTTGAATACAAAACTGCAATTTTTACAATATATGCAGCTGCTAAATTCAAAATATCTGTACAAAAGTGAAAACCATGTATCTCCAAAACATCAACCTTTGACAATGCATATTTTAATAATCCAGTGTGTTTAAATTGGTTTAATTTAAGAAGTAAGAAAATATTTTAGATAAACTGAAGGATTAAAGATGCTGTAAGCATTTTTTTTTTGTTAAAATAAGTGTTAAATAGCTCTACACTGTGATTGCCATCACTGATATAGAGTGTTTGGTCAATAACATGGATCTCCCAGTCCCTCTGCTCTGAAGGAAACAGAAAATAATTTTTTTGGTATCCTGTTTTCACTTTATCCAATCAGGAGAGAGAACTCCACAAAGAGGTGGTCTTCTCTGAGCGTTCACAGGCAGGCAGCAGAATTTAAGTGTGACTGACCATGGCAGAACAGGTGAAACTACCAATTCCAGCATTTTCAGGAACAGCTCACACAACCAAATACACCAAGCAAAAGAAGACGGCTGAAGAAAAGAAAGAAGAAAAGAAAGCAGCCAGGAAAAAAAAGAGACAGGAGTCATACAAGACCTACATTTATGTCAGTGGGGCCTTTGATTGCTGGAAAAACCTGAAAGCAATGCACAGCTAGCCGTACTGCTTCTGCACAGGTAAGCTATATTTGACTCTGCAGTAGCTATATGGATATTTGTTAGTCAGCTGCTCTTTCTTACTGCTGTGACTAATATTGTAAGGTGCTGCGGTGAAGACGGCTGAGCGTTCATGTGATTACGTGGGGACGAGGGAGGGAAGTGCTAACTGCAAGAACAGACAGGAAGTTAAACAGAATGACAATATGGCTAACAGCCCCTTTAAGTGTTTTTAATTCCTCTGTTTGTCTAAAAATTTCAAAATCACCAAATTTGGAGATACAAGGTTTTAGCTGGACAGTGAGGATATGGAAATCTACAGTACAATAATTTCCAAATAGCATCAAAATGAGTTTCAGTAATAAAATGACAATATAAGCTCTATTCACAATGTGACATTTTCCTTTAACATAAATCGACACATTCAGCACATTTAGACATTAATGTGTCTTTGATTGTAACTGTAATTCACTTCAGCAGTAATGAAAGAAAAAAGTTTTGTACATTATCAACAGACAGTATCAACTGTAATGTTTCCTCTGTTCTATGATCACAGGCAGAGCCGTGGGGATCTGTAGGCTTTACCACTCTCTAAAGGCAGCAGCACACTGATGATTTCACAACAGGTCTGTTTACTTTTTAAATCTTTATAAAATATGCACTGAGCTCATCCTTTGCACTGTGATAAATGCAGGAAACACTCACCAAGACTTTTTTGTAAAGGTACTCACAGCGAGCTGCTGAGCTGTGAACACAGTGACAGAAGAAGTTTTGTAAAGAATAAAAACAGGAGAGAGATTTCACAGTAAATCCTGTAATTTTTTATACCTATAAAGACACATGGCCAATCACTGCAGAAGGTGAAAACCATCCCGATGGTTTCACAAAGTTAACATTCAGATGCAGAACTTCACAATTCAACCATTGCGAAGGAGTTCTCTGGATGGTCCCTTATTCGTGGTCTGGTGGAGGTTTCAACTTTGTTGTATTTCTTCTTCTTCCAAGCAAAATAGATGGCAATCCCAACCAACAGAGAAAGTACAACAGCTGCTCGCAAACCGCATACAAGCAGCGAATTATCTGTTCAGATACAGAGACACAAAAATCACGTCAGGTTTGCACTGTGACAGCAAAGTTAATTTTCAATTACCAAACTACAACAGACGGTACTGGTCTGTGTGATAAGAGTGGAGCGTTTAATGGACACTATAATGTTAGTTAGTTTTCACTTATTAATGTACCATGATTCATCTCTGCTGGAGTTGGTCATAGTTTGATTAGAGTGTGATATTAGTGGAGGGTTTAATTGACACAATGATGCCAGTCTCCTTACCCGTAGTGTCTGTGATCATGGTAGGGGTTGTTGTTGGATCAATACACAGGGTGTTATTGGCTGAAAACACCCACTGTGATATGTTTGTCCCATCGGGTAAGGTGCAGTTGATGAATATGAAGCCTACGGACAAAAAAACAGATCAACTGTGACTAATGTACAGTGTAATTATCAATTATCAAGCTGATTTCTAGTTATTTTCTATCTTACCACAGGTAGATATCTTCTCTTCTTTTGAGACACTACTGATGTGATTCCTGACTGAGCAGACCAGTCGTCCTGAGACGTCTTGTTTCAGAGTGATGTTGTTGGTCTCATTATTTCCAGAGAGGAGCTGAGCATCTGTCAGTGTGTGTCCATCCAGAGTCCAGCTGTACTGAGGACTGTCCGCTCCCTCAGAGGAGCAGGACACCCTCATCTCTCCCTGGGACAGACACTCAGAGTCCAGCAGGACAGAGGACACAGGAGCTGAGAGAAACACACTCACATGACTTCTTAATGTGGCCTTAAACATATTCAGTGTTTACAATGTAAATTTATGTACAGAAGTACAGACTAAAATGTTTCAGTAAATGCAACGCTACACTGTAGTTATGTGGCAGACTTTGAGTATTTCATGTGAAATGTTTGTTTGCAAAGGTAAAATGTTGAAATAGTATTTGTATAGTAGTATGTGTATTTGTTGAAGTGTATTTACTTGGTTTAATTTTCCAAAATCATTTGTATTTTATTTATTAATTAACCTATAATTCAAATGATAAAGCTGTTGGTTTATTATGAATAATACAAATTAAATTGTAAGATTAATAATAGCAGAAGTAGTTATTTACCTTGAATAGACAACTGAAGAGTCCACTGTCCTGATTCACGTCCATTTGAATCAAAGATTTGAAGGGTATATTCAGCACCATCAGTCCTGCTCAGGTTATTTATCCTAAATGTTCCATTACTGGGAGTAAAAACGGATCTGTCCTTCATCTCATTAGACACAATCTTATCCTTTCTCCCTTGAAGTATTATTGTTGTTTTGATTTTTTGCCATTGGTATTTAAATATTTCTGAGGCGTTGTCCATCAGCTGGAGCACCACAGTTCCTCCCAGAGCTCCATAACACTGAGTTCTATTCTGTCTGCCATCACAGTAGGTTTCAACACCTGGAAAATAGAAAAATAGTTAAAAAAAAAAAAATTATTATCACAAATGTGGTCATTCCGTTTCAACTAAATTAATGACCGTGACAATGTTTTATGCAGGTGCAAATATTCATGTTTTAAAACAGAAACAACTCCGTCTCTCTCAGAGCACAGTTAGCATTACACGGACCTGTCAGTTAATAGTAATATTTAGTCACATTTAGTCATTTAGATTAGTCTAGTTTTAGTAAATTAACCTCAACATTCATTACAAACTCATAATATGTTTTTCACATCCACAGAAATTTATTTTTGGAGATATGAACTTCTCAAAAAAAGTATAAATTATATGTTTGGGGGGAAACACATCTTAAGTTAAACTCTCAGTAACTAATTGTAATTTTTACTGTACATGCACATGGATGTGGAATTGATATCCAGATTTGCTATTGCTCTAAGAAACAACTTTTTGTGACATTTTTTAAAGACCTGATGGACCGAAGAGAAACAGAAACATCAGTTTCAAACTGCTGCATTTGTCAATTGATTCTTAGAACTGGATTTATCTATAAAAGTGATCATACTTGATGCTACAGCTGCATAAAAAGTCATAGTTTCACAACATGTTATTCATATAACGTTAAATAAATATTAATATGTCAAATAGTGAAACAGCTCACCATGAGAGACTCCGAGCAGCATCACCAACAGTCCAACCACAGCTTCCATGTCTCCTCACTGTTCAGCCTCTGTTGACCCAGTCAGCAGCTTTCAGACAAACTTCTCTACTTTATTGAATAGAAAACATGAACATCCTACACTGAACAGCCTGAAATACAGTCCTGTACGTGATCAGCTTCAGAGGAGAACGTGTGGGAACTTTGACCAAGCAGAGCGTTGTTTCTATTCATCTTTTTATAGACAGAGAGAGAAAAAGGAAGTGGTTCTCGATGTTACTTCTCTTTTTAACCTTCAGCATGACAGAGAGCCTTCATATGTTTGATGGACTCAGTGGGAGAAAAGGAAACATCCCTCCTTCACACTGAAAGAGGATTTGAGACTGACAGTGTCATTTGTCGTCTCTCTGTCTCACCATTGTAATAAAATAAGCATTTATATGATATATTGTTTGTCATCCCTAAATCAAATGATAACAAGTCAAATTTAACTGAAACTTGGTTTCCCAACCTTTCAAACTGTCCTGAATCCACTGGCAGGTCATTATTATAACAGCATGTTGAGCTCATAAAAACACAACAAACTGTATTTTAAATTCAGGTTAATCATTAAAGTCTCCAGTCATGAAAAAGGCATAGTGCAATATATGCAAAGTGCAAGACATATATTGTATCTGAGTGATGGAGAATAATATTCAGTTCAACTAAAAAGCTTCATAAGAAGAAATTTCAGGTAAACACTGAAGGTTAAACAGTTAAATATTATGTTAACTGAAAATGAAGGATTGTGATCAACTTAAACATCATTTAGTCATTTATATCAGTGTGAGGATTTGAGTTTTTATCTTGTGATCTTGAATACTTTGCAATAATAATGCAAAAATTATTACTTTTTTAAACATCATCCTCTAGTTATAGTGGCAGAGCAGCATATTGTACAGGTTTGAACTTTCTTTATCGACCATTTAATTTCTTTGTGTCCTTTAATTTTGCCTTTATTTTAGTAAAGGCTATTTGCAATAATATCCTTATAAGACCACATAAAATGTTTAATCTCTAAACCAATCTACAGCCACAGGAACATTGTTATGTCTATTGTCTAATGAACTACTGAAAAATAAGGTTAAAAAAAGCAACAATATGCCATAATTCCTAAATTCATTGACAAACTGAACAACACATTTTTCTGCCATCAAACTGGGATTTGGTGATGACAACCGTTCAACATCTTGACTGTTTATTTATACTTATGGGGAAATTGATTAGAAGACAGTTTAGCACAAGCGAGTCTTTGGATTATTAAAACTGTCAAACCAAACTTCCCCTTAAGACATTTCTGTTTATATAACAGTTGGTGTGAGTGATGGTTGTGGCTGTTGTCATTCACTACATGAAAAAAGATTATTCAACTCTACTGATTACTTCAGTTCCTCATTTGTTACAGAAAAACACGCAACAAGGTGCAAAAATAATGACATTCACACTGTGCTGCAATATGCTGTTGACCAGTAGTGGTGTCACAACATTTCTCTGTTATGTTCCTGGTGTCAAGCTCAACTTTGTCACATCCTCCTTCTCTCTCTCCTGACATTGCACTCACAGCAATAAACATACGTACAGTATTTTACACCCAATATTAGAAGATCAGAGAGTTTCAGTAAAGTATAATAACTCTGTGATGTAGAGTAATGTATTGCTCAGTATGCTCTACTGATCATTATTTGAACTTAAATTGAAGCATGTAAACATCTGATCTATTATTGCTGGTCTCAGCAGAGTTTTATGAATACAGAACTACTCATAAATAATGGTGACGCCTCTGTAAACCAGCAGAGGGAAACCTCACACCTACTTATACTAGTGATGAGACTGGAGGGTTTATTCAGTTCTCAGCAGGCATTAAAGGTTCAATCTGTGATAAAAATGTCAACAAAAGGGCAGCTCACCCACATTCAAAATACAAAATTGATTAAACTCATTAATTGTTTCTAAATGTATAACAGCACTAGAAAGCAACTACGTTAAAGCTCTTAATGTGTAATGCTTTGAAAGGTTTGTTTACATCAGTAATGTGTGTAGACATGGGAGCAAATCAGAGGGGTGTTCCATCAACGCAGCTAAAGAAAGCTGCGCGTACTTGATATAGCCTGGATTCAATTAATGTCAACTTTCACTTAAGCCTCAACCCGTTCAACTAATATGATTCAGCTGTGTCTAGTCAAAGCTAAATCTAGCCACGCTTGAACAATCATCATGTGTGCGTGTGTACGGGGTACATAAGCAGCCCCGAACAGTCGAGTGTTGAAAAGACGATACTATGTTGCAAAAGTAGGGGAAAACGAGAGCGGAAACAAACCCTGCTGATGAAATTATAGAAATTATATGAAGAATATGAAGACATCATCACTGAAAAGGGCAATACTGTTGTAATCAACAAGGCGAGGGAGATGGCTTGGCAAACATTTGCAGACAGATTAAATGCATAAATTATACAATCCTACTTATTGTTTCATTTGTATTTATTAATAAATGAACATTCAGATCACTAGATACTTTAAGACTGTGGCTATATAATCAGTAGGCTAGATAACATCAGATATATGTTTAAAACAATGGTATAGGCTATCTTAGGAGAACCAACATAACTACAATGCATTTACTGTTATTTGGTCAGTTTGGTGTAGTGTGTGAAGCTTCTCTGACCTTTTAACCCTTGACCTATATTTATTCTTCACTGTTGCATCTCAACAGGAAGAATCTTAATAGCCAAAACAGAACCGGGCAACAAGTCAAAATACAATACAAAAACATTTTCCAGAGTGGTAAATAGCCTTTAATGAAATGTGAAATGTATTTGTTAACATACTTGTTGAGCTGTGAATATGTACCTTTGTAGCCACCCAAAAAAAAGATGGAAGCCAATGCTACTGGTGGGGGACCTCTGCCAGAGGACCTCACACCTGCAGAGCAGCTGGTGCTGAGCCACAACAAGGGGCAACCACTAATTGAGGAAATAGAGGGGGGAACTCCTCAGAAGTCATTCCCCAAGGAGCTCGGGAGACACATGTACAAGGTATTGTCTGCTACTTTTCCTCCACAGGTATCAGTCTCTCAGTGATAATAACTAACAGTTGGCCTATATCTTTCAGTGAGTGGGGACACAATTTGCCTGCTGGATCCCCCAACTCAAGATGCTGAAGGCCTGACCCATGTGTGAATATGTCTTATCTTTGTCAAAACACTGCATTTTATGTAAATCTGTCTCCTTTCACTTTGACAACTGCAGTGTTCATCTATCTGCAGGGAGATGGCGCCAGCATGTCTAGTGCCCTTGAAGATAAGGACACAAAGGGCCTTTTCCAAACTAGCTCCCACACCCTCTCCCTACCTACTTCCACTCCATTAGCATGTTCATGTGGAGGGTCTGCCATATTAAGTGCCATCCCAAACCAACTAGCGGGGAGTGGAAGTGGGTTATAAATTCCTCCAACAGTGAGCCTGCATCGATGCTGACTTACTGAGCATGTGCAACATCTATTGTGTTCGTCATGGAAGACGCTCCATACAAATGGAAGTTCCGTGCGACAACCTGTAAACACATTTAATCTTAAACTGCTCAAACTAAGATGGACATTTAATATTGTCATACAGACGTTAACAATGTAAAGGTTATATTGTATTTAGGATCAAATATAGCTGTCTCTAGAGTAGAAAATGTTGTGTTCATTTGACTGTAAAATGTTGTATATTTACAGGGACTGTTGCAAAAACAAAGCAGCTCATACACATCAGAGTGAAAAATGAAAACATGTTCACCAAAAAAAGAAATGCCACCAAAGAAGCTTGGGAGTAAGTTTTATTTGTCTCTATAGGCTTAGGCCTACTGTGGAGTGAATGCCACCTCACTGCCCACACTGTTATAAGTTTATGTAGCCTATTATTAGTGTTGTGTATAAAAGATGATGTTTCTGACCATAACAGTTTCTTCACTATCCTCTCTGACATATTGCTTAACAGGTTCATTATCAAGGAATTAGACCTTGAGGGTGTTGTGTCACCCAAACAAGTCTCAAAGAAATGGGAGAACATCAAAAAGAAGTACAAGGTAAATTCGTTGTAACAGAGTGAAATGACTATTGTCTTAAATGCTGTAGTGATTTCTAATATGTGTCACTATTTGCACTAGGAACTGAGAAGGCCTCCCACTGGGTCTGGAACAGACCAGGGGGAGGAAACCCCAGCCACATGGTCATTTTATCTTGGCATGCATGAGGCAATGGGGTGCAAGTCATCTGTAACTCCTCCTGTTCTCATTGCCTCATGCATGTCAAGCCCTACTATACTCCCAGGTCCCTCTCCCTTCAGAATGTCCGAGTCCAGCCCCAGTGACCCCCTAACCCCATCAGATCCTGTTTCCCTCCCTAGCACATCTTCATCCTCACCTGAACCCCCCCAGCCTCCACCTGCCAAAAAGAAACGTGTGACCACTGAGCTGCTGATTGATTTTTACAGAAAGAAGCAGACAAGGAAGAAGAGCGACACCAGCAGATTACACAACAAACAGAAAAATTCCTTAGTTTATTTGAGGAAATGATGGACAAAATAAGAAAGAAATATATACATATATATACATATATATATATATATATATATATATTATTTTATTTATCTATGTTCATATATATATGTATGTGTTTGTTTGTTTAAAATTAGTGATATTATTTATATATGCTTATGTTTCTCCTGTGAAGGAGGGTCTTTATTTCATTTGCAATGGATAAATAATAAATGAACTAAAGAAAATTGACAATCCCTTTGTGTATCCTTCATATCTCCTGAGACAAGAATGTTCACAACCTCTTATTGTTATATCCCAATTAGTCTCATGACCTGTATTATCTACACTATACTTCTGACCACAAACTGAGGTGCCATAAAGGAAAAGGTAATCACATTTATTGTTTCAGAGGGAAAACATAAATGTTATTAATGATCACAGATACATTCTAGTAATACAAAACAGGCTTTTAGTACTCCACTTATACTTGCAGTGTTAGAGTGTCATTGTATTGGCAGTTACATGCGAAATGTAGTAAATGCAAATATAACCCAGCAAATTGAATGTGGATAGTAAAGGTAGAAGGAACAAATTTTGAATTATTGCATAACAAGTGTTCTTTAAAAATGGATCTTGACACTGGCATGTCTGAAAAATGGCTTATCTTCACTTATACAAAAGATGAGTATGCAAGGAGTGCACTGATGTGGTCTATCCCCCAAATATTAAACAGGTGCAGTTCTAAAGGAAAGTATTTTCCAACATAGGAAATGTCATCATATCCCAGGTGAGAAGGCTATGAAGGGGCAACAACTGCATGCTAGCATTTTAAATATATTATCTGTGTTCACATTTATAAACATGTACAAACTGGAGTGTAAGACAACAGTCATGCCTGACAATTGCATTTATGTTTGGGGTTAGATGGAAGTGGTATAAGTTAACATATGGTGATGTTTCACTTTTGTTATGTAGGGCCCCTGCTGACATGCATATTTTGCAGAATATCTTCATGGTCCAACAGTTAGAAAAAGTGATTTTGTAGTGCTAAAGATGAAAAGAGTAAACACACAGGTTTATAAGGCCAGTTCGTGCAGTTTTAATGGGCTATTTGGCCAATTAACAAAATCAGGACTGTCATTTTTTGTGAAATGAGAACTGCCTACAACATAAATACAAAAACACAATAAAAAAGAAACAAAAAACAGAAAAAACGCAGCACAAAATGCACAAAATTCACAAATAATCATGCTCGTGCAAGTACTGTGGCACCTGGACAGGTGCAGACAGATAGGCAGCAATCCTGTCCCTGATGTGGTTTCCAGGCCTTTCCTGTCCACCTGCACCAATGGGAGGAGCATTCTGGGTATCTTCTTTGGGTGAGAAGTCCTCCATTTCTTCCAGAACATCGTTCATGTGGATGCAAAGATTGTGGGGGAATGCACAGCAAACAATGATGTCTGGTGCAAAATGTGGATGGACCTCCAGGGCCTTAAAGAATGTGCCTCGCCAGCGTGTTTTCATCACTCCAAAAGCTCGTTCAACAACAGAATGAGCCCTGGAGTGATGCAAGTTATACCTCTCCTGGACCCGGCCTTGCAGAGGGTGCTTGTATGGGGTTATGATGCCAATTGGCTTTTCTAGGCAGGGATAGGCACCGTCCCCAAGGAGGTAATAGCCAGCTGGAGGGTATAGGGCCCGGCAGAAGATGGGACAGTTATGCAGAACCCTGGCATCATGTGCAGAGCCTGGATAGCCCACAAACACATCCAAGAATCTGCCTCTTGCGTTTCATATGGCCTGCATTTGTATGGATTGAAAAAAGCTTATCAGCACAGTGCAGGTTCCCTGGAGCTCTAATACGAATGTGGCATCCATCTATGGCACCAGCAGCATGGGCAATGGGCAAGTTAACTGAAGCCTTGGGCAATGGTGTGAAGCTCCTGTGGCGATGGCAGTGAAATTACAGTTGAGAGTTTGGCTTTTATGTCCCTGCTGACTCTGTGGATCATATTGTGCACAGTGGTCCTGGGAATCCCAAATGCAGAGCTGACCACAGAGAGTGATAGCCCATGAGCCAAACTATACAGGAACACAAGAACCTCCATCTCCTGGCCCCAACCGTGGTCACTTGGTGAGGTAATTAATTGAATCAAGTATGCCACAGTTGTTCGATTTAGACGAAAGTCCTTCTTGAGGCAGATGTCTGGATTACCGTACAACAGCATTATAGGGGTGGCATCATTTAACTGCATGTACAGCCCTCTGTCTGTCTGGAAAAAAGAGAATAACAGACTAAATGTTATTTGAATACCGTCAATACATCCAACATTCATCCACCTAGGTGATAGCATATGTATAGGCCTGTAGAAATGATGTTGCTGCTCTGACATTCTTCAACAATATTCTCCTTGTCTTTGTCTTAATTGAGGACAAACCGTTTTATCACATTACAGTGGAATTAAAATCAAGAATGTACTAGGCTACATCTACACAATTCCATTGTTAATCTACAATAAATAATTTATAGAACTTACTAAAGAAGAAGAATATACTACATAAAGATTAGATATGAATATAACACTGCTACAAAAAAACAACAAGAAAAAAAAAAGAAAAAAGATGAAAGTACCTTTCTCTGGTGCATCAACGCTAAAAGGCGCCTTAACGTCCATGCCTTCTGGAGGCTCTGTTCCTCTGATCTTCCAACAGCCGGTGGATCATGGCAACAGTTGCCGCTCCCAAAAGACACTGATAACATTTCTACAAAATGAAAGACAAAGACAGTGACAACCCACAGAGACATTGGGCCCTTTTTTCCTACGGCACAAAGCCAGCACTGGGTAAAAAGCAGTCAGCAGTTATCTCATCTCTCCCTTTGACAGACACTCAGCAAGACAGAGAACAAAGTAGCTGAGAGAAACACACTCAGATGACTTTTAATTATAACACATTCTCAGTCAATCTATACCGTTACTGATGAATAACAAGGCAAACATAAAATAAAAATATACTGTAGGATATCTATCAATATTACTAAATTACCCTGCAGGCAAAAAAGGCTCTTTACCTTGAATGGACAATTGTAGAGTCTGCTGTTCTGATTCATGTCCATCTGAATCAAAGATTTGAAGGGTATATTCACCACCATCAGTCATTCTCAGGTTTTTTATCCTAAACATTCCATTACTGGGAGTAAAGATGGATCTGTCCTCTATCAGATTAGACACAATCTTATCATTTCTATTCTATTTCTAATCTAGAGTTACCATCTAGACATGACTGTTTTTTCTACCTTAAACTTTTGTTAGTTCCGTACTCTTTGTTGCTAAGGTTGTTGCTAAGGTTTCTCCATGTATTGTTTGTGTTGTTCACTCTCATATTTCAGCTCAGATTTCATCTCAAACATGTACAGATGTATGTGAGAAGTTGACATTTGGAGTAAAGAATGAGAAAAATAAGTGAAATCCGACTACTATAGTTTGTTTCATGGTTTGTTGACGTAGCATCCTGAGATGGCGGAAGTCTGCCACTTCCAAGAGCTGGCCAATCAGAACAGAGTGGGCTCATAAGGAGGGGGTCTTAAGTAAGAAGTTTCTTAACTGTAAAACATGCAAAGATATTCCAGTAAAGCACCAGATTAAAAATATAAACCTGTAAATGTGTGTAATATGTCTCCTTTAAGTTCGCTGCACTCTGTCTCTCTCGGAGCACATTTAGCATTACATGGGCCTGTCAGTTATAATGTTTCACTGTAATACATTTAGTTATTTACTTTAGTCTAGTTTTACTAAATTAACCTCTCCTAGTCATTACAAACTCATGCTGTGTTTTTTACTACAGAACTTTACATCTGAAGTTTTCCAAAGATACCAAATTATATGTTGGAGGAGGAAACTTTGTATAAAATGATGCACAAGACATCTGAAGTTCAACTCTCAGTAATTTCTATGGGGCTCCCAATAAAATAATAAAAACATAGTGTTAGTGTTGGCATGATACAACTGAGTGTATTGTTTTTTGTTTTTTACTTGAGAAAAAACTGAAGGGACAAGAGAAAATTAAATATCGGAGGAGAAGAAGTCCTTAAATCCTTAAAGTATAATGTAATACATTCATCTGTAGTGGACAATAATTGTAATTGTTTCTGTACATGCACACTGATGTGGAATTTAATCTCCGTATTCTCTATTGCTCTGAGAAACAACTTTTTATGTTTATGGTGAATGAAACTCGTCACACAAAGTTTCAGCCATCTGAGGCTCATTAAGAGCTATTTGTGTTCGTGTGTTGATGAGGCCAAACTATATCAGTGTTGAACAGGACATAAACAGTGAAAAGGACAAAGTGGTTGGCAGGTTTGCCACTTTGAAGGAGAGGAGGATGAAATTTCTAAAAGGGACTCTGAAATGTACAAAGTTTGTTAAACTGTTCGGATTATTTTGTTCTATGGAGGATATTACACAAATGGACTAACGTTACACTAAACTACAGCAGTCTGAGCAGGGACAACAACCGGTGAGTGAAACATCCATAATTAGTCTTTATTAACTTAAATTTTAGTTATGAAGAAATCAGTCAGACTATTAGATTTATCTGTTGTTTAACTCCTTGTTTGCCGCATCTCAGCACCTGTCTGTGTCACTGCCTGTGGTGTTGTAGACTGTCCACTTTGTATTTGAATAAGTTGTAGACTGCCATCTCTATTTTATGTTTATGTTATTCCCATGTAAGAAAGACATGGTACTGAGACAGTGCATCTGGCTTGTTGCTGTCTATTGGCGGTGGTGCTGAACTGTTTGTCTATCAATGTATGTAGAGCTCCGCATGCTGTCCTCAGTACTGAAACATTTGAACGTGGCTGGCGACCTGTTGTTTGGCTTCACTGTATGTTTTCGTAGACATAGGCTTGCTTGGCTCAATGATAATTTGTGATTATGGATAGGATATATCAGCTATATTTTACAGCTGTGAATTTTAAAATGACTTTATTAGAAGGGCCCCTTGAGAATGCTTCGCCCCCTCTGTGCTGAGAGTCTAGCTCCGCCCCTGTCAAGACCCCACAGGTGGATTCCAGTTCATTTGAGCTGCATAACACGTCATTGAAGAACTACTCACTATACTTGATCCTAATTGACAAAATGTCACAGTTGCACAACATATTACTCACATAACGTTAAATCAATATTAATATGTCAAATAGTGAAACAGCTCACCATGAGAAACTCCGAGCAGCATCACCAACAGTCCAACCACAGCCTCCAGGTCTCCTCACTGTTTAGCCTCAGGAGAACGTGTGGAAACTTTGACCAAGCAGAGCGTTGTTTCTATTCATCTTTTTATAGACAGAGAGAGAAAAAGGAAGTGGTTCTAAGTGTCACTTTTCTGTTTACCTCCAACATGACAGAGAGCGTTCATATGTGTGATGGACTCAGTGGATGAAAAGAAAACATCCCTCCCTCCTTCACACTGAAAGAGGATTTGAGACTGACAGCTGACTTTTCTAAAATATCCAATATCAACAGTCACAAAAATAGATCTTCTTATGTCCAGGTGATACTGTAAAATACGTCATCTCTCTGTCTCACCATTGTGACAAAATAAGCATTTATATGATATATTGTGGCTCATAATTCTCATCTCTAAATCAATAATAACAAGTCAAATTTGAACCCACTGACAGGTCATTATTACAACAGCATGTTGAGCTAAAAAAAAATCAGCAAACTGTATTTTAAATTCAGGTTAATCAAGTCTCCAGTCATGAAAAAGGCATAGTGCAATATATGTAAAGTGCAAGGTATATATTGTATCTGAGAGAATAATATTCAGTTCAACTTAAAAGCTTCATAAATTTCAGGTAAACATTGAAGGTTATATAGTGGAAAAGTAACGTACACCAAGGGTTGTAGTGAGGTGCTGATCACTGGAAGCAGATTCAAAAGCAGGAAAGATGTGTTGCACACTCTGGCTCCATATGTATTTCTTTTTCATTATGATGACGTTTTGGCCCTCAGGCCTTCATCCATGATTGTTGATCTGAGACGTCTTGTTTCAGGGTGATGTTGTTGGTCTCTTCATTTCCAGAGAGGAGCTGAATACAAGAGCGGAAGAAGAGGAGAGGGTTAGGTGGTATTTATACAATTGCCGGAAGTAGCGTAGTTGAGGTGTGGTCCTGCTCCTGAAACTTCACTTAATAGCTTCAATAAAATTCTAAACAAAACATGTATTATAATATTACATTTTTAAGTTCTGCTGCAGCCATAAAAACATGGTGTCTTATAGTGTTGAATAGTTCAGTCATGGTAAGTGTCATGAAGCTGCATGTGTGTGTGTTGGAACAGTGTCATACAGTATTTTTTTTAGAGGAACTTAAGAAAATGTTGGTGGGACATTCAGTGTTCAATGGGTCAGCTAATGATATCAAATTTTAAATGAATTTTTAAAATTAAAATATAAAAATATCATGATGATATTCGACCTGTTATGTTTTAAGTGTAAAACAGATCACAGTACTCAGACAGGAAATTGGTCTGTACACAGATATGTGACCACAAAATATTTGCTTATATGCACAAACTAAAATTCGCTCTTCCCATACAAGCAAATACAGTAAAACTATATTTCTGGAGTCATTGTGATAATTATTACTCAGCAGCACTGTGAGATGTTTTCATTCTTCCTCACAGATTCAGTGAGAATACAAAAGATATTGCATATCTCCAGGTTTCTTAAGATTTGATTATGATCATTTAGTCAGTTCTGATCTTTGGTTAGTGGAGAAATTAGTCCATTTTTGTGTAAGTCAGTGATCACACTAACTTGGAACAAGCCACTGGTTTATTACGTCTAAAAAAACCAAATCATATGAACAGAGAGCCTACATGAAAGACTGCCCTAGACAGAGCATAGAGCGCGTTGATTGGCTTAGCCGTAAACACATCTACAGGTACGGTGGCTCATAATGAACAAACAGAACAATCATCTAACTAAATGATCTACAGTAAGTGAGAGGGTTTCCACTGTTCAATTAAATTGAATTAATTTTGTGCTCTCAACTGATATTTGTAAAATTCTTTCATTTGGATCTCACTTTCAAAAATTTCATTAGCATTTACTTGCTCCGCAACCTGTGATTTCAAATTTAACCCACCGGAAGCTTTCAGATTGTAACAACATCAAACCATTTACTGGCAGTCGATCGCAGGTCTAAACTATCACTAAACTATGTGTTGTGTGTCATACTCAGTAATGAACAGGCTATGCATGTGAAACTAATCCCTGAAATCCTAGTTGTCAGTTGATTCTTGTTTGTTAAAAGTATTTATTTGGTCAAAGCTGTTTTCTAGCCTGGAACAGTATTTAAGCTGCTTCAGTTAGGATGATGTCAAACTTTACTTATTGACTAAAAGTGATCTTGTGGCTGCATAAAATCAACAATAATGATTTCTAATTTAACATAAAACACCTTTTTGCACAATATCAAATCCAACATTAACATAATAGTGAAACAGCTCACTATGAGAGACTCCGAGTAGCATCACCAACAGTCCAACCACAGCTTCCATGTCTCCTCACTGTTCAGCCTCTGTTGACCCAGTCAGCAGCTTTCAGACAAACTTCTCTACTTTATTGAATAGAAAACATGAACATCCTACACTGAACAGTCTGAAATCTCTTCTGTCAGAGATCAACCTCAGAGAAGAAGGTGTACAAAAAGTGTTGAATTCAGCTACAGGGTTTATAGGTGGAGAGATGGAAAGGAAGTGAAACTTGACACGGTCGCTACTTACAAGAAAGAAAACCAGACACCAACTTCTTCCTGTGGTCCTTATGTTGTCATGACTTCTTCATCTCCTCCATCTTTCTTGTCCTACTCAACAGTCACAGACATATCATTAAGCCTATGACAAACAAAACTCTGATACTATACTTTACACTAACCTTACATTTCATTTGGCAGACGATGAGGTTCAATCCAAGCCACAGGTGACAGTGATGCTTCATGTCAGTCATGCAGTACCAACCTAGCAGCTGTTGTCTGCTGTATTTCAGTTCCCTTCCATGATGCTCAAAAGACGTCAGGACAACTGAAAACTTAAGACACAAACTGCAAAACAAGTGATTGATCAATCTTTTAATACACAGAAAAAACATTATCGATTCAATAAAGGAGGCCGTATTCTACCATCAAACTGGGATTTTAGAATGACAGCTGGTAGTTCAACATGTAAACTGTGTATTTGTGCTCATGGAGAAAAGATTAAAGGCCAGTTTAGCACAACTATGTCTCTGGATCATCACGTTTGTATCACAGCTGAATTTGAATTGTATTATCCTCACTGCAATGTAAATCTTTGACTCCTTCAAACTGTAAAATTCCACCTTCAAAGCTTTTTTGAAGGTGTTGGTTTATGTGATGTTGGTTTGAATGATGGTTGTTGTTTCAGACTGACCACAGGTCCAGTTCCTCATTTATAACAGAAACACTTGTGCTAAAAAAAAAAAATGCTCACACTATGCCCCAAAAAGTCCTTGTGAGACGCTCAGACGTGTCCTGTTTGTGCGGTTGATGAAAGCTTGTTTGAAGTTCACCACTTAACTCTGTCATATCATCCTCTCTCTCTCTCTTTGTGTTTCTCAGTAGATTCTGTCACTCTCAAATTTCATGTACAACAACCAGAGTGTGGACTTAAACTAGAAAACAGAGTCAGTGGCCTTAATGGGCCCCCTGCTGACGTCAGCTGATCAAACTTGATCTTAAAATATTTATTTTATGATCTTTTGATAAATTCTATGAATATTAAATTATTGGTCACCAAAGCATTTATTCAATCAGAAACTTACATGCTCAGCATTGAAGAATGGGCAGGAGCCACCAGTTTAGGTTTTATAGTTGTATAATGTTGGCATAGAAGGTAGCATCACATGACTGTGTCACTTCATAAAATGACAAGTTTTTTTAATAGGTAAAAAATAAATGTTTAATCATGGTTCAGTCTGATCTTTCAGAGTTCAAGTACAGCAGTCGAATGTCTTTGGATCAAAAGCAGAATGACTGCTGAGTAATTTGGCTTTTTGATCAGATGGTAAAAAGATGCCAGATTGTTGGAGCAGCTTTATTAATCTGCCTTTATGCTGTCAGAAGTTCAACTGTGTTTTAAGAAGTGGGCTCAACTAAAAGATTATCTCAGGTTGTTTTAAAACACTACAACTATCATGGGCCATAAACACTTATTTTATGGCACTGTAAATCAGCTGAATGGCATGTCATGGCTGTCAACCTTTAACCCCAAACTCTCACACCAAACCAATCATGTAACCTCTATCTTTGATTAAACCCACAGCAAGTGAACAGCAAAACTGCTCAGGTTAAATTTAAGCACATGGTGTCATTTTAAATTCAAAAAAGAGAAGAAGAAGAAGAAAATAGCACACACTAGTTGGTAAAACTCAACCAACGTTAAAAAGCATTTTAATAAAGAAGTAAAATGTGATGAAGAAGAACAACACTGAAATGAACAAAACTAACACCAAGCTAAATTAAATGAAATAATATAATTCATGAGAGACATTTTCTAAAAAGTTTTTTATATAAATGGGTCATGTTTCAGAGGGCGATGCTGAGTTGGAAAAAACAAGAGATCAAAGGTTTGGTCACACCCATGCCAAAAGACTGTTGGCAGATGCAAGGACATTGAGTTTTTACCTGCATCTACTTACAGGTGTGGGAATATTAAATTACTTCTCCAAAATGTTTTCCATAAATTGGTCCAAAGTTAGGTTATAAAAAATAGGCAATAAATGAAAAGTGCAAAGCAAGAATCGCCTTTCAAGTTCTTCCCTGCACGTAACACAGTGTGTTGTCTCTGTGTTATGAGTGTATAAATAGGTAGAGGTCTGTCTGCAGTGAGGCAATGAGTAAAGTTTCAGTTCAGTAGTCAGTGCAGTCGTCTATGATCTGGGAGACTCCAGTTCAAGACCCGGTTTGTGGACCTCCTTCGTGAGGTAGTTTATTTATGAACACTTATTGTAACACTTTAAGTTTCTAAAATTGAAAGTGTAATAAAAACAAAACCAGGATTTTTAAACCTCTTTCCACTTTTATTCAAATACAATTAATTTTGCTGCTTCAACAAATATAGATACAAATACAAATACTGGGCTTTCTACACATCCCTAGTAGATATATATCTACTGTCATTCTATTATTTCTTGTTGAGAATATAAGTTTAGAGTGCAGTGAACATTTCCAAAGTAGAGCTGGATTGGAGCTGAGAGCTGAATGTAGCAGGCTAGCACTTCCTCCCTTGGTATCATGTTATATTTCGTTGTATATTATTGTCTTTGTAAGTCTAATTGACTATTTCAAATCACTTAAACACTGATATTGAGTTGTTTTAAGTGATGAAAGCACTCTTTCAAGTTCTGAAGAGTAGTGGTCAGTTTCCACACATTTGCGAGGTAATAGTTGCTTACAGTATGTAATCGCTGCTATGAATGTGCTCAGTGTTTTAACATTTATCCCACATTCACCTGCACAATAGTAATTAACTAAAAACATCAATTTAATTCAAATTAACTTCTGGTTAATACAGGACATTAAGCAATTTAAGTCAGCAACTTAATTAATATAAATATTCAGAATGTGGATTTGTTTCTCCTCCAGATTTGAAAGTAATATGGAGTAATATGGATATCTGTCTTTTAGTTTTGTAAGGTACTTTGTTAACTGGAATCCACAAAGACACATCAGAAGTGCATCAAGCAAAATATAGAAAATGTAACCAGATGGTGTTAACTGATAAACACATCTTGTGATAAGAAACTGACAAGTTGTTAAGTCACTCTCATTTTGAACTACCCCTTCATTTGGCCCTCTCACTTCTCTACTGTTTCAGTATAACAGAAAAAGACAAAAATTGTGAACAACACTTCTGCTTTAAAAAGATGTTCCTCTTTTTCTGCTAACTCGCTTTATTAAGAAATCAAACCTCAGAAGCAAAAACTCCTTACATTGTAGTTGCAGGCAATTCTGACATATAATAATGTAATTAGTAATGAAATAACTACATGTTATCTCCATCTACAAATTCCCCCAATGAAGTAACTTTAATTAAAGAGTAAGCAGGACAACACAACCCATTCATATTCATATGAACACCCTGTAATAAATAAAGGTAATAATGCAGTCTTAAAAAATCTACTGCAAATGATAAAACAATATTGCAAGAATGGAATCTCATGCCTAAAAAAAAGCAGAAGTGTTTATGTAATGGAAACAAATTCATGCTTACTGTGAACTTCTCAAGAGACCAGACATTACATGCAAACTTATCTTTGGTCTTCTAGAGAGCTGAGGGAAGAGGTGTGGCCAAATATGAGATTAAGTCCCAACACGCACAACACAAAAGCTTTCATAAACCAATGTAAGAGCACACTGTGCACTACGAGTTTTCAGTGTTTTAACAATGAATTAAATGTAAATATGCTTATAAATTAGAAAAGAGTAAAAATAAGGATGTATTACATCATGTAAAGATTAAAAAAGAGGATAAATCAGGGACTACTTGAAAATATATATATTTAAAGAAAATATTTAACATTATACAAAACTAGTCTATAAAAATTAGTCACAGTGTGATTCAAATGATGCACCTGAATGTTTTAGCTCCTTTGACAGGTTTTCATACTGATGCCAGTCATAACCCAGGAGTACATTAAAAATGATGAATAATAATAATATCTGTGAACTTTGATGGCTTGTATTCCTCTCATTGAAAATCTCATGAAATAAAGATAAGAGACATTTAGGCATCTTAACAAAAACCTCCTCCATCTGCCTTCAGCAGTCTTTGTAAAAATGCTGAACACTGCATATCAACTGCTGTTACGGACCTTAGCGTACACACATTCATCTTCTTTTGGTTGAACAGTTTTCCGAGGTCGCCCTGAAAACTTGACTTGGCCGTACTCCACCTCCATCTCTGTAGTTTGCTGAGGTCGCCCTGAAAACTTGACTTGGCCGTACTCCACCTCCATCTCTGCCTTCTGATGCATCTGCCTCCCCGGCCGCTGCACGATGTTGACATCAGCATAGGTCAATTCTTGGTCATCTTCTTCTGTAGAGTGGAGGGAGGAACACATTAAACACTGCATGACTACACATACTCAGTGCTAACAATAGATTTTTATGGAAATTCTTTGACATTTTGGGCAGTAGACTTGAAAAGACTAATAGCACTCTCCTGTTTGTACATTAAATATGAAGCAATAGCCAGGAGACGGTTAGCTTAGCTTAGCACAAAGACTGGAAACAGCTAGTCTGACTCTGTCAAAAAGGTTAAAAATCCTCCCACCTCTAAAGTTCACTAATTAACAAGATATAACAAGAATCACTGAACTTTAGAAGTGCTGGTAGGCAGATTTTTACACTTTCATATGGAGCCAGGCTAGCTGTTTCCCTGTTTCCAGTTTTTGTGCTAATCTAAGCTAACTTGCTGCTAACTTCATATTTAGAGAACAGTGGAAACGATCCTCTTATCTAACTCTGCAAGAAAGCGAATTAGTGTATTTCCCAAAATGTCAAACTATTCCTTTAATCTATAAGTAGACAAAAAACTTTCTACCTTTAGGTTTGTTGTTTTGCTTTTTCCTTTGACGACAGACGACTGCCACCCCGACCATTAACAGAATTACCAGTGCTGAGAGGACACCAGCTAGAACTGACAAATTTTCCTCTGTTTTAGTAATAAAAGACACAAGAGAAACACAGATCTTTCAGTAACCATGTTCTTAATGAAAGGTGTTTTTATGCACACATACATGGGACAAAAAGAGAAAAAGACATGAATGAATCCACTGCAGCAGAGCTGGTTTTCACTTACTAATGTAAATGTACCATGGGTCATCATTGCTGGAGTTGGTCACAGTTTGGTTTGAGGGTTTAATTGACACTATGATGCCAGTCTCCTTACCTACAGAGGTGTCTGTGATCATGGTAGGGGTTGTTGTTGGATCAATACACAGGGTGTTATTGGCTGAAAACACCCACTGTGATATGTTTGTCCCATCGGGTAAGGTGCAGTTGATGAATATGAAGCCTTTGGACAAACAAACAGATCAACTGTGACTAATGTACAGTGTAATTATCAATTATCAAGCTGATTTCTAGTTATTTTCTATCTTACCACAGGTAGATATCTTCTCTTCTTTTGAGACACTACTGATGTGATTCCTGACAGAGCAGACCAGTCGTCCTGAGACGTCTTGTTTCAGAGTGATGTTGTTGGTCTCATTATTTCCAGAGAGGAGCTGAGCGTCTGTCAGTGTGTGTCCATCCAGAGTCCAGCTGTACTGAGGACTGTCCGCTCCCTCAGAGGAGCAGGACACCCTCATCTCTCCCTGGGACAGACACTCAGAGTCCAGCAGGACAGAGGACACAGGAGCTGAGAGAAACACACTCACATGACTTCTTAATGTGGCCTTAAACATATTCAGTGTTTACAATGTAAATTCATATACAGAAATACAGACTAAAATGATTCAGGAAATGCAACGCTATACTGTAGTTATGTGGCAGAATTTGAGTATTTCATGTGAAATGTTTGTTTGCAAAGGTAAAATGTTGAAATAGTATTTGTATAGTATTATGTGTATTTGTTGAAGTGTATTTACTTGGTTTAATTTTCCAAAATCATTTGTATTTTATTTATTAATTAACCTATAATTCAAATGATAAAGCTCTTGGTTTATTGTGAATAATACAAATTAAATTTAAAGATTAATAATAGCAAAAGTAGTTATTTACCTTGAATAGACAACTGAAGAGTCCACTGTCCTGATTCACGTCCATTTGAATCAAAGATTATAAGGGTATATTCAGCACCATCAGTCCTGATCAGGTTATTTATCTTAAATGTTCCATTACTGGGAGTAAAAACGGATCTGTCCATCATGTTATTATACACAATGTTATCCTTTCTCCCTTTAAGTATTGGTGTTGTTTTGTTTTTATTCCATTCGTATTTAACTATTTCTGAGGTGTTGTCCATCAGCTGGAGCACCACAGTTCCTCCCAGAGCTCCATAACACTGAGTTCTATTCTGTCTGCCATCACAGTAGGTTTCAACACCTGGAAAATAGAAAAATAGTTTAAAAAAAATTATTATCACAATTGTGGTCATTCCGTTTCAACTAAATTAATGACCATGACAATGTTTTATGCAGGTGCAAATATTCATGTTTTAAAACAGAAACAACTCCATCTCTCTCAGAGCACAGTTAGCATTACACGGACCTGTCAGTTAATAGTAATATTTAGTCACATTTAGTCATTTAGATTAGTCTAGTTTTAGTAAATTAACCTCAACATTCATTACAAACTCATAATATGTTTTTCACATCCACAGAAATTTATTTTTGGAGATATGAACTTTTCCAAAAATACCTAATTATATGTTTTCGGGGAATTTTTATAAAATAATGCACAACACATCTTAAGTTTAAGTCTTAGTAATTTCTATGATGCTTCCAATTAAAAAAACATACTGTTTTTATAAGCATGATATAACTGAGTGGTTTTTGTTTGTTTGTTGTTTATTTTAACTATTTACTTAAATATCTGAACTCTCAGTGAAGAAGTGTGTTTATCCTAAAAGTTTAATTTAATAGATTCACCTGTAGTAGATAATAATTGTAATTTTTACTGTACATGCACATGGATGTGGAATTGATATCCACATTTGCTATTGCTCTAAGAAACAACTTTTTGTGACATTTTTTAAAAGCCTGATGGACCAAAGAGAAACAGAAACATCAGTTTCAAACTGCTGCAGTTGTCAATTGATTATTAGAACTGGATTTATCTATAAAAGTGATCAGACTTGATCCTACAGCTGCATAAAAAGTCATAGTTTCACAACATGTTATTCATATAATGTTAAATCAATATTAATGTGTCAAATAGTGAAACAGCTCACCATGAGAGACTCCGAGCAGCATCACCAACAGTCCAACCACAGCTTCCATGTCTCCTCACTGTTCAGCCTCTGTTGACCCAGTCAGCAGCTTTCAGACAAACTTCTCTACTTTATTGAATAGAAAACATGAACATCCTACACTGAACAGCCTGAAATACAGTCCTGTATGTGATCGGCTTCAGAGGAGAACGTGTGGAAACTTTGACCAAGCAGAGCGTTGGTTCTATTCATCTTTTTATAGACAGAAAGGGGAAAAGGAAGTGGTTCTCAGTGTTACTTCTCTTTTTAACCTCCAACATGACAGAGAGTCTTCATATGTGTGATGAACTCAGTGGGAGAAAAGGAAACATCGCTCCTTCACACTGAAAGAGGATTTGAGACTGACAGTGTCATTTGCCGTCTCTCTGTCTCACCATTGTAATAAAATAAGCATTTATATGATATATTGTTTGTCATCCCTAAATCAAATGATAACAAGTCAAATTTAATTGAAACTTGCTTTCCCAACCTTTCAAACTGCCCTGAACCCACTGACATGTCATTATTATAACAGCATGTTGAGCTCATAAAAACACAACAAACTGTATTTTAAATTCAGGTTAATCATTAAAGTCTCCAGTCATGGAAAAGGCATAGTGCAATATATGCAAAGTGCAAGACATATATTGTATCTGAGTGATGGAGAATAATATTCAGTTCGACTTAAAAGCTTCATAAGAAGAAATTTCAGGTAAACACTGAAGGTTAAACAGTTAAATATTATGTTAACTGAAAATGAAGGATTGTGATCAACTTAAACACCATTTAGTCATTTCTATCAGTGTGAGGATTTGAGTTTTTATCTTGTGATTTTGAACATTTTGCAGCAATGATGCAATAATTATTACTTTTTTAAACATCATCCTCTAGATACAGTGGCAGAACAGCATATTGTATAGCTTTAGACTTTTTTTATCGACCATTTATTTCCCTTGTGTCCTTTACTTGTTGCCTTTATTTTAATAAAGGGTATTTGCAATACTGTCCTTATAAGACCACATAAAATGTTTAATCTCTAAACCAATCTACAGCCACAAGAACGTTGTTATGTCTATTGGCAAATGGAGCTTAGCATAAGTTCAAGCAGGAAGACTATTTATCACTCATTCATTCATTCTCATTCCTCTCTCTTTCTCTCTCTCTCTCTCTCACCGTTTCTCCTGCTCTTGTATCAGCTGATTAGGTGGATTACTTTTAATTGACAAATCAGATTCCGCCACAATTTCTATCAGCCTATCACGTCTTAGCTGACAAACTTGAAATCTGTTCTTCTCTCTGTCGTTGTCATTTCAGGGCGAATCATCACGACCCTCCGCCGCCCCTTTCACCTTCACTTCATCATGTCAGCGCCAGATCCGAGATCACCAGAAGCCCACTCCTCTCCTCATCATCCAGATCCCAATATTCCCATATTCATCACCACCACCAGTGTCTACAGTCCATCGGGGATATCCTCTTCTACTCACGCCTTAACTTCCCTCCTTATGAATATGATGACATCATGATGGCGTCTAATCGCCAAAGACTTTTCACATTTTCATCTCATTATGCATGTTCAATAAAGTCGTTGTCACTTAAAAAAACGAAGTCTCTCCTGATTGAAATGACCTCATTTTATGTCCATGAACTACTGAAAAATAAGGTTAAAACAGCAACAATATGCCATAATTCCTAAATTCATTGACAAACTGAACAACGCATTTTTCTGCCATCAAACTGGGATTTGGTGATGACAACCGTTCAACATACTGAGTGTTTATTTGTACTTATGGGGAAATTGATTAGAAGACAGTTTAGCACAAGCGAGTCTTTGGATTATTAAAACTGTCAAACCAAACTTCCCCTTAAGACATTTTTGTTTATATAACAGTTGGTGTGAGTGATGGTTGTGGCTGTTGTCATTCACTACATGGCAAAGAAAGAAGATTATTCAAATCTACTGATTAGTTCAGTTCCTCATTTGTTACAGTTTTTGTGTAACAAATGAGGTGCAAAAATAATGACATTCACACTGTGCTGCACTATGCTGTTGACCAGCAGTGGTGTCACATCATTTCTCTGTTATGTTCCTGGTGTGAAGCTCACATCATCCTCTCTCTCTCTGTTTCTCATTTTCAAAACCTTTTTGTTGTCCTGTTCAATCTGGTAACTATGTATTGTTGACATTGTCCTTATTTATTAAAAAATGAAGGGTTTTTAAAAATCAATAATCCTTCTCTCTCTCTCTCTGGTCTCATTAGATTATGTCTCCCTACACTGGTAAAATGCAAATGTCAAGTAATACTTAAAGACTTCTGACATTGCACTCACAGCAATAAACATACATACAGTATTTTACACCCAATATTAGAAGATCAGAGAGTTTCAGTAAAGTATAATAACTCTGTGATGTAGAGTAATGTATTGCTCAGTATGCTCTATTGATCATTATTTTACCTTAAACTGAAGCATGTAAACATTTGATTTATTTTTGCTGGTCTCAGCAGAGTTTTATGAATCTGAACTGTCCATAAATAATAGTGACGCCTCTGTAAACCAGCAGAGGGAAACCTCACACCTACTTATACTAGTGATGAGACTGGAGGGTTTATTCAGTTCTCAGCAGGCATTAAAGGTACAATCTGTGATAAAAATGTCAACAAAAGGGCAGCTCACCCACATTTAAAAAACAAAACTGATTTAAATGATACGTTGTTATATTTTAAATTCTGAACACACTCAAATATAAATGATGTCACTCTTTTCTGAATTAAACACTTCAGTCATATATGTTCACATGCCAACATTTTATATGTGATAGATTCACATTTTGGGCTTTAATACAAACAATTTTGTCAATAAAAAGCTTTGAATACAAAACTGCAATTTTTACAATATATGTAACAACTAAATTCAACATACCTATACAAAAGTGAAAACCATGTATCTCCAAAACATCAATCTTTGACAGTGCATATTTTAATAATCCAGTGTGTTTCAATTGGTTTAATTTAAGAAGTAGGAAAATGTTTTAGATAAACTGAAGGATTAAAGGTGCTGTAAGCAATTTCTTTTTGTTAAAATAAGTGTTAAATAGCTCTACACTGTGATTGCCATCACTGATATAGAGTGTTTGGTCAATAACATGGATCTCCCAGTCCCTCCGCTCTGAAGGAAACAGAAAATAATTTTTTTGGTATCCTGTTTTCACTTTATCCAATCAGGACAGAGAACTCCACAAAGAGGTGGTCCTCTCTGAGCGTTCACAGGCAGGCAGCAGAATTTAAGTGTGATTGACCATGGCAGAACAGGTGAAACTACCAGTTCCAGCATTTTCAGGAACAGCTCACACAACCAAATACACCTAGCAAAAGAAGACAGCTGAAGAAAAGAAAGAAGAAAAGAAAGCAGCCGGGAAAAAAAAAGAGACAGGAGTCATCCAAGTCCTACATTTATGTCAGTGGGGCCTTTGATCGCTGGAAAAACCTGAAAGCAATGCACAGCTAGCCGTACTGCTTCTGCACAGGTGAGCTATGGATATTTGTTAGTCAGCTGCTCTTTATTGCTGCTGTGACTAATATTGTAAGATGCTGTGGTGAAGACGGCTGTGCGTTCATGTGATTACGTGGGGACGAGGGAGGGAAGTGCTAACTGCAAGAACAGACAGGAAGTTAAACAGAATGACAATATGGCTAACAGCCCCTTTAAGTGTTTTTAATCCCTCTGTTTATCTAAAAACTTCAAAATCACCAAATCTGGAGATACAAGGTTTTAGCTGGACAGTGAGGATATGGAAATCTACAGTACAATAATTTCCAAATAGCATCAAAATGAGTTTCAGTAATAAAATGATAATATAAGCTCTATTCACAATGTGACATTTTCCTTTAACATAAATCGACACATTCAGCACATTTAGACATTAATGTGTCTTTGATTGTAACTGTAATTCACTTCAGGAGTAATGAAAGAAAAAAGTTTTGTACATTATCAACAGACAGTATCAACTGTAATGTTTCCTCTGTTCTATGATCACAGACAGAGCCGTGGGGATCTGTAGGCTTTACCACTCTCTAAAGGCAGCAGCACACTGATTTCACAACAAGTCTGTTTACTTTTTAAATCTTTATAAAATATGCACTGAGCCCATCTTTTGCACTGTGATAAATGCAGGAAACACTCACCAAGACTTTTTTGTAAAGGTACTCACTGCGAGCTGCTGAGCTGTGAACACAGTGGCAGAAGAAGTTTTGTAAAGAATAAAAACCGGAGAGAGATTTCACAGTAAATCATGTAATTTTTATACCTATAAAGACACATGGCCAATCACTGCAGAAGACGAAAACCATCCTGATGGTTTCACAAAGTTAACATTCAGATGCAGAACTTCACAATTCAACCATTGCGAAGGAGTTCTCTGGATGGTCCTTTATTCGTGGTCTGGTGGAGGTTTCAACTTTGTTGTATTTCTTCTTCTTCCAAGCAAAATAGATGGCAATCCCAACCAACAGAGAAAGTACAACAGCTGCTCGCAAACCGCATACAAGAAGCGAATTATCTGTTCAGATACAGAGAGAGAAACACAGATCTTTCAGTAACCATGTTCTTAATGAAAGGTGTTTTTATGCACACATACATGGGACAAAAAGAGAAAAGACATGAATGAATCCACTGCAGCAGAGTTGGTTTTCACTTACTAATGTAAATGTACCATGGGTCATCATTGCTGGAGTTGGTCACAGTTTGATTTGAGGGTTTAATTGACACTATGATGCCAGTCTCCGGACAAACAAACAGATCAACTGTGACTAATGTACAGTGTAATTATCAATTATCAAGCTGATTTCTAGTTATTTTCTATCTTACCACAGGTAGATATCTTCTCTTCTTTTGAGACACTACTGACGTGATTCCTGACAGAGCAGACCAGTCGTCCTGAGACGTCTTGTTTCAGAGTGATGTTGTTGGTCTCTTTATTTCCAGAGAGGAGCTGAGTGTCTGTCAGTGTGTGTCCATCCAGAGTCCAGCTGTACTGAGGACTGTCCGCTCCCTCAGAGGAGCAGGACACCCTCATCTCTCCCAGGGACAGACACTCAGAGTCCAGCAGGACAGAGGACACAGGAGCTGATAGAAACACACTCACATGACTTCTTAAAGTGGCCTTAAACATATTCAGTGTTTACAATGTAAATTTATGTACAGAAACACAGAATTAAATGCTTCAGGAAATGCAATGATATGGTTACATTATTTGGCAGAGGCAGACTGAAAATTTCATGTGAAATGTTTGATCACAAAGGTAAAATGTATAAATAGTATTTGTATAATAGTATGTGTATTTGTTGAAGTGTATTTACTTGGTTTAATTTTCCAAAGTAATTTGTATTTTATTTATTAATTAACCTGTAATTCAAATGATAAATCTATTGGTTTATTATGAATAATACAAATTAAATTGTGAGATTAATAATAGCAAAAGTAGTTATTTACCTTGAATAGACAACTGAAGAGTCCACTGTCCTAAATCACGTCCATTTGAATCAAAGATTTGAAGGGTATATTCAGCACCATCAGTCCTGATCAGGTTATTTATCTTAAATGTTCCATTACTGGGAGTAAAAACGGATCTGTCCTTCATCTCATTAGACACAATCTTATCCTTTCTCCCTTGAAGTATTATTGTTGTTTTGTTTTTATTCCATTTGTATCCAAATATTTCTGAGGCGTTGTCCATCAGCTGGAGCACCACAGTTCCTCCCAGAGCTCCATAACACTGAGCTCTATTCTGTCTGCCATCACAGTGTGTTTCAACACCTGGAAAATAGAAAAATAGTTTTAAAAAAAAATTATTATCACAATTGTGGTCATTCCGTTTCAACTAAATTAATGACTGTGACAATGTTTTATACAGGTGCAAATATTCATGTTTTAAAACAGAAACAACTCCGTCTCTCTCAGACCACAGTTAGCATTACACAGACTTGTCAGTTAATAGTAATATTTAGTCACATTTAGTCATTAGATTAGTCTAGTTTTGGTAAATTAACCTCAAACATTCATTACTAACTCATTACAAAATATGTTTTTCACATCCAGAGAAATTTATTTTTGGAGATATGAACTTTTCAAAAAATACGAAATTATATGTTTTCAGGGAATTTGTATAAAATAATGCACAACACATCTTAAGTTTAAGTCTTAGTAATTTCTATGGTGCTTTCGATTAAAAAAACATACTGTTTTTATAAGCATGATATAACTGAGTGTTTTTGTTTGTTTGTTTGTTTGTTGTTTATTTTAGCTATTTACTTAAATATCTGAACTCTCAGTGAAGAAGTGCGTTTATCCTAAAAGTTTAATTTAATAGATTCACCTGTAGTAGATAATAACTGCAATTTTTACTGTACATGCACATGGATGTGGAATTGATCTCCAGATTTGCTATTGCTCTAAGAAACAACTTTTTGTGACATTTTTTAAAAACCTGATGAACCGAAGAGAAACAGAAACATCAGTTTCAAACTGTTGCAGTTGTCAATTGATTCTTAGAACTGGATTTATCTATAAAAGTGATCAGACTTGATCCTACAGCTGCATAAAAAGTCATAGTTTCACAACGTTATTGAAATAACGTTAAATCCAATATTAATATGTCAAATAGTGAAACAGCTCACCATGAGAGACTCCGAGCAGCATCACCAACAGTCCAACCACAGCTTCCATGTCTCCTCACTGTTCAGCCTCTGTTGACCCAGTCAGCAGCTTTCAGACAAACTTCTCTACTTTATTGAATAGAAAACATGAACATCCTACACTGAACAGCCTGAAATACAGTCCTGTATGTGATCGGCTTCAGAGGAGAACGTGTGGAAACTTTGACCAAGCAGAGCGTCGTTTCTATTCATTTTTTTATAGACAGAGAGGGGAAAAGGAAGTGGTTCTCGATGTTACTTCTCTTTTTAACCTCCAACATGACAGAGAGCCTTCATATGTGTGATGGACTCAGTGGGAGAAAAGGAAACATCCCTCCTTCACACTGAAAGAGGATTTGAGACTGACAGTGTCATTTGTCGTCTCTCTGTCTCACCATTGTGACAAAATAAGCATTTATATGATATATTGTGTGTCATCTCTAAATCAAACTTGTGTCATCTCTTTCGACAAACTTCTCTACTTTATTGAATAGAAAACATGAACATCCTACACTGAACGGCCTGAAATACAGTCCTGTACGTGATCGGCTTCAGAGGAGAACGTGTTTTATGTTCATCTTTTTATAGACAGAGAGGGAAAAAGGAAGCGGTTCTTGGTGTTACTTCTCTTTTTAACCTCCAACATGACAGAGAGCCTTCATATGAACCCACTGACAGGTCATTATTATAACAGCATGTTGAGCTCATAAAAACACAACAAACTGTATTTTAAATTCAGGTTAATCATTAAAGTCTCCAGTCATGAAAAAGGCATAGTGCAATATATAAAGTGCAAGACATATATTGTATCTGAGTGATGGAGAATAATATTCAGTTCGACTAAAAAGCTTCATAAGAAGAAATTTCAGGTAAACACTGAAGGTTAAACAGTTAAATATTATGTTAACTGAAAATGAAGGATTGTGATCAACTTAACACCATTTAGTCATTTCTATCAGTGTGAGGATTTGAGTTTTTATCTTGTGATTTTGAACACTTTGCAGCAATAATGCAATAATTATTACTTTTTTAAACATCATCCTCTAGATACAGTGGCAGAACAGCATATTGTATAGCTTTAGACTTTTTTTATCGACCATTTATTTCCCCTGTGTCCTTTACTTGTTGCCTTTATTTTAATAAAGGGTATTTGCAATACTGACCTTATAAGACCACATAAAATGTTTCATCTCTAAACCAATCTACAGCCACAAGAACATTGTTATGTCTATTGGCAAATGGAGCTCAGCATAAGTTCAAGCAGGAAGACTATTTATCACTCATTCATTCATTCTCATTCCTCTCTCTCTCTCTCTCTCTCTCTCTCTCTCTCTCTCTCTCTCTCTCTCACCGTTTCTCCCGCTCTTGTATCAGCTGATTAGGTGGATTACTTTTAATTAACAAATCAGATTCCGCCACAATTTCTATCAGCCTATCACGTCTTAGCTGACAAACTTGAAATCTGTTCTTCTCTCTGTCGTTGTCATTTCAGGGTGAATCATCACGACCCTCCGCCGCCCCTTTCACCTTCACTTCATCATGTCAGCGCCAGATCCGAGATCACCAGAAGCCCGCTCCTCTCCTCATCATCCAGATCCCAATATTCCCATATTCATCACCACCACCAGTGTCTACAGTCCATCGGGGATATCCTCTTCTACTCACGCCTTAACTTCCCTCCTTATGAATATGATGACATCATGATGGCATCTAATTGCCAAAGACTTTTCACATTTTCATCTCATTATGCATGTTCAATAAAGTCATTGTCACTTAAAAAAATGAAGTCTCCCCTGATTGAAATGACCTCATTTTATGTCCATGAACTACTGAAAAATAAGGCTAAAAAAGCAACAATATGCCATAATTCCTAAATTCATTGACAAACTGAACAACACATTTTTCTGCCATCAAACTGGGATTTAGTGATGACAACCGTTCAACATACTGAGTGTTTATTTGTACTTATGGGGAAATTGATTAGAAGACAGTTTAGCACAAGCGAGTCTTTGGATTATTAAAACTGTCAAACCAAACTTCCCCTTAAGACATTTCTGTTTATATAACAGTTGGTGTGAGTGATGGTTGTGGCTGTTGTCATTCACTACATGGCAAAGAAAGAAGATTATTCAACTCTACTGATTATTTCAGTTCCTCATTTGTTACAGAAAAACACGCAGCAAGGTGCAAAAATAATGACATTCACACTGTGCTGCACTATGCTGTTGACCAGCAGTGGTGTCACAACATTTCTCTGTTATGTTAATGGTGTGGGAGCGAAGTTACGTTTATGTATGTTTAGTTCGGTAAATAAGTGGAGTCTGTAATTTGTTAAACAGTTTATGTAAATTGAGAAACATAAGTGATTGTTATGTATAAGTCATTGAATAAGTTAATTAATAGTAATTTGTTAAAGTTCAGCTAATAATCATTTGATTAAGTGATGTTGATGTAAGCATGATATTTTGTAAAGGCTGCATTATTTAAGCTTCCTGTTAAAACAGTGAAGTAGGTTACTGTCGCTTTAAGAGATATAGGTCCCTTGTGTTTTACTGGGGTGAACCAGTGGTTTTGAAAAGTTGTTGAAAAAACTGTAGTACAGTTTGCTGATTAGGAGAACTTGGCTTTGAATACTCCTATAAGAGGATACTACAAACTGCAGAATAAATACTTGTTTTATCCTTTTTTACATCAGAGTCTGGTGGAAGTTTTTCCTCCTCAAGCTAATGTACACGAGTTAGGCCCTTGTTGAGCTTCAACCAGCCACACCTGGTGTGAAGCTCACCTTTGTCACATCATCATCATCATCATCATCATCATCATCATCTCTCTCTCTGGTCTCATTAGATTATGTCTCCCTACACTGGTAAAATGCAAATGTCAAGTAATACTTAAAGACTTCTGACATTGCACTCACAGCAATAAACATACATACAGTATTTTACACCCAATATTAGAAGATCAGAGAGTTTCAGTAAAGTATAATAACTCTATGATGTAGAGTAATGTATTGCTCAGTATGCTCTATTGATCATTATTTTATCTTAAACTGAAGCATGTAAACATTTGATCTATTTTTGCTGGTCTCAGCAGAGTTTTATGAATACAGAACTATTCATAAATAATGGTGACACCTCTGTTAACCAGCAGAGGGAAACCTCACACATACTTATACTAGTGATGAGACTGGAGGGTTTACTCAGGTCTCAGCAGGCATTAAAGGTACAATCCATGATAAAAATGTCAACAAAAGGGCAGCTCACCTACATTCAAAATACAAAACTGATTAAACTCATTAATTGTTTCTAAATTTATAACAGCACTAGAAAGCAACTACGTTAAAGCTCTGAATGTTTAATACTTTGAAAGGTTTGTTTATGTAACATACACATGTATGGACACAATGGGTAGGTTTGGATCACTATTTTATGTATTTTTTTCTGTGAAAGAGGCCAGATTTAAATATGTTTTATTTAGGTTTAAACTTTGTTTTGTGAAGTGTGCTTTTCTGTTCTGCCACATGAGGGAGTAGTCACCAGAGCGAGCGCTTGTTGTGCGCTGCGTAAGGCCTCCACTCCTCAAACAGAGAACAGCCTGCTGAACGAACACAACTAACGTCTCCCGTCTCTGCTTCCCTGTATAAAACAGGTTAGTAATGTGTGTAAACCTGTCACAACTTATCCCCAAGGACGTTTTAAGCCTTTCTGATGTGGTTTGGACCAAGTTTAAGGTAGAAAACTGTGTGTTAGTTTAGAAGTCGAACAGAGCTTCGGTGGCTCCAGTGAGTAAATGGTGATAAAATGGCGGCCTTACTATCAGTGTTTTTATTTATTTGTTTCTTCTGTAGCTCCTGTACATCTTCCTTAAAACAGCTGCTCAGTTAAGGGTTTAGTGTAAAATTTAATGAAGTGAATGCTATAGGTTTTCAGGGAGTGAGCATCGTGGTTAATGTATAGTTATTTAAATGTTATTGGTTGCTCATTCTGGTCGATACACTATGTTATTATTGTAAAATGGTAAAATGTGATATGTTAGTATTTTTGAATGGCCAAGGTTGTTTATATAGTGTATATATTATTGTTTGTATTATGTAGAAGTGTCCAAGTATGCAGTGAGATGAAATAGGCTAAACAAAACAAGCTTAAAACAGTGAAGTTACTGCTAAAGAATATTTTGCAAGCTGGTTGCGGCAGCAGTAAAACAGTGTAAGTTTTAGTACACAGATTTTACAGCAATATTTGGTAACTTAATTATTACTGGTAAATGTAACAACAGATTGGTGTGTAGAAGCTATAGTAGTACATTGCTACTATAGCATTAACCAGTGGCAGTTAATCATTGTTGTGTTGTTAATGGATGAATTGTTTAATTTGTTATGTGAAGATTATTGTGACTTATGAGTCAAGTCTAAAAGAGAGAAGAAGGTGAAATTGGTTTAATAATAAAAAAAAAAAAACAGAGAACAGCCTGCTGAATGAACACAACTAACGTCTCCTGTCTCTGCTTCCCTGTATAAAACAGGACACATCTTCTGCATACAGGTAACTCATGCCTGACGCCTGAAACATTCACATCAGTAATGTGTGTAAACATGGGAGCAAATAAGAGGGGTGTTCCATCAACGCAGCTAAAGAAAGCTGCGCTTACTTGATATAGCCTGGCTGCAATTAACGTCAACTTTCACTTTTGCCAATTGACTTTTATAGGCAGGGATAGGCACCGCCCCCAAGGAGGTAGTAGCCAGCTGGAGGGTATAGGGCCCGGCAGAAGATGGGACTGTTACGCAGAACCCTAGCATCATGTACAGAGCCTGGATGGCCCACAAACACATCCAAGAATCTGCCTCTTGCATTTCATATGGCCTGCATTTGTATGGATTGAAAAAGCTTGTCAGCACGGTGCAGGTTCCCTGGAGCTCTAATACGAATGTGGCATCCATCTATGGCACCAGCAGCATGGGCAAAAGCAGGACTCTGTGCAAGTTCACTGAAGCCTTGGGCAATGGTGTGAAGCTCCTGTGGCGATGGCAGTGAAATTACAGTTGAAAGTTTGGCTTTTATGTCCCTCCTAACTCTGTGGATCATATTGTGCACAGTGGTCCTGGGAATCCCAAATGCAGAGCTGAAAACAGAGAGTGATAGCCCATGAGCCAAACTATACAGGAACACAAGAACCTACATCTCCTGGCCCTAACCGTGGTCACTTGGTGAGGTACTTAATTGAATCAAGTATGCCACAGTTGTTCGATTTAGACGAAAGTCTAAGTACCATGGTTACGAATGTTACGTAATGTCTGATTTCCGCTTGACCGAGGGAAGTTTGTCCCAAAGCTTGCCGCTGTATTTATACCCTTCACCTTAATGAAGGGAACTTCATTCAGCTGTAAGTGTGACTACAAACAGAGTGCACTCCGTGACAAAGTGGAAGTGGGTAGGGGCTAGTTTGGAAAAGGTCCAATGTCTGCAGACACAGAAATGCCAGAGGTAAGACCAAATGTGAAATGTTTTGGATGTATCTGCATTCTACAAATTGTGTATAACCATTCACCTTGCTGCAGGATGTGACCAGAACAAGAAGTTTGTCAGCAAGGAATGAAGTAAGTAACTATTCATATTACCTACCAACTACATAATTGGCTACTCACTGACACATTGTGTCTTTCACAGGATATCCATTCAATTTACAAGCCATCTGCTCCTCACTACTGAAAACCAGAAACTGGACACAGAATACAAGAAGCTTAAAATTAAGAAGTTGAAGCTGGAAATTAAGAAACTGGAGAAGGATGTAAGTATAAATTTAAACACAGCAGAAAGCCATGGTTTGGACTGTATTTAATTCTTTTTCTTTTTTTGTCTTCACAGCTTGAACAAAATGAGTCAATAAATAACTAACTTCAATACAAAGTACAAAATTATACTTGCTACACTTCCAAATAAAATGGATCACTCCAAAACAAAGGTGACCATAAATAAAATGGGGATCAGCTGAAATAGGTATTCTTGTAAAGGTCCCTCACTGTTCTTCCATCCATGTGTTCCTGAAGGGCTGGGTCAGTGTCTTCCCATTTGCTCCTCCAGCAACATTGCAGGCAGTCTCTCACTGCAACGTAGAGTGTCAGTGCTATGACATATTTGGTTAGGAAAGGAAATAACTGATTTGTTATCTGTATTTGTGTAATTCTGATAAGGTAAAGTGAAACACTATCTCTGTACAGTACAGGTGCTTCTTTGTGTAGGGCTGACACTGAATTGCACATATCTGTGAACAACTGCCAGGGTAACACGATTTTCATCCAAAGAAGTGTCGACATCAAAGCTAATTTGATCTATTAACACAGATTTGCACATTTCTTCCAGATCTTATTATTACTATTCTGCCTGACAGTGTATGGACAGCTGCACCCCAGTACATATCTGTACATTTAGGCGATGGAAACATTTCCTGTTGATATAATCTGCCTCCTCAGGTCCAGATGGGGCCTGGATACGCGCATGGCGTGGGTGTGCTTCCTCATACGTGGCTCCAGCAGACTACAAAGGTACTCATCAGAGAAGCCCATTGGATTGCTCCTGTCTCTGAAGACTCTTGGATCCGAGCACCTTCCTCCACAGGGTCATCAATGAACAGACATGCCATTGTTGGTCGGAAAGGTTGTAGTCCCTAGATGCACTGCTTATATAGCCTACACCTCTGTCAATTAACCTATTGGCTTCAGGCTGTTACTTTTTTACCCATCTGCATGCCGTGAAGACCTGCCTGCTGTGCCTCTGAGGATGCTGAGTGCGGGTGGGAAATGAATAAGGCGTCTTTTTTCATTTATTATTTTATTTTATAATTTTATTATTATTTCTTTTTAACTCTTTTTAAGTTCAAAACTTGTAGTTGCATTTGATGAATGACTCTTGATATATGAATAGAGTTCGATTGTTTATTCGGTTTATTTCGGAGACCGTGACAGTGGTTTGATTTTCATTATTTTGATTAATATGGTCTTTGTAACTAAAGTAAACACATACATCTCATGCTTGTCACATTGTGAGAAAAATGTCTGAACTTATGTTTCCAAACACAGACATGGTGCTATACAAATAGATTTGACTGTAAATGAATTGAATATGTGATGCAAGTGTCAATACACCTGACACAACCGTCTTTTGGGAGACTGTTTCTGCCCATCGGACATTCTTTAACACACAGCTAAATTAAACTTGACTGTCAGCCTGCTACGGAGCAGACTAGTTCTGCTGAAGTTACCATGGTTACTGAGCTGGGAATCATGTAAACCACATTGATGGAACGGAACTCTCCCTTAAATTAGCGAAGCTTATTGAAATAAGACTATCCCTTTATCCACCTTGGAGCACCCCTCAGACCTATATTTTAAATTCTGATTGGACAGAAACAAAGAAAAATATAAATGATTTCACTCTTTTCTAAGTCAAACACTTCAGTCATATATGTTCACATGCCAGCATTTTATATGTTGTAAAATCATATTTTAAGCTTTAATACAAACAAATTTGTCAATAAAAAGCTTTAAATACAAAAGTGATTTTTTTACAATATAAGTAGCCACTAAATTCAACATACCTGTACAAAAGTGAAAGCCATGTATTTCCAAAACATCAACCTTTGACAGTGCATATTTCAATAATCCAGTGTGTTTAAATTGGTTTAATAAAAGAAGTAAGAAAATGTTTTAGACAAACTGAAGGATTAATTGTTCTTAATCCCTCAGTTTATCTAAAAAAAATTCTAACTCACCAAATTTGGAGATACAAGGTTTTAGCTGGACAGTGAGGATATGGAAATCTACAGTACAACAATTTCCAAATAGCATCAAAATGAGTTTCAGTAATAAAATGATAATATAAGCTCTATTCACAATGTGACATTTTCCTTTAACATTAATCGACACTTTCAGCACATTTAGACATTAATGTGTCTTTGATTGTAACTGTAATTCACTTCAGCTTTCTAGTAAGCCACCCAAAGTGGAGGCTGTAGTGTCTGTGATCATGGTAGGGGTTGTTGTTGGATCAATACACAGGGTGTTAGTGGCTGTAAACACCCACTGTGATATGTTTGTCTCATCGGATAAGGTGCAGTTGATGAATATGAAACCTACGGGCAACAAACAGATCAACTGTGACTAATGTACAGTGTAATCATCAAATTATCAAGTTGATTTCTAGTTATGTTCAGTCTCGCCGCACGGAGATATCTTCTTTTCTTTTGAGACACTACTGACGTGATTCCTGACCGAGCAGACCAGTAGTCCTGAGACGTTTTGTTTTAGAGTGATGTTGTTGGTCTCTTTATATCCAGAGAGGAGCTGAGCATCTTTCAAGTCCTCTCTGGAACATCCTACACTGAACAGCCTGAAATGTCTTCTGTTAGAGATCAACCTCAAATAAGAAGGTATAAAAAACAGTATTGAATTCAGTTACAGGTTTTATAGGTGGAGAGGGGGAATAGGAAGTGAATTTAACATGGGCACTACTTACAAGAAAGGAACCCAGACACCATCTTCCTCCTGTGATCTTTTTGTTGTCGTGACTTTCTCATCTCCCCGTCTTTCTTGTACTACTCAAAAGTCACAGACATATAATTAACCCTCTGACAAACAAAACTCTGATGCCTAAGCGCACTGGTTGGTTTATGTGATGTTGGTTTGAATGATGGTGTTGTTTCAGACTGACCACAGGTCCAGTTCCTCATTTATAACCTAAACACTTGTGCTAGGTGCTAAAAAAGATTATATTCACCCTCACACATTCACTCATGAATCACCTTTCAAGTTCTTCCCTACATGTTACACGCTGTGTTGTCTCTGTGTTATGGGTGTATAAATAGGTAGAGGTCTGTTTGCAATGAGGCGATGAGTAAAGTTTTAGTTCAGTAGTCAGTGAAGTCTGTCTGAAAGCTGCTGACTGGGTCAACAGAGGCTGAACAGTGAGATTTTTTAGTTCAGTAGTCATTGCAGTCATCTATGATCTGGGAGACTCCAGTTAGAGATCCGTTTTGTGGACCTCCTTCATAAGGTAGTTTATTCATGAACAGTTATTGTAACACTTTAAATTTCTAAAATTAGAAGCATAATAAAAACAAAAACAAAAACATGATTTTTAAGGCTTTTTCCACTTTTATTCGAATACAAATACAAATAATTTTGCTGCCTCAACAAATATAGATACAAATACAAACACTGGGCTCTCTGCACATCCTTAGTAGATATATAAGTACGGTATTTATTAGTTCTTGTCGGAGCTGAGAGCTGTATGTAGCAGGCTAATACTTCCTCCCTGCCTGTCATGTTATATTTTGTTGTATATTATTGTGAATGTGAATGTGCTCTGTGTTCTAACATTTATCCCACATTCACCTGCACAATAGTAATTAACTAAATACATCAATTTAATTCAAATTAACTTCAGGTTAATACAGGACATCAAGCAATTTAATTCAGCAACCTAATTAATATAAATATTCAGAATGTGGATTTCTTTCTCCTCCAGATTTGAAAGTTGTAGCTTAAATAACTCAAACTCTGAATTATTCAAATAATTAAATAGTTAAAAGTTGTTCAGTGTTACTATGGTTGAGTAATATGGATATCTGTCTTTTAGTTTTGTAAGGTACTTGGTTAACTGGAATCCACAAAGACAAAGACACATAGGAAGTGAATCAAGCAAAATATAGAAAATGTAACCAGATGGTGTTTACTGATAAACACATCTTGTGATAAGAAACTGACAAGTTGTTAAGTCACTCTCTTTTTGAACTACCCCTTCATTTGGCCCTCTCACTTCTCCCCTGTTTCAGTATAACAGAAAAAGACAAAAATTGTGAACAACACACGCTGCTTTAAAAAGATGTTCCTCTTTTTCCGCTAACTAGCTTTATAAAGAAATCAAATATCAGAAGCACAAACTCCATACATTGTAGTTGCAGGCAATTCTGAGATATAATAATGTAATTAGTAATGAAAAGACTACATGTTATCTCCATCTACAAATTCCCCCAATGAAGTAACTATAATGTAAGAGTAAGCAGGACAACACAACCCATTCATATTCATATGAACACCCTGTAATAAATAAAGGTAATAATGTAGTCTTAAAAAATCTACTGCAAATGAGAAAAAGCAGAAGTGTTTATGTAATGGAAACAAATTCATGCTTACTGTGAACTTCTCAAGAGACCAGACATTACATGCAAACTTATCTTTGGTCTTCTAGAGAACTGAGGGAAGAGGTGTGGCCAAATATGAGATTAAGTCCCAACATGCACAGCACAAAACCTTTCATAAACCAATGTAAGAGCACACTGTGCACTGCGAATTTTCAGTGTTTTAACAATTAATTAAATGTAAATATGCTTATAAATTACAAAAGAGTAAAAATAAGGATGTATTACATCATGTAAAGATTAAAAAAGAGGATAAATCAGGGACTACTTGAAAATATATATATTTAAAGAAAATATTTAACATTATACAAAACTAGTCTATAAAAATTAGTCACAGTGTGATTCAAATGATGCACCTGAATGTTTGAGCTCCTTTGACAGGTTTTCATACTGATGCCAGTCATAACCCAGGAGTACATTAAATAGTAAATAGTAATTAAAAATAATGAATAATAATAATATCTGTGAACTTTGATGGCTTGTATTCTTTTCATTGAAAATCTCATGAAATAAAGATAAGAGACTTTTAGGCATCTTAACAAAAACCTCCTCGATATGCCTTCAGCAGTCTTCGTAAAAATGCTGAACACTGCAAATCACCTGCTGTTACGGACCTTAGCGTACACACATTCATCTTCTTTTGGTTGAACAGTTTTCCGAGGTCGCCCTGAAAACTTGACTTGGCCGTACTCCACCTCCATCTCTGTAGTTTGCTGAGGTCGCCCTGAAAACTTGACTTGGCCGTACTCCACCTCCATCTCTGTAGTTTGCTGAGGTCGCCCTGAAAACTTGACTTGGCCGTACTCCACCTCCATCTCTGCCTTCTGATGCATCTGTCTCCCCGGCTGCTGCACGATGTTGACATCAGCATAGGTCAATTCTTGGTCATCTTCTTCTGTAGAGTGGAGGGAGGAACACATTAAACACTGCATGACTACACATACTCAGTGATAACAATAGATCTTTAAGGTAATTCTTTGACATTTTGGGGAGTAGACTTGAAAAGACTAATAGCACTCTCCTGTTTGTACATTAAATATGAAGCAATAGCCAGGAGACGGTTAGCTTAGCTTAGCACAAAGACTGGAAACAGCTAGTCTGACTCTGTCAAAAAGGTTAAAAATCCTCCCACCTCTAAAGTTCACTAATTAACAAGATATAACATGAATCACTGAAATTTAGAGGTGCTGGCAGGCAGATTTTTCCTTTCATATGGAGCCAGGCTAGCTGTTTCCCTGTTTCCAATTTTTGTGCTAATCTAAGCTAACTTGCTGCTAACTTCATATTTAAAGAACAGTGGAAACGATCCTCTTATCTAACTCTGCAAGAAAGTGAATTAGTGTATTTCCCAAAATGTCAAACTATTCCTTTAATCTATAAGTAGACAAAAAACAATGATATTTTAATTTGGTGATGAAAAAAGAAACTTTGTACCTTTAGGTTTGTTGTTTTGCTTTTTCCTGTGACGACAGACGACTGCCATCCCGACCATTAACAGAATTACCAGTGCTGAGAGGACACCAGCTAGAACTGGCAAATTCTTCTCTGTTTTAGTAATAAAAGACACAAGAGAAACACAGATCTTTCAGTAACCATGTTCTTAATGAAAGGTGTTTTTATGCACACATACATGGGACAAAAAGAGAAAAAGACATGAATGAATCTACTGCAGCAGAGTTGGTTTTCACTTACTAATGTAAATGTACCATGGGTCATCATTGCTGGAGTTGGTCACAGTTTGATTTGAGGGTTTAAGTGACACTGTGATGCCAGTCTCCTTACCCACAGAGGAGGCCGTAGTGTCTGTGATCATGGTAGGGGTTGTTGTTGGATCAATACACAGGGTGTTATTGGCTGAAAACACCCACTGTGATATGTTTGTCCCATCGGGTAAGGTGCAGTTGATGAATATGAAGCCTTTGGACAAAAAAACAGATCAACTGTTTTGCATTGAAGTTGTGACATGGTTTAGAGATGTATTTGGAACGTATTTTTGTTGCTGTATGTTTCGTGGGCGCCGCCATTGATAATAGTTACCTACGTGAATTTCGGTTTTCTACTATTTTGTCAGTGAAAGTTAAAGACCTTTGCATGTGGTAACATATGAAAATGTGTTTAAAAGATTGTTGTAGAGTATAAGCCAGTCAGTCGCGAGTTAATGGTAAATAGAGATGCTATATTCAAACCAGTTTCACTTCCGGTCGCTCGTTAACAAGGCAGAGTCGCGCCATTTTGTTAAGAGGTTAAGTGCACGTGCAAAGTGAGTGTTATGCTAATGTTGCAGAAAGGTTCTGTGTACGTCATATCAGTGTAGGATGAGTGTAACTGTGGTGTATGTGTTAAAATAGGAGTGATTGTAGTAATGTCAGTAAAGTAAATGTGTGTTTTGGGTAATATAATTTTTGTGCTGTATATTATATTTTACACACACACACACACACACACACACATATATATATATATATATCTTAGATTATATTTTATACATATATTACATTATATTTTAGTTAAGCCTATTCTTATTTATTTAGAAATGTAAGTCATGTTCTAAATTTATGTGAAGTTATTTTTCTTTAGACAAAATGTTTTATATTGTTTATTGTGAATTTGGTTTCAACATTTATTTTATTTTTGTAACATGTTTTGGTGTGAATGTAAAATATGAACCTTGTAGCTGTAGCTTTCAGGAAACTGACGTAACTGAGAAATATGTACAGTTTTATACTGTTGTGTCAATATTAAATGAGCATCGGCTAGAGCAACACCTGGTGTGAAGCTCACCTTTGTCACATCATCATCATCATCATCATCATCATCATCTCTCTCTCTGATCTCATTAGATTATGTCTCCCTACACTGGTAAAATGCAAATGTCAAGTAATACTTAAAGACTTCTGACATTGCACTCACAGCAATAAACATACATACAGTATTTTACACCCAATATTAGAAGATCAGAGAGTTTCAGTAAAGTATAATAACTCTGTGATGTAGAGTAATGTATTGCTCAGTATGCTCTATTGATCATTATTTGAACTTAAACTGAAGCATGTAAATATTTGATCTATTTTTGCTGGTCTCAGCAGAGTTTTATGAATCTGAACTGTCCATAAATAATGGTGACGCCTCTGTAAACCAGCAGAGGGAAACCTCACACCTACGTATACTAGTGATGAGACTGGAGGGTTTATTCAGTTCTCAGCAGGCATTAAAGGTACAATCTGTGATAAAAATGTCAACAAAAGGGCAGCTCACCTACATTTAAAACACAAAACTGATTTAAATGATACGTTGTTATATTTTAAATTCTGAACACACTCAAATATAAATGATGTCACTCTTTTCTGAATTAAACACTTCAGTCATATATGTTCACATGCCAACATTTTATATGTGATAGATTCACATTTTGGGCTTTAATACAAACAAATTTGTCAATAAAAAGCTTTGAATACAAAACTGCAATTTTTGCAATATATATAGTTACTAAATTCAACATACCTATACAAAAGTGAAAATCATGTATCTCCAAAACATCAATCTTTGACAGTGCATATTTTAATAATCCAGTATGTTTAAATTGGTTTAATTTAAGAAGTAGGAAAATGTTTTAGATAAACTGAAGGATTAAAGGTGCTGTAAGCAATTTTTTTTGTTAAAATAAGTGTTAAATAGCTCTACACTGTGATTGCCATCACTGATATAGAGTGTTTGGTCAATAACATGGATCTCCCAGTCCCTCCGCTCTGAAGGAAACAGAAAATATTTTTTTTGGTATCCTGTTTTCACTTTATCCAATCAGGACAGAGAACTCCACAAAGAGGTGGTCCTCTCTGAGCGTTCACAGGCAGGCAGCAGAATTTAAGTATGATTGACCATGGCAGAACAGGTGAAACTACCAATTCCAGCATTTTCAGGAACAGCTCACACAACCAAATACACCAAGCAAAAGAAGACGGCTGAAGAAAAGAAAGAAGAAAAGAAAGCAGTCAGGAAAAAAAAGAGACAGGAGTCATACAAGACCTACATTTATGTCAGTGGGGCCTTTGATCACTGGAAAAACCTGAAAGCAATGCACAGCTAGCCGTACTGCTTCTGCATAGGTAAGCTATATTTTACTCTGCAGTAGCTATATAGATATTTGTTAGTCAGCTGCTCTTTCTTACTGCTGTGACTAATATTGTAAGATGCTGTGGTGAAGACGGCTGTGCGTTCATGTGATGACGTGGGGAGGAGAGAGGGAAGTGCTAACTGCAAGAACAAACAGGAAGTTAAACAGAATGACAATATGGCTAACAGCCACTTTAAGTGTTTTTAATCCCTCTGTTTATCTAAAAACTTCAAAATCACCGAATCTGGAGATACATGGTTTTAGCTGGACAGTGAGGATATGGAAATCTACAGTACAATCATTTCCAAATAGCATCAAAATGAGTTTCAGTAATAAAATGATAATATAAGCTCTATTCACATTGTGACATTTTCCTTTAACATAAATCGACACATTCAGCACATTTAGACATAAATGTGTCTTTGATTGTAACTGTAATTCACTTCAGCAGTAATGAAAGAAAAAAGTTTTGTACATTATCAACAGACAGTATCAACTGTAATGTTTCCTCTGTTCTATGATCACAGGCAGAGCCGTGGGGATCTGTAGGCTTTACCTCTCTCTAAAGGCAGCAGCACACTGATGATTTCACAACAGGTCTGTTTACTTTTTAAATCTTTATAAAATATGCACTGAGCTCATCTTTTCCTCTGTGATAAATGCAGGAAACACTCACCAAGACTTTTTTGTAAAGATACTCACTGTGAGCTGCTGAGCTGTGAACACAGTGGCAGAAGAAGTTTTGTAAAGAATAAAAACAGGAGAGAGATTTCACAGTAAATCCTGTTATTTTTATACCTATAAAGACACATGGCCAATCACTGCAGAAGGTGAAAACCATCCTGATGGTTTCACAAAGTTAACATTCAGATGCAGAACTTCACAATTCAACCATTGAGAAGGAGTTCTCTGGATGGTCCTTTATTCGTGGTCTGGTGGAGGTTTCAACTTTGTTGTATTTCTTCTTCTTCCAAGCAAAATAGATGGCAATCCCAACCAACAGAGAAAGTACAACAGCTGCTCGCAAACCGCATACAAGCAGCGAATTATCTGTTCAGATATGGAGATACAAAAATCACGTCAGGTTTGCACTGTGACAGCAAAGTTAATTTTCAATTACCAAAGTACAACAGACGGTACTGGTCTGTGTGATGAGAGTGGAGCGTTTAATGGACACTATAATGTTAGTTAGTTTTCACTTATTAATGTACCATGATTCACCTCTGCTGGAGTTGGTCACAGTTTGATTAGAGGGTTTAATTGACACTGTGATACCAGTCTCCTTACCCACAGGGGAGGCCGGTTTGTCTGTGATCATGGTAGGGGTTGTTATTGGATCAATACACAGGGTGTTATTGGCTGAAAACACCCACTGTGATATGTTTGTCCCATCAGGTAAGGTGCAGTTGATGAATATGAAGCCTACGGACAAACAAACGGATCAACTGTGACTAATGTACAGTGTAATTATCAATTATCAAGCTGATTTCTAGTTATTTTCTATCTTACCACAGGTAGATATCTTCTCTTCTTTTGAGACACTACTGATGTGATTCCTGACAGAGCAGACCAGTCGTCCTGAGACGTCTTGTTTCAGAGTGATGTTGTTGGTCTCTTTATTTCCAGAGAGGAGCTGAGCGTCTGTCAGTGTGTGTCCATCCAGAGTCCAGCTGTACTGAGGACTGTCCGCTCCCTCAGAGGAGCAGGACACCCTCATCTCTCCCAGGGACAGACACTTAGAGTCCAGCCGGACAGAGGACACAGGAGCTGAGAGAAACACACTCACATGACTATTTAAAGTGGCCTTAAACATATTCAGTGTTTACAATGTAAATTTGTGTACAGAAGTACAGAATTAAATGCTTCAGGAAATGCAATGATATGGTTACATTATTTGGCAGAGGCAGACTGAAAATTTCATGTGAAATGTTTGTTCACAAAGGTAAAATGTATAAATAGTATTTGTATAGTAGTATGTGTATTTGTTGAAGTGTATTTACTTGGTTTAATTTTCCAAAATCATTTGTATTTTATTTATTAATTAACCTATAATTCAAATGATAAAGCTGTTGGTTTATTATGAATAATACAAATTAAATTATAAGATTAATAATAGCAAAAGTAGTTATTTACCTTGAATAGACAACTGAAGAGTCCACTGTTCTGAAATCGCTCCATTTGAATCAAAGGTTTGAAGGGTATATTCAGCACCATCAGTCCTGATCAGGTTATTTATCTTAAATGTTCCATTACTGGGAGTAAAAACGGATCTGTCCTTCATCATATTATACACAATCTTATCCTTTTTCCCTTTAAGTATTGGTGTTGTTTTGTTTTTATTCCATTTGTATCCAAATATTTCTGAGGCGCTGTCCATCAGCTGGAGCACCACAGTTCCTCCCAGAGCTCCATAACACTGAGTTCTATTCTGTCTGCCATCACAGTGGGTTTCAACACCTGGAAAATAGAAAAATACATTTTTAAAAATGTTATTATTACAATTGTGGTCATTCCATTTCTACTAAATTAATGATTGTGACAATGTTTTATGCAGGTGCAAATATTCATGTTTTAAAACAGAAACAACTCTGTCTCTCTCAGAGCACAGTTAGCATTACACGGACCTGTCAGTTAATAGTAATATTTAGTCACATTTAGTCATTTAGATTAGTCTAGTTTTAGTAAATTAACCTCAAACATTCATTACAAACTCATAATATGTTTTTCACATCCACAGAAATTTATTTTTGGAGATATGAACTTTTCCAAAAATACAAAATTACATATTTTCGGGGAATTTGTATAAAATAATGCACAACACATCTTAAGTTTAAGTCTTAGTAATATCTATGGTGCTTCCGATTAAAAAAACATACTTTTTTTATAAGCATGATATAACTGAGTGTTTTTTGTTTGTTTGTTTGTTGTTTATTTTAGCTATTTACTTAAATATCTGAACTCTCAGTGACGAAGTGCGTTTATCCTAAAAGTTTAATTTAATATATTCACCTGTAGTAGATAATAACTGTAATTTTTACTGTACATGCACATGGATGTGGAACTGATCTCCAGATTTGCTATTGCTCTAAGAAACAACTTTTTGTGACATTTTTTAAAAGCCTGATTAACCGAAGAGAAACAGAAACATCAGTTTCAAACTGCTGCAGTTGTCAATTGATTCTTAGAACTGGATTTATCTATAAAAGTGATCAGACTTGATCCTACAGCTGCATAAAAAGTCATAGTTTCACAACATGTTATTCACATAACGTTTAATCCAATATTAATATGTCAAATAGTGAAACAGCTCACCATGAGAGACTCCGAGCAGCATCACCAACAGTCCAACCACAGCTTCCATGTCTCCTCACTGTTCAGCCTCTGTTGACCCAGTCAGCAGCTTTCAGACAAACTTCTCTACTTTATTGAACAGAAAACATGAACATCCTACACTGAACAGCCTGAAATACAGTCCTGTATGTGATCGGCTTCAGAGGAGAACGTGTGGCAACTTTGACCAAGCAGAGCGTTGTTTCTATTCATCTTTTTATAGACAGAGAGGGGAAAAGGAAGTGGTTCTCAATGTTACTTCTCTTTTTAACCTCCAACATGACAGAGAGTCTTCATATGAACCCACTGGCAGGTCATTATTATAACAGCATGTTGAGCTCATAAAAACACAATTGACTGTATTTTAAATTCAGGTTAATCATTAAAGTCTCCAGTCATGAAAAAGGCATAGTGCAATATATGCAAAGTGCAAGACATATATTGTATCTGAGTGATGGAGAATAATATTCAGTTCGACTTAAAAGCTTCATAAGAAGAAATTTCAGGTAAACACTGAAGGTTAAACAGTCGAATATTATGTTAACTGAATATGAAGGATTGTGATCAAATTAAACACCATTTAGTCATTTATATCAGTGTGAGGATTTGAGTTTTTATCTTGTGATTTTGAATACTTTGCAGCAATAATGCAATAATTATTACTTTTTTGAACATCATCCTCTAGTTGTAGTAGCAGAACAGCATATTGTACAGGTTTGAACTTTCTTTATCAACCATTTAATTTCTTTGTGTCCTTTAATTGTTGCCTTTATTTTAGTAAAGGGTATTTGCAATAATATCCTTATAAGACCACATAAAATGTTTAATCTCTAAACCAATCTACAGCCACAGGAACATTGTTATGTCTATTGTCAAATGACTTCATCTCTTGTCCATGAACTACTGAAAAATAACGTTAAAAAAAGCAACAATATGCCATAATTCCCAAATTCATTGATAGACTGAACAACGCATTATTCATTATTCTCAAACTGGGATTTGGTGATGACAACCGTTCAACATCTTGACTGTTTATTTATACTTATGGGGAAATTGATTAGAAGACAGTTTAGCACAAGCGAGTCTTTGGATTATTAAAACTGTCAAACCAAACTTCACTTTAAGACATTTCTGTTTATATAACAGTTGGTGTGAGTGATGGTTGTGGCTGTTGTCATTCACTACATGGCAAAGAAAGAAGATTATTCAACTCTACTGATTATTTCAGTTCCTCATTTGTTACAGAAAAACACGCAACAAGGTGCAAAAATAATGACATTCACACTGTGCTGCAATATGCTGTTGACCAGCAGTGGTGTCACAACATTTGTCTGTTATGTTCCTGGTGTCAAGCTCAACTTTGTCACATCATCCTCTCTCTCTCTTCTGACATTGCACTCACAGCAATAAACATACATACAGTATTTTACACCCAATATTAGAAGATCAGAGAGGTTCAGTAAAGTATAATAACTCTGTGATGTAGAGTAATGTATTGCTCAGTATGCTCTATTGATCATTATTTTACCTTAAACTGAAGCATGTAAATATTTGATCTATTTTTGCTGGTCTCAGCAGAGTTTTATGAATACAGAACTATTCATAAATAATGGTGACACCTCTGTAAACCAGCAGAGGGAAACCTCACACCTACTTATACTAGTGATGAGACTGGAGGGTTTATTCAGTTCTCAGCAGGCATTAAAGGTACAATCCATGATAAAAATGTCAACAAAAGGGCAGCTCACCCACATTCAAAATACAAAACTGATTAAACTCATTAATTGTTTCTAAATTTATAACAGCACTAGAAAGCAACTAAGTTAAAGCTCTTAATGTTTAATACTTTGAAAGGTTTGTTTACATCAGTAATGTGTGTAAACATGGGAGCAAATCAGAGGGGTGTTCCATCAACGCAGCTAAAGAAAGCTGCGCTTACTTGATATAGCCTGGATTCAATTAACGTCAACTTTCACTTAAGCCTCAACCCGTTCAACTAACATGATTCAGCCGTGTCTAGTCAATGCTAATTCTAGCCACGCTTGAACAATCATCATGTGTGCGTGTGCACGGGGTACATAAGCAGCCCCGAACAGTTGAATGTTGAAAAGACGATACTATGTTGCAAAAATAGGGGAAAACGAGAGCGGAACAAACCCTGCTGATGAAATTATATGAAGAATATAAAGATGTCATCACTGAAAAGAGCAAAACTGTTGCAATCAACAAGGCGAGGGAGATGGCTTGGCAAACAATTGCAGACAGATTAAATGCATAAATTATACAAGCCTACTTATTGTTTCATTTGTATTTATTAATAAATGAACATTCAGATCAGATACTTTAAGACTGTGGCTATATAATCAGTAGGCTAGATAACATCAGATATATGTTTAAAACAATGGTATAGGCTATCTTAGGAGAACTGACATAACTACAATGTATTTACTGTTATTTGGTCAGTTTGGTGTAGTGTGTGAAGCTTCTCTGACCTTGTAACCCTTGACCTATATTCATTCTTCACTGTTGCATCTCAACAGGAACAATCTGAATAGCCAAAACAGAACCGGGCAACAAGTCAAAATACAATACAAAAACATTTTCCAGAGTGGGAAGTAGCGTATAATGCAATGTGAAATGTATTTGTTAACATAGTTGTTGAGCTGTGAATATGTACCTTTGTAGCCACCCAAAAAAAAGAGGGAAGCCAATGCTACTGGTGGGGGACCTCCACTAGAGGACCTCACACCTGCAGAGGAGCTGCTGAGCTGCAACAAGGGGCGACCACTAATTGACTCCTCAGAAGTCATGCCCCAAGGAGCTCGGGAGACACATGTACAAGGTATTGTCTGCTACTTTTCCTCCACAGGTATCAGTCTCTCAGTGATAATAACTAACAGTTGGCCTATATCTTTCAGTGAGTGGGGACATAATTTGCCTGCTGGATCCCCCAACTCAAGATGCTGAAGGCCTGACCCATGTGTGAATATGTCTTATCTTTGTCAAAACACTGCATTTTATGTAAATCTGTCTCCTTTCACTTTGACAACTGCAGTGTTCATCTATCTGCAGGGAGATGGCGCCAGCACATCTAGTGCCCTTGAAGATGAGGACACAAAGGGCCTTTTCCAAACTAGCTTCCACACCCTCTCCCTACCTACTTACACTCCATTTGCATGTTCATGTGGAGGGTCTTCCATACTAAGTGCCATCCCAAACCAACTAGCGGGGAGTGGAAGTGGGTTATAAATTCCTCCAACAGTGAGCCTGCATCGATGCTGACTTACTGAGCATGTGCAACATCTATTGTGTTCGTCATAGAAGATGCTCCATACAAATGGAAGTTCTGTGCGACAACCTGTAAACACATTTAATCTTAAACTGCTCAAACTAAGATGGACATTTAATATTGTCATACAGACGTTAACAACGTAAAGGTTATATTGTATTTAGGATCAAATATAGCTGTCTCTAGAGTAGAAAATGTTGTGTTCATTTGACTATAAAATGGTGTATATTTACAGGGACTGTTGCAAAAACAAAGCAGCTCATACACATCAGAGTGAAAAATGAAAACATGTTCACCAAAAAAAGAAATGCCACCAAAGAAGCTTGGAAGTCAGTTTTATTTGTGTCTATAGGCTTAGGCCTACTGTGGATTGAATGCCACCTCACTGCCCACATTGTTATAAGTTTATGTAGCCTATTATTAGTGTTGTGTATAAAAGATGATGTTTCTGACCATAACAGTTTCTTCACTATCCTCTCTGACATATTGCTTAACAGGTTCATTATCAAGGAATTAGACTTTGAGGATGTTGTGTCACCCAAACAAGTCTCAAAGAAATGGGAGAACATCAAAAAGAAGTACAAGGTAAATTTGTTGTAACAGAGTGAAATTACTATTGTCTTAAATGCTGTAGTAATTTCTAATATGTGTCACTATTTGCACTAGGAACTGAGAAGGTAAACACACAGGTTTATAAGGCCAGTTTGTGCAGTTTTAATGGGCTATTTGGACAATTAACAAAATCAGGACTGTCATTTTTTGTGAAATGAGAACTGCCCGCAACTTAAATACAAAAACACAATAAAAAGGAAACAAAAAACAGAAAAAACACAGCACAAAATGCACAAAATTCACAAATAATCATGCTCGTGCAAGTGCTGTGGCACCTGGACAGGTGCAGACAGATAGGCAGCAATCCTGTCCCTGATGTGGTTTCCATGCCTTTCCTGTTCACCTGCACCAATGAGAGGAGCATTCTGGGTATCTTCTTTGGGCGAGAGGTCCCCCATCTCTTCCAGAACATCGTTCATGTAGATGCAAAGATTGTGGAGGAATGCACAGCAAACAATGATGTCTGGTGCAAAATGTGGATGGACCTCCAGGGCCTTAAAGAGTGTGCCTCGCCAGCGTGTTTTCATCACTCCAAAAGCTCGTTCAACAACAGAACGAGCCCTGGAGTGATGCAAGTTATACCTCTCCTGGACCCGGCCTTGCAGAGGGTGCTTGCATGGTGTTATGATGCCAATTGGCTTTTCTAGGCAGGAATACGCACCACCCCCAAGGAGGTAGTAGCCAGCTGGAGGGTATAAGGCCCAGCAGAAGATGGGACTGTTACGCAGAACCCTAGCATCATGTACAGAGCCTGGATGGCCCACAAACACATCCAAGAATCTGCATCTTGCATTTCATATGGCTTGCATTTGTATGGATGGAAAAAGCTTGTCAGCACGGTGCAGGTTCCCTGGAGCTCTAATACGAATGTGGCATCCATCTATGGCACCAGCAGCATGGGCAAAAGCAGGACTCCGTGCAAGTTCACTGAGGCCTTGGGCAATGGTGTGAAGCTCCTGTGGCGATGGCAGTGAAATTACAGTTGAGAGTTTGGCTTTTATGTCCCTGCTGACTCTGTGGATCATATTGTGCACGGTGGTCCTGGGAATCCCAAATGCAGAGCTGACCACAGAGAGTGATAGCCCATGGGCCAAACTATACAGGAACACAAGAACCTACATCTCCTGGCCCCAACCGTGGTCCCTTGGTGAGGTAATTAATTGAATCAAGTATGCCACAGATGTTCGATTTAGATGAAAGTCCTTCTTGAGGCAGATGTCTGGATTACCGTACGACAGCATTATAGGGATGGCATCATTTAACTGCATGTACAGCTCTCTGTCTGTCTGGAAAAAAGAGAATAACAGACTAAATGTTATTTGAATACGGTCAACACATCCAACATTCATCCACTTAGGTGATAGCATATGTATAGGCCTGTTGAAATGATGTTGCTGCTCTGACATTCTTCAACAATATTCTCCTTGTCTTTGTCTTAATTGAGAACAAACTGTTTTATCACATTACAGTGGAATTACAATCAAGAATGTACTAGGCTACATCTACACAATTCCATTGTTAATCTACAATAAATAATTTATAGAACTTACTAAAGAAGAAGAATATTCTACATAAAGATTAGATATGAATATACCACTGCTACAAAAAAAACAACAAAAACAAAAAGAAAAGAAAAAAGATGCAAGTACCTTTCTCTGGTGCATCAAGGCTAAAAGGCGTCTTAAACGTCCATGCCCTCTGGAAGCTCTGTTCCTTTGATCTTCCAACAGCCGGTGGATCATGGCAACAGTTGCCGCTCCCGAAAAACACTGATAACATTTCTACAAAATGAAAGACAAAGACAGTGACAACCCACAGAGACATTGGGCCCTTTTTTCCTACAGGCACAAGGCCAGCACTGGGCAAAAAGCAGTCAGCACTTACCTCATCTCTCCCTTTGACAGACACTCGGCAAGACAGAGAACAAAGTAGCTGAGAGAAACACACTCAGATGACTTTTAATAATAACGCATTCTCAGTCAATCTATACCGTTACTGATGAATAACAAGGCAAACATAAAATAAAAATATACTGTAGGATATCTATCAATATTATTAAATTACCCTGCAGGCAAAAAAGGCTCTTTACCTTGAATGGACAATTGTAGAGTCTGCTGTTCTGATTCATGTCCATCTGAATCAAAGATCTGAAGGGTATATTCACCACCATCAGTCATTCTCAGGTTTTTTATCCTAAACATTCCATTACTGGGAGTAAAGATGGATCTGTCCTCTATCAGATTAGACACAATCTTATCCTTTCTCCCATCAAGTATTTTTAAAGTTTTGTTTTTATTCCATTGGTATTTAAATATTTCTGAGGCTTTGTCCATCAGCTGGAGCACCACAGTTCCTCCCAGAGCTCCAAAACACTGCTTCTCCATCCTGTCTGCCATCACAGTGGGTTTCAATACCTGGAAAAATAGAAAAATACATTTTTAAAAATGTTCACAATTGTGGTGATTCCATTTCTACAAAATTAAAGACTATGACAATGTTTAAGGTATGTACAAATATTCATGTTTTAAATGGAAAAATTAAACATGTTATGCTTTTTGTGATTTTCTGTCAGTTTTATACTGTTATGATATTGTATGTCTGTGTTAAATATGGTCGAAGTTCCAAAACTTGAGATTAACATATGTAGAAATGCTCCCTGCAAGTCAAAATCCAGGGCTTCAGTCGACGCAGTCGCTTTGTTCGTGTTGTTTTTTCTGGTCGTGTCTAGATGGCAACCATAGATTTGTGAAACCCTCACCAGAATTGTAAGGAAGTAGTAATTTTAACCAACGCCACGTTTCAAATGATCATTTTAACCCAAACCATTATCTTTCCCTAACTCAAGTGGTTTTTGTACCTGAACCTAACCAGAGCTTAACCTTACCGTTGTCACATCATAAAACAGCGAGACAAGAATATTTTGAAGCTACTCTAGAGTGTTTCACTAACCTAAAGTTACCATCTAGACATGACTGTTTTTTCTACCTTAAACTTTTGTTAGTTCCGTACTCTTTGTTGCTAAGGTTGTTGCTAAGGTTTTTCCATGTATTGTTTGTGTTGTTCACTCTCATATTTCAGCTCAGATTTCATCTCCAACATGTACAGATGTATGTGAGAAGTTGGTATTTGGAGTAAAGAATGAGAAAAATAAGTGAAATCCAACTACTATAGTTTGTTTCATGGTTTGTTGACGTTGCATCCTGAGATGGCGGAAGTCTGCCACTTCCAAGAGCTGGCCAATCAGAACAGAGTGGGCTCATAAGGAGGGGGTCTTAAGTAAGAAGTTTCTTAACTGTAAAACATGCAAAGATATTCCAGTAAAGCCCCAGATTAAAAATATAAACCTGTAAATGTGTGTCATATGTCTCCTTTAAGTTTGCTGCACTCTGTCTCCCTCGGAGCACATTTAGCATTACATGGGCCTGTCAGTTATAATGTTTCACTGTAGTACATTTAGTTATTTACTTTAGTCTAGTTTTACTAAATTAACCTCTCCTAGTCATTACAAACTCATGCTGTGTTTTTTACTACAGAACTTTACATCTGAAGTTTTCCAAATTATATGTTGGAGGAGGAAACTTTGTATAAAATCATGCACAAGACATCTGAAGTTCAACTCTCAGTAATTTCTATGGGGCTCCCAATAAAATAATAAAAACATAGTGTTAGTGTTGGCATGATACAACTGAGTGTATTGTTTTTTGTTTTTTACTTGAGAAAAAACTGAAAGGACGAGAGAAAATTAAATATCAGAGGAGAAGAAGTCCTTACATCCTAGTATAATGTAATACATTCATCTGTAGTGGACAATAATTGTAATTGTTTCTGTACATGCACACTGATGTGGTATTTAATCTCCGTATTCTCTATTGCTCTGTGAAACAACTTTGTTTTGTTTTTTTTAAAGCTTTTTTATATTTATGGTGAATGAAACTCGTCACACAAAGTTTCAGCCGTCTGAGGCTCATTTTGTGTTCGTGCGTGGATGAGGCCAAACTATATCAGTGTTGAGCAGGACATAAACAGTGAAAAGGACAAAGTGGTTGGCAGGTTTGCCACTTTGAAGGAGAGGAGGATGAAATTTCTAAAAGGGACTCTGAAATGTACAAAGTTTGTTAAACTGTTCGGATTATTTTGTTCCATGGAGGATAATACACAAATGGACCAACGTTACACTAAACTACAGCAGTCTGAGCAGGGACAACAACCGATGAGTGAAACATCCATAATTAGTCTTTATTAACTTAAATTTTAGTTATGAAGAAATCAGTCAGACTATTAGATTTATCTGTTGTTTAACTCCTCGTTTGCCGATCTCAGCACCTGTCTGTGTCACTGCCTGTGGTGTTGTAGACTGTCCACTTTGTATTTGAATAAGTTGTAGACTGCCGTCTCTATTTTATGTTTATGTTATTCCCATGTAAGAAAGACATGGTACTGAGACAGTGCATCTGGCTTGTTGCTGTCTATTGGCGGTGGTGCTGAACTGCTTGTCAATCAATGTATGTAGAGCTCCGCATGCTGTCCTCAGTACTGAAACATTTGAACGTGACCTGTTGTTTGGCTTCACTGTATGTTTTCGTAGACATAGGCTTGCTTGGCTCAATGATAATTTGTGATTATGGATAGGATATGTCAGCTATATTTTACAGCTGTGAATTTTAATATGACTTTATTAGAAGGGCCCCTTGAGAATGCTTCGCCCCCCCTGTGCTGAGAGTCTAGCTCCGCCCCTGTCAAGACCCCACAGGTGGATTCCAGTTCATTTGAGCTGCATAACACGTCATTGAAGAACTACTCACTATACTTGATCCTACTTGACAAAATGTCACAGTTGCACAACATGTTACTCACATAACATTAAATCAATATTAATATGTCAAATAGTGAAACAGCTCACCATGAGAGACTCCGAGCAGCATCACCAACAGTCCAACCACAGCTTCGAGGTCTCCTCACTGTTCAGCCTCAGGAGAACGTGTGGAAACTTTGACAAAGCAGAGCATTGTGTCTATTCATCTTTTTATAGACAGAGAGAGAAAAAGGAAGTGGTTCTAAGTGTCACTTTTCTGTTAACCTCCAACATGACAGAGAGCCTTCATATGTGTGATGGACTCGGTGGATGAAAAGAAAACATCCTTCCCTCCTTCACACTGAAAGAGGATTTGAGACTGACAGCTGACTTTTCTAATATATCCAATATCAACAGTCACAAAAATAGATCTTATTATGTCCAGGTGATACTGTAAAACGTGTCATCTCTCTGTCTCACCATTGTGACAAAATAAGCATTTATATGATATATTGTGGCTCATAATTCTCATCTCTAAATCAATAATAACAAGTCAAATTTGAACTCACTGAAAGGTCATTATTACAACAGCATGTTGAGCTCATAAAAACACAACAAACTGTATTTTAAATTCAGGTTAATCATTAAAGTCTCCAGTCATGAAAAAGGCATAGTGCAATATATGTAAAGTGCAAGACGTATTTTGTATCTGAGTGATGGAGAATAATATTCAGTTCAACTTAAAAGCTTCATAAATTTCAGATAAACATTGAAGGTTATATAGTGGAAAAGTAACGTACACCAAGGGTTGTAGTGAGGTGCTGCTCACTGGAAGCAGATTCAAAAGCAGGAAAGATGTGTTGCACACTTTGGCTCCATATGTATTTCTTTTTTATTATGATGACGTTTTGGCCCTCAGGCCTTCATCCATGATTGTTGATCTGAGGCGTCTTGTTTCAGAGTGATGTTGTTGGTCTCTTCATTTCCAGAGAGGAGCTGAATACAAGAGCGGAAGGAGAGGAGAGGGTTAGGTGGTATTTATACCATTGCCGGAAGTAGCGTAGTTGAGGTGTGGTCCTGCTCCTGAAACTTCACTTAATAGCTTCAATAAAATTCTAAACAAAACATGTATAATAATATTACATTTTTAAGTTCTGCTGCTGCCATAAAAACATGGTGTCTTATAGTGTTGAATATTTCAGTCATGGTAAGTGTCATGAAGCTGCATGTGTGTGTGTTGGAACAGTGTCATACAGTATTTTTTTTAGAGGAACTTAAGAAAATGTTGGTGGGACATTCAGTGTTCAATGGGTCAGCTAATGATATTAAATTTTAAATGAATTTTTAAAATTAAAATATAAAAATGTCATGATGATATTCGACCTGTTATGTTTTAAGTGTAAAACAGATCACAGTACTCAGACAGGAAATTGGTCTGTACACAGATATGTGACCACAAAATATTTGCTTATATGCACAAACTAAAATTCGCTCTTCCCATACAAGCAAATACAGTAAAACTATATTTCTGGAGTCATTGTGATAATTATTACTCAGCAGCATTGTGAGATGTTTTCATTCTTCCTCACAGATTCAGTGAGAATACAAAAGATATTGCATATCTCCAGGTTTCTTAAGATTTGATTATGATCATTTAGTCAGTTCTGATCTTTGGTTAGTGGAGAAATTAGTCCATTTTTGTGTAAGTCAGTGATCACACTAACTTGGAACAAGCCACTGGTTTATTACGTCTAAAAAAAACAAATCATATGAACAGAGAGCCTTCATGAAAGACTGCCCTAGACAGAGCATAGAGCGCGTTGATTGGCTTAGCCGTAAACACGTCTACAGGTACGGTGGCTCATAATGAACAAACAGAACAATCATCTAACTAAATGATCCACAGTAAGTGAGAGGGTTTCCACTGTTCAAATTAAATTGAATCAATTTTGTGCTCTCAACTGATATTTGTAAAATTATTTCATTTGGATCTCACTTTCAAAAATTTCATTAGCATTTACTTTCTCCGCAACCTGTGATTTCAAATTTAACCCACCGGAAGCTTTCAGATTGTAACAACATCAAACCATTTACTGGCAGTCGATCGCAGCTCTAAACTATCACTAAGCTATGTGTTGTGTGTCATACTCAGTAATGAACAGGCTTTGCATGTGAAACTAATCCCTGAAATCCTAGTTGTCAGTTGATTCCTGTTTGTTAAAAGTATTTATTTGGTCAAAGCTGTTTTCTAGCCTGGAACAGTATTTAAGCTGCTTCAGTTAGGATGATGTCAAACTTTACTTATTGACTAAAAGTGATCTTGTGGCTGCATAAAATCAACAATAATGATTCCTAATTTAACATAAAACATCTTTTTGCACAATATCAAATCCAACATTAACATAATAGTGAAACAGCTCACTATGAGAGACTCCGAGTAGCATCACCAACAGTCCAACCACAGCTTCCATGTCTCCTCACTGTTCAGCCTCTGTTGACCAAGTCAGCAGCTTTCAGATAAACTTCTCTACTTTATTGAATAGAAAACATGAACATCCTACACTGAACAGCCTGAAATCTCTTCTGTTAGAGATCAACCTCAGAGAAGAAGGTGTACAAAAAGTGTTGAATTCAGCTACAGGGTTTATAGGTGGAGAGATGGAAAGGAAGTGAAACTTGACACGGTCGCTACTTACAAGAAAGAAAACCAGACACCAACTTCTTCCTGTGGTCCTTATGTTGTCATGACTTCTTCATCTCCTCCATCTTTCTTATACTACTCAACAGTCACAGACATATCATTAAGCCTATGACAAACAAAACTCTGATACTATACTTTACACTAACCTTACATTTCATTTGGCAGACGATGAGGTTCAATCCAAGCCACAGGTGACAGTGATGCTTCATGTCAGTCATGCAGTACCAACCTAGCAGCTGTTGTCTGCTGTATTTCAGTTCCCTTCCATGATGCTCAAAAGACGTCAGGACAACTGAAAACTTAAGACACAAACTGCAAAACAAGTGATTGATCAATCTTTTAATACACAGAAAAAACATTATCGATTCAATAAAGGAGGCCGTATTCTACCATCAAACTGGGATTTTAGAATGACAGCTGGTAGTTCAACATGTAAACTGTGTATTTGTGCTCATGGAGAAAAGATTAAAGGCCAGTTTAGCACAACTATGTCTCTGGATCACCTCGTTTGTATCACAGCTGAATTTGAAATGTATTATCCTCACTGCAATTCAAATCATTGACTCCTTCAAACTGTAAAATTCCACCTTCAAAGCTTTTTTGAAGGTGTTGGTTTATGTGATGTTGGTTTGAATGATGGTTGTTGTTTCAGACTGACCACAGGTCCAGTTCCTCATTTATAACAGAAACACTTGTGCTAAAAAAAAAAAAAAAAATGCTCACACTATGCTCCAAAAAGTCCTTGTGAGATGCTCAGACGTGTCCTGTTGGTCCGGTTGATGAAAGCTTGTTTGAAGTTCACCACTTAACTCTGTCATATCATCCTCTCTCTCTCTCTTTGTGTTTCTCAGTAGATTCTGTCACTCTCAAATTTCATGTACAACAACCAGAGTGTGGACTCAAACTAGAAAACAGAGTCAGTGGCCTTAACGGGCCCCCTGTTGACGTCAGCTGATCAAACTTGATCTTAAAATATTTATTTTACGATCTATTGATAAATTCTATGAATATTAAATTATTGGTCACCAAAGCATTTATTCAATCAGAAACTTACATGCTCAGCATTGAAGAATGGGCAGGAGCCACCAGTTTAGGTTTTATAGTTGTATAATGTTGGCATAGAAGGTAGCATCACATGACTGTGTCACGACATAAAATGACAAGTTTTTTTTAATAGGTGAAAAATAAATGTTTAATCGTGGTTCAGTCTGATCTTTCAGAGTTCAAGTACAGCCGTCGAATGTCTTTGGATCAAAAGCAGAATGACTGCTGAGTAATTTGGTCCCCATAAAATAAAATGGCTTTTTGATCAGATGGTAAAAAGATGCTAGATTGTTGGAGCAGCTTTATTATCCTGCCTTTATGCCGTCAGAAGTTCAACTGTGTTTTAAGAAGTGGGCTCAACTAAAAGATTATCTCAGGTTGTTTTAGAACACTACAACTATCATGGGCCATAAACACTTATTTTATGGCACTGTGAATCAGCTGAATGGCATGTCATGGCTGTCAACCTTTAACCCCAAAGTCTCACACCAAACCAATCATGTAACCTCTATCTTTGATTAAACCCACAGCAAGTGAACAGCAAAAACTGCTCAGGTTAAATTTAAGCACATGGTGTCATTTTAAATTCAAAAAAGAGAAGAAGAAGAAGAAAATAGCACACACTAGTTGGTAAAACTCAACCAACGTTAAAAAGCATTTTAATAAAGAAGTAAAATGTGATGAAGAAGAACAACACTGAAATGAACAAAACTAACACCAAGCTTAATTAAATGAAATAATATAATTTATGAAAGACATTTTGTAAAAAGTTTTTTATATAAATGGGTCATGTTTCAGAGGGCGATGCTGAGTTGGAAAAAAGAGAGATCAAAGGTTTGGTCACAGCCATGCCAAAAGACTGTTGGCAGATGCAAGGACATTGAGTTTTTACCTGCATCTACTTACAGGTGTGGGAATATTAAATTACTTCTCCAAAATGTTTTCCATAAATTGGTCCAAAGTTAGGTTGTAAAAAATATGCAATAAATGAAAAGTACAAAGCAAGAATCGCCTTTCAAGTTCTTCCCTGCACGTAACACAGTGTGTTGTCTCTGTGTTATGGGTGTATAAATAGGTAGATGTCTGTCTGCAGTGAGGCGATGAGTAAAGTTTCAGTTCAGTAGTCAGTGCAGTCGTCTATGATCTGGGAGACTCCAGTTCAAGACTCAGTTTGTGGACCTCCTGCGTGAGGTAGTTTATTTATGAACACTTATTGTAACACTTTAAGTTTCTAAAACTGAAAGTGTAATAAAAACAAAACCAGGATTTTTAAGCCTCTCTCCACTTTTATTCAAATACAATTAATTTTGCTGCTTCAACAAATATAGATACAAATACAAATACTGGGCTTTCTACACATCCCTAGTAGATATATATCTACTGTCATTCTATTATTTCTTGTTGAGAATATAAGTTTAGAGTGCAGTGAACATTTCCAAAGTAGAGCTTCATTGGAGCTGAGAGCTGAATGAAGCAGGCTAACACTTCCTCTCTTGGTATCATGTTATATTTTGTTGTATATTATTGTCTTTGTAAGTCTAATTGACTATTTTAAATCACTTAAACATTGATATTGAGTTGAGACTCTTTCAAGTTCTGAAGAGTAGTGGTCAGTTTCCACACATTTGCGAGGTAATAGTTGCTTACAGTATGTAATCACTGCTATGAATGTGCTCAGTGTTTTAACATTTATCCCACATTCACCTGCACAATAGTAATTAACTAAAAACATCAATTTAATTCAAATTAACTTCTGGTTAATACAGGACATCAAGCAATTTAAGTCAGCAACTTAATTAATATAAATATTCAGAATGTGGATTTGTTTCTCCTCCAGATTTGAAAGTTGGAGCTTAAATAACTCAAACTCTGAATTATTCAAATGATTAAATAGTTAAAAAAAATGTTCAGTGTTACTATGGTTGAGTAATATGGATATCTGTCTTTTAGTTTTGTAAAGTACTTTGTTAACTGGAATCCACAAAGACACATCGGAAGTGCATCAAGCTAAATATAGAAAACGTATTTTGATGGTGTTAACTGATAAACACATCTTGTGTTAAGAAACTGACAAGTTGTTAAGTCACTCTCATTTTGAACTACCCCTTCATTTGGCCTCTCACTTCTCCCCTGTTTCAGTGTAACAGAAAAAGAAAAAATTGTGAACAACACATCCTGCTTTAAAAAGATGTTCCTCTTTTCCCGCTAACTCGCTTTATTAAGAAATCAAATCTTAGAAGCAAAAACTCCATACATTGTAGTTGCAGGCAATTCTGAGATATAATAATGTAATTATTAATGAAAAGACTACATGTTATCTCCATCTACAAATTCCCCCAATGAAGTAACTATAATGTAAGAGTAAGCAGGACAATACAACCCATTCATATTCATATGAACACCCTGTAATAAATAAAGGTAATAATGTAGTCTTAAAAAATCTACTGCAAATGATAAAACAATATTGCAAGAATGGAATCTCATGCTTAAGAAAAAGCGGAAGTGTTTATGTAATGGAAACAAATTCATGCTTACTGTGAACTTCTCAAGAGACCAAACATTACATGCAAACTTATCTTTGATCTTCTAGAGAGCTGAGGGAAGAGGTGTGGCTAAATATGAGATTAAGTCCCAACATGCACAGCACAAAACCTTTCATAAACCAATGTAAGAGCACACTGTGCACTGTGAGTTTTCAGTGTTTTAATAATGAATTAAATGTAAATATGCTTATAAATTAGAAAAGAGTAAAAATAAGGATGTATTACATCATGTAAAGATTAAAAAAAGAGGATAAATCAGGGACTACTTGAAAATATATATATTTAAAGAAAATATTAAATATTATACAAAACTAGTCTATAAAAATTAGTCACAATGTGATTTAAATGATGCACCTGAATGTTTGAGCTCCTTTGACAGGTTTTCATACTGATGCCAGTCATAACCCAGGAGTACATTAAAAATGATGAATAATAATAATATCTGTGAGCTTTGATGGCTTGTACTCTTCTCATTGAAAATCTCATGAAATAAAGATAAGAGACCTTTAGGCATCTTAACAAAAACCTCCTCCATCTGCCTTCAGCAGTCTTTGTAAAAATGCTGAACACTGCATATCACCTGCTGTTACGGACCTTAGCGTACACACATTCATCTTCTTTTGGTTGAACAGTTTTCCGAGGTCGCCCTGAAAACTTGACTTGGCCGTACTCCACCTCCATCTCTGCCTTCTGATGCATCTGCCTCCCCGGCCGCTGCACGATCTTGACATCAGCATAGGTCAATTCTTGGTCATCTTCTTCTGTAGAGTGGAGGGAGGAACACATTAAACACTGCATGACTACACATACTCAGTGCTAACAATAGATTTTTAAGGAAATTCTTTAACATTTTGGGCAGTAGACTTGAAAAGACTAATAGCAATCTCCTGTTTGTACATTAAATATGAAGCGATAGCCAGGAGACTGTTAGCTTAGCTTAGCACAAAGACTGGAAACAGCTAGTCTGACTCTGTCAAAAAGGTTAAAAATCCTCCTACCTCTAAAGTTCACTAATTAAAGAGATATAACATGAATCACTGAACTTTAGAGGTGCTGGTAGGCAGATTTTTACACCTTCATATGGAGCCAGGCTAGCTGTTTCCCTGTTTCCAGTTTTTGTGCTAATCTAAGCTAACTTGCTGCTAACTTCATATTTAGAGAACAGTAGAAACGATCCTCTTATCTAACTCTGCAAGAAAGCAAATTAGTGTATTTCCCAAAATGTCGAACTATTCCTTTAATCTATAAGTAGACAAAAAACAATGATATTTTAATTTGTTGATGAAAAAAGAAACTTTGTACCTTTAGGTTTGTTGTTTTGCTTTTTCCTTTGATGACAGACGACTGCCACCCCGACCATTAACAGAATTACCAGTGCTGAGAGGACACCAGCTAGAACTGGCAAATTCTTCTCTGTTTTAGTAATAAAAGACACAAGAGAAACACAGATCTTTCAGTATCCATGTTCTTAATGAAAGGTGTTATTATGCAGACATATGCAGGACAAAAAGAGAAAAAGACATGAATGAGTTGGTTTTCACTTACTAATGTAAATGTACAATGGGTCATCATTGCTGGAGTTGGTCACAGTTTGATTTGAGGGTTTAATTGACACTGTGATGCCAGTTTCCTTACCCACAGGGGAGGCCGTAATGTCTGTGATCATGGTAGGGGTTGTTGTTGGATCAATACACAGGGTGTTATTGGCTGAAAACACCCACTGTGATATGTTTGTCCCATCGGGTAAGGTGCAGTTGATGAATATGAAGCCTTCGGACAAAAAAACAGATCAACTGTGACTAATGTACAGTGTAATTATCAATTATCAAGCTGATTTCTAGTTATTTTCTATCTTACCACAGGTAGATATCTTCTCTTCTTTCGAGACATTACTGATGTGATTCCTGACAGAGCAGACCAGTCGTCCTGAGACGTCTTGTTTCAGAGTGATGTTGTTGGTCTCTTTATTTCCAGAGAGGAGCTGAGCGTCTGTCAGTGTGTGTCCATCCAGAGTCCAGCTGTACTGAGGACTGTCCGCTCCCTCAGAGGAGCAGGACACCCTCATCTCTCCCTGGGACAGACACTCAAAGTCCAGCAGGACAGAGGACACAGGAGCTGAGAGAAACACACTCACATGACTTTTTAAAGTGGCCTTAAACATATTCAGTGTTTACAATGTAAATTTATATACAGAAGTACAGAATAAAATGATTCAGGAAATGCAATGCTACACTGTAGTTATGTGGCAGACTTTGAGTATTTCATGTGAAATGTTTGTTTGCAAAAGTAAAATGTTGAAATAGTATTTGTATAGTAGTATGTGTATTTGTTGAAGTGTATTTACTTGGTTTAATTTTCCAAAGTCATTTGTATTTTATTTATTAATTAACCTGTAATTCAAATGATATAACTGTTGGTTTATTATGAATAATACAAATTAAATTGTAAGATTAATAATAGCAAAAGTAGTTATTTACCTTGAATAGACAACTGAAGAGTCTGCTGTCCTGATTCACGTCCATTTGAATCAAAGATGTGAAGGGTATATTCAGCACCATCAGTCCTGTTCAGGTTATTTATCTTAAATGTTCCATTACTGGGAGTAAAAACGGATCTGTCCTTCATCTCATTAGACACAATCTTATCCTTTCTCCCTTTAAGTATTATTGTTGTTTTGTTTTTATTCCATTGGTATCCAAATATTTCTGAGGCGTTGTCCATCAGCTGGAGCACCACAGTTCCTCCCAGAGCTCCATAACACTGAGCTCTATTCTGTCTGCCATCACAGTGGGTTTCAATACCTGGAAAATAGAAAAATAGTTAAAAAAAAAAAATATTATCACAATTGTGGTCATTCCATTTCAACTAAATTAATGACCGTGACAATGTTTTATGCAGGTGCAAATATTCATGTTTTAAAACAGAAACAACTCCATCTCTCTCAGAGCACAGTTAGCATTACACGGACCTGTCAGTTAATAGTAAACTTAGTAAAAGATGTGTTATGAATTATTTTATACAAATTCCCCGAAAACATATAATTTCGTATTTTTGGAAAAAAAAATTTCTGTGGATGTGAAAAACATATTATGAGTTTGTAATGAATGTTTGAGGTTAATTTACCAAAACTAGACTAATCTAAATGACTAAATGTGACTAAATATTAAGTCTTAGTCATTTCTATGGTGCTTCCGATTAAAAAAACATACTGTTTTTATAAGCATGATATAACTGAGTGCAGTTTGTTTATTTGTTTGTTGTTTATTTTAGCTATTTACTTAAATATCTAAACTCTCAGTGAAGAAGTGTATTTATCCTCAAAGTTTAATTTAATAGATTCACCTGTAGTAGATAATAACTGTAATTTTTACTGTACATGCACATGGATGTCGAATTGATATCCAGATTTGCTATTGCTCTAAGAAACAACTTTTTGTGACATTTTTTAAAAGCCTGATGAACCGAAGAGAAACAGAAACATCAGTTTCAAACTGCTGCAGTTGTCAATTGATTCTTAGAACTGGATTTATCTATAAAAGTGATCAGACTTGATCCTACAGCTGCATAAAAAGTCATAGATTCACAACATGTTATTCACATAACGTTAAATAAATATTAATATGTCAAATAGTGAAACAGCTCACCATGAGAGACTCCGAGCAGCATCACCAATAGTCCAACCACAGCTTCCATGTCTCCTCACTGTTCAGCCTCTGTTGACCCAGTCAGCAGCTTTCAGACAAACTTCTCTACTTTATTGAATAGAAAACATGAACATCCTACACTGAACAGCCTGAAATACAGTCCTGTATGTGATCGGCTTCAGAGGAGAATGTGTGGCAACTTTGACCAAGCAGAGCGTTGTTTCTATTCATCTTTTTATAGACAGAGAGGGGAAAAGGAAGTGGTTCTCAGTGTTACTTCTCTTTTTAACCTCCAACATGACAGAGAGCCTTCATATGTTTAATGGACTCAGTGGGAGAAAAGGAAACATCCCTCCTTCACACTGAAAGAGGATTTGAGACTGACAGTGTCATTTGTCGTCTCTCTGTCTCACCATTGTAATAAAATAAGCATTTATATGATATATTGTTTGTCATCCCTAAATCAAATGATAACAAGTCAAATTTTACTGAAACTTGCTTTCCCAACCTTTCAAACTGTCCTGAACCCACTGGCAGGTCATTATTATAACAGCATGTTGAGCTCATAAAAACACAACAAACTGTATTTTAAATTCAGGTTAATCATTAAAGTCTCCAGTCATGAAAAAGGCATAGTGCAATATATGCAAAGTGCAAGACATATATTGTATCTGAGTGATGGAGAATAATATTCAGTTCAACTTAAAAGCTTCATAAGAAGAAATTTCAGGTAAACACTGAAGGTTAAACAGTTAAATATTATATTAACTGAAAATGAAGGATTGTGATCAACTTAAACACCGTTTAGTCATTTCTATCAGTGTGAGGATTTGAGTTTTTATCTTGTGATTTTGAATACTTTGCAGCAATAATGCAATAATTGTTACTTTTTTAAACATCATCCTCTAGATACAGTGGCAAAACAGCATATTGTATAGCTTTAGACTTTTTTTATCGACCATTTAATTCCCTTGTGTCCTTTACTTGTTGCCTTTATTTTAATAAAGGGTATTTGCAATAATATCCTTATAAGACCACATAAAATGTTTTATCTCTAAACCAATCTACAGCCACAGGAACGTTGTTATGTCTATTGGCAAATGGAGCTTAGCATAAGTTCAAGCAGGAAGACTATTTATCACTCATTCATTCATTCTCATTCTCTCTCTCTCTCTCTCTCTCTCTCTCTCTCTCACCGTTTCTCCTGCTCTTGTATCAGCTGATTAGGTGGATTACTTTTAATTAACAAATCAGATTCCGCCACAATTTCTATCAGCCTATCACGTCTTAGCTGACAAACTTGAAATCTGTTCTTCTCTCTGTCGTTGTCATTTCAGGGCAAATTCTTACGACCCTCCGCCGCCCCTTTCACCTTCACTTCATCATGTCAGCGCCAGATCCGAGATCACCAGAAGCCCGCTCCTCTCCTCATCATCCAGATCCCAATATTCCCATATTCATCACCAACACCAGTGTCTACAGTCGATCAGGGATATCCTCTTCTACTCACGCCTTAACTTCCCTCCTTATGAATATGATGACATCATGATGGCGTCTAATCGCCAAAGACTTTTCACATTTTCATCTCATTATGCATGTTCAATAAAGTCATTGTCACTTAAAAAAATGAAGTCTTCCCTGATTGAAATGACCTCATTTTATGTCCATGAACTACTGAAAAATAATGTTAAAAAAGCAACAATATGCCATAATTCCTAAATTCATTGACAAACTGAACAACACATTTTTCTGCCATCAAACTGGGATTTGGTGATGACAACCGTTCAACATACTAACTGTTTATTTATACTTATGGGGAAATTGATGAGAAGACAGTTTAGCACAAGCGAGTCTTTGGATTATTAAAACTGTCAAGCCAAACTTCACTTTAAGACATTTCTGTTTATATAACAGTTGGTGTGAGTGATGGTTGTGGCTGTTGTCATTCACTACATGGTAAAGAAAGAAGATTATTCAAATCTACTGATTATTTCAGTTCCTCATTTGTTACAGAAAAACACGCAGGAAGGTGCAAAAAAAATGACATTCACACTGCTGCACTATGCTGTTGACCAGCAGTGGTGTCACATCATTTCTCTGTTATGTTCCTGGTGTGGGAGTGAAGTTACGTTTATGTATGTTTAGTTCGGTAAATAAGTGGAGTCTGTAATTTGTTAAACAGTTTATGTAAATTGAGAAACATAAGTGATTGTTATGTATAAGTCATTGAATAAGTTAATTAATAGTAATTTGTTAAAGTTCAGCTAATAATCATTTGATTAAGTGATGTTGATGTAAGCATGATATTTTGTAAAGGCTGCATTATTTAAGCTTCCTGTTAAAACAGTGAAGTAGGTTACTGTCGCTTTAAGAGATATAGGTCCCTTGTGTTTTACTGGGGTGAACCTGTGGTTTTGAAAAGTTGAGACTCAAGGAAGGACCGAGCCACATGGTTTTCTAACTGTAGTACAGTTTGCTGATTAGGAGAACTTGGCTTTGAATACTCCTGTAAGAAGATACTACAAACTGCAGAATAAATACTTGTTTTATCCTTTTTTACATCAGAGTCTGGTGGAAGATTTTCCTCCTCAAGCTAATGTACACGAGTTAGGCCCTTGTTGAGCTTCAACCAGCCACACCTGGTGTGAAGCTCACCTTTGTCACATCATCATCATCATCATCATCATCATCATCTCTCTCTCTGATCTCATTAACTTATGTCTCCCTACACTGGTAAAATGCAAATGTCAAGTAATACTTAAGGACTTCTGACATTGCACTCACAGCAATAAACATACATACAGTATTTTACACCCAATATTAGAAGATCAGAGAGTTTCAGTAAAGTATAATAACTCTATGATGTAGAGTAATGTATTGCTCTGTATGCTCTACTGATCATTATTTTACCTTAAACTGAAGCATGTAAACATTTGATCTATTTTTGCTGGTCTCAGCAGAGTTTTATGAATACGGAACTATTCATAAATAATGGTGACGCCTCTGTAAACCAGCAGAGGGAAACCTCACACCTACTTATACTAGTGATGAGACTGGAGGGTTTACTCAGTTCTCAGCAGGCATTAAAGGTACAATCTGTGATAAAAAATGTCAACAAAAGGGCAGCTCACCCACATTTAAAACACAAAACTGATTTAAATGATACGTTGTTATATTTTAAATTCTGAACAAATATAAATGATGTCATTCTTTTCTGAATTAAACACTTCAGTCATATATGTTCACATGCCAACATTTTATATGTGATAGATTCACATTTTGGGTTTTAATACAAACAATTTTGTCAATAAAAAGCTTTGAATACAAAACTGCAATTTTTACAATATATGTAGCTACTAAATTCAACATACCTATACAAAAGTGAAAATCATGTATCTCCAAAACATCAACCTTTGACAGTGCATATTTTAATAATCCAGTGTGTTTAAATTTGTTTAATTTAAGAAATAAGAAAATGTTTTAGATAAACTGAAGGATTAAAGGTGCTGTAAGCAATTTTTTTTTGTTAAAATAAGTGTTAAATAGCTCTACACTGTGATTGCCATCACTGATATAGAGTGTTTGGTCAATAACATGGATCTCCCAGTCCCTCCGCTCTGAAGTAAACAGAAAATAATTTTTTTGGTATCCTGTTTTCACTTTATCCAATCAGGACAGAGAACTCCACAAAGAGGTGGTCCTCTCTGAGCGTTCACAGGCATGCAGCAGAATTTAAGTGTGACTGACCATGGCAGAACAGGTGAAACTACCAATTCCAGCATTTTCAGGAACAGCTCACACAACCAAATACACCAAGCAAAAGAAGACGACTGAGGAAAAGAAAGAAGAAAAGAAAGCAGCCAGGAAAAAAAAGAGACAGGAGTCATACAAGACCTGCATTTATGTCAGTGGGGCCTTTGATCGCTGGAAAAACCTGAAAGCAATGCACAGCTAGCCGTACTGCTTCTGCACAGGTAAGCTATGGATATTTGTTAGTCAGCTGCTCTTTCTTACTGCTGTGACTAATATTGTAAGGTGCTGTGGTGAAGACGGCTGTGCGTTCATGTGATGACGTGGGGAGGAAGGAGGGAAGTGCTAACTGCAAGAACAGACAGGAAGTTAAACAGAATGACAATATGGCTAACAGCCCCTTTAAGTGTTTTTAATTCCTCTGTTTGTCTAAAAATTTCAAAATCACCAAATTTGGAGATACAAGGTTTTAGCTGGACAGTGAGGATATGGAAATCTACAGTACAATAATTTCCAAATAGCATCAAAATGAGTTTCATTAATAAAATGATAATATAAGCTCTATTCACAATGTGACATTTTCCTTTAACATAAATCGACACTTTCAGCACATTTAGACATAAATGTGTCTTTGATTGTAACTGTAATTCACTTCAGCAGTAATGAAAGAAAAAAGTTTTGTACATTATCAACAGACAGTATCAACTGTAATGTTTCCTCTGTTCTATGATCACAGGCAGAGCCGTGGGGATCTGTAGGCTTTACCACTCTCTAAAGGCAGCAGTACACTGATTTCACAACAGGTCTGTTTACTTTTTAAATCTTTATAAAAGATGCACTGAGCTCATCCTTTACACTGTGAGAAATGCAGGAAACACTCACCAAGACTTTTTTGTAAAGGTACTCACAGCGAGCTGCTGAGCTGTGAACACAGTAGCAGAAGTAGTTTTGTAAAGAATAAAAACTGGAGAGAGATTTGACAGTAAATCCTGTCATTTTTATACCTATAAAGACACATGGCCAATCACTGCAGAAGGTGAAAACCATCCTGATGGTTTCACAAAGTTAACATTCAGATGCAGAACTTCGCAATTCAACCATTGAGAAGGAGTTCTCTGGATGGTCCTTTATTCGTGGTCTGGTGGAGGTTTCAACTTTGTTGTATTTCTTCTTCTTCCAAGCAAAATAGATGGCAATCCCAACCAACAGAGAAAGTACAACAGCTGCTCGCAAACCGCATACAAGCAGCGAGTTATCTGTTCAGATACAGAGAGAGAAACACAGATCTTTCAGTAACCATGTTCTTAATGAAAGGTGTTTTATGCACACATACATGGGACAAAAAGAGAAAAACACATGAATGAATCCACTGCAGCAGAGTTGGTTTTCACTTACTAATGTAAATGTACCATGGGTCATCATTGCTGGAGTTGGTCACAGTTTGATTTGAGGGTTTAATTGACACTATGATGCCAGTCTCCTTACCCACAGAGGAGGCCGGTTTGTCTGTGATCATGGTAGGGGTTGTTGTTGGATCAATACACAGGGTGTTATTGGCTGAAAACACCCACTGTGATATGTTTGTCCCATCGGGTAAGGTGCAGTTGATGAATATGAAGCCTACGGACAAACAAACAGATAAACTGTGACTAATGTACAGTGTAATTATCAATTATCAAGCTGATTTCTAGTTATTTTCTATCTTACCACAGGTAGATATCTTCTCTTCTTTCGAGACATTACTGATGTGATTCCTGACAGAGCAGACCAGTCGTCCTGAGACGTCTTGTTTCAGAGTGATGTTGTTGGTCTCATTATTTCCAGAGAGGAGCTGAGTGTCTGTCAGTGTGTGTCCATCCAGAGTCCAGCTGTACTGAGGACTGTCCGCTCCCTCAGAGGAGCAGGACACCCTCATCTCTCCCTGGGACAGACACTCAGAGTCCAGCTGGACAGAGGACACAGGAGCTGAGAGAAACACACTCACATGACTTCTTAATGTGGCCTTAAACATATTCAATGTTTACAATGTAAATTTATATACAGAAGCACAGAATTAAATGTTTCAGGAAATGCAATGATATGGTTACATTATTTGGCAGAGGCAGACTGAAAATTTCATGTGAAAAGTTTGTTTGCAAAAGTAAAATGTTGAAATAGTATTTGTATAGTAGTATGTGTATTTGTTGAAGTGTATTTACTTGGTTTAATTTTCCAAAATCATTTGTATTTTATTTATTAATTAATCTATAATTCAAATGATAAAGCTGTTGGTTTATTATGAATAATACAAATTAAATTGTAAGATTAATAATAGCATAAGTAGTTATTTACCTTGAATAGACAACTGAAGAGTCCACTGTCCTGATACACGTCCATTTGAATCAAAGGTTATAAGGGTATATTCAGCACCATCAGTCCTGATCAGGTTATTTATCCTAAATGTTCCATTACTGGGAGTAAAAACGGATCTGTCCGTCATCGTATTATACACAATCTTATCCTTTCTCCCATGAAGTATTGTTCTTTTGTTTTTTTGCCATAGGTATCTAAATATTTCTGAGGCGTTGTCCATCAGCTGGAGCACCACAGTTCCTCCCAGAGCTCCATAACACTGAGCTCCATCCTGTCTGCCATCACAGTGTGTTTCAACACCTGGAAAATAAAGAAATAGTTTAAAAAAAAAATATTATCACAATTGTGGTCATTCCGTTTCAACTAAATTAATGACCATGACAATGTTTTATGCAGGTGCAAATATTCATGTTTTAAAACAGAAACAACTCCGTCTCTCTCCGAGTACAGTTAGCATTACACGGACCTGTCAGTTAATAGTAATATTTAGTCACATTTAGTCATTTAGTCTAGTTTTGGTAAATTAACCTCAAACATTCATTACAAACTCATGCTGTGTTTTTTCACATCTACAGGACTTTATTTGGGAGATCTGAACTTCTCGAAAAAAGTATGAATTATATGTTTTGGGGGAAACACATCTTAAGTTAAACTCTCAGTAATTTCTATGATGATTCCGATTAAAAAACATACTGTTAGTATAAGCATGATATAACTGAGTGTTTTCTTGTTCATTTTTAGTTTAGTTTTTCTGAACTCTCAGTGAAGAAGAGCGTTCATCCTAAAATTTTAATTTAATATATTCCCCTGTAGTAGATAATAACTGTAATTTTTACTGTACATGCACATGGATGTGGAATTGATATCCAGATTTGCTATTGCTCTAAGAAACAACTTTTTGTGACATTTTTAAAAAACCTGATGGACCGAAGAGAAACAGAAACATCAGTTTCAAACTGCTGCATTTGTCAATTGATTCTTAGAACTGGATTTATCTATAAAAGTGATCAGACTTGATCCTACAGCTGCATAAAAAGTCATAGATTCACAACATGTTATTCATATAACGTTAAATCAATATTAATGTGTCAAATAGTGAAACAGCTCACCATGAGAGACTCCGAGCAGCATCACCAACAGTCCAACCACAGCTTCCATGTCTCCTCACTGTTCAGCCTCTGTTGACCCAGTCAGCAGCTTTCAGACAAACTTCTCTACTTTATTGAATAGAAAACATGAACATCCTACACTGAACAGCCTGAAATACAGTCCTGTATGTGATCGGCTTCAGAGGAGAACGTGTGGGAACTTTGACCAAGCAGAGCGTTGTTTTATGTCCATCTTTTTATAGACAGAGAGGGAAAAAGGAAGTGGTTCTTGGTGTTACTTCTCTTTTTAACCTCCAACATGACAGAGAGCCTTCATATGTACCCACTGACATGTCATTATTATAACAGCATGTTGAGCTCATAAAAACACAACAAACTGTATTTTAAATTCAGATTAATCATTAAAGTCTCCAGTCATGAAAAAGGCATAGTGCAATATATGCAAAGTGCAAGACATATATTGTATCTGAGTGATGGAGAATAATATTCAGTTCAACTTAAAAGCTTCATAAGAAGAAATTTCAGGTAAACACTGAAGGTTAAACAGTTAAATATTATGTTAACTGAAAATGAAGGATTGTGATCAACTTAAACACCATTTAGTCATTTCTATCAGTGTGAGGATTTGAGTTTTTGTCTTGTGATTTTGAATACTTTGCAATAATAATGCAATAATTATTACTTTTTTAAACATCATCCTCTAGTTATAGTGGCAGAGCAAATAAGCATTTATATGATATATTGTGGCTCATAATTCTCATCTCTAAATCAATGATAACAAGTCAAATTTGAACCCACTGAAAGGTCATTATTACAACCGCATGTTGAGCTCATAACAACACGACAAACTGTATTTTAAATTCAGGTTAATCATTAAAGTCTCCAGTCATGAAAAAGGCATAGTGCAATATATGTGAAGTGCAAGACATATATTGTATCTGAGAGAATAATATTCAGTTCAACTTAAAAGCTTCATAAATTTCAGGTAAACATTGAAGGTTATATAGTGGAAAAGTAACGCACACCAAGGGTTGTAGTGAGGTGCTGATCACTGGAAGCAGATTCAAAAGCAGGAAAGACATGTTGCACACTCTGGCTCCATATGTATTTCTTTTTCATTATGATGACGTTTTGGCCTTCAGGCCTTCATACATGATTGTTGATCTGAGGCGTCTTGTTTCAGAGTGATGTTGTTGGTCTCTTTATTTCCAGAGAGGAGCTGAATACAAGAGCGGAAGGAGAGGAGAGGGTTAGGTGGTATTTATACAATTGCCGTAAGTAGCGTAGTTGAGGTGTGGTCCTGCTCCTGAAACTTCACTTAATAGCTTCAATAAAATTCTAAACAAAACATGTATAATAATATTACATTTTTAAGTTCTGCTGCAGCCATAAAAACATGGTGTCTTATAGTGTTGAATAGTTCAGTCATGGTAAGTGTCATGAAGCTGCATGTGTGTGTGTTGGAACAGTGTCATACAGTATTTTTTTTAGAGGAACTTAAGAAAATGTTGGTGGGACATTCAGTGTTCAATGGGTCAGCTAATGATATCAAATTTTAAATGAATTTTTAAAATTAAAATATAAAAATATCATGATGATATTCGACCTGTTATGTTTTAAGTGTAAAACAGATCACAGTACTCAGACAGGAAATTGGTCTGTACACAGATATGTGACCACAAAATATTTGCTTATATGCACAAACTAAAATTCGCTCTTCCCATACAAGCAAATACAGTAAAACTATATTTCTGGAGTCATTGTGATAATTATTACTCAGCAGCATTGTGAGATGTTTTCATTCTTCCTCACAGATTCAGTGAGAATACAAAAGATATTGCATATCTCCAGGTTTCTTAAGATTTGATTATGATCATTTAGTCAGTTCTGATCTTTGGTTAGTGGAGAAATTAGTCCATTTTTGTGTAAGTCAGTGATCACACTTACTTGGAACAAGCCACTGGTTTATTACGTCTAAAAAAAACAAATCATATGAACAGAGAGCCTACATGTAAGACTGCCCTAGACAGAGCATAGAGCGCGTTGATTGGCTTAGCCGTAAACACATCTACAGGTACGATGGCTCATAATGAACAAACAGAACAATCATCTAACTAAATGGTCTACAGTAAGTGAGAGGGTTTCCACTGTTCAAATTAAATTGAATTAATTTTGTGCTCTCAACTGATATTTGTAAAATTCTTTCATTTGGATCTCACTTTCAAAAATTTCATTAGCATTTACTTGCTCCGCAACCTGTGATTTCAAATTTAACCCACCGGAAGCTTTCAGATTGTAACAACTTCAAACCATTTACTGGCAGTCGATCGCAGCTCTAAACTATCACTAAACTATGTGTTGTGTGTCATACTCAGTAATGAACAGGCTATGCATGTGAAACTAATCCCTGAAATCCTAGTTGTCAGTTGATTCTTGTTTGTTAAAAGTATTTATTTGGTCAAAGCTGTTTTCTAGCCTGGAACAGTATTTAAGCTGCTTCAGTTAGGATGATGTCAAACTTTACTTATTGACTAAAAGTGATCTTGTGACTCCATAAAATCAACAATAATGATTTCTAATTTAACATAAAACATCTTTTTGCACAATATCAAATCCAACATTAACATAATAGTGAAACAGCTCACTATGAGAGACTCCGAGTAGCATCACCAACAGTCCAACCACAGCTTCCATGTCTCCTCACTGTTCAGCCTCTGTTGACCCAGTCAGCAGCTTTCAGACAAACTTCTCTACTTTATTGAATAGAAAACATGAACATCCTACACTGAACAGCCTGAAATGTCTTCTGTTAGAGATCAACCTCAGAGAAGAAGGTGTACAAAAAGTGTTGAATTCAGCTACAGGGTTTATAGGTGGAGAGATGGAAAGGAAGTGAAACTTGACACGGTCGTTACTTACAAGAAAGAAAACCAGACACCAACTTCTTCCTGTGGTCTTTATGTTGTCATGACTTCTTCATCTCCTCCATCTTTCTTGTCCTACTCAACAGTCACAGACATATCATTAAGCCTATGACAAACAAAACTCTGATACTATACTTAACACTAACCTTACATTTCATTTGTCACTCTCAAATTTCATGTACAACAACCAGAGTGTGGACTCAAACTAGAAAACAGAGTCAGTGGCCTTAACGGGCCCCCTGTTGACGTCAGCTGATCAAACGTGATCTTAAAATATTTATTTTATGATCTATTCTATGAATATTAAATTATTGGTCACCAAAGCATTTATTCAATCAGAAACTAACATGCTCAGCATTGAAGAATGGGCAGGAGCCACCAGTTTAGGTTTTATAGTTGTATAATGTTGGCATAGACGGTAGCATCACATGACTGTGTCACAACATAAAATAACAAGTTTTTTTAATAGGTAAAAAATAAATGTTTAATCGTGGTTCAGTCTGATCTTTCAGAGTTCAAGTACAGCAGTCGAATGTCTTTGGATCAAAAGCAGAATGACTGCTGAGTAATTTGATCCCCATAAAATAAAATGGCTTTTTGATCAGATGGTAAAGAGATGCCAGATTGTTGGAGCAGCTTTATTATCCTGCCTTTATGCTGTCAGAAGTTCAACTGTGTTTTAAGAAGTGGGCTCAACTAAAAGATTATCTCAGGTTGTTTTAGAACACTACAACTATCATGGGCCATAAACACTTATTTTATGGCACTGTGAATCAGCTGAATGGCATGTCATGGCTGTCAACCTTTAACCCCAAACTCTCACACCAAACCAATCATGTAACCTCTATCTTTGATTAAACCCACAGCAAGTAAACAGCAAAAACTGCTCAGGTTTAATTTAAGCACATGATGTCATTTTAAATTCAAAGAAGAAGAAGAAGAAAATAGCACACACTAGTTGGTAAAACTCAACCAATGTTAAAAAGCATTTTAATAAAGAAGTAAAATGTGATGAAGAAGAACAACACTGAAATGAACAAAACTAACACCAAGCTTAATTAAATGAAATAATATAATTTATGAAAGACATTTTGTAAAAAGGTTTTTATATAAATGGGTCATGTTTCAGAGGGCGATGCTGAGTTGGAAAAAAGAGAGATCAAAGGTTTGGTCACATCCATGCCAAAAGACTGTTGGCAGATGCAAGGACATTGAGTTTTTACCTGCATCTACTTACAGGTGTGGGAATATTAAATTACTTCTCCAAAATGTTTTCCATAAATTGGTCCAAAGTTAGGTTGTAAAAAATAGGCAATAAATGAAAAGTGCAAAGCAAGAATCGCCTTTCAAGTTCTTCCCTGCACGTAACACAGTGTGTTGTCTCTGTGTTATGGGTGTATAAATAGGTAGATGTCTGTCTGCAGTGAGGCGATGAGTAAAGTTTCAGTTCAGTAGTCAGTGCAGTCGTCTATGATCTGGGAGACTCCAGTTCAAGACTCAGTTTGTGGACCTCCTTCGTGAGGTAGTTTATTTATGAACACTTATTGTAACACTTTAAGTTTCTAAAATTGAAAGTGTAATAAAAACAAAACCAGGATTTTTAAGCCTCTCTCCACTTTTATTCAAATACAATTAATTTTGCTGCTTCAACAAATATAGATACAAATACAAATACTGGGCTTTCTGCACATCCCTAGTAGATATATATCTACTGTAATTCTATTATTTCTTGTTGAGAATATGAGTTTAGAGTGCAGTGAACATTTCCAAAGTAGATCTGGATTGGAGCTGAGAGCTAAATGTAGCAGGCTGGCACTTCCTCTCTTGGTATCATGTTATATTTTGTTGTATATTATTGTCTTTGTAAGTCTAATTGACTATTTCTAATCACATAAACATTGATATTGAGTTGTTTTCAGTGATGAAAGCACTCTTTCAAGTTCTGAAGAGTAGTGGTCAGTTTCCACACATTTGCGAGGTAATAGTTGCTTACAGTATGTAATTGCTGCTATGAATGTGCTCAGTGTTTTAACATTTATCCCACATTCACCTGCACAATAGTAATTAACTAAAAACATCAATTTAATTCAAATTAACTTCTGGTTAATACAGGACAACAAGCAATTTAATTCAGCAACTTAATTAATATAAATATTCAGAATGTGGATTTGTTTCTCCTCCAGATTTGAAAGTTGGAGCTTAAATAACTCAAACTCTGAATTATTCAAATAATTAAATAGTTAAAAAAATGTTCAGTGTTACTATGGTTGAGTAATATGGTTATCTGTCTTTTAGTTTTGTAAAGTACTTTGTTAACTGGGATCCACAAAGACACATCGGAAGTGCATCAAGCTAAATATATAAAACGCATTTTGATGGTGTTAACTGATAAACACATCTTGTGATAAGAAACTGACAAGTTGTTAAGTCACTCTCATTTTGAACTACCCCTTCATTTAGCTGTCTCACTTCTCCCCTGTTTCAGTATAACAGAAAAAGAAAAAATTGTGAACAACACACCCTTCTTTAAAAAGATGTTCCTCTTTTTCTGCTAACTCGCTTTATTAAGAAATCAAATCTTAGAAGCAAAAACTCCATACATTGTAGTTGCAGGCAATTCTGAGATATAATAATGTAATTAGTAATGAAATGACTACATGTTATCTCCATCTACAAATTCCCCCAATGAAGTAACTTTAATGTAAGAGTAAGCAGGACAACACAACCTGTTCATATTCATATGAACACCCTGTAATAAATAAAGGTAATAATGTAGTCTTAAAAAATCTACTGCAAATGATAAAACAATATTGCAAGAATGGAATCTCATGCCTAAGAAAAAGCGAAAGTGTTTATGTAATGGAAACAAATTCATGCTTACTGTGAACTTCTCAAGAGACCAGACATTACATGCAAACGTATCTTTGGTCTTCTAGAGAGCTGAGGGAAGAGGTGTGGCTAAATATGAGATTAAGTCCCAAATATGCTCATAAATTAGAAAAGAGTAAAAATAAGGATGTATTACATCATGTAAAGGTTCAAAAAGAGGATAAATCAGGAACTACTTGAAAATATATATATTTAAAGAAAATATTAAATATTATACAAAACTAGTCTATAAAAATTCATCACAGTGTGATTTAAATGATGCACCTGAATGTTTGAGCTCCTTTGACAGGTTTTCATACTGATGCCAGTCATAACCCAGGAGTACATTAAAAATGATGAATAATAATAATATCTGTGAGCTTTGATGGCTTGTATTCTTCTCATTGAAAATCTCATGAAATAAAGATAAGAGACCTTTAGGCATCTTAACAAAAACCTCCTCCATCTGCCTTCAGCAGTCTTTGTAAAAATGCTGAACACTGCATATCACCTGCTGTTACGGACCTTAGCGTACACACATTCATCTTCTTTTGGTTGAACAGTTTTCCGAGGTCGCCCTGAAAATTTGACTTGGCCGTACTCCACCTCCATCTCTGTAGTTTGCTGAGGTCGCCCTGAAAACTTGACTTGGCCGTACTCCACCTCCATCTCTGCCTTCTGATGCATCTGCCTCCCCATGATCTTGACATCAGCATAGGTCAATTCTTGGTCATCTTCTTCTGTAGAGTGGAGGGAGGGACACATTAAACACTGCATGACTACACATACTCAGTGCTAACAATAGATTTTTAAGGAAATTCTTTGACATTTTGGGCAGTAGACTTGAAAAGACTAATAGCACTCTCCTGTTTGTACATTAAATATGAAGCGATAGCCAGGAGACGGTTAGCTTAGCTTAGCACAAAGACTGGAAACAGCTATTCTGACTCTGTCAAAAAGGTTAAAAATCCTCCCACCTCTAAAGTTCACTAATTAACAAGATATAACATGAATCACTGAACTTTAGAGGTGCTGGTAGGCAGATTTTTACACCTTCATATGGAGCCAGGCTAGCTGTTTCCCTGTTTCCAGTTTTTGTGCTAATCTAAGCTAACTTGCTGCTGACTTCATATTTAGAGAATAGTGGAAACGATCCTCTTATCTAACTCTGCAAGAAAGCAAATTAGTGTATTTCCTAAAATGTCAAACTATTCCTTTAATCTATAAGTAGACAAAAAACAATGATATTTTAATTTGGTGATGAAAAAAGAAACTTTGTACCTTTAGGTTTGTTGTTTTGCTTTTTCCTTTGACGACAGACGACTGCCACCCCGACCATTAACAGAATTACCAGTGCTGAGAGGACACCAGCTAGAATTGGCAAATTCTTCTCTGTTTTAGTAATAAAAGACACAAGAGAAACACAGATCTTTCAGTAACCATGTTCTTAATGAAAGGTGTTATTATGCAGACATATGCAGGACAAAAAGAGAAAAAGACATGAATGAGTTGGTTTTTACTTACTAATGTAAATGTACCATGGGTCATCATTGCTGAAGTTGGTCACAGTTTGATTTGAGGGTTTAATTGACACTGTGATGCCAGTCTCCTTACCCACAGAGGAGGCCGTAATGTCTGTGATCATGGTAGGGGTTGTTGTTGGATCAATACACAGGGTGTTATTGGCTGAAAACACCCACTGTGATATGTTTGTCCCATCGGGTAAGGTGCAGTTGATGAATATGAAGCCTTCGGACAAAAAAACAGATCAACTGTGACTAATGTACAGTGTAATTATCAATTATCAAGCTGATTTCTAGTTATTTTCTATCTTACCACAGGTAGATATCTTCTCTTCTTTCGAGACATTACTGATGTGATTCCTGACAGAGCAGACCAGTCGTCCTGAGACGTCTTGTTTCAGAGTGATGTTGTTGGTCTCATTATTTCCAGAGAGGAGCTGAATGTCTGTCAGTGTGTGTCCATCCAGAGTCCAGCTGTACTGAGGACTGTCCCCTCCCTCAGAGGAGCAGGACACCCTCATCTCTCCCTGGGACAGACACTCAGAGTCCAGCAGGACAGAGGACACAGGAGCTGAGAGAAACACACTCACATGACTTTTTAATGTGGCCTTAAACATATTCAGTGTTTACAATGTAAATTTATATACAGAAGTACAGAATAAAATGATTCAGGAAATGCAATGCTACACTGTAGTTATGTGGCAGACTTTGAGTATTTCATGTGAAATGTTTGTTTGCAAAAGTAAAACGTTGAAATAGTATTTGTATAGTAGTATGTGTATTTGTTGAAGTGTATTTACTTGGTTTAATTTTCCAAAGTCATTTGTATTTTATTTATTAATTAATCTATAATTCAAATGATAAAGCTCTTGGTTTATTGTAAATAATACAAATTAAATTTTAAGATTAATAATAGCAAAAGTAGTTATTTACCTTGAATAGACAACTGAAGAGTCCGCTGTTCTGATTCACGTCCATTTGAATCAAAGATGTGAAGGGTATATTCAGCACCATCAGTCCTGATCAGGTTATTTATCTTAAATTTTCCATTATTGGGAGTAAAAACGGATCTGTCCGCCATCAGATTAGACACAATCTTATCCTTTCTCCCATTAAGTATTTTTAAGGTTTTGTTTTTTTGCCATTGGTATTTAAATATTTCTGAGGCGTTGTCCATCAGCTGGAGCACCACAGTTCCTCCCAGAGCTCCATAACACTGAGCTCCATCCTGTCTGCCATCACAGTGGGTTTCAACACCTGGAAAATAGAAAAATAGTTAAAAATTATCACAATTGTGGTCATTCCGTTTCAACTAAATTAATGACTGTGACAATGTTTTATGCAGGTGCAAATATTCATGTTTTAAAACAGAAACAACTCCGTCTCTCTCCGAGTACAGTTAGCATTACACGGACCTGTCAGCTAATAGTAATATTTAGTCACATTTAGTCATTAGATTAGTCTAGTTTTACGAAATTAACCTCAAACATTCATTACAAACTCATAATATGTTTTTCACATCTACAGAAATGTATTTTTGGAGATATGAACTTTTCCAAAAATACAAAATTATATGTTTTCGGAGAATTTGTATTAAATAATGCATAATGCATCTTAAGTTTAAGTCTTAGTCATTTCTATGGTGCTTCCGATTAAAAAAACATACTGTTTTTATAAGCATGATATAACTGAGTGCAGTTTGTTTATTTGTTTGTTGTTTATTTTAGCTATTTACTTAAATATCTAAACTCTCAGTGAAGAAGTGTATTTATCCTCAAAGTTTAATTTAATAGATTCACCTGTAGTAGATAATAACTGTAATTTTTACTGTACATGCACATGGATGTGGAATTGATATCCAGATTTGCTATTGCCCTAAGAAACAACTTTTTGTGACATTTTTTAAAAGCCTGATGGACCGAAGAGAAACAGAAACATCAGTTTCAAACTGCTGCAGTTGTCAATTGATTCTTAGAACTGGATTTATCTATAAAAGTGATCAGACTTGATCCTACAGCTGCATAAAAAGTCATAGTTTCACAACATGTTATTCATATAATGTTAAATCCAATATTAATGTGTCAAATAGTGAAACAGCTCACCATGAGAGACTCCGAGCAGCATCACCAACAGTCCAACCACAGCTTCCATGTCTCCTCACTGTTCAGCCTCTGTTGACCCAGTCAGCAGCTTTCAGACAAACTTCTCTACTTTATTGAATAGAAAACATGAACATCCTACACTGAACAGCCTGAAATACAGTCCTGTATGTGATCGGCTTCAGAGGAGAACGTGTGGGAACTTTGACCAAGCAGAGCGTTGGTTCTATTCATCTTTTTATAAGCAGAGCGGGAAAAAGGAAGCAGTTCTTGGTGTTACTTCTCTTTTTAACCTCCAACATGACAGAGAGCCTTCACATGAACCCACTGACAGGTCATTATTACGACAGCATGTTGAGCTCATAAAAACACAACAAACTGTATTTTAAATTCAGGTTAATCATTAAAGTCTCCAGTCATGAAAAAGGCATAGTGCAATATATGCAAAGTGCAAGACATATATTGTATCTGAGTGATGGAGAATAATATTCAGTTCAACTTAAAAGCTTCATAAGAAGAAATTTCAGGTAAACACTGAAGGTTAAACAGTTAAATATTATGTTAACTGAAAATGAAGGATTGTGATCAACTTAAACACCATTTAGTCATTTATATCAGTGTGGTCATTTGAGTTTTTATCTTGTGATTTTGAACACTTTGCAGCAATAATGCAATAATTGTTACTTTTTTAAACATCATCCTCTAGATACAGTGGCAGAACAGCATATTGTATAGCTTTAGACTTTTTTTATCGACCATTTAATTCCCTTGTGTCCTTTACTTGTTGCCTTTATTTTAATAAAGGGTATTTGCAATAATATCCTTATAAGACCACATAAAATGTTTCATCTCTAAACCAATCTACAGCCACAAGAACGTTGTTATGTCTATTGGCAAATGGAGCTTAGCATAAGTTCAAGCAGGAAGACTATTTATCACTCATTCATTCATTCTCATTCTCTCTCTCTCTCTCTCTCTCTCTCTCTCTCTCACCGTTTCTCCTGCTCTTGTATCAGCTGATTAGGTGGATTACTTTTAATTAACAAATCAGATTCCGCCACAATTTCTATCAGCCTATCACGTCTTAGCTGACAAACTTTAAATCTGTTCTTCTCTCTGTTGTTGTCATTTCAGGCCGAATTCTCACAACCATCCGCCGCCCCTTTCACCTTCACTTCATCATGTCAGCGCCAGATCCGAGATCACCAGAAGCCCGCTCCTCTCCTCATCATCCAGATCCCAATATTCCCATATTCATCACCACCACCAGTGTCTACAGTCCATCGGGGATATCCTCTTCTACTCATGCCTTAACTTCCCTCCTTATGAATATGATGACATCATGATGGCGTCTAATCGCCAAAGACTTTTCACATTTTCATCTCATTATGCATGTTCAATAAAGTCATTGTCACTTAAAAAAACAAAGTCTCTCCTGATTGAAATGACCTCATTTTATGTCCATGAACTACTGAAAAATAAGGTTAAGAAAGCAACAATATGCCATGATTCCTAAATTTATTGACAAACTGAACAACGCATTTTTCTGCCATCAAACTGGGATTTGGTGATGACAACCGTTCAACATCTTGACTGTTTATTTGTACTTATGGGGAAATTGATTAGAAGACAGTTTAGCACAAGCGAGTCTTTGGATTATTAAAACTGTCAAACCAAACTTCCCCTTAAGAGATTTTTGTTTATATAACACTTGGTGTGAGTGATGGTTGTGGCTGTTGTCATTCACTACATGGCAAAGAAATAAGATTATTCAAATCTACTGATTATTTCAGTTCCTCATTTGTTAAAGAAAAACATGCAGCAAGGTGCAAAAATAATGACATTCACACTGTGCTGCACTATGCTGTTGACCAGCAGTGGTGTCACATCATTTCTCTGTTATGTTCCTGGTGTGGGAGCGAAGTTACGTTTATGTATGTTTAGTTCGGTAAATAAGTGGAGTCTGTAATTTGTTAAACAGTTTATGTAAATTGAGAAACATAAGTGATTGTTATGTATAAGTCATTGAATAAGTTAATTAATAGTAATTTGTTAAAGTTCAGCTAATAATCATTTGATTAAGTGATGTTGATGTAAGCATGATATTTTGTAAAGGCTGCATTATTTAAGCTTCCTGTTAAAACAGTGAAGTAGGTTACTGTCGCTTTAAGAGATATAGGTCCCTTGTGTTTTACTGGGGTGAACCTGTGGTTTTGAAAAGTTGAGACTCAAGGAAGGACCGAGCCACATGGTTTTCTAACTGTAGTACAGTTTGCTGATTAGGAGAACTTGGCTTTGAATACTCCTGTAAGAAGATACTACAAACTGCAGAATAAATACTTGTTTTATCCTTTTTTACATCAGAGTCTGGTGGAAGTTTTTCCTCCTCAAGCTAATGTACACGAGTTAGGCCCTTGTTGAGCTTCGACCAGCCACACCTGGTGTGAAGCTCACCTTTGTCACATCATCATCATCATCATCATCATCATCATCATCTCTCTCTCTGATCTCATTAGATTATGTCTCCCTACACTGGTAAAATGCAAATGTCAAGTAATACTTAAAGACTTCTGACATTGCACTCACAGCAATAAACATACATACAGTATTTTACACCCAATATTAGAAGATCAGAGAGTTTCAGTAAAGTATAATAACTCTGTGATGTAGAGTAATGTATTGCTCAGTATGCTCTATTGATCATTATTTTACCTTAAACTGAAGCATGTAAACATTTGATTTATTTTTGCTGGTCTCAGCAGAGTTTTATGAATACAGAACTATTCATAAATAATGGTGACGCCTCTGTAAACCAGCAGAGGGAAACCTCACACCTACTTATACTAGTGATGAGACTGGAGGGTTTACTCAGGTCTCAGCAGGCATTAAAGGTACAATCCATGATAAAAATGTCAACAAAAGGGCAGCTCACCTACATTCAAAATACAAAACTGATTAAACTCATTAATTGTTTCTAAATTTATAACAGCACTAGAAAGCAACTACGTTAAAGCTCTTAATGTTTAATACTTTGAAAGGTTTGTTTATGTGACATACAAATGTATGGACACAATGGGTAGGTTTGGATCACTATTTTATGTATTTTTTTCTGTGAAAGAGGCCAGATTTAAATATGTTTAATTTAGGTTTAAACTTTGTTTTGTGAAGTATGCTTTTCTGTTCTGCCACATGAGGGAGTAGTCACCAGAGCGAGCGCTTGTTGTGCGCTGCGTAAGGCCTCCACTCCTCAAACAGAGAACAGCCTGCTGAACGATCACAATTAACGTCTGCTGTCTCTGCTTCCCTGTATAAAACAGGTTAGTAATGTGTGCAAACCTGTCACAACTTATCCCCAAGGACGTTTTAAGCCTTTCTGATGTAGTTTGGACCAAGTTTAAGGTAGAAAACTGTGTGTTAGTTTAGAAGTCGAATAGAGCTTCGCTGGCTCCGGTGACTAAATGGTGATAAAATGGCGGCCTTACTATTAGTGTTTTTATTTATTTGTTTCTTCTGTAGCTCCTGTACATCTTCCTTAAAACAGCTGCTTAGTTAAGGGTTTAGTGTAAGATTTAATGAAGTGAATGCTATAGGTTTTCAGGGAGTGAGCATCGTGGTTAATGTATAGTTATTTAAATGTTATTGGTTGCTCATTCTGGTCGATACATTATGTTATTATTGTAAAATGGTAAAATGTGATATGTTAGTATTTTTGAATGGCCAAGGTTGTTTATATAGTGTATATATTATTGTTTGTATTATGTAGAAGTGTCCAAGTATGCAGTGAGATGAAATAGGCTAAACAAAACAAGCTTAAAACAGTGAAGTTATTGCTAAAGAATATTTTGCAAGCTGGTTGCGGCAGCAGTAAAACAGTGTAAGTTTTAGTACACAGATTTTACAGCAATAATTGGTAACTTAATTATTACTGGTAAATGTAACAACAGATTGGTGTGTAGAAGCTATAGTAGTACATTGCTACTATAGCATTAACCAGTGACAGTTAATCATTGTTGTGTTGTTAATGGATGAATTGTTAAATTTGTTATGTGAAGATTATTGTGACTTATGAGTCAAGTCTAAAAGAGAGAAGAAGGTGAAATTGGTTTAATAATAAAAAAAAAAAAACAGAGAACAGCCTGCTGAACGAACACAACTAACGTCTCCTGTCTCTGCTTCCCTTTATAAAACAGGACACATCTTCTGCATACAGGTAACTCATGCCTGAGGCCTGAAACATTCACATCAGTAATGTGTGTAAACATGGGAGCAAATCAGAGGGGTGTTCCATCAACGCAGCTAAAAAGCTGCACGTACTTTATATAGCCTGGATTCAATTAACGTCAACTTTCACTTAAGCCTCAACCCGTTCCACTAACATGATTCAGCCGTGTCTAGTCAATGCTAAATCTAGCCACGCTTGAACAATCATCATGTGTGCGTGTGTACGGGGTACATAAGCAGCCCCGAACAGTCGATTGTTGAAAAGACGATACTATGTTGCAAAAATAGGGGAAAACGAGAGCGGAACAAACCCTGCTGATGAAATTATAGCAATTATATGAAGAATATAAAGATGTCATCACTGAAAAGAGCAAAACTGTTGCAATCAACAAGGCGAGGGAGATGGCTTGGCAAACGATTGCAGATAGATTAAATGCATAAATTATATTAGCCTACTTATTGTTTCATTTGTATTTATTAATAAATGAACATTCAGATCACTAGATACTTTAAGACTGTGGCTATGTAACAGTAGGCTAGATAACATCAGATATATGTTTAAAACAATGGTATAGGCTATCTTAGGAGAACCAACATAACTACAATGCATTTACTGTTATTTGGTCAGTTTGGTGTAGTGTGTGAAGCTTCTCTGACCTTGTAACCCTCGACCTATATTCATTCTTCACTGTTGCATCTCAACAGGAACAATCTGAATAGCCAAAACAGAACCGGGCAACAAGTCAAAATACAATACAAAAACATTTTCCAGAGTGGTAAGTAGCCTATAATGAAATGTGAAATGCATTTGTTAACATAGTTGTTGAGCTGTGAATATGTACCTTTGTAGCCACCCAAAAAAAGATGGAAGGCAATGCTACTGGTGGGGGACCTCCACTAGAGGACCTCACACCTGCAGAGGAGCTGGTGCTGAGCCGCAACAAGGGGCGACCACTAATTGAGGGGACTCCTCAGAAGTCATTCCCCAAGGAGCTCGGGAGACACATGTACAAGGTATTGTCTGCTACTTTTCCTCCACAGGTATCAGTCTCTCAGTGATAATAACTAACAGTTGGCCTATATCTTTCAGTGAGTGGGGACACGAAAGATATAGGGCCATTTTATCTTGACATGCATGAGGCACTGGGGTGCAAGTCATCTGTAACTCCTCCTGCTCTCATTGCCTCATGCATGTCAAGCCCTACTATACTCCCAGGTCCCTCTCCCTTCAGAATGTCCGAGTCCAGCCCCAGTGACCCCCTAACCCCATCAGATCCTATTTCCCACCCTAACACATCTTCATCCTCACCTGACCCCCCCCAGCCTCCACCTGCCAAAAAGAAACATGTGACCACTGGGCGGCTGATTGATTTTTACAGAAAGAAGCGGACAAGGAAGAAGAGCGACACCAGCAGATTACACAACAAACAGAAAAATTCCTTAGTTTATTTGAGGAAATGGTGGACAAAATATGAAGTCTTTTGGTTTGAATTATTATTTATCTATATTCATATATATATATATATATATATGTATATGTATGTATGTATATATGTGTATATATATATATATAGATGTTTTTGTTTGTTTAAAATTAGTGATATTATTTGTATGTAACTTATGTTTCTCCTGTGAAGGAGGGTCTTTATTTAGTCTCATGACCTGTATTATCTACACTATACTTCTGACCACAAACTGAGGTGCCATAAAGGAAAAGGTAATCACATTTATTGTTTCAGAAGGAAAACATTAATGTCATTAATGACCACAGATAAATTCTAGTAATGCAAAACAAGCTTTTAGTACTCCACTTATACTTGCAGTGTTAGAGTGTCATTGTATTGGCAGTTACATACGAAATGTAGTAAATACAAATATAACCCAGCAAATCGAATGTGGGTAGTAAAGGTAGAAGGAACAAATTTTGAATTATTGCATAACAAGTGTTCTTTAAAAATGGATCTTGACAATGGCATGTCTGAAAAATGGCTTATCTTCACTTGTACAAAAGATTAGTATGAAAGGAGTGCACTGATGTGGTCTATCCCCCAAATATTAAACAGGTGCAGTTCTAAAGGAAAGTATTTTCCAACATAGGAAATGTCATCATATCCCAGGTGAGAAGGCTATGAAGGGCAACAACTGCATGCTAGCATTTTAAATATATTATCTGTGTATCACATTTGTAAACATGTACAAATTGGAGTGTAAGACAACAGTCATGCCTGACAATTGCATTTATGTTGTTTGGGGTTAGATGGAAGTGGTATAAGTTAACATATGATGATGTTTCACTTTTGTCATGTAGGGCCCCTACTGACATGCATATTTTGCAGAATATCTTCATGGTCCAACAGTTAGAAAAAAGTGATTTTGTAGTGCTAAAGATGAAAAGAGTAAACACACAGGTTTATAAGGCCAGTTTGTGCAGTTGTAATGGGCTATTTGGACAATTAACAAAATCAGGACTGTCATTTTTTGTGAAATGAGAACTGCCCACAACATAAATACAAAAACACAATAAAAAAGAAACAAAAAACCAGAAAAAACACAGCACAAAATGCACAAAATTCACAAATAATCATGCTCGTGCAAGTACTGTGGCACCTGGACAGGTGCAGACAGATAGGCAGCAATCCTGTCCCTGATGTGGTTTGAAGGCCTTTCCTGTTCACCTGCACCAATGGGAGGAGCATTCTGGGGATCTTCTTTGGGTGAGAGGTCCTCCATCTCTTCCAGAACGTCGATCATGTGGATACAAAGATTGTGGAGGAATGCACAGCAAACAATGATGTCTGGTGCAAAATGTGGATGGACCTCCAGGGCCTTAAAGAGTGTGGCGCGCCAGCTTGTTTTCATCACTCCAAAACAACAAAACTCGTTCAACAACAGAACGAGCCCTGGAGTGATGCAAGTTATACCTCTCCTGGACCTGGCCTTGCAGAGGGTGCTTGTATGGTGTTATGATGCCAATTGGCTTTTCTAGGCAGGGATAGGCACCGCCCCCAAGGAGGTAGTAGCCAGCTGGAGGGTATAGGGCCCGGCAGAAGATGGGACTGTTACGCAGAACCCTGGCATCATGTACAGAGCCTGGATGGCCCACAAACACATCCAAGAATCTGCCTCTTGCATTTCATATGGCCTGCATTTGTATGGATGGAAAAAGCTTGTCAGCACGGTGCAGGTTCCCTGGAGCTCTAATACGAATGTGGCATCCATCTATGGCACCAGCAGCATGGGCAAAAGCAGGACTCCGTCCGTGCAAGTTAACTGAAGCCTTGGGCAATGGTGGGAAGCTCCTGTGGCGATGGCAGTGAAATTACAGTTGAGAGTTTGGCTTTTATGTCCCTGCTGACTCTGTGGATCATATTGTGCACAGTGGTCCTGGGAATCCCAAATGCAGAGTTGACCACAGAGAGTGATAGCCCATGAGCCAAACTATACAGGAACACAAGAACCTCCATCTCCTGGCCCCAACCGTGGTCACTTGGTGAGGTAATCAATTGAATCAAGTATGCCACAGTTGTTTGATTTAGACGAAAGTCCTTCTTGAGGCAGACGTCTGGATTACCGTACGACAGCATTATAGGGGTGGCATCATTTAACTGCATGTACAGCCCTCTGTCCGTCTGGAAAAAAGAGAATAACAGACTAAATGTTATTTGAATACTGTCAACACATCCAACATTCATCCACCTAGGTGATAGCATATGTATAGGCCTGTAGAAATGATGTTGCTGCTCTGACATTCTTCAACAATATTCTCCTTGTCTTTGTCTTAATTGAGGACAAACCGTTTTATCACATTACAGTGGAATTAAAATCAAGAATGTACTAGGCTACATCTGCACAATTCCATTGTTAATCTACAATAAATAATTTATAGAACTTACTAAAGAAGAAGAATATTCTACATAAAGATTAGATATGAATATGCCACTGCTACAAAATGCATTAGCAACAAAAAAAAAAAAAAAGAAAAAGAAAAACCTTGATGCACCTTTCTCTGGTGCATCAACGCTAAAAGGCACCTTAACGTCCATGCCTTCTGGAAGCTCTGTTCCTCTGATCTTCCAACAGCCGGTGGATCATGGCAACAGTTGCCGCTCCCGAAAGACACTGATAACAAGATACCATGGTTACGAATGTTACGTAATGTCCGATTTCCGCTTGACCAAGGGAAGTTTGTCCCAAAGCTTGCCGCTGTATTTATACCCTTCACCTTAATGAAGGGAACTTCATTCAGCTGTAAGTGTGACTACAAACAGAGTGCACTCCGTGACAAAGTGGAAGTGGGTAGGGGCTAGTTTGGAAAAGGTCCCATGTCTGCAGACACAGAAATGCCAGAGGTAAGACCAAATGTGAAATGTTTTGGATGTATCTGCATTCTACAAATTGTGTATAACCATTCACCTTGCTGCAGGATGTGACCAGAACAAGAAGTTTGTCAGCAAGGAATGAAGTAAGTAACTATTCATATTACCTACCAACTACATAATTGGCTACTCACTGACACATTGTCTCTTTCACAGGATATCCATTCAATTTACAAGCAGTTGGGACTACATGTGGACCACAGTTTACCACATGTCTCAAGACTCCAAGAAACCTGAGCCCTGGGGGTTCGCACCCAAAGTGTGAAGCTCCACCCATGGATCCAGGTTATCAAAACTAGAGATTCCCCTCTTATCTCTCTCTTTTCTCCACGAGCTGCAGCAGGAGCAGCTCCTTGCTCTCTTTCACACCATCTCTGCTCTCTTGTGTGGCCTGCTCACAGCAGACACACACAGTCTTCTTTACGGCAGAAGACGCGAGAGCCTGCCTAAGACTCAGAAACTTCTCAGAAAAGAAGTTTCCTTGTGCCAGCAGCTAACACACAAGTCTGCTGGCCAGTTTAACAAGTACAGGAGCCGCGAAATGGAGTTAGCTTGCCGCTAACTCTACACCAAGGAGTGACCTGGGCCCTCTGCACGACTGGAGTGCTGTCTGCCCAGCAACGCCTGCATCTTTCAGCTTCAGAGCCAAAGCCTTCTCAGCCTGACTCACCCACGGATTCACCGGCTACAAAGCAGGACACCACAAAGCATCTCTTCCTTCATGGACTGGTAACAACTGGGCATAGCCTAGCAACACAGTGAAGCATAGTACGGCTAAGCAAGAATGTTTAACTCAAACAATGTACTGTACGTGTATTGATTTGGTTAAGGTTATACATTGAACTGTTGTTGTGATGTCCTTGTTGCCTATAGTCAGGTTACTGCATAGCCACACCGCTAGGTTAATGTTAGCATGCTTAACACATGTTACATCCAGTAACTAGGCCTTGCATGCAACTAACCTTGTTTTAACCTGGCACCTTTAGCATACACCAATTGGCCTTGAATAGAGAACCACACAGTTAAGAGGTTAAAACCTAGTTGGCAAACTTTGGTTCAGGCAGCACATGTGGTTCAAGACACCACATGGTCTGGCCTTTTATCCCTGTAGTTCCCTTTATCAGCCAAAGTGTCGGCATGCCATGTGCTCAGTCACCAGGTGACTGCAGCCATCTTGCTATTGTCTTCCCTACACACACACACACACACACACACACACACACACACACACACACACTCACACATTCACACTTGTATATAGATACACTTAGCTAGATTAGTATTGTGTGTTGCTTTTACCCTTTTGTTAAATAAATGCTTTTGGATATACCTGTTGTCTGTTTTAATGTTGCACAAGAATGAGTTTTGCCAACCTCTGCTCTGTAAAGAACTCCAAATCCTTTAACCTTTACTAGCTATTGATATGGTGATTTTGTTTATAGTTATTCAAGTAATTATTAATCAAAGTCCCAAATTCATAGATTAGTACACTTTGAGACTGAATTGGCTATCTTTTTCCCTGAGTCCAGGGTGGTGCCCCGTTACTATTAATTCTTATTAATAATTTTATTGATTTTAATAATTAACAATTATCTTTGATAATCATTAATTATTGCTGATAGCCAAACTTGTAGCCACGGCCCAACAAAATGGTGCCCCGTGTGAGGCAGAGTATTGTTGGCAATTATTCATAATTGTGCAATATTAATTTCAGCATAATTTTTGCCAGTACCAAAATTCTGGAATCTAAAACCTTTAGACTATCCAAAAGTCTTTATATTTAACACGACCAGTCTGCCATAGGAGAAGATATCTAGCTGTACTTACAAACAAGTGAAGTGTTGGGAGAATTGATTTTTTTTTTTCAAATCAATTTTAGCAAAAGCAATTGGTAACCCAAATCTTGAGTTGTTGATAACTACCACCTTAAGCCCTCGTAGTGTTAAACTAAGAGATTGCTGTTGCTGCTAGCCACTCAGGTTGAACCTACTCTGTAGGAAGTGTAAGAATTTTGGTTCAGCATTCGAATAGTACACATTCAATGCCATCCAGTCAAGCTGTCAGAATTAGTTGTTAATTCAAGTGCTCCCCTCGTTAATTAAACCACAGTGTGCCACCGGCCCTGTGACACATAGAGAGCTTGTACCTGGCTGTTACTGCCATGCATTTCAGCCTGAGTAAGAAATAGAGCCTGTGAGATAGAGCCACAGTGTGCTACCAGCCCTGTGAAACTTAGAAGTTATCCTCTAGCTGTTACTGCCATGCATTCCAGCCTGAGTCAACTTTAAGAAACAATCCTCTAGCTGTTACTGCGCTGCATCTCAGTTAGTGCATGTTGAAATCTGTTGTGCCCACTAGAGCCACTAGACGGTGTCGTAGCTACCCCTCCTCCACAGGAAGCTACTCCCCATAGTGTAAGCCACAACATTGTTTGGTTAGGCTAGTGTACTGCCCAAACTACACTACAAAGTGTCTGCCACGCAACACCATAGCCAACCACATTGTTTTGTTGTACTAGTCAACTGTTAATCTAATCCTCCGTTCCGGATACAACAATGGAGAACCCCTGTGTAGAACAGTTTATTTCTTCCCTAGCACAGAGCCTAGAACCTGGCTACCCAGAATACATCAGCAGGTTGAATTTCAGTGAGTGCAGGAAAGAGATAGACTCACTACTCAAGGACAGGAATGATGCACAGACCGCATCCAAAGACCCATTGTTATGCTTGCTTCTGAACTTCCACAGGCAAACCAGCCTTGCCTGTCAGAGCAGAGCAGCCCTAGAAAGGGAGGTAGATTTCCTTAGAGCGCAAAATGCTTGCCTCCTCCATGAGGTTCAGACGGCCAATAAGAAAGCCATGCGCTATTTAGAAGACCTGCACTCAGCAGAGTTAAATCTCTGCTCACACAAGGAGGAATTGTTAAGGCTTAGGTCAGAATGTCCTGCCCCACTACAGTCATTCAGCCAATGTGATTCCGGTTATTCCGATTCACACTCCTCCCATAATGAAAGGTTAACTCCCTCTCCACTCAGAAGATTGGAACAATTCCCAACTGACCCTATGTTCTTGGGAATGAAGTCAGCTTCTCAACCTCCACTGAGAGACAGAGCTAACAGCTACCTGAGTTCCCATCTCTCTGAAACAGACACTGAAGAGACATGTAGTTTATCCTCTAGAAGATATTCTGCCCAGTGTTTTTCTCAGCCACCGATACATGACATATTCATCCGTGCTCATCCTTCCGAAGGGGGGACTAGATCATCCCAGAACTGTTCAGCCTCTCCTCAGCACTATCAGGAAAGTGATAACAGTTGTTCAGCCCCTGCCCTTCAACCAGAGAGAACTGTAGTACGTGATGCACATGTCCATGATAGTGCTAGTTTAGTCTTGTCTTCACCAGAAATGACTTCACAGTGTCCCCGCCTTAAAGTGCTTGAGCTCATAGCTAAGGACATTGATCATTTTGACCCAGACAGCTGTAATCACCACATTGAAGATTACTTTAGAGAACTAGAATACAATCTAGTTGACCTGCCCCATGCAACCCAAAGTGAGAAAGTTAAACTTGTGTGGAAAACCAGCTCTAAAGCTGTACACAAGTTTATACAATCACAACCTTCCAGAGTCAGAAATGACTACCAAGAGCTCCGTCAAGCACTAGTAAAAGAATTCTCTTCTACTGCTGATGAGACCACATCAATGGTTGCAGCCCTCCAAGTTAAACACTCCCGTCGTGAACATCCCAGGGATTATTACCAACGTTTGAGGCATGCATACTTCCAGGGCAAGAATGCACCAGGCTTAGAAGAAAACCCCACCTTCAAGTCCTTATTCTTGCAGAACCTTCATCCATGCGTACGCACTCACGTTGTACTTATGACGCACCAAGGTAACCCTTCACTGCGTGAGATAAGAAAGATGACACAGGTGGCTTGGGAAACTGCTGTCACTTCCAAAGCAGGAGGGAAAACAATTGAGCCTGCCAGCTCAAACACTGAAGCGTCATACAGGTCTGCTGCCTCAAAAGATCACCCTCATAACAGTCCAAAGGGGGGTGACAAAAGGCAGCATAGGGACACTGAGCGTAAGCGCCATGTCCACCAACTGCGTCGAGATAGGCATTCACACAGTAGAAGCTTTAGAAGGCCATACGCAGAGATTCTGGCCCAGAAGTGTGACCAGACAATGGACAGATCAGATGATGACCACAGCATCTCTGACCACAGTTCAGTACATGGTCACCATCTATCAGACAGTGACAGTGCCTCTGAATGTCTCTCTCCCTCTGGCTACACGGAGCGTTACAGCCCTGAGCCACAAGTTAGAAACTTAAGGCACAAGAGCTCTAGAGTTCGCTTCTCACAATTCTAGACAGCAACACAGTCCACCCCTGTACTGACAGTAAGACAGATACCAGTGCCTTACTTTTCCTGCAGTTACATAGATACACTTGGGTTTGTTAGCAACAGTAGCAACCTCAGTTATTCTAAACTCAGTAATAGCCAGACAGCCTGCTATTAGTTGAGGAAAGCCTAAATTCTGATTCAGCTCAGACACCACTGTCCTACTTTGCAAGTACAATTGGATCAACTCTTTGGTAGGATTTTGTCAATAGGATCACTTTGCAAAACACTAGCTTAGGACACTCCATTATGTACTTTCAGAAGTATTTATACACATGTCTTCATCCATCACAAGTTTAGGACATAGTGCCAAACAAACAATGATACAGCCATTAGGACTTTGGGATTTTTGGAAACATGATGACATCCTTCTGCAGCTACACTTGCCTGAAGGACAAAATTGTAAAGTCTGCCAAGATCAGACTGAGTACTACATTGAGTAGTCAGTATTGTCATCAGATCCAATGAGTGAAACAACAAACACTCTTGGACACTCCAGAAATGGCTTTATCATTTTGGGTGCCGCTTTCTCACCTTAACAAAGTTACACCACTAACATTCCTGTTCTCACTGACTCAAAGAGTAATGAGAAACCCAGGTTATGTTATTTAGGACTATGCCTTTGTTGTTGTCTATCATGCTTTTGTTTTGTAATTCTGACTGTTCTTGCTTAGCCAAGATAGATAGTGTTAACCACTGCCCAGATGTTACAAACTTGAATGAACTGACAAATGAACTCTTGAACTCAACTGTGGACCATACAGTACATGTATGTTTGTGCTCCCAGGATCACACATCAGGTGCAATCCTAGGACCAAAGGGGGGATGTTGGGACAACATGTGGACCACAGTTTACCACATGTCTCAAGACTCCAAGAAACCTGAGCCCTGGGGGTTCGCACCCAAAGTGTGAAGCTCCACCCATGGATCCAGGTTATCAAAACTAGAGATTCCCCTCTTATCTCTCTCTTTTCTCCACGAGCTGCAGCAGGAGCAGCTCCTTGCTCTCTTTCACACCATCTCTGCTCTCTTGTGTGGCCTGCTCACAGCAGACACACACAGTCTTCTTTACGGCAGAAGACGCGAGAGCCTGCCTAAGACTCAGAAACTTCTCAGAAAAGAAGTTTCCTTGTGCCAGCAGCTAACACACAAGTCTGCTGGCCAGTTTAACAAGTACAGGAGCCGCGAAATGGAGTTAGCTTGCCGCTAACTCTACACCAAGGAGTGACCTGGGCCCTCTGCACGACTGGAGTGCTGTCTGCCCAGCAACGCCTGCATCTTTCAGCTTCAGAGCCAAAGCCTTCTCAGCCTGACTCACCCACGGATTCACCGGCTACAAAGCAGGACACCACAAAGCATCTCTTCCTTCATGGACTGGTAACAACTGGGCATAGCCTAGCAACACAGTGAAGCATAGTACGGCTAAGCAAGAATGTTTAACTCAAACAATGTACTGTACGTGTATTGATTTGGTTAAGGTTATACATTGAACTGTTGTTGTGATGTCCTTGTTGCCTATAGTCAGGTTACTGCATAGCCACACCGCTAGGTTAATGTTAGCATGCTTAACACATGTTACATCCAGTAACTAGGCCTTGCATGCAACTAACCTTGTTTTAACCTGGCACCTTTAGCATACACCAATTGGCCTTGAATAGAGAACCACACAGTTAAGAGGTTAAAACCTAGTTGGCAAACTTTGGTTCAGGCAGCACATGTGGTTCAAGACACCACATGGTCTGGCCTTTTATCCCTGTAGTTCCCTTTATCAGCCAAAGTGTCGGCATGCCATGTGCTCAGTCACCAGGTGACTGCAGCCATCTTGCTATTGTCTTCCCTACACACACACACACACACACACACACACACACACACACACACACACTCACACATTCACACTTGTATATAGATACACTTAGCTAGATTAGTATTGTGTGTTGCTTTTACCCTTTTGTTAAATAAATGCTTTTGGATATACCTGTTGTCTGTTTTAATGTTGCACAAGAATGAGTTTTGCCAACCTCTGCTCTGTAAAGAACTCCAAATCCTTTAACCTTTACTAGCTATTGATATGGTGATTTTGTTTATAGTTATTCAAGTAATTATTAATCAAAGTCCCAAATTCATAGATTAGTACACTTTGAGACTGAATTGGCTATTTTTTTCCCTGAGTCCAGGGTGGTGCCCCGTTATTATTAATTCTTATTAATAATTTTATTGATTTTAATAATTAACAATTATCTTTGATAATCATTAATTATTGCTGATAGCCAAACTTGTAGCCACGGCCCAACAAAGCCATCTGCTCCTCACTACTGAAAACCAGAGACTGGACACAGAATACAAGAAGCTTAAAATTAAGAAGTTGAAGCTGGAAATTAAGAAACTGGAGAAGGATGTAAGTATAAATTTAAACACAGCAGAAAGCCATGGTCTGGACTGTATTTAATTCTTTTTCTTTTTTGTCTTCACAGCTTGAACAAAATGAGTCAATAAATAACTAACTTCAATACAAAGTACAAAATTATACTTGCTACACTTCCAAATAAAATGGATCACTCCAAAACAAAGGTGACCTTGAATAAAATGGGGATCAGCTGAAATAAGTATTCTTGTAAAGGTCCCTCACTGTTCTTCCATCCATGTGTTCCTGAAGGGCTGGGTCAGTGTCTTCCCATTTGCTCCTCCAGCAACATTGCAGGCAGTCTCTCACTGCGACGTAGAGTGTCAGTGCTATGACATATTTGGTTAAGAAAGGAAATAACTGATTTGTTATCTGTATTTGTGTAATTCTGATGAGGTAAAGTGAAACACTATCTCTGTACAGTACAGGTGCTTCTTTGTGTAAGGCTGACACTGAATTGCACATATCTGTGAACAACTGCCAGGGTAACAGGATTTTCATCCAAAGAAGTGTCGACATCAAAGCTAATTTGATCTATTAACACAGATTTGCACATTTCTTCCAGATCCTATTATTACTATTCTGCCTGACAGTGTATGGACAGCTGCACCCCAGTACATATCTGTACATTTAGGCGATGGAAACATTTCCTGTTGATATAATCTGCCCCCTCAGGTCCAGATGGGGCCTGGATACGCGCATGGGTGCAGTCTATGGCGCCTATGACATTGAGGAAGCCTGAAGGAGAGTATTAAGTTAATACTGAGACACGTCAGCCTGCAGGCTACTTTACATGTTTTTTAACTGTCACATACCTGCAACTGAATAAAAAGCCTCCTTGATTTTCTGTGTCTCCAGATGGGAAAGTGATAAAGATGTTGAGGTATTGCTTGAGAGCAAGGTATACCCGTCTTATTTCCCTACATACAGTTGCCTCCACAAGACCTTCTGCATCACCAACACTGTATAAGAATGTCCCAGAGGCAACGAAACACAGAGCTATGCAGACAGATTGCACAGTGGTCAAGGCTTGGCTACGGTGGGTGTGCTTCCTCATACGTGGCTCCAGCAGACTACAAAGGTACTCATCAGAGAAGCCCAGTGGATTGCTCCTGTCTCTGAAGACTCTTGGATCCGAGCACCTTCCTCCACAGGGTCATCAATGAACGGACATGCCATTGTTGGTCGGAAAGGTTGTAGTCCTTAGATGCACTGCTTATATAGCCTACACCTCTGTCAATTAACCTATTGGCTTCAGGCTGCTATTTTTTTTACCCATCTGCATGCCGTGAAGACCTGCCTGCTGTGCCTCTGAGGATGCTGAGTGTGGGTGGGAAATGAATAAGGCGTCTTTTTTTATTTATTATTTTATTTCATAATTTTATTATTATTTCTTTTTAACTCTTTTTAAGTTCAAAACTTGTAGTTGCATTTGATGAATGACCCTTGCTATATGAATAGAGTTCGATTGTTTATTCGGTTTATTTCGGAGACCGTGACAGTGGTTTGATTTTCATTATTTTTATTAATATGGTCTTTGTAACTAAAGTAAACACATATATCTCATGCTTGTCACATTGTGAGAAAAATGTCTGAACTTATGTTCCCAACACAGACATGGTGCTATACAAATAAATTTGAATGTAAATGAATTGAATATGTGATGCAAGTGTCAATACACCTGACACAACCGTCTTTTAGGAGACTGTTTCTGCCCATCGGACATTCTTTAACACAGCTAAATTAAACTTGACTGTCAGCCTGCTACGGAGCAGACTAGTTCTGCTGAAGTTACCATGGTTACTGAGCTGGGAATCATGTAAACCACATTGATGGAACGGAACTCTCCCTTAAATTAGCGAAGCTTATTGAAATAAGACTATCCCTTTATCCACCTTGGAGCACCCCTCAGACCTATATTTTAAATTCTGATTGGACAGAAACAAAGAAAAATATAAATGATTTCACTCTTTTCTAAGTCAAACACTTCAGTCATATATGTTCACATGCCAGCATTTTATATGTTGTAAAATCATATTTTAAGCTTTAATACAAACAAATTTGTCAATAAAAAGCTTTGAATACAAAATTGAATTTTTTACAATATATGTAGCCCCTAAATTCAACATACCTGTACAAAAGTGAAAACCATGTATTTCCAAAACATCAACCTTTGACAGTGCATATTTCAATGATCCAGTGTGTTTTAATTGGTTTAATGAAAGAAGTAAGAACATGTTTTAAACAAACTGAAGGTTTAATTGTTCTTAATCCTTCAGTTTATCTAAAAAAAATTCTAACTCACCAAATTTGGAGATACAAGGTTTTAGCTGGACAGTGAGGATATGGAAATCTACAGTACAATAATTTCCAAATAGCATCAAAATGAGTTTCAGTAATAAAATGATAATATAAGCTCTATTCACAATGTGACATTCTCTTTTAACATAAACTGACTTTCAGCACATTTAGACATTAATGTGTCTTTGATTGTAACTGTAATTCACTTCAGCTTTCTAGTAAGCCACCCAAAGTGGAGGCTGTAGTGTCTGTGATCATGGTAGGGGTTGTTGTTGGATCAATACACAGGGTGTTAGTGGCTGTAAACACCCACTGTGATATGTTTGTCTCATCGGATAAGGTGCAGTTGATGAATACGAAACCTACGGGCAACAAACAGATCAACTGTGACTAATGTACAGTGTACTCATCAAATTATCAAGTTGATTTCTAGTTATGTTCAGTCTCACCGCACGGAGATATCTTCTTTTCTTTTGAGACACTACTGATGTGATTCCTGACCGAGCAGACCAGTAGTCCTGAGACGTTTTGTTTCAGAGTGATGTTGTTGGTCTCTTTATATCCAGAGAGGAGCTGAGCATCTGTCAAGTCCTCTCTGGAACATCCTACACTGAACAGCCTGAAATGTCTTCTGTTAGAGATCAACCTCAAATAAGAGGGTATAAAAAACAGTATTGAATTCAGTTACAGGTTTTATAGGTGGAGAGGGGGAATAGGAAGTGAATTTAACATGGGCACTACTTACAAGAAAGGAACCCAGACACCATCTTCCTCCTGTGATCTTTATGTTGTCGTGACTTTCTCATCTCCTCCGTCTTTCTTGTACTACTCAAAAGTCACAGACATATAATTAATAGTATAATTACTCTGACAAACAAAACTCTGATGCCTAAGCGCACTGGGAGCGATAACTGACGCGCGTCAGTTGATGCTCCTATGGCGCACTGCAAGCGTCAGATTTGAAATTCCAACACCACAGAACCAACACAAATTTGTCATTTTGTCCTTGTATTAACCGCTAGTTGGATGTAATGAATGAATGAAAAGGAGAAATGCAGAGGAGGAAAATGAAAGTGAAACTAAGAGCGTCTGTGTCCACAATAAATCATTTGTTGACTGTTTGAAGGTTATTTATTTGTGCGTTAAAATGTGACTGCCGTGAAATAATCAGAATATAACGTTTTACTTCTCTCATTCAGAGGTTTTGTTCTCACTACCGCTCGCTCTCCTTGCTCGACCACCGCCGCGCTGTCTCTCTCTCTCTCTCTCTCTCTCTCTCTCTCTCTCTCTCTCTCGCCAGTGCTCAACTGACTTGCGCTCTCTCTCTCTCTTTTTCGGCTGCAGAGAAAACAGCTTTGGGCGCTGAGTCCTCATTTGACGCTCCAAAAATCGAAACAAGGTCGGAGTAGGCGCGTCAAGGCAGTTTGACGCGCGTCATAACGCTTCTAGTGCGTGTTCGGCCATTGAAAACAATGGGTGTAATTCAAAACGCGCGCGTCAGACGCTTCCAGTGCGTTCAGGCCTTTAAGACACAAACTGCAAAACAAGTGATTGATCAATCTTTTAATACACAGAAAAACATTTATTGATTCAATAAATGAGGCCATATTCTACCATCAAACTGGGATTTTAGAATGACAGCTGGTAGTTCAACATGTAAACTGTGTATTTGTGCTCATGGGGAAAAGATTAAAGGCCAGTTTAGCACAACTATGTCTCTAGATCATCATGTTTGCATCACAGCTGAATTTGAATTGTATTATCCTCACTGCAATGTAAATCATTGACTCCTTCAAACTGTAAAATTTCACCTTCAAAGCTTTTTTGAAGGTGTTGGTTTATGTGATGTTGGTTTGAATGATGGTGTTGTTTCAGACTGACCACAGGTCCAGTTCCTCATTTATAACCTTAACACTTGTGCTAAAAAAGATTATATTCACCCTCACACATGAATCACCTTTCAAGTTCTTCCCCACATGTTACACGCTATGCTGTCTCTGTGTTATGGGTGTATAAATAAGTAGAGGTCTGTTTGCAATGAGGCGATGAGTAAAGTTTTAGTTCAGTAGTCAGTGAAGTCTGTCTGAAAGCTGCTGACTGGGTCAACAGAGGCTGAACAGTGAGATTTTTTAGTTCAGTAGTCATTACAGTCATCTATGATCTGGGAGACTCCAGTTAGAGACCCGTTTTGTGGACCTCCTTCATAAGGTAGTTTATTCATGAACAGTTATTGTAACACTTTAAATTTCTAAATTTTAAATTAGAAGCATAATAAAAACAAAAACAAAAACATGATTTTTAAGGCTTTTTCCACTTTTATTCGAATACAAATACAAATAATTTTGCTGCCACAACAAATATAGATACACATACAAATACTGGGCTCTCTGCACATCCCTAGTAGATATATAAGTACTGTATTTATTAGTTCTTGTTGGAGCTGAGAGCTGTATGTGGCAGGCTAATACTTCCTCCCTAGCTGTCATGTTATATTTTGTTGTATATTATTGTGAATGTGAATGTGCTCTGTGTTCAAATATTTATCCCACATTCACCAGCACAATAGTAATTAACTAAATACATCAATTTAATTCAAATTAACTTCAGGTTAATACAGGACATCAAGCAATTTAAGTCAGCAACCTAATTTATATAAATATTCAGAATGTGGATTTGTTTCTCCTCCAGATTTGAAAGTTGGAGCTTAAATAACTCAAACTCTGAATTATTAAAATAATTAAATAGTTAAAAGTTGTTCAGTGTTACTATGGTTGAGTAATATGGATATCTGTCTTTTAGTTTTGTAAGGTACTTTGTTAACTGGAATCCACAAAGACACATCGGAAGTGCATCAAGCTAAATATATAAAACGCATTTTGGTGGTGTTTACTGATAAACACATCTTGTGATAAGAAACTGACAAGTTGTTACAGCACTCTCATTTTGCATATCTTTGGTCTTCTAAAGAACTGAGGGAAGAGGTGTGGCCAAATATGAGATTAAGTCCCAACACGCACAGCAGAAAAGCTTTCATAAATCAATGTAAGAGCACACTGTGCACTGTGAGTTTTCAGTGTTTTAATAATGAATTAAATGTAAATATGCTTATAAATTAGAAAAGAGTAAAAATAAGGATGTATTACATCATGTAAAGATTAAAAAAGAGGATAAATCAGGGACTACTTGAAAATATATATATTTAAAGAAAATATTTATCATTATACAAAACTAGTATATAAAAATTAGTCACAGCGTGATTCAAATGATGCACCTGAATGTTTGAGCTCCTTTGACAGGTTTTCATACTGATGCCAGTCATAACCCAGGAGTACATTAAAAATAATGAATAATAATAATATCTGTGAACTTTGATGGCTTGTATTCTTTTCATTGAAAATCTCATGAAATAAAGATAAGAGATCTTTAGGCATCTTAACAAAAACCTCCTCCATCTGCCTTCAGCAGTCTTTGTAAAAATGCTGAACACTGCATATCACCTGCTGTTACGGACCTTTGCATACACACATTCATCTTCTTTTGGTTGAACAGTTTTCCGAGGTCGCCCTGAAAACTTGACTTGGCCGTACTCCACCTCCATCTCTGCCTTCTGATGCATCTGCCTCCCCGGCCGCTGCACGATCTTGACATCAGCATAGGTCAATTCTTGGTCATCTTCTTCTGTAGTGTGGAGGGAGGAACACATTAAACACTGCATGACTACACATACTCAGTGATAACAATAGATCTTTAAGGAAATTCTTTGACATTTTGGGCAGTAAACTTGAAAAGACTAATAGCACTCTCCTGTTTGTACATTAAATATGAAGCGATAGCCAGGAGACAGTTCGCTTAGCTTAGCACAAAGACTGGAAACAGCTAGTCTGACTCTGTCAAAAACGGGTAAAAATCCTCCCACCTCTAAAGTTCACTAATTAACAAGATATAACATGAATTACTGAACTTTAGAGGTGCTGGTAGGCAGATTTTTACACCTTCATATGGAGCCAGGCTAGCTGTTTCCCTGTTTCCAGTTTTTGTGCTAATCTAAGCTAACTTGCTGCTAACTTCATATTTAAAGTACAGTGGAAACAATCCTCTTATCTAACTCTGCAAGAAAGCGAATTAGTGTATTTCCCAAAATGTCAAACTATTCCTTTAATCTATAAGTAGACAAAAAACAATGATATTTTAACGCAGTGATGAAAAAAGAAACTTTGTACCTTTAGGTTTGTTGTTTTGCTTTTTCCTGTGACGACAGACGACTGCCACCCCGACCATTAACAGAATTACCAGTGCTGAGAGGACACCAGCTAGAACTGTTTTAGTAATAAAAGACACAAGAGAAACACAGATCTTTCAGTAACCATGTTCTTAATGAAAGGTGTTTTTATGCACACATACATGGAACAAAAAGAGAAAAACACATGAATGAATCCACTGCAGCAGAGTTAGTTTTCACTTACTAATGTGACTGTACCACGGATTATCACTACTGTTGGTCACAGTTTGATTGTAGAGTGTGATATTAGTGGAGGGTTTAATTGACACAATGATGCCAGTCTCCTTACCCACAGAGGAGGCCGTAGTGTATGTGATCATGGTAGGGGTTATTGTTGGATCAATACACAGGGTGTTATTGGCTGAAAACACCCACTGTGATATGTTTGTCCCATTGGGTAAGGTGCAGTTGATGAATATGAAGCCTTCAGACAAAAAAACAGATCAACTGTGACTAATGTACAGTGTAATAATCAATTATCAAGCTGATTTCTAGTTATTTTCTATCTTACCACAGGTAGATATCTTCTCTCCTTTTGAGACATTACTGATGTGATTCCTGACTGAGCAGACCAGTCGTCCTGAGACGTCTTGTTTCAGAGTGATGTTGTTGGTCTCATTATTTCCAGAGAGGAGCTGAATGTCTGTCAGTGTGTGTCCATCCAGAGTCCAGCTGTACTGAGGACTGTCCGCTCCCTCAGAGGAGCAGGACACCCTCATCTCTCCCTGGGACAGACACTCAGAGTCCAGCCGGACAGAGGACACAGGAGCTGAGAGAAACACGCTCACATGACTTTTTAATGTGGCCTTAAACATATTCAGTGTTTACAAAGTAAATTCAAATACAGAAGTACAGAATAAAATGATTCAGTTAATGCAACGCTATACTGTAGTTATGTGGCAGACTTTGAGTATTTCATGTGAAATGTTTGTTTGCAAAGTTAAAATGTTGAAATAGTATTTGTATAGTATTATGTGTATGTGTGTGAATTTACCTAGTTCAATTTTCCAAAGTCATTTGTATTTTATTTATTAATTAACCTATAATTCAAATGATAAAGCTGTTGGTTTATTATGAATAATACAAATTAAATTGTAAGATTAATAATAGCATAAGTAGTTATTTACCGTGAATAAACAACTGAAGAGTTCGCTGATCTGACATCCGTCCATTTGAATCAAAGATTTGAAGGGTATATTCAGCACCATCAGTCCTGTTCAGGTTATTTATCTTAAATGTTCTATTACTGGGAGTAAAAACGGATTTGTCCGTCATCATATTATACACAATCTTATCCTTTGTCCCATGAAGTATTGTTGTTGTTTGTTTTTTTTTCCATTGGTATTTAAATATTTCTGAGGCGTTGTCCATCAGCTGGAGCACCACAGTTCCTCTCAGAGCTCCATAACACTGAGCTCCATCCTGTCTGCCATCACAGTAGGTTTCAACACCTGGAAAATAGAAAAATACATTTTTAAAAATGTTGTTATCACAATTGTGGTCATTCTGTTTCAACTAAATTAATGACCGTGACAATGTTTTATGCAGGTGCAAATATTCATGTTTTAAAACAGAAACAACTCCGTCTCTCTCAGAGCACAGTTAGCATTACACGGACCTGTCAGTTAATAGTAATATTTAGTCACATTTAGTCATTTAGATTAGTCTAGTTTTAGTAAATTAACCTCAAACATTCATGACAAACTCATTGTGTTTGCTGTGTTTTTTCTACAGAACTTTATTTTGGAGATCTGAACTTTTCCAAAAGTAATAAATTACATGTTTGGGGGGAATTTGTATAAAATGATGCCCAACACATGTTAAGTTGATTTCTCAGTGATTTATATGACGATTCCAATTAAAAAACATACTGTTAGTATAAGCATGATATAACTGAGTGTTTTCTTGTTTGTTTTTAGTTTAGTTTTTTGGAACTCTCAGTGAAGAAGTGCGTTCATCCTAAAAGTTTAATTTAATAGATTCACCTGTGGTAGATCATAACTGTAATTTTTACTGTACATGCACATGGATGTGGAATTGATATCCAGATTTGCTATTGCTCTGAGAAACAACTTTTTGTGGCATATCTTAAAAACCCAACGGACCGAAGCAAAACAGAAACATCAGTTTCAAACTGCTGCATTTGTCAATTGATTCTTAGAACTGGATTTATCTATAAAAGTGATCATACTTGATCCTATAGCTGCATAAAAAGTCATAGTTTCACAACATGTTATTCACATAACGTTAAATCCAATATTAATGTGTCAAATAGTGAAACAGCTCACCATGAGAGACTCCGAGCAGCATCACCAACAGTCCAACCACAGCTTCCATGTCTCCTCACTGTTCAGCCTCTGTTGACCCAGTCAGCAGCTTTCAGACAAACTTCTCTACTTTATTGAATAGAAAACATGAACATCCTACACTGAACAGCCTGAAATACAGTCCTGTACGTGATCAGCTTCAGAGGAGAACGTGTGGAAACTTTGACCAAGCAGAGCGTTGTTTCATCTTAGAGGGGAAAAGGAAGTGGTTCTTGAGGTCACTTTTCTTTTTACCTCCAGCATGACAGAGGACCTTCATATGTGTGATTCTTGCTTTGTACTTTTCATTTATTGCCTATTTTTTATAACCTAACTTTGTGGAAAGGAGAAGGGGAACAACAGGTTATGGAGAGTCCCTTGGGAGCACTTTGCATGTGTCAGTAGCTCAGCTTTATCTCTGGCGAACATCCCCAACTCCAGGAGTGATGTCCAAATTAGGAAATGTGCATCATGTAGCAGGTGACTCTCCTCGCTGAGACCTGCTGATAGACGTAACAGTGGAGAAGAGGAGAGAGACTGAGACAGTGATGTAACTGACCTGTGCGCTGGTATTTCATGTTTTTTTTTTTTTTCTTTTCTGATTTGGGTTGTATCTTTAAAGGACTGTCTTGCATGGTTATTTAGCTTATAGTGTTGTGTACTTAAGTTTATATTCATGTATATTCTTGGACGGGTTGATGTATGCTGGTTTGTTATTAAGAGGTTTTGTGTTTTCTGTTGTGTTTTCCTTCCTGTGTTCCTGTGCTGATTTGCACACCTGCCTTGTATCAGCTTCGTTGGCCCTGCTCCCTGTTTCCTCCAGCCAATCGGCTCCCTGTCTGTTTTCATGTTTTGTGTCCTCACTCTTTGTCCACCCATCTCCCCTCCTGCACCTCATCTCCTCGTTAGTTCAGTTAGTTTTTAAGTCCCGGTTTTCTGTTCAGTCTTTGTTGGATCCTCTGTTCAGTCTGTTCTGCTTAGTTCAGTTTGTTCAGTCAGCTCTGTTTGTGCTGCATCCTGTTTCACTTTTGCTTTTGAGCTGCCAGTCTTGTTTTGCATGCACAAGCCTTTGATAAAGAAGTTTCTTCAGCCCCACTCAGCCTGCGGTCTCTGCATTTGGGTCCACCTGCTCCTCTACTCTTAACAGAATTCATATCTTGTCCATGAACTACTGACAAACAATATGCCATAATTCCCAAATTCATTGGCAGACTGAACAAAGCATTATTCTGCCATCAAACTGGGATTTGGTGATGACAACCGTTCAATATCTTGACTGCTTATTTGTAATTATGGGGAAATTGATTAGAAGACAATTTAGCACAAGTGAGTCTTCAGATTATTAAAAATGTCAAACCAAACTTCACCTGAAGAGATTTTTGTTTACATAACAGTTGGTGTGAGTGATGGTTGTGACTGTTGTCATACACTACATGGAAAATAAAGATTATTCAACTCTACTGATTATTTCAGTTCCTCATTTGTTACAGAAAAACACACAGCAAGGTGCAAATAATAACATTCACACTATGCTGTTGACCAGCAGTGGTGTCACAACATTTCACTGTTATGTTCCTGGTGTGAAGCTCAACTTTGTCACATCATCCTCTCTCACTCTCTCTCTCTCTCTCTCTCTCTCTCTCTCTCTCTCTCTCTCTCTCTCTCTCTCTCTCTCTCTCTCTCCTCTCTCTCTCTCTCTGAACGGAAGGAGTGAGTGTACTGAGTGGTCGTGTGAGAGTGCTTGTGGAGTCTTTCTTCTTATTTGTAAATGTTGTAAATAGTGTGTAGTTTTAGGTTGGTTTGAGGACTAATCCATCAAGCTGGCAAACTAAGACGGGTATACCTTGCTCTCAAGCAATAAATACCTCAACATCTTTATCACTTTCCCATCTGGAGACACAGAAAATCAAGGAGGCTTTTTATTCAGTTGCAGGTATGTGACAGTTAAAAATATGTAAAGTAGCCTGCAGGCTGACGTGTCTCAGTATTGACTTAATACTCTCCTTCAGGCTTCTCACTTCCTCAATGTCATAGGTGCCATAGACTGCACCCATGTGCATATCCAGGCCCCATCTGGATCTCTGGAGGCAGATTATGACAACAGGAAATATTTCTATAGCCTAAATGCACAGGTATGTACTGGGGTGCAACTGTCCATATAGTGTCAGGCAGAATAGTAATAATAAGATCTGGAAGAAATGTGCAAATCTGTGATAACAGATCAAATTAGCTTTGATGTTGACACTTCATCAATGTAAATCCTGTTACCCTGGCAGTTGTTTGCAGAAATGTGCATTTCAGTGTCAGCCTTACACAAAGAAGCACCTGTACTGTACAGAGATAGTGTTTCACTTTACCTTATCAGCACAGATCAATGAATTACACAAGTACAGAGAACAAATCAGTTATTTCCTCTCCTAACCAAATATGTCATAGCACTGACATGAACTTGCAGAGGGCCGATGCAAAACCAGATTTGAAATCACACACAATGTCAAACTCAAAGTCTAAAATATTATTCTGAAATATGAAACAAATGTTTAGATGATTCTGAACTGAACTTTACATTATGAATGACACCACCTCATCAACCTTTCTTAGTCATGCTGAGTAATCTTAAATTAATGCTCTGCCAAGCAAAGTGTGCCACATCATTGACGGTCACCTTCTATGCTGAAGTTGCCTGATATCAAACATCAAGGCAAAATGGCCGGGCTCTGTCCATGATTCGAGGATCTTTTGTACATCATCACTGTCCTAGAGGTTTGCACAAGGCAAGAGAATGTTTTTACTACACAAAGCGTTGTTTGAGTCTTTTCAGGTAACATATATATTTCACACTAATAGATTTGGGAATTTGTGATGAGGGAAAAGGTGTAGATGCCATTTTAGGGAATTCAAAGTGGTAATTATAGTCTTTTTCTGGAAAACCATATCAGGCACACATCATTGTTCCAATTATAAGTCTTAATACATGTGTGAAGGGGATCATTAATCTATTTTAACCATAAGAATGTCATGTATACTTAACCAATACTTGTATTCTGAAGGGGAGTTTAATGGAGTCCTGCTTGGGGACAGAGGATATCCTTGCATGTCGTACCAGCTGACAACCTACCATGAACCAGCAACAGAGGCAGAAAGGGCCTTCAACCGTGCCCACACAAGAACCAGGGCACAGACAGAAATGGTGTTTGGCCAACCAAAATCAAGGTTTTAGTGCTTAAAAAGCCTCAGGGTTACTACTGACAGGGCCTGTGACATCATCGTTGCCTGTGCAGTCTTGCACAACATTGCCACTCTGCGTCGCAGTGAGACTTCCCGCAATGTTGCTGGAGGAGCAAATGGGAAGACACTGACCCAGCCCTTCAGGAACACATGGATGGAAGAACAGTGAGGGACCTTTACAAGAATGCCTATTTCAGCTGATCCCCATTTTATTTATGGTCACCTTTGTTTTGGAGTGATCCCTTTTATTTGGAAGCGTAGCAAGTATAATTTTGTACTTTGTATTGAAGTTAGTTATTTATTGACTCATTTTGTTCAAGCTGTGAAGACAAAAAAAGAAAAAGAATTAAATACAGTCCAAACCATGGCTTTCTGCTGTGTTTAAATTTATACTTACTTCCTTCTCCAGTTTCTTAATTTCCAGCTTCAACTTCTTTATTTTGAGCTTTTTTTAATCTGCGTCGAGTTTCTGATTTTCAATGGTTAGGAGCAGATGGCACTTGTAAATTGAATGGATATCCTGTGGAAGAGACAATGTGTCAGTGAGTAGCCGATTATGTAGTTGGTAGGTAATATGAATAGTTACTTACTTCATTCCTTGATGACAAACTTCTTGTTCCGGTCACATCCTGCAGCAAGATGTATGGTTTTAATTTGTAGAATGCATATGTAACATATGCCTCTTGCATGTTACATTAAATACATTAGTTGTGCTTTAAATGGTCACTATGTCTAACAGCAAAATCTTTTAATATAGAATATAATTTTGTCGGTAAATTTTACCTTTATTTAATAGTTGTAAGGTGTACATATTTGTGTTATTTTCATTATTTTATGCTGTTATCTTATATTTAATATTTAATACTTGGCTACATAGTATCCAAGGTAACGATGCAGCTATAAAGCCCATCATCGGGGGAACTAGTCAGACCGGGCTTGTATTCCTCAGGTGAGTGTGTGACTATTAAATGGAAACCTGTAAATAATGTATAGCTGACCTGAGATAGACTTTATTACTAATTATAATTATATTGACATTCAGAGTGATTATCTATGTGAACTGATTCATCTGTATCAATAGTGTGTTTGTGTAATCTGTAATATAGTGAGTTTTTGATCCTGGTCAAGGTTAGACCATTGGCCCTGTAATTTGTTATTTAACGGTTATTAAGCTTCATCACAGAAATAATTTATTAGTATTGTAAGTTTCCTTTGATTATGATTTTATTTATGTTAAATAGTTTTACTGAGACCGGGCTTGTATCCCTCAGATCCCGAAGTGCTTGTAAGCAATAAACAGGCATCATTGAGTCGACATCGGAGCTGTCTGGGTGTCTTCGTTGGAGTCAACTGATGTTACTAACTGTCAGCCGTTGGTCCATCATCATCATCACAACACAACGCAGAGACTGTAGGCTGTCACTATTATCAGCGATATAAAGGAAACTTAACGGGGGCATTATAAACTGTGAGACTAATATAGTCTCCCGTTACACAGATGCATCCAAAACATTTCACATTTGGCCTTACCTCTGGCATTTCTGTATCTACAGATATTGTGTCCTCATCAAGTGCCAGCGCCATCTCCCTGCAGATGGATGAACACTGCAGTTGTTAATGTGAAAGGAGACAGACTTACATAAGATGCAGTGTTTTGACAAAAATAAGACATACTCACACATAGGTCAGGTATGCCTTCAGCATCTTGAGTCGGGGGATCCAACAGCATTAAAAGTAAATGCATTGTAGTTGTGTCGGTTCTCCTAAGATAGCTTATACCATTATTTTAAACATATATCTGATATTATCTAGCCTACTGATGATATAGCCACAGTCTTACAGTATCTAGTGATCTGAATGTTCATTTATTAAAAAATAGAAATAAAACAATATTTAGGCTGTATAACTTATGCATTTAATCTGTCTGCAATCTTTTGCCAAGCCATCTCCCTCGCTTTATTGATCGCAACAGAGTTGCCTTTTTTAGTGATGATGTCTTTGTATTCCTCATATTATTCCATCAGCAGGGTTTGTTCTGCTGCTGAAAATGACACGGCTCTCCTTTTCCCCTCCTTTTGCGACATAGTATCTTCTTTTAAACAATCAACTGTTCTGGGCTGCTTATGCACCCCCTGCACATGCACACATGACGCTTGTTCAAGCATGGCAAGAATCACTGTTGACTAGACACGGCTGAATCGTGTCTAGTTGATGTTGATGCTAATTCAAGCCAGGCTATATCACTTAAGTGCAGCTTTCTTTAGCTGCCCTGATGGAACAGCCCTTAGGTGTTACTGTTTGGTGTGTCTATAGGGGGTTAGGGGTTTGTTTTGCGGTTGGCCAGTGTTTTCACTGGTCGGCGTGATATACGCTGGCATGGAGTTTACCAAACTCAGCAGCAAGAATGGTTTTAAAATCTCTGCTTTTTTTTCATTGTTCGGTGGAGGACTGCGGTCTGGCAGAGGGAGAATTTGTGGGTCACAGCAGCATTAAATCTGCTGCTTGAATAGATGGAGTTGTGCTGATCTTTGTTGATAGAATTGAAAAAGTGAATAAAGTGATCGAGACTGGCATTGTTGTTAATGATATGTTTGTATTGGTGTCTCTTCTCACTACACCAGCTAAACAAGTCACCATATCCAATATTCTACCAGTCATCAGTGATGATGTTTTGTTGAAGGAACTTGAGGCACAGGATAATTTCCCTAATCAGGAAACTGCCATCTGGCTGTAAATCTCTGCTGCTGAAACATGTTGTTTCACACAGACAGCAGGTTCTCATGATCCTCAATAAAAAAAGGATGAGGAACTCAATCTGGTGTTTAATGTGAGAATGGATGATTTTGATTATGTTGTGTTTGTGAACTCTGGGACTTTGAAGTGTTTTGACTGCAGTAAGGAAGGTCATTTAGTCCGAGCCTGTCCTGAGAAAGTCCCCTCTGCTGATAAAACACAGAGGGAGGAGGCGGAGGAGACACACAAGGACAGGCTGAACAAGATGGCGAGGGGACAAAAGAGACACAGCAGATTTAGGAGGACACTGAAACTGAGAAACACAGACAGAGTGCAGCAGCTGTCAGTAAGAAAGAGAAAAAGAAAAGTGACGACTGTGAAAAGGCAGCAGAAGGAGAGCAGACTGTGTTAAACACTACAAACACAGCAGCAGTGGACACAGTGAGAGACAGTGATGAAGACCTTTAGCCATCAAGCTGACTAATGGGATAGCCTGGCTTATTTCGATAAGCCTTGCTAATTTAAGTTAGAGTTTTGTTCCATCACTGTGGCTTATATGAGTCCCAGCTCAGTAACCATGGTAACTTAGTCAGCAGAACTAGCCTGCTCCGTGGCAGGCTAACGGTCAAGCTAAATTTAGCTGCATATCAAAGAACGGACGGAAACAGACTCGCAAAAGACAGTTCCATCAAGTGTCTTTTCACACTTGCATCACTTGTCTGTATTCGATAACATAAAATAGAAGAACTGTGAGGGACTTTTAAGAAATACTTAAGTTAATCTCCATTTTTTTCATGATCACTTCTGTTTTGGAGGGAACTCTTTTATTTAAAAGCTTAGCATTCATATTTTAAGAAATAAAAGTGCGCCAGCGTTGTTTTGAAGTTATGTATTTATTCATTCATTCATTTTGTTCCAGCTGTGAGGAAATAAAGAAAATTAAATAAAGTCCAAACCATGACTTTCTGCTGTGTTTAAATGTATATAGTGGTAACCGCTTATAGTGATCACAGTTACAGTGATCAGCTGCTTATATGGATCAAAAAGCTCTGTGACTGAATCATTCCTATACAACATTTATGCTGTTTAAATAAGTCGCCTTTAGAAATCAAGTAGTCTGCCTAGAGTGTTCATTTGGGTCTCTTCATACATATGGAAAAACAATTTAAACTACATAAATCTATTTTTTGTGCTTTACTCCCATGATAAGCTGCTGCTGCTGCATGCACACTGAAATCATGATGGAGACAGAAAGTCATTTTCTCTCAATGACAAACGTAGTCTCCTCGAAGCTTATGACAAGAAAAGGGGGGAAATAAATGTAAGTAAATTTCACTGCTATCTTTGCCTGTTCTGCCACCAGGGAAAATAAGGAACTTGTCACTGGCAAAAGTAAGAAAACTGCTGCTTCAAAAATGTGCACACACTGTGTTTGAAACAGCTGTACTGTATTTTGAAACAGTCGATAAAATTCAGTAACTTTATATTTATGTAGGCTAATAAATATACAAATGTCAATTAGATGGTACTCTGCATGACAAATGAAGAAAAAGAAAAGGTTATAATAATAATCTGCTTATAGTGATATTTCACCTGGACAGACGTGATCACTTTAAACAGTTTCCATTGTACTTATATCTTTCTCCAGTTTCTTTATCTCCAACTGCAAGTCAATTTTTAACTTTCATTGACACTTGTAAATGGATATCCTGTGAAAGAGATAATGTGTCAAAGAGTATGATAATGTTGGTAAGTTGGTTCTCTTAAGTTGCCTACACCATAATTTTAAACATACATCTGATATTATCTAGCCTAGTGATAATATAACCACAGTGACTGATCTGAATGCTCATTTATTAACAAATAAAGATAAAACCATGAACAGAGAGAAGTGCTGCTCCTCACTATCCCCACGCAGACTCATCAAGCCGAATGCAGGGATTGAACTGTCAACATTCTAGTAATAAACTCGCTCTTCTAACCTTTAGACCATCACTACCCACCTACAGGTATACATTTAATCTGTCATCAATTTTGTGCCAAGCCGTCTCCTTCACCTTGTTAATTGCAGCAGTAATATTTGGTGAAGACTCCTTTATATTCTGCATATAGTTTCATCAGCAGGTTTGTTCTGCTGCAGAGAAGAACACTGCTCTAGTTTTCTCTTCTTTTTATGACATAGTATCATCCTTTTGACAATTGACTGTTCAGGGTTGTTTATGTGCTCCGTGCATGTGCACACTGCAAGCTTATTCCAGCCTGGTTAGACTTAGCGTTGACTAAACACACCTAAGCTGCGTTAGTGGAACGGCTTGAGCCTCAAGTGAAAGTTGGTGTTAATTCTAGCCAGGCTTTTTCAAGTAAGCGCAGCTTTCTTTAGCTGCATTGATGTAATACCCCTCTGATGGTGGAAGAGAAAGTCCCTGTTCTCAAAAGAAAACAATAAAACCGTAACAGTGGCTCTCAGGCCAAGAAAGGAGCAGTAAGCAGGATCAGAGAAAGGCAGCAGGAGGTGCAGCCAGAGTCTGCAGCCAGTCTAGCATGGAGGAGGAGGATGAGGAGGACTGAGCTGAAGGCAGCCAGCCTCCCACTGACTCACAGCTGTCTGCTGAATCACAGCAGGAGAAAAAGTGTGCAGTACAACACATTAAAAAGTTCCTGCAAACAACAAAAAATATGAAAGAAGTCAAAGTTGAAGAGTACTTTCCAGCCAAAGAATTTGACAAACTTGAGCAGTACACTTGGGTCCAGACCAGAGAGAATCTTTTTTCTATGGCCAGATCAGACAGATTTTACTGTTTTAAGCATCATTTTAGTATTTTAAAGGGTGCAGAATACTTCCTGTGGGGTTTTCAGATCATTCCATGGTGTCTTGTAATGTTTTTATTGCAAATGTTAAACACAAGTCTGCATATTGGCACTTTAACACTTCTTTGTTATTAGATGAACATTTTAAAGAAACTTTTGCATTCTTTTGGAAAGTTTTTAGAACAAGAAAAGCGGATTTTACATCACTGAAGCAGTGGTGGGATTGTGGGAAATTGGAGGTCAGGCAGTTTTGTCAACAGTACACTCTCAACGTCTCTCATGACATCATTTAATCTATAAGAGATCTGGAGATTGAAATAGTGGAGAGTTCAGCAGAGTCCACAGAAAATCGAGGCTGCATTGAAGACCTCAAAACCAAAAAAGCCACACTGGCAGACCTGCTGGGCTGTAAAACACAAGGGGCACTGGTCCGATCTTGCTTTCAGAGCGCTGCTCTGATGGACTCACTGTCAAAGTTCTTTTTCAGCCTGGAGGAGAAGAATGGGCAGAGCAGGTTCATCCACGCTCTGCGCTCGGCCAAGCCAGTGAGATCCAACAGAGAGCTATGGACTTTTATCCTGATCAGGCGGGTCTATCGTTGACAATGTGTGATTCGAGATCTTTTGGAGGTCTCTTTGGGTTTCTTTGGGTTTTGATGCTGGTCTGGTTTCTTTGGACCAGGAAAAGGCATTTGAGCGGGTTGAGCACCTTTACCTTTGGAAAGTTTTACAAAGTTTCAGCCTCAGCCCTGGACTCATTGCCAAGATAAAGTTCTGTACGAAGACATCAAGACTGTATTGAAAATTAATGGTGGTTTGTGCTTGATGTCTAGTATGCTCTATTGACTCTCTATTGAGCCGATGTTGCACAATATTAATTTTTTTATTGATGGTCTGGTTTTATCTGATTGTTTATGTTATCTGCATATGCAGATGATATTATTGTTATAGTAAAAAAACAGGATGATGTAAGAACGTTAGGAAACATTGTTGAAACTTTTGGAAAAATCTTAGCTGCAAAAGTGAACTGGGCAAAGAGTGAGGTGTTAGCAGTTGGGAGTTGGTCTGCAGGTCTCCCTCAGCTGCCAGGAGGATTAAGCTGGAGGAGGGGAGGCTTTAAGTATCTGGGGGTTTATCTAGGAGATGATCAGACTGTAAAGAAGAACTGGGAGGGAGTAGTGGAGAAGGTGGAGGGGAGGCTGGCCAAGTGGAGGTGGCTGTTACTTCACATGTCATACAGATCTGATCATTAATAACTTGGTAGCATCAACTCTATGGCACACGTTAAAATGTATGGAGCCCCCTGCTGGTTTGCTACAAAAAGTACACACCATTATGGTCAATTTCTTTTGGGATAACTTGTACTGGATTCCACAGAGTGTACTTTACTTATCGAAGGAAGAGGAGGGCAGGGGTTAGTACACCTGGGGAGCAGAGGAGCAGCTTTCAGGTTACAGTTTATCCAACGTTATCTCACAGGAAATGATTACGTGGTATGGAAACCAGTAATGAGCATCACTTTAAGGGGAGTGGCAGGTTTGGGTTTAGATGCATCTTTGTTTTTTATGATTTGTAGTTTTATACGTTTGTAGCTATGTTTTATAGTTTGTGTGACTTGAATCCATTTTATCAGGGACTTTTTAGAGCATGGACTCTTTTTAAATGGAACAATCTGGAACCTGCAGCTTCACTGTTTTGGCTCTTGGAGGAGCCTCTAATCTATAGGGCCTGGTTGGATGTTCAGGACAGTAGTAGACCTGGTCTCACCCAGCATTTGTGTTCAGCTGGGACAGTGAAGCTGAGACACATAGTGGATGCTGCAGGTCCAGGACTTAACAATATGAAGGCAGTGGCTTCTCTATTGGGCCTGAAGTCACATCGTCACACCAGAGACATTTTAAACACATGGACTAAAAGACTGAGTAGTGAGGAAATGGAAATGCTACAGGACTATTTTTCTGGAATAGACACTCCTGATGAAAGGGATCCTTTCCCTGAACGGGCTCTTAAAATAGACCAAACTGGACTGACTGGACCATTGATGGTTTATAAAGCTGCTGCATCTGCAGACATCTACATGTTGAATGGGAAAGCTCTGTATGAATATTGTGTTCAAGCTTTGAACAGAGAAAGTTGATTGGGAGAACGGACACTGTGAGGAGAGAGAGATTCAAGGTGCAGGATGGCAGTGTGGAGGCCGTTTTATAAACCGCCATTAAACAAGAGATCAGGTGATCTGCAGTGGAGCGCTGGCTGTCAACAGCTTTGTTTCTAAGATAAATCCCACAGTGTCCATTACATGCCCTTTCTGTCAGGAACCAGAAACAATTTTTCATTGTTTCCGGGAATGTAAAACTTCTGTAAAAGTTCTGTGTGAAACACTGAAAACTGTGTTTTTAAACTGTAGCGAGAGTTGGTGTGAAACTGCTTTTATTTTTGGTGCTGGCTACAAAAAAGAAAATACAAAGAAGTAGCAGCTGTTGAACTTTGTAGTGGGACAGGCCAAACTGTCCATTTATAAAAGCAGAAAAAATTGATTAGAAAATGTTTCAGGTGGGGAGCTGCTGTCAGTGTGTAAGTCGTTGGTGAAAGCCAGAGTCAGAGTAGATTTCAGGTTTTATTCACCCATGAATAATGTTGATGTTTCCGTCTCAGCTTCACTAAAGCTGTCTGTTCTGTTGTTGAGAGGCAGCTGACTTTTAACTCTGCATTTCTATGAGATTTTCAAAACCTTTTTCTTGTCCTGTTCAATTTGGTAATTATGTATTGTTGATATTCTCCTTGTTTATTGAAAAATGAGGGTTTTTAAAAATCAATAATCTCTCTCTCTCTCTCTCTCTGTGGTCTCATTAGATTATATCTCTCTACACTGGTAAAAGGCAAATGTCATAAAAAAAACTACATTGCACTCACAGCAATAAACATACATACAGTATTTTACACCCAATATTAGGTCAGAGTTTCAGTAAAGTATAATAACTCTATGATCTAGAGTAATGTATTGCTCAGTATGCTCTATTGATCATTATTTTACCTTAAACTGAAGCATGTAAATATTTGATCTATTTTTGCTGGTCTCAGCAGAGTTTTATGAATACAGAACTATCTATAAATAATGGTGACGCCTCTGTAAACCAGCAGAGGGAAACCTCACACCTACTTATACTAGTGATGAGACTGGAGGGTTTATTCAGTTCTCAGCAGGCATTAAAGGTACAATCTGTGATAAAAATGTCAACAAAAAGGCAGCTCACCTACATTTAAAACACAAAACTGATCAAACTGATTGATTGTTATTTTAAATTCTGATCGGATAGAAACAAACAAAAATATAAATGATATGACACTTCAGTCATATATGTTCACATGCCAGCATTTTATATGTTGTAAAATCACATTTTGGGCATTAGTACAAACAAATTTGTCAATAAAAACCTTTGAATACAAAACTGTGATTTTCACAATATATGTAGCTACTAAATTCAACATACCTATACAAAAGTGAAAACCATATATCTCCAAAACATCAACCTCTAATAGTGCATATGTCAGTAATCCAGTGTGTTTAAATGGGTTTAATTTAAGAAATAAAGAAAATCACCAAATTTGGAGATACATGGTTTTAGCTGGACAGTGAGGATATGGAAATCTACAGTACAATAATTTCCAAATAGCATCAAAATGAGTTTCAGTAATGAAATGACAATATAAGCTCTATTCACAATGTGACATTTTCCTTTAACATAAATTGACACTTTCAGCACATTTAGACATAAATGTGTCTTTGATTGTAACTGTAATTCACTTCAGCAGTAATGAAAGAAAAATGTTTTGTACATTATCAACAGGCAGTATCAGGCAGCATGGGCTGCAGGGAAACATCTAAAACTTGCAGGGCAGGGGTGCCCCATTACCAGGATTGAAAAACACTACCCTATAGGGTGCACTGTACTGTATGGGAGAAAAACATTTTCACATGCCCTTCCTTTGAGGAACATCAGATACTTTGCCCTATAAGATGCCCTTACAATGGAGTAAACTGGCCCTTATGGTATAAATTAATATATATGGTATAAATTCAATTAATATATCCTTTATTTTAGGCTGTAGTTGTAGCTGACATTATTCCATTCAGTTGATTTTGGTACACTACTATCACTTGTTTGCTCAGTCACACCCTCTTTAGATTGTTTGGGTCATTGCAGTCTAAGCTGTAACACTGATATTACTACAATTTGTGACGTCACATAGCAAGGCTTTTTTGCAATTACAACAAGTGTATGGATTCACTTTTATAAAGGATGCATTAGGATACACCATTACAAATTGGTGTAGTGGTGTAGCAAAACCTTTAAAGCAAATCATTAGAGTATTCTTTATCCAAAATGCATTTACAACTCTTTAGCTTGGATGAACTTGCACTTGTAAGGAGGGAGATTAGCATTGGGTTACTTTATGATTACATAATGCCAAGATGAGACATTGAAGACAATAGAGAGGGATCTGCAAAATGCAGCTCGAGGCAGCAAGGGAGGAGATGAGAGAGATAAAGGTATGTTTGCATTAGCCATTAGCATTGAGAGGGATGTCCAGTAGAAATTAAACCTCAGCCTTGGCATGTTTCAAAGTTTCAAAAAATGTATCCTGTCTTGAGGTCTGGAAGAGAATCCTTTGAGTAACCCTGCTAATAGACAAACAAATGGAGAGGAGTGAAAACACCTTCCTTGCTCAGGGTAAAACATTCCCTACCAGTGTAGTTGTAGTGCTGTATGTTAGTGCCTTACAATCCAAAGTAATTGGAAAGGCATGACAAATGACAGAGCTACCCAATCTTTCCAGGATGTTTGCCAATTCTATGACATGGAGGAAGACAGTATTGTCACTACACTTCAGGTGTTCCAATATCCCTGTGCTCTCTCTATGAGCAACTGGGTCCCCAACTAAAAGGGCCCCCAAACAGCTACAGATTTAATATGATACTGCTGTCAAACATCATAATAAATCAAATCCCAAACCACATCCTCAGACATTAATGCTGGTTGTGTTATTCACAACATGGAAAAGGAAACAGAATTGTATCCAACTGGTCATTTCAGTTTCACATTTATGTTGAGAACAGTTCGACTAGACGTTCACATTGTTGTTCAAGGCTGAAGACATTATTCTGTGGTGAGCAACTTATGCAATTTTTGTTTCCCCATTTCATGCACAACAACCAGTGTATGGACTTAAAAAGAAACTAGAAAACGGAGACAGTGGCCTTAAAAGGACACTGGACACTAGAATATTAGCAGAAGTTTGGAAATTTGGAAGCCTCATTGCACTCAGCTGTGAAGGAAATGAAACAAACTGTATGAAAGACTGTCTGTTATATTCTGCCCCTTCAATTGTCATGTATTTCTGAGATAGATGAAAATACCTTATGATTAAAACATTTGCTCTATGTGTGAAATGTGTGAATCTATCTTTAAAGTAATAAGTTGCTCAATGAGACAAAAACACGAGGTTGCAGATTTTAATAAATGTTTACATTGGTTATGACGATCAACTCAATATATTTACACTAAAAAGTATACAATCATGAAGTCACTGTAATTAAGAGTGTGTGACTTATGAAGCACAAATGTTTCTTTTATTCAATTTACAGACAACTAAAATTAAACAGAAAGTTACATTTAAAAGTGAATATCAACAAATGTTACTTACCCAATGACATAATGTGAGTGAAACCCAAACACAGCCTGCATATGTCCATACAACACAACATGACAAATAAGCTTTTGCAGCACAATTCAGACAGTCTTTCTATAGCCTTGATCTTGAAGGAACATGAGAGGCTCATTACCAAAATAAAAAACGCAAGACTACTGTATATATAAGACTATATGATTTTCAGTCCAAGCACTAACACTAGACATAAACTAAATCTAAGTTAACAGTGTTTTCTGGTGGTAATTATTCATTCCGTCTAGCTCTGACTATCAGACTGCCTCTGCAGCGTTAAATTTACAGCAACATCCTCCCTATTAATAAATATCATGTCTAATTGCACAGTAATGAGAAATTTTTGGTCTCAGGGCTTCAGCGCACATTTAAGTCCTATTTCTATCAAGAGTTTTACCAGAGTGAAGGAGAACAAGGTAAACAGACCACTGATGAAAGCAGAAAAAAATAACCCTGTATTTCAAATTGATTAAATTTACAAACTGTTCTTTTCTTGCTGAAGTTACCATAATTTATACATTAGACATATAAGACAAATGATGTCAATTATATCATTCACTTACAATTGTTTTGCAGATCAAAAATACAATAATTCACACCAGTTTTCTGCTCAGTGACCTCATAAATATGGTTACAAAGCTGCTGCTACTAAAATTAGATTAACATGCAGTGCATAACATGTAAGCAAAGCCACAAGTCAGTGTTTTCTATTAAAAATAGTTTTCACCACTAATGCAGTGGATAGAAACGAAAATGTCACAGACTTAAAGGTTCACTGTGTACAAAGGTTCACTTTTCTAGCGGAACAGACTTGGTAGAAATGGAATATAATATTCATAAGTATGTTTTAATTGGTGTATAATCACCTGAAAACAAGAAAAGTTGTATTTTCGTTGTCTTGGAATGAGCCCTTTATATCTACATAGGGAGCAAATCCTCTTCGATGGAGCCTGCCATGTTGCACCGCCATGATTCTACAGTAGCCCAGAACAGACAAACCAAACACTGGCTCTAGTGAGGGCCTTTTGTGTTCTTCACGAGTTTCACTGCCACCGTAGGTTCTCCTACACACTTGGGAGGGGAGGGTGAGGGGAAGGGTATTCAGTTGGTCGCAATGTGCAACCTCACGGCTAGATGCCACTAAATCCTAGACACTGGTACTTTAAATCTCTTGGGTTAGGCTTTATGTCTTGTTTGCTGTTGGGTCTCAAAGTCTTTAGTCCAGTCCGTGGTGATAGTCATCCTCAGTTGAATTCATTAAACTGCAAAATCATACTGAAGGCTTTAATTTGCTGTTATATAGAAGAGAAAAAAAAACAGAATATAGTTAAATGATTTTGCACGTAATGTAAAACATGAGGCTTTAAAGTTTTTACCAACACATTATGTATTGATCAAAATGCTGTCATTATCTATTAATATTTCATGATTAAAAGCAGGAATACATAGAAAAACTTAAAGTTATGTTTACACTGCAGACTGTGGTGGAGACTCACCTGGCTTCTTATGACCACCTTTCTTGTTGTTACGGCAGCACCGCCACACAATCACCATTAAAACAGTAATCAGTATTAGAGCAACTACTGAAGAAACTAGGATCCAGATGGGCAGATAGTTTTCTGGGAGGAAGAGAACACATTGGTAATTATTTGGTACATATTTACTACGTGTATAGCACTTAAAGGCAACTGTTTGTCAACCTGGGTGCTATTCATATACATTTTGTTAACCACTTCAAATGTACACATTTATGCAGACTGAGCACACACTAGTTTATGTGTTTGTTAGTGTGTTTATAAGCGTGAGGCTGTGGCTCCCTTTCAATTTAGCATAGAGTAGCAAACACAACAAGATGCTTAATGTCTGCAGGTTTCCAAATTGCAGACACAAAATAAAAAGGTACACACTACCAACAAACAGTGATGAAATGTAACTAAGTACATTTACTCAAGTACTGTACATTTTATGCTACTTTGTAGTTCTACTCCACTGCATCTCAGAGGGAAATATTGTACTTTTTACTCCACTAAATTTATTTATCACTTATAGTTACTAGTTACTTTCAGTGGTGGAGAAGTATCAGATCCTTTACTTAAATAAAAGTACCAACACAGCAATGTAAAAATACTCCATTACAAGTAAAAGTCCTGCATGAAAAATCCTATGTTTGTATTAGTAGAAAAAGTGTTCTTAAAGTATTAAAGTAAAAGTACTTGTTTCATCCCCCTGACTGATATATTACGTATGACATTATTAGATTGTTAATACTGATGCATTCACTGTGTGAGAAGCATGTTACTGTTGTAGCTGCTGGAGATGATAAAAATCAAACACTTGTTTGTCTAACTAAATCAGATTAAAAACACTTTTATCTGAAATCTAGAGTGTAGGAGCGTTGCTATGCAGTTCACCACAACAGACACATTGAGTATGAGAGGAAAACATTCTGTTTGAGATGATTTCTGTTGAACTGAAGTTTAGTCATAGCAAGTTCACACTCTGTCCAACAGAAGTGTGAACTTGCAATATTGCAACCAAAAATCACAGTGCACAAAAATGTGAGGATCAAACCATGGTTGACAAACAGATGGTTTCTGTGAGTGTTCTGCAGCAAACGCCCCTTAACAAAACACCTTTCATCCTAGCAACGTGTTCATGCTGAGCTAAGTTTAACCACAGAGTATTACTAAACGTGATCAAACATGTATGGTTCACCACATCTCTAAGTGTGTCTAAAGAATCAGTATATAAATAAAAAAGCTTCAGTGCACTTTTTGAATTATTCTCAGGAATAATTACCTTACCATGCAATATAGATCTCAGGTATATTTTATGATTCGCATGTAGAGTTTGAGTCATATATTATAAATGATAACAGAAAATGTCACCAGATTGAGGAAGTAAAGTAGGCCTTCTTTAGAGATATAATCTTTCTGCATTCCTCGGGGCAGAAACTCTACTTCGCTTTCACATCAACAGCTACTTAGATCACAGTACTGAGTGAACTGTTTTCTGTTTGTTTTCTATGAAGAATCTGAAAAAGTCTAGTACAGAATAGTATAATTTATGTCTGTGAATTAAGATTCTGATGTTTTTTTTCATTACTATTGTATCGATACACTTACAATGCATGAAGTCATGTATTAAATAGAAATATTAAAGTGTAAGTTGGAGGAGGAGGTTTTATTATCTAGTACTTGCCTTGAACTTCCAGTTTCACATGAATGGTATTCACAAGGACCCCATTTTGATGAAAGACCTGTACGGTGTATTGACCTGAGTCATTCTTCTCTACGCTGGTGATCTTGAACGTCCCGTTGCTGATAAAAAACTCAGTTCTGTTTCTAAAAGCCTCCTCTATCGTCACCTTTTCTTTCTTCAGACTGAACACCTTTATGGGCACTGTAAGCTCTTTCTTACAGTGCATCCGATAGCCGCTGCTATTGGTCATCATTTGGATATACACAGATCCTCCAACAGTAGCAGAGCACAGAGATGCATTCTGTGTGGCATTACATTTAGTTACAGCAGGTGTAAAGAAAGCTGGGAAAGTATGAACAAAAGAATAATTAGTTTAAATTATTAATCATTTACACATTATTACAGTGGATTTACAAAGTGTTTCATTTTTTTAAAGATGAGCATCTTACCATGTGTTGTTCCAGCTAACATCACAAGAAGTATAAGAACTTGCTCCATATTCTTGTCATCCAGAATAACGTTTAAGGTTTTAACAGATGAATGAACTCATGAGACTGAAGTGAGAATGAAAGAACATGATGGTAAACCTCAGTCCAAAGGTGGTGGCAGATATTGACAGGAAATGGTAACTGGGTGGCTGTTTCGTACAAGAGTAGAAAGACAGGAAATGAAGAAAACTGTCTCACTTCTGCTTGCATACACAAATCTTGAGTAGTGTGCTGTAGTGCACTGCTCTTTGTAAATATGCAGCAAGATTTTTTCAAATTTCCGTCTCTGCTGAAATCACATGCGAAATCTGAATCTCATCATGCAACGGTCTACATCATGAGACTGGGAATTGCAACATCAGTAGAAGTTTTTTGGTCACACTTGGCCAGGGGAACTTTGAGTTTAGTTTTTTTTTCAGAGCCCTTCTTCTTGGTCCAATAAGAAAAATGTAAATGTGACACACGCACATGGGGGTGACTGCAAGAGAGTAAATGAAAGAGTTTAAATTTAAAATTCTTCTTGTAGTTTACATTAGAGGCTAGAGATCTGTTCAGTGCCCAACACGTGGTCATTGGGACTGGATATTTATTATGTTTGCTACATGCGTCAATATATGAATATATAACAAACATACAGTATAGCTATGTGATATAAGAATATAACAATTTATGTTTAGGAGGGAGTGGGGCGGGGTGACCAGTGAATGGGATATAACCACCTCTTACTAATCGCCTACATATTAATAAAATGACTATGACTATTTAAAAACGACAATAGAAGTGACTTCAAAAACCAAATTTGCCACGTGGCTTACATTTATGTTCAATGATGTTTGCTGAGCTGACACATCACATAACAAGACAAAGTTAAAAAAGAAAATTCTACATTACCAACTAGTTAAATAGCTGTTTCATACCTCTGATTTGTTATTCTCCAATCTGTTATCACAGCTATCAGCGAGTAAATGGAGCACTGTTGCTGAATGCACAAACGTAACTTTACTTTAACTGTTTACTGTTCCCTGGTGGGTTGGTCAAATGGCTGTGATTGGCTGGATGACTGTTCAATTAATCTAACTTGACCAATAGGTTTTTCATGTATGGGAAACTCAGTTTTGTTTCATCAATGACTACCTCAGGAAAAAGTGGTGGGTGGAATTATGTTTCTGTGAAAGTGCGGGTTTTACAACACCCGTAACACCCACGGCTGCGACGCACCTGCCTTAAATATTAATGAAAGTAAAAGTGTTTTTTGTTTGTTTGTTTGTTTGTTTTTTATCTTGTTCACACAAGATAATATATTGTGTGGAGATCCTGCTGTGGTCAGTTGCAGTGCTGCATGTGCTCTCTCACTGAGGCTAAAACTGAAATTCATCACCTTCTAGTGTACTGTGGTCCTAAAAGGCTTCTAGCACAAAGTGAGTGATGTCTGCACTGTGCACATCCAATCTTTGACCTGTTTTACGAGGAAGAGCAATTAAATGAGTTAAAAACATGCAAACCAAAAACTTCTCTGATTTAACCCTTTACTGAATCATAGTCTCTCTGGGTTAAAGAAAGAAGGATGCCCCAATACAAAAATACAGCGGTAGGCTACTACTGGGGAACTATGGTAGATTAATACAAACATATAGTTGGATAAACTCACAAATGATAGATAAATATATGTCACTGTGGGAAAAAAAGAAAATATGAAATATTACAGTGATGTTGATATAAAGAAAGCTCATTGGAAACCTACTAAACTCTACCAGATCTGCCAAAACAAGAATATATTGTATAGGGCTTGTCATTATTTTAATAGCCCTTCAAGGCTCTTTGCGTTCATTTTTCACAGTAGTTGAACAATATGATGCAAGGCAAGTCATTTTCAAAAAGTTACTTTAGCATGATATTTTCATGACCATTTCGGATAGTCATAGCCTCCTCTAGCCTCTTAATAGCGCAGTTTTTTGCTAAAAAAAAAAACAGCTTCCTGCTAGACCTGCAAACAATACTGATGAGAGTGATAAGAGTGAAGCAAAACAGTAAAGTTGAGGGTCGTAAAATCAAAACAATAAGCTGAAACACGCTCAAATGCTCCACAGAGCTAACTCAGGTGCTCAATTATGCAAGTTTGTCACTACAAGCGACTCCTTTAACATTATACATAGTTTGACCCATTGTCAATGTAAACATATTGATTTGTGCAGCTTTAAAGACAGCAGTGATGGACTCATTACATAAACTTGACGTTATAAAACTTAAAATATGCTGAGATCCCATGATTTCCTGTTGACAGAGTTTATATGTTCACATACTCATGTTCAGAGGACTTGAGGGTGAGCAGTGTTTTTCCTTTCAGATGGGAGAAAACATTAACTGCTCTGCTGTACATCTCATAGTCAGTCAGTTGGCTTTACTAAGGGACCTTTTGTGCCATGCCAAAGACCTTTGCATGTAGTTTCTCCAAATAACCCATAAAAAACATAATATCACAGTAAGTCTAGTTGCCTGTGTGTTTCTCAAGAAACACCATATTAATACTGGAAGAGTCTTAACATAACCCTTCTGCTGTCATGTAAGGTTAACATCAGAAATGAGCACTGTTGCTCTGTAAAGGAATGCAGTATTTATAATAGAATAATCTTGTCTTAAGAAATGAAGCAGAGTAGGATTTACTATCACTGCTTACCCAAAGCCACCAATTATTCACTCTACTGCTCACTTTAAAATCATAAGATGTCTTTTCTCTTTTTACAGTAATAATCTCATAATAAGTTCTCGTTAAATAATGGTGACAAATGGGCTTTGCTTTTAGCAAACAGCCTAAAGCTCATTTACCTGAAAAGATCCAGCCTGGAAATGAGGTTTTACTACCATAAGGAATAGAGAAGAAAACCTCCTGTAATGTTAAGTAAATCAGTAAACTGTGTTTGAATTATGCCACATACAAGAGGATGATTGGCATAAATAAAGGTACAGTTTAAATGAACTACAGATTACTTTTATCTGAAAGATGTTTCCTAGTAAAAATGGGAAAACAAATATATATCGTTGTTCAAAAATGTGTACATATGTAAGAGAGAAAGAACTGGCGTTGGAATCACAGAAATAACGCTTGTAACTAACATTACTTTGACAGAGAGGTAGTCAGTGCTATTATTCATTGTAATTACAACTGGTTGCAGATGATTTCATCTTGTCACCATCTTGTCAAATACAGTGATTTAATAAAACAACCCTATGTCCTGTAAGCTAAAGGAATTTGCTTACATATCCGAATCATCTTGTAAAATGGAATCACTTCTCATTTTTAAGTACAGAATAGGCAATTTCAAGTAGGGCACACATATTTTTATTCAAGTTGGATACATGCCTCTTTCATAGTGAATCCTTAAAAATACTTTACTGCCTTCAATTAAACTTTTTTAATCAATTAGTTCTTCTAGAAACTCTGATGTTCTGTTCCTTGTTAAAAAACAAACAAAAACACATCGTCAAAAGTCAACAAACAGAACTATCTTTCATATAAACTTTGTCCTTCAGGTCAGTCCCCTCTAAACTTTTTTTTTTTAGTCATGTCTTTTCTATATCCTGTTGGACATGATCCTCGTGTTGAGTTTTCTGAAAAACGACCTGCTTTTGGACAGTTTAAGCTTCTTCTTCCAGTCCTTGTTTTTTTTCTGGTAAACACTGTCCCAGCTGTCCTCCTCCTCATCTCCCACCCAAGGTACCCAGGCACCTCCATTCAGGTGGGGGTCCGCCCGTGGGTCCTCTGATGGGTACCGTACTGGCACTGCAGTGCGGTTGTAGTACACCAGTCTGACCAACAACTCTTTGACAACGTCTGGTCTCTGCTCAGAAAGGTCCAAACGTTCATAGGGGTCTCTGGAGATGTTGAAAAGCCATACTGATTTCTGGGGTTCAGTGTGCCTCTCCAGGTTCCACCAGCTGCCGGGGAAACCAGGAAGCATCTGTGGTGGTGTCCAGTCTCCATAACCAGGGTCTCCTGTCAGGAGTTTCCAGTCTCCAGCTCGTATGGAGGCCTGCACGGCTGTGTTCCAAATCCCATATCCTTTCTGCAGGGAGCCACTGCGAGCATGGTTATACAGAGGGTCAATGTTGTGGAGAATCTCCAATCTGGGTGATTCCTTCCCCTCGCTGATGGCTTCCCAAACATCATACCCATCCACCCCCTCAGTCAGGGACTCATTGCCACCTGCTAATCCCACCAGTGTTGGGTACCAGTCAGTGATGTGTATCAGGGCTTTACTCACCCTCTTCTTCTTCCTCAACAGAGGGCTGTGGACAAACCCCAAACCCCGGACACCGCCTTCCCAGTAGGTGCCTTTACGTCCTCTGAGTGGCCAGTTACTGCCACCAGATAAAGGCTGGCCACCGTTGTCAGTCGAGAAGATGATGACACTGTTCTGGTAGTAACCATACTTGCGGAGGGCGTATGTTATGTTCCGAACCGCCTCATCTACCGTTGAGACCATAGCAGCATACTTCCTGCGGGCCACGTTGCCCAGCTCGCGGTATGGATAGATGTACTCCCGGGGGGACTGCAGGGGTGTATGGACAGCTTGGAAGGATAGGAAGATGAACAGCGGCTGGGACTGAGGATCATGGGTTGCCAGAATCTTACGGACTTTTTGTGTGTACAGATGGGTGGAGTACTTACCCCTCTGACCCCAGGCTACCGTCTCCCCCTCATGGAGGTCGAAGCCACACAGCCCAGGGCCATCACAGGAGTCGTAGGTGTAGTAGTTCACACTTCCTGTTAAGGAGCCAAAATATGTGTCGAAGCCACGGCGAGTGGGCAAGCAGTCCTTCTTGTAGAAGCCCAGGTGCCACTTGCCTAGCATGTGGGTTGAGTAGCCGAGCTCCTGAAGCCTCTGGGGAAGGGTGATGTGGTCAAAGGGCAGGCAGTTAGGCTGGCGGGGCCGGATGATAGAGTGCTGTAGGCCGGTGTGAATTTGGTACCTGCAGAGTTAATGATTAAGATTACTATCAGAGGGACAAATGTGTTATTAATAATCTGATCTAACAGATGATCAGATATAGTAATAACACACATAGAGGGATGGGAGGGAGAGTAAGATTGCTCCCATTTCCTCCATCAACTTCATGTGTAATCAACCTGTTGAGGAAAATCCAAAGCTTTCTTTAACATGGTATCATGTTGTTTCTACTTATTCTAGGAGGATATTAAATGATAATCAACCAAAAAAGAGTTTGTAAAAGTAAACACATTCCTCTGTGTCATCAGCTCCTAATTGAATGGAAATGCTTGATCAATGTTATGCATATTCAGGATGGTATTTTGATGATTAAACATTCATTTTCATTCAAATTGGGAATAAGTCAACCTCAAAACAAATTTTGATCGTAGATTTCTGTGTTGGTAAATTTTAGAGTGCATATATCACTTTGGTGTGCAGGTATTCAGGTTGCAAGACAAAATAAATTAACATGCTTCATTCATTATCAGATAATACCTACCTATGCACTTCCACTGCAGTTCTCTGATAACAGCTTTCTTTTTTACTCAATGGCACATTTTACTGTACAGAGTGCAGCCATGATGAAACAATGAGTTTACCCAGGTTGTACACACCCTTGATTCGTGTTATAGCTCATTAAAAATAAATCAATATGTTTAAAATACTGCAGAAGACATAATATATGACGCACAGTCAAATAATGTTATTTCATCCCTTTATTGCATATCAAATTGTGCAAAAACTCTATAAATCAAAAACGTATGTAAGTTATTTTTGTAAGTTATTTAAAATATGTGAGAACTCCAGACACCAAGAAGCAATCTGAGGACAAACACTTTACCTGCCGGTGATGAACTGACTGCGGGACGGGGTGCAGATGGGCTGGATGTAATAATTCTCCAGCTTCACTCCGTCCGCGGCCAGCTTATCCAGCGCTGGTGTCCTGATATCAGAGCTGTGATAACCGATGTCGTTGAATCCCTGATCGTCTGTCATGATGAAGATGATGTGAGGAGGCTGCGGGACAGGAGACACGTTGCCAAATGTCTGAACGGGCTCGTTTTCCACCTGATTGGGACTCATCAGGTCCCAGCTCAGGTACCCGAGGCTGAGCAGACTCATCATGGAGAAACCGGTCAGAGCTGTCGTTGCCATCTTCTGACGCTTTCTATTAATCAATCTATCAAACATTCAGTATACTGTCACCAAAGCATTGTGCAGTGAGGTAAACTTCGGGAGAGACGCGCTATCCTCTCATTTGGACTCTCTCTCTTCATGGACTCTTTGCGTGCTTGAATGGCAAGAAGGCAAACTTAACTATGCCGTCAGCTACACCTCCATCCTTAATGTCTCTCCAAAATGCTTCAACCTCCTTTGAAAACATTTTTCTTTCCCTAGTGGTCCCATTAACCCCGCCCATTTGCCTTGCAGCCTCACTGAAATAACATCAGCCCCCTACCACGTCAAAACACACACTCACACTCACACACACACACACAGTAATATTTCTATTACATCCAGGTGTTAGAGGTGAGTTTATATCTCACATATCTCTTGTAGTATAAAGTTAACTTATCCAGGCAGTAGGCACTGATGTTTTTGCTATATTTGAATATTATTCTGCAAAATCCTTACACAATCTATCACATTATGCTCCACTCAGTGTAAAAGCAGGTTCAAACATGACCCTTCATTCATGCCATTCATGATAATTTGATTTCAGTGACCCACATAGCCAACTTTACAAATTACTAGAAAGCAAGAGAAAAAAAATCATTCCCATCTGACCTGGTTTAGCCATGAACGACAGAGGGTCTACTTACAGACCCTCACTCAGAAAAACATGGCCTGTCAGGGAGATTTGAGTCTCAGGGCAACTGTGGGGCCCGAAAGACACAATCATGGACACTGTTCCCCGCTACGCTCACAAACACTCTCTTATTATTCCTGCTGTTTCATGACTAATGCATACCTGAGGAGAGAGACAGAGCAGACTTCCCAGACTCTGATAACATCTCCAACCAGGCGTCAAAGAACCACTTTACAAATCATCCAACGGGTCAACAGAAAACAGCAGGACTGCACAGCCTCAGCCACAGCTTCTGTGTGGATTGAAGGCCTTCACAGCTTCTTGTCTGCACCTTCCTCATAATGCAGATTCACTTGGACTGGAAATTGGGGAAGGGGCTGTGGAAAGTTGTGAATGGTAGTTGTGGAAGATAGAAAACAATGAATGTGCAAAATATGAAGGCTACTAATTGATTTTGTTTATTAATCTATACCAAATGGCTTTGGATTTGACACATATAATGCTGTTGTCAGACTGTATAACATTTGATGAACATGAGATGGTCAAGATCAGACCACACACTGAACTCTGACTGAGACATTTGGTCAAACTTCTAGTTTCTTGTGCCTATTATCACAGCAGACCTTCACATTTTTACATGCTAAGCTTTAGCATTTTAAAAGTAAGTAATCTAAGATGTAAGTAAGATATTGAAAGCCTGTTAATAAATTGAATTATCACAACAATGTAGACTGATGCTGGCACACCACTGGCTGGTGTGACCAAACTCATCCTTTTTGAACTTATATGGTAATTCAGCCTCCCTCTTACATGTGAAGACGTAAAGATAGTCCATGATAGCACACACAAGAAACTATTTTTTACCATTTTTCACAAACTGTTTGGTGCGAGAAGGCTTCCAGGTTGAGGAACGTCAACAACCATGGCATCACAGGAAACCTCGTACACAATGTCAAACTACTAGAGAAGGCAAGAAATTCTGAAATTCAAGTTTTTTCCACCCCTACGGACAGAATCTGTTAATTCCAACTATGATACACTTCATGGGATAAGACAACAAATTCAAACAAAGCTCATATTGTGTAATACGATCCAAGCATGAGATATTGATTGTGTAAAGGCTCTACTATTTTCATCAAATTTCTGTTCCCTGTGCTTGATGTCAGAATATAATTTTCACTTTAAAGCCTGAATCTGTTTCTCAACACAAGGTCATTGAGGTGAAACATGGTCTGCATATAAAAATGAGATCTGACAAAGTCAGGAGTTGGGCAACACATTTGAAGGTAAAACATACATCACACCTTCTCAAATGTTGATATTGGTCACAGAGAGACTTGTGGGCATGGAGGTGGCCAGGCAGCCAAAGGAAGTATGAGCCTCCCGTAAAGAGCATGAAGCTGTGGCCGGCAATGTTTGCCCAGCAGCAGCAAAGGCATCTTTGCAGCTGGAGCAATGCCGGTCAGAGTGACTGAGTTTAACGCAGGTCAAGCCCAGAAAGGGAGGGAAGAAAAAACGATTGAGGTGCACCTGAAGTTTAACACCCTTATGTTTATTTATGTAGTTTTTTCCTAGATGGAGCAGCTTGGACAGCTTAAGGTCTTTGCAAAAAATCCCACCAAAAACCAGAGAGATGTTGTGCAATCACACTGAGCGACTTGACGTTATTGGTCATGGTGACTTCACAGTATGTCTGAACATCTTGCCAAACAACAACTCAGTGATGTCCTCGGGTGCGTGTAATAACACAGAATCACCGTGGTGGGGAACATATAACATACCTGTGTGTGTGTGTGTGTGTGTGTGTTCGTATATTGCCAGGAAAGTAAGAGTCTTCAGGTCTTTGGGCACCCACACTTACGATATGTGACTCATCTATTTTCTGTTGGTCAGAGGTGCAACTGCAGCAACTCACTGTGTCAACAACAACTGTACTTAGAACCAACACCACAACACAAACAACACACACACTGACTCACACACAAATATTAATAAGCACATACCGGTCATACTCCAAAGACTGAGACGTTGATGCCACAGATTCTTTTCTCTTTTTTTCAGGCTTTTTGCCTTTATTTGACAGACAATATAGAGACAGGAAATTAGGGAGAGAGAGGGGTATGACATGTAGCGCAGGTCCCCTGGCCAGGGGTCGAGCTGTGGACATTGTAGTTATGTGGTATGTGCCTTAACCGTTAGGCCACCAGGGCGCCCCACCCCACATTTATAATACACTACTTGCATATTCACGTCTCGCATCTGCTAATCCATTTATAACCATATTGTCATGTTGCCAAATCATTCCACTAAGAATTCAACCAGTAACCACAAACTTGTTTGATGACAGTATTTTTGGACAGTTACCTAACAATACACCGCGAGTTAGAATTTGAGTGACCCTTAAATGTTGAATAAACACTGTACTCGGTCTAAGCAGGTTATTTTCAGTTATTTGTTTGTCATAATTTATCTTGGGCTACTGACACAATGTCAAACTGAGCTATGAATAAAAAATATGGAAATTTATTAGCATTCTTGTAAACCGTAGTCGTCTCATCCCAGAAATGGCATGATTCAAACACAGCTAGTGGGTGTTGTTTCAGGTATTTTAAGTCACTCTGCTTTAATGGACCACACACAGTTGCTGTTGTCCCATATGTGACTCAGTGGTAATTAAAGTTTAAAAGATAGGCTAACAGTTTTTCAAGTCTGTCTTAAAACAACAGTCAGGTGCCCATATGAACACTGAAACAGATTTTGCTCACTGTAATCATTCCTCCTGTTCATACTGACCATTAGGAGATCCCCTCCAAATGTGCTTACAGTGTAGGTGATGGGGGACAAAATCCACAGTCAAAAACATCTGAAGGTCATATAAGGTTACAACCATCTGAGTTTGTCAAATAAATTCCTCTTTGTGTCTCGACAGACGGTGTTTTCCTGTTCAGCTGAGGCGGAAGGATCCTAACAAAAAGGGGAACTGTTTGGCACTAAAAATACTTTGAAATATTGACTTGATTTGACTAATTTAGACAACTTTTAAATACATGTCTGCACAGAAGGCAGTGGATTTTGTCCCCCACCACTTACATCAAAAGTGCATTATGAGATCTCTTAATGGTCAGTATGAACAGGAGGAATGATTACAGCAAGAAATGTTGTTTCAATGTTCATTTGAGCACCTGACTATCGTTTTAGGGCAGGCTTGAAAAATTCTGGACCTACCCTTTAAAACAGCGGATCACATTCTCAAACCCGTATTCAACTGCTCTTTTCATCTTTTCAATGTCAAGGCAGAATTTATTGTCTGTCTCCCCATATTCAAGTTATACAAGGGAATGAAACTGTGTTATTTCAGTGCTTTATGTTGTATACAACAAGACAGACAAGTAAAAAAAACAGTAAAAGAACACACTACACTAGTGAACAAACAACAAAGTGCAAGTGGTATTGAGTAAAGTGGATGATATTCTCTCCTTTACTGTCCTGTGTACATGTGATGAATGTTTTCAGAGCATTTTTCTCAGTGTGCACTGCCGAATAGCTACATCTCATCATTTTCAGATTGAGGTTTTGAGGGGGAAATGATTTTTACTGGCAACCTAAGAAATCCCCAGAGTTGCATGTAACTGTGCTGTGCACATCTGTGGTGTGTTTGTTAGTTATGTGTTAAGCTCCTAATTGATCTAATTTCTTCCAGAGGAAGTGAACAGAGTGTCGTGGAGCATTGGAAATTTAATCAGGCTTCCTTTTCACGGCTGCTTAATTAAAAGTGGATATACAAAAATGCAATCAAAGATCAAAGTGTGGTTTCCTTCAACAGCAGCTCATTATGTTAAGCTGGAGAGGTTCAAGAATTACCTTATCACAAGGCACGGTAGCTTTCACTTCTTGTTCTGTTTCTCGCTGTCAAATCAAGAATTAGCTTTATAAAAAAAAAACAGAAGCAGAGTGTAGGTTTCACCAATTCTTAAACTCCTCACAAACACGCACATATACATTTTTACATCACTTTTCAACCAGGTTTAAGCCTGTTTCTGAGGAACTGTGAGTTAATGAGTTGAAAGGGAAGCAGAGACACGGGGGTGCTGCTGCTGCTGCTCTGTGTCGGTCAGCACCAGATGTTTGGCTTTGGCTAGAGGAAGAGGTGCTGTTACTGAATATGGCTGCTCCCCTTCACCATGAACACTACCTCCTTTCTAATCAACACAGCCCTGCCAGTAAACCTGCACATTACTCCTCCTCTTACCCCAATTTTCTAATCTGAGTAAGACTGGATGGAGGTTTTCTTTTTTCCTGTGTGCCAACTCTGAGCCAAAACCCTTACTTCAATAAAACTGTATTCAGCTTGTCGCCCCTCCACTCTGTATAAAAGTACCTTTGTTTCTAATTCTAGTTTGCTCAATATTCCTTTTTTTACCTGTTATCATCTTTTCAAAATCATTTTGTCAACTCAGGGGTACTTTTAGGGACACTCATCACTCTCTCTTAGCTCTGTTTAGTTTAATTTAACAGGTTTCATTGGCATAAATACCATAAATTACAGCCAGACAGTCAATGACTACTGCCCTACAAAGGCAGATAGGAGTGGGCTAACTACAAAAACAAACAGCAAAATGCTTTCATTTTATGCCTTTTACATTTACATTTTGTCATTTGGCAGATGCTTTTGAGGCACGGCAACCAAGAATTAGGGCACAGTGACTCAGAAAGAACTGTAGTGCAAATTCTCAAGTAGCTGACCAGGTACAAATACAATGATTTTTGTGTTTGTTTTGTTTTCTTTAATTAAAGTAAAAAAAACAACTGCAACTAGACAAGTATTTAAGAAACAACAAGAAAGAAGTGCAACAATCAAAAAAGCGTTGAAGGGGCTGAAGTGAAATATGGCAAGCCACTTGGCAAATAGTGTTGAGACATTCACAGAAGAGCTGAGTTTTTAGGCGTCTCTTGAATGCAACAAGGAAGTCAGGGGCCCCCTTTAACCAAAGTTGCAATATGACAGCTATGACTTGCAACATGAGATCATTTCCACTTCAGTTTATTTTGAGCCATTTAACCAATAAAAAACCACCATACTTGTGACCTGCGTATTAGCATGCGAACCTCATAAATGTATCTACAATTTGCAAGTGACAGTCATTTGTGAAATGGTAATCATTTCTCCTGTTCATATTGGTCATTAGAATCCACAGCCCTCCTCCTGTGCAAAAATGTATTTAAAAGTTGATCTGAAGCTTAAGACGACCAAATTAGTTAAGTCAAGAAGATATCTTTCAACATTAGAGTCTTTTTAGTGCCAAAGTCCCTTTTTTTGTTACTTTACTTCCACTGCAGCTCAACAGAGAAACACTGTCTGAGGAAACACAAAGAGGGAATTTGATGCTAAAAAGACTGTAAATGTGGCAGATATCCACTTGATATGACTAACTCAGACTGCTGAAGCCTCATATGAGCTTCAGATAAACTTTTAAACGCATTTTTGCATTGACTTTGCAAATGACTTTGTGGACACACTGTGGATTTTTGCCCCCTTCACTTTCATTAAAAGCCAATTTAAAGGGGATCTTTTAATAGTCAGTATGAACAAGAGGAACGATTACAGCAAAGAAAACCTATTTCACTCTTCATACGGGCACCTGACTGTTGTTTTAAGACAGACTTGAAAAATTGTGAACCTATCCTCTAAAGAACATTTTGATACAGTCAGTTAATATCTCCTCCCTCTGCAGCTTTAACATCCATTATGTCCACATTACCAGGTGGGATCTCTTACTGTCGGTGAGGCCAACAGTCTAGGGCTCCCTGACTGAAAGTGTGTTTGACTTGGCTCTGTGGAGCCACAGCAGCACCTGGGCAGGAAGGCAGACATCACTTCATTACATCCCTCCAGCAAAGCCACCTGGATGGACATCTGAAAGGGACTCAATGAACAATTACTATGGGACTGTGTGTGTAAGTGTGTTTGAAATTTCCTTGCAGGGTTGTTGAGCTTTAATTAATGAACTGAGCAGTTATAATTTTTCATATAATGAGGTATTAATGCATCTTAAAGTGTTATACTTTAATCCGTTTTACTACAGTTTTTGTATAGCACAGCTGATTAAATTATAACACTTTGAGAGACAGCATGGACAGGTTGTGACACATTAAAGGTCCCCAATAATAACAGATCTCACGGGCTGTAGTTGTAGGTAATTGCGTGCAGAGTGGGCGCAGATGTGAGCTGCTAAATGCATGGAATGTAAAGTAGATTTATTTCCTGTGAAACAGAGTGCCATTTACAAGGGTAACCTGTACAAATACCCCAGTCACTTTTCCTGCAACATGTCATCAAAGCTAAGGGAAATGTTCTACTTTTTTTTTCTTTTGCTCAAGGATATAAAGACAATCAGCCCTCTCTGTTTTTCTGTCTCTTCCTCTCTGATAACTTGTCTTCACCGTGTACAAAATGCTATTCTACACATATCATTTATTTCATTCAACATATTGTGATGTTTGGAGTAAAATCTAAGCTAAGGAAATATTACATTTCCCATTTTACAAATAGTTATTCTTCCATAAATCCTTGGTGGTCTGTCCCTTCAACACCCTGAGAATGGAAGCTGAGTCAGCCTCATAACCAGCTCGTTGTGCCAAAGCTGTGGTGTGTGTTTGGGGGGTTGTGGAAGATGGTGAAATAAAAATCGGTGAGACCCACTGAGGATTGACGTTGAGTTTGGAATATACACTGCTTTCCTTTTCTGGTTTTGCCCCATGAATGGACTCTTTCAGCCGTTTGCTCTTGCTGACCCTCTGCTTACCCAATACTCTCCTCTAGTTTGACCCAGGGTCTCACCACCAGCTCGCTCAGATCAACTCCCTGGCAGCCTGCTGTGCCCAGAGTAGTTTCTTCCCAAAATCACCAAACCAAAGAAAAAAGCAAAGCCTTTATCCAAATACACCTCAACTGGAGATTGACCCTCTTGGCAGCTTTTGAAAAGTTTCAGATTTATCAATTTAATGTGGTAGTTTGTGAATTATCTGGCTCTGTGGTTCCACTATGTTTTTCCTAAAAGAGAGAAAGAGATTTTTCTACAAAAAAGAGATCCTATAGAGTGACAAGAGAAATAGTAGAAATGGTGACCAGAAGGGAAGACATGGTTATTTTAAGACAGGTTATTTCTTTAAGCGTGAGCCAGTGGTCTGTACTTTCACTCACACACTATTCATTCGCACCTTTTCATGTGTGAGCACAGTCATCATAGTCATAGCTCTCTGAAAAGTAAGCCAAAGCCATTTCTACCTTTCATTTTTGTATCAGAAACACTTTTAACAAACCCCAAAATGATTTTATGGCATCTTTGTCATCAGGGCAGAAGTTCATCTCAAGCTAAGATTAAGATAGAAGTTTGCATTTTTAAATTGCCAATAAACTAAATGTTACAAGCATAACTTAACACTCACTGAAAATCCTGTTTTTGCTGACCTCCAGTGGTTTCACTTCTGAACTTGCTGCAGTGATGTACAGCTGTACTGCAGGACCTCATGACAGACGTGACTGTTAGGTGTGGTTACAGGTGCAACAGGCAGCGCTGCATTTGGCCGTGCTGTTATGCCGGATGTTACATAGCGGCAAGGGCAGGCAAATCTGGTTAAATGTGCAGGTTTCATATTGTAGGTGCAGGTTTCATATTGAGTTGCAGGTATGAAGCTGTTTCTCTCTAAGCTGATAATCAAAGCTTATAATCAAACAGCAGCAAGAGATGTTGTAAACCTACAAGCCTACAAGTGTTGACAGAGATGGTACAATCATGTTTATACTTGGTTTTGGCCTCTATGTGTGAAATATGTTTTTAATGGTCTTTATGTTTTACAAACCTGTCAGTACATGTGGTATTATATGTGCCACACCAAGCATACAATTTCAGTTGGCATTAGTGGCATGTGAGGTTTTGTGTGCCGACTTGGAATTGAGTGAAACCAGGCCCGACCAGCTTAAACCAGCACTGGGCCAGTTGGGTTTGGAACCGCTTTGACAGAGCACAAATTCTATCCACAGGCTTAAAATGTTCAACCAGAGAGGGCAGTGAAACACTGTCAGCCTAAAAACTAAATGAAATGAGAATCACTGGGAACATCCTCAATGATGAAACTATAAAACCTCTGCAGACAATCCTTAAGAAGCAACCTTGAGGCAGCTGCTTTACCGGCTGTAAGCTACTGCTTATTCACACACAGACACTGCTTCAAGAAGGCTACACTCATACCGCCAGAAATACAAATCAGATACTTATTTTTCTCTTTCAATAAAATCAGACTCCCTCAGGGGGAAATAGTAGGCCTTGATTTGTCTGTTCTTAGATGTCTGTATGGTTTCCTGCCTGGGATAGTGACTGAGGTGAAATTCAGCTAAAATTGACCAAAATTATAGAAAGTTATGTGCAGGTATAAAAACAAAGATGTGGAGAGAAAAGAGTCTTTGTCGGTTGGTCTGAATGGCTCAATATAATATTGGGGGTGGGGGTGGGGGGGTAATATTTGGCTTATAAAAGCAAAATAGGTAAAAACACAGTTAAAACCACTGTACAGGAAACTGTGAGGGACTACGAAAAGACTGCCATCCAACATTAACAACTTGATATGGTATTTAATATTAGCAGGGAAGGCCTCATTTGAATAATAAATATTATATATGGACCATACAGGCTGCAGGCTGTGGCATGGACTAAGTTGAGGTTGTGTCACGGAAGTATTTGGCAGTACTACATGTTCCATGATGCATTGCGGCGGCAAACCGAACGACATCCTGAGTTCAAAGTTCATCCTGCTAACATGCGTGTTTTAGTGGAGTGGCAGTGACTGCGTGCAGTATTTATCTGTCCAGATTTACTATGAAAGTACCTTTAGTCGTTGATTTCGTGTGTTTATTATCTGCTATGTGTCGAGTATGTCCGTGAACGCATCAAAACACGAGCTGATCCAGCTGATCCACCGCCATTTGAAGGAGCATGGTTTCCACTCAGCTGCAGATGAGCTTCAGAGGCACAGCCCACAGGTTAATACAGTCCACACACACACACACACACACACACACACACACACATATATGACTGGTATACGTCAGAGATACTTAGTGTGGAGCATGAATGTAACTTAGTGTAATTTATGGAGTTTGCAACAATGTTTCAAATGCTGCACATCAGGGTGACACTTTGGAAAAATGCAAGAATCCAAGTGATCAATAACCGGGGAAGTTGTTTCCTAGTTCTTAGACTCTCTGTTAGACTATCACCTAATGTTGACTTAACACTTAAAACTGTTGCCACAAGTTGAACTTCAAGTCTTCCACTTCTGACATTGCTAAAATTGTATTTTGACCAGGTAAATATGCTCACTTACACTCTTAGATACGTTGTTTTCCAACCACCAGGTTTCTTATTCTTTTAACCAGTTGTTTCTTTTCTTGTGTGCATTCATGTTTTGTTGGGAAAGTGCCTTCACTTTGGTGAAGCTGACCCATATTAGCTAATAGCCAACATTGAATTCATTATGAGATGTGTATACACTGCCTTGTCTTAGACCTCTGAATCACTGCACATTTACTTCTTTCTCAGGGTTATTATCAGACTAGTGCTAGTACTAGTGTGTACATTTATTTCAAATAAAAACGTAATTAAAACTGAATGTTGGATTTCTCTGAAAACTAAAAGATTTTTTGGCATTATACTGTTATGTCAATAGGCTTAGTTTATGACATAGCCTACATATAGCTAAATCTGATTTATTGTAGATCAGTAAAGAGATTGCAGGGCTCCCCTGGGTGGGTCACAGAGCCATTGCAGGTTGGGCCCACATGACCAAATGAAACTAAAGTTTTAACTAGTCAAACACAAGTATAACTAATAAAATTATTGATTGCTGCATTGCAATAATTGCTTTAACAGAGACTTCTTCAATGTGATTGTTGTGTGGACTCCAGGAAGACTAGCAAATACTTTGTGGAAGCTTATGGGGATCCAAATAAAGAATAAAGATTAGTCCCTCATGCTTTTCCTGTTAGTCAGAATATCCACTATAAGAAACCTCCATGAATCTGAATTCATTTGATAATGATAAAGAAACAAGAGTGCTCAGAGGAACTGGTGAATCAGTGGATGTTCTAATAATATAATAACTATATTTTTTTTTGTTTAATTTTCCGCAGGGGGACACAAAAATATCTGCATCATTACTGGAAATCTATAGTTCGTGGTTAAAGTGAGTATGGTTTCTGAGAAATTTGATTCTGTTTGTATTGCTGACATGTACACCAAATATTGTTTCTATCCCTGATAGTGACTCAAAAAACAAAAGGCCACTTGACTCGGCGAAGCACTCTACTGCGACTACAGGTATGACCGCTTCTTTCCCAAAACTGACTTTAAACACTAAGTATTCATTTCCTCCACTTTGTCCATCTTTGAACTATTGAAAGGATTTCTTGTGTGTATGTGATGCAATGCTCCTTAGTCTTGTTTTTGTTATTTACTTGAAAGTTTATGGAATACATTTCTTTTTTCTATTTTCATCTTACACCTGCACCAGCCACCTCCAATCAGACTCAAGCTGAGGATGACAGCAGCTCGGACAGCGAGGAGCTGAGTCAGAGTCTACTGCCACAGGTGACGTGCAGAATAAAACATGTTACACTGCGTGAATGAATTCTGATGTTGTTTTCAGTGTGAATGCTCGCACATTGCTACCACTGATGGTAACGAAAGGTCAGATTTATCCTTATTTATCTTGATTTTACAGACTCCCTCAGCTTCTAGTACAAAACTAGCTCCAACAACCCCAGTCAAACCAGTGGCAGCAGCATCTCCAAACAAAAAGAAACCATTGAGCCCAGTCAAACCTGTAACTGCAGCCCAAGGGGAGTCCAGTGATAGCACTGACATATCAGAGAACGAAGAGAATACTCCAACTGTTGTAAGGCGGTCTTATCAGTAACTACAATATCTTTATCTTTATGGTACATTTCAAAGTGAATAACTTTAGGCTGCTGCCACAGGAAGCCTGAGTTCATATTTTTCTTGTAAATTACAAGCAAACATTTTGTCTTGTTTTATACATACCTACAGACATCAGCATCAACAGTGACACCAGTGAAGCAGAAACAGAAATCAACAGCCAAGGCAGTAAAATCTGGTAAAAACTTACCTGAAAAAGCTACAAAGAAGCAACCTGACAAGAAAAATCACAAGAGCAGCAAGAACACAGTCGGCAAAAACGAAGCTTCAGCTAAGGTCTGACTAATCATTGTGTTTTACTGTCTTCTTGTTCTGTTTTAAATCTGCATTTTTATTTATCTGATGCTTATTAAACCAAAGGCTGCAATTACTCCAGAGACTAAAGCTGCTGCCGTTTCTCCTCAGGTCAAAACTCCCAAGAAGAAAGGCGGCGTTACCTCTGAGCAGAACACTCCAGCTGCTGCAACAGCTGGAAGAGCACCCTCTGTTGGTATGTGTTGACAACAAATGTTACAGAGGAGGTAAAAATGAGAGTTTGTTGGAGTATTTAAATAGACGTTCAACCCTTTCTCCTACTTTTGGGGTCTAGCCAAGCCAGCCACACCGAAGAAGAAGAAGGAACCTGCAAAAAAGGCAGAGACGCCAAAAAAGAAGGTTAGTGTATATTTAACATTAATTTATACACATAACTTTTGAGCATGGCTTTATGAGCCAGTGAGATTAATGTTCTTTGAGTTTACTAAGGTGGCTGTTTTGGGTTTTTTTTTTTAGTTGGTGCCAGCAAAAAGGAAAAAGAGTGAAGAAAATGCTGTAAAGGCAAAGAAATCAAAGACTAAAGACAAGGTCGCGGCTGCTGGTGGAGATAGTTCAGACTCTGACAGTAGTCTGGATGTAGAGAAATGGAAGAGACTGCTCCTACAGATGACAGGTAGGTATGTGTGTTGTGTGAGAGAGAGAGACACACACACAGAGCACATTGTATGTATAAAGGTTTTGGATGAGGTGGTCAGAGTTTCCAACAGTTTCCCACTCTGTCTGTAGGTACAGATAGTTTGAATGGTTTGGAGATATTTGCGTAGCCAGTACACAAGGATTGTGAACAATTTTAATAAAACAAATTGCAATAAAATACACTTACAACAGTCAACTGTCTCCACATAAATAGAAGGAAACTGTTCAAATTGTGGTCTGTGGATAATTTTGAATTACCACATCTTTCTACTTGGAAAAAGATGTTGCTTTTGAGTCTTTGAAGCATTATTTTTTGTCGCTTTGCACACCACAAACCAAATCCCACTGCAGAAGGGTGGGCTAGACTTAATATTTCCAAAGTCCTGACAGTCTGAATGGACTTCAGGTAGAATTCCAGGTGAAAGGAAAAGCAAGAGCAATTACAGTTTTGGGAATACCATTTACTCCTTTCCAAATTGGAAAGAGAAAGAATGAAGGGTGGAAAATGCAGGAAATGATGGGAGATGAAAAGACAGGGAGAGCTGGGTCTTCTCATTTAAAGGGAGAAAGACAACCACCAGACAGGACAGCACCACCCATGAACAACCTCACCACGGAAAATGGTGATTTCATACAAACAGCTTGTGTACAGTAGCTGTGTGCATTGCCACTGATGTTTTCTTTGAAGCGTTTGTGCCACCTAGACATGTTTGTTCAACGTCTAAACCTTGTTTTCTCTGTCCACAGATGCTGACATAGCCAAGATGGACACCATCAATGCTTTGGACTCCTCTTCACCCACAAAGAAGAGAGTCAGGAAACCTCGGGCCAAAGCGCCGGCAAAAACTGACACTCTCGTTAAACAGAATAATGAGACGGTTGAAAAGAATGGGGAGGTGGAGGAGAAAGCTGCGAAAGAGACAACAAAAACAGATAAACTCAAGAAGAGCTGGCCAAAAAAGACAGCACCTGTGGATTCCTCCGCTACCCCGAGCCAAGAGCAAAACCTGAACACTGCAGAGGAAAGAGCAGCAATGTCCACTCTCTCTCCGTCAAAGAAAGAGAAAAGGAAAGTTGTGACTCCCAGTGAGGAAAAAACTGATGAGACAACGTCTGAGCCCAAGAAGAAGAAGAAGAAAAAGGAAAAGGAGGCATCTGAAAACAAAGTGGAAGAGAATCTAAATGAGACTGGGGAAGATGGAAAAGAAAAAGACAGCAAGAAGGAGAAGAAAAAGAAGAATGAAGTCATTGAGGCAGAGGAGAAGAAAAAGAAGACAAATAAAGATAACAAGAAGACTGACACTCAAGAAGAAATGATAAAAAAGAACGATATTAAGGAAATTTCAGAGCCAATAGTAAAAGAAAAGAAATCCAAGAAGAAGAAAAAGGAGACAGCTGATAGTGAGGAGATTTTAGAGCCAATATTGGAAGAAAAGAAAGAAAAGAAGAAGAAAAAGGAGACGGCTGATAGTGAGGAGATTTTAGAGCCAATATTGGAAGAAAAGAAAGAAAAGAAGAAGAAAAAGGAGACAGCTGATAGTGAGGAGATTTTAGAGCCAATATTGGAAGAAAAGAAGAAGAAAAAGGAGACAGCTGATACTGTGGAAAACTCAGAGCAGACAGCTGAAGAAAAGAAAGCAAAGAAGAAGAAAAAGCTCATTAATAGTTTGGAAAATCCAGAACAAGCAGTTGAAGAAGAGAAAGAAAATTCAGAGCAGATAGTTGATGAAAAGAAAGCAAAGAAGATGACAGAAATGGCTGATAGTGAGGAAAATCCAGAGACAATTTCAAAAGAAAAGAAAGCAAAGAAAAAGAAGAAAAAGGAGAATCCTGATGAAGAGAATTCTGAGCAGATAGTTGAAGAAAAGAAAATTAAGAAAAAAAAGGACAAAGCTGAACATAATGAGGAGATGTCGGAGCAGATAGTTGAAGAAAAGAAAATTAAGAAAAAAAAGGACAAAGCGGAACATAATGAGGAGCTGTCGGAGCAGATAGTTGAAGAAAATACAACAATGACAAAGGAAATGCCGGAGCAGGTTACCGAAGTAAAGAAGAAAAAGAAAAAGGCGTTATACAACTCAGCTGACTCAGAGCAACTACCTCCATCCACCCCTGAGACACCGAGTACTCCAACAGAGAAGAAGAAAAGTGAGTAGATAAAATCATGATGAATTACGGGTTTCGTAATCTTGGATTCACTTTTTACATTTTTCATTTCCACAGAAAAAAGCAAATTGAGACCCGCTGAGATCCCAGAAACACCTTCAGTTTCTGTCCAAGATGACACCGCAACACAAACACCGTCAAATGACACCCAGAAACAGGTATCACAGTGCTGTAATCTGCTCCAGAAAACAAAAAGTTGTCAAATAAGAATAGGATGTGATGATTTTTGAGTTGCTCAGATCACTTCATTCACTGATTTTTCTATAATTTTTCACAGAAAAGGAAATCTTTGAAGATCTCAGAGTCGTGAAGCTGCTGCTTCCCTGCTGAGCCATAGAATAAAGGCAACAAATCCTATTTCTAATCATATATTAATGGTTAGAAAGATCACTGAAAGCTGTTAAGAGAAATGGACATTTTTAAAAATCTATTTTGGTACATTTTTACATTTGTATCTTTTTCATTTGTTTTATGTGTTTACCCACTAAGCGTGTTATACCGCCGCTGTCTTTTACTTAATGTTTTATATGTTAATTGTCATTTTAATGGTTTGAATACAGTATATAAAAGGGATTATGACTGATTTTTTGATGGAATGGATGATCCCTCGATGATATTTGTTTTCAAAGTGAAATTCAGTCATTGAATGGAGAGATGTCTCCTTTAAGCACATTCTCGTTCAGTCTCAGGAATTTCTCCCATGATGGTCCTCAATCTTAATTTGTTATCTATATACATTTATTAACCCAGCATGAAAGATAAAGACTTGTGAAAGAAAAGAAAAGGCTACATCGCAACATTTTTTGTCCAGTTTTTTTATTTATTCAAAAATAATGTGGAAAAAATTGCCTATTTTGGTGTTGGTCTGTGAAGAGCATGTTTCAAACTAACTTTTTTACATGTTTGATATGACTTTCATACATGCATTGTACAATATGCTTTTAATACAAATTAAACTTGATAGTTTTGTAAATCCTCTGGTTTACCTGAAGTCTGTTATCATGGATAGAGATAGATTCATGCCCGTGTGATAATAAGGACGTGTCTCTGCCAGGTGTGTCCGCTAGATGGCGCTGCAGCATCTGGGGGAGGTCAGACTAAAAACACTGAAGAAGAACTTAATTTTGTGTTTTGCACATATGGGAACCAAATGTGACGTTACAGTAATATCTTCCTCAGTGAAAGTAGTGTTGAATAGTTTGAACCACTGACTGTATATAAATATATTTATATTGAGGTCATTACAGCTCCCCAAAAGTGAAGCCAAAACATCTCGATCGCCCCCATGATCGCACCCCTAGTGGCTGGCTGCATTACATGTCAAAAGTCCCGCCCCCTCCATATTAGCGGATTGGACATGAGCCAATCTAAAAAAGAAAAGTACATGTAAAATATTTTTTTTCCAAAGATGTTATTGTCATTTTAGGTAGTTCTTATCACGCTGATGTTTGTTCAAGTGCTCATTTTTCTGATAAGTGTGTTTTTAATGAGTTAATTTACGATATAAAATGGGATGTGACGTCATGATTGACAGCTGTGACAGCCACTCTCAAACCTCCGTCAGGCGCATAGACGTACGGCGTCAGGCCCGACTCTACTGCGCAGACTCTGGCTCCAAACGATGTTAGAGGCAAGATGGCAGTTCCCGGAAAGGAGATGTTTTGGCGTCACTTTTCAAATATGTAGAAACCTCTCTCACATTTGCATTGCGGTAGGAAGTGGAGACGCTT